>NC_134282.1:34490255-35740255 GCF_949628215.1 Phalacrocorax aristotelis
TTTGCAAGCGACAACTCTGCCTTGGAGCACCTCTTCCACTTGGACCAGCCCTGTTCCCGGACATTGCTGAGCAGCCTTTCTTACAAGGAGGTCATGGGGAATGAGCGTCATTAATGTCAATAGGAGACCAGTGGTCAGCTGCCTTGGCACACCATCAGAAATGTGTGTATCAGTCTGTGGGTTTTATAAGTCCCAAATCTGCTACGTTATTATGCGGATGACTTCAGGCAGCTTCTACTGCAAGCTTCAAAGTTTCTTGTGGATTAGCACATACAGTTCGTATTACTTCCCAGAGGAACATGGTCCCTTCTGACATAGCGCATGATACCTTTCATCACCATATCAGTGTAAAATACACCAAATGGAGCCTCAATGCGAGCGCTGGGAACTTAGGCAGAGAGTCATGGCATATTGAAACATGTCAGGACACTGTGTAAATCTTTTTTTTGCTATTGGGTAACTTGAAAAACAGCTAACTGTCAAGACTCTTTCTTCTGCTTTAGTCAAAAGGCAGACTCTTCAACAGCTTGGGATCCCTCATACTGTGCTGGGTATTGTTCCAGTACTGATGTACTGGAAAAATGCCATCTGCTGAGCAGCAGTCCATGGGCTTCATTCAGCCTGATCACTCGGGCATCAGGAGCGTTCACAGGGGAGGCAGGTAGAAAATAACAAGTCCAAGTCTCCTCTGGAGCTACTGGCTGACCAGAAGACACATCATTACAGCAGTATTGCAAACTTGCCAAGAAAAGATAGTGGACAATAAACTGCCTACTTCAGATGCATTCCCAAGATGGTATTTGTAAGAAAACAAGAGAGCTGCAGCACAGTCCCCTCAAAGTAAATCCCTCTCAGCCTCTGTCAAGCACTGCTAGATCTGGCAGCCTACAGCTAGCAGCTCTCTGTCTCCAGAGAACTGGGGATCTTGTGACATAAGTCAGCCGGGGACGATCAGAGAACTGGCCAGTAAGACTGACTGGTGACCTCCCCACAAGCTGGTATGAAGCAATTGCAGAGCTGCTCCACACTGCTCCATGTGCAACTTGGATTTAGCTGCTCATCAGAAGTTTCCTTGCCAGCCCTGACTCCTGCCCTGGCCCAGAACTCTGCCAGGTAGTACATTCTTTCCAGGCAACACACTGGATAAGAAGGAGAGTGGCTTTCCCATTAAAAGGCTACTGGGCAGGCAGATGGTGTCTACCTACAACCAGAAAGAGGAAGTTGCAAATGATGCAGCCAGAGTTCAGTGGAGCTTTGCCAGCTTATACCACTAAGCATCAAACCTATAAATCCCATTAGTAAGTTTAAATTTAAAGTCTAAGAAGAAATTATGTTAGATCTCATTGGTTTGGGAGTTCTGTCAATACCCTCCTACTGGGCTGAGCCTGTCACCCATGGCTGACACCACTCACTGGCTGTGCATCTTAGAGGCTTGTACCAATAACAGTCACTGGCAAAAGTAACTTTTCCATAATATTTTCTTTAATATTGTGTGTCTTTGTCAGACGCTCTTATTTTCTTTTCTCTTTCCCTCTTTCTCTTTTTATTTTTATTTTTTTCTCCTTTGATTCTTTTCCAAACTTTCCCTGTTAGTTATTAACTAAATGCCAACTCACTGTGTATTTGGTAATCAGATTATCTGCTAATACCTGCCTAAAGCAGTCAACATTGATTAAATGAAAGGGTGGTCATTATGTTATTTTTAATACAAATTATTGAAGTCCTGAGGCTGCAATTGAATTGAAGGAGAGCTCAAATTAATGAGGGATTGAATTAAATTAGATACATCTGATTGCAATATTTCTGAAATCTCTGAACTGCCAAAAGAAGACAGTGGTATGGCCTTGAGTTTATGTTATCCCTTGAAAACGTACAAAGAACAGCTTGTTTTAACCCCATCTGGGAAGTGGGCCTTATCATGGATATAGTTAGTTAAAGTGCTCAAAATCTGCAGCAATTATGAAAAGGGATATAATGTAATAACAAAAGATTCAGTCTGAATACTAGCCACAAGGTCACTGCTAATTTCTTATTTCACAGGATGTAGGCTAGAGTTCTTGAAGCACTATCTGTTCACCCACATCCTCCCACATACATGATCATACATGATCACTATGAGACTTGGAGACGTAGGTGCACACAATCCCTGAAAGCAAAGCTGTATACCACATTTTGGATGCAAGCATATTTAATACAGTCATCCAGTTGCTTTTTAATAATTCTCTCCTTTCACACTTCCCAGAGCATCTTAATGAGGGGTATGATGTGAAAACACGTCACTGATTTCTGATTTGGATGCATTTATGAGTTCTAAGTAGCACAGGGAATGAAGATTTCAAGTTCACTTTCTACAGGGAGCAATCAGTAGGCTCAGGGCATTGTCTGGACTGAACTGAGCTCCTCAGTTTTAAAAGTGGTCTTTCTAATCCTACCTCTTATCCTACTAACCATCAACAATACCTTTGCTATTCCTGCCCTGAATCTGGCTTCATCACAGAAGTGCTTGTGTTGCACTGTGTTTCAGTCATTTTAGTGAGATTCTAAACTGCTTTTGAGAAATGCTTTAACTGACTTCGATTGATTGTTTATTAACTCCCAATCATAAATGCTAATTTCATAGCTGAGAAGATTGGTTTGTCTTTATTGCCGTAATTTCACATAGAAACGTAGAAAATCAAATTTTTTATGATTTCAATGAATTTTCTTTGTACTTTGATCCAGTGAATGCAGAGAAAAGATTGTTCCTTCCAGTGTGGTTAAATGTGAGAGCCTGCTTTACAAATGCAATAAACAAATCAAGAGAAAAATCTTGGCATGCTGAAGTTGTGACCTAATTCTATCCTTCATTGCATCTCCCCCTCTCTCCAAAACACCCTAAGTTCAAAATAGCTGCCCTTATACATAATAGTTCTTCTCTCTCCTCAAATAGGTCACTTAGAGAATAAATGCCATAACTGCATATAACCTTCTGAAACACAAAGAAGCCATAGTGCTTACCCTAGCAGTGCATGGCTGGGCTCTGGAATGCTTTCATCTCTGGAAAAAGCCTTCCTTGTGGTAAACACAGCTGTGTTTTACATCAAAGACAGAATAACTTTCCCCTGTTGATTTGAAAAATCAATTGCAATTACAATCAGGAAAAATGCCCAAATTCAGTGTGCAACTCACTGGACTCCAGACTCAGAGAATCCCCCTGCATGTGGCAGATCTCTGGCTTGCATGAGTTAGCATGCACAAGGAGGCTGCATTTTGGATGCAGATAAGCATTTTACAAAGATGCATCTTTTGTCTGTGGAGGTCTGAATGTAAATTAAGATAGCTCCACTGAAGGCCATAGAGCAATGCCGATTCAAAACATCTCTGAGCCAAGCTTATGGCACGCAGATTAAAGATATGAAAGGAGCAGCTGTAACATATTCTTACATATGTGCTGAGTGTGTCAGACGGTAAAACAGCACGGCCATGAGCCTAGGAAGCCCTAGACAGCTAAATGACTTAACTATAAAACTTCAGAAGTTAGAAGCTCTTAATAAAAAGGCAGCAGATCCCTGGCAAAGCTACCCTGTCGTGGGAACTGTGGTTGGAGGTACCAAGGTTCAGTGGCTGGCCACCTTGCAACCATTTGCCTCAGCAACTATACCACACAAAGCAAGGTGAGCAAAGGATCTGCAGTGAGCAGGATGCTTGCTGTGAACCAAAAGCTCCACATGCCCGACATCAATATTGCCTTGTCCCAATGTTCTGGTTGTTCAGAATGGGAAAGGTTAAGAAATGGAACCTGACTGGGCCAGCATTGCGTTCCTTACACGGTCAGTAAACTGCATCTGTCCTCAACCCCGACCTGTCACTTCCCACTAGGTGTGGGTAAAAGAAGATGCTTGTTTCCCTCAAGAAAAGAGCAAGAGGATTCCTGTCCCTTTGTACCACTCAGGTTATCGGGAGCTTTATTACTCCAACTGTCAACAAGAGAAAAGAGAACGAAGGTTTATCGGATGAATCCAGCATGGTGAGGACTGTCCTTGTAAGTATATTTCAAAGGGACTGTGTCGTTACAGGTAGGAATTTCCAAATTTGATCATTTGTCCCTGTTTTCACTGGGTTTTATTGTTGCTTTTTAAACCAAAATCAATAAATAACAGTAGTATAGCATATGTTTTCCCTATTGTTTATATATAAATATATTTTAAAGCCTACACTAATATATGTCATGTCTTTCACTACAGAGAAGTTCCCAAGGGATTAAACGAACAAAAAAGAAAGATGAAAATATGAGCTTTCAAATGCTGAAATATAGAGTTCCTCAATGGTTTATAGAGCTACTAGCTTCTCTGTTTACAATGGGGTTCACCCCTTATCGAATTGAATCTCAGTATAAAGCTATATTTTAACAACCAGCAAGTACTATACCCTTCCAAAACATCCTCACAGCCTCCTTGCAGGCTTCACAGCCATGCAAGCTGATATATATCGAGAAGTTGGGGAGAACGGGGGATGTCCCAGAGGACTGGAGGAAGGCAAATGTCACCCCTATCTACAAGAAAGGCTCAAGGGAGGATCCGGGTAACTACAGGCCCATCAGCCTTACTTCAATCCCTGGGAAAGGTATGGAACGAATCCTCCTGGGGGCCCTCACAAGTCAAATGAAGCACATGACTGGGAAAAGCCAGCATGGCTTCACTAAGGGCAGATCGTGCTTGACAAACCTGGTGGCCTTCTATGACAAAGTGACTTGCCTGGTTGACATGGGGCAGGCAGTGCACATTGTCTAACTGGACTTCTCCAAGGCCTTTGATACAGTCCCCCACAGTCTCCTCCTGGAGAAGTTAATGCGTTATAGCCTAGACAAGTGGTCTGTGCAGTGGGTGGGGAACTGGCTGACAGGCCGCACCCCAAGGGTGGTGGTAAATAGCTCTTTCTCAAAGTGGGATCGGTATTGGGCCCAATGTTATTCAACATCTTCATAAGTGATCTGGATAATGGGGTCAAGTGTAGCCTGATGAAGTTTGTGGATGACACCAAGTTGAGTGGGGAAGTAGACACTCCAGAAGGGAGAGCTGCTCTGCACAAAGATCTGGATAGGCTGGAAGAGTGGGCCAGCAAGAACCTTATGAAGTTCAACAAGGAAAAGTGTAAGGTCATGCACCTGGGAAAACATAATCCGGGAGTGCAGCACAGACTGGGATCCACCTGGCTGGAGAGCAGCTCTGTGGAAAGGGACCTGGGGGTCCTGGTGGACAGAAAGCTCAACATGAGCGAACAGTGGGATGCTGCGGCCAAGAAGGCCAACAGGGTGCTGGGTTGCATCAAAAAGGGCATCGCCAGCAGAGAGAAAGAAGTCATCATCCCACTCTACTCAGCGCTTGTCAGGCCACACCTGGAGTACTGTGTACAGTTCTGGTCCCCGCTATAAAAAAAAGATGTGGACAGGCTGGAAGGGGTCCAGAGAAGGGACACCAAGATGATCAAAGGACTGGGAAGCTGCCATATGAGGATAGGCTGGGACAGCTGGGTTTGTTCAGCCTTGAGAAAAGGAGGCTCAGAGGGGATCTCATCACCATGTACCAGTACTGAAGGGGTAGCTACAAAGAAGATGGAGACTCCCTTTTTACACGGAGTCACATGGAGAGGACAAGGGGGAATGGACACAAGTTGCTCTTGGGGAGATTCCGATTGGACACCAGAGGGAAATTTTTCACACTGAGGACAGTCACCATTGGAATAATCTCCCCAGGGAAGTGGTTGACTCGGCCACATTGGACACCTTCAAGAGTCGTCTGGACAGGGTGCTGGGCCATCTTGTCTAGACTCTGCTCTTCCTAGAAAGGTTGGACTAGATGATCCCTGAGGCCCCTTCCAACCTGTGATTCTGTTACTCTGTGATATATGTCATGCCAGGTTGTTTCATCAGGAAAGAAAGGACTTTGGAGGACTTTGTGGCAAGGAGATCTTCTACAATGCAGTATCATTGGCAAATGTGTGATCTCTGACCGTCCTCCTTCCCTTACTGTTAAAACAGATACACCTGTTTGCTTCAGCAGAACAGGTCATCAGATGAACTGCTGGCACTCTACTATTTCTCACCTACAATATTGACTGATTTTGTAACCAGCTCCGTCCACTGTGCCAAATTATAAGAAACTGTTTTCTAATTAATCAAGAAAGCTGCTACATGAAAAAAACTAAGCCTTAGTAAAAGCACTTAATTCCTGCAGCATCTGTGTGATTTTGCTGGAAGATGACCTTCATATGCTGTGTCCAGACACAGACACATGATGGTTCTGCTAAGTCCATGGGCTATTCTACTGAAACAAAGGAGATATTTTCTTCCATGGTAAGGAAGCTCATGAAAGTAAGTGACTCAGAGATCCACAGTTGTTGAGGTGATTGCCTGAGATGTGTGGGATATAGAGGATTTATGGGTTACAAACATGATATTCCAGTCAATTACCTTGGGTTTAAGATGAAATAGAACTGTTGAAATCAATGGTACTATGGTGTAATACACTGGAGAATTAAGCCTCAAAACTTTTTACCTACTCTTTGCTTACAGGAAAATTAAAACCTCTTGGAGTCTAACTGTTGCTGTGACAAGACTGCTCAAAGTCCATGCATCTGCAAGTAGTTAAGCCACACAGGGATGATGCTTACAAACAGATCACCCAGGTCATTGGTTCTGTGGAAGTAAACAAACACCAACAACCACCACCCTACACCATCCACATCCTACAGCAAAGTGGCAATTTAGGCAGATCTCTCCTGCGTTTGTTCTGCAGCAAACTGAATGTGGCATTATACGGGACAGCTGCAAAATAGAGGGCAGACTGGAACAGTGGGCAGCAGAAGTGAAAGGCACAGACTGAACTGCTGTCTCATCCAGGCAGGAACACGGGCAGCCAAAGAAGGCTAGGTGCCAGATAATGATCTATGTGCTTGCTGACTACTATGAAGGCTGGGACTGTAAACAGTGAGCTTTGCCTGCGGAACCCTTCCTGGGTAAAAGGAAAGCATGCCTATATAGTAAGGCATGAGGAGAAGACTACAAGCACCAGCAAATCCTCCTGCTCATCTGCACAAATAACAATGACAACAGCCATAGCCCAGAAACAGGAATGAAAGCATATTTCTGCATCTGTGAGGAAGCTGTATCTGGCAGTGAGAACATAAGGAGCAGCTCTGCTGGTAGATATTGACTGTCTCACTGTCTATGATGTGGCAAGGTACATAAAACCCTGCTTTGGAATTCTGCTGTGCAGAAGTCACCAGATGGTGCTCTACCTACAGACTTGAAGGTTCTTTATCTTAACATAGGAACGTGTGTGGTCTTTGAGGAAATACATTGTTCTTGTTGCTTTTGTGTAGCCTTTCCTTTAAAGTTTCACTTGCATCTTATTCTTCCCACCTCAAATCACATTTTGGTTAAGCTGTTTATTTGGAACACTCCTCATGTTGGGATTTTTGAAGAGGCATTTACAAGTATGACATTTGCAGCCAGGTCTGCAGAAAATAAGGAAAATATGGGAGAAATGCATAAACTGCACTAAGAAAATATTTAGTCATATAATTTTTATATCATTTCTTTTTCCTGCAATGGGAAATATATATGCAAAGCCTGAAAATCTTCTGCCTCACAGTGCATACATGACATCAATCCATAAAACTGGTACCATGTACTGAAAGAAATCTTCTGAGGATGCAATGGGGATTAAATAATACTAGTAAGGTACTTAGGCTTTTCAGATTAAAATAACTACAGAATAGCATAGCATTCTTATCTATTATTAATATAATGCCAATTGTATCCATCTTCTACTCGTCTTCCCTCTGAAATACTAAAATCACCCTGCTTCAACTAATCAATAACTTAAACACAATCAGCACAAATATTCAGAACATGGATTCCTCTTTTTCTCCTTCATCACCCTTTAAAAAATGATTAATCTCATTAAAATATACATTAGGAGTCACATGCACTGTGGCTTCGAATATCAGGAGAACAGAAATTAAATATTAGAGCACCGATTTGATCGTCTCAGTGAATTTTGAGCGATGTCCAGTAGATGGCAGCAAATAGCACTCCAGGGAGTAAGATGGCCTCAAGGTGAAAGCCTGCGAGCTGCTAAAACACAGTGTTGGCATTTACATGGTTTTTATCCTCTACCCATTACGAATTAAACTAATTTATTTTGTTCTTTGCAGAGAGAACAAAGCCACATGAGACTTTCACAATGTTATACTCAACCAGTGTGTAACATGGTAAAAATATCATAGCACTTGAAAGTAACTTGTCATTTTAATAAAATTTATAATTATTTGAATAATTTATTTCCCCAAATGAAGGCTATTGCTATAGGTCCCTTTACATAAATCAAGGCGGTCATTAAAAATAGTTTCAGGAGGCGAGCAATTTGTTATGAAATGAAGGTCAACCTTATTAGATCACTGCAGCAGGTACCCTAATAACATCCTGACAGAAATGAGGTATCTCATTACAGAAGTTGTATTTTGTTTGAAATATTAGGTCATCCTTTAGTGAGCACTAAAATACACATAATATTGGATTACATAAATTACTCCCCTGAAAAATTGGCCTACACAGAGGTGCTAAAATGACAATGAGTGTATTACACAAAGCTTAACATTTTCTATTTTTTCTACCTGGATTCATCTACTTGATACCAGTTTGTTTGTTGCTACTTCTAGATATTGCACCACAGTGGGCTTGCTAGAATTATACAGAGTGCTGACTTCAGACTTCGACTCAGCAAACTAAACTGATAAGGAAGATGTTTAATTTTCCTTGCAACAGTTGAGGAGGACTAAGTATCTGCCAGCTAGGAAACACCAACATTTAGAAGGGAAATGACACATTTACAGAGTATGGAAGTAAACTTTGCTTTTCTAAACAAAAGAGAAGGAGCTACTTTAACTATCCTTACCCATTTGGAAAGTACCAAGCGGTTTTTTCCAGACTTTTCACTCTACTAGAACCACAGCTGAATGTATGGATATGTTTAAACACTTCTCTGGAGCTATGTCACAGCACTTAATACCTGGCAGGATCATGCTGACCAGCTTCTCCGAGCCAGCGGATAGTAACCATAAAGATATCACCCTAACCATTCCTAAAGGGATAGGCAGAACATCCATAGGAGGGAGCTCAACAGTTACAGTAGGTGTCCTGCTTTCCAGAAAGTCCAGAGCTCCCAGATGTCAACTAAAGACTCATAATATACCTATGAGATACACCAACAGCCTCAGGAAATTGTGAGGAAATCAGAAAAAGAGGTTACATGAACTTCATAGTACCATAAAGCAGATCCAGACAACGTTCTCCATCCACCAAGTATGTGCTTTAACCACAATACCCTCTCTCCTCTCAGTATAATAATGTTAGCCATTAGTAAACTGCAAGGATCATTGTTAAAAGGTGCGTGTACAAACACAGATACTAAATGGAGGAGCAGCTCATAGCTGCTACAGATGGCACCAAGAGAAGGGTTTTGTAGTGCTATTTTGCAGAAGCAAAGGCAGCCCTGCTAACTGGTTTGTGACTATAGCTAGTTTTTTAGGGAGTTTGGGGTTGGTTTTTTTAAGATTTATTTATTTTCCAAACAAGATCAAGAAGTAGCAGTTAGAAGAATGAAATATTTCAATGATATTTTCTTCAAAAGCACTTTGAAGTTACTTTGAAGTTGCAAATTATGTTATGAACTCTGACAAGGGCACTTAGCATCTGAGCCAGGGAGGCCCCACAACACCTTACAGAGACACCGCAAGTCCCCGTGTCCTCAAAGCCATGCTACCAGGGTGTGCCACCATATAATCAAAATTAAGTTGTGCCTATCATGTAATGGGGACACAGGGACATGCATGTTGGATGATGTGTCCAGGCAGTGGTTATACAGGCCAAAGTGTAAATAAGCCTATTTATTTGATTTGTCTTTCTGTCTCTCATTGTCTTATTGTCTTATCTTTATATCAGCTTTAAAAATCTTCTGTTTTCTTTGTGAAACACTTTCTTAGTAGGTAAAACACAAACTTAAATAACTAGGGTGAAAGGGTTGTTAATTGGCTTGAAGTGGATGCTGTAGAAGGGAAAATATAGACATACAGAATATGCACATGGAACAGGCATGGAACAGTACAAAGAGCACAAAAGTTTACAGAGGATGACCTTAACAGCTGAATTTTGAACAAAAAACAAACAGCAAGTGATGATGGTCCATACAGATTCTGTTTACAGCATGTTCAATTCATACCAGTGGAAATGGTTTGAAAGAGTGCATGTCTTTCATCATTCTTGGGAGACATGTGGCTTTAGTTAATAGCAATAACTGCACTGGAATTCTCTCAGAAATCATGTGCGCCTTTGGCTGAGAGCTGCAGGGAACAGTAACAGTTTAGATTCAGGAGAGCTTATCTGGCCAAACACCTAAGCTGCTCACTTGGGGTCCCTCTGCATAATGGATTGAGGGGTGTCCCTCCCAGATGTAATCCATTTCATCTTAAACACCTTCTTTAGGATGGGATGAACCATCCTTCCACTTTCTATTGGTTACAGAAGCAACCTGGGGAGGTAGCTTACATTGTCAGGCAAGACTAGACAGAAACTGGTGAGTACCAGGTAAGGCGAAACACATGCCAGGTTCTTTGAGAGTGAAATCTGAGCAGCATTTCTGCTGAAAGCAAACAAACAACCCACTCTTGCCCACTGTTCATTTCTGTCTGTTCATGGCCCTGAGAGGTGGGTTGGTGCACATTCTCTTGGAGACCATCCAGTGAACTGACCGGGGAAAAATCTAGGTTAAAAATACAACTTTTTCTTCCCTGAGTTATTTTTTACCATAATCTGCTTTCTCCTCTTGGTCTCCATGGTTACACAAACCCTTATACTGGTGTCTTTGTTACTGCCGCATGAAGAAGAGTTAGAAAGAATGGAGAAGCCTGCAGAAGGCTGCTGAAGCCATGCTGCTGCAGAAAGGGAAATCTCATCAAGCTGTGTTCTGAGGTTTCACAAACTTCTCCTTGACAGCAGGTCTGATTTAGGAAGTTCCCATCCCCCAGTCACTTCAGCAGTGCCCAGCTGTTTGTGAATAAAAAAGCATCACCCTCTCTTCAAATAGTTGCAATGGCCCAGCTGACAGGGGTGTATGCCTGCAGGTGTGGAGACAGAAGGGCTTTCTTAGCAGGCTCTGCTGCCAAAGGACAAGTAATGTTACACTGAAGCCATTTTCCAGGATACAGATCCTGAAAAACAAGCCGACTGGAGCTGGCAGAGAGCTCATGCAGAAGCTGTAATGATGGGGAGTGAGAAGGGAGAATGTGCTATTTGTAGTTTGGTATAAAAGACTCCAAAGAACAGAATGGACAGTGCCATGATTTTTCCCTTTGTCTCACAGCATGAAATGGATGAACTACACAGATTAAGTTGCTCTCCAATATTGGAGTGGGCTTTGAGGCCAACCTACACCTAAATCTTAATAAAAACAACATTAACGTACCTGGAAGTTATGCCAATAGCCACAACATGTTTCTAAACAGAATTTTTTCATATCTTGCTTTTTGAACTATTGTATCAGTCCTTTGTATCTACATGAGAATTGTTTCAGAGTCTGTCTAACATCAGGCTTTTAGCTTCAAACTCTGTTTTTATCTGGTGCTTCTCAAATCTGAAAGGTCTTCCTTCAGCATGCCAACACTTACCACGACACCACAATGACTGGTATCAAATGTGTGTTAGAATAAATCAAATTAGAGCACCCAAACATCCTGCATGCCATCCAATGTATTTGAACAAGGATGTATTATTACATAATTAGTTCATTAAAATTGTATTTAAATGCAGTGTTTATGCATGTGTATATATGTCTTCATTACGGAAAATTGTATTTCATGTAGGTTAAGTCAGATGATATAAAGAAATAATAGACTAATCTCAACCCTTTTTTTCCCCCCTCCCTCAGTCATGAACAGTGCTCTTGGTTCCTTCCGTATCCCTTCTGAGGCAATAAAATGGACCTTGCTTCTGACATTTGATCATTACCTGAAAGCTCACAGTGTACAAGGCCACCAAAAAGTTAAGAAATGCATGGAGTGACTCCTGTGAGATCATTTACTACCAGTGAAGGGCAATTAATGGATTGCAAGTCATGACTGGCATTCCTGGAAGCTCCAAAATCAGACGGGTGGGAATCAAAGCGGTAAGAGATCTCTCCTGCTCCAGAACATGTGAAAGACTGAATTTAATCATTGCTGCCCTTCCTGTTTAACATTGACAGTCCCAGTTCCCACCTCTATTCACTGGTTTACAAGATTGACAAATGGATGCTCTCATTTGCTAACGGTAATTCCAAATAATGAATGAAAAGCTTGATTAAGAAAATGTTTGTCAGGTAATGAGTCATCTTCACTATGCATACATCAACGTTCATGGACCTTTCCAGGCTATTATACCCTTCAAAGTATCTAAGAAACTTATGATTACCTCCTCAGGAGCTGGTGAAAAGCAAGAGATTCTTCTTTACTACCCGCTTCATTCAAACACAGTTGACTCATTTCTATTACATTTACTACACTGTTTGTCCCAAAAGCAAGAATACAGTTTTACTTTCCTAACGCATGCCTGTAAATGCAAATTACCACTGCTTTGGAACTGGTTACAGGCCTGTCTAGATCAGTAATTTATAACAGCCTAGACTCAATCACATCAATACAAAGCGCACTATGTCCACAGAATGTAACTCCCAGTGTTTATATATATTAAAAAAAGCAGAGTCAAAACAGACATCATTAACTGAAGGGCAAATGACATCATAATTGTATCTGCTTGCACACTTGTCTCTGCACTTCCAAGTCAGCAAATCAGCTTCTCAAGTCACTTGAACCAGCCATTCAGCCAACCTGTGCGGTCTGTGCCATAATGGCATCTTAGATTAAATGCTAGAGATTGAGCTTTTTTTTTTTGTGAGTTCACAAATAATGCAGTGAATATCTTACTAGCACACTTGCATTCTGCATTTGAGAACTTTGGGCCACTCTTGCCCTGCACCCGTCCTTAGTCCTTGATCTTCTCACTCTCTCAAAAGAAGTGGAAGTGTAGGATATCCCTGTATATATTTCTGGTACACATTTCTGAAAATATTGCTATGATGATAGTCACAAGCTGAATGTTGTGAAATGCTAAATAAACATTCTTTGAAGAATCTCAAAGAGGCTTAAACTGTATTAAAGACAAAAGCACATCTCAACAGTCAAGCCACCTGTCCATATCAAGGAAGGTGGAGAAGTTATAAGCAGGAAAGCAGTGCTGGAGACAGTTCAGTCCAATTCAATCAAGCCAGCTATTGAAATTGCAGCCAGTTTTCAAACTACTTGTTACAACCTGCTTCCAGCATGCCTTGCTCCCCACACTCCTGGAAACTGCATTGCTTATCCTCAGTTCAGCAAGCCATCCCTCCTCCTCTACCCATGCAGGTAGAGAGCTAGAATTTCTTGCCTACATTCCCATGTAGGGAGGATGGGCAAGTTCTAGATGCAGGTTATTACTTGTCCCATATTTCCCCTAAATGTCACTTGACTGGCATGCCATGCTCGGTATGAGATGCCAGCACAGGTCCACATTTTATACCAGAGACCATCTGTGGATTTGAAGTTACAGAGACTGGTGATACCCAAAAGTTTTGCATGTGTTCTCCAAAGAACCAAGAGTATTTCACTGTAAAAGAGCCTGACAAAAAAGCTAATAAAGACCCCATACTGGTACCCACTATCAACTAGCTTTCTGTGCATGAGAACAGTGAGACAGCACTGCAAAGAAGAATGCCAGGCACTGTTACATTTACTTTTCTTCAGGAGCCATGCTTACGGGAACACTTGCCATTTATCTTTTTGTTGGTGCTTGATGTTGCCATCTCAGGCAATATGAGTCCAGCCCACACAGTCTCTCCACTTCTCCTCTCTCCCCAGAGCCCTTTGCCATTCTTCCTGTGAGTCCTTTTTGTTCCCTGCATGTATAAAGCAGCAACCCCATCACAGGCCCTCATGTGATACCACTTGGCTCCTCTCCAGTCATGAAGTCCTAGCCCTTTCTTGCATCCTTTTCATCATTCTCAATTATCAAAGCTAGATGCAAAAAAGAAACTGAAGAGTGTTTACTGAACACCAGGTCCTATTAAACTGTAACAGAATGTGTGTTGTGAAAGGTAAGAAAATCGATACAGAAACTCAGAGCAGGCTGTTATGTTTTCTAGGTTCGACACTGAAACTGCATAGCAGCATTGCTGTACTAAAATCTTTGTAAGAGTTTTTAAATATCAAAATCTATTTTTAATCAAACTCCTCTTAGAAAGGCTTTTTTTCCTATCAACTCTTAATGGCATTTTTGATAGTATAATCTATATATGCTTTTTAAAGTACCATATGTCACAGAATTGTAATATATAAACCACAAACAGACAGCACATTAAAAAGCAGAAATTACAAGACACGATCACACCCTAAATGCCATACATTTGGGGCAAAAGCATATTAAAAGTGCAATGAAGTTTGAGTATATAAGGACTTGAAAAGAAAGCTGAAAAAAGACTTAGTATCTCCATGGTATCCAAGAGCTGATTCTGGATATAACTTCCCAAAATTGTAGGAGGAAAAAACCTAACTTTGCTGCCATGGAAACAGAAGAGTGGGATATAAGTGATTGTAACTTGTCTGCCTTTACAAGACCGATCCCTAAAACACTGAGGCCCTCAATAACATGAGTGATTTAATTTCTACCTGAGAAGTAGATCAACTATTAAATGAACAAGGTGAAGCTGTTGAGCAAACTCGCCAAGCAGGGGAAAGCAGCTCAGGAGCAACAGGTAGTTCTGGGAAAAATGCAGGATTAGAGAGAAGAAAGAGAATAAAAGAAAGATCAAGAAGGAAGATACCATGAGGGCAGAAGAAACAGGGGAGGAGGTGTTTGGTTTGACTAGTGAGATAGCAAACAAGGCCTTCACAATGAAGGGCTGGATCCTGGCCATGCTAAAGAGAACCTTACAAATGAACAGGGCAGCAAATACTGGATGGGTGTTACCTTGCCCTCGCTCCCAGAGTGCATGTTCAGCCTCACAAAAGCACAGCTTGTGGAAACCAAGCACGTCATCTCATAGTTTCTTAAGTTACTTTTCCTGTGTTCTTCACTGGCACATCCCACCCTCTTTGGATGCGTCAAAAATGTTCTAACAACTAGCAACACTTGCACTTTCCTCGCTGTTTTTTGGGTTGTGCAACGCAAGCCGTGCTCTTCTGCTTCACTGTAAGAATTCCTTTATCCCGCTAGACAAATGTTCTGATTGTAAAATGCATGGCGTTCTCCTCATTAAACATTTGCTCTCCCCACCTGCCATGCCTGATGCACAAAATCACTGGGAGCCAGGTTCAGTTTCTCCTCTGAAATCCTTCAGTACACTCACCGATCTCCTCACAGTCCAACAGCATGCACATTTATACCCTTTGCTGGTAGCAGGTTAGGAAGGCAACCTGGCCAGCAAGATCCTCATTGCTGTCATTTCAGAAGAAATGTCTTGCAGGCAGCTGCTCTTTTGTGGACCCGCCTCAGCTCTTGCCCCCAGCACTCCTGCCCGGCACCACCCTCCAGCCTCCTGAAGGCACAGGGTCCTGCCCTCAAACCGCTCCTCAGACAGCAATTGAGTGGGGTTTCTTTCTCCCCTCATGATCTAAATGTCTACTGTGAGATGTCATTGGTACGGGGGCTCTCCGAGGACAGGAGGAGTGCTGACCGACCAAGGCTAGACTGCCATAGGGGCTGACAAACGGGGAAGGAAACGGGAAAGGAAAAGGGGGGGAAAGGAGGGCCAAGGGGGGGAAAGGAGGGCCAAGGGGGGGAAAGGAGGGCCAAGGGGGGGAAAGGGGGGAAAAGGGGGGAAAAGGGGGGAAAAGGGGGGAAAAGGGGGGAAAAGGGGGGAAAAGGGGGGAAAAGGGGGGAAAAGGGGGGAAAAGGGAAAAGGAGTCCTCCAAAGCGCGCGCGACTTCACAAACGGCCACGCGCCGCCGCGCCGCGGCTCCTTTAAGGGGGAGCGGTTCGCCATCTTAGGTTCCTCCGCCCCCTCCCGCCACGTGACGCAACCGGCCGCCATCTTAGGCTCCCCGCGCCGCCGCTTGGGCTCGGCTAAGTCACGTGGGGCGAGGCCGGTGGCGGAGCTGAGCGGAGTGGCCGGAGGCTAAGGGGCGGCGGCGGCGGCGGCGGCGGCAGGCGTGATGGGGCAGTGCGGCATCACCTCCTCCAAAACCGTCCTGGTCTTCCTTAACCTTATCTTCTGGGTGAGCCCCGGGGGCGGCTGGGGAGGGTCAGGGTCTCCAGGCGCGGGGCTGCCTCTCCCTCAGCCGTGCGGTGTGGTCAGTCGGGGGGCCGGGCAGGCCGTGGGAGCCAGGCCCTGAGGGCGCCGCGGGGCCGGGCTGGGCATCCTCGCTGCTGTCCTGTCCTCGCTCACGTACAGCGGCAGCTGGTAGCCCGCCGCCTCGCCGCTTCAGTTTGTATTTAAACGTTTTCTGTTTAACAGGAGTCTCGGACACCTTCGCGGGGACCTGTGTTTTAGTGGTGGGCGCAGTCCCTTCCGTCTCAGTCCCCCGCCCCCAAAGTCCGGAGGTGGATGAAGCTGAATCTGTTGCCTCAGTAGGCTGGCAATAACGGTTTAAAGAGCATTAGAGATTTTTGAAGTAGAGACGCTTGTGTAATTGAATGCAATTCGAGTTGTATTTTTGAGCTTTTCAGGTCTCTGCAAGTTTAATTTTTGTAGGGCAAGTTTAATTTTTTATGGCCATCTAGTTTTTGGTATCCTACTTAAAGGACATTCGTTCCAAATACTTAGCGGTAAGTATGGAGCACCGGTTTCTTCCTTGTATCTTTAACATAAAATTAGGTTATATATATATACACACACACACACGTATAAATAGCCCAAAAGCAAGTCTCATGTTTCACTTCTTCCAGGAACCACAGTTGCATTGTAGTATTTACTCATCGCTTAAGCCTGCCACAGCTCCAGTCGTGCTGGCAGTAAGACAGAAGCTTAACATGGGTTGGTGGAACAGTAGGGTGCTCTAAGCGACTTTTTCAGGATGGACATATAGGCTGTAGCTTGGCATTATATTCACTGTAATAATCGGACTGGCAGAAGAACGTGACTCTAAATAAATGAAGTAAAGAATATTCTATAGACTTTTAAGAATTCCCTTTCTGCATTTAGCTACTGCATTTCTCATTCTCTAATCCCAGCTCCAGGAACAGAAGATCTGTTGTCCCAGCTGTTCAAAGATTTCAGCTTTGAAAAAGTAATAGTGGGTAACAAGATATTAGAGGAGAAAAATGTAGTTATATATAGCTACATCTTTTAATATTGAAACCTGTAAGAAATCTAACAAGTGTTCGATGGGTAAATGTTCTTGTCTAAATTTTTACAAAGGAACGCGCCTCATGGGTGCCTAAAAATGAATCATGGTCAGGGAAAATGCATATCTCACTAGCGTTTGTGTATACAGCTATTCAGAGAGATGAGCAGTAGATGTGAGGCATATTTGACTCGAAGTGGTGCATATTAGGAATCTGTAATTTTGACTGAGATGAACAGGCTCCTTTCTTTAAAGTATGAGGTAATTACATCAACCTTGTAGTACAGCCATTTGTTTGGAATCTGCTGGGTGTGGCTTTTTGCTACATGCATAGTTGCAATTGGCATTAGAAAAGCTATTTGATAGCTGCTACATCATACTTAAAGTTTTTGCCTGGTAGTTGTAAGTTGCATTCTTGATGGTATCTTGAAGCAGATTTTTCTTTAGTTGCTGATATAAATTAGGCTCTGTTTTGAATAAATGAACAGACATTCTGCATGGAGTTTCTCCTCTGCTGCAAAAGCTTAGTGTTAGTTTTCCTATTTTATATATTTGAAAGGCATTGTTTGTTTGCTGCATTTAGTAATCTAATTGCATATTGAAATTTGCAATTATTCAGCTTAAACAGTGATGCGTACAAAGTTATTTTGTGTCATGCTGAATATTTTTTCATTTTTAATGAAAATTTGTAATGACTTTGAGACAAACTTCACATAATTTAAGATGGGCAGATGGTATTCAGATAGAATAGACTATATTTCAAATTGAAATGTCACCAATCTTGTATCCTGTAAGCCATCTCCAGCCTAAGAAGTCAACTTGTGCTGACAGCTTTTTGGCAGAAAGGTAACTGGGTAGCTTGTGGTGGAGCAACCTTATTGCTTATCAGCCACATGTAAAATGAGACAGGCTTTCTAAAACTGAGAATTACAAGAATCAATGTTTTTCCTTTCTTCAGCAAGCTATAGCCTAAAAATAGGAAATCTACAAAGTTTTATCAAAAATAGTACATCTTCACTTTTAAATGGCAAAAGAGAAAGAATTCCAACTCTTGATCTAGCATGTTTCATTTGCAGACTGTGTGTGTGAATGTTTGGTGCCCGCCTAGTTGATAATGTAATTGCTTCTGTGCTGTAACAGAAATCTGCTTGTCATTCATATGGAGTTCCAACTTTGATAATTAGATCATCCAGATTATCTATTGCCAAGTCTCAGTGGCAACTGTCTATAATTGGTTAAGTAACTATGAAACCTCCTTTTATTGCCTTTATAAATCTAATGTATCATATATAAATCTTACATACATACATAAATCTTACCCTGACCAGGGGTCTCACATTTGTGAGAGGATGTAAATGTTCCGAGTGCTTTGGTAGCCATCTTAAGAATGCGAGATGTTCAGAAAATTATTACTTCTGCTACTGAAGAAAAAGCAGAGATGTTCTGTTAAACTCTGTAGTCTAGAATGTAACTTTTTAAAAAAATTATTTCAAGCCTTCTCAAAAAGGCAGATCAGGCTTGCTGACAGGTCATAGCCATACCCACTCACTCATCATCTATGACTGCTGACTTTAATAACCCAAACTCCACTCAATTTGCCAGTATTCCTACAACTTCATCTCTGTTTGGAGAGTTGTGTGCTACTTACTGAATTTTCTAGTTGACACTGTAAAAAAAATTATCTTGGTTCTGCATAGTCTTGTGAAAACGTTCTTATATTAACTATATATTCCTACATGTTAATAATTACTACAGGATACAGGATTCTTAGGTTTTTGTTCGGGGTGTGTGTGATTGTTTGGTTTGGATTTTGTTTCTTCTTGTTTTGGTTTTTTTTGTTTTGGTTTGGGGTTTTTTGGGTTTTTTTGAAAATGGGCTGTGGAAACTATCTTCTTCTCCTTTATCACCTTTATAATACAAGAAGCTGGATGGGCTTTACACACCTTTCCAAGTTTTTGGTGTGGTACATGACAGTTTAGCTGAGTTGTATTTCCAGGGATGTCAAGCATCAAGCACCTGTGCTGTAGACACACTGCTGTAAAAACAAAGTACTGTAGGAAAAACAGCATTGTAAGTAGTAGCTGTCAAGGGTAGCGTGATATAGATCTTGCGTGGAACACTTACTTGAATTTTGGATAATTTGGCAAAGAGTGCTTAAGCTCAAACATACTTTACAAAGAAATGCATTGATAAGGAGCATCTGTTAAAAGTAACCCTTCTTAGAGAGATCAGAGGAATATAGATCAGATTAATATGTTTCTTAGTGTTTTGTTGTTAAAAAGTTAGTTTTGGAGTAGATATGATAAATGGCAAAGGAAAAGCAGTCCTTCAGTTTACTTTTAAGTTTGTATAAGATCTGTTTGGTCAGCTAGTGATTTCATTTTCATTTAGATGATGCTAAGTCCTTTAAGGAAAGGTATTGTATTGTCTTTCACACCACAGTTACTTCCTATGCATCTTAGAAATAAAATAACAAAACTTGTAGTACATGTATTCTCAGAAATATTTTTGGAGGAGCAGAAATCCCAGCATTGATTCATCTGTCTGAGGATTTGAGGTTTGGTGGTTTTTTTTTTTTAGTGGGAAAAGATTAGAATGACTGGTATGACAAGAAAACATTGTACTGTAGTCTTAAAAAAAAAATTGAAATAGTCATTGATAATCAGAAATACTTTTTGATATATTGATAGTGAGATGTTGAATATGACTAATTAAATACTTTGTGATCATCTTTTAGTTTTGAGAAGAGCATGTTTTTCAGAAACACCCTTTTGTTAAAGTACAAGTCTGGATTGATTTGAAAGAAGAATAAATAAATTTACCTGGAACAAATATCTAAAGAATACTATTAAATATGTTTATTTTGTGAACTCTTAATTAAAAGGCTTCATCAGATGACTTGTATAATTCAGTTGAAAGAAGTTTGAAGAAAGGAGATGAAGACAAAAATGTTAGGGAAATGTTTTCAGGCTTATGTTTAGCATATAGGATAGATGGATAAAATATTCAGAGACACTTGTAGTCTTGCTTCAGAAAAGGGAGTCTGTTTTATATTCCCAAAAAATATATGTGCCTTGACAGCCTGCTCTGCTAAACCAGTACCTAATACCCTGTGCTTGCTTTGAGGTTTTTTCTTTACCTCTATGTCCTGCTCCTTGAGAAAAGGAATAAACTCTGCTTCTGTGATACTTTCAACTCAGTAGTTGCAAACTACCTTTCTAAGTTGCTCTTGCAGTTACTTAACTGACTTGAAGTAATTAATTTTACAGTTCATTTGACTAAGCTGTCTTACAATGTTCTTTGGTGTGGTTGTTTAGAGAAATCTCAAGGCTTCAATTCTGTACAGCAAGAATCCTTTCTATAATCCTGTTCTCACTTTACAACTTATGCATGTAACCATAGTATTAGAAATTACATAGTATTATCTTAGAGGAATTATCTGTGCTGTTCTTAAAAGGAGCTGTAGCCGTTAATGTGTGTGTAGTGTGTTTTGGGTTTCTGGTAGAAAAGAAAGAAAATGCAGCAACACTAAAACTCATTGAAATTTAGCAGTAGAAAGGTAGAGCTCATTTGCTCTTATACATAGCAATAAGCCAAGTGATATTTCAGCTTTACCTGGGTGCTTGAGAATTGTTTCTGGTATGGACTCTAAAAGCTGGGGTGATGAAGGAACTGCCTAAGAGTTTTTTGGTGATCAAAGACTATAACTGACAGATGATCCCAAAGGCTGACTGTCAGGGATTACTTGACTGATGTCCTTTTTTGTCTTGAAGGACAGTCACTTTTGGTTGTGCAAGTTGAACGTTTTGTGCTTCTGCTGCTATGGTAGTGAAGTGAGTGTATTCATAGGATTGTGTAATGGTTTGGAGTCCTGTGCATTAAAGAAATTAAATTTTTATTAAAAAATAAGGATTTAAAACTCGAAGTCTCATGCCCTCTGTTTTTGTGCTGGGGTTCTTTTTCCTTAAAATATTTGGACATGAATTTTCAGGTAGCAAACATGGGCCAGGGCTTCAGTTTGCTTTTAAGTAACATGGTAGTATCATTTATGTTTCTTTACAAGATGAGTTTCCAGTCTTTGCCTGAGATTTTTCAGGATTTTTTTTGCATCTGGTGTTGTGATTAAAAGTAGAGCTAATACCTGACAGAATCAAAAATAACTTGCAAAGCTAAAAGTGATATCTTTGAGTAGTACATGGAATTTGAAATACTGCTTTATTTGGTGAAACTTTGTAGCACAGAGTAGTCATCGTTGTTCTTATGCTGGGCAAAGGATCTGGAAACAGTGGAGCACGAGGTGTAAAAGAATGGCTATATCATTAACATCTCTTCCAGTTAAAAAAAAAAAACCAAACAAAACCACAACAACACCTCAGTCTGCTGGTGCACTGTCTCTTGCAATTAATGATATTTAAAATATGTAATGCCAATTGCAAAAACAGCCTAGCTCAGCCTTTTGCTTTACCTGCAAAAGCATTTTAATTTGAGGGTTTTATGCATAGTGTTACAGAATTTAATTCGGCTAGTACAGACAAAGCAGTCTGGCCTACTTGAATTTTACAATGGCTTTGTTTTATAAGCCTTTAAAATATTTCTAACTGTTACAAAGTTGAATGGAATTGCTAGTTTTCTTCTCCCAGAGGATTTTCTAAGACAGTTACAGCTCAGTGTTCCAGTTAAATTATTAGTATTGATGAGAACAAAGAAGAGGAGTGTCAGGAAACCATTGGGTTTTAAGGTGGGTGGGCAACACTTTAAGCAAGCAGAGAAAATAATACCAAGTATGGGTGTGTATTTTTTTTGGAGGGAGTGGAGGGGGAGATATGTGGTAGCAAAGTGCTGAAAAGAATTTAAGAGGGAAATAAACAGCAGAGATATCCTGTAGGGCTTTTGAAGGTAAAACTGAGGAACTAGATTTTGAAGGAGAGAAGGCTGAAAGAAACTTAAAGGAGCAGATGAGGAAGACTCTGACAGCCATCAAGTTATGAATACTCAAGTGTTGAAAAGAATTGAAAAAGAGAGATACAGTAGAAATCAAATGATGGAGAAGTAGTGTCGGGAGGAAAAAAACACCTCACTTTCTAAGATACTGTTCTAAGAAGACCAGAAACTGGGTGGCAAACCGTAATACCAGTGTCCCTACTTATGGGTAGGAAATGTTCAGGTGTTGGTATGCATGGAGAAAAGTAACTGTTAGAAGAATGAAACTGATGTAACTATAGACTCTCAACAAACTCTCCCAGAGTGTATGGGTGTTTGGTTTTCTGGTGGGTTTTTTTTTAAAGCATGTTTGCATCAGACTAGAAAGGCAGTGAGAACAAATATATACTAAAGTTTAATGTAAGGAAAGCAATACACATGTTGGGAAAATGATCTTGGAACAGGATCTGGGCAGAAAAGTTGGACTGTTAGTGTGGAAGATATTTTTTCTTACTTTTTTTTGCTTTTTATAAAAGATGATGTATATGGTCTATCTGAATAAATCATAGGTGTATTTTACAATCCCAGTCTTGAAAGATGTTTTGGTAGTGGAATTACCAATAATTGGGTCTAGAGTGGTATCTGTATTACTACCAGAATTTACCAATCAGCAATGGTAAAGTTGGTAGTAGCAGGAATTTATAAGTAGGTGTCCTTAACAAAAAGGCAAAATAGTCCTCTTACCTAATTGGAAATCAGGTGTGTTTTCTACTAACATAAAATATTTTGCTGCTACCTTCATTTTCTTGTCCAGAGAGTATGTATTTTTCTTAAAACAGTGAATAAAATGCAGGTTCTAAAGGAACAAATACTAATATTTGGCCTAGTTAATTGAAAGAGTACCAAAAATCTTTTTAAAAACTTTTTTTTGTGGGTTCTATTGTGGTCCCAAGGTAAAGAAATCAATAGCAAGGTAAACAGCAAAAGTAATATGAAGGACAATGCTTTGTAAAGATATAAAGTCTTTGGGCACATTTTTATCAGATCTGTTTGGGAACAAAATTAGTAGGGTAGTATAAGCAAGCATTAATTTGTAAATGGAGTTGCAGTGTCCAAAGTTGATGAATTATCAATAGAACAGGTAGTTTAAATGTCGTACCAGTCGTCATAGCCAAAATTTTAGGCTTCATGCTGCTGCAGTGTGTGAGCATTACTGAAAAGGTGAGAACAGTTCTTGATGTATGTTTGCAGCCTACTTAGAAAATGACAACAAACCAAAAAAGAAAAACCAGCCAAACCTGAAACTGTTCCAAGGTGCAGCTAGACAGCATATAGCCTTGTATACCTCAGTGCATGTAAAGGTGAAAGCTGGCTTTGTGAAACAGGTATGGGCTTAAGAGGCCATATTACACCAGCCCAAAGATTGGGGGGAAGTTAAGTCACCCTAAGAACCCTGAATTTTAAATATGCTTTCCTGTAATGCTTTGAGTGATGTTTATCATTGCGGGTATCATTGTGTCATTAGATCTTGCAGTTTTCCCTCCAGTTCTTTGGATACTTGTTTGGCTTTTAATAATTCTTTAGAGGCCCATGCCAAAGCAACAATATCAGGCTTTTTCTGAACTGTAATTTTAAATTTTTCCTCTGATGAAAAGGATGTCTAATTGTTTGAGCCTTTTGCAACAAACTGTCTTCACTGACTATACTTGTCTTGGCAGACTTTTTAAAGTTTGGTTAATCCTTAACGAAGAGTATGCCACTTCAGGTTCAGACTACAGGTTAGATGCAAACAACTTTAAAAGGATGTATGAATGCTGAATGACCCGTCATCTCCCTAGAGCGTGCATGTGTGACCTGGCACATGTTCAGGAGCTGCTGCAATCTCTATTCAGAGCCTTGAGCAGATTAAGTTCGAGAAATCTTCCATTAAGCTGTGTTTATCAAAGACGTATTTGAACTGTGCACAGTTCATATATTTGGTTTCCACTTAATGATAGGAAATGCATGATTGTGAATGTGTTAGCTTTTTAGTCAAATGTCTTTGACTTGAGCAAGTTTGGGCTTCTGCAGGTTCACTGTTTGTTGGATAGTAAGCATTGAGATTTTGATTATTTTATAGTTTTGTTTGTTTTTAATTATACTTGTGTCTCTACTTGTGATACAGGCTTCAGTTTCTCTAGATTATTCCCTTTTTGAGAAGCAAATGATGTAAGCACGTAGTACTGTTGTGGTTTTGTTCTGGGTTTTTTCTTTTAAAAAGTACATGTTCAACTTTATTCTTGGGCTGCAACAGGTAATGAACGTGCATTTAACTGGTGCAGCACTGATCAGTGTAGATTGCATACTTTATATAGGTAAAACTAGCTCTTTGTTTTTATTTGTTGTCACAGGATTTATGCTTTATTTACATTAACATGTAACATGGTACTGTGGAGGTGGAACAAAACCCAGTTGTGCTGAGGACCATGTGTAGAAACTACTGAGTTGTGGAGAGGAAGGAAGGACAGACAGACCTTAGGCGAGTCTCATCCCATTGACTGAACACCTACCTATTAGCAGTTAGCACAGTAAATGCACTTGCCTTGTGGTTTAGTTTCATCCAAAATGAATCCTGTTATACATTCCTAAGACTATTCAGTAATGCAAACCAGAAGGTAGTAAGTAGAAAATCATCAGAAGATGAGCAAAAAGGATTGCTTCAAAAGCACTTTCCTAATCCCAGCTAAAATGCTGATTTAGAGACACCACCACCACCGCCTTCCTGGTTTAGAGCAGGCTGAAGTGTACACTAAACATCACATGGTTGTGATGTGAAAGGACAAGGGAAGGCATTTGAAATTTGTTTTTCTGTAAAGCTACCAGATAGTGTTG
Organism: Phalacrocorax aristotelis; assembly: GCF_949628215.1. Taxonomy (NCBI): domain Eukaryota; kingdom Metazoa; phylum Chordata; class Aves; order Suliformes; family Phalacrocoracidae; genus Phalacrocorax; species Phalacrocorax aristotelis. Next base: position 34,515,435 of record NC_134282.1, read on the forward strand.
CTGTTTTCATTGTTTAGGCAGAGACTAGGTATTTTGCCTATTAAAAAATAGTGTTAACTGTGATACACAGGACAAGAGCTTTAATCTTCATAGGCACCTTTGCTTTCAGGACTTCCTCCCCACCCCCAAAAGATTACTTGTTGAAGTGATCCTGAGGGAGAGATGGCAGTAATTTCTGAAGGTATGATCGCTTCCTCAGATAGGGGTGATGTCTTCAACCTCCTCATTATTCTAGTGCAAGGTTTGTAGACATATGAATGCACACTGCTGTTCCCAAAATTCTGTAGCTTCTTCCACAGAAACACCAGTTCTACAACCTTTGTTAGAAGCAAAACCTAAGGCCAAAGGCTGTCACAGCTGATTAGTCATTATTGAATTGTGTGTGGAAATGATATAGTAAAGTCTTCAGACCAGGCTGCTTTAAGCTGGGAAGTTTAAAGAAAAATCTGCCTCTCCAGTAGTCGTTAAAAAATATTAATTTTTTAACAAGTAGAGTGGCTTTTCTTGGTTTTTGAGACAATATTTAGTCTCTATACTTGTCAGACTCCTCTGGCATAATACTTGAAGAGTAAAGTTTCTTTAAAATGCTAACACCTGTAGACAGTTTTTTCAAAAGTTACTTTTTTTGTTTCAAATATTCTTTTAATATATGTGCTCATGCAGTTTATGAACTAGATATTCCTTAGAAAAGGAAGAAGCCACTTGAATTTCACACAGCAGAGAAGGACAAAGGGGTTCACAAATGGTTCCGATTTCAGATTTGTGGTGTATTTTCTGTGCCCAATGTCAGCCACAGCTGTGTTTTTCATCTGCCACCTTGCAATATACCATATTTCTAACAAACATTTTAGTTCTTAGAAATGGGAGATTACATCACTGTTCTGTTATTCACAGGCTTCATTGCTAGGCAACAGTTAATGTAATTCCATTGTTCAGTGACACTACTTTGAATCTTTGCTTTGTGTACAGAAATTGTATGTCTGCATTTTGCCATGTTAGGTATAACATGGCAGGATTTGTATAGTTGGATTAGCATTTCAACATCTTCTGTGCGAAGGGGTGATTTTGTAATAGCTTCTTCCAGATTTTCTTGTCTGGAGAAGATATGTTGCTGTTGGTCTCTGGCTGTTACTGAATTTTCAGTTTTGCTACTGTTGTGCCTACATAACACTTTATTGGATGAATGAGAACCTCCTGGATGCTTTTAAGATTCCTGCAGAGTACACACCTTCGCTGCAGAAAGGCACAGAGGTGAAATACGTTGCTCAAATCCATGTGGAACTGATGATAACTTTCGAGCTGTCTCTTAATAAGTTTTTCTTTGGCATAGTGTTTCTGTAACAAAGTGCTGCAGGGGATATTCCATATGTAAAGTATTATTCTAGTAGTGTTTATGCATTACTGTTTTATAGGAAATAGTTGCAGTAATATTGCAGTGCTTCTGGTTACGTAGTAGTGAATAGTGCTGAAATACTGGGTACCAGTCATCTTATGGCTTGTCTTGTTCTGTGCCATGGTGAACAGGTTGTCCAGGAAAGCTGTGGAATCTCCTTAGATTTTCAAGACTTCGGACAAAGCCTTGAGCAACCTCATCTGCATTCATTGCTGACCCTGCTTTGAGCAGGAAATGGGACTTAATGATCTTTTGAGGTCCCTCCTGGCCTGAATTAAGTGACTCTTTGATTCTATAGTAGCATGACCCAGTCTTGTAGTACTATACCTATATATATGTGTCTGCCTGTCTCTTTCCAGTGCAGGGATAAGGGGTGGTTACAAGGCAACTGAGTGGGAAAGAAGGGCTGGAGGCAGCCTGCAGTGTGTTTCCTCAGATCAGAACTGAAGTGTGTAATATTCCAGTTGAGTGAGCTCTGGTGTCCAGGGTGTGGATTGGATTGTAATGGGAACACTACCCTTTACAGCAAAATTAAATTCACCAGATCATAGCTTAGTCGTTCCATCTTCTGAGTGTATTAGTTTAGCTTTGTATTGGGACACCAGAAGAGTGTCATGAAATATTCAAATTATGTTGTTCATTATTGCAAATCAATTGACTCTGAACCATAGAATCGTTAAGGTTGGAAAAGACCCTTAAGATCGAGTCCAACCACTAACCTATCACTGCCAAGTCCACCACTAAACCATATCCTCAAGCACCACATCTACCCTTCTTCTAAATACTTCCAGGGATGGAGACTCAACCACCTCCCTGGGCAGCCTGTTCCAATGGCTGACAACCCTTTTGGTGAAGAAGTTTTTCCTAATGTCCAACCTAAGCTTCCCCTGGTGCAGCTTGAAGGCCATTTCCTCTCGTCCTATCACATGTTACTAGGGAGAAGAGACCGACCCCTGCCTTGCTACAACCTCCTTTCAGGTAGTTGTAGGAAGCAATAAGGTCTCCCCTCAGCCTCCTCTTCTCCAGACTAAACAACCCTAGCTCCCTCAGCTGCTCCTCATAAGACTTGTTCTCTAGACCCTTCACCAACTTTGCCCTTCTTTGGACGCGCTCTAGCACCTCGATCTCCTTCTTGTAGTGAGGGGCCCAAAACTGAACACAGTACTCGAGGTGCGGCCTCATTTTTATGTCTAGCAGGACTGTTTCATTCTGCAGCAAGTGCAAAGATGGTTATGGAGGATGTTTGTAAAGCAAAAATTAATAAGGCCCTTTTATTTTGAAATAAATGTATGTTAGCTGGCTCCTCAAGCAGTAGTCCTTCCTTCACTAGGTCTGCTCCGCTTAAAGTTAATGAAGGTATTGGTGTGTTGGAATCCCTGTAATGGTAAAGGCAGTTAGGTCAGATCAGATTGACGTAAGTGCTTTGTCTTAATATTTTAAATCTATGTAGTGGCAGAACCCTCCTACAGATCTTGTTTGTAGTAACTTTAAGTGAGTTGTTTGTTTAATAAAGACCATTTTGTACAATGATCTTTCAGAGATCATCTCTTTTAAAAACTGGAAAGTTTTGTAGTATATGTCTCTAGGTATTTGGTTCTGTCTCTTAATAATTGGTGGCTTATATTTGTTCCTACCTGCTTTGTAGGTTTAGAATCATATTTTCCAGTGCTGTGAATGCTTCAGAAAGGCTACTCTTTCTAGCAGTTCATTTTTCCCTAGCAGAGGTTAAAGTAAGCAGTGTGTGTGTGTGTGTATTCAGTTCTAACATTAAATCATAGGTAGTAATTGACAAAGTGGAAGAATAAGTGGTAGGTTAATAATGACAGATGAAACTCAATACACGTTCTGAAAATGCTGTTGAATAGCTAACAACTTGCTGCTTGGATGGGCTGGAATCCTGTTCTCAAAAGTATGAGACAGTTTGTGAATGTTAGCCTATGTAGAAAATGTAGTTCACAGTATGGGAAGGAAGTATTTGAGAACAGGGAGCAAGATTTTGCTGTTCATAGCATATTCCCCGCATTCCTTGACTATGTGCCTTAGAAGTCTTCCATAGTGTAGTCAAAACTACATCTGCCTAGATCAAATGTAGTTTGAAAACTACGGGCTAGCCTCCATTTGAGATGTTCTTAAGAAACGTATGCTATAACCTAGCAAAGATGTCTATACTGAATGAAACCCTAATTTCTGAGGAAGACTACTTTATGATGTTCAATGGAATAATTGTTGCAAAGTAGCCTTGCTTGAAAGGTGGGTTTGGTGTTCAGAGAAACTTACCCTATTGTGTCTATTGTAGGCAGCAGCAGGCATACTGTGCTATGTGGGAGCCTATGTGTTCATCACATACGATGACTACGATCACTTCTTTGAAGATGTCTACACACTAATTCCAGCAGTTATTATCATAGCTGTGGGAACACTTCTTTTTATTATTGGACTTATTGGGTGCTGTGCCACAATTCGAGAAAGTCGCTGTGGACTTGCTACGGTAAGTTGCAGAGTTTTTATATGATGGTGTTTGCCTGTTTATTTGGCTGCCTTCCCTTTTCGTAGACTCCTCAAATATTTTAAAGTTTGTTCTAATCCTACTTTATGGCCTTAAATGTTTTCCCCTTATATTTTATGATCATCTTATTTCTGTTCTGAAAAATGATGTTAAATTAGCCAGTTCTGGCAGCATAAGGCTCCTCAGTTTTACCTTTTTCAGAACTGTGGTCATCTCAGTAAAAAAATTTAAAACCATGTGATTAAGGCATAACAGATTTTAAAATCTCACTTATCTGTTCTGGTTGAAAAGCTGAAATTTGGGGCGGGGGAGAGAGAGAAAGGTGATCCAGGAGCCTGTTTGTTTTGGGTATCTTGCATCAAGGTTAACTGAGGTCTGTTATGATGCCCAAGTATTTTTCTTTATGGCTTGATTTGGACACTTTGTTTGCAGTATTTTATGTCATGTGTTTCCAAGCATTTTAACTGTAATTTCAGCTTGAGAATTGGGTAGGAGAGAAGAACGGCCAGTATTTAGACAGTCACCACAGGTTTTTCTTTCCGTTTTTTTTTTTTTTTTTTGTTGGATGCTGTGTTAGATGTCTTTAACACTTCATTTTAAAGGTGCTCTTAAATATACCAAGACAATTGCATAGCTTGCTGTCTCTGTCAGTTGTTGCAGGGCTTAACCAGAAGAAGCATTCCCTTAGTCCATCTACCACTCTTAGTAACAGCCTGGGTAGCTTCTTTGATGTGACATTCTTATTTATCTAACAGAAGATTGAAAGAAACACTTGATTAAAGCACTCCTAGTATGGTGTTTTCAGACCTGATGATCAGCACTTATCTGGCTGAGCAGCTTCTTACTACTTGCTGAAGCTATCAACACTGAGGTTTCTTGAATGGAGTTAATTCTGGGCTCTTGAACTTAACTCCCTGCTTTAAGTTATCTGTTAAATCAAAACCTTACCTGAAAAATTACTTTAAACAGGAAAATCTATATGGAGATTTTCAGAAAGTAAATGGGTAAAACTATTTCCACACTCTTCATTGTGTCTTACAGTTTGTGATCATCCTGCTCCTGGTTTTTATCACTGAAGTTGTGGTAGTGGTTCTTGGATACATTTACAGAGCAAAGGTAAGAACTTCTCAATTTCAGTAAATGGTTTGTTGTGAACTGTGACCAAAATACAGATGTATAGTATTTACTGGATTTGATTCTGTAGAACTGTTAATGGGTATTTGTTACAGGAATAAAATTGAACCTCTAAGTGGGTTAATTTGAGATATCAGATCTTAGAACATCAGTATTTTTCTGCTTTACTCCGAAGGATTTCTTGTAGGCAAAAAACTATCTGGAACATATCATTAAGAGTTGAGAGTTGTGGTAAATGGTATCCTTGCATTTTCCATATGGTCTTCTAATTTATTTATGCTTCGACTTTGTGAATGATTTAGGTTACACAGTATTTGAACATAGGGCATATTGTTTTGATACAGAATAACTTAAATGTTGTTGTCTGTTTTGGTATACAAACTAATGCTGCATAATAATAAAATGAAATTGATGTGTTAATGTGTACTGTCCAGCTTTATACAGGTTGTTGACAAGGGTTATGGCTAAAGAAGTTGACTTCTCCCACTGTTTAATGGATGTTAAGAAACAGGACCAGAAAAAAGTAATTGTGTTGCTAACAGCATAATATGTGCCAGGAATATACCACATAGTATAAGAGATACCACAATGTACCTTGAAGAAATTCTGACTTGCACAGTTTCACTGGCTATTGTTATGTGTGCATCTAAATTTTGCCAAAAAACTAGCAGGAAAGGCACCTTTAGCTGTGATGTGTAGTATGATCACATTATAGGACACTCTAGTGGTATCTTAATAGCCAGCTGAACTATAACACTATTTACCTTATAAAAACACAGGTCTTACTAGGTCAGTCTTCTGTTCTTGCTTTCTCCTGCTATCCTGGAAGAAATGGTGAGGCAACCATGCAGTAGAAATCTAGAGGTTTTGCGTGGCTTACAAAGGAGGATTGCCTTGAGTAAGCAGCTAACAAGAGGACCATGAACTATGTATTATAAATCTGGCTTAATAAGAATTAGAATAGGCCACTTCAACAGAAATGCTCTATAGGTGATGCTTAAATTCAGGATATATTTTTCTCATGGTCTACATTTGATTTCTGGTGTCTTGGCAATGCACTGAGAAGATTATTTGGGGCTCTGAAGGTTGTAGTGGTAGTCCTTGGAAGCAACTGAGGAAAGCAGTACAACACCTGGAGAGTGGGAAACATGTTGAGGTCTTACGTGTTAACTCGAATGGTTGCTACTGCTCTAGTACGTGCAGTGGCATAGTGTATTACAGTATAGTTATTCAGGAATCACTGTGGATCTGATCTGGACTAAGCTGTGGTCATCTTATTCTCTTCTGTGTTCCAGACTTACAGTGGCTTGCTCTTTTCCAGTTAGCCGCATTCAGAGCAGATACAAGCAGATGCATAGATCTTTCTTCCCTAGTCAGTCTGAAATTACACACTTGACATGCTTGAGAATTTATGTCCCAACTGCGTGTTCCTGTTGCCTTTCATTTTTGTTGTGCTACTGTACAGTTTCACAGCTGTAGATAATGCAGGGTCAGAGCTCAGGAGAGGAGGGAAGGTAGTCTCTTTCTGGTGGCAGCATGGTCTTATGCTAAGCCATTTGTGGGAGGCAGTATTTGAAAACTAAATCTTAAATCTTTTGAAAGGATGGACAGGTTTTGTTAGTAAAATTAGTGGTTTTCTACCACCCTACAGTACTTAGTATCTTAAACTATTGTTTTCAAGTGCAACAGGAGTGTCAGCAATAACTTAAACTTATTACCAGTGAACTAGGAGGTGAAATCTACTTAGATTTCTGATCATTTTTGCCAGGATAAATAAGGCAGCTCTGTGCTTTGTGAATTTTGTTTTGTTGTTTCTGATGTGGCATGTATAGATTGGGGTTGGGGGGGCGAGGGAGGGTGGATGGTGGTCTGGCATTTTGTGGGGTTTGTTTTTCTTTTTTTTTAAGAAAAGTGCCTGAGTCATGATAATTACTTTAGTGTTAACTGTACAAAGTTCCATTTGGAACTTCATAAACAAAAAGAAAGATAAAAATCATGACAGTTGTTCATCAAAACTGTTGGTACCAAGTGAGAGTAAGTGTAATGTCTGAGACAAGTGGTATTGTGCCCTTTTAAGTTAAGATACAAGGACTGGTCTTAAAATTACTTAATTTTCCAACGTGCCTCAGTAAACCTGCATGTGTGGATCCAATTCAGACTCCTACTCCTTCAGAACGTGAAGGATGTGTAGGTCATATTGTGCTAGACTGACCTGCTGCAGAATCTGCTAGCATTGGTCCTTATCAGAAAAGTAAGGCTTTTTATAAATGGCAGTAGGGATTAGACTGGAAAGAAAGGCTGTTGGTTGGCTGAGGACTTACTGTTTTTTTTCCTCCTGGGTGGAGTAGTTAGTTGACTCTCTTAAGTTTTCATAAAACCTGCCAGTTAGCTAGAGCTAGTGACTTCTGTTTAAATTGTATGTGATTTGCATGGCTTTCAGGTATAATGTTGCCCTAATTGAACCATAAGCCAAATAACATACAAGCAAGGACTGATATAAATCACTTAAACCTATATGATATACTGAACAGCTGTTTTGTTATATAAATCAGAGTGGTAAATCATGTTAGTCAAATCATCAAACAATTGATTTTAAGCTAGTCTGAAAAAGTTGTCGGTGTGGGCTTCTATTCATACCTATCTTGATACAGATTTACCTGTAAAGATAATCAGCATTCTTGGCGGGGGGTGGGTGGGGGGGTGGAAGAAGTGAACCTTGTGCTATTGCTGTAGAAAATTCTTCCATTAAAGCATTTAAGGGAATGATGTGTTTGCAAGTTACAGCAGAAAGGTCTTGCCAGTCTAAAGAATATGTGTGCTCAGCTGAGTCTACATTCTTTGCACGTAATTCCTGTCGAGTGTGATAGAAAAAAAAATCAGAGCTAATCTTACTATTGTACAAATGTTTAACTACACCAAACTTTCTGTGCATTTAAATAACAGTTTACAGTGAAACATATTACTTAAAAGGTAAGATTTCTCCAAAATGGGCATTTCAAGACACTTCTTTGGAGGACAAGTGATGATTCTTGCGTGGCTTCCATTTCTACTTGACAGCATCTTTAGCAGCTTGAGTCATCTGCAGCAGCTTTAGGAGCTATTGCAGTAATTGTTGTCGTCAGCACTTCTCAGGAAGTGTGGGGGGATTGGGACTGAACAGAGAGCTTGGTCACTGTAGGGTAGAGTAGTCAGCCAAAAGACCTCATTGAGAATTTACCTGTGCTTCAGTCAGAATGGGAAGAGAAGGTGGTATCACTAACGAGTTAGCCCAGATGGTTATACTGGTTTTGGTTTGGAACTTTGAAGGAGAAATAGGAAGCGAAAAAGTGAATGCACGGAGATCCCTTAACTTCATGCAGTGTCTGCCACAGTGTCGTAATAAAAGCAATTTCCTTTGAGATACATTGCAAAGCTACTTTATCTAAAATCTTATAGAAGAATAGCTGCTTGGTTTTTTTCTTGTACATTAAGTGCAAGTTAGCAACATCTTTGCAAAGGTCAAGTTAGAATTTTAAGAAGCTGTACCACCAAAGTATACTGATTTCAGATGAAAGGGAGTTACCTTGGTTTTCTGAATTGCTGTAAGAATAATGGAGTAATTTTACCTAGACCTGCACTACTACTTTTGGTGTGCTAATGCAGATGCTTCCTTGATACTTCATAGGTGGAGGATGAAGTTGATCACAGCATTCGGAAAGTATATAATGGATACAACGGGACAAATCCTGATGCAGCCAGTCGTGCTATTGACTATGTACAGAGGCAGGTGAGATGGCGAGACACATGGGAACTCTTTAGTCCTTTCTGTCCTTAAAACACAGGTGCTGTGTTGCTCTGCTACTTGAGTAGCATATCTTCCTCCATTCTGACAAATCTAGGAAACAGCTGGTTGGTCAGCACATAGCTTAACTTGGTTAAAATTAGTAGAATTATGACACTGATGGGGAGATATATTTTTGTGTAATTGGCTATCTAGGAATCAGTGTTTGGATTCAAATATTTAGCACTTATGTACTGTTCTTGTGTTCTTAGTATTGCAATTGGAATTGCTGTCTCATTCCACTTCTTGACTGATAAACATATTGGCTCTTTACCTGTGTGATTTTTCAGTTGCACTGCTGTGGGATCCATAACTACTCAGACTGGGAGAATACTGTCTGGTTCAAACAAACTAAAAATAACAGTGCACCTCTTAGCTGTTGCAAAGCAGCCCTCAGCAATTGTACTGGCAGTTTGACCCGCCCAATGGACCTTTATTCTGAGGTAAGACAGCCGAAGTATAACTTCTGTAGCCACATGCTTTTGCTGAAAATCATTTAATTTTTAGTGGGAGTGTGAAGTCTTGGGTGTGTTTGCTTTAAGAGGACATGAGCATGGCTCCTAGAGAGGAAAAAAACCCATCTCTTCTGTTTTCATCTGTGATATCACAAGTAGTGGCTTTTGTTAGTGCTTGGATTACCTTTCTGCCCTGTTTGATGCCTTTGGGTTTTTTGCTGTGTGTCTAAATGTGATTGTTAAATGCATATATAAGTAGTCTACTTTTTTCAGGGGTGTGAGGCTCTGGTTGTAAAGAAGCTTCAAGAGATCATGATGTATGTCATCTGGGCAGCACTAGCATTTGCTGCTATTCAGGTAAACTTTCTCAAATGAAATTCTAAACTGCTATCCAGGTTATTGCAGGTATGCACAGGACGATGACAGCTTTAGTCCCTGCTTGGTTTTGAGGATAGATGAACATCAGTCAAAAGGGTCTAAACACTTCAACACAGAACTTCTCAACCATGCATGGTCTAAAAACTCTGTGACTATGTGGTGTATATTCTATTAGATTTGAAGATTGCATAACATTGACTGTTCAGCTGTAATCTTCTAGAATGTAAATGGTAAACTATTTCTTGAAAACAAATTATCTAAGTATTAAGTGTCACGAATGTGCCCTGATGGCATTTAATGCTTGAAGAATTTGCATAGTATTTAATTTCCAACTTGAAAACAGCTCATACTTCAAGCCATTTTAGAGGTACATCAGCTTAACTGTGTTTCATGGCATACCAGTGATGTCAAGACCAACCAGGAGATACACTAGGGTTTTTGACAGCATACTGTGCTCTTGTTCAGCTAGGCTTTGCATTGTGTCTTGAAGATTTCTTGGTTTCTGGACTTAAGTAAAAAAAGAAGTTTTAAACTGGAGACCCTGACTACTTAAAATTGAGCACAGGCCGTTTCCCACATGGGCCTTAATTGTTCCTGTTTCCCTGGTCATAAAAATATAACTGAGGAAATAGACTAATGTGTATCTCAGTATTTATTTATATTTTTTAAAAGACGAGGACTGTCTTCTAAATATAACTGTAAAATTGGAATTTTGAATGCACATCAATGTGGAAGGCTTAGTACATTAATCACATTATTTTCAGACCGTACTGATGTACTACATATCTCATAGGCCATAACATATGTTGAATCCCAAGAGACTTCAAAATTAATTTCAAAGTTACTTTTGTGCCCCTAATAGCATTTGAATTCAGAAAACACTGTACCTGTTCAGTCAGGCAATTTAGGCACTTCTGTCTTCAAAAGTAGCTTTTTGAGCTGGATTGTATGTTTTAAGGTAGGTAAACATTTGCAAACAATCTTGTGAAAATATGGTTAAACTTCTATTTCAGTGTTACACAGATATACTCATAGGTAACACTGTATACAGTAATATTGTTGAACTGTCCAGAACCAGATTGCTTCAGCTATGGAGCTTTAAAGTTGGTGAGATCTGTGGTCTTCTGAAGTAAGGTATTTTTTAATTGCCATTCTTAAAACTTTAACCGTTCAAGTAATATTTAGTGTGCTTGAACACTGAAATGTATTTGTGTAATGTAAATTAATGTATTTATTACAGCCATGGTTACTGTGGCAGATTTTTTTATGTAGCAAAAGTACATTATGACGCTGGGTGAGCTGAATCACAAGAAGAAGCACTATTCCTAGTTTTAGAGTTTGCAGGTTAATTAACATGTCTGCCCCAAAATGTAGCACAGTTAAAATCCTCTCAGATCAGGCCAGAATTTCTGACACATGATTGCAATGGAAATGTGGCTGCTTGCATCCTTCTGTTACTCCTGGCTCATCAGTTCTAGGCAAGCATATTAGTTGAATTCCTCCTGCAGTGGGTTCTCTTTGATTTGTCTCCACGTGTCAGTAATCAAACTATTGACAGAAAGTACATATTGTCTAAATAGTTTGTCAATAAAATAGTATCAGAAAAATTTCTTTGCTAGTGCTACATGTAGTATTTTGAAATCTTTTTGCTTAAAGTTAAAACAAGCTACGTGATACCTGTTCAGAAAATTAATAGAATAAAGATAAATATAGAATACAGGGTATTGTGAATACCCCTCAAATTTCTGTCTAGTAATATTCAATGAGTGGTTATCACATTCAAGTCCGGAGGTCGTATTCTTATGTTTGCTCCACAGTTCAAATGGTTGTAAATTCACATTTTAAATGGACATCAGTTTCACTTAAGTTAATACTAAACAGTATTCAAACTGTTCTATTATTTATCTCCTAAAACTTATGTCTTAGGTTGTGACATATTATGTGTAATGCAGAATTTAAGTATGTGCCTGATTCTCTGCAAAATAGTCTGTGGGCTACTTGAAATGGAGATAAGAATGTAAACTTCAGCAAATGGCCTGTAATTTTGGTAGTGTCCTGTAACTTCGAGTAATTATGTTTTTCTTACCTTTTGGTGAATTTTACTACTTTTCCTATACTTGCTGCACAGAGTCCCCTCTGAACTGATTGTTAATTCATATGTTAAGCAATAAGGCTGTCCAAAGTTCAGTACCTCTGATAGCTTACAGTCAATAAATTTACCCTTCAGTCCTTTTTTAAAAATGAAGAGACTGAGAAGATAATTTTTGCAAGGCTTGGAATTTTTGGGAAACTTATCCTTTTCTGCATAGAAGTAACCTTTGGGTGTATTCATGTTTCAGTTACCATGGGAATCTTCCAGTGTGCAATATTCCCCTGGTCTCAACCACGGTGACAGCAAAGAACTATTAATAGGAGGCAAACTGGAGGGAGCAAAGGACTGCAGTACAGCAGACATGCTGCTTGATTAGCTGCAGAGTTCATTCTTAAAGCTAGCTTTTTTTAGTTAGTGATCATTTACAAGACATTGAGCTTGGCATATTTATATACAGCCAGGGAGCTTTTTTTGTACAAAGAACCAAATTGGTTTGAAAGGGTGGATATAGTTAACAGCTAGCAGGCAAATTTAAAAAAAAAAAAATCAAAAACCCAAACTGAACAAACCTCCTGACTGTGGGAAATGTCTAAAATCTTCTGAAAGTTGAAGAGGGGGATGCATAGATCCTTCCTCCACACAGACTTCTAAATTTTTTTTTCCACAATATTAAGTAGCAGCTGAAGAGAATCAGAGTCAAATGCCTTAGAAAAGGTTTTAGAGGTGCTAGCATATTTTTTAAAATAGATCATTTCTGTAGAGAAAGCTGAAATATGAGAGTTACTTCCATGTTTACAGTGAATTCTAGGAATATGCTCAGTGTTCTAAAGGACAAAAATTGTTTGAATGGTAACTCAGAAGTTGATTACATGAGGTTTTATTACAGTGCATGATTGTTTCAGATTTTACACAGCTCGATATAAATTGCCTGTCTTGAGTCATTGAACAGGATTATCTTTGTGTGAATAACTAAATGTGATGGAACTATTTCTTCATTTGACACGGCTGGAATGAATGATAGCAAAAGATGAAAGGAGGTGTTTCTCTGCAGCACGCTCTTAGTTTTATCCTTGTTTTGAACAGGGGAAAAAGAATTTTTTGTACCTGTAGGCTGTGAGCCTTCTTCAGAGTTCTGTAGCCATAGGTAACTACCATGAACTCTCCATTTCACAAGTTCAACTTAAAAAAAAAATCCTTTAATTGTGGATATTACCTCCTCATCCAGAAGGGCTGCGTCCATGAAGAAGAGTCATTCTCTCACATACTCTTTTTTTGCTGTTACTGACATGAATATAACAACCTGGGCAACTTGATCTAGGTGAAGATGTCCCTGATCATTTTAGGAGGGTTGTACTAGATGACCTTTAAAGGTCCTCTCCAGCCCAAACCATTCTCCCATTCCATGATAACATATATTTGCGAGTTCGTGAACTGGAACAATCCAATTACTAATGGAAAGTGAAGAAAGGTGCTGTTCACAGCAACAGGCTCAAGTATCATACTGTAGGTTACACTCCGTACGTTCTTTTGAACCTGAGCTGGTTTCTGTTATAGACAGAAAGCAGATAATGCACTCCAGACAAAGAATATTATTGATCTTTACAGCTTGTTCCTTTCCAGGAAATTAAAAGCTAATAGAATTTCATGATGCCTCTTTTTAATCACTGTTTATTTAGACTTAGGATTTTAAAAACATTCTCTCTTCAGTTTTTCAGCAGACTTAAGTACTATGTGGCGTGTACCATCATTTAGTTTTAAACCTTGTTACACGTGATGTTTGCATCAGACTTTATTAAAACAAAAAATAGTGAGTAATTCTCCTTTTGTCCCAGTGTGGTCTTTACTGGGTTTTTGCTGTATCAGTAAAGAAGCTTTACACTTGGCTGGCTGCTCACCCATTTCATTCTTGTTTGTTTTCTGTTCAAGGGGGTTTTGGGGTGTGTTTGGGTTTTTTAGAAACTTATTTACCTTCTGGGTGATGCTTTATAATCCAGAGCTATGACAGGAGCCTCTTGAAATATTTGCGTCTGCGAATAAACTTCTATAACACGACCAAATGAATAGAGTCTCTTACTTTACTAGAAGCTATTGCCAATTACTGTAGACCATAGAAGGCAACACTATACCTGATTTTTTAATTTTAGTAAGTACAGTCTTATTCTACCTTCAGTAAATGTGCAGCTTCTGTAAAATGTGTGTCCTACACCCATGATTACATTCATCTGGTTTAAGTCTTGTAAATATATACGGGGTGATCATACCCTAAATTCCTGGCAAACTTCCTGGCACAGTCATGGTACTGTGATTTTTAACAGTAAAATGTCTAGAAGTGAATAATGCACATTGGACTTAGGCTTTCTAATACAACATGTTAAAAGCGATCGAGCATTTTCAGTGGTGAAGTAGGTTCATAAAACTCTAAAGTCTTGCTCTTTCTCTTCATAGCAATTAGAGGCTAACACATTTGAATTTCTCATAGATTTTTTTATACCGGACACAGTATTGAAAAATCTGTACCTTTCATAAGTTACTAATTTCTTCCATCTGAATTATTGAGGTAGAGTACAAGTGTCTGACCAAAAAAAAACTTCTGTTAAAGATGTCTGAGATAATCTTGCAAGAAAATAAGGCTGGAGTTTGTGGCTCTCCTTTTTTGCAGCAGGAAATAAAGATTTTTCAAGAATAGTATGTTTGTTGCTATTTACCTTATGGACAATTAGTCTTGCAAAGCATACTGACAATTTCTGTGTTGAGGTTAAATCACTTAAAGTACCTTCTTTGTACTCAGCTTGTTTTCTTTTTTCTTTTCTCCTTAGCTTCTGGGCATGTTGTGTGCCTGTATAGTACTATGTAGGAGGAGTCGGGATCCTGCCTACGAACTTCTCATCACTGGTGGAACCTATGCCTAGAAGAGAATGCGAACATGCAGTTCAATCTTATCTCACTTAAGTGGAAGGTGAATGGGCCAGGTCTACTGTGATAGCTTTCTTGCCCAAAGCTTAGTCAAAGCACACCTTTCACAGATGAGGACAGCCGTACTGTACACTGGTGGTGGGCAAAACAACGCAGCTTTACACACCCCCATATAATTACCTGTGACTTTCACTGTTTTAGCCAGCTATTCATGTATCTAAATGTTTTAGTATACTAGTAAACTTTCTAATTGCAGAACCATTTGCAAGTTAAGTGTAATTTGGTTGATATGAAAGTCAAAGGATGTGTGCCTACTTTGGTAGATTACCTCTAAGCATTAACTGGCTGATTCTTGCATATAGAGAGAAGATTTCTTAAACCTTCACTACATGGAACTTTTTGGCCAAAGCTGTACAAAGGAAGCCAGCTGTTATTTAATTTGAGGTGGGAAAAAAAAATTTTAATCTTGCCCCTCACCAGTGTCACTTTTTAAAAACACTGAAGTCCAGTACACTTTATATATAAAACTGAAAAAAAAAAAGACAAACCAAAATTTTAGGATCATGTGACTGCAGCTTTGACCTTCAGAGATCAAATCTTTCAAACTTTAGTGGTTTAAAATACAAGCTGGCTTTTCAGGAGTATAATGTATGCACTACTGTTCTATAATGAAATATTTCGTTTTTCTATAAAGAGCGGTTTTATGTGTTGAGTGAACTGTTAGACTATAGGTCTTAAACTGGTTTGGAAACAATGTAGCCATGTAGAGTAGCAGTATGTGAAAGTGATCTCAACTGTAAATAGTAAACCTGAATAAATAAATCTCTGTATATCCTCCCTATAAACATGTCTTGTTTTTCTTTTTGATTCCAGTGTATTTGTTCAAACGGAATCCTGCTGTGCTAGAAGCATAAGCTTTAGTATAAAAGCACCAGTTTTAAGCGGCTTCACTTAAATCTGTATTTAAGGTTTGGTGGGAGCTTGATTGTATCATATTTGTTCTTTTTATTTGAAATTATACTAGAGAACTAGATACTAGAGAAACACAGCACAACAAACTGGTTGAACTTGGTAGATAGTTAACATCTTGTGAATACAATTAAGGAAGAATCTGTTGCCCCTCAGTGGGGGAGGCAAATAGCTGTATGTTAATTATGCATTAATATGTCTTCTATTATCCAGATGCTTAGTCACTGCTCTGCTTTCCATGGCTTCAGTTGCATCATTCTTTGCAGAAGCCAGGAATGTTCAGTGTTTTCACCAGTTGCTTATGTGTTTTATCATGCAAAGTAGACATGCTCTGACTGGCAGCAATGTAATATTCTCAAATATCCAAAGAAACATCACTTAGGAAAAGATAATTCTAATATGTGTAGTCTGTTAAGTCTAACACATCTTGTGAGGAATTTAAGTTCTTAGAGTTGTTTCACTGCTGAAGTAGTACACTTTTGGAATTCTACATTAATTTCTAAAGGTAGGTTTCCGATTATATGCCTTGGGGCCTAGATTTTCATTCTTAATAGAGTATTTGGCTTAATAACCTGAAAGACTTCCTGGGTCTGGTGTTAAATTTCCCAGATGTGGCAGCAAGCCTGCTAACAGAACCTATTATCAGAAGAGTTGACAAATTTAAGGATTATCTGCATCATGTGATATTGCATATTCATGTGGTATTGTGTATATTGTAGATATTCTTGTCAGGATCCCAGACTAATAAGATCAAGATGACCCTGGCTTGTGAGAATCGGACCAGGGGAAGTCTTAAAATAGACTTGCTTTGCACAAAACAAAGCTAAGGATGCTTCAAAAAGTAGTCAGCTCTTACTAGGAACAAGGCCGAAATAAACTCCACAGTCAAGAGTCTGAACATGCCTCTTTGAAGTGAGGATAGTTATAGAGAGATTACAGTGCCTGTACTTGTTAATCTTGCTGGAGGACATGGATCTGGAGTAGAGATGACTTGATGGTATAGCACTAAATACTTGCTTGTTGATCAGGTCTGCTTGCTTTAAAAAACAGAGTTCATGCTGGAATGTGGAAACTTCTTCTGCATCTACTCAAATATTTTACAGGTCTCTTTGGCATAAAATACAATCTAAACAAAGCCCAACCTAACTTAACTGTTGTGTGTTAGTTGTTTCTAGGAACCAGTGGTCATCTTGCATGATTTGGCAGTAGGTCTTGGATGTATGGATAGAGCTATGGTGGTGTGTTAAATAATTTAAACCCAAACACAAACTTGGAAGGGTTGAATACACTGCATTTTGTATGACATGCTGAAGTTTGGAACAAGTGGTACAATTGTAGCATGAGGTTTTACTACTTACAGTCTTTGAATGATCCTGTATTGTAAGTGTGCTTGGGTTGCTGTGCGCTGATTAGCACAAACAGTGGGATGGGATTGAGATAATACTGACTTCTGCCACCATACCTTGTCATCACTTCCAGCTATGTAGACTTCCTGGATTCTGAAGGTGATTAGAAGCCAGACAGTTCAAATATTTATTACTGGATCACTATAGTTTAGCTTGGTTAATGTTGAACATTACCATCGTACCAAAAGCCTTGGTTTGGCTATAAATCCCTTTTGCTTAGAATTCCAGAACTGTAAGATAATCTGGCCGGCTTCTGAAATTCGGTCTTTAGTCCCAATATAACCCTGGAGAAGAATTTCTTAATTCTGAGTCCTGTAGAAAAGGAAACATTTTGGTATTAAAGGCAGATGACAAATGTGAGGCCTATTCAGCTGTAGTTCACATACCGGTGTCCTGTTAAAAGCTTTAAAGAATGAAAGCAAAACAGGTTGTTCTGCTTGTTGAGGGGATGCTGTTACTGTGCATTATAAATTGTAAAAATGCAGGTGTAGTTTGCACCCATTCATGGAAGTGCTGTATGTGTAAATTGTGGCTGATTTAGTATTTAAATTTGCCTGTAGCAGAACAGCACTAAATTTGAATGAATATACAGGGAGAACTTAATTGTAAATATATTAAAACATTAGTATTCAAATGTGTCTTGGTATGCTGGGCTTCTTGCTGTCTATGTGAGCAATACTTGCTTTTATCTGAAGACTTGTGATTTCTCCTACAACTAAAGCATATGCATTTCTAAAAGCCTGTCTTGTGCCTGAGAAGAGCTGCTTGACTTACTCATCTTCTGGCTGAATTCCCACATATGCTGGATCCAGGCTGCCTGCTACTGTTAATAAAACTCTGCTCTTAGCAAACTATTCAAGTGCTAAGAAAAATGACAGTAGAAGACTAGATTTCTGTCCTGTGGGTGAAAGAGCTATTACAAACTTCTTTTAGCAAGCTGGTGAAGCTATATGTCTTTGTTTGACTCGTTGCCGAACAGTCTAAGCAAGGTTTGCATCCAAGCTTTTTTTTCACCTAAGTCAAAAGGTTTGCATTGCAATGAGATTTTGTTTAAGTTCAGAGTGTTCTTTGCTGTTGAGCAAGGAACCACATTAGTATTAAAGAACAGTGGAAAAGTCTGAACAGCATGGGCCTGTCTAACAAGTAATACTCTTTTAAACAGGTTTTCTGCTTTTATGTTACCTATAGTGGGAGTTTTTCCTCTTAAATGAAGTTGTACCATAAGGAAACTCAGACTCCTGTAAGAACTCAAAACAATATTTTCCTGTGTAGACTTCATTGTCATAATGAACGACACAAAAAAATAAGAAAAACCTAAACACTCAGGTGTGAGCAAGATGGAAGAGTTTTGCTTTCCTCTGGTACATTTTTAGTTGCTAATTGTTTTTGTGGCAGTTACTGTTGACCCTTTTTTAGCATAGGACTTCAGTCTGCAGTGTAGTCTAAAGTCACCTCCACTAGCTAGTTCAAGGTAAGCTCAAGTATTGAAGGCAATCAAGCCATGGCAGCATGCAGTTTAATAGGGGCTACTTAATATTAGTGAGGAAAAAAAGACCATAAATGTGCCTGTGCTTAATGCTAGGAGTACCACAGGTCCATTGCTTCCAGTACCAACTAGTTTGGTTTGCTCAATAGTGCTGTAGTTTGCTGTGTAGACTCTATCCAAGCTCTATGTTAATTCAACCTGCTTGGTATCTCTGATCTGCGCTGTTGTCCTATCTTTTCTTACTGCCCCTTTTCCTGTGTTTTCTAGCTAGTTACCGTCTTGAAACATGTTTGAACACCATTCTCATTAATGCTTTAAACATGAGTTATTAATTTCTCATTCAATTTTAGCATCACTGATTAAATGCCTTTATCTTCTTCACGTGCAGAATCCATACATAGTAACTATTTGAGATCAGCATTCTAGCAAAGAGAATGTTAAGTTTCTTCCCTTCCTCTAAGTAGAAATCTTTCATGTATTTGAAGAGTGTATTTTTTTATGACTGTTGAAAGAAAAAATCATGGGCTTAAATTGCAGTAAGTCAAATTAAGTTAATACATCAGAAAATACTTTTTTTTTACTGGAAGAATGAATAAGCTTTGGGTTGTATTAGATAGGAATGTTGGTGTTGCTGGAATTTGGCCTTTCTAATATGCCCATATCTGCCAATGCTTTTTAGGGGATGGGATGAATTTGTTTCATTCCAGCTCTTTTTCCCTTGACTCCTGCATCTAACACTTTCAGTTCCTGTTTGGATTTCCTCTTGTCTATCTTGTAGCTCAATACAAGGCAATCCTGCTACTTTTGCATACCAAATGTCACATTTCTGAATTTCTAGATGTAGCTGACTGCTCCCAAGAGTTTTCTTCCATGTATTGTATATTCCAACTAATTTAAATACATAGGATGTTCCTATCCGCCTACTTAATCTAGCGTGACTTGTCTTCTGTAGTGCAGTCCACCAAAATTCAGCTCTGTTACAGTCAGATCTTACAGCATAGGAAATACAGAACCAAAAATTATTTTTGGCACCCTGTTGGTAGGCTTGATGTATGCTCTGTAGGACCGATTACACTAGTACATTGATTACATTTTCATGTTTCACTAAGCTGTCAAATGCTGATAATGCTATCTATGAAGTCTAGCCACTCTTTTCAGCAGTTACTACTTTTACATCAGCCAGTGAAGCTGTTAATACTAGCAACACTGGGTGATTTGGGGGGGGAGAAAGGTTGGTGTTTTTATTTAAGGGGATGGCTGAATCTGTTCTGTATTGCTTGACAGTACTTCCAGCTTCAGACAGCTAGCAGTATATTTTCTTCACCCTAGCTGCACAGCTGAAGTGGCTGCTCATCCAAACCACCTGGGTCTGGTGCCTTCTGCTGAAGAGGCAATGAGGTCTCAGTGCAGACTGCACAGGAGATTAATCAAAGAATGATTAAACATGTATGCTATGTGGAGCACACAAGCATATAGCGTGCCTGCAGCAGTGAGCCTGACCTCATCCAGAGCTTTTTAACACATGGGATTAAAATTGCCTTAAGTGTGTCTTTTAATTGAGCTTTGTTTCTTCTTGCTGCTATTAAAATTACTTTTAAGTACACTGCAGTGGAAGTCCTGTGCTTTACTGTCTTTCAGCAACCTAGTAAGAGGCTCATGAGAATTTGAGAATCTCATTCAGACTATAGTAAGGCATGATCAGGTGTGTGTTTGTCTTATTAAATAGACTATTTTTCCCCCCTAAGAAGCTCAGTTTAATGAAGTTAGTAAAAAAAAAAAAAAACAAAAACCCTCTTGATAGCAAGAAGAGGACAGCTTGTAAGATTATTTTTTTTTTTCAGTACTTGGAGTTTCAGATGAGGTTTGAGAAGTGCTTTGATAATAGCAGTAGTGATAGCCTCCACAATATGGAGTTAGTGGATCTTGTAACTGACTTAATCTTAGGCCTGAGATAAATCTCACTGAAATGCAATAGAAGTCTTTAAGTGCAGTGGATCTTAAGTTTTCCTGTGTACTATGTCCTGTAGCATAAGCGTGCACTTGGATGAATGCAGTGCTTAGCAGACTGCCACCTGAGCCTCTAAATTGTCTTTTCCAATTTTTGCTCTTTGGTGCCACCCCCACTGATTGGAGCAGCTGCCCTTTCAACATACAATAAGCCTACTTCCACTTCTGCATTCTTTTTTAAAACTTACCTTGCTAATCTTTTGTTTGCCAGTCTCTGCAGCTTCTCATAGCTGATCTGTTTCCTCTGGAGCTGTGTTGAGTAGATGGAAAGGTCTTTTGGGGGCAGCAGCTTTTAAAACATGATATATGCTTGGGATGCTGCTAAAAGGCAAGAGAGCAAGCTGACATCTATGCTATATTGAAACTGGTGCTAGCTTGAAGCTTCCCCTGTCTGCCAAACTGCTAAACTTGATGCAGTGACCCATAAAGTGGCAACGGTATCTGTTGGTTGCTATAGGCTGTGTATGGCTGTTGGGTGACAAGATGCTGTCATTCTTATCTTGTTTCCCACTGCCTTGCATATCATTCTCATATTTCTAGACTGCTTCAGCACTGAAGCACTTTCACTTCTATTATAGGACTGTCTTTCTTCGATTTGCTGTTTGTCCATCTGGGTTTTGGTGATACTGTTCAGTATTGGGACTGACTAGGAGAGAGCAAAATCAGTAGCATATACCAGCGTTATGTTGCTTCTGCTTTTTGGAAGTCTGGGTTGGTCTGATTTTGATGAGGCAGTGTCATAGTTTGCCTGTGCCCTGCATAGGAGTAGGTGTAAACTTTGCCCTTCTCTCCTACTTCCAGGTGAAAGGAGTATCAGCAAAGAAATGCTGAGGTAGTCCTGCAACAAGTCATCTTTCCTTCTGTATAGCATATCACAAAGATTAGTGCTCAAAAACAAGGCAAAATTGCAGGCTACTTGTCACTAGATGGAGGAGAAGGAGATGCTGGGGAAGCACAGAGGTACAGCTGCTCCTTGGCCATGTGTTGCACCCCAGGCAGCTTTAATGGCCTGACAGCTGGCTGGTGTAGCAGGAGTAAACATGAGATGTCAAGTATGCCCGCCTGTTTCTTTAATTCCTCACTATGGCAGTTGGCTTCATGACACAGGCTTTCTTTTCATGATACATATTTAGTCCAGGCATATAGCTTTGACTTAGTCCTTGCTGTGACTACAGTAATATCTGCTGGATCTGTGCCTAGCAGCAGCTGTTGTTTCCTTCCATGTCTAGGCTCCAGGATAGCTGTTCAGCTCTATTTCGTGTGGTATATTTACAGTGCAGATCAACATCAAGTATACTTCACCCATAACCTGAAAGCATGGCCAGGTTCTGGAGATCAAACCTGGACAGGAACTCTAACCATGATGCAAATAGATCATCAGAGCTCAAGTCTGGTGACACAACTGAGACTCCATTAGTGATCCTCCTGGAGCAAGCAAAGAAACACTTCTGCAAAATTTCAACTTTTTAGTGCTATGTGATGGACAACACTTTTTGCTCTTACCTGCTTCTCTACCCTGAATGATCATGCTTTACATCAAAGCTTTTGAGTTTAAACCTTTCCTCCCTTTGCCAGAAGGAAGCCTGCAAACATGGGTTACTAGTGGTAACTGGTGAGCCACAGCAGTGTGGGGTCACAGAGCTGCTCCTGTTGACATTCCAGAGAATGGACAGCTTTGCTTTCATCTTGGAAGCATGGTGCTTCAGGCAACAGCCCCTTTCACCAAAGGGCTCCTGCTCCATTTCAAAGAATAACTTTAGCTTTTTCCAGGATAACTGCAGTGTCAGACCTTTGCTAGCATCAGGCT
This sequence comes from Phalacrocorax aristotelis, assembly GCF_949628215.1. Lineage (NCBI taxonomy): Eukaryota > Metazoa > Chordata > Aves > Suliformes > Phalacrocoracidae > Phalacrocorax > Phalacrocorax aristotelis. The sequence goes on from NC_134282.1 coordinate 34,537,801, forward strand.
GTGACTGAAGAACTGGAATTTATTTTTTTCATGCAAATGAAATCCTTAAGCAAACTACTGACATTTGGGAGGCTTGGGTGCATTTAGGATGCCTTGCATGCAAAAGCAGTCTGTTTTGTAAGCCTAAGTATGAATCAGTCTAGAAAACTGCTTTTGATGAGTTCTGAAACTTTTCTCCCACCTGGACAAAGGAAGCAGTAAGATCTGAAATTAAGTCAAGCTTGCCACTGAATGAGTCTGCCAGCATATCAGGTAAATGGATAGTGTTCTTATTGCCTCAGCTAAGAGTAAGAGAAGAATAAGTCATCTTTGGCAAAGCTGCATTGTGTAGTCCTGTGCCAGGCCTCTACCAAATACCTCACAAGCAATAGGCAAGATTTTATTTGTTGGTACGTACTGTAGAAGAACTAGGCACTCCTGGAACTTCCAGGACTTGGAGAATGCCCTGTCCTTGGGAAGCACGCTTGTTGCTAATAGTCCAGCACTCTGTAGAGTGCTCTTGTGCTTTGAATACAATAAACATTTCAAAAGCTTAAAACCACCGTCTTAGCCTGGCAGCGTTTGTACACATTGGTGGGAAACAAAGATGTCAGCATCAGGAAATGGTGCACTGAGAGTACAGTACGCAGAGTGAGCAAATATTAAGTTGAATTTAGGGCTTGTACTGATAAGCTCTCTGGTTAAAAAAGCTGGCAGAGGACTTTGCAGAGCAAGGAGGATGCATTTCTCAAGATCTCTTCTAGCCCTAGAATAAGAACTTCTCTTTGGTTTTGAATCCCCCTACAGCTGGTGAATTGAGCAGTGACCTTAGTAAAACCATTAGCTGCCACTTAGCAAACAAAGTCAGTTGTCTCATGTCTCCCATCCTCAGAAGGGCTTCAGACACAAGAAGGGTTGTGCAGCCCTTCTCTAAAGACAAAGCATTTCTCACGTCTATCAGTGCATTGAAAGCTTTCCCATTCACACTTCTGTTAACATTCTTATTCTGGGAAGGTTAAAGTTCACCAGTTTCCCAAGAAGTTCCTCCATGGACTGCTTTCAGCTTAAAGTTTCAGAACAATTCTTCCTTAGATGCAGCTGTTGAGCGTTTGTGCCCTTGCAAAGTGGAAGGGAATGTGCTAAACTCCCCCACAAGCTCCTTGCATTGAGTGTGTTATCTCCTGTCTGCAACCCCCTTCCCAAGAGCCATCCAGTTGTATTACAAAACAAGCAACAGCACTGTGTACACAATATAATTTGTCCTTTTGCACAAGATTTTCTATTGCAAATATTAATCTGACCACCACCCAACGCTGGCTTGTGTAGACTGGGTCTGGGATTGAACAATCACAAAAACACTTAGCATGCCAGAAGGATTTTCAGTTCATGGCATCAAGATGCTTTGCAAACTCCCCATGATGAATGGGGAAACTGAGGCATGACTTCTCCAAAGCCATACCTTTGCTTCACAAAGTCAGTGACTTTTTTTATTAAAGGGTTTAGCCTGTGCCCCTTGACCAATCCAAGTGTGTAATCTCACACAGGAAATTTCATTCAAGTTTAGGCTGGAATTGCTTTAGCTGTACTGTATGTCCATTTACTCTGAAGCAGGGGCTGCAGCAAATGCCAGAATTTCAAAGTCAAAGAGAATTTGAGTCAAAGCACCACTGATGCAGTTATAGTTCATTCACTTTGCACCAGTTAACATACTGGTTACTTCTCTGTATGTCTGCCCTTGATTTGGTGGTTTGGTTGAATTACGGTAAGGGCAGCAAAGCTGGGGTTATACATGCTGTTTTATGTTCTCAAATCTGTACAACACTGGCCCTTTTAGATCCGATAAGTAAAATTCCTTCTGATTTTAAAGAACCTCTTAGGATATCTGTTCTCTCTTTGCCTGCCCCCCCCCCCCCAGTTGGTTTTGTACCCACTTTATCCTCAAGGTGATCTGTGGAAACTCCTGGCTATAAACTGGGAGTTACATTCTAAGCCCACTGCTGTTTGTCTGGTGGTTTTGGAGGATTCTGTCTTTCCTCTTAGAAATTTCAGGGGCGTGAGTCTGATCTCTCCTGATTTTGCTGGGAGGTCTCAGTGATTGTTACTAGAGTTTTATATCTAAAAGCAAGATCTAGCCTTTCAGTCAGAGTACACCACCATAGTGGATCTGCCTTCTGTGCCCTTGTGTCAGAAAGAAATGCTGCAGCCACATGGCACACAGCAGTAATAGACTGTAAATGTGCTCTTGATGTTGCACCAAGCGGCTTTGTGCCAGATCAGGTGTCAGCTGTCCTTTAACAGCTGGTAGAAGGACAGGATGAGCACTGTACCATGTGCACTGGCTAATTTGATGGAAATATGATTATCTGGCCATTCTAGAAACAGATCAAATTTGCACTATGTGTGGTCCAGGAGTGCACAAATCTGGAGATAACTGTGGCTCTGAGCTTCCCTCATCTGATATGTGAGCTGGCTGCTGAAATTAGATAATTGCTAACGAAGAATAGATAATGGCTAACAGTTTGACTAAAAGTTCTTTGCCTCTCTGCTTTCTCTAAGTAGAAGGGGCATTACTCTGTTAGTAACCTAGTCACAGGCAGGACACTAATTCCACCTCTTCTTCCACAGTCTAGTTACTCCACAGAAGTATCCTTTCCCCTAAAAAAAAACAGTCCATCAACCCCTGCAGGCCCCTAGCAGCCATTTACTTTCCAGAAGCCTGGTATGACCTAACATCACAACTTTATCTCCTTTCTCTTCCCAGGGAGCAAAACCCCAGCTATTCTCTCTCCTTTAGCCTCAGCTACAGTGAGCATGCCTAACACATCACAGCTGCACTGTAAACCCACCTGTGATGGGTACTGTCATTAGTTTAGGAAGCTGGTGAATGCTGCTGGTAGATTATAGTGTCTGACCCTAATGCTGGTTTTTAGTTTTGTTTTGTAGTAGACAACTCTGCTTTACTTTAGGGGCTTGGCCATTTGGTTGTGTCCATGACCCCATAGCAGCAAGGAGACATTGATCTCAGCGTGAAGGCCAAGCTAAGGGCACCTTCCTGCTCTCCTTGCTCACCAGCAATGAGTGTAGTTTCTGTTTGAGGATTTGTGAAGTATTGGTAGCTACGTGGCCGGTAACTGCCCTTGCTTTGGTGCCACAGCACTGCGAGCTGGAGAACAGCAAAGCAAGGGAAAAGAGATGGTATTGAGCAGCAGAGACTGCTTTTCAGGCCTTTACAGCTGGTCCTATACTGTGCAGAGTTGTTGCCAGTCATACTGAAGGTTAACAGTGACCTTTCGGTGCAGCAGGCTGTGTGTAGTACTGATGTAGAGTCCCCTGGGTTCTCTAAGCATGCACAGTTAAGCCATCTAGCAATGCTACAGCCAAGAGGTTACATAGTACCAGAAAAGAAAGCATATCCACCAGTGCTTAGGTTAGATGTTTCTTAATGTCCAACCAGGCTATTAGACACCACTTGATGCATGGCTTGTAATGAATTTCCTCTTGGCATTCATGTGCTTCCACTTAAACTGCATTCAGTAATCACTGAGGTTGTAGCTGCAATCAGGAGTCTTTGCCTGGAGAATTACCTCTGGGAAGGAGACTCAGACCTCGAATGCACCTCTTGAAGAAGCAAGGTGAGAAGGAATCCAAGGTAACAGTTGCTGCTGTTTATGTCTTTTGTATATCATCTGCTAATACTTTGGCTGAAGTATACTGGGGTTATTCATAATAGAGAGTTCAAGCCATGGTCCTCAAGGAGGTGGCAAACACTTTAAACCTTGAACAGCTGTTGTGCTCCTGCTGTGCCCACTGCTCAGCTGTAAAGGGGTTGATTTCTTCCTTTCAGCTGACTAGTTGTAAAAAAAGCTAGAAGGGAGCCGCCTGTAGCAATGGACCTGTGAGCTTAGCAGGAGGTCCTTTCTTTGTGGTTAAGCACTGCGTTGATTGTCTAGAGCTGGGTCACCTGGATGTCTCTGTTTCTAGTCTGACACTACTTTGTTTGACCAAGTTTTACCCCTTGCTTGTGGGGCTTTTAATGCCATATGCAGCAGCTGAGATCTTTTCTGTGCAGAGATGGGCCTTGCACTGCTCTTGTAGACATTTCCTAATTACGTATGGTTGTTGTTGGTTAAATGTTATTTGTAAGCAGATTTTCCTGTTCTTCTCCTTATTTAATAATAACACGGTAAAAGAGAATAATGTGCATATCTGAGTCTGGTTTAAGGTTGCTGTTGGGCCTCTTTCCAACCTTTGAATTCTTGTTGCAGTTAAAGAAATAATAGCACGGATTACCACTACACTTTTTCATAGTAATCTCATGGCCGTGTTCCTCAAATCCAAAATCGTCTAGAAGAGCAGTTGTTTTAACCTCAGTCCCTTTCTATTCTGTTGTGGTTTGTGAGGGAAATGACTCCCAATCTTTCTTGCAACTCATTTAATGGATGGATGGATGATGCCTGTTTCTTATGGCCTAGTCAAAATTTCTAGAGTTAACAGTTACAGGTCAGAAATTGTTCAGCATGAAATACTTGTTGACTGTTGTGCAAACTGAAATCCTGCAGTGCTAAGTCAAAAAGAGCTGAGTAACTTTATTGTAACTTCTCTTGAATTAGTTTGTCTGTATATACATACTAGCCACAGGCTATAGATAGGTAATTAGGTTGCCCCCTTGCAGAGCAGCTGGCAAAAGCATGCTCCTCGCTCTCTGGGAACAGCTTCTTGTGTGCGAACCCACACAGAGCCAGACCACTAGCAGCATCAGTGAAGAGGTGGTCTGCTTATTTTGAGAGTGCTATGAAATAGGAGTTATCTTGACAAACACACTACTTTGTTTTCCACTGTTATTTTGTCCTTGCATGTTGCTTGGCACCTCCTTGTCAAAAAAATGGTAATCAAAATGAAAGGGGAGGCTTATCAGAAGTATTTGTCCAAAAAGAATTTCAACCAAAAAAGTTGGAGTTCAGTTTAAGAATGCCTTCCCCTGGAAGGGCCCATTTCAGTTTCCCATCTTCCCTGAAAAATAAATGATTACTTGAATGCATCAGTTTTGTTGCCCAAGTGTTACCAAACTGGAGAGGAAACACTGTTATTAAAGCAATATTATTAAGGCAGAAATATGCATTTGACACTCCTGCTTTTCCTGCTGACAAGGGGTGGATGACACCTAAAATATGGGTGTACTCAGAAGCTGTGGGTGTTTCTTCATATCTCTGTTCTATTTCTGACAAGTGCTGCCACACCGATAGGGCAAACTGCCTAGATATGGCGTAATAACTACTTATCAAATTAATCCATGAAAAAGCAGCAGCAATATTTTCTCATGATTCCTCTCCTTTACATTTCCTGGGCAGTTTGGAGTTAATGTGTGGGACCCAGATGCTATGACACTGGGTAGATTTTGAAATATCTATAGCCTCTTGCACTTAAACAGTATTTACTTGACAGAAGAGGAGATAGGTAGAAAGGAAACCAGTTTCCTGTGTTTAACAGCAAAACTATAAAATTATTTGATGGGGCAGGAACAGCAGTCACCATTCTACTAGCTGTCTGTCAGTGATGCAGACCATGTGGTACATGTAAGCAAAGATGAGCTGTAACAGGATTTCAGGGTAACCAGGACTGGGGACTGCAGCATCTTGTGTGAGGCTGTCTGGGCCCCCAGAAAAGTGAGGAGTCTTAGCAAAATCCATGTGCGACACACAATTAGAGGAGATGTATCTCAATGGCTTATTTTTTTTCTCTTTAATTGAGATAATCTGCAAAATATCTACCTAAATTTATTTCAGTATTTGTTGGATTATTACAGTTCTTTTTGTGGAAGACTGAGTGTTCAGAAGCAAATATATTAAATCTCTCATACTTCGAGTTTCCTCTCGTGCTGTACATAACAAGCGATGTTGTAGTTGTCTCTGACAGCTACCATTCACAGTGCGGTGGTCTAGTTGAAGGCTATTGTGGACCATCTTTCTGTCACTGTTCAATTTAGATTTTGTCACGGAAATCAGTCATTAACATCTTCAGCCTGATCAAGCACTACTGTTCATATAAGCTAGTGCGTTAAATGTCATTCAAGTTCCTGCAACTCCTTTGAGCCTATGCTGATGTGTGGTTCAGCACTGATGTAGATGTGTTGCATAATAACTTGGGGAGGTATGGGAAGGTGAAGTATGCTTGGGCAAAGGACTGCAGGGAACTAAAGAAAAAGGGCCTGCAGCAAGTTTTATGCCATTCTTGAAGCAAGAAATTAGAATAAGGTACTGCAAGTGCCTCTGACCTTCGTTCTGTTTCATTTAAGGAGTAATTGCATTGACCATTATGACTTTTTCTTCTGTCTAGATTTCTCTTTGTCTTTTCTGCTGTGTCTTAGCTAACAGTTCCTCCCTGATCCCTGCCTTTTGGGCGGTAGTTTAACTCATTTTCATTGACTTGGTTCAGTTTTAAAACCTGAAACCATGGCAAACAAGGTCATTCTGCCCACAGAAATAGTGTGCTCTGCTTCAGGCTAAATCACCAATTTTATTTTTTTTTTTAACCATCTCAAAATACTGAAAAGTAAGGAGTAGCAAAAAGGATCTATCAATTGTACTTGGTAAGTACAGTGGCAATTGGAAACATTTTTAAATACTAAACTAGAAAGGCTGATAGAGATGAAATCTATGAAATACAGTGAACCTGCACAGTGTGGCTTCTCTGAAGAGGGTTTGTTGAAGAACAAGCACATTAGAAGTGCCTGGAAAGGTACCGGGACCCATCTATGCCAGCAGTCACAGAGGTGCAAAGGCTGTAGATAGCAGTTGGAGACAGAAAAACCTCTAGGCAGAAAAGGAGGAGAGGATCGGCCAGGGGGACAGAGGAGTTGAAAGGAGAATGCACTGACAACAAGGATACGCAGATTGCATGAGGAGGTAATTGGCACTTCTCTCTGGTGCTTAGAGGAGGGGGATCAGGGCAGTACAGCCCTGCTGGAGGCTTTGCTAGTTTGGTCTTGTTGTTGTTTGGTTTTTCTAAAACATGAAAAATCCCAGGGAGGAACCATCTAACCAAGGCAAAAGCAAGCTTTGGGCTCATCATCTGTCCTTATTTTGCTGCCCAGAATCCAGTGCAAAGCAGAGCCATGGATAGCATGGATTTCATTGTATTAGGAGATGGCCATGATGGGGAGTGCCTTATTCTTTCTTATTACTGATGTGTCTCGGTCCTTCAGGTGCTCCTCTCCAGCTGCATTCATTGCTTTTTGTATTTTCACCAGTGAAAAGATAAAGAACAGTGGAGGGTTCCCCACCTTTCTCCCTGGTTACCTACATGCTGTAAAGGGAACTTGAAAGGGGGCTTGAAAGGAATTTAAGAGAGCTTCTTCCTTGCTTTGTACAGCTAAGACCCCGTGACATCAAAGCTGTGTGCTTCCCACCCCATTGTCAAAAATGCTTGCATGGCCTGTGCAGTGTGAGGAGGGGATCCATGGCAGAGAACATGGCTGCTGTGACCATGAGGGTGGCTCACAAGCTGTCTGGAGGTGGTCCTCCATCCTGGAGAAACAGCACTTGCTTTCTTGATCTTTTTCCTTTAGTGCAGTTAAGTTCTGGGCAGAATTTTCCTCCCAGATTCGCCAAGCTTTGCAACATTGATGGCAGCACAGTGTGCTGAGGGTAAGAAGAATTGTGGCAAGAATGCAAGTCCTAATCTCTCTGAGGTGAAGAGAGTTTTTGCAGACCGTGTAGGCCAGGAGGTGCTGAAATGGGGCAGGAGGAAGGAATAGTAAAGCATGGTCACTTGGTTATTTCCTGACTGGTAATTGTAGAATACAGTATTATGGGTTGCCTTTGGTCAGCTGAAGCAGACCTTGTGTGCTGTTTGGTTTTGGTAATAGAATAGTTTTAAAGTCTGAGGACTGGGGCTTCTTTTCATCAAAGCTTTTTGAGATAAGACCCTGGCACAAAGCCTCGCTGCCCATTCCTTTCTGCTGTCCACCAGCCATCCTCATTTTCTTCGATGACAACTACAATGTCTCCTTCACTGATGTCCAGTTCATCCATGTTCTGAAAGGAGACAGGGAAAGGAAATGTGGTTAGCCTGAGAGCACAGGCAGGCCCAAGCACGTATTCAGTGTTGTTTTTTTTTTTTACCCTGCCTTTCATCAAAAGTCCGCCAGTGACCTTCAGGTTGGGAATGAACCTGAGATACCAGACAATGAGGGATTAAGCACTTACTGAGCTGGTGATTTCCTTAAGATCCTGAAATTTCCCCAGTTTCCATGGTGTCTCTGCCTGAGCAACTTGGCTGTAGTATCATTGGGGAAGGCCAGAAAGGGTTAAATACAACTGCCTTAAACCAGCTAACCATGACCCTTTCATAGTCTGCAGGTGTTGCTAAATAAAACAGTGCACAGCTTAATTCCCAAGGGAGATAAACACAGCATCTCTACTAATCCAAGCCTTAAACAGGTCTCTCAGTTCTCTTAATATGGAAAAGTGGTAACCAGTGGAGGTACAGCAACTCTTCCTGAGACAGCTAACTTTTATCTCCAAGACAAATGGAGTAGTTGCAAGTAAGCTATTGCTGAGCTCTCAGGTGGCCATCGGTCCATTCAGTGGTGTTGTCCTATTTTTCATAGGAAACCACTTTGCTACCCACAGCGTAGTAAAGTAGAAAACAGGGTGAGAGAGGCTTCCAGATATGTTTGATGCCTCAGCTGAATCTAAGTTTAATATACCTGAGTAGGTAAGAACAGACTCAGATAGTGAGAGCTCTCAGTATACAATATACTGGAAGTAGTAACAGGCTCTTTTCTCAGCAGGGTATATCCGTGTGTGTCATATTTTTAAGGCAAATCTTGGAGTAAGGATCTGACAAAGGGATCCAGCAGTCTCCTCAGGGGAACAGCCATAAATAGTGAGGTACTTTCAGCTGTGCTTGGATGAAATTTCAGGCAAATAATAAAAGAGGGTTTAAAACAAAGCAAAACAAAGAGCATGTAATAAAAGATAGGTGCAGAATGCTGCTTTAATGATAAGAAAGCTCTCCTTTTCAGTCCCTTCCTGTTTTCATAATTTATCTGGCTATGTGATTTTGTCACATGCAAGCATTTCTTCCCTTGGTTTGAAGGTCTGTCTGCACTGTAATATACGACCTCCTAAATGCTGCTCCTTCTGCTGATCTAAAGCTAATAAAAAGACCCTTTAAACTAACATGATTGAATTGTGAAAGTCCCATTAGGGGAGGCTAATGGTTTAGCAAGAGTCCAAGAGGTTCTGGAGTACATCTGAATAAGGAAATATTCATAACCTGTTCATTCATAACCTTTTACTAATGGTATTATGCCTAGATAGGTCTGAAGCCAGTGAGAGTTCAATATCCCAGTTAAGGATGCAGGTTGCTCTTTATAAGAACCCTTTGGTACATGGACCACGTCCACTGTAATTCTGCAACTTGCAACATGGAAGTACAGGGAAACAGTGTAATTTATGGGGATTCAGTCCTTTCCCATAGGGAGAGCACCTCAGTTGAAGCCAGTGTCTTAAACTGGAGCAGGACTGTCTGGATGATAAGGGAGTTCAAATGGGGAAGAGTTCCTAGATAAACATCTGTCACATATTCTTACACAAGGAATCTGTAGCCATTTTCCCTCAGTTTCACAAGAGATGTAAGTTCAGAAAGCACAATACTGCATACGTAGCCATCATCCCCTAAAAAATAAAGTTTTCCTTGTGTTTGTGGTCTCCTGTATCTCCAGAAAGAGGGAGCTCTGATTTAGGAGGGGTGTAGTACGCTAATGTGTAATCACTTGCAAAACATGTTATTGTTTCATCTTGAGGCAGCATGGTCTATTGATGTGTGCCAAGAACTAGCCATTGGGATTCCTGGCTTCTGCATGTGACCTTGACCAATAGTTTTCCAAGTGTCCCCGGCTGTGAAGTGAAGATAATACCTCCTTCACAGAATTAACATTTTTAAGGTGTTTGGATCAAATAATCTGTTCTAAATCCAACACTATGAAATATTTAATTTGAAACCTTTTGTTACCTGGGCTGTGTAGTCATAAAGTACTCTGTAGTCCTGTGATGATGTGATTCCAGCTTGTTGTACAAAAATGGATGCATAGACTTCGTCTGTTTTCTCTGTTAGTGGGGGAAAAAACACAAACACACAGAAACAAAGAGTTCAGTTGGTTATAAATGCATGGGATCGTATGCAAGAGTTCACAAATACAAGGGTTTCTGTTCTCTCTGTCTGGAGATGTACATGTATAGAAAAGCTACTGTGAACTGTAGGTAAAGTCTTGCACAAAAACTGTCCCACCAATTAGGTGATAATACACCCATTGAACTTTGTGGGAGGTCAGAAACTAGCTTTCGCCTCATCCAGGTTGGGAAAAATGTTTACGCTGCTAAAGTACAATCCAGGTGGCCTGAAGAGGGAAATGCTGTGATTAAACTGGTTTAAAATGGTTGCTACTGGTGGTATACAATTCTAGCAGTTCAGTAAGTCACATAGGGCTTTTCCTTTTCCCTTGAGAAAAATGGAAAATATTGTGCTGATGGGTCACCAGACATTTTCCAGTAGTTTCCATAGTTCCCAGATAGCTATTCGTCACTGACTTAACTTTTTTGGAAGATGTTATTTTAATCCAGCTTGCCATAATTAGGGAAACCTCTTATTCCTTCCCAGCATCTGCCTGGGAGCTTCTCCTGCTCAAGCAGAAGTTTCCCACATAAGACAACTCAGTGGGATGATAGCACTCTGACAGTGCACAGAGCGGCCAGGGTGCCTGTACCATCCCACAGTCAACCCTTGGTTTAGTTGTCCTGCTCTAAGGAGCACTGTCGGCTCCTTGACTTTTCAGATTCTGAAAGACAAGCATGGGAGGAGCTGACAAAGCTGAACATGTGTGAGTGTTTGCCATTCCTCAGGGTCTTGTCCAGGGAATGTTCTCCCCTCCTGTCCCCAGCTGAAGGAAATTCAGAAGGAGTGACTACCCTCAAGTGCTTAACGCTGCATTGCTCTATGTGTGCTCGAGCCTGAGCTGGTGCCTGGCAGGTCCAGCTGGGGTTTTATAGCACTGGAGCATCTCCCCTGGCTGAGCACCAAATGCAACAAGATAGTCTGGGCTTTGTTTCTGGGTGCCCAAGCAGGCAGGCCTGACAAAGGAAATTGATTTGGGATGTTCTAAAGCTGTTCTAAACCAGCTTTTTCTTTTCTTTAGGCAAGAATCACAGTTAAAATGTTTTAGTTTTAAATCAGATCAATGAAAATAATAAGCTTTCAGAATAAGCTGTTACTTTCTGCCTAGTCAAAATACTATGTTTTAAATTTCATCTGATAAATGCCTAGCTGAGATAGGATTGCAATACAACAGTGTAACTGTGAAATGAGATGGCTATTTGCATTCATAAGGCATGAACCTGGTCTGCTAAAAACTTCAGGTATTCTTAAGCTTTTTAGAGGTAGTGTATCCTACCTTAGGAGAAAACTATTATCTAAGTTAGACTGTGGTGTTCCGAGTGTAGAGTTCCTCCTTGCCTAGACAGAGGTTTTGAAGATTTTATGGATTATTTGGCACTTTAAACTGTGAAAATTTGCTTAATACACACCAAAGCTAAATTCATTTTCTGACTACTCTTACTCTTGACTGCCAACATGGCAATATCTGCTGTACCATTTCTGCTCCATTTCAAAGCTTGATTTAGCAATGTGATCTAAAACAAACATCTGGTAAGTTTATTTCCTGAAGAGTCATACCAAGAGGAGGGGCTGAAGGAGTGGCACTCTCTGTGTTGTTTTTGCTGCTTCCATGCAGTAGTCCAGAGAATCTGCAGAACCAAGAGAAGCCAATGACAAAATGAGTGAACAGGACTGGATATGAGCTTTCCTTTGTCTCAGCTGTCTGACTCAGTCTTCCCTCTGTCTGCTGCAGCACTGGGTAGATGTCACCTCTTCCTGTGGCTGTTTTCATTTATGCTGTAGACCTATTTCTCTTCAGTTAAAAATATGTTCTAAAAATCGCAACAGAATACTGAACCCATCAATAAATTGTGCATAAAATGCATCAGATGTTGTTGATCCAAAGGCTCATGGTGCAAAACTCCAATTATTTAAAAATAGTAATGTGATGAGAATTATCAGTTGTTTATAAGAGATTAGCATCTTTTTGTCTTTAAGGAAAACTGTTACAGTTTAAAGGACAGAGCTTGTATAGCAAGCCTTCCTAAAAACTGTGAGTTTAAGTGAAATTTTTTTTTAACTCTATCCCTAGTTATTTTCTATATCACAGCTGGGTACTGGAGACTAAGTAAAATGAGAATATGGGTTAGGATTCTCAAGCATAGATAGAAAGAGCATTTTATGTTTAACGTATATTTAAAGGGTCTGATTTTTCAGCTGGTGAATGCTCAGTGTTTCTGGAAAATGGACATCCAAACTGAACAGTTTCTGAAAAACTCAGACTGAGCCTCTCTGGGCTGCTTGCCAAGCAGAGCATGGTTGTATTCTAAATGGCAATACAACTGTCTTCTGTAACTGTATAGGATGCAGCATTAGAATTCATTATTACAGAAGATCTGGTTTCCAACTGAAAAACAAAGTATTGTGTATGAACCTTATCAGCTCACTAAGAAGCCTGGACCACATTTCAAATGGGAGATCACAACCTGCTCCTTGTCTTTGCCATGTAATAAGGCTTGTCAAAATATAAAGCTCTTCTGCTTTAAACATGATGCCATTCCCACTGTGAATTTGCCATTCTAGTACAAAATATTTAAACCAATAGATTTACCATGTTCTTCTGCTGATATAACTGCATCCGTGTTACAGCATTTAACTGAATAAATGGATCAAAAAAAATTGCCGTTATTCCACTAGATGTTTTTTTTTTCCTTTGGTCTAGATACAGAGAGCAGCTCTTTGTTCTGCTCAGCTGGGCAGTGCAATAAGCCAGGAGGTATTGCCCAAAAAGACAGCTCTCCCCAGCTTTTGCTCCCAGCAAGATTCACCTTTGCCCTCCCCTGAACAAAGTGTTTTTGTTGCTATGTGCCATGAGTCACTAGGAAAGAGGAAATAAGTGAATGCTATCCATTGCTGGCCAACTAATTGTTTTATGAACTCATCTCCCATCACTCTTCCCACTGGGCCATGGCAGAATTACTCTGACTCTGGTTTTAATAGGTTTACATCTTCTGTCAAATTATATTTACTGATATGTAGCTGTGTCTTGCTACAATGAAGGAAGTAATAACTTTCCAGGTCCTGTTTCCCGTCATCATACATTGCCATTCACATGGAGACATACCTATTCTAGGAACCGAGGTTTGCCACTCACCTCTTCATCATCCCGCATGACTGGATTGGGCTGCTGTTGCTTCTGTTTCGTTCTCTGCTGTAGTAGTTCTCATATCCTATTGCAGCTGCAACAGTGCAATAAAAATGAGGTGTTCAAACAGGCAAAACATTTTTCTTGGCACCAGAATGCAGGCGACAGTTGCAACCATGGGGGCTGCTGGAGCATACTGCAACACGGCACCTATCTGCGCTCGCCTGTAATGTGGCTAGAGGAGCTGAGGGGGACCTGGGGTCTTGACAAAAGCCACTCAAGTGCTTGTAAGCAGGTATGTCCTTGGTAGAAAGGCATTCTTGACCTGGGATGAGCACAGTCAAGGTCCTGAAGAGCCATTCTAATAGCTGTGGCTGACCCTAATTAAGAAGGCTGTTTCTTCCATTATTGTTTCCTCTGTTGCCTTAAAGATCATGATTCAAGGGAGCAGAGCACAGTCCTTGTGAGCCTTCAACCATGTTCTTGATACAATTGGCTGCAGTGTGTTTTGTTTCTTTTTTCTTAATGTATTGAGTCAGGAATTTTTGTCAGAGCTGGGGAGATTTCTGAACGTTATTACCAGCAACAATAATGAGCAGTTTCCTGGCCTGTGCTTGGGTGTCTCCCCACCTTTCATATCTCCCCCATCCACCTCCTGAGAGCTGATTTGTTGTTTACCCAGAGATATTTGGGTTTTGTTCTTTCAAACACAGTTACATTACAGTTCCTCCACTCTCCCTATGGTGTCATTAAGGGTGAAATTGAGATCATTTCCAGGCCTAGTTTTACAGATTAAATAGTTACACATGGATTTATTTATTTTTCATCTCATAGCTCCCAGTGTAGTTGCTTAGAGCTGGTGGCCACACACCCTTTCTGCCTTCTCTGTGTTAAAGCCAAACAAACATGAGTGAAGTCTGTGATACCGTATTATCTCAGTTCTGATAGCAGCAAATTAAAAAAGACATCGGACCTGGGCTAAAGATTGTGTTGACATTCTCATATTGGGTCAGCCAAGATCATAAGCAGAGCAGGTGTGTACAACTAGTGAGTGTGAAGAATCCTTACAAATAAGATATTCAGTAATTAGGAACTTTTCTGACCAATTTAAGGGTCTCCTATTACCTTTCTAGATTGTCACCTTGGTATAGTTTCTAGTCTATAATGCATTGTAAGATTAGGGGAAACAGGGGAGTAAGCAACAGGATCAAGAAGCCAAAAGGTTTGGTCAGGATGAAGGTCTGCTGCTACACAATGCAATATAACATGTGGGTTTCCTCCTGCATTTTACAAATAATAAAATAGATCAACAGCTCACCACATGCTACTGTGCAAACTCATTAGCCAGAGCTGTGGAGGTGCTAGGATGTTACTTCCAGAACATGTCACCTTCTAGAAGGTGGCAAAAAAAAAAAAAAGGCAAGTCAGTTGTTTCTTCGTCTTTCATAAAGCTCTCAAGGGTTTTTCCCACCTATTTCTTATTAGAAATGAGTCCTGACATAGCCAAGAGCTGTTTGCAGAAAATTGCCTAGGCGACTGGAGAATGAGAAATCTCACGTAGGAAAAAAAATGTAGCTGAGAATTACAAATTCTTAGTGTACAGAAGTTGTTTCACACTGTTGCAAGGCACAGTTCTCCCTTCTGCCAGTGAAAATGTAGTTTTTTTCCTTGGTAAATGCTCCTGTATCAGTGAATTTAAATCCCCTATGTGAAGAAGAATAAACTGTAGCAGCAAAATGGCATCCAGTGTGTTAGTATCAATATATTAGTTTCAAAAAATTCCCCAAATCCCAATTCTTAATAATCATAGGTGTAATGACAGAAAGGCTGAATGAAAAACAGGCCTCAGATAGCTCAGTCATCCAGCTCTCCTGTAGAAGTTCCTAGGGTGTAACTGCTGCCAGCTCCGAGCTCTGCAATGAAATCAAAGGTGTGTAAGCTGTTCCTGTACAGGATAATTATCCTTTGGGACTGCTGATATTTGTACCTATACAACTGCTAGCATGGAAGGTTTTTATCAGTATAAAATTTTCTTATGCCAATATAGCTTATTCCTTGCTCTGAGTGGAAGTAAGCTCTGTTGGTATTACTGAGAGCATACTAAGGGGATTTTCTCTTCCACGATGCAGTATAGTGTTAGAGCAGATAGTGGAAGCAAAAGAATATCTGTGCACAGATTAAAAAAAAAATAAATGGAGGAGGAGATCTTTTCAGCATAGATATGTATCATGAGCTAATGAAGACATGGAATAGGGATTTTTCTTTCCTTTTATAAAGGCTGTGGATCTTTTACTGCAGCAGCTGCCCAAAAGTGCAAGCATTCACTAAATATCTTGTATTTGCTTGTTGAAGTAAGAGGGTGTGGTTTGTATTTGGCTGTGTGAAACATTAGATAGCTTCCATTCTGGTGATGTGTTTGGAGAACTCCTACCCTGGAGCAGCATGTTTTCATTTTACAGCTGCTCTTAGCTCTTGCTGTCCCAGTCTCCATTTCAGCCCAGAGGTTTTGATCACTGAAGCCGATGAAAAGGCTGCTTTGGCTTGAACAGACAGAGTCTGTGAACCTTACATAGCTTCTTCATGCTGGAGTAAAGCCAATTTAATTCAAAATTTCCCCCAACTAGGGTCTTGCCCTTATACAACAACTTCCTGAGAGGAAAAAAAGATTTTATTCCCCATTGGGCAGGTGGAACAAAACAGAATACAAAGTCTGGTCATCTCTGTGCTGCAAATGAAGAGGCAGCATCTCTGTCAAGGGGACACCAGGGTGCAGTTAGACATTAAGTTGGCTCTGACTTGTCACCACTGCAGCAAATTGAGATTGCCATCTCTGCAAGGCAGTTTGCCACCTCCTTAGTGGTGTCAGTTCAGCTGTACTGTGAAATGAGCCTGGCTGAAAAGCCAAAACAACTTTTTTTCCTTTTTGGAGGGTTATTTTTAACCCAGATCATTCAGCTATCCCACTTAGAGCCGCACAAGGAGCGACGGCAGCACAGTGAGGGAGAAGTGAGCCGAGGCAGGTGGGAATGAATAGTCAGAGCATAAAGTCCACCAGCTGGCTTCACCTCCAAAGGATGTGTACTGCGCAGCTACAGCCTCAGCCTAATGGGTGGCTCATCTGACAAGACCAATAGGAATAATTACCTGGAGGTTGTGTTCCTGTCATTTTAGTCTTAATGAAGTAGTCTATGTCTGACTCTACAATGCAGTCCTCCAAGCTTACCCGAACCTCTTCATAGAGCTACAAAACAGAATAGAAGAATTTAATTTAATTTTTATCATTTCACATTGAATTAATAATTAATGCTCTTCTAATATCTTTTCCCTTCGGAGACACTTTATACTTGACATGTGTCTGACCTGGATGGATCCTTGGCCTGTACAAGCACTATTGTAAACACAGCTCTTTATTTGTGCTCTGGATATTCTTTTAAGAGAGGAAGACAAATGCAGACCAGAGCTTTTCAGTGCAATAAAGAAATTAATAGCAGGAAACAGCCATTCGAAGTCAAATCTGGTGTATTCTGTGTCTTGTAATTTTGGGGCCATGGCTAGATACCTTTATGAAAGTTGTGCCTGAGTCCAAATGTACTTGATTGATGCTGGAAGTGTTCCCCAACAAACGGAGGGGAGGAGACATGTAAGTGTCACCAAGTGTGACACAGAGTGTCTACATCCAGGTATATATCTGGTTTACATGTAGAGGGAACAAGCTAGACTGAGAATACTCCTCCCTCGCTGAACACACACAACAGCCGGTTTGCTGGAGAGCAAACACGCGCAGAGAAGGGCAAGCTAGTGCTGTGTTGTTAGAGCACTCTTGCTCTTCCTCCTCTGCATGTGAAGCTACTTGGCAGGTGCCCCTACCTCATCATCCTTCACACACTGCATGGAGAGCTGGTTGCAGTGAACCCACAGCGAGTTGCGGAGGATGGTGATGCGGTCGCACTCCTGGAGCTGGAAGACCTACAGCCAAAGAGGAGATGTGATGTAACTTCATGGTAGTTATTTATTTGCATTGTAGGCAGCAAAAGGGCTGGGGCTTTTCAGGGCCAAATTCATAAGTCTGCAAACCATTCTGAAGGATCCTTTGTAAAGGACATCTTTTCAGCTACTGGAGAAACCACATTTACTTGTTCGTGCTTGAAAATTTGTTTTAACTGATTGTACCAAATTAGAGGTATGTTTTATAGACAAAAATAAAGCAGGGGAGAGGAATCAGGATCTGGATTTAACTGCTACCTCTACTGCCAAGGATTTCAGAGTCAGGGTCCTGGCTGCCCATCACACTGAAATCTTGATGTTTGACAATCAGTAGAGTACAGGCATGAAAGGGTTGTATTTATGTTAGAGGTAGAGCCAAAACTACTCAGCTCTGCCTCCTAAAATGTTTTCCCCAAACTTTTCTCTTTTGAAGCTATCTGATGCTCTCTGGAGTTGCCTCTGTTCATTTCTAAGCTTATTTTTGTGGTAAAGAGAAGGCATTTTTCTTTCTTCAGAGTTTACTCCCATCCTTCATCTGCCTGATTTTCTTGTGTTGTTGTACAGCTTGGGAAGAATGAAGGGGGAAGAGAGAAGTGTGAACTGAGTCGGGGGATGAGGCAGATAAACTCTTTCTTAAAAAAACGGAGAGGGGGAAAAAAAACCCCACACAAAAAACCCAAAACCAAACAACAAACCACCCTGATCTCTAAGTTGTACTATTATAAGTAGAGCATCAATTTTTGGGTTTCTATGAGGTGTGAAAAGCTCAGATGCTTCCAGCCATCTGCTTCCATCTCCATTTGCTAGTAATTATGTCCAGAATACCACAAATGTATACAATAATCAGCAGAACATTTAGCTGAGTACCGCTGCCTGCCGTCTAATATCTTACCATCTCAAAAAGAAAGAAAAAATTGCTGTCAAGGGAGTCACCTGTCGTTGGGACCAGTTTCTGAGACATAAAGCTTTTAAAAAGAACCTGAAGGGTGGAGAATAAGTATTTCAATTTCCATTCCAAACAAAAAGCCTATGACTGCAGCATAGCCCCTCGGGGCTGCTGAAATAGCACAAGAGGTGAATGGGAATTTTCCAGGTAAATGGTGTCCTGTCAGGAAATTCAGCTTATCAAAGAGGGAAGTGTAGTGACTCTGGGCTTGTCAAGCCCTTTGCAAAGTACAGCTGGGCATTGTGTTAGGCACATCCCTCCTGCCCTGTCAGCTTGTGCGACAGACTGCTCGTGAACCTGGACATCTCGTGCCATGGAATGTGGCACAGCCCCTGTGACGAAGGTCATCTCAGTGCTGCCGCTTGCTAGCCAACATATTTGCGCTATGGGTGTCCAGTGTTCAGCTAGAGAACAAGGCAACCTCAGCACTTCCAGCTTCCCCACTATGCAGCCAGAAGTTTGGGATCTTAAGCTGCTTTTTGTACTAGTTACTAGTTTTAAATGCCTCAAAAGGTCTATCAGTTCTGCTATCTTCAAGCAGTTTTAGAAGAAGGTGTTAAAGATGCCCTTCCTTTATGAATGGCTGTTTGAATTAAGCAACAGGCAGGCCACAAGCTCTGTGGGCTATTCAGAATTTAGCCATGTGGGAGAAATGAAGTGTGTTAGGTTGCAGAACACTTTGTTTGTTTGTTGGCTATTTAAGGAAGGGGAAAATGTGCATCTTGGGAGAATTAAGGCTTGGCACAATTTCTGTGGAAAGTCTGCTGTGCCAGCCATGGGACTTTCCAGTCCTCCCAGATAGGGACTGTTTAAGAGGAAGCAGACAACTGAAAGCTATGCTCCTTGCATTTTATTTTACGTGGCAATAAAGCCTGCAACAAGTAAACGTAGCAAAATACTTCAGCAGATGGGCAAAAGTATTTGAAGGACTAAAATGACCGAATGTGTGGCTCATTTGGATGTCAACCGGTTCCTATAAATTGTTGTGCAAGACTTACTAGCCAAGTGCAAATCTCATTGTCTGTCCTCAGCATAATGGAAATAGAGACTTTTCTACCACCATATTTCAATTGAAAGATTACTCCATGGCAGAGGGCAAATATTCTTGCAGGTGAATATAAAGTGCTACGCAAAATAAAGATTCTGGGTGGCAATCTTCACTCTCAGAATGCTAGAGTACATAGTTTTTTAGCTTAGCCAGAAAACTTTAATTTTAATATCCATTGAATTTGTGAGATTTAAAAAAAAAACCAAACCAACCCCAAAAGACCCCCACAAACCAAACCTCTCCTGCATTAAAACAAGAAGCCATTCTGGAATCTTTTGTTTGTTCATTTTTAATGGATTAATTGAATTCTTGTTTCAATTTTGAAGTTGATTTTTAAACTAAAAATGAATTTTAATGTCTACATGTCTGTTCATTTGCTACTGAAATTATGTTTTATCACAAAGCAGTTATTGAGAAACATCCTTATCTTGGCTGTGATAGAAGATCATCCCTAAAGCTAGTGTATTCTTACGTTTTGGGAGAAAACTGGCAACAAATGCTTGCCAAATAATTTATACCAGTTCATATATTGCTCCACTTCTCAAACCTCTGCACTTATTCCCCTCCTTTATATTTATATACATATGCTGAACAAGCAAGGAGAGTGTAAGCAAGTGAGACAGCTGGCAGCTATGTCTAAGTCAACTCTGGATTTGCAGTATTTTTGCAAAGACATCTATTAAGACTCTACATAAAGCAAACAGCAAAACCCTTGGGATGATATCTTAGGCCTTAGACTGACATCTGAAAGTAGGATAAAATAAAGAGCACACAAATACTTTGCTGCAAAATTCAACATTTACCTCGCAGGTTTTGATATGTTCCTGTTCCCACTCTGTCCTGACCTTATCCAGCTGCTCAATGTTCTGTTTGTACACATTCTCTGTAGACACAGACACACATAGTAGAAACCCAACAGTTAGGAAACAAAAAGATACAGTCTTTCTACTTTTCCTCCTATTAGGACTTTCCTATGATTCTTACACTTTAAGCCTGTGCTTTGCTAGAGTATCAGAAGATTGTGTGAGATTAAAACTGGTGGGCCGTGAGGATATCTGGGTTTTTTCTTTGCAAATTTACACTAGAGTAAGGATTCTCTCTGCAAGGTTTGCAGATCATCTATTAACTTTACAGTGGGGATAATGCAAATCAGAGATGAAGAGCCTGGACCATGCTTGGGCACTGAACATCTTTAGGATCTTTCCATGCTGAGCCAGCCAGGCAAGCCATGTAATTTTACATGAGCAGTGAGAGGCAAGTATGAACTCAGGAACCAGCGCAGATGCCTGTTGGCCTGTTCCTCTGGACATATACTGTGTTTCTGGCTGGAGAATGTGTTCCTGGCTGGAGAACCTGGGGACTGTGTATCTGTTTTGGGCTGGCTGTGGGCAATTGGAATGTTGTTCTTCTGTGCTTTAAAACTTGCTTCAAGAAGAGCTTTTCTTTCATGGGTGAAGTCCCTAAAGGAGTTCTTTTATAAATTCTTTAATGAAAGTAGGAGAGGTAGGAGAGTCACATTTCCAAAAAAGAAAGTAAATGTATAGTTACAACTATCAGGTTGCTGTTCTTTAGAAGCTTCTTCGTTAACTTTTGTTTAGGTGACTTTGGGAAACCTGACTTCAAACAAAGCCAGCCTGGGTGATTTGGATGGTGCTTTATCAAAATCAGTGCGCTGGTAGATCTTTGCTGAGAAAAATCTCAGGGCGGTTGTAAATAGAGCATCACCTGCTTCGTTTGCCGCATCTCTGCATTGTTTGGCTTTGTTCTGACTCTGAAACAGAAAAAGAAACACCCCAAATTAATTTCCATATTTTTTGTTCCTGCCCCAGGTTTTTTTGCTTTCTGCTCCCTCTCCCCTAGAAGGGGAAAGGCTCAATCTTGCAAAATCTTCTTGGCTGTCCCACCTTTATGCACAGTTCTGTTGAATGTGTGCTATGGAGAAGAAGGGACCAGAGTTTCACAGGTGCAGCCATAGGTCCACTGACTTCAAGGGAAATCTGGCAATTTACATCTCCCATTCAGACATCCCTGCCATAGGAGGTCAGTGCTAGCACGATCCAGCCCAAACCTTGTGTCTGCGGGCTGAGCTGTTTTGGGTCTTTTTTCTCAAGTGTTTGATGTGCTTTTCTAATATATATTTATAAGCAGAAATAAATGGCAGTTAAAATTCTTCATCTTCCAAGCTCCTCATGTAATACACAAGCAAAAAAGAACACAGCCTTTAAAATACTTGGCAAATGCCAGATTATTTCCCATAACAACTCCGAAGCCTAAAAGCAAAATTCACTCTAAGTAGAACTTTTTTAAAAATCTGCAGCTTTTAACAAATGAAAATACAGCTATTATTGACAGCTCTGTTCTCCCAGGTCTTTCTGCACAGATGGTTATGACAGTACATTAATGCACAGCTCTAAACATCAGTATAACACATTCTCCCGTTCTCCCCTTCAAGACAAAGCTCAGGTAGGGGTTCTTATGACCATATTCCTTATCACAGCTGGTTGGAAAATGTGTAGTAAACTGGGAACATAAGCTTCATTCTTATTTGCTTCCTGGCCCAAACTGTGTGCTAGTGCTGCACAGAATTAAAGAGCTGACATGTTTCTCGTGAGATGCCTCTGTGCATTTCAAATGTGCTGGCATGTGTGTGGAAGTAATGGCAATGAAGCACCCTAGGATCCTTCTGCATGAAAGGAGCTGGGTCAGATTTTGCCATTGAAGTTGCTAAGTGTTCTGGCATAGTTTCAGTAGGGCCAGGATTTCAGCCGCTCTTTACAGCTAAGCTGGAGGGTTTTGTTCATCAAAGATTAGCGAATGCTGGAAATAGAACTTAAAGTTCTGATGCTGTTTTTAAAGTCTCCGCCACCACCCCCTCCGCTCCTTGAGATGATTTTTGATCCTTTTTGCTTACACTGCACTGATTTTTACTGAGCCAAAGGGAGTTCATTTATTTTGTTTTCTCCATCTGTTCTGCTGTAAAATGTTCCCATTAAAAGTTAGTGAATTGTCAGCTACAAGTATCAAGACGATGCAATGAAGGACTGCAGTGCCTTAATTTCCAATGATTTATTTTTGAGTTAGTAAATTTAGTTGAAATTAAACTAACCATAAGGAGAAAAACATTGAGGAAAAATATGAGTTTTAATGTAAGATACTATGCCCACTAAATGTAAGGGACCAAAAGGCAAAACTAACTGCATAACATACTTCTGACTTGTTTCTTTTTCTTAATGAATAATTTCAGAGAAAAATCTCATTCAGTTTCCCTTCAGGATCCACAGAGCAATTAGATCATAGCCTGGGATAAATCAGTTAGATCACTTAGTCCCTTCCCAGCCTTTTTAAAATCCCTTGGCCTATTGCAGAACAAGATCAGGGTTACCAAAGGAGTTTGTGAAGGAAGACCTCCTTTGGAAGGTGCTTTGGTTTAATTTTGATTCTAAGGCATTAATTAGAAGGGAAAGCAGCCTCTGGCATCCCACAAAAAAAGTCGCTCAATTGTATTCTCTTGTACCTTGAAAGGGGAAAAAATACCCCAGTTTCCTCTCTAAATGTCACTGTCAGCTAAGGTACCTTTTCTGCTTGCTTTTGGTTGCCTGAAGCACTTGTCCGTTCAAAGGACTGCTCGGCCTCATCCGCCTCCTTGCACTTCTGTTCATAGTTCTTCTTTGACTGTATTGAAATGAAATCAAATGTGAGGCTTTGGGTTAGGGAACAAGACTGGATTGTCTCCAGCTTGATGTTCTAGGCATTTTCTGCTTTGCAGTCTGGGGGAGCAAATCAATGCACAAGTTTGGGCAATAGAAAAAATTCCCAATGACACCAGAGAATAGAATCATAGAATCATTAAGGTTGGAAAAGACCTCTAGGATCATCAAGTCCAGCTGTTAACCCAACACCACCATGCCTCCTAAACCACAACTCCAAGTGACACGTCTACAGATTTTTGTGAACACCTCCAGGGATGGTGACTCCACCACCTCTCTGGGCAGCCTGGTCCAATGCCTGACCTCTCTTTCAGTAAAGAAATTTTTCCTAATAGCCAATCTAAGCCTCCCCTGATGCAACTTGAGGCCATTTCCTCTCATCCTATTGCTAGTTACTTGGGAGAAGAGACCAACACCCACCTCCCTACAGCCTCTTTTCAGGTAGTTGTAGGAAGCAATAAGGTCTCCCCTCAGCCTCCTCTTCTCCAGACTAAACCACCCCAGCTCCCTCAACCTCTCCTCATAAGACCTGCTCTCCAGACCCTTCACCAGCTTCGTTGCCCTTCTCTGGACACGCTCCAGCAGCGAAACGTTCTTCTCGTACTGGGGGGGCCCAAAACTGAACACAGTATTCAAGGTGCGGCCTCACCAGGGCCCACTACAGGGGCACGATCACCTCCCTGGTCCTGCTGGCCACACTATTCCTGACAGAAGCCAGGATGCTGTTGGCCTTCTTGGCCACCTGGGCACACTGCTGGAAGGAGATAGGAAAATAGAACCTAAAAATTGGGGTAGGGGCTGGTAGCATAAATCGGGTCCTGTTCTTGCAGCCCTGAAATTGTTTGCTTTGCACAATTGTAGCCAGCTCCCCGCAGGGGTGGTCACAAATACACAGGCAGCGCTAGCACCATCAGTGCATCAAGCAGCTGTCCAGGCTATAGTGTAGACATAAAATTAGGATCCCACGTTCCCAGGGTGCCATTGCGAATGGGTTGTCATTTCCACAGTGTGAGTTGGAGCATCAGGTGGCTGAAGCCAGTGTGTTGTCTTGCCCATTGGTCCCAGCCACCAACAGCCACCAACCCATAGGTAACAGTCTCAGTGTAGTCCTTAGAAGCAAAAGAAATCCTTACTTGCACAAAAAAACTTCCCTGTCTTAGAAATTCACTTAGAACAACCACATTTAAGTAAAAATTGCTAGTACAGTTGCAGTTGTAGCACTGACAGTTCTGCAACTACTTTTCTTTAGAGGCAATTGCTCATTGGAAACCAAGACCAGCTGCCTGCAGTTACTGTACCTGCAAGCTTTCCAGTTGGAGATGTTTATTCCTGTTTACAAGATTCCCTCACCATTTTTAAAAATACATTTACACAGATCGAAAAATTACATTTGCTTCTGTAAGTATCCTTGCCTAGAAAGAATGAAATCCTGTTTGATCTGGGGCATTGTTCATTCCACATTAACTTTCTGAGTATTTGTTTTGGAGACTTCCATGGGTGCAGCAGGGCAGATTAGATTCCTCCTTGTAGCAGGAATCACATATCCACCCCCCCACCCCCATATATGCTCTTACACTCTCACACATTCTTGACCTTTCTTTAAATATAGGTACATGTGATACAGATTTTGCCCTGTCTCAAACTAGAGCCAGTTTGCATCAAGCAACCTGCACAAAACCTTCTTGCTTACCTCCATTGTTTTCTTATAATGGGACAACTTGCTCTTTTGTATATGCTCCATTGCAGACTCGTACTGTAAGAAACACACAGAAGTAAGCATTTCTTGCTTTGGACTTCTTCCTCGCCTTTCTAGTGGCAGGATTAGGAAAGCCATTGTCAGGGCCTTTCTATAAGCCACATGCCTGTGGGAAAATGTCTTAGCTTTGCTTTTATAAATGACATGTTTTGAAGTGATACAGAGGGCATCAAAGTGCAGGTAAAAAAATAATCCAAGATAATTCTGCTTCAGTGGTTTCCATTAATAGCAGAGAGGATGTAGATTTTAATTTTCTCCATGCTCCCCTCCCCCCCCCCCCCCCAGTTTTTTTTTTCTTTTTCTTAAGGAGATTAAATAGTGTAACACCCAGCTACAGTGCCCATCAGCTCTGCCAGCAGAGTTCCTTCCCTGGTTCAAGAGCTTGATCTCACATCTTTGCAGACCAAACCACTGTCTCACCCACATGAGCAAGGGTAGTTGTCCATTTTAAATACAAACAATTCCTATGTAATTTATATTCCGTTGCTTCTGGCAAATTTATGCTCCATGTGATTCGATTTCCATATCGTCATCTGGTCAGCATCAGAAGGACAGTGCTGAATTCTCTTTTGTAGCTTTAGTTGTGATATGCCCAGCCTTATGTGACAGTGAGATATGCTCCGACTTGGCAGGGTATGGGTTTCTTCAGCGGGACTTTTGGTCCTTTAATCTTTATATTCTGCTCAAGCAAAACTCTCTCTGGGGCTACCCAGAGGCTTGCTTCACATTGGGCTGAATAGCAGAGTCCTGCAAGCAGCTACAGCAAAACACAAATTACAGTATTTTGGGAGGTTACCAAAAATGCTGACACCATCTAGCATGTCTAATGTTGACTTTCTCTGCTGGACAGAGAAAAAAGCTTGCCTAAGACTACAAAGCAGTTTTATCCCTTTTCCCAGGCCCCTCCAACTGTTTCCAGTTGAATTATAGGCTTATTGTTTTCAGTATGAGAGAGACCCTCTCTCTTTGCAAATCCTGGTGGCAAAATGGTGGTAGAGATACAAATGCTGATGAACTAGGCACACGCTGTCTGTCTTTACATGCCTTGTTTTCTTCATCCAGTCACTGTGGACCTCAAATCTCAGTAGCAGCACTGGTTTTTACTCACTTCCAGACTTCTCTGCTATTCCAAGTTCCTGTGTGTCAGGGTTGTAGACACAAGATTTTTACTGCATTGGATACGAGTCATATATGTTTTCATTTATTTAAAATTATTAAAGAACTGGATATTTTATTTTACTCCTCCATCAATCAGTGCTTTCAATTTTAAGTGACTGTCCCATGTTTGTCTTCGACCCCATTGAACCAGAGAAGGTATGAGAGTGACCACTGTTGTCTCTATCTGGAGCTACTTTTTCAAGGGACATAGAGCTTGATAAGATCATAGGGGATGAGATGGCCTTAAATATACTCAGCTTTTTTATTACACAACATCAACTAGATGCAATTTATTCAAAATATTTGTAATTCAGCATATATTGGTGTTGCATTCAGCATTATATTAATTTGCTTTTATGTTTCTAAATGTTTCTGTTACCCCTTTATTCTAGTGCATGTTGGAGATCACGCAGGATCACACCAAAGAAACCCAATTAGCAAGGGTATAAAAAAGAGAAAAGGAAGGATTAAGTTCTTACAGGAATAATAACAGTATCTGCAGTTACACTGGAGAGAGTAAAAGCGACTAAAGCCTCTCTCCTGAGTTCAGAGCACTACTTTCTTTCCAGCTGGGATCAGAAAGAGATTTTCTTCCACAGCCTAGTATATGGAGTAACAGGGCACACTGGGCATGTTTTATCACCTGTCGCAGTATTCACAGTCTATGGCTGGGGTCAGGTCATCAGCATGGACCATTGACCCAATCTGTTTCAACATTTCTCTAGTTCCTCACCTTTTTTCTTTGTTCCTTCTGCCTTTCTCGGAACTCCTCTATTCCTTTCAGTTCATCTTTCAGCATTACTGCCAGCTGGATATGAGAGTTTCCAACACTTTCAATTTCTAAAGTAAATCAGAATTCATATACAGTCAGTGGAAAGGTCTTTGAATATGAAGTCATATTTTTCAGGTGTTTCTGGGATGTGGCTGCTGTATGACCTGTCATGACCAGGGCAGCCTTAAATAAGGTCTCCCTGTGTTTCTGCATGCACTGATATTGCTCAGGGTTCACACAACCTGAATAGAGCTTATTGCAGGTCCTCTCAGAGCCTGCAAGTTGCATGGGCAAGGCTCCTTGCTGCAGAATTGGAACACCTGCTCGGAGCAGCCTTGGCAAGCGCATAGCCAGCTGCATTTCTTCATAGCCCCATTTACCTCAGCTGCCCTTCTTCCTTCTGGGGCTGGAGGTCAGGCATCATGGGGCAGAGGGAGGGAGGGAATGAACTCTGATCTCCATCTTCACCCCCTGTGTCTGCTTTCCCTCCACTACGCTGCTGGATTGTCTTGCTCTTGGGAGCTGCTTGCCACTTATGTCCAACCTTGCACAAATGTCATTAGATGAGGTTGCAAGCTGAGGATTTCAAAGGTAAGCAAAGATGGATTGAATTTCAGAGCACCTGGCTGATGCTGTTTGAAGTGGCTGGTAACCTCTCTGCGTTTGTCAGCTTTGGTGCTTCTGAAATGGAACCCCACATTTTCCAGAAATGTTAAGCTCCCCATCCAGGCTCTAAAAATACTTTAATTCACCAGCTGCTTTTCAAAAGGGTGGTTTTATCTAAACAGCAGGTGCCAGTAGCCAGGTATGCTGCCCCATTGGCTATGATGGTGTTACATTTTCTGTGTGTGAAAGGTTTTCATTCTGCCTTGGGTACATTATTAGAAAGCATGCTGTTTTGGTGTCAGTGGTTTGTAGAAGAAGGAACAGAGCTGATATTTTGTGACTTGATCCAGGTAAAATTAACTTGAGGAACAAGCCATTTTATTTGCCACCAGAGAGTGGACTGAGTGCTCAGCCTTGGAGGACTCCTAGTGAGTATTCTTTCCTTCCACTCTCCATACTGCAGACTGGGATAGAGAAGTTGGAAATAGAGGGAGGAGGAGGATGAAAGACCCCAGTGGGGACGAACACATTGTGTGCCTATCTTAGCCCAGGTCAGAAAGGAAGATGTAAATACTTACGTTGCTTAAGCCTCTCAAATGCTGCTCTCAGTGTGCTGTAAGGCAAAAACAAGTGCGCTTTATTAGTATAGGCTTCCAAGGATGGGTTGTGAATCTAGAGGAAAAACTTCCCCTCAGAATCTCAAAGATCCAGACAGAGATAAAACTGTTAAAAGTCTTGTAATAAAGGCTGACCATGCTAACAAGCACAACAGCATCAATCTCTTACCATCGGGAAATGCAGTAAAATGCTCCAGGAAGCAAGGAATTGCACTATTCCTTATGTGCATCCTCTTTTTTAACCCCACTGTATTTGTGACTCTGAATATTAACAGACATTTCTCTACTCTTGCACCTTGCCAATGGATACAGGTCAACTGAGTGAAATAAAGATGGTCAAGGGGAATTGGGTTTTGGAGCAGTAGTCTGAAGGGCAGAGCAAAACCAGCTCCACCGTCTGTGTTGAATGCAGTACCAGCAAATTTTTGCTCCTCGGTCACCTAGCAGCCCTGCTATGCAGCATTCTCCATACTATGCTTTTCGAGCACCCCCGTGTGGTACAGCTCGCTTTCCTTTAAAAGACTCACAAATGGTGCAGAAAACCTACAGAAGCTCTGAAACCCTGATGCTCCCAGAGGTTTTTGACATCCCAGAAGCACAGCGTGAATAAACCATGCAGTGAAATCAAGCCTTGATTCTGGGCTGTGAAGTACAGCATGGAGATGAGCAAAAAGAGATGCTGCTTATCCGGATGGACCTATACAACTAAGCAGTCCTACAATGTAGAGTTGCAGAAGGGCATAAAAGGGTAACAATAGATCACCTGATGTCCTGGTTTTTGGCAAGCCAGAGTCCATTTTAATAAAGCAGCAAAGATGCCAGCATAGAAGTGATGGAAGAGGAAAGAGCATAATCTGTAAGAGGCACTTTCAACTTAATAATTTGCCCTAGCTCCCAGTTTGCAGGCTGGCAGGGTATTTGTGTATGCAGAAGCCAGGGCTGTGGTGTGATTTGGAGGTTTTCTGGAGTTAGAAATCATCTCTTCAAGACCCAGAGTGCATTGTTCCCTGAAGGAAATGGTTCTGGGATCTCCATGGAGCCCTGACTACCCCTGGCGGGACCCCAGGGAAAAAGCCTGTTAATGAAGACCGTAAAATCTCCCTGGCTGAAACCTGGCTACTAGGAGAGCCCAGAAGAGGATGCATATCACTTCCCAGACATGTGCGACTGCAGATGGGTAGGGAAATCCTGTATCTCTTGGGCCGTTTCAGGAGTCTTAAGAGACACATGAAGAATCCTAATTGCCCTGTGTTAATTTAGGCTGGACATCTGTTTCCTAATCAAAGCTTGCTCTCCTAGTAGCAAGGCTGCCTTGCCAGGCATAAGAAAAATGCACAGGCGAGGGGAAAGGCTAGGCCTACCCTCAGCAATAACTGCCTTGCAATCCACTTCCAAATCTAAATTTGTAGAAATACAAGGCAAAGACTTTCAGCCAGAAAAAATGAGTATTGAGCCAACTGTTTGATTCTTTCAGCTTTCAACTAGATTTGTTGTGGTGACTATCCTGACATAAATCAGGGAAAACATGCTAGACTGAGTATTTTTCAGTATTGTCCTAATAAACATATTGAAGGTTCACTTTGCAAAAAAATGTCTGGTGTGAAATTTTGATGGAAACTAAATTTTCACAACACAAAGGAAACAAACGGTATCGTTTCCAGCTAAGTTAATTAAAAGTTTGAAGTTAAAAGACAAGTTGAATATCAGCAACAGAGAGAGTTTTTTCTCGCCAAAAAGCTCTAATGGATTATTTTGAAAAATTAGATATGTAAAAGGAACAATATTCCCTTTTTTAGTGCGGATTTTCCAATAGGAGGTGAGGAATGTGCCACCAACTTCATGCGTG
This sequence comes from Phalacrocorax aristotelis, assembly GCF_949628215.1. NCBI lineage: Eukaryota > Metazoa > Chordata > Aves > Suliformes > Phalacrocoracidae > Phalacrocorax > Phalacrocorax aristotelis. The sequence continues at coordinate 34,567,520 of NC_134282.1, forward strand.
AAATAGGTAAATACAGGAATTTTAAAAACAGAGGATACTTGCAAACCATACATACTGTTTTCACACTGCGTTGATCTATTGTTCCCAGAGGTTTTTTTCTTTGCTGTTGGTGATTCAAGTTATGCACAGACTGGCAAAATAGCTGTAGCAGATACTGAAAAATAGTATTTTCTCAGTACATATCAAGGACAAAAACAATTTGCTGCTTTTTTGGTTTCCAGGCATCTGAACTACCAAAGTAGTTCATGATCATAATCAATTCATGAAGATTTTCTCCTTTTTGCTGGCTTTCTGTAAGGACGAGTCTGTCTTCTGGTACAATAATGCATGTGACTATGAGCTGGAGAGAGAGACCTATTTGCCCCCTGCATGGTCTCTAACGGCCTTTGCAGAAAGCTCTGGCCTTTTGCTCCTTGTATGAAAGATTTGTCCAGCCAGTTTCCTAGCTGCTGACTGGGGCAAGGCCACTGTCCATAAGTAGATTGAAATAGACTTAAGCCATTTCCTTCCTTATTTTTATAATAATTTTCTAAAATGAGTGAATTGGTCCCACATCCTTATGGGGCTTAAGGGAGTAGTAAATACATCATTGTGTCAATGTCTTTGTGGGAGAGAATAAATAAATCAAATTTTGACCCATGGATCCATCAGGTATTCCTTTATGACTTCTGGGCTGAGGGAAGGTGCTGGCCACAGCAGCAGTGCTATAGGTTAGCTCCTCATTGCTGCTAGATGCTCTGATTATATTGGTGAAATATATCATTTCAGTGCTTTGGAAGGTTTAATGGAAGCAACTCATGCAGCAGACATACAAGGGAGTTTTAATTTTGTCTGTGCTGTTTTGTATGTATAGTACCTATTACCTGTCTCTTCTGGGTGGGTTTGACTTGCTATTATGATTGATAAGAACTTTATTCTGAAGTATCAAAAGTGAGGATGTCTCACTCTCATTGACCCTTTAAAAGCATGTTTTATCCTCTCAGTATATTACGCTGCTTAGTGTTGTGGTAGTAATTGATTTTTTGTTTGTTTGTTCTGTGGCCAAATTAGAAAACCTGGGCTTGAAAATAATTCAGGCAAAACTGAAAATTTGCAATTTGCCTCTTTTCTTTTTTCTTTTTAATTTTCCTAATTGTTCATTTCCATGTAAATTCTGGAAGACTGTTAAACCACTCCAGCTGAAGACAGAACACCGGCCTTACCTTTGGGCATCCCTATGTGGAGCCTCCTGCAGATGTCTCATTGAAAATAGGGTTGGACACAAATTTACTGTGCATGTTTGTTAAAAGACTCCCCCTTGGACATTTAAAGATTGGATTTGTGGAAATGAATTTCTGGTGGAAACAAGATTGACTTTGAATCCGGAATAACAGGGACCAGATAGAGCTTGTGCAACAGCCACTCTGCAGCAACTTCTGGTAATTTTTGCCATCTAGTGGCTAAAATATTCTTACCATTTTCTGGGATACCAGCCCTGTCTGCTGCCTTCATTTGCTGTAGTCTCCTGTTACTCAAGTACAGGAGAATTTAGCTGCCTTTGTAAAATACGCACATTTCAGTGATCGTTTTTCAAGCAGAGGGGTAGAAGAAGAATAGAAGAGCTTTTAGAGGAACAGGAGAACCAAGGGGAGAAGCTCATAAATATAAAGCTTACCCATTGCTTAGCATTCCTGCTCTATAGATTGGAAAATACTTTCAAAAGTGAACCTATCCAGATTTACCCAGCACACCAAAGCTGAAAAGGCAACCCTGTCTCTCTAGGGCACCGACCACTAGTCCCTGTAGCTCTCCTCTAACAGGATAAACATTTACAGAATGCATCGTTTGAGAGCTTGCTGTGATTTTTCTCCCAGCAGAACCTGTCTCCTGCTTTCAAGGCAGAAAATGCATCCTATCTTTGAGCAGAGGTGCCTTGTTTGGCACTCACCCACCATCACAGTACAGGTATCAGGAGTAGTGGGGAACCACTGCATCTTATAGAATCATAGAATCATTAAGGTTGGAAAAGACCTCTAGGATCATCAAGTCCAACCATCAACTCAAAAACCCCAGGCCCTGAAGTGCCACATCTACAGATTTTTGTGAACACCTCCAGGGATGGTGACTCCACCACCTCTCTGGGCAGCCTGGTCCAATGCCTGACCACTCTTTCAGTAAAGAAATTTTTCCTAATAGCCAATCTAAGCCTCCCCTGATGCAACTTGAGGCCATTTCCTCTCATCCTATTGCTAGTTACTTGGGAGAAGAGACCAACACCCACCTCCCTACAGCCTCTTTTCAGGTAGTTGTAGGAAGCAATAAGGTCTCCCCTCAGCCCCCTCTTCTCCAGACTAAACCACCCCAGCTCCCTCAACCTCTCCTCATAAGACCTGCTCTCCAGACCCTTCACCAGCTTCGTTGCCCTTCTCTGGACACGCTCCAGCAGCTCAATGTCCTTCTCGTACTGGGGGGCCGAAAACTGAACACAGTATTCAAGGTGCGGCCTCGCCAGTGCCCAGTACAGGAGGGAATCTGATCATACATTGATTTTATTCACTCACTGCAGATTTATCTTGCAGCTGGTTCAGGAAGGGGACTCGATTGGAACAGTGTGAGATGACAGAACTTCAAAGTTAACTGGTCCTAGCTGCTTTCTGTTTGCTTTCTCTTTCTTCATTTTTGGCCCTTGTTTGCGCTAGAGAACTGGGCCGTTGCTGGAGAGAAGGCTGTGCTGGGCAGTCCTACATGACACAAGGACCACCGGGAAATGTAGTGTAGGTAGGGCTGCGGTACCTTATGCTTCACAGTCATCAAAAGCTGAATTTTATGGCACCAGAGATGTAATTAGCAGAGTTCTATCAGTGGCAGTGCTTAGGTCACTGGTACACTCACTATGTACACTGTTGCACTATGCTCCTTTGCAACTGTAGGCTTGATGGTTTGGGCATTTGTTTTTTCAGTACTCTGCCTTTTCACTCCATTAGGAACCAGTTTAACTGAGTAATTCAAAGAGTCCCTTTACATCTTCTACACAGGAAGGTAAAACAGTCTCTTCTAACCGGAAAACCACAGATCTTTTTAAATTTTCTTTCTTTTCTAACTTTGTTTGGTGAATAAAAGTGTGAAATAACTCTACCTTCCTTTTTGGTAGGTTTCTGTTTTAACATCATTACGACCTACAATGTTCTGTTCTTATTGTAATTTTTAAAAATATTCTTTCTGAAAATGAGAGAAGTGTCTGCCAGATGAACTCTACAGACCACTTTCCAGCAGTCCTATTCACCCTCTGCCTCTGGTAACTTAGATCCTGGTAACATGGATATGAAACTAACCCAATGCCAGTCTCCTCTGAGGCCATGGTTAACATCTGTCTTTCCTCCTGCTACACAGGGAAGACCCAATGTGGTTTTACCAACATTTTTTACTGTGAAGCCCAGCAGTGGTAGCAAAGCATGGCGGGAAAACAAGTTCTGAAGCATCTGGTCTCAAATAATTTGCACCTGGGACTCTGCATTGCAAAAAAGAAAGGAAGGGGAGGTGTTGTGGTCTTTTAACAGGGGGTAACTAAGTCACTACCAAGTCATAGGCCAGGTACATAGCGGAGTATTTTACATGAGAATCATGTCTAACATTGCTTAGTGGGGATGTTTTCTTGTTCTCAGAGGAGCTATAAATACAAAGGCAAAACCACTCAGCGCAACTGGAAAGGTTTCTGTACCGGTCCCAGCTGTGGTGTGATGTCTAAACCACCTGTGGTGGAGAAAAGGCATGAGCAGCACCCTTCCTCTGACCATGGGAGTCCAAGTTTCTGTCTGTCTATAAATTAATGATAGAAAAGCACTAGCATATCTTTCATGAAAGTAACAACAAATGTGGAGGGTGGTTCTAGTGCTGTGGTGTGCCTGTGTATGTGTTTTGCTTCTGGTTTTGGATATTTTCAGATATGTGTTAAAAGCAGAAGCAGCCCCAAACTGAAGGGGAAGGGGGCTGTGTCATCACTCCCAGGCCTGGTTACCAGGAACACACACACATCACCCCGGACTTTGCTAGGGCAGAGGAGCAAATGGCATGGCATCTCAATGTACTTTCTCTTCCCTGTAAATCTGAGCCCATATATTACAAATTAGACCTCTTGTGACTCCAGATTGACCTATGCCATTCAAATCAAAGGATAAAGCAATCAAAACAACTTTTGTACCTTTAACATAGAATTAAATTTCCTCATGTCTCCTGGAAAGAGAGCAGCACTGCTCAAAAATGCCTATCCTCATCAACAGAGAGCTTATCTAGTTTGGATTTAACAAAAACTGAGCAGAGGCCTAGGTCTTTCAGAGTACGTGCTTGCGTCCATTTTCGCAGGGTCCTGAAAATTTGAAATAGAAGTGTATAAACCCTGTGAAGGTTCAGGACATTTGAATGGAGAATAACTAACCATGGAAAGATGTGACCTTCCAAGATTACTTTTGGCTTCTGTTCAAAAATGCCTGCTTTGTGTGAATAATACAGAGGGTTCTGTATGTTAAGTGACAGATGCTCTATATTTATACACAGAAAGCAGCGATTGGCATTTCATTACAGGTGCCCTCACCTCATGCTCACTGAAATATTCTATTTCAGGCATTGAAGAGAAGGGCAGAGCAGACATGGGCTTGAAGGAACTACCCTTTGCCGAGGCCTGAAGGAGATGGTAGTGGAAAAGGGGGAAGCAAAAAAGTAGGAAATCATATACATGAGAAAAGACAAGCAGAACAAACGACAAAAATAGCTGTTGTCAGACTAGGCAGAATTTAACCAGCTACTGCGTGTTTGCACTAGTTATTTTACAGAAGAACTGAGTTCCCAGAGGCTCTATTTTGGCTGAAGCTGAGGATGTATCTGAAAACTGGGCTCTGTAGCATATTCTGTTTTCATGTTGTTCTGCTGAAGAGTTACCCAAAGCTACTGCATGGAAATTTCCAATCACCTTGCAGCCTGAAAGGTGTTTCCTCTTAAAAGCATGAGTTCTGCTGAGAATCAACTACAGTGTGTCGAGTCATCATTACTGTGTGTGCTACCAGCAAAAACTTGCAAACTTGATCTCAGTTTGTAACTCAGCTGAAAATCCTGTTTCTGTGCATCTTCTCCCATGTGTGCCACACAGAATATTGAGAGGATGAAACCATAGCACAGTGTAAACTTCATGACATGTAGTTCCCTCTCACACACCGGATACTGGTATAACCTGGTATTTGCCAGGAATACATAGCTGTAGCTTTGTATCTCCTTTTTCATAATTTCTTTTATGATTAAAGCCTATGGAATTGTGATTCAGGGTTGTTTTGGGGATTTTTTTGTAATTAAAAAAAAGTGGTATAAAAGAGCTTTTAAATTTGTATAAGGTAGGAATGAAGACATTGTAAAAATACACTTTAGCCCTGACTTGTAATAGGTGAGCTCCAGAGCTTCATTTCTGTGCAGAATCCATCCTTCTACCCTGACTGCTGTGATCCTCATGCTTTCCTCACTCCTCAAGGGCTGCCCTGCCCTCTCCTAGGTCTGACCTCGTGCTTTGCCCACACCTCAAGGGCTGCCCTGCCCTCTCCTAGGTCTGACCTCGTGCTTTGCCCACACCTCAAGGGCTGCCCTGCCCTCTCCTAGGTCGTACCCACTCAAGAGGTACATTTACAACCGATATTCTCATGCTCCCTTCCAATGCCTGTTTCCTCCCAGTGCTTTCCCTAAGATTTCCCAGCTACCCATATAGGCATTCCCAGGCATAGCCTGCAGCCTTAACTGTGCTGGCACATCCAGGCAATTAGTTTGAAAGAAGCAGCTGGCCTTTTCCATCGTTTTGGTGTTATTATGGACCTGGGCGTGTTTGTAAGAACCAGAACAGGCAGTAAGAACCAGTGCAGACATGCGGTGAGGAACCCCGCTGTAAGGAAGCTAATCTGCCTTTGTCATGTGTGTCTGATCTAATGCAGCAAGTGTGGTGAGATGAGCTTAAAAATCAACAAAGAAAAAAGTACTTCTGCACTTAACAGAAAAGTACACTGCTTTACCTTAAGACTCAGTGGAGGCTAAAATGTTTTCGGGTTTCAAATATGAAAAAGACACAAGAAAACTCCATTACATACATACAAAGCTACTCTATTACATACAAAGATACTGGTGTGGCAGCCCCTGAACTACCAATTGCTAAGGCTAGAACATTATTTAGGAGAAATATCCTCATATGCTTGCCCTGTTCTTCCACTCTTCCCTTGGGATCTAGCATTGAGGACAGAATGTTAGGCTGAAGGGATTTTGATCTGAGCCTGTGTGACCCTTCTTGCATCCTTCTGTACAACGTTAATTCTGTAGAAGGAACTTGCCAAGGCCTATAGCAACTGTTGGGTCCGAAAAAGACTATCTCCCTGCCCTATAGGAGGTAGTTTCTACCAGCTGCAGTGCTCGAGGCAAGGCCAAGCAGCCAAAAAGCTTAAATTTGCTTGAGTCAGGCTGGACTATTGAATGACTGTGTGCTTTGATTGTTAGGCAGCACTTATAGGGAACTTCTATTTCTTGAACTGTAAGCTGGAGAGTTTCTTTGCTATGCCCATGGTAACCAGCAACAGCTTCTTTTAGAAACCCAGTCTTTGCTTTTTTTAAAAAAATAAAAAAAAAAAAAAGCTGTTGCAGCATGTCTGCCTCTCTGATTTTAGTTTTGTTAGAATTTTTCTAGAGCTGTAGGCTGACCATAGCCAGTTCCAATACTGGTTTGAAAAAGAACAGCGAGGACCTCACTGAAGTCATCACACCTCCAGTAGCAGTGCTAAAAACTTGTCCCCTGCTAGCTCTCAGGTCAAAGTGATTTCTCACATTTCTAGTGCCAGGGAATCTTCAGGTGGAGACACAACATTGTCCTCTCTTCCCAGGTCATGATGTTATATCATTGCTGATACTCAGTAGTGAAGTGTTCTAGTACAGTCTTGGCTTGTAGTTGTCTCTGCCAAGCACGAGCAGTGCTGGGCCCTGAGGGGTCAGTTCTCCATTAGAGGAGCTGCTACGAAGCTGAGGGAACAAGGTCTGGACAGCATATAGGATGGAATCCTGATGGCTACTGTCACCTAGATTTTTCTCAAAGCAATAGAGAGTGGTCCCAGAGTTGCTGTTATATATCAGCAAGCTTTCCCCGCTGCCTTTCTTTTGAGTCAACAACATATTTCTTTATTTATGTCTTTCAGTAAATAGAAATGGGCAGTTGAATCTGTTTATATATTTAGCTGAGTTCAGCAATTTGTTCCAGCTGAAGCAAAAGTCTGGGGGAGAAGGGAAGAGCCTGAAAAAATGATGAGATTGTTCTTTTTTTGATTCAAAACTAAAAACTTTTAAAATATGGGGGAGGCTTGGGAGAGGACAGTTCTCTACAGTGATGGTCACTACCTGGTGCCTAGACTTCTCCATGCTTCTCCCCGTTTACTTGTATTTACTCATCATGCTTATTCTCTTCACCTTGTTTCATACCAGTCCTGACTGTGCGGAAGTAACAACCTGGGTGGTACCTCCCCACTGCTGCCCCATTTTCCCCTTCAGCAGACCCTCTTCTCTCCAAGCACAAGAAGCAACAGAAAGGTGGGGTTTTTCTCTACATTTTTTTAATCTCTGAGGGTTTGAGATTAGAAGAGCTGGGCTGCTGCGAGGGATGGAATTTCTGGAGTTGGAAAGAGATGTTCACACTGGTACTAGGAGGATATAAGCACATGAGGCCTTGTTGGGCTGCCCATTGCATGTAGTGGTGCCACCATTTCCAGAACAGCAGATTTGGCATTTGCTGGCAGCGTGGGTTTGCCACAGACACTTTACCAACAGGGCCCTGCATGGGGACTGCTGCTCACTCCAGCTTTGAGCTGCTTCTCTCCTGCTCTGCTTTCCATAACAGCTACAGAGCATCGCTCTGACCTGGTGGAGTGATGGGAGGTTTTTGCAGCCAATTCATTAGTTTTAGAAGTTGTGCTAAACAGAATTAATTGGCCTTGCAGTTGTTTCTCTTAAGGTCTTCTGGGTATTTTCTGATATTGGAAGTTTTTGGGTGGCTGTTGCAGATGGATTTTCTATGTTCTTTTTATTGACTTTTTGAAAGGGTATCAGGTACCTTCCAGGTAGTGAGAACTACTGGGGTGTGAAATAATTTTCCAGGAGAAGTGACAGAAAGCCTTAGCATCTGAGATGTTTAAAAGATGACTGAATTCAAGACTAGAGGATAATAATTTTGCATTAGCAAGAAAATGAGCGAGTGATCTAAAATCAGTAATTCCTGCTCCTCTGCAATACTTAACATGGCACAGAAAGTTCTGTAAAATGGTCTGTAAAAAAATCTGGAAGCTACTTTCTTCCTAGTGGTTGTCAAATGGCAAGTTTTAGACACAAATACTTGCACAACACCTTCATTAGTCTTTATTTGAGAAACACTACTACCCAAAGCTGCATTTAATGTGAAAGGCACTGTTCAACCTGTCAAGTACTTGTAATACTATTAGGACTCAGTGTGCTAGTTGATAATAGGGAGTCCTATAAAGAGGAAGCACTTGGAGTAGTGCACAGAAATAGCTGTAGCATAGTCCTTTCAAGCTTTTCTTTTTATAGGTAGTACATAAGTTCCCTCCCTCGGCCTCTCTGAAGGACTGACCTTGGGAGCAGAACTGCTAACAGTAATCAATGTCATACAAACAAAAAGAAGCTTCATATGGTGTCAAAAATTTTAAGGCATTAAACACAAATATTTCATTTTTGTGAGTTCTTCTAGCCCTGAATAGAGCCTAGTTTTCTCTGATTTTAAAGTGTTTGCTCTGGACAAATGTCCTTCACTGCCCATCTGTGTAACTCCTTAAAGAACCAGAGGCTGTTGAATAACAGAAAGCAAAGTCTCCTCTCTCTGCTTCAGAACACTTGCAGTAAGATGTTTGCTCTGATAAAAATATCAGCCCAAAGCTGGTTGCTACACAGGCCAGGCGTGGGTTTATGGAAACATAGTAAATGTTTTTTTTTGCAGCAAGCTTTTGTTGGTATATTCAGCCTTCTCTCTATGCCAAGCTATAAAATTGCTGGATTAAAGTGGAGCTGGGCCCGAGTCCAAACTTCCCCCAACTTGAGAGGAACTTGGATCCATATCCCAACTCTGGGACTTGGTTCTGCCTCTAAATCAAGCTTTTATAATCTCTTAGGAAAAGTCAGACCCATGAATTATCTGCTAAGTCACAGAAGGGCAGCCAAAGCTGTCTGTTTCTGAACACATTTGCTCTGCTTGCCCTACATTGCCAGTAAAGAAATTTAGGTGGAGCTTTTTGTTAATCCTGGAATGCTGATCTTAGCCTTCGGTTTGGGAAGAAGCCATCCATCCTTAATCTGCTATTTTAATTTCAAAATAATTTTTCTTCTCCTTCATTTTCTCTGATTAGGTCTGTGAATTGAGACACCAGGAAGGTAGAAGCCATCTCAAGGAGCCTTTGCTAGGAATCTTGCTATACCGTACCGCATTGCTCAGGGGCAAGGGAGAGATGGAGCGCTAGGGAAGGAGACACTTGCATGTTCTCTGGAGTGAGCCTCTCTGCTCTCTGCACTATCAGGTGCTTGGGTCTTTCCTATCTAAGTTTCCCTGCCAGACTGGATGTGCCACCACCAAGTCGATAGCAAGTGCAACGGGTGATTGCCTGGCACTTGCATGCTGTGGCAGTGCAAGGGTTTGAGGTCAAGCTTTCCCATAAAATATGAGCAAGAAGCCACACTCAGACTGAGAATGATAAATTGATGTAAAAAGGAGATGGCAATTAAGAAATGAGATATATGGGGTGGATGTGGGTAGCAGGCCCCAGGGATCAATAGAGCTGTTTTGTGTTTAGATTGAGGTCTTCTCTTTCAGACTTGTCTTCTGTGACCCCAAATCTTCATCCTCTGCCACCTTATTACTGTGTTATTACTTGTTATAATAGTGACAAAATGTCTCATTATTGCTGCTACCATCAATAATAGCAGCAGTTTATCAGCAGTGTTTATTAAGTTAAATTCCATGCCAATGTATATCTTCCCCTCCCAACACAATTTATACGTGATCTAAGATAGTAGTAGAGGAGAAAGAGAAAAATATGTGTCACTTTAGTGTATTTCAGTAGTTCCATTGATTTGTTTCAAATGAAGTCCCTTCAAAGAGATTTAAATTTTGTAATCCTAAGATAAGCCTTTTTCCTGCTGCAGAAGCTTATTTTTTGTATCTTTGCACTTTGTGTTTGTTCTGTCACAGTCTCTCAGTGTCCACCATCTTCCCAGAATTGCCAAGTTACCATCCTAAACATTTCACAACTTTTCCTTTCCCTTTTTTTCCTGTCACTTAGTTTGCATTTGGAAGCAAATATTAAACATTGTTACAAATCCTGAAATGAAAAAATTTCTCAGTAAAGATCTACTGGCATTTCCCAAATAGAGATTTTGTGAATCCTTCTTTGAAGGACTATGGTGTTTCCAAATGCTTTCGTTTGCACTAATAATAAAAGACTTCCTTACTTGATTTCTGTTTGTCCTCCTGCTTTTCGGGCAATTTGAATCAGCTCTTTCCCATATCTCTCTTCTGCTTGTGCTCTGTTAAAAGAGAATCTTATTCAATTTCTCTTAGTGGTACCAGGATCACATTTACAGAAATCTTGTAACTGCATCCGAGGTACAAAACATGAGAAATAAATTTCTTTAATTTCTCTGTCTCCTCAACCCTAGTGCTATTAGTTGCCTCTAAAATATTTTAGGTGAGCTATTTCTAGAAGAAATGAGGGAAAATGAAGCCCGTCTCCATGGCTTTGATTACTGTGGAGTGCTACATACAACTCTGTCCCTAAAAATTTGGATTCAGTTAGAAGAGATGTACAGAAGTGTAGTGAAGATGCTCAGAATGGAGAGTCTCTTTTGCAGAAGAAACCTAAAATATGACAGCTGACTTGACCCATCAAAATGAAGGCTGGGAGGGCAGGGTTCCAAAGGATCCATTTAAGAGAGGTTGTGAATAAATGGGAGCCAGGAGTAGCAGGAAAATTTCGAACCGTTAGACACATGAGGTGCTGCTCGAACAGCCACAATGGAGGCAGAGGGGGAAGGAGGCTTCATCTTTGTAAGGTGAGGCTGTGACAATTTTATGGAGGGGACAATATGATGTGATACCTCACCTCATGGGGAACCGTAACTAGTGACTCAGGAAAGCAGTTCCGTTTCTATGGTTAATAAAGAAAAACAATTAATTCTTTGCTGTTATCTGCTCCCCCCAGCTCTGGAAGAAATTCCTATTCTCTGTTTTAAAAAAACAGTCCTTGTACTAAATATGTTCTTTCCTTTCTCCTGGGTGCAAGATCAGGCTGGAACTGAGTTTTCAGACTTTGAGTAGCTGCTAAAAACTACTGAATGGTCAATAACAAATAATGAACAGATAGCCTACTGCTAGGACTTGGTTTTGGTTAGGGTAAGTCCAGTTTTCAAAAGGGGTTTCAAAGCATTTCAAATAGTTTTGAGCCTGAAACTTGGCACCTTAGAGAAATGTACTCTCTGTTCAAAAATGGAATTTTGATGTGGGTGCAAGGCCACGCAACCCCGCTCATTTGTTCTTAAAACCACCTTCCCACGCAGCCATGCTGTGCTCTAGTATTACTATTTGCTGGGTTCCAGTGGTTTGAGGGCTGCTCTTTCAGTTTTGCAACACAGCAGCTGTTGTGGTGGGTCTCTGTTTGGGAACGTCTGACCGCCCTTTCGACCGTTCCTCTGTGTCTGATGGCTGTGAGAACCTTGCATTGTAGCTGGCTGTACCAGTGGCTCTAGTGCAATTTCACTGGTTTGCAATCATCTTCTGTGACCTGAGGCACACTCGTCCTGGGGAATTTCCCCCAGTCCAAGGAGATCTGTCAGGCTGGTGGAATAGCAGTGCTGGTCATACAGCAGCATATAGTTGCTGCAGCCAGGAGTGGAGGCTGCTCCTGGCTCTGTCCATGGCTCCCGTGTGTCTAACACTGCACATGCAATTACTTAATTGCTGCCATCCTGCACCAGAAATTGCTGCATTTCAGTGGGGTGTTTCTGTGTCACTGCTTTGGGTTTCCTCCTAGAAGATCGGGGTGCAAAATATGGCAACAGGCCACACAGAGGTACCACTCTGTTTTCATATTATATGAATGAAATTTCACCAAAATGGAAATACACTCCAGAGACACATTAAGTTGCAGAAGCAGAATAGATTATTTTTCTTCTAATTTTAATAACAAGAAATATTTTTGTGACACTGTTTTTCACATCTTGGTGCTGCCTTTCCCGATTTATGGTTTCTAGGTTTGCCTGCAGATGGCAAGAGTTGGCACGTATTTTGTGTTTTAAATCTGAGGCTTTGTTCTAGAATACGACTGTTTTCTCACTCCCCAATCTCTTAGGCCCTCCTCTGGACCAGGCAGGGGTGTTTGTGAGTGAAAGTAATTGACCTGTGTGGAAAACTGATAAGGTGTTATTGTAGCCAGGGCAGTTGTTTCAGGACTCAGGGCAGCTGCTGCAGGAGTCCTTCTTGAAACTCTGGCATGAAGCCCATGATATGGGCAGCCTTTAGGAACACAGATTCATCACATGCTTTGATCTCTTCCTAGGTCATTCCCATGAATGACATGAGGACAAGCTGAAACAAACACCTGCCAGAAATAAACTGGAAACAACACCTTCTTTCTGCAGCTCAGTGCCCACTATTTTTTCTTTTCCTCCTCCCCCAGCGTGCACGTACACACACAAGCACACGCACATACGCATGCTCACTGGAATGTTTTGGGGGTGTGCAAAAGTTCATGGAAACATTTGTTAATGTAGTATTAAGATCTGCAAAATGACTGCATGTGTATTTTTTTCTTCTTTGTGGAAAGCCCTTTGTGCCTCCACCACCAACCAGGGAGAACCTTATCCTGCAACCAGTAGAAACTTCTCTAATATGTTTTGGAAAGAAACACAAATGTTTGCTGCAGTGTAAGGCCTGCCTGAAGCCTGCAATGTAATTCTCATCTCTGTAAGTTATGAGTCACAAAGGAGCTATTTTAAACAGTCAAAGCTAAGCTACCATCAGACAGATGTGACTTCAGGACTGAGTGACATGCGGCAATAAAATATACTTCCACTGGTGGTCAAAAAAAGCAATTCAAACAGCTTCAGATTTTGACGGGACACCCTTCACACTCTGTGAAGTAGTCAACTTTCAGTTTGACAGTTCACATCCCCTTGCAAGTCCCAGTGCTTGAAAAGTAACCTCCAGAAAGCCAACCTAAAACGAGAAAACTAGATGGAGGCAGCATGGGAAGAAACAGAAAGCTGTGACTGAGGAAGGCAGAGCAATGTTCATAAGGAGAGAGTTCTGAGGTGAACTGCTCTAGGATTACCTGCTAAATATATAGTCCATATTGTGTGGTCTTTCCTACAGATCATGCATGAGCATGTATGTGCCTCATGCTACCTGCTGAAACCCAGCCACTTAAAAACAGAACGAGATTTCAGATTTTTTTTTTCTAAGTCAGAATTACAAAAATGAATGGCAAAGGAGTTAGAGCAGCTGTGTAATATTCATTTTCTCACCCACAAAAGTGTCATCTGTCCATAGCTGTTGTTGAGGGGCCCCAAAAAAAAACATGTAAAGGATGGACACAATCTACAACATTGTTATTCAAAGTCTAGTAAGGTCAATGAACATTGTGGGCTGTCTTAGGTGTCTGGGAAAGGCTTTTGGTAGCATCTTACACAGCTTTGTCAGTATTTGAAAAATCACCCATTTTTGTTAGTTGCAGGAAACTGAAACAGTGCCTGTGGCAACAGCACGTTTAAAGAGAAAATAACACCCTCCCTGTAAAAGGGGAAACTTGGTAGTGCTACTTGTTGTGGATGTATGTGCTACCATATGATTCTGGACCAATAACTACCTGAGTCTTAATGGAGCTCTGGATTTCTGATTCTTTCACCCCTCTCTTCTCAAATCTTTGAAGTTTCTATTTGTTATCTGCCTCCACAAATCACGATGATTCAAATCACTTGGGCTTGTCTATGTAAATTATTATCGCTACCAAATTCAGAAACAGCCTGCTATTCCTTTTGAGATGCCAGAGAGGAGAGAAAATGGAGGCTGTTCACACTTTTTTCACTCTTATTTTCTTACCTCTGCTTGAGCAAATCCTCCACATCTTTGCACATCTTCCTTCCATCCAAGAGCCGCTGTACAAGCACCTCGTAGCCAGTGTGGAAGGTGAACTCCTTGCACTGAAGACAGAAAGAGAAACAGCTGAGCTGATTTGTGCACATAGTGTGCAGGTTTACCAGACACCTACTGTCAGTCATATGGAGCAAATTAACTTTCTGGAAAATCCAAATGGACCTTTAGATTTGCCCAGAGCAATGGCAGCTGGGGCAGAGCTAAGGGTGCAGGTATGAGTGAGGTTTCTCCAAATTGAAAATCTGTAAAAGTTTTCATAGAATCAGGTTTGGTTTTTAATACTGAAAAAATTAAGTGGGTTGCAACTTTTGCTGTGTGGAAAGCAGGACTAGCTGTCTTTTTGGGGAAGTCACCTTTAGCATTGAGTATGGGATCTTTGCGAGCAAAGATGTATAGTAGCTCTTAAGGACAACAGCTCTTTTTCCTATGTGTTTTCTAAAAAGGATGATCAGAGTCAACTTACTGCCACAGGACTCTCAGTAAGATGGTCACCTGCTGTCTAGATGTGAGTGGAGAAGTGAAAGAATCTTGTGCTCGTGCGAATAACAATGCACAGGGTAGCAGTTGTGCCCCCTGGTCAGTGGTGGGTGTTTTAATGGGACAATTCATAGCACAGGGAGACAGTTTGCCATTAAACAACACTTGGGTTCTGGTGTGCTGTTAGGTTTTCCCTTGGCATTGCTGTAACAACTCTTCTTATTCTTTGAATCAGTTTGTCGTTTGTGTAAATTCAACATGACAGGGTTTAAAAAAAAGTAGAACATAAGCTTGTGGAGAGCGTTGGAATGTGGACATCGGATCTGCAGGAAACTGCAAGTCTGTGTTTCTGAGTCACTTGCCAATGAGGGCTCCTTCCCTTGCTTTTGCATTCACCATCCAATCTCCCGTGCAATACATGTAATTCGCTTGTGCCTTTGGGTATTTTTGCAGCCTGTCCTGCTCCATGGTCCCACGTGGCAAATGGAGACAGCCAAGGTGATCTGGGATTTCCAGCCAGCCACACTAGACAGGTGAGGTCATGGAGCTTGGTGGAGTTTGCTGCCCCAAAATCAGGGCTCTTATCTCCTATTGGGGCTCTACACCCTCTGTGGCCCAGGGCCGTATTCCTCTGCTGAGGTCTAGAACTGTGGTTCTCCTTCCTTAACACACAAGTCCATTCGTCAGGCTTATCCCTGTCCACATGATCCATCAGGGCATATCCCCATGCATCTCAGACAAAAATATCTGAGTAATGAGAAGAAAAACAATTAGTCTTGCACTTTCATCTTTTTATCAACTTCAGATTGTACTGCAGCAACAGTAAATCAGTCACAATGAAGCCAGCACTGTTGAAGAAATGCTGCGAGCCCAGAAAGGGAAGGGAATAAAGTTGTGATGTGCTCTGAGTGTGGCATTGGGAGAGGATTTCTGTGTTCTACTCCTGGTCCTCCCACCGACTCACAAATGGGATCGCGACAAGCCATTTTTACTTTGAGAGCCTCAGTTAACCAGTGCATAGCAATAATGTTATTGAAAATGTAGTGGTGAATGTTATCTGAGCTTTATGTTATAGCATTATGGTAAAATCATGGGCCACGTATCCATAAAAAGAATGAGTGTGTTTCTTCCCTCAAGCAGTTTATGTACAATATAAGTGCTTATATATGAACTGAATACAGTTTATTCGTCTATCGACTGTCCTCAAAACAGTTATTATTTAATAAATGTGTTATTTTATTGCTTTCCCCTATGACTATGAAGAAGACAGCTGTTTAAGTTTTGGGACTTGGGAAGGATCCTCTGGCAAGCAACTGTTGGACACTTGACCTTGCAGTTTTGCTTCCTTATTGCTGGGACTGGAGAGGAATAGGGCGAGCTCTGGGGATGCTTTTTCAAGGCAAGGGTAAATTTCTGCAGACAATTTTTGTAAACCTACACGTTGTTGTAACATTTCCAGTGCTACAGTTTCTTGACAGCAGTAATTCCGTCTTCCCTAATGGACACTCTTATCGTGAAGCAGTAGGGAGAAAGGAAAGGTAGTAGGATAATGGTTCACAAGAGACATAGACAAATGCCTCTCCCAGCAAGAGCCAAGCAAGATAATAATGTAGGTAAAAGAAGATGGAGAGAGTGCCATGGATCCACTGTTATCACTGTTGCCGCCGCAGGAAAATTATGGGATTACATATGCTGATCTGATGCATGTGATCACCCCTTAAGAAACAGGATTTCAAAACCAGAACGTCAGTCTTCCAACTGTTTCCAAGGCCAAGTTTACGCGCACACATCCCAGGGAGGAATCCTGCTGTGAAATAAATGACAAGAAGCAAGTTTTTGCCATTCATAGAAGAAAGTAGGAAAGGTTCTGGATAATATCCCGGCAACGGACTGTCACTTCCCCCTCTCCTTTTTTTTCTTTTTTTTTTTTGAGGACATCTCTATGGCAGAAGGCATTGCTGCTCTAAAAACTCTCATAAATTGTGCTTTCTGCCTGGCAGAAACCGCTTTGGTCAGACGTTCCACAACCAACTCACAGCCTAAGAATTTTGATTGTATATTTCCAGATGCAATCAACTATATCCCATAGCTGTATGCACAGTTTCCTTGTCCCAGAAATGCTGCCCAGAGGTAAGTGAAAATACCATGTGGGTTTGTATCACCCTGGCAGTCAGGCATACTGCCACAAACTACAAATGGAGAGTGGTAAGCACACTCTAAAGTTACTCTGCTGTTTCTGTTCAACATACCTCTTTATTTTGTAAATGCTAAAACTCAGTGACTTCCCCACCTCTTTTAAACTGGCACAGTTGCTGTAATGAAAGTATGACAAATTCTGTATGTCTGAGAGAACCGCTTACTAAATTCCTGAAAGGGAGAATGCAGCACCAACTCATTATCAACCCAAAAACACTCACACAAACAAAACAGTGTGCCAGGGGTCAGCCTGCTCACCAGCGGCCCTTCTAGGGACCTGGTAAAACTACCTAACGGACTTGATTCAGCCATTTGGACATCTTGCTCTAAGCCATAAAAATGCAAGAGGAAGAAGCAATGCCATATTAAAAACTGCATCAAGGTTTACCTTGCCTTGGCGACCAAGAGAATTAATTCTGCAGCATGTCTAACAAGGTACTTTCACAGTCTGATTTAAAGGATCCTTTCTAAGCTATGCTGCCCTGGGTAGCACAGCTGTGCAGTCTTGTTGGAGCTCTGCAACAGGGTTGTCTCAGGACACACTCTGGCATTTTTACTAATTCAAAGGGAACAGGTGAGCGCCACCTGCTCCCCGCTGCTCACAACAGATTCTGTGCTCCATCTTTTGCCTTCACTTCCTTGCTTCAATAATTTAGAAATGCAAAATCCGGATTTTGATCACTGTAACTATAGGAATATTTTAACCCTTTAGTGCATGTAGAAAGATGCCTGTTTAAATGTGAAACCTGTAACAGCACTTGCACATTCCTAGATCGCAGGCTTTCTACCAAGCGGAGTATGGAAGTAATTCACTCTGTGCACTTGTGTGCGCGTGTGTATGCCAAGTGCAAACAGCCAATGCCTTACTCAACAATTTTGCTTTCTGTCTGTTGCCTGCTAACACAAGTAAGACTTGAACCTGTTAAAGATGAAGACACTGCAGCTGCATCTGGAGGAGAGCTGGAATCTCCTCTGATGGATGCATCAGTTCCTGCCTGCTAGATTCATCTGGGTTTTGTCGCCGTGGCTGACACTTGTATGAGGATTTGGCTCCAGCTAAATGCAGGTCTAAAAAGGACTTCTTACCACAGGTGCTCATTTAATCTTTCTTCGTTTTGCAGGCTTCCATCTCAAAATCAGCTTTATTGTCCTCACTATGTGTTCCCAAAGAATGTGGAAGCCATATTTCAGAAACCACAGCATCTGAAATCTAAACCAGGTCTGCCTCAGCCTCCCACACAGCAGATCGGCTGTGGTCTAAATAGCATGTGTCACTAGCATGCCACAGGCTACAGCAAAGAGGGAAAGGAAATGTATCCAGGTGACAGCACAGGATTAGGCAAGTTTAAGCTGCTGTGGACACTCAACCTGCAACGTTGCTTCTTAATTTCCAACCACAATGTAGCCTTAAATCATTTAGGCCCAAGTTTACTTATACAAAAACATTTCCCTTTCATTCCAACAGCTCTTTTTCTTCTTTCATGTCTTGTACAACTGCATCTTCTCCCAACCTTTTCTTGAATCCAAGCAAACCTTCTTTCTCCTTTCCTGGGATACTAGTTTTTCATTCCATTGATACCTGCCTGTTCTTACAGTACCTGTTCAAGGCTGAATAAATCCCTGTTGGACAAGGATGATGCTCTGCTACTCCAGTAGAACCTAACTGATGCTTTGTACCATGACACTAATGTCTGCTCTCCAAGAAACACTTCTGATACATCAGAGGATCGTATTTGCTTTCTTCTGCTGTCAGATCATACCAGTGGCACCTACTTATCTACAGTCTATTGATACACCTGCCATTTTCTCCTCTCCTGCAATTTTACTTAATGAGGTCCCAGAGTGTATTGGACCTTTTTGCTACTGGTCTCTTACTCTCATTTTGCACTTTGAAACATTAATTTTATCTGTTTTCTGTTACCGTGGGCTTGAAAGGTTATCAGATACCTCCTGCACAATATTTCATTCTACCCATTTGTTTCAACAACAGCTATTTCCAGCCCATCCTTAATGTCTTATGCCAGTATCTGCAATTAATATATTGAATAAAACCAATCCTGAGAACAGATCTCGAGAACCCTTCCTCCAGCTCAGGCATTTCCATTTCAACACAAGCCACCAGCATCTCCCCAGAAAAATGGGGTCTTTGCCCACTTTACAGACCTTCTTCGTGCTGTGTCTGTTCAGTCCTGTTTTGTTTTTCTTCTCTAGATTCTCAAGTATTTCCTGTGTAGCACCATAACAGACCCTACATTTTCTTTGTCAAGGCAATCAAGAAAGCAAGATTGTATCATGTTTAACAACTATCTAGCCTTGATAAGCTGTCTTGCCTTTTCCATTGTCCATTCTATTTGCCATTTACATTTTTTGTGTTATAATTAGTATTCACATCAAATGGTTTTGCAAGAGCTGTTAAAGTCACACTACTCAGCTACTGCTTGGGCATCTCTCAGCTGGGACTTTGTGATGATTACGAGAACTAATGACTAGTCAAACAACTATTTTATCTTTTAAATAAAATAGAAAAAAATGCTTTCATTAAAGAATAAAAGTGTTCATTAAATGTGTAACACTTTTTTTTTTAAACAAAATCTAGGTAGTTGCTTGGAAGAGGGTGATTTGAATCACCACCCGTAATTTGTCTCATTGCCAAGAAAGTGATTCTGTTTAGTCAAAGCATGTGCGACTGTGAAAGAGGATTTACTCATTCTAATAAAAAGGATTAGTTAATCTGCGTTGTCCAGAAGACCTGTAATCACTCATAAGGAAGTGCTTGACAAAGGGATTCCAGTGTTGCAGGCAGATTCGTATTGTCTTGAGATGCTTCCATTAAGACTTCACACGCACGTTGTTCTCTGCCACGGGGCCTGGGGTTTTTCTTCTCATGGGGAGAATCACAGTTCATGGAGACATAGCATGTCCTCTTCTCTCCCCATCTACAAAGGTTGCTTCCCTCCAGTGCAATGAGCAATGCTGTTCCCTCCAGAGATAAGAGAAATGTGAAAGGGAGTATATGACTGAAAAACATAAATTTTATGCTTTAGTTTAACCAGAATACCTTTTCCTAGAACACCTGAAAGGAGGTGTGGAGGACTGCAAGCAGAGGTGTTGACAGTAAGCACACTGGGATATGCTTTCTTCTTTCCATTTCTTTTTTTCCTCTGTGGCTTAACGATGCTGCTCCCACACATTAGCACTTTACTAAAGAGATAGGCACCTTGGGACTGCCCCTTTCCATCTGGCAGCAGTTTCTCCATAGGCAATCACACAGGTAAACATTGGGAGTTAATTGTGGGAGAGATTATTCACGGTTGGCTCTGAGCAGGTTTCTGCAGCCATGAGGGAGAGGCTCAGAGGGGTTTGGTTTGCAAGCGGTAAGAGGGATGGTGTCAGTTCCCTGCCCAGAGGGTAGAAAGCGCAGTAAAAAGATAGCTGGGGGGGTGACATAGTTTCTTCTCACCTCCTGGTGGCACAAAGCTGCATAACCTTGTGCTAAGTCTTGTGTCCTTAACTAGATGAGAATCAGCCTGACAGCACACCTCTTCTCTAAGCCTTGTGCTGCAGGGCGCTCAGAGGGTACTGCAAGGCTTTTTGAAGAGCAAGCATCTACATTTTGAAGTCACTAGGGTACTATGGTAATAATACCAAGTAGGAAAGGCTTTATTGTTTACTGAAGCATGCTTTTGGTAAATAGCTATTACAATGGACTAAAAAGAAGTAAAAATATCCAGGCTTGTGTACTAAGTGCTCGCTAAATTGTATGCCTTTGCATGTCCAACTACTAATAATCAGACAGTGACGTGAATTGATCAAGTCATTGTGGTTGTGCTGTAGGAACTGTGGGATCTTCTGTACCAGCTGGTTTTCGTGAGGCATTTCTAACACCATCCTGAGACCTGGCTTGCCCACCCAGAACTTTTTTCAGAGGTAGTCTACATGCCACAATTCATACCTCTACCTACTCCTGCAGGATAAACTGGCTAGTCAGCAGCTTAGCATCTCAGCTGCTTTGCAGCTGAAGCGGTATGTCCTGTTTGGTAAGTGCCACTGCAGCTCCACCTCAGCTTGCTGCATTGTTCAGGGGAGAGGCAGTTCAGGCTGCCAGCAAAAAAGGCTTCTTCCCCATCGCCTCCTGCTGCAAAGCCTGCTCACTTGCTTTTTGCAAAGAACCACGTCCTAGGCGATGCACAGGGATACAGCACGGCAACAACACTACCCTGACAGAGGAAGAAGGGCTGGAAAAGAAAAAGCTATGCAGTGGGCATCTGGTGCATTGCTCTGTACATGGCAGGGTAGTGCTGAGCTACCCTGGTGATAAAGATAGCATCAAAACCTGCACTTTGGCTGGTTTGCACATCTAGGGTGGGCGTGACTGCAAGCGGTAGTGGTAGGAGTGCTGACAGTTATAGCATAGCTATCAGGTATTCTTTTGCCTAATGATCTTTCATTTAGGAATTATTTGAAATGTATTATCTACAAATGTTCAAAAGTCTTAAAAAAAAACACTTAAGTTTGAAAATAGTTAGCTATAAAAGTGCATTCTTTGTCTTTGTTCTTAATGGTATTTTCCCAAGGCTTTTATGAGAAGTATAATCAAGATGAAGTTCGGACTGAAAATTATAAATGTTGCTAAATCACCTAAATAAAGTGTTCATACAGACTTTGAAAAGAGGAAAAAAATTTGAAACTGAATCTGTTTTGAGTATCTTTGGAATTCTTTTTAAATCAAACTTTTTTTGTATCATAGCTTACCTTGTTTAGTTAAGGTAAGGTAAGCCTTTGACAATTTAGGTAAAACAAAAACTTAAGATTCAAAACTTAAAGGTTCAAAAATTAAATAACTACCTGTATGAGGAGGAAGTTTAGAAAGAACAGGGGACAATGAGTTTTGAACAAGCATCATTCTGCCAATATCTTTTTCAACTGTCAGAAAGAAATCCTTTCTGTTCACATTTGTCACACATGGTATGTCAGTCCTGGATTGAAAGTAAGTTGTTCTGACTGAGTTATATCAATGAGTTCTATCATTGCATCATACCACTGTGTATTGGCACAGCTCTAAAAGAGTGTTTCTCGATCCTGATCTCTCAATCTGCTAGTCTCCTTGTCAAGTGTTCTATCAAGGCCTGAGTATTTACTGTAGGCAAACAGATTGAACAGCCAACAATAAACAAGATTTATAATCTCAAAGTATATTTGCTGGGCTGGATGTTTTCTATCATGTCATGGTCTTTCACTGTAAGTGAATCACTTGCTTTGTGTTTTCATTTTGAGTTTTTTTTTCCCCAGGATACTTTAAAATTTCCTAGTATTGCTACGAATATATTCACATGATAACAAGTGTTTTGGGAAGTTTACTGCTCTTTTTCTGTGCCACTCAAACTAGCCTGAAATAAATAGTGAAACAAAATGTGATAGCAGTAAGCACCGCTAATTTGTGTACCTTATGTCCAAGTGACTGTTGAAACCCCAACTCCAGCTCAGCTGTGATAATGAGGAAGGGTACCTGGACTTTTCATGGCCCTGGTGTGATGATAAGCAGTTAGGTATTGCTTCCCATTACCTGAGATGCTGTCCTAGTTCTGCTCTACACCAGTGAGACATGAAAGTGCCCTTTTTTTTTTTTTTTTTTTTAAACAAAACCCAGGTTCTCAGCCTGACCCTCTGCTGCCTTGTCCTGGAAATGTGTTAGGAGCTGAAAACCCAGCTGTGCTACCTAATTAAGAGGTGAGCACTTAAATGGGGGAAGGTCATTAGCGTCCAGAACAGAATGACATTGCAGTGGAAGCCTCTAACTGAAACAGTCTCCTTTGACCCATTCTTAGTGTACTATGACTCCTTTTCTATAAATTTTCATCTGATAACAAACAGGTTAATGAGTTTTAAAGCATACGTCCATGCTGCTGTACACTGTAAAAGCTCCTTTTTCTTACTGGCTGGAACCGGTTGGAATGGATGGGAATGCCATGGTTGCTTGTGCATTCCAGATTGAACTGTCTACAGAATTTATACAAACTTAAAAAAAAATCCCAACACTTTTTAAAAAAAGTATATGATTTTTCCACATAAGCGGAAAAAAGCAAGGAAGAGTAGGTGGGCTGGAGCTGGCTGTATAACATTTCTGTCATTTCTTGTAAATTCACTCTTTGCACATTAGAAACATAAATGCTAAGGATGTAGGTGGCTATCTTGGGACTTTTTTGTGATAATTTCAGGAGTTGACTCAGGCATTTTCAACATTAGGCTTGCAATTTCACTGCAGCCTCTTACCTAAATCTGTGATGCAGTAATTTTCATGGGGAGCAAACAGTATTTATTGCCAGACACATCATAGATGTGGACCTTAAATGGGATCTTCAAAAATCAGAAGGAAAAAACCGTTGCATTTGTAGCATTCCAATTGCTGAGCTGCTAGATTTCCATCTTGCGCTTCCCCCTGTGATGAGGTAGGCCAGAGAACTTCCAATGAAATCAGAGCTTCTCCCCAGACTTGAATTCTGCAGCAGCTAGGATATTCAGAAGTAAATTGAAATTGAGGTTTCACAAACTTCAGAGTAGCATTGCAAAATTGGTGACATTGAGCAAACCAGTAGCCTCCCAGTGGCTTTTTGCTCTCTTGACATTGTGGGTTTTCTTCAAGAAGGAAATAGTTGGTTCTGCTGGTAAGAGGAATTTGCTCCTCAACTTCCTGAGCCCTCGCCCTCCTCCCTGGCGTCCCAGACTGCTCATGTGTTATGTATTAGGCATTCTTATAGTCACAGCATATTGTTTGGCTCCTTCACCTTTTAATTACCCCATGATTTGCATAGCTACAAAGTGACAGCTTGCAAAAAAGCCTTCTTAACTTTTTCAGGTGGTTTGTTGGCTGACAGACTAACGATACACAGGCTTGGAAAGTCTCAATTGCAGTCTAATAAAAGGAATCAGTACTTATTACCTCCATTTCAGCTTCCCTTCTTAATACTTAAATTAAATAATATTCTGAGAACTCGCAACATTTCCTAAGGAAGAAAACCTGTAGTTTAACTTTTGCTCTCTTTGTAAAGAGTGCAAGATTTTATGGTGGCTTTGTTTTGTTCTTTTTTCCTTGCATAGCAGTGGTTTTACATCTCATAACATGATTGATCATAAAATCAGTCCTCCAAGTTTTAGCCAGAGGACTGGAGAATGTGATGGTGATCTCTGAACGTTCAGCTTCTTTCAAACATTACATGGAAAGAGCTTTGCCTTTTGGAAGGCAGAAATACAGCTTCAGAGGCATGCCACAGTATTACCTCCTTTCAGCTGCCCATCTGCCCGTGTCTCATAATGCCTCAAGTCAGAAAGCTTCCACAAAGGGCACAAGCAAAGTCAGGAAATGGAAACCTTGTGCCATCCTTTTTCACAAAAACACCTTCTTCATACCGAGTAGGAGAAGAGCATCTCTCTTACTTTTGAGAGGCTGATATTGTTTTCTTCCAAGCGTCCGGTATTGTAAAGCAGCCAGGGAAAACAATGTGTCCTTTCTTGAATTGAACATATTCTACAAGGCTGAGATCATGCTTTCATTTGCCCATTTCCGCTAGTTTTCATTGACTTCAGCCTTGACCTGAAGTACCTGCAGGTGAGGGTCTCAGGATGTTTTTGACCACCTTCAGGACGTGGCATGCTCCTACTGTGCAGCTGTTCAGACCCCTGATGCTTCTGTGCTGGAAAAAGGAGAAAGGGTCCAGCAGCCAAATATGTGTCACAAGAAAAAGCATGACATAAAGCTAGGAATCCATTCAGGAAATTTGGATATAACAAACTTCTGGAACACCTTTGTGATGGGGATAATGAGAAATGGGACAGGAGGAAGCAAAATCCCTCACTAGTTTTAAATCGGAGCTTGATGTAGTTATATGACACAGGCTTGAAGTAGTGGCATCCCTTTATATTTTTTCCATGTGATGCCTTTAGAAAACAGCTAGATCCATAAAGTAAGGTGGCTTCTTCCTGGGAGCCAACAGAGAGGCCTGATGTGAGCATTTGCACCTGCCTCTCATAAGGTAGAGCACTGTTTTGCCACAGTGCCTTCGAGTCCAATAGGTAAATATTTCAATGGTGAAATCAGCTGTTGCTTCAGTTTCTTATTGAATATTAGCTACATAAGAGAAACTGGAAGTAAAATAAGGAGAAATAAAATCTTAAAAAATAGAGGATACTTCTGTTTTACACAAAATAATGGTCAGAGTTTATTTTTGTTTCTATTCCTCTTTAGTTCATCTGCTTCCAGGTCTCTTCCTTTTTATAAGAGAGCTCCTCTCCTCCTGCAGACACTGTGGGCTCAGTCCCAGACCGCTGTGAGTGGAGCAACGTTGAAACAATCCTGACTTGCTCAGGACAGAGGCACTTGTTCAGAAGGTCTTTTAGAGCTACTGGAACCAGACCTGCTAGTTGGTACATTAATTAATTCTAAAAACTATTTGTCTTTCTCTCCCCGTCTTAGAAAACTTAGAATTGTTTCCTTTTAGTCCTGAAAAAGGCACTAAATACAACATACTGCTGCACCCACGCTCTCTCATTCCCCTATAAGATGAGCCAGGCATTTTCAATGGTCTTTCCTGGCACACAGGGAAGGGTAAAGCTTCAGGAAATCTTCCCATAGTCTTGCTGTACAAGGGGAACGAATTAAAGGTTTAATTCATTTCTTAGCAAGAATTATTACTATAGCTACATATCACCATTTCCATTTTAGAAGAGGTCTTCACAACCTTCTTCACAAACAATGATTTTCAACATATCCTGTTACTCAGTATGATGTAACACGTTCTTACACTTTGTTAGTACAGTGTATCACAAAGTCCTGGGGAATTGTGCAATCCAACAGAATAAAATCAACTTCAGGCTTTTAGAAATTCTTAAAAAGGGGGGTTTCATTTAAGTAAAGTCAAGCAGTTTGTCCAGGTGGGACAACTGTGCCAGTATTACATTTCCTTCTGAAAGCATTTCACAGAATCATTAAGGTTGGAAAAGACCTCTAGGATCATCAACTCCAACTGTCAACCCAACACCACCATGCCTCCTAAACCACAACCCCATGTGCCATGTCTACATGTTTTTTTTAACACCTCCAGCAATGGTGACTCCACCACCTCTCTGGGCAGCCTGGTCCAATGCCTGACCACTCTCCCAGAAGATAAATTTTTCCTAATCTCCAATCTAAACTGCCCCTGACACTACTTGAGGCCATTTCCTCTCATCCTATCACTAGTAACTTGGGAGAAGAGACCAACACCCACCTCACTACCTCTTTTCAGGTAAGTTGCATTTCTCTGTGTTTGCTTGCAGTTGCATAAATGTCTTTCCTGCCTTATACAAAAACAATTAAAAATTGATTAATTCTGGGTTTTTTAGCTGGAGGTACCCCCTTTCTGCGGCAAGCATCTGAGGTATAGGAAATGAGCAAGATTTACATAAGTGGGTGCACACTAACGCATTATGCCAGCATAGCTAGTTTTGAATCCTTTGAGCTGTTAGAACAGTTGCATCAGCCTGACTGTCATGCACAGGGTGTTCGTTCACTTGAAACTGCCTTGTCTTTTAACCAGCAAGAATAAAATTCTTGTTCCTCTCACAAAGAGCCTCAGCATTATCTGTCTTAGGAGTGTTTTATGTTCTCATGAGCTCCTGTCATCCAAAATGAACTACTATCACTTCTAGAGCAGGGTGGGAAACTGTTTTCTTGCCCTGCAAATTTAGATAAGATTTTAAAAGTCCACATCTCACCTCTTGACAACAACTGCAACAGAAAACAACAAAAAGGCATCTACATTGATATAATGAAGAAACTTGCTCTGAATCAGGCAGATCTGACTGAGACATCCCACTGCCTAAGCTGGCACACTATCCACCATCTGCTGTCTATATAGGAAAGAGGAGTTTTATTTTAGTCTCTCCTTTCTCTAGCTGTTTTACTTGAGGGTGCATCTACTGAAGCAAAGGAAAGGAATGCCTGGGTGCCAGGCTGTGAGTAGGGTAGACTGTGGGCAATGAAAGCTCCAGCTCATGTTCCAGACTATGTCTGCCCCTGCAGAATTCCCAGCACCCCAGAGGGCTTGTTTTTATGAATTTGGTCTCTTCCTCCCCTCTTTGATTAGAAATTTCATCTTTAATCTCCATCTCCAGAGGAAGCCTTTACCATATATGAACTTTTTCTTAAAAACCCAGCTTCATCTTCCAAAACAGCTCCCCTACTTCCAATAAAACTATGGTTTCCCACAAAAACAATTTTGTCAGAAACATGAGTCCTAATCAAATGTGCAGCCAGGGGTCTTTCAATGGCAGGCGCCTCTTTTCCTTCTGGTGCTCCGGGGGATTTCCATCCCACTGAGCAGCAGCCCTCAACACTGTTTATCAGTCCTGACTTGTTAATAACCCTTCAGTAATTCCAGCACCTATTGCAAATAGCATGAAGCAATGAGACTCAGACCTCAGTGTTGTTGACTACATATTTTCTTTTTTCCTTTGCCCCCACCTTTTTTTTCTTTATTTTTTTTTTTTCCCTGTAGGAGTTAATTAGGCCTGGACAAATTGAGAGCAGCACCAAACAGCATCTTAGTTTGAAAAGCTGTTACTTTAAAGGAAAAAAAAGTTTGTGATTATTTATTTATTTATTTGCTCTGAACAGAACAACAGAAGCTGGTACCTCCAAGGTAGCCTGAACTGGTCAGTTTTACTTAATTGTCAAGAGTAAGAGTAAATAACTGCTGCCTTTCATTTCAGGTAAAAAGGAAGTTGCATCAAGAGTCTTTTACCAAGAGCTATGGAACTTTTCAGTTCTTCAGTGTCGTCCAGTGATATTTTCACACCACTTTGAAGAAGTACTAAACTCCGTTTACAGCAAGGGAGCAATTCTTTGGGGAACTCCAAAGCTGTTGGGATGTAAATTAATATTTTCAACATTTTTTTTGCTTAACCTTGACACCCAGAGCAATGCTGAGTGATGTCCATGCAGCGCCATGCCCCCAGCCCTCACCTTGTCCCAGCCTCACATCCCCAAGTTCTTATGGAACAACACAGTGAACTTTCCATGTTATTGAACTGTGGCTGCTGAGAAAAGTTTTATTTCAAAATCTAGATTAAACAGGAGATGAGACAAGTGTTTTCTGTGCCATCTGCCAGCCAGAATCTACCTTGCTGCAGTATGGCATGAAAACAAAATCAGAAAAGGTCTTTTTGAGCTAAAGGGAGCTGAAGAATAGTTAAAAAAAAAAAATATCTATTTATGAAGCAGCCTAATTTGCCTTCCATACAAGAGGCAATCAGTGTAACTGGATTGAAATTCAGGGTCTTCCACTGTCCCTGCAAAGCAACGCAAGGTCAGTGACTGTAAACTTTGAAGAAAGAGAAGCCACGCAACTCTGCACTGCTGCATTGCCGGAATGCAAGCCTTGTGGGAGGAAAGGGATGGGTCATGAATCACCCAGTCCTGTAAGGAAAGAGTATGTTGAAATGAGATTCACGGGGAAAATCTGAGTTCTGTTGTGGGAGGGGAGGCTAAGAGCTGTGATTGCTCAGCCTGCAGATGAGATGGCTCAATGTATATAACTACCTGGTGGGAGGGAGTAAGGGAGATGGAGCCAGGACTTCTCAGTGATACCCAGTGACAGGGCAAGAGGCAGTGGGCACAAATTGAAATGCAAGAAATCCTGTTTAAGCATAAGAAGGTTTTTTTGCTGTAAGAGTGATGAGACACTGCAACAGTTTGCTCAGAGAGGTTGTGGAGTCTCCATCTTCGGAGATACTCAAAACATGGTGCTGGTCAAGCTGCTCTGGCTGGCCCTGTGCCAAGCAGGGGGTTGGCTGGACAATCTCCAGAGGTCCCTTCCAACCTCAGCTATTCTGTGACTCTACCATCAGAAAATGCACCTCAACAGGCTGCTTTAGCAAAACAGAGGACACCCTCTCTTGTCTCTGCATGAAGTGCTATTACAGATCCACAGGATATGTTTCAAGCTGTATGCAACGGATACTCGTTTAACTCTAGGTGGAGTTCAATATACGTGTCTGTGTACATGTGGGTGAAAAGAGAGTCAATGACTAACCTATTCCATATATAAAATGCATACCCATGGCACAGTTAAAGCTGGCATAAATAACAATCCTCCTTTTCTCTAAGACCAAGCCAAACCAAATAACTTTTGCAGAGCAGGACAGACTAAAACAAACCAGACATAACTGTGTAAAAATACTAACAAAATTGTCACAGCAACTTCATCAATCAGCCAGTTTAAGCAGCAAAACCCCTAGATAAGCACTTAGTTGCAGAAATGTTTAATAAAATGTAATTAATTAACTGTCTATTATTTTCAATCTCTGACCTAAAATGAGCCTTCTGGAAACCCATTAATGTACCTGGTCTGGAAAGCTTTCTGCGGCCTTAGGACCAGCCCACTGTGTTTAAACCTCCTCCAGAAACTCTTCCTCCCTGTAGGTAAGATGCTCAGCTTGATGTGCCACATGCAGGCAATAACTGAGCATAGAAACAAAAGTTGCAAACACAAAACTCTTAGTCCTTCCATTTGAGCTCATCACCAAGGTAATCAACCACCTCAAATATGCTGTCCTTGGTTCCTCACACACCATTCTAGGTGCTATTTTAGGAGTATGGGAGATGGAAGTACCCACTGATGTGTTTGCCTTGCTATCAATGTCTGTGCTGGGAGTGTTGCTTCATTTTAGCTGTTGTGCTCTGCTCAAAAGTGATTTGTGAAGCACCAGCATTTCCATAGCCACAACAACTAATCAGGTTTTCTACTTTTGATTTCCTGTGGTTTCAATGACTGTTGTGAGGTTGCACCCCCCACTTCACAGGTGGTTCTCATTGCCCCAGTGAGTTAGCATTCTTCCTAGATCAGCTGGGAGAATGTAGGAAGAAATTACATGTAAAAAAAGAATAGAGTAGTCTCTTCGATGGAGATGAAGTTGACCTCACAATAAACACAGACATCAGCTGGGCAATCTATTCAGTTTTTCTGAGTTGGTTCCCCCTTTATTCTCCATTTCCACACACATCCACCAGTGATGACTTGCTCTGGATGTAAGCAGGGTCACATCTACCTCTAGTTACACTTCATGCAGTCTGGAGAGATGCAATACATACCGATACCAGAGCCTGGCTGTCTTTGCACCAGTGGGCAGTGAGATTCTTTATTTTAATTTGCCTTGTGTCAGTAGATACAGATGCAACTGCTGCAATCCAATTCAAATGAAACTTGGTGGGGAACCACTTGCAAAGCTGAGATGCCAGTGCGAAAGGTATGGCAGCCACATCCTTCCCTGCCCGAGCTCAGCCCTGCCTCGGGCGCAGAGGCTGGCAGGAGCCCTCACCAGCCCCGGTTCCTCTCACTTCCTCCTCACAGACCTGCTTCAAAACAACAGGCCCTGCAAAACGTAACCTCTGCAGGAATGCAGAGTAGCTCCTGGTATAAAAGACTTCCTCTCTTTTTGAGTAGAACAGTTGATATTGTATTTCTTCAGTCCATTGCTTAGTAAGTCTAGAAAATAGTTTTACTGTGACTTTCATAATCATCTCTGCACTCTTGTAGCACAGTTAAGATTCTCATTGGAAGTTAAATTATTTATGAAAATAATTATATCTTTTTTGGCATATATAATACACCATTGTGTGAAAAAGCTACGGTAACAGTTGAGAGGTTCACCTGCGAAGTCAACTCTGCATTGAACCTGATGTAGAATATAGCCTGAAGTCAAAACAAGAAGGATTAAGAAAGTATCTTTGTTTGTAACAGACTCTTTATCTTAAGTACTTCAGTGGCTCCCACTGCATCTGATCATAATCATGGCTACTGCATAAGCAGGAATGTGGTAATGAGAAGTCTGCAGCAGGGAAGGGAGGCAAATCTTGCTATCTCATGTTCAAGTCCTGCATCATATTTGCTGGCCTGTATCTCCAGCTCACTCACCCTTTTAAATCTGACCTGGGAGAATCCACAAGCCCTGAGCTCATCCTGCAGCTGAGAATGAACAAGCACTTCACACTTTAAGCATTTTTGGTTTTTTTTAAATCCTAAGCACCTTAGGAGCCCATGACACATTTTCAGACTTGTCTTGCCCACCTGAGTTTGATTCAAAGCTGCGTGAGGAAAGAGATTTGCTCCCACTCAACTTTGGGCACTTTGGAGCCTGGAGCCAAAACCAAATGCCTGCCTTGAAAGTCTTTCTCATTCTCCCTTCCCAGGTGGGTAAGGCAAAGCCAGTAAATGGTGCCAGTAAGCACCTACCTACCTCTTGGCCAGAAACAGCTGCATTTCACAAGGTTGCAACTGGAGTGTTGATCAGCATGTTGGAGAAAAACAAAATAGAAGGAAAGGCAATGACAAGAATTTCAGAGGAAAAGCAAATGATGAGTACAAGAACATAGAACGAGACTAAGAAAGACAACCAGTATAGGTGACAGAAGGGGAAAGATTTTCTTGATTAGTGGGGTTTTGTAACAAAAAAAAAATTAACATTGCTCAGATCTCTGCCTATTAACATAACCCTGTTACCATGAAACTCAGCTGGTATCACAGACATACCCTCATTAACATGGGAATTTACCTACCTGTCTAATATGATGCTAGAGAAGACAGATTAACTTCTGCTACATTTGTTCAGCAGCCCAACAGAATATTAATCCATTAACAACTGCCCTGCACTGGCTATCAAAACCAATTTGTATTTTCATCTCAATACTATTTTCCAAAAAATATTATCAGAGGATAGAAAACTTCTGCTAAGAAGCACATTTTAGTGGATGCTTTGGGCAACTTTGCTGTAAACCATTACGGAGTGTGTGGAGGATATAAAAACTAAAATTTTAATTAAAAAATATACTTGTTTTAGCCCAGGCCATGCTACAAAGAAAATAAAAATAAATAGCACAAGCATGAAACTTTTAGTATAGTACTATCGCTGCTACATTTAATAGGGGGAAAAGAGAGATTAAAACTTATACCTGTTATGTGGAACAATTTGCATTTTCCTGAAAGGCAGCATACCATGTTCTTACGAAGTTGAGGAACTTTGGGGAGGAATGAATGGTGGCTCTTTGCTAGTAGGGAAG
Source organism: Phalacrocorax aristotelis (assembly GCF_949628215.1). Classification (NCBI taxonomy): domain Eukaryota; kingdom Metazoa; phylum Chordata; class Aves; order Suliformes; family Phalacrocoracidae; genus Phalacrocorax; species Phalacrocorax aristotelis. The sequence continues at coordinate 34,599,472 of NC_134282.1, forward strand.
ATCTGCTGCATTTACGGTCTCTTTACATATTTTACATTGCAATAGGTACTAAAGAAACTTCTGTCTATCCAAAAGTTTCCTGATGGTAAGAGCAGGAAGTTGTTGCTCACATGTAGCTCATCAGGGTGAATTACAGGGAGGGGATGCAGGTCTTAGAGATCAAGGATCTGTATTGAGTGATCTGCTATGGTGCAAATATACTTTTTGGTTTTTAATCATAAAGACAGTTTCCATTCACGGTATAAATCGAATAAAGGAGATAACTGCTCACTGAAGCAAAACTGCGCAAATATTTCTCACTAATGGGCATAACAGAACCTTATGAATGCAAAAATAGTTGCTGATCTTGTGATTTGGGGGGCAAGTTGTACGTTTTTGCTGCATTGTGCAATATCCTGTAAGTTTTCATTTTAAAAGACGTATTGTTGCATAGCTACCATCCTGCAACCGGATATATTTCTGCCTTGTTAATCAAGCTTGGCGATACAATGTTTGCAGCCAAGCAATATAAAAAACAAAGATGCTTTCACTTAAGAAAGGTGTTAGCTTCAAAGCTAAGCAAGGATTATAGTCATGGTGACATGATAAGCACAGAAGAGAAGTTTAGGGAAGAAGAGCAGTAAAGAACTGGCCTGGCCAGATCATCAACCGGCATTAATCACCCTAACCCTACTCCAGTTGGTGGAGTAGGCCTGATTTATTCTCACTAAAGACCAAGACCTTGAAAAGTAAATATACCAAAGGTACTGGTTCTAAAAGTCAGATGGCTCCTTTTCAAAGGACGTCCAGAAATGCAAAAGCTGAAGCTCTCAGGATAGAACTGGCTTGCAGTTGTGCCCCACCCTGTGTGTTGGACTATGTAGTTAGTAGATGTATAAAAGAGGAGGCGCAGAGAATCTCATGTGGGTGTGGTTGGGCACAGTTAGGGTTAACATCAAAATTAACTTTTGTATTTCCTCATTACATGTTTTTTTGTAACTGTTCAAATCTGGTACTGGAGTGGGGGCAGGGAGGGCTTCCTGGAAGTGCTGGGAGGAAAGCAGTTCACTGAAACGTGTTCTTGCATCTGCCTTTCTGTTGCATACCAAGACAGGGTTTACCCTGAAGGGAGGGCAGATAGAAAGAAAGCGCAAGCAGCAAATACACTGTGAAGGGGCTGTTCTACTTGGCCTGGTAGGAAAATGGAGGGAAGAATTAATACACCTTCATGTCTTTAATTCAGTCTTTGATGCTGGAAAAATTATTGCGCAGACAAAAGGCAAACACACAACATCCTGTTTACCCAACTTTGCCGTGTTAGAATTTTGTTGTTGGGGTTTTTTTTTTCCCTTAAAACCTGCACTCCAGAAGCCATTGCAAGAGAACCTCAGATTACCCTTGAGAGAGAAATTACTAGGGTCTTTCTACCTTATAACTGCAGAGAAAGAGCTTGAAAACAAGACACCAAAAGGTTCTTCAACTGAGAATCAAATAACAAGAACAGAGCATATCTACTTATTTTAGTATATACTGGTTTTAAGCCAACTGTGAGTGTTTGGGCTTAGTTCTCGAGCGTCATTGCTAGTTCTTTCTACCTGTGCTGCTGTGTGACTCCTGGGTACCTACATGCCTCATGCACACCCTTCTGCACCTAAAAGCAGGCATGGACTCTGTAAGTGGGTCAGCAATAGAGTTTTGCATGCAGCTGGTTGGCTTTGCTCTACAAGCAAACATGAGAGAATTCAGACTGTAATTAGTAATAGTTCACCTGCTTAGGAGAGTCACTTCTAAAACTGAGGGCACTCACTGCAAGCTACAAGACAGATAAACCCATGTCCCTTTCAAAAGCGGTTTCTGGACCTAGCACAGGAAGCGGGAATGTCAATCATTTTGTGTGGACTGGCTATATTATTTACAATGCATCCTTCTGCCTAGGATCAAACACTTATACTACCAAATAGTATGTTTTTGTTTGGAGACAAACTGGGTTTCTTACTAAACTAAACAGGATTAAATTACTTTTAGACTATATATAGAACCGAGCTGTGTTTTATAAGATTTTTAAATACAGATATATTGAATATAAGAAACACATAAGAAATGCTCACTTACCCAAAATGCATCTTTAAACTGCAGCTGTGTCATTATTATCACTCTGTGGAGGGGGAGGAATCCTTCAGCAAGTTTGTTCTTGGATGAGAGCAGAAGCAGCCACAGCACTGAGCCTTGTTGCTATACCCCACCCAAAGCAGAAAGTGAAGCACATCCACGGACCTGTCTCTTCTGAAGTCAAGCTGGTGAAAAATAGCATTGGGCAGTTTCAGGCAGCTCAGTGTAATGACCTATGGCTGCAAAGGGGCAGAGGGGGAAAAAAAGCTCTTGCTCACACACAGAGGCATGCACGCACTCAGCACCCTAACCTCAAACCTGTTTCTCTTCTGGTAAATAGTTACTATTGAAATGAGGAAGCAAGGAGATGTCAAATGATGTCAGGCTGCTCCTTGCCTTGTGTGCATGTGAGCGGCTGGCAAATTAAAACAAAAAAAAAAAGAAGAAGTAAAATTCAGTGATATGATTTGATCAGCTACAGGAAGAGAGCGAGTAATTACAATGCAGAGGAAACCAGCAGAATACAAAGAGATAAGCTGTTTAGGAAATTAGAGTCCAACTATCATATCACTATATATATCATATATATATATATGATATATATATATAACACTATCATATAACACTGTGGTCTTACAAAGGAAAAGCAGCAAAAGAAATATATGTGCCACATTTCTCCAGTACCTTCTGGGGCTGGCAAAGGCCCATGTATTTGCAGATGGGAAGCGTAGATCAAAGTTGCATTTTGCAACTGAAAAGGCTTTTCAAGACTCTGGTTAAATTAAAAACACTGCAAAGTGTGCAGGTGTCTGCACACTTTTAGATACCTCTATGTCTATATAGAGAAAATTTCTGATTTGCATGTCCTCATATAAATGTTTATGTGAATAAGCAAGATATGTGAAAATCAGAAGTAAAATCCAAACTCTTGAAAAAACTTGTGATAAGAGAGCTGAGTTTATTAGCACCAGGACCTGAAGCACAGCTTCACAGACATCTGAACCGGCAGTGCGCCCAGCACACCACTGACATAAAGTATTTTGGACAGCTAGTTAAATAAGTTAACCAATCTGTTACAATGCAGCTGCAAATAATTGATAATAAGGTAACATATCTAACACATCCGTGAAACCCTCTTCAAAATACCTGTCCTACAGGTGGCGTTGCCACTGTTCACCTCCTTAGCGTGTTTTAAGGATTCTAAAATATGTGTTTTTAAATACTCACTGGCATTTTCAGGGGGTAGGAAAAAAAAAAGAAAAAAACTGCAATGGCCTATGCAAAAATGTGTCCTCCCACACCAAGAACACATCAAGACTTACTTAGCAATAACTGATTAACGTTGCTCCTGATGCCTGGGTGTTGCTTTTTTCTAACTGTCCCTGCAGCACCAGCACACGGGCAGATTATTTAGTGGTGAGGAGATCTCGTAACCTCCCTGACTGCCAGCGGAGCAGAGATCTGCTCAGAGAGATCTGCAGCAGTCCGTGGCTAGAGTTACCAGTAGTCACTCCATGAGCAATTTGTAGCTGGTATTTTACAGAACTGGCAAGTTTCCTTCCTGGTGGTCTGAAGAAGAGAGGGAATGTGCAGAGACTTTGAAAGGGAAAATGCGGTGCAAGCAAAGGAGGGCAAAAGAGAGAGTTTGCAGGGCCAGAGGTGAGCAACTGCTTTGATTGTCATGAGCAACCTGAAAAATACGTTATCGTGTGAGAGGGGGAGAAGCGGAAATGTGAGGATTCACTCGCAGAGGGTGCTGAGGAGGAGTGAGTGAATCTTTCTTCCAGAAGGGAAAATTCCCTGAAAAAAAAGTGTTTTGAGGGCTGGGCACTAGTCATAATACTTGATCTGTAAGCATAAAAAAAAAAAAAAAAAAAGAATCTTTTTAAGAATGTTTTATCTTAGTCTTTCTAAAATTAAGTATTTCCTCTTACTATTTCCAGATTACAGCTTTGTTTTGAAACAAATAGCTTTGTTGCTGTTGGGGTTCATAAAAATATATCAATTACATTTTGGCCCTCCAAAATGTTATGCTACTTTCTCCTTATTTTTAGTTTGGCCTTCAACCAAAAAGCCAATTATTTTATTTAATTTCACGCTGTGCTCTTTGCCTGTGTCTGTCCCACCCAACAGTACTGGCATAGCACAGTCACCTCCCTTAGGAGCAGCCAGGGATGCCTCTCTATATACCATAAGCACGGGCAGTAGCTTTGTGCTGTGGATGAGTTCATCTCTTACTGTTGGCTGCAGAAGAGCCTAGACCAACTGTAGTTCAGGTATTTTGATGAGCTGTCGGAAATCAGCTGGTGTGAGTCATAGGCCCTGGGTCTGATGAAACAGAGCTGTTGGGCAGACACTTGATTCTGAGCCATCACTGCTCATGCATTGCTGGATTATGCCCAGAGTATGCTGTGCCTTGCAGGGGTAGTCTGGCTTTGCAGGGCTCTGGAAGAGGGAGAAAGTTACCTCAATTTTGCAGCTGAAGAAACTGAAACCTAGAGCAAATGGTCCTGTCAAATACATCAGTGCTGGAGGGGAAGGCCTGGGCCTGGGTTAGTGGGATGCTGACGAGGAAGTCTTCTCCAGGTTGTTGTGCTTTGCAGCTGCCGAGGTGCAAGTAATGCGTTGTCACCCAGCCGTGCCAGCACCAGGCACAGAATCCATAACCCCACGCTGCTTATTTCCTCTGCACACAGCAGCACCACCTCCGCTTGGCCAAGGTGTAAAAGCATACCTCTGCAGCTGGTAGATAGCTCTCTGCAGAGCCTTGGGTGTACCTCCCCGCTGTGCTGGCTGTGACTGGGTTCAAGAAAAATGGTATAGGATTATTTTCCTTTTCTCCCATAAGCCAAAGCACCAAAGAATACCTAAATACCTTGCAGTGGGCATCTACTAAATTTATACTGAGCTGCTCTCCTACAACTGCTGGTTTGTAAGATGCAATTACAATTTGTAAGCTTGTATCATTTAGCAGAGCTCGAAATAGCACCCAGAAACAGCAGTTCCCAATACCTGCCTGTCTTAAAAGATGCATCAGCCTCCTGACCGCTCCAGAAACTCATCTTTGTCCCTTTCCCAACCAAATATATCAGGACAGTGTTGCAAGCCTTTTGTAAAACTCTTGTGATGAATGCTGCACTTGGAGAAGAAATCTTCCATAAAACCATCCTCTAAATAGGAACAAGACAACATGGTGTCCAGTTCTTAAATGCTGTATCTCATGATTGGGTTAATATTTTGGTGTGAGTGGCCTGAGTTGTACGAAGGCTGGAAAGGCTGAGCCCAGGAGCGAGCTCTGCAAGGCTGAGGGAAGGGGAGCAAAATCAGTGAACCTTGCTACGCTACTAACTACTATAATGCCATCTACTGAAACCACCTTGAACTTCATGAGATTTTCCCCTACAAAATAGTTATATAGATACTTTTGTGCTAAACAGAAGCATTTTCAGTGGGCAAGGGCTTTAGACTACTGTCATGGTGGTGTGTGGGGCTAGGGTGGCAATGACAAGTGATCAGCCACTTGTTTGTTTATTTGGCTATTGACAGGCTGGATGCTTTGGAAACCTGCAGGGCCTTCCACCTCCCCTTCCTCACCCTTTTAACATGGATTTTCATCTAATCTTTGTGTACAGCTCCACTCAATTTCAGAAGTTTCAGTAGTAAGCCTTAGGTGGAACACTTCCCTGACAGCTACTGCAGCTCCCTTCCCACTGCTGCCCTGAAAGAATAAAAATCAGGTTTTTCTGTTTGGTAAGGCCAAGGATCAATCTCCCAGCCAGAGGATTGGGGTTGGTTTTTTTTCCAGTAATTCAATTGTTTGGCAGCAGAATGTACCATTGGAATTTGTTCTGTACAGGAAATGGATGAAAAGTCTGACTTTTTTTAAAAAAAGTTCATATTAAAACCCCTCAAATTTTGACCTGCATCAGCATGGAAGTTTCATTTCATTTTTATTAACTATATACTGCTTTGAGCAAAGCTTTTTATTAGGGATTTGGATGGCAGGTTTGGACCTGACAGCAGTTAAAATATGAAAATAGTGTCTACAAACAGGGTTGCACTCATCCAGGTTTTCAAGCAAGACATTCTTCAGTTAATGTTTCTGATTTTGGAAGTCTGACGAAGAAGACAGTAAACCTTTTAGTCTTCACAGAAACAGGATGAGGGAGTCCATGAAAAGTATTAAGACAGTATATCAAGAGACGCTGAATACTTAGATAATTCAGGTATTAAGCTGGTTGTGTTTTTCAAAACTCCTCAGGTATTTTTGGTCCCTTTGAACCATTGTATGTGAAATGAAAATGGAGAATAGAAGGCAATTGTACAGTCCTTCAAAGCCTCTATAATAATTACATCTGAGAGCTACGGCTTTACAACAGCTGCTGTAATACAGTCATGTTCAGAACGGAACAGCCCAACCCCTGGTGTCTTACTGAGTCCTAAAGCCCAGAGACACCAACAGCAAAGAAATGCTTCCAGAGGAAAACCACGGCTGAAATATACAAGTATTTTAGCTAGTTAGCTGTGCCTGCAGTTTCTATTGCCATACAAATGGCTATCTGAATCTCAATGCGAGAAATGTTAGGGGTTTTTGAATTATCCACAATCATGCCAATTCAAAAATTTTTGAGTCACCTTTGCTTCTGTGACGAGCCAATCTCTGTTTCCATGGAAACAGAAATGGCAGCCTGTGAGCATCCAGCTTGATTTGTTACAACTCCACTGAACCCATCTATGGCTGGCTGAAAGCGGATTCAATATGCTGCAGACCCAACAACATCAGCTCTGCTCGGCTCTGAAACACACTCCCTTTTAGAAGGAACTGTTTGAACACCCTTCCAAAAGCACTGTTTCACAGTGCAAGACAGTCCTGCTGGTGTTTTGCTTCAGTAAAATTGACAATTAACATAAAGATTAATTGCATAGATTACAACCTTAACCAATATCTAGCATTTCATAGCTGTTTCCAATAGAGACCTTCACAGAAAGATGGACCCAGTCCCTGATGTTTTACCCAAGAGAAAGATAATCAGGTCTTTGCCATAATGATGAAGAACATGAATGGATTTACTCTAAAATTAACATCATGATACTCAGTAGATCCTAAAATTATTGATCGTATCACAGAAATGTGGGGTCTTTTTGTGCTTCGTACGTGTTTAGACATGGTTAGCTACCATCCTTACCCCTGAAAGTGTTTCAAAGACAAAAGAAGGAGAAGAGAAACTGTGGGAAAGTGCAATGTCACAGGAGGCTTGATTAACACAAACAGTATCTGGTAGTTCTTTGGAGAGAAGTATAACCACTTTGTGAAAAAGAAAATGAAAACATTTGGGTTTCTGTCTCCCCTTCATGTCATAACTTCAGGTACCTGCAGAAAGATACTTTTTATTTCACTGACATCTTTTGTATGTTTTACCAAGACACTTGCTTTCTCCATGCCATTAATTCAAAGGAAATCACTATTCATTTGCAAGTATTGCATATTCATTAGCCAAGTAGGCAATACTTGCCGTGCTGAAGAGGTTTCCACTTCTCATAAAGGACTCTTTGAATACTGCAATTCTGGAAAGAAAGCAGGCTTCAGGTTTGCTGAAACATTAGACAGAAGTTTAGGATATGCTTTGCAAAGAATTAACCGTACCTGATTGCGACTACAGGGGGTATGCACATAGGCGACAGCTGTTCAGGCTGGCATTTGCAAAGGCGCTGCTATGTTTCGTGAAAAATCATGGCATTTTTAGTTGATCTCAAACCATTGGACCTTTGTCCAAAATATACCATCTCCAGGTCTGTCTCTGTACAAAATACCCCTTCTTTAGTAATACAGTGAATTGTTTAGCATCATGGGAGACAACAGTTTAGATTCCTTTGGCATATTTTAGCAACTTTTCTGCATATTTGCTCATTCAGAAACATCACCTATTGTTTTATAATTTTTTTTTCTGAGTAGAAATTCAAAACTGTAGCAAGTCAACAGTGAACATCTGAAAGATCTTTTAAAAAATCTTTAAAAAGCAAAACTTCTCTAGATAAATTATTTGCCTGTTTATTGCTATAGACAGTCTGAAATACTAAAGTGTAGTTGTTTTAATTTCCAGACAAAACAGAACGTACACAGTTCAGACAACTTGTTTAGTCCCAATTAGTTCTGCAACCCTCTACCTGATTTAGAAAACACATACTCAGGTATTTTGCCTCATACTCCTACCACAATAGCTAGAAAGAGGAACAGGGAACTGGTAAAAGCATTTGTAGCGTTTGCACTTTTTGCAAACCTGAAATGCCAGAAGTACCGATCAGCTGTAGCACACTTCAGTTAGGTAAGTGATTATGCCTGATGTTTAACATTGCTCAGTCTTGTTTTCCTACTGTTGTTACTACCAAAAGAAAGGTTTATTACTGGCTTTCTCAAAACCATTTAACTCTTTCTTTATTGCTAGTGAATTCCTTGTGGATTTTTTTTCTCAACTTCTTTTTGCTTTGATAGATCAGTGGGTAAAATAACATTCTTCGAAACCAAGTATTTCCCTACACCTCCATTCCGAGCGGTTGGTACACATCCATGTGAGCAGTATTTATGCAGCACAAATGATTCCGCTGTAAGCACCAAATTCTTGTGGAATTACCCTTATGTGACTTTTCTTCTTGTGAGAAGGGCACAAAGCATTTCACATGGGGCACTACCCTCTCTATGCAGAAGGTTTATTTATATATACATATAACGTGCTATAATATATGTGTTATTAGAAGCATAACTTCTACCTTAAAACCAACATTGAGATCACTGTTCACCTTCTGAGAGGTTCTTCTTGTTACTTCTAGGAAGCTCTGGGGGTTTTTTAGGACAGAGAAGGAAAGGATAGCTTGTAGTTGGAAACGCTGCATACTCAAAATAACTTAAAATATGCAGAAAAATAAACACGTTGCAAAATGGTTTAGATAGGATCACTTTAAACAGGATTATTTGTGCCTCCTGGTCTGTGCAAGGCAGGTCTCCGCTTTAGTCTCCTGCTCCAAGCAGTGCTACCTTCAAAGACGGATCCCATTGCCCAGGACCTTTTTGAGCTCTGACTGTCTCCAGGGTAGAAAGCCTGCCGCCGCTCCTCTGGGCCCATTTCTCTGCTTAACCACCCCTACTGCAAAATTTTCATCTAGTCAGAATTTCCCTTGCTGGAACTTGTGACTGTTGCCTCTTGTCACATAACTGCACACCTCTGAGAAGGCTGGCTTGTTTATACCAGCAATGTAATTTTGCTTGTTCTGCCACCCATTCGCTTCCTTGAGATGAGCTGTGCTTTTGGTAGGATGTGCTTTTGTAGATACTAAATGTATGGGGCTGCTTCGTGGTCTGGAAAATTCTGCAAATCTAAGCTTCATAGTATTGATATTTCATCTATGTGCTGTCACATTATCCTCCCTTTGCCCTGTTCACCAGATATTTTTACATTCAATGTTTGTTTAGAAATCAAATTTTGCTAGGTCCTTGATTTTATAAATGGAAGGAATTTGGAAGAAGCAGAGAAACTTTGTTCTCTTCGTCGAGTTTAGCTAGTATTTATTCCGCCAAAAGTCTCTCTCACTTAGACGTCATCCAACGAATCATCCTAATGCATAGTCTTACAGAGCTGGGGACTGCCCCTGAATTAGGGATAACTACTTCTGAGGATGAGAATGAGGTTACCTTGCCAACAGGAAGGCTCAGTCTCTCTTTAAGAAGTCCGAGTGGTCTTTCGTATTTGAATTGCGAATATTCTGCATGTGTGGCTTACAAAGCGAGATCAGACGTAACAGGCCAGAGACCTTCAGCAGAACACACTGAAGTAGGATGACTCTTCATCTCAAACCACAGTGTATTGATAAAGAAAGTATGACGCTCAACTGTATCATCTTTTTTTTTTTCCTTCTCTTCCTGTAAGTCACAGCTATGGTTTAAATTCTGAGTTTGATCTTTTTGGTTTTTTCAGACTGGCTGTTTTGAGCTATTCCAGCTGACCATAACCCGAACCGTGCTCATAAAACTTCTGCAGGTAGAAGTTGCAGAGTTTAATTGAGTGAAGTCTCATTCTTCAAAAGGGGCTTCTGGGATGAAATGTCACATTAGCCGAATCTGCTCTTGCTTTCTAAAATACCCCTACAACCTGTTTTTATTTGTTTGCTGAGGTTTGAGATGGGTGAGAAAATGAGAAAAGAATCAGTTTCCACAGCAGTGGGACAGAGAGGAACACAGAAAGGCTGCCAAAGTAACATGTCCCTACAGAAGCAGGCACAAACAGTCCCCTTGTTTTTCAGAGTCTGCCTTCTTGGCTATCACAGCAGTCTCTCCGGGGTGTGTTGCTGGACGAGGCACAGAGATGCATAAGGAAGAACAGGATTCTTTAGTATGCCATTGACAGGTCTGTAGGATACACGGATTGGAGGCTTTTTCAAGACAACGCATCAGATTTATGTAACAGCAGCACAAGACACAGTCCTTTGTTCCAAAATATCTTCAGCTTTGAACACATGTGGCTATAGCTGATGTTTGGATGTTGTGGAAAACCTTCTGTAAAACGGGGCAGAGGGGAGGGAGCTACCAGACATTGCTCTTAACCTTCACCAAACAGAGAAACTCTATAAATTTTCTGCAAAGGATAGGGCCAACAGGAAACATAAGGACACTAGGGTTACTCTGTGTGTGACTTTCACAGGCTCTGCTAATCCCAGATTCAGTACCAGCTGTTCCTTCTGTAAGCATACAGAATAACTTATACCACACTGGAGCGCTGAAAATCTCTGCTCTGGCTTGTTAAAACTAAAGTTTCTGTTTAATTTCTATCCACAGTGAGATAGGTATAAGCTCTAACGATGCTTTGCTTCATTGCACTTTTTCTCAGTATAGTTAAAAAATGCTAGGTAAGGGACTCTGTCAGCGCATAAGCCCCAAAATACTGGAGCTACTCCTGTGTAGAATATTTGCACAGACATCACTGAATGTAAGGGGTGGATTGCCAATTTGGGCAACTTTAGGTTAACACTAGGTTAAACTAGCAAAAGCCATAAATCTTTTTAAGATTGTGAAAGCACTATTAGGCTTCTAATCCTAAAGTGAAAGAAGCCTAATTTTAAAAACATTATCAGAAACCAAAAGAACCTGGATTAATTCACTCTAGGAATTACAAAAAAAATTCAACAGAATACAACATTATTAAAGGATTGAGTTTAGCACTTCTCCAAATCCAGATTTCAGTTACATCAACAATTGTAGTGTTTCCATTTGAAGTACTCATATTCTGTGCCCGTAGAATTACATTGAGCTGCAAAGCAACAAAAGCTGTAGTTCTCTTTCTATTTTACAGTGAGCTAAGCTCTAATAACACCTCACATGATTTGCTTACAGAAATATTAAAATAAGCAATACATTGGATTTTTGGCACAGCCTCTGACATGCAGGCTGTATAAATGCTATGCCGCTTGGTATTTTACTAGTCTTGCTGTATCTTCTTATTCTTGATTTATGCAAATTATTGCAATCCAACAAATTACTTTGAGCTAAGTCGAAGAGCAAAGGACAACGGCATCCTTCCAAAGGCATTCTTTTTTTCTCCTTGCTTTGCAGGTTGAATTTTCAAGTTGATGACAACATTTTTAATGCTGAGTATACAGCTGAATCTGTCATTAAGACTTGTTTAAAAATGCCCTAAAGAATAACAACAAACAGGCACCTTTGGGTACATTTCAAACCAACAAAGATGACAACTGTTCTAATATTCCTGGACATGCTGGATTTAATTAGATTTCTTTTTTTTTTTGGTATATCAGATTCTACCCCCAGCATGGCAATAGTTGTACTCACATTCCCAGGAACTGAAATAACTAACTTCTATGACATCCTAGGAGATAAAAAGCTAATATATGTACTTTCCTAAATGGAATCTGTCGTGCCATTAACCTTTCAGGCTATTTCAAATAATCACCTAGCAGGACAGTACTTACTTTTATGAATGGTAATTGTGGAGCTTGCAACCAAAGCTAACTTTGAGAGGTTGTTACTACCAGTATTATGTAATGCCTTACTGTTTTAGAGTTCCATACATCATCCCAACTAAAAAAAACCAAATACAATTGCTTTTGCAAACTGGTCCAGGAAATGCTAAACGCACACTTCGCTTTTTCTGAATCTTCTTTAGCATCCAGAGGAGATGACATGTCCTTGGTTTATAAAGGCTAAGAATGGTGCCATTGTACATGACATACATTGTTCACATTTCAAGAATTGCTATGGATGACCCACAGTAAGTAATAAATGGACAAAACACAGAAACACAATATTTTAAATTTTAATCCAACAAATAAAGAGGGTCTTAACACCGTAAAATACCATTGTATTGCAAATGCTGTAGAACTGTACATTAAAAACTATTATTGTCTATAGATGTAAAAATAGCAAGTTTTATGATACAATAAAACACAGTATAGAAACCATTTATAATTAAGTAGAAAACCCTTAAACAACTGAGGCATTAATCTAAGTGTTTCTCCAAACGTATTAAAACACAGTTAATACTGACTCTAAACATCCCCCCATCTTCCCCACTCCCACTCTAATTAAACTGATTAGAAGAAATAGTAGTCTCTCAGTTACTGTGTTTTGCATTCTTTCAGAACCATTTAGATTCTCCATTTTCTTCATATACAGTAGGACAACTCTTCACAACACAGTACTACTCCTGAAGTAATTAATTTCCAACACTATATAATTTTGGAAGTAAGTATTTAAGATTATTTTGAGGGCTAGAAGAGGCCCAATGAAGTCTGCAGGAGGACAATTAAATTTTGAATGAAAATTATTTACACAAATATTAGTGTACTGTAATTACAGCATAACAACTTGCAACAGAGCTGATGGGTGCTTTTAACAAAAGCTCCAAATGAAAGAAAGGGAAGAAAAAGAGATTACAAAATAAATAATCTAAAGTTCTTCATGGTAGAAACGTTCATCGTGAAGCTGTCTACCATAATCTGTCGCTTCACTGTTAAGAAACAAATCCTGGTTCTTAAGAATTTCAGCTTCAGAAAGCTTTTTATCATCATTCAAATCCATTTCTTCAATAAGGTGAAGAGCCTTTAAAATAAATGGAACACCATGTGCACAGTTACTAGATGTGAACATTTATCAATAATGCTTTTGGGACAGCTTTGTCAAAGTCCTGCCACAACGCTGTTATTTTAACAAGCTAGACAAAATTTTATAGACAAAACAAAGCCTTTCTTTCCTTGGTTTGTTTTTCTTTGCCTCTTTTATTTGGTGGAAAAATCACAATATCAAACCTTTACCCTCACTATCGATTCTAAAGCAACAAACCAATGTCAAACCCGTAGCTTTACTTTGAGGGTGGAAGACATTATTAAGCCAGCAAAGATTAATCATATTCCTAGAACCACCTGTAGTCCTTGAAATCCACGGGCGAGTGCAGTACACACCTTCAGTGTACAGTCTGCAGAAAATGCAAGCTTGGCATGTCAGCTAGAGACCCTGGGTTTTCAGAGGGCCCCTTGGACATTCAGCCACAGAATGACAGCTACAACAGCAAGTCCTTGATGGGTGGGACCTCAACTAGGATTTGAGCCAATACTGTCTTCAAGTTGTGCATTCTCTCAGAAGTGTGTGCCTGTTATCTCTGTCCCATATTTAACCTGTGTCTGACAAGAGAAGCATCGTTTACAGCTCTCAGGTTAATAAGCTGTAAGCATCTCTTGCTTTCAACTCCAGAGTTGTCTATTGTCCTAAGCCATTTTTTATTTCCTGAAGCTGTGGAGGCTCTCTCTTCCATCATACATGCATATTAAAAAAAAAAGGAAAAAAAAAAAAAGATTTGCAGCTGGATAATCTGTATCTATTTATGATTTCCAAAAAAACGCTCCATGGCTTTAATTGATGATTAAAATGTAACTGGAAAGCATTTGATGACCACTGTGAAAAAGGGTTTTCTACCTTCAGTGGTGGACAATATAAGCCATCTATGCATAAGAACTTCAACTTTGGGTAGCACTTCACGCTTTCCCTGATTTCCTAAAAGCAAAAACTTCCTCTTCTGAAAAAACTTTAAAATATTAAATCATGACAATATCAAATGAAACTGCAAGTAAAAACAGTTATCAGACTTTTGCTTATTTATATATTATAAAGGGAAGGAAGTCAGCAGTAAAACAAAAATGCAATTGCAGAATATTTTAGTTGTAGCTTATTCATAGGTATTGCATAGCTCAAAGTGAACAAACTGGTGCAGCACCTCTATTGCACTTATTATCTCTGAGAAATAGGGGAGTCCCAGTATTGCATGTTTTTTACTTGTATTTGCTAAACATCTACAAATACAATGGTTTAGAGAATCCTTCTGTACCTACTTTTTACTTTTTCTGATTGTTTTGGCTCAATATAACTGCTTAGTGGCTTTTTTAAAAATTAAATGTTACTTACATTTAAGCTGACTACGTCACCAAGAAGGACTGAAGAAAATAGCAGGGACTAACGTCAGCCAAGCAGATTTTAAATGCACTCTGCATGGCAAAAACTACGATGTTAAGACAAACATCTTGTTAAACACTTATCAATTCCGGGAAATTGAATGTATAGTAATTTCTCTAATTTTATGTTATTTAGCTACCAATTTTCTCAAGTCATTTCGCAATGCCACAATGAAACTGCAATATTCAGCTTTCAAACAGCAGTTTATAGCTTAAGTCAATCTCTTTAGGATTGATGACTTTGTTAAGCCTTTATATTAACTGAAGAAAAAAATAGCACATCAGAGGGGGGAAAAAAAAAAGAAAACACAAAAAAACCAACCCTCATTTCCTCCAGAACCGAGCTATTACTACAGCATGGCCTTGCTGTAAGCTAAAATTTCATTGAATAGCAAAGAACTGCTAAAAAAAACCCCAAACACAACTGAGCAAACCAACAGGTATGAGTACACTCAACACCACGCAGAATTCATTTCAGTTAGAACAGCATTGTTTCTATGAAATAAGAACCGACCACCCTCAAGAGTCAGATGTTAAAAAAAACAGACTGTGCAAAGGCTTACAGATTCACATTTACAAAAATACTACCAGAGCAAAAAAAAAAAAGAAAGCTTTGCTTCCTTCAAGGTTAGATACGTGAGCACCCAGTGCTGCGTGCTAGCCGTGTTGCTTTTTCTGTCACCGAAAGAGCTGAAAAAAGAAGAGGTGGGACCTCAGTAATGAGCTAGTCCAACACAGCAGATAGGCTATGCTGTTTGATACAAAGTGCCTCCTCCTTTTACCAGGAATTACCGAGGCATGGGAAGACCTGTTGTTCATGCCATTCTGAACACCAAAATCCTCCAGTAAAAAGGAAGGAGATTTGGACCAATTAAGATAAAAAGTTACTAGCAGAAAGGCAGAAATCCTCGCTACTGCAGTCAGTGACTGTATAGTCTGCTTAGTAAAACAGGTTATTCTGGAACACTCAGTGCTTCTGCCAGCTACAAAAAAAAAAGTAAACTAAAGACAGCGAAAATGAGAATCCGCTTAGACCTATTACAGTGTTTTATCCCTGATTAAACCGTTTTAATTATCATCATTAAAGTCTGCACTACAGCATCCTGAATCATAGAATACTTCCATTTTCTTGTATTTCGGAAAAGGCAAGGTTTTAGTGCTGCAAATTATGGTGACTTATCCAGTTAGAAGAATCATGATCAATTTTTGTTTTCAGAATTATGCTGTCAGTACATAACAGCTTCTTTTAGGAGCATATATCATTAGATTTCCCTACAATAACTAAAAAATTACTGATTAAAAGACTGTACTCTTAAGCGAAACCAGATAAACTATGTAAACATGTAGAAAAGCACTTTATTAATTTACAGACATTCAGACAATTAATAGGAATTTCCAATTTGCCTAACACACTTAAAGGACCTGTGTTCTTTGTCAAACTGGAAAAAAAAGGTTAAAAATAAATGCAAAGATTACTAAGCATTCTTTTTCAAATACTAAGACATGGTAAATCTGAATGCATCTATCTTTTTTTGTGATACCTTCAGAGTTGTAACACATTAATTAGAAGCTGAACAGCAGTCAAAATACATACCTCTTCTTGTGCAATCCCCTGATTATTAGGTACTATCCAAGACAACAGCTCTTGAGGGTTGAGTTTTCCATCATTATCCTTGTCATAGTCATTCACAAACCGATCCTTCTCAACAAGTATCCATTCTGGATCTTCCCTTGCAGCTGGTAAGACACATTTGCCAAGTTTAAAGCCACTCTTTACCTCACCTTTTCTCCTAAGCAAATTCACTTAATCTCATAAAATACAACACAAAAATTGACTGAGACCTTATGGTCATCTCAGCACTTAATGGATGAAGGAAAGCAGGGAAAAACATTAAATTAACAAGTGTCCCAAAAAGTATGTAGATATCTAGTGTTTTGCAGTATATGGGCTTATGACATTATAAGGCCATAGAAGTTTTTAATAACATTCTACTGTCTGTTCCCTTGCTTTAACATCAAGGGAGGCCCACCTGTGACAGAAAACAGAGAAGACAAAGCTCCTGATTAGCTCAATAGACTCTGGCCAATACTGCAGGCTTTCATATTAGTTTACTGTCTCTTTTTTTTTTTCTAAAATACCTGGAATATATCCAAACCAATTCCATTTACTGGTTTTACTTATTTGTTTATTTGTTTACATGATTTCTACTTACCCTATGCACTGGTATTGCACCCTGCAACCTAGCCAGCAATCTTAAACTTGTCTCTAACTCTTGAGAAATTTAGAAGCAATTCAAACAACTGGTCTTTCACCACTGGTAAACTTTGCAGACAAGCAGACAGATATTAAGACTTCTTAAACCTCGTCAATCAAAAGCAGTTGACATCACAAGCTGATAAGTTACAGTTTAAAAATAATTAGGTTTCTACTATAAAAGAAAAAGAGCAAAGTCTCTCTCCTTCCTTTCTAACATCTAGTTTACATGCAGATAATCCCTTAATGACACCATTCACCATACGCTGTTGCCCAAAACCACAAGACAATTATGAAACCAGACCCACCATGTAGTTTATTAGTCATTTTAAAGCATGCTGCAGGAACACTG
Source organism: Phalacrocorax aristotelis (assembly GCF_949628215.1). NCBI lineage: Eukaryota > Metazoa > Chordata > Aves > Suliformes > Phalacrocoracidae > Phalacrocorax > Phalacrocorax aristotelis. Next base: position 34,616,673 of record NC_134282.1, read on the forward strand.
TCTGCAGAAGAGATGGCCATCTGGAGAAAAGTTGAAGTAGTTTCTACAATTATAGGTGATTCTGAATTCTTGCTAAAAAGTTTTAATGACAAAGCTGTTATCTATTACTGTAAGGACCCTAGCAACAATTCCACTCCTTTCTAACACCTTTGGATAGACTGGCTTGGAAAAGCTTTTTTCCAAGTCAGAGCAAGAAAAAGATAAGGAACCCTGTGGTTGCAGGAGAGATGCCTTGTTTTTACTGGCTCTGGCAGACAAAGATGGTAATAAGAGGTGAAATTCCAGGGGGTTGGCTGCAGTGAAGAACAACCAACTATTCCCGGATTTCTCTATATCCTCATGTGGCTTAAACATTTTCTCCAACTAGGATGGTAGTCCACTCTTAAGAATTAGCATGCCTTAGGACCAAGCAGACTTTCCATATGCCCTAAGCTACCGGTCTTTTTGGAAGTGGAGGAGTTATTTGCCCTATCTTGCAGCAATTCAAATATAGCCTATGAAATATTTATCTGTTAGCAACATAGCTAGAGAAAAGTATTGATAAACACCGGGTGAGCGTCCTTTTTCTTGTTAAGGCATAGAGCAAGTTTAAGGAAGGGCATGAGTGGAAAAAAAATAAAAAGTGAAAGCAGATAGGCTTTTGGTATCTGGTACAGTGAATGGGCACCTTACACTTCCCCTCCAACTCTTAAAACACAGCTTCAATCCTTCTAAAGCAAGGCTGACAGCTGCCTTCTTCAGCTCATAAAGACCAGGTAAGTTTGACCTTATGTTCCTGCCCGCTGGTTATGCAGTTGTGTTCAGCTGGCAAAACTGCATCTTATTTCAGCTGCATACCCAGTGATGAGGAATACGCCTCAGTCTTCAGGAAAACAAGTAGTAACTTGCAAGGAAATAGGAGAATGGGCTATACACAAACTACTGCTAAATTCATACAGGGCAGACTGAAATGATATGAAATAGCAATAACTGAAAGATGCCCAGTACCAGGCAACTGAATTATTCTAACAGGCAGGATAATGTAGATAACATCAGAACCTGTATGTGATGTAAATAAATCATGTCAGAACTTATAAGTAGAGGTGTAACAAGTTGAAAATAAAGGTGCATACAATTCACCCCATTCCAAAAAGCTTTTGTTCAGCTCCTTCTTTCCTGCCCCCGACCTTTTTCCTTACTTGGGTCTCTTCTGTAATCACCAAGGAATTCTTCCAGGCTAACAAATCCATCACCATCTTTATCATGTTCTTCTAAGGCTTCCTGAATGACAAAGTCCTTTTGCATACACACAAGAAGCAAAATATCCATTTGTGAAAAATTAGCACCTTGTAATCAAGGGAAATAGCAATACATTATTTTAGAGCAATAAAGTATTCTTTGAAGTAAAGACTCACTCATTTCAAATCTCCTTTTCTGTTTTATGCAGACTAGTGCAGTAATTGGTTCCTGTGCAACAACACAGATCAGTTCTTAAGAGTCTAAGATGTCAGGTTTTATGAAAACCAAATCTGAAAGATGAATCCTTCACCATAATCCAAAACTATATAAATTCATGTTTCTCAGCTACTTGTGCAAAGCTGTATCATCTCATTCCACTTTGCTTTCTTCATGGGATGTACTCACTAATTTGCATTTTTGCAACTTTATGAAATTGTTTGGAAAACAGTTGGTCTTTTGGGCCTGTGAAGCCAGTGTGCCTGTTCTCATAGTTCTGTCTTTTCTTGTTTGTCCATAATCAACAGTTATGTCAACACAGAGGCTCTGTTTTGTTTGTGTGGTGCTCCTCCAGGCAGTTGCCTCTGCAGCATCAGATAGCCAAAACTGAAGGCTCTATTGCACAAAAGCACCAATGTACTCTTCACTGGGGACAACTGTTGGTACTGCGCTGGAATGACCCCAACAGTCACAGCAGTGATGAAACAGATGCCCAATGACAAAGTACTCTTGGCTGAAATAATAATACCCCAAACTCTGAGCATAGTACAGTCAATACTAGAGCTTCAGATGGGCTTGAATACTCTTTTTTTGGCCAGAAAAGTGACTATTGTGACACTTTGAGCAAAGAGAGTAACCAGCGCTTGATCTTCTCCTGTACAAAGAAACATTTCGTGTCAGTCCCCTTAACTAGAACTGAACTCTCAACTAGGCTTGAAACCTCCTCAAGCTAAAGTCTCACTGATGTATTTCCAACCTAACAGAGTTTAGAGAGAGCTATGCCAGTCCAATCCCAAAAGTTTGCGACAATTGTGCAGTAATAGTCCTTGAAAGAGATTTCAAGGAAAAGCACTGAACTACTGCTCCAGCTCCTGAACTCCTGCACTGGATCTACAACACAGTATCAGATTTTTAGTTTGGTCTGTAAAAGCAATACACCTAACTGCTCTAAAGCACACTTCCTGTGGTACTGGGGCTAAGCACATACATTAAAAAGATGTTGCATCTGTGTACACATGCTGATAATGATACCCTCCTAAACTTTACCGTCATATATTCCACTTCTTCAGGATGTTCAAAAGCAACAAATTCATCCACATTTAGATCAGGATCATCATCTCTATTAGCTTTTTCAAAACGCTTTTTCTCCTTTAAATGAAGCTTAGAAAATAGATTTAGTTAGAGCACTTAATGAAAAGGAAAACCAACATTATAGTAGCTGGCCATAACCTCATTAGAATATTGTTTCACAATACCTACTCATATTATACTGATGTTATATTTTCACTAAAAAGAGCTCATCCAGAGCAACAAGAACAGCACTTTTAACTGAAGTAGTTTTATTTTAAGATTTGCATTAAAACTACCTTTTTCTCCATGTAAGGAGACATTTAAAACACACTCTTAGCCAAGGCTTCAAAAACATTGAAGAGAGATAACAAAAAGACCAAGAATTCTTGTCTTTATACATGCTTCCTCTTCTAAAAGTCACCAATTGCCAAACTAACCTAGTGGAGTACAGTGATTATAGTTAATGACAGCCATTGCAAATTCCAAAATTTACATTTTGAGGACATCTAATCTTCTGGATCCATATCTCATTTGTAACAAGGCCTGTTTGTAGTTCAAGGTGGTCTTGAAATATCATATACATAAAATGTCTTTTCTGAAGCCATTTTAAGTGCTGAAGGATTAGACAGATTCCTTTAATACAAGACTGTCGCCCATTACATCTGAACATATTTCAAAGCAAAGTCACTTCTCTAATCTGTTTCAAGTATAAATATTAGCGTGCCTTTTAAAAATAATAAGTATCCACAATAAGCAGACAAGTTCTTATTTCTGAATATCTCACACTTCCTGTTTCTGCATTCCAAATGTGCAAACAATATTTGGTGGTTTGGTTTTTTTTTTTCATTTTGTACAGTCTCTTTAGACAAAATACAGACCCATGCCATTGATCTCTACTCAAACTGCATGTGATGAGAGCTACAAAAATTTTGGACTCCCATGACTAAATGTGTTGTGCTATCAGTATGACTCCGACCTGGATAAGGGAGTGGCCAGCAAACCAGAGATCACAAATACTTTAAAAATAACCATTTGAAATTGTACTAAGTTTATACCCTATTTATTGATGCTTCTCTCAAAATTAGGCTAACCTCGTTAATAAAGGTTAACAAATTAGTGTAACAAATAAAGTATAATTGTAAGACCTTAACTATTCTGCAAAATAATTAAATGTACTCTTGAAGAGAAGCTGACCTTAGCTGAGAGTTTAAATAAGAAGGCAATTCAGAAGCACAGAAAGTACTGGACTGCAACATAAACTTGAACTATTGAGGGGAAAAGCCTATTTTACAGTGTTTTTTTACAAAGTGATGAACAAGGCTGCCACCTTCTGGTAAATTCATATGTTTACTTGATGTCAATTCTAAACTGATGTCATAGTCTAACTCTTCCATCTTGATTAGAGCAGGATCACCAATTTCCAAAATTAAGGAAAATGCTGAAGATAGCTGACATATGATGCTTGTACAACGCTGCTCATTTTGCTCTTTACAATATATGTTGAAAAAGTCAGCAAGCAGGAAAATGTACAAGCAGTCAAAGTACAGCATAAATAAGTGTGTAGGAGTCATCTAAGCTCAGCCTATGTATCTGTTATGGCAATATCTCAAACAAGGGATCAGTATTTTGATTGGTAGTTCCATTTTAGTCTTGTTTTATTTAACAGCTATGTAATTATTCAGTTACATGACCAAAGCTTTACAGTTTGTTTCTTCAGTGTGTAAAATCCCCTGCCCCTTGTCTAACTTAGCTTCACTTCTGCCATCATCCTATATAAACTACTACTTCTTTACTAAAAGCAGCCAAAGCAATCGTCACAGGGGGAAAAAAAAACAAACAACCAACCTCAAGCCAGAATAGTCTAAAAACTCACTTATTCTCTTTTTGGAAAATATTGACATGTACTTATCAATATGTAACTTGAAAGGAAACAAGTTTTGCTGTGTGGTTACTCTTGGTGAACCTTCCCTCCCTGCCTCTCGCCTTTCCACTCTACAGTATTTGCTTTTGTGTATGAGATTAATCTATAACTTCCGTTGTTTATACATCCACTTTTAGCTATCAGAGATTCATTTTGATTGCTAAAAATGTCTGAATTGCTATTGCTTTCTCTGTGGATCTCTAATGGACAGAAAACATTAAAGCAGGCAATACTGATACCCCACACTGGGTACTTGAGAAACACCTGAAAAAGTGGCTAGAACAGTGCAATAAAGGGGGTTAAAGAGTAGAAGGGTTTCCTTTGCCTCCAATCCAGTGGTACCGGCCTCTGCTGAAGGCAGGACACTGGTTAGACTATAAACGTAACCTAATAGATTGCCAACTTGTTTGGAGTTGGTGGCTGGAGACCATGCTCTGTGGTAAGACTATCAACAGACTCATACCCCACTCAGCCAAAAAAATATAGCCAGGAGGTATGATTTCACTCTGTCTTTGTTTTGTTGGTAGCAGCTTTAATACTCCATTACTTTCTTTTAATTACTCCCCTATCTCAGATAGATGAAAGTGTTAAAACATGTGCCAGCTGCTAGGGTTTCTCTACCCATCTTATTCCATCACAATAAACAAACATTGCTGTGTTTTACCAACAGCTTACAGAAACTGATACTGCAACATTTTACCTGTCGAAATGATTCTTCTTCTTGATCCTCCAGGACACTGTTCTCATCAAAATCAATTACACGATCATACATTTGCATATTATACTCCTTCCAAGATACTAATCCATCACCATCTTTGTCATAGTTGTTGAAATGTTGCTTAGCTTCTTGCGTAACATAATGTTTAAAAGATTGCTGTATCCACGAACTCAGCTCATCTGTGAAAATAGTTTAAAAAAAAATCAGAATCGTCTGCACTATAAAAACTGTAAAGATATCATGGGTCTATTCAGTCTGGAATATACTCTGCAATTCAGATGTAAGCATACAGGCAAGAGGCTAGTTAAAGCAAAACAATGTTTCCTCTATGCTATGGCTTTTTTCAAGTTAACTGAATGAGAGAATAGATCACAGCTATAGCCTTCAGTTCTTCTTTTGTAGTACCATTTCCCCATTGCTACCCTTAGGCTAGAGTTCGTTTAATCTGGCTTACGTTGGCACTGCCAGAAAAAGTGCGATGCATCCCATTCTGATACGCATGGGACGTGGTAGGAAAAAATTATTACAGGTGGCATTCGTACACCTGCAGAGCAAACTGTGTCACTAAAAACTCAGCCCATAAGAAGGAAGATTCTTCATTTTCAGCTGATTTCACCCTTATTTAGCTCACTGGGACCTGAACAGTGGTAGCAAGAAGCCTGCCCCTTTTGTTGCCTGCTGACGTATTTGTCTCAGCTTGAGATGATTATGTAGCCAGGCCTTTTCAAATCTGAAGCCAATCAACACTGTAGCATCCTTTCACCATGGTTTTTTTTGTTGCTATTCAAAGCCTTATAAAAATGATCCTGAATACAGTTTGGACCAACTGCTCTAAATTTAACTTTGTGCCCCCCAAAAAATATTGTTCTCATCAGTTTTGGTTTCTTTTGAAAAATCCACAAACTGAAATAAAACTAAATTCACTGGCATTGCCTTCATTACCCAAAATAAAATATTAACAGATATCTTCTCTTTACTTGGGGCTGAAATCAAGCCTTATATATTTTGGAAATCTTTTTAAGCTACTTGTTTTTATAGAAAGGTGGCTAAAAGAAATAAAACTTTAACAAACAGATGAATTCACACAAATACATTAAAGTTACTTCATTTAAAGAAGATTCGGAGAACATGTTCTCTCCATTATCATCCAGTTATTTTCAGGTGCCCAGAAGGGGAAGACAACTTCCTCTGCATTCCAAAGGTATATAGCTATTTCAATTCAGCTGAAATCCTGCTCCAAAGAGTCATGTACTTTGGTGTAGAAAAATCTTACAGCATTTTTTAAATCCTAAAGTATCTTGTTCTATCCTTCTTGGCAGAAGAGTCAATACAACTTTACTAGGTTTATTTAAGTATCTTTGAAAAGCAGCAAGAGATTTTAAAAATTATATTCTGAATACCGAATTTGTATTACCAAAGGAACCAACTTTGTAACAGATTCTGTGAACTGACTGAATGTGCAGCATTGTCTCACAAGAAACTGCAACAGGTTTTCTTAAAGACAGAAAACTTATGGCATGGTTTACTTCCCAGCATTTGAGGCAGGAGGCACAAGCATCTGAGCACATAATGTCCAGCACCATTCACCAGGAACACCCATTTCTCTGAGAAGCTGTATTAATGTACCACATCTCTCACTGTTATTCTCCAAACAGAGGTGCCACTAATAAGGAAGAAGTTCTCAAAGAATGTTTTGCAATACACTGAGAAATAACTGAGCTGAAAAAGCTTCAATACTGTAAGTTTCTTAGTGTAAAAACACATTCCACCGAGTTTTCCTTTGGGAAGCAAGGGGAAGACAAGTTTCCATTAGACTGAGACCAGATACAATACATGCCATCAGGATGGAGTACAGGCAGGATTTGTACACTTCAAAATAGAGCTCTTCCCTTGTAGCCTTCACATTGTGAATGGCCTATGTTTGTTACAGAGATTAGCCATCCTGCCAAAGCTATGTACTATCTCACCTCTAGACAGCCAGATGCAGGAACACTGAAGTCAAAGTGCCATTGATTAGTTTCAGCATATAAAGTGGAAGACATTCTAGAGATACAGTTGATCTTGTCTTTAAAACTGTATTTTGTCCTCTCACCTAGAAAGCTTCCTGCACATTTAATACCATGTTCATTAAGTATCACTGTTCTGGTGTTTGAACAGGGATTCCACTTGCTCCGTATGTGTGCACGTGAGGGACATTTTTTGTCAAAATCACAGCAAAACCACCACCACATTTTCATACCGAGTTCAAAAATTAAAGAAAGTGTCATGAGGGTGTACTGAAACGAAGGGCCTGAGTTTACCATGGAGTTCACAAGTCTGACTAATAAAAACCTGTCTGGGAAGAGACCTTTGATACTCTGTTGTGATGATCAAATTACAAGATCAAATTACAAGTTATAAGCGGGAAGGAGGGAAGAGGGAAAAGAAAAACAGAGTTATGATATTAGACCTCTGAAGAAAGTGGAGTGTTTCTGACAGAGAAAGCAGAGGAAGTTTAGAGACAAGTTAATGTTAAAAAAAGATGATTATTGGAAGTTAGTTTCTCTCAGGATGTGCTTTAGTTGATCAAAAAAAGTGGTTTGCAGATAAAGGCTGTTAAAAAGATTGGTAATACTGATGATAAAAAATTAATTTCTCAGGTATAAAGAGCAGCTTTGGTCCAAAAATCAAATTGGAAATTAAATTATAGAATGCAGTAATATAGCAAGATAATTGCCAATATGTTCAGATGAGATAGCAGATAAAATTATTCAGTAACAAAATGACAATAGTATATTAAACATTTTTTTAAAAGTCACTATTTTTGTTGTCTACAGGGAATAAAACAGCCTTTTAATAAAATTATCAGATTTTCTGGCATAAGAATTAAATAATGGCTAGATAACAAAGTTTGTATAAAGACTTATTTAAAATCCTACTGCACAGAGAAAAATCCTAATTATATTACTGTCATCCCCAAAGCTAAAAAATATTATGTCTCTAATTTCTGTCAAGATGCCTTAAATTACCAATGATTAGTGTTTTCGTCGTATTTTTTTCCTTGCAGTACCTGGGAGCAATTACACAAGAGAAGACAGGAAATCTTATGGATAGAGTTCAGTATGGGTTTGAGCCCAGACCTGGTGAAGGTCCTGAAGCCAGGTCGCTGGGTTGGACTGCTTTCCTACATGGACCAACACATCTGACATCAGTGGAGTTGCCCCACCTTGCTGTAGCCACAGCTTGTTGCTTTAGCCTGTGCAACAGGATTCATCTCCTTTCCCTTTGTTTTGTAGCACTTGTACCACCAGGATGGCGCTGGGATTACAACTAGAGGCTGGAGGTTATGGTTGCAAAAGAAGGGGCAAAGAAAGGTCCTATTACTCCCTGCCACTGTAGATCTGCCTGTGACACCATAGCCAGGTGATATTAGGACACCTGAAATTAAGCATCTACATGGATGCTGTGTGTCTAAGCTCCTTGTGTAGCCAGTGGAGATCCTGCCAACCTTCCCCAGAATGGCTGTCTAGGGTTCATTGGCTGCAATGAGGTTTCACTGTATGGACTGTAGCATGCAATAGCCTGAACACAGGGTCTTCTAGGGTTGTTTTGGATGCTTTGTGTAACCCTCCCTCAGTGTGTCAACTTGTTCAAGTAAGTCTTAAGGCAAGTAAGCAAGGTACACACTGCTTAAAAGTGTAAAGCAGTTTTTTATTGTCGAATGTGTGCAACAGATAGTTGCAACTAACACCTTCCTAGGGTAAGCATTACCATGCTTTCCATCTCCACTAAGCTAGCAACGAGTCCTTGCTGTCCAGCAATCGTAAGTCAGGAAGGGAAGAGTGGGCCTCTGCTATTCCCTGAATGGGCTGATCCTTGTTGTTTCAGAGTTGCCACCTTCTGACTCCCAGCTGTTTCACTAAAGCTTCTGTATGTTTTCCCGTTCACATATTTTCTCTTGAGTTGTGGTCTATGCACATTCTCACAGTTCTTCCTTGTTGGGCTAGATGATCCCTGAGGCCCCTTCCAACCTGTCATTCTATAAAATTAATGTATGATACGTCAGTGTCACTTAGTATCACCAGGTATTGAAGCACGTGTATGTAGCATTATGTCTGCAGTGTACTTGGCCTCTTAAACTTGCTCTCTGAGCTGCACAAACAGGATTTCCAAGACAGAAACCCACTTGATTCACAGTGGCTTCAGAGGCACAAGGAGCAGCTCCAAGCACAAAGCAGGTTATTTGCAAGCAACTATTGCTGTCTTGCCCACGTTAACTCACTCCTGTGTGCTCCTGACGACCTTCACTTCTTTCTTCATGTAAAGCAGAGATCTTAGGGTCTGAGCTATCCTCCATATATACAGTCTGTTGGTATTTCTGACTCACTGCAAGCGGGTTGCCGTGGAAATTCTTCACAGCGTGTCACCGGCTGTGTCAAGGGGGGAGCGTGCCTTTTCCTTCTCTGAGGCACTAGGCCAGGCCCGGGACACGGCCAAAGCCCGGTCCCCGCCCTCTGAGACCCCCACGCACGTCACCAGCTCGGCCCCGGGGCACGCAACCCCCGCCGTTACCCTTGGTGAGGAGACCGTCCGCGTCCGAGTCGATCTTCCTCACGATGGCCCTCAGCCGCCGCTGCTGCTCCTCCGGGCTGAGCCGCGCGTACTCCTCCGCCTCCTCCTGCGGCACAGGCAAACCGCGCCTCAGCCCGCCGCCCCTGGGGCCGCCCCGGACCCTCCCCGGCCCGCCACTGCCCACCGCGGGGTGAGGCGGAGGGAAGTGCCAGGCCCGCGGCCTCGCCGGCGGGAAGCGCTGCTCGGCCCGCTCCCGCCCGCGGGCCGGGGGAGCCCCGCCAGGGAACCCTCCCGCCGCCGCCGCCGCCGCCCACCTGCCCGCCGAGCAGCGCCTCTCGGTCGTAGTCGGCGCGGTGCTCCCCCCGCGCCGCGCCCAGCGCCGCCAGGACCAGGCCCAACGCCAGCACCAGCGGCCGCCGCCGCCGCCGCATCTCGCCCGCCGAGTCTCGCCCGCCGAAGAGGGCAGAGGCGGCGAGGGGCGGGGAAAGGGGCTGCGGAGGGCGGGGCGAGGGCGGTGGGGGGCTGCGGGGGGCCGCCTGCGCGGGGACGGGGGGCGGCGCGGCGGGGCTGGCAGGGGCCGCGGTACACACCCGGCCCTGGCGAGGGATCGCGGCCGGGCGCGAAGGGTGCGCTAAGGGGGAGAAAGTTGACCCTTCTCGCTCGCCCAGCCCTTCCCTTTACGGTGCATCAGTGGAAGACACCAAATGCTACCAAGAGACATCGGTAACTTTCCGGCAGGCTGAAGTGACTCTTAACAGAACTTCAGACGAGGATCGGCAAACCCTGGCATGAGGGAAGATTATCAGGAAAGGAGCGGTGTAAAAGTTTTATACCAAAAAGGGACGAACATGTCTCTCGATTGAGGGCCCAATTCAAAAATAACACTTCTAACACCGAGTTAAGGGGAAGCTGTGTTTTATAAATGAGTGAACAATCAATCCAAATTGGGATCAATCCAAATTTTCATAACTGTTCAACACAGCACAGGGAAAAGAAAGTCGTAAAATAAATTTAACCTCATTTCCCACTCAAACTAAAAATAAATTGAGTAAATAAGCAGGGGGCCTCTCCAGAAATACCATCCCTAACAGCTGCCACATCAAATTGGGATTGCTTTGATCCCAATCCCACTGAGGGCAAATTAATCATTCTTACTAGATTAATTGAGATTTACGTAAGGCCATTGTTAGATTTGTTGCTTCTCCTTTCAATATTAGTGCATTTCTGGAACTCCTCTTTTAAACAGAAAGAAGTGCGATACCTGGATTTCCAGAAATGCAATTGTTGCCAGGATTAAGCAGAGCCCTCAATTAATGGAGGCTGGCCGCTGCACTGTCCTGTCTCTTCCATGATGATAGCGATGTATAGCTCCCCAGTTAACCTCAAATTCTATTAACAGTGAAGAGCTACGACAGTTCAATTTGAAGATCTGAGAGTAAAATATTGCAATAAATCACTCTATGTGTTACTGCAATTTCCTGCCCATATAAGAAATGTCTATTAAAAAAATCTAATAGTGAGTTAAGTCCAACATCTTTTACTGGTTTAAATGTCAAATTTCCCATCAGTATTTATATAAATCACAGATACAAAATGTGAACGAAGTCATGCTACTTTTGGTGTGTGTAGACAATGCAAATCCTATAAGAAATCAAAACAGAAATAAGATTTGTTTGGTTTCTGAAACAGTACTGAAGTGGATTCTTCTTCTTTGTCGAATGCACTACTAACACCCCAACCAACCTCTTTGTTGCATATCTCAAGGGTTGACAAGTGTATCAGGTTGTACGTTTCAGTGCCTAAGCAACTGTAAGAACCTCCATACAACAAATTCAACGTAGATGTGCAAAGAGCAAATTTTTTAATAATACGTTCATATGCCAAGATGACTGAAGATAGGAGGAGCAGAAAATATACATCACTAGAACAATAAAGGAAGCAAAACCAAAAAGTCATTATGTCCTATACATGAGGAAAAAAATCTGAAGCTCGGCAAGAGGGAAAGCATAGGAAATCATATTCTTCTCCTGGTAGTTAGCCTGTGTCAAAATACAATCCAGACACTTCCCAGCATGCAGTTAATCAGTCTTATAATAAAATTCAAGATCAGTCTGGTATGGATACAGAGGGAAAAAAAAAAAGAGGCTCTTGTGTTCCCTTGAAATATTTCACCAAGTGCACAGCAAATGCATCACTATTGTAACTTGTAAGTAAAAAGACAGTATCAGTGAAGCTATTTTAAAATCAGAATACAAGCCATGCCTAATAAAAAGTTTTTTATGTGCTGAACTTTCTGACTTGTCCAAAAAATCCACCCTGCCCTCAAGCCAAATTACATACAGTCTTTCACAAATCTATCTGGAGCTCTTCTTGCTGTAACAAAGGAATTAATGTTAGAAGGTCACATCCGACATGTCGTCTTCTCTAAGAGAACAATCTTCAAATATAAATCTGTTCCTGTTAAACTGTCAGCATGAGAGCAGTTGTCCAGCAACACAAACAGTAGTTTGTTAACAGTTGTTTCTCACAAGTGAAGTTATCTGTCTGGTGTTTACTACAATTTTTTGACATTTCTACATTTTAGTTTTATAAATGACTGACCAACGTCAATAAGCCTTAATTTTCTTTACTCAGCACGTTATGTATAAATGCATGTCATTTATATACTTTCAGAATAAATGGACTTACAGTAGTTTTATTTAGATAGTTTTCTATTTTGATGTATTCTCCAAATTTTGTTTTTATCACATGTAAACATTTTAATCTGCATATGAGACAGTTAAGTGTATCTAAGACCTGCACGCAAAGATTACCCTTCCTTCATCCATTATAAAAGTTGTTGGATTTTGGCATGTGGACTTAAGTAAGGGAAAAAAACTGAGCAACAATTTACCTATAATCAGGTTCAAATGCTCTTGTGTTTGGATTTCAAAATGGGTGTCTCATTTGCTTTAGTAGTACCCAAATATGATTTTCTGAGTATTGTTTCATGGCACCTTGCACAAAGCATCCTGAAGTATTCTAGAGACTGCAGACATTGCAGACCAGTTTTTCTACTTCTTTGCATTTAGTGCAATTATTAATATCTGAGGAAATAGGCTATAAAATGATGCTCTTCTGACGTGATATCTGATTTGGCATCAAATCAGAATAGTAGGATTTCATGCAAGGCCCAGTACCATGGTGCTCAGTGCAGCTGCAGACCAAAGCGGCAGTTGTGGAGACTCAGGCAACTCATAAATAATCAAGAAGCTTGTTATCGAACAATGACAGTAGAAGGGATTTGGATGGACCTTCAGGGGCCACCTGGCTCAGCTCTCTGCTCTGAACCAGAGTCAAGTATACGTGTCATTTCTGAAAGATGTTTGTGCTGCTGTTCTTGGAGACTTCGACTGAAGCATACATAATCTCCCAAGCTATCTATTCCAATCCTTGTATTATTTTTAACGTTTTAGAGATGGCAACCTCAATTGTCCTGGTTACAATCCAGGCCTCTTACTTCTTGTCATTCCTGTCACAGCAGAGGAAATGGGTTATTCTCTTTCTCTTCACAATGCTCAAACACTCCTACCACATCCCCCTTTACTCTTCCCTTTTGGCTAAATAGACTCAACTTGTCCAGTATTTCCTCACAAATCATGTTTTCCAGGTCTCAGATTCTACGGAAAGGCCTGGCCTCTCTGCGCGTCCCATCTTTCTCCAAGTATGGTGCCCAAGCTGGACACAGTACCATAACTTACACCTCACCAGGCTTAAACCCCAGGATCAGGTCCCTGTTTTGCTCTCCGCCTACACGTACACCCAATGGATTGCACACAACGATGTATTTGCCTGCACGTATTAGATTTTCTATTTTTCCCGGCTCCTCACCGGTGAGGGAAGGGCTCAGTGCTTAGGGACATAGGGCACCGGACCGGGCGGGCAACGTGAGGGCAATGCCTTCAGGGGGGAGGGCGGCGCATGCGCGGCTCGCGGGGCCGGGCCGGGCCGGGCCGGGCCGGGCGGGGGGACAAGGAGAGCGCGCGGCGGGCGGACGCTGGCGGCGGGATGCGATGACATCACTGCGGCGGGACGCGCGCGGGCGGGACGGTGCGGCGCGGCGGAGAGCGTGAGTGGCCGCTCCGCACGCACCGGTGCGGGGCGGGGGGAGGGGGCAGGACGCGGCGCGGCGGGCGCGGGGCAAGATGGCGGCGGGCCAGGCCCACCTGTCCTCCGCCTCGCCAAGTCCCCCAGCACTGCCCCCGCCGGCGGCTCCGGGCCCTCGGCCTGCCCGGGCGGCACGGCCAGGCACGGCACGGCCCGGCCCGGCCCGGCCCTCCGCTGCGCAGCGTGGGGCTGGGCGCGGGGGGGGGCGGGGGGAGGGGAGAGAGAGGGAGAGGGAGAGGGAGAGGGAGAGGCCAGTTGCTATAGGCAACTGGGAAGCCGGTGGCGGCGAGCGGGGCCGGTGGATGTCGGTTAGATCTCGCTGTGCGGGGGAGCTCGGCCGGCCGTTTCGCCGAGGAGCCGGGCCCCGCAGCCCCGCGGTGCGCCCCGCGTCAGCCCTGCCTCAGCCCCGCGGCGGAGGGGCCTGTCCCGTTCCAGGAGGTCTGTTCCGTCACCCCTACCCGAGCCCGCAGTCGTGAGCACCGTCTGTGAGGAAATCTAGCATTGCTCAGTCTGTGGGATATTCCTCTGCTTGTAACCCTCGCTGTTACTTTTGAGTTGTACGGGTCCACCTTTCTTGTGGCGTGGAAGTTGTAGATATGGAAGGGAGAGGTGCACGTACAGGGAAAGCTCACTGTAAACTGCCATAAGGTGTAGAAGTATTTGCACGTTAAAAACTATTCATGATATTCACAGTTTAAACTGATGGTCTTCCTTCCCTGTCAGAGAGAATATCGTCGTTACAAAAGCTTGATAGTACTGTAGGTCTTGCAGCATACTTGGGTAGGGTTTGCCTTCTCTACACTTTTTTCTAAATACAGATCCTTGTTTCTAAATTACTTCCAAATGCCCTGCAGTACTGGGAAAATATTTGGGCCCTCAGTTCTTTTCCTTCAATATGTATGTCAGTTTAATGAGCTTTTATTACACCTTAATTATAATGTAGTTAATTTGGTGGGCAAAAGCAGAGTTTTCAAAGGTACCTCAGTGTTTGAAGACCCCTTATGCTGGGCCTATCCCAGCATCTGAAGCAATGCTGAAATACAATCTTACTTTGTTTTCAAAAACTCTGCTTTCCTCAACCAGCTGCAGAATGTTTCAGTTTTCATAAGCTCAGTAGCTTTTCTTAAAGCGTACCAACAAGTGCAGATCTTGACAACTGCTTGTTTGTTGACATAGGTTTTGGATATTTACTTTAAGAAAAATGAGCAATATATGAGTACAGGATGTAATATGAGAATAAGGGAACTGCCTGCTTAAAGCAGTATCACTAATAATAAAGAACAATAAAAGCCCACTTTGGATCTGATTAAAGGTTAATCTTGTTCTGTTACTTAATATCTGATAATTTAGAAGTGTCTTTAACTTCTGGTTACCATCTGATTCTTTAGAGGAATTAAGAACTGTTGCAGTAGAGTTTTTGCACTCTGATCAGTAGCTGGCTAGAATTTGTTTCAACCTTGAAGCTAAGGCTTTATTTTTATTTCAAAATTGTTATCACTGTGCAGGGAATTCTTGATAAACCTATAAATATTTAGCCCTGGCAATTCTGCATTTGTAGCAATGGTTCTGTAGTTCAAAACTATTCAAAACTAATTCAAAACTATTCAAAACTATTCCAAACTATTTAAAACTAATACTATAAAAGTATTTACTTTCTCAGACCTGACTTCTACAGGAACTATCACATCTTTTTTTTTTTTTAATGAGAACAGAAATTTTCCGTTTTGTTTTGTTTCACCTCTTATTATCTGGTAATGATTTCTCGGTGTGTTTCCAATTAATTTTTCTTTTTGAACTAATAATCAACTTGCCCGGTCTTCTATCTCAGGAGAGATTATTTTGATTGCCTTTCATTATTCTAGAGCAGTCTGTTCACTGATTTGTTTTAAAGCTTTAATATTCTTTGTACTGTTTACTGTCTTCCTACATATACATTTACATTTTTCTGTAGGGTAATTCTCTTTCTGTTTTCTTCTTGGGCCTTTGGCTGCTTTTAGTAAGGAGCAGTACAAACACTTTACAAGTAGAACTATCTTCTGAAAACTGTACTGCATTCATCAGATGTCTGTGACACAAATGCTGCTAAGGAGCTAAAGTTAATTTCAGAAGTGGTTTAAGTGAAGATGATTAATTGCATTTATTTTGATGCAGGTATGAAAACTCAATGGGGTCGTCCAAAAATGTAATCCGTGATCCTGTTGATGTGGAGGAAGGCTATAGCATTATGGTAAGATGTTTAACTACTATAGCAGTGTGGTAGGACTTTTTCCTGCTGCAGGAAAAACGAAATTTTCATGTTGGGATTCATTGGTAAATTGGTTCCTTTGTACCTTCTCTGAAAGTATTGATTCTAGAAACTGAATCAATTTAATTTATTTACACCATGATGAGAAACTTTCAAAACTTAATTTTACTGTAGAAAAGATTTGAGTATTTCTTCTGGTTTGCATCATTTCCAGTTGTGTTAGAATATATTTTTTTTGGACTTTGGGGCATTTGTTTCAGCTGATTCCCATTTTAAACTGCTTTCACCCCACCTGTGCTCTTATGTAAGACCGTAATGTTTGGTTGCACTAAAAGAGTGGTGTTCTTTGAAATAGCTGAGGTTAGAGCTGAAGTTGTTTTCTTTGAGAGTGGCATAGATGAAACTGGTGGGCTTGTTTACAGCAACGTATTTATACGTATATGACACCATTAAACCAGAAATCATCATAAAAGGTCTTTTAATATTCATAACCATGCAAAGAGCAGTACAGACTAAATCACAAAAATCTGCTATTTAGGCTAAACAAATTTGTAGTCACTCCTTTTGCTGAACAGATGATTGCATCTACAGCACTTTGAGGAAGGTACTACTTTGGCTTGTTAAGTAGCAAGTAGGAGGGATTCAGGCTGAGGGTGCGGTCAAAACCAATCATCAGTATCACTTCACTCATACAAAAGAGGGTATTAAGGTGTGCTCTTGTCTAGTCAAATGAAAAGACTGTGTTGATATCCACTGTGGCCTTTGGCATGAGAGTTTAGCTTCTCTGTGGCTGTACGTGTCATTATTGCTAACTGTCCTGTTAAGACCCCCTTTAAGGGTGTGGTGTTTTCATTTGACTGACCTCTAAGTTATGGACGCTAGAATTTTCATGTTACAAAGTACTTGGAAATGTCATTTTGAGATATTTCTGCTTTCCTTTATAAGCCTTTCAGGCTTAAAAAAAAATAATTTAAAAAGTCAGTTTGGTGTGGACTAATGCCAAGTTTTACACTCACGTGGGAGTAATGATCTCCAGAAACAAGGATGGGAAGCAACTGTCTTCGTGGGAGTTGTGCAGAAAGGAACCTAGAAGGTCATATGTGCATCGAGACAAGTTCTGCTTATGTATTAGGAAGAGCTGGCTCTGCTCTGACCAGGGGATGGGGACTTGGGGGTTGGACTAGTGCTGCAGAGGTCCCTTCCAGGCTTTGTTATTCTATGACTCTGTAAGTTGTGGTAATATATGTGTTATATGTGCTGAAAAGGTAATATCACATTGCAAAAAAAACGCCCCATGCATCATTTTGAGATGATTAAATTAGAGTATCATCTGTAAGATGTGAATAACCTGTCCATGGTGTTTAGCATTGAGAAAGTCTTCACTGAAGTATTTGCATATGCTTTTGGATGTTGTATTTCAAAGACAGATGTGAATCAGTTGGAGACAATCTGGAAGAGAAAACCGTAAGTGCTGAGAATCAGAAAACTTGAAATCTGAGATCTGGAAAATGTGAGAAAAAAGATTAAAGGAGTAGGGATGGTAAGCCTAGAAGATAGGAAAACCAATGAAAGATGAAATGGAACATAATAGCATAAAAAATAATAGTAAAGAAAAAATATTAGTGGTTTCCAAGTCCTCTGTGTACGGCAAGAATGAGTGGGTTTATGCTGTAGGAAAGCCATAGTTAAGTACTGCATAGATTGTGCCAAGTGAACACTGTCTGCTGGTGGAGGGTTTAAAAGAAAAGATGCAATAAAAGAAAACAGATTTATTTGATTACTTATTTCAGTTTGGCAGTTGGGGATGCCATAGATTAGCTTTACTTCCAGCAAAGGTGAGTGGTTGGGTCTTTTTTTGAAGATTTGAGAATAAATTAATGCAAAATGCAGTCTGAACATCCTTCTTTTGCTTTGTGAGAGACACAATGCAGAGGTGTTAAGTTAAAATTATTTGTCTGAAGTAAGCTATCACAAGTATTTATATTGGCAGTTTGTACAGTAATTTGAAGTGTTTTTAAAACAGTATGCGACACTTGTGGATCTTGAACTCTTAGATTGATGATGGAAAGTGTACCATTAGGCAGCAAGAGATTAAAAGCTTAAACCAAGCTTGATTCAGCAGAAATGGTCATTCTTACTATAAGTTCCTAGTGAGACTAGGCAATTAATTATATAGAATGAGGATAGACTAGAAACAGTGTAGTACAGAACCTGTTGTTTTTTTTTTAATTGTGCTTTGCTTGGGTGTCTTTGGACCAAAATATATAATTTGCTTCATTTATTTCATTAGGTTTTCCTGATGTTCGCTTATATAGCAATGCTATTTTTTCTTTGTTTTCATTGTATTACATGGTGATATCTCTAGGTAGGTCTGTGGAGCACTAGATGGCACACTGTGGCTTTGAAACAAGCAATTGAGGACATCTGGATGAGAGAAACTTAAGTTAAAAACTATTACATAAGCATTGAAGTAAAAGCAGTTTCTCGTTTGTATTACGTTTCCTACCACCTTAATAAATTGTAGCTGCTCATCTGCTATATTAGTTTTTACTGTATTTTCAGTCTGTTCATGCCTAAAATAATATTCTGATTTATGTAACCTCTTTGTGGTTCGGCTTGTTGGTGTTTAAAGATAACTGAGTCAGCAGTTTTGTGCTATCATGGTACATTAATTTATCATTACAGTATATAGTTTGGCTTTTTTTCAAATTATTTTATGAGGAATAATGTGATACACTGTAGAAGAGGCAAGATTTTGTCTAATTGACATCTGTCAGTTGATACAAATATGTTATATTTGGTTTCAAATGTCTTGTGACGGTGTATTTTGCGGTTGCAAAGAAATGCATTTATTAGGCAAACAAAGTTCCTCCTCAGTGTCTCTTATTCTGTCTTTGAACAGCTGCAGCTTTCTGGTAATAACAGCTAACTATAGTTGCCAGGAAATACTTTCTAGGTTCTTATATTCTCAGTGAAAGAGAGGTGGGGTGTTTATACATGTTTCAGATGATTCTGATAAATCTCGTGCCTTTCTCCAGTCAGCTAATGCATGAATTTTGGTCTCATGCAGCTTTTATCTTGAAAAATTAGTTCTAATTAACAGAAAGTAACTAAAACGTTTGCGAAGTCTACTGTGATGCTCAAGCAGCATTGAGAGTCAATTAAATAGAGGTTAAGAATGTGCAGTGTAGGCTTACCCATACTGAGGGCTGGGTGGTAACTCTCATGTCACGTTGATGAATCAGTCTGCTTGTCATGCAGAAAAACAGTTGTGAAAATGAATATGTATACCTCTTTTGGATATTTGAGGAAAATTAACTACTTGTGCACCCCACTCTAGATGGTTTAACCATGTATTGGTTAAATTAGCATATCAAACAACAGATTTATATATATTATTTTTTCCCTGTCCCTGTATTTCTTGTGTTCAGGCTTCTTTCCAACGCTCTAATAGCCATGACAAAGTGAGGAAAATAGTTGCAGAAGAGGGACGTACAGCAAGGAACCTAATTGCGTGGAGTGTGCCACTGGAAAACAATGATGATGGTATGTATTCAAGAGTCTTCCACCAGCTTTTTCCACTTCTGTCCCTTTGTCCGCTGGAGTTGCTCGCCTGGAAACATGTTTCTTACATGTGATTTCTCTATAAAAAAATAAATGGTTATGTTTAGAGTACATAGTATAATTTTAAAGTTTTTTTCCAAAATGCACCCTGCAGTTGAGAGATCACTTTACAAAACCTCCATAGTGGCAGATTAAAAATGGTTTTAATTTGGTCTTAAAGCAACATCTAAGACTGTTCTCTCTTGCTGATATTATCAAGATACTTGAGTAATGTAATAATGTTATCTTAAAATATTGGACTTTGAAAAGGCTGTTAAAAACTAATCTCTTGTACCTTGAGAATTCACAATTGTAGGGATGGCTTAGAACCATCCAACAAATAGCTCTATGCTGTAAAACACACAAGTGTGGAAGTTTCTTTTAGTATCACTTCAGCCTGTGGTAAACAGCTGTGAAGAATCTTTAAGGAAGGGGATATGTGGGGGCAGTTTTCCATAATGCAAGTCCTCAGAACAGTTTTGTTGGTGTTGTAATATTCTCTTGTGGTATGATGACTTCAGGAGCCAGGAATCGACTTCAATTTTTATACTGCTCAAGCTGTTCCAGATGTCAGAATGCTGTTTTCGAGGACTCCATCTCAAGTACTTTTGTAGCTCTCACATCCCTGTGGAGGTGCTGCTGCTTTTGAGACTTAGGAGGGAGTATCTAAAAGTAATTTTTTTTTCCTCTGGGGGTGGTTGAACACTGGAAAAAGTTGCCTAGAGAAACTGTGGGCAATCTTCATCCTTGGACATGCGCAAAACCTACCTGGACATCGTCCTGGGCAGCCTGCTCTAGCTGAGCCTGCTTTAAGCTAGGAGGTTGGACTAGATGGTCTCTAGAGGCTTTTTCCAGCCTCAGCTGTTCTGTGATTCTGCCAGTGGAAAAGATACTTCTATGAGTGGTTATGCTAAGTTACAAGATAATTAACCCTATGTCTGAAGTAAAGTTTGAGCCATGTTTGGCTTGCTTTAATCATTAAGGTGTATTTGTGACTTTTTTTTTCTTTCTAAAGCTGAAAAGTCTAAAGTGACAGAAGACAATGAGGTGCATGAAAACCTGCTTAGATGTTTGTATGTGTATGTTTATATAGGTTTCATCAAGGAAATTACATTTAGTTCAGAATGCACAGCTGTACGTCTGTTGAACAATGACAAGCAGAATGACAGATAACTTACATTTATCAGCTCAACATCCTACCCCTAATTACAAATGTCCAAATTTACAGGCCTTGGTTTCTGGTTCTGACCCTTTCACTTTAGCATTGTCCCAGCTATCTTAGTACATTTTGTGTAGCAGCAGAAAAACATGTACTGTGATTTTTTTGTTAGCTACATGTAGGAGGAGAAAATGGAAATAATTTAAGACTTGAGCATAATCCGACCAATTAGAACATGCACCTCCCAGCTTTGGATCACATGCAGCAGCTACTCAGTTTATTATCATGAATACGTGTGTTTGTAAGTGGGCCAGCTCTGTCGTCTTCTGGGAGCTTCATTTGCATCTGCCTCCAGAAGGTGCATTTATCTATTTGCTAGTCTTACAGTTGCCTGCATGTTCTTGAGAATGTTAGTAGATCCGGTGATTGGACTACTCATATATGTTATTTAAGCAGAATTAGAATTGGGACCTAAATTATTTATAGGTTCTGAATTGTGCTTTTGGGGAAGGTAGTATTATGAATGAGTATGAATGAGTGCATGTAGCATATTTCTAACAGTATTTTTGAGCTACTTGTGAGATGATTAAATTTCTGTTTAAAGAATCTGTTATTTTTTAATACTACCTTGCTTTTAATATTATTTTAGAAACTTTCAAGTAAGACTTTTTGCTGAAAAATGAATGAATGTGAGTTGTAGATGAACATTTTCTGCCAAAACATGAAGAATGAATGTAAAAGTGAATTTTTAGCCTTCATTAAATAGTTAGGTATGATAATTAAAATCTCAGTAGCTATATTAATTCCTTTCTTTTGGTTGTATTAACACTCATGTAATTTTTAACTTTTTGCCACTGGTGCTTTCTTCTGTTTAAAATTTCTTCATTAAATTGTAGGCTGACTTTTTTGCACATTACAAAGAATCAAGTGATAATTGCCTGATAGAAAATTTCCCTGTGGAAAGGAACTTGTGCCTAATGAAAGTCTGGCGGAGCCAGATCCTTTATCTCTTGAGCCTTGTCTTGGCATAGCGGGTATATATGTTGGTGTCAGTGAGCTCTAATTCATTCTATGCTGATCTTTCAATATGTATTTTGTCTCCGAGGAATGATACGGCAATATTATGAATTAGGACAGCTCTAACTCATTCAGGGGTTGGGTGAATCAGGCCAAAGGTTCAGGTTGCCTGAGCAAATCCTGCAACTCTTCTGTACCAAGCAGAATTTTTGTCTTTTACAGTTTCTTCTGCTTGTAATGTTCAGAGGTATTGCTTTGGCAGTAACAGTGTCTGATTTAACATTTTATATTAGATGCTGTTACTCATTGAGATGTCCCCCGTCCCCCCCGCCGAAACAGGGTATGGGCATTTGCTATTACTAGTGGTAGTGTTATAGAGGATTGGTAGATTAAAATGCTGGATTAATTTTTTCAGTTTGTATCCTTTCTTCTTCTGTTTCCTTTAAAAATTGTGTGCTTGTGTCCTCCTTACCATTTAAGTTTTCCTCTGAAAGATTTGTGTATTTTATCTAGAGGGCATGGGTAAAAGAGCAATAATGAAAATAATTGCAATCAAAACTTTCTCATTCCTTAATGGAAATATATAGTTCCAGTCAATAAATATTTCCTTAAAAAGGAGAGAGATTTCTGTCACAGCAGGTGGCACTTCCGTTACATTTTTTTGGAGCAGGATGCACCCTTGTTATGTCAGATCTGAAATTCTAGTTATGAATACAGATCAGTGACATGAGAAAATCCGAAACATGGTGGCAATGGTCTAGAAGAGATAGTGACTGTTAACGCATTTCAACTCTTGAAATGAAAATTCTCCTTCACAGAATTCATTAATATACAGCAGATTCTGTGGATAGCCTAATTAACAGTGCAGTTGACTTGTGTCCTAGGAGGAGAGCCTTATAACTGTGAAAAATTCACTAGTCTGATATCCTCTCTCCAGATTTAGATTTGCATTCCAAACCTATGGCCACTAATTGCCTATTGCAATTGCTTAGATCTTGCCCAACTTGGAAAGCTGTGATCATTCTAATAGAGGATTTCAGAATTTTTTCCTTTGTAATTATTTTATATGCCTAGCATGAAATTTGAGGCACCGCATGCAGAGAAGCACCACACAAGCATTTTATTACAAAATCTAAGCTGTGATATTAGCAACAGTTAAAACATTGCAGAGGCTAGACATTTAAATGTTAATAGAAGGTAAGGTACCTCTGGCGCTCTAAGAGATGTGTCAAGAATTTGGCAAATCTTGTATTTGTAACTGTTCCCTTCTTATTTCCTATTTCCTTAAAATCGCTTGGGCTCTCACCATATGGAATTCATTTGTAGATTAAGTGTTTCAGGGTAAGGAAACATATTTTACTGGTTGAAATGTACCTGGCACACTTTGGGGAGCCTGCAGTATAATCTACTCCTTTAGCAAGAGCCCGATGGAGTAAACAGGTTCTGCAGTATGTGATGAAAGTCATGAAACTTGGCTCTCTTTGGCCACATAAGGAAGTTGTAAGAGTAGTGACTGAAAACGTTGTGTATAAGCCCTAGCAGCATTGCATCTGATTGTAACTGGCAGAATATAACATGAAAGGTAGGGTATTCTTCAAGGCTCATAGGTTTCAAACCTTGAATTTCTCTGAAATGAATGGGAATCCAGTCTAGTGCTGGTAGTGAAATACAGAGCCATTATATTCTTGGTGAGGCAGTGACAGTGATTTTTAAAAGTAATTTTGTGCAAAATATATTGCTGTAATTCAATCTGGAGGTGGCAAAACATGGAGAATTTTGGTTATATCCATGCTTGAAGGCAGTCATTTCTACAGATCCTTAGCATTGTACAGTTAGAAAAATCCTACCTACTACTGCTCTACTAACTTTTAAAAAGATGTGGTTTACCATAATATTAAAATGTCAATATGCTTCCTCAATTAAGGGGTCAGAAATAATCAGTCTCATCTGTCTGCTTCCTCCAGGCAGATGCCTCTGCCTTACTTTATATGAGGTTCAGGCAACCAGGTCTAACCCAAGCCTCATTTTTGCAAGTGTGTTTTAAGATGGATGAGTGTACCAGCTGGGCTAGTAAGATAGATCCTGGAGTACAGACTGGTTATATGTAGCAGTGGTACTACGGTGTAGACTGACTGTCTTACAGCTTTTGTAGATAACATGGAAGACGAGAGGTGACAGAGTAGATTACTGACACTGTGTATAAGAACTGGAGGAAAACAACAGAATGCTTACCCAGTTGCATCGTCAGATTCATTCAAGGAGATGAAGAGAAATACAATTGAAAACTGTTATGGTTCCTGCTGAAGGTCTCATGATGAACAGGTCAAAGGCACTGAAACAACATACACAGTTGATCTCTGCCATAGTGAGAACAGAAATGAGGGCTGCTAGTAATTACTAAATGTAAAGGTGATTCCCACATTTCTCATGTTGGTAAAACTATCTGATAGAGATGAGGGATGATTGTCAAGATAGTAAAAAGATAGATTTTGAAAATAGTTTATCAATGGCGCTTTTTTTGAGATACTAGCACCTTAGCTTTTTGTGACAGGAAGTCTTCACGCGTCATAAAATCTGTGGGCTTCATATTTAATTACCAGACAGAGAGGAAATGGACTTTGAGTGTAAAATACTACTACTGTAGCTCCCTGAATACTGCAAAACTTTGCTACTTCATGTATCTTACACTGGCGACTTAATAGCAAATGAGATTATAATCTTTGGTTGCTCTTGTTCTTTCATTAAAATTCAGTAAATTCCTAGCAGATAATGCCCTTCATATGTCACTGAGTTCCTGTGCATCTCATAGCAATGCTGGTGTTGTACAGCTACATACCAGTAGTCACTGAACATGCATGTAACAGCTGAGGAGTGCTCTTGTGTTCTCACTGCTTGTGAATATAAAAGGACAAAAGCAGAAGGGAAGATATCCTCTAATAACCAGAGGTCTTTATTAGAAGAAAAAGACTAATAAAGCTCAGAAGTGTGGCTGCTGCTGAAAGACAGAACTTTTTGGCCCATGTACCTTAAGAAAGAATTAGTCCCTGCCACACATCATTTGCTTTTAAGTTTGCAAAACCTGGTATTTACATAAGTGTTGTTTTCTCAAAGTGTTTGCCTTATATAGAAGGTTCCTGAAAACTAGCTTTTGTCTTTACTGGGGACTTGTTCAGACATTTCCCAGTTCTTAGATGATGAATTAATATTCTGTTTTTGTAGAATGTAAAGAGACTGCAACTTTTTTTTTGTTTGCCCTTTTTAAATTTTACCATACCCACATTTATTTGTAATCCTTTTCACTGTGCAAGTTCTGTATACCATTCCATTCAAAATCTTGTCTTTGCAGAATGTAAATCATCTCAGAAGAGAGACTTTGGGGATGGAAATACTGCAGTTATCATAATTCTGACATGGAACTTATCTGCAGTTTAAGATTTTTAGTGAATAGGAAATTTTTGTACATATGGTAGCTGGATCAACTTTTTTCCTGAATGCTGCTAAATTGAGTTCAATATGTTAATTGGTACCTGTTTTGGCTAACATAGCATTTTAAAAATTAATTATAAAGCAAATAATTTTTCATTTCTTTTAAAATTGAAGGCCTTGTTCCCTGGCATAGCCAGTGATGCAAACCAGCTGTACAACTGCTTGATTAAGACAGGTTTACAGCTGCTTTACATAACCAGGGCAATGTAAAACAGCTGGACTGTGTTAGGGAACTTGGCCTAAAAACTGTTAAAAACTCAGCTGGACAATTTTGAAATTCAAGAATGATCTCCATGGTCTAGGAAGGAACTGTATTCAGCTAATGCATTTATTTGCTTGGCTTCATCCAGCTAAATAATCCTAAAACTTTTACTTAGATGTAATCTGTGCTAGAGAGTACTCTTGCCACAGTATTTTGTCTTACTTGCTTACATTTTTGGTAATTGGATCCTGTGTTTTTCATGTTGTGCAAGTTGGATACTAAGTTGGAGGAATAAAACTTTTTTTAAAAATTTTTTTTAAATTACACCCGAGCGAGTCTCAAAGATTAAATGCAAACATGTCCAGGTAGGTCTAGGCTAACACAAATTTATCGGTGCAAAGAGAACTCTTAAGCGGTTAAGAAACGTCCACCACCACAGCACTGAGGCCTGAAATCAACCTTTCTGACTGGGGGAATTGAAACTGATTTTAGAAGGATAGTTGCCAAAGTCACTTCATCCAAGGAGTGGAGGGAGACAGGTATGTTTGAGAAGGCACTTCAGATCTTAAGGGGACTGACGCATGCTCTGTGAATGTTTTTCTCTCTTCCTTTGGCTACCTAAATGTAGGTGAACTAAATCCAGTCCAAAGTTGTGTTTTTCCCTATCTTTCTTGGCAGAAAATATGTAAATCTACTGGTAGGTTGTTTGAACAGTTGTTCAACCTAAATTCTTTCTTTTGCTTTTCCTAAGAAAATTTCCTAGTTTTAATTCTGTTTAATCAGATACTACAGTAATTCAAGAGCAGGTTTTTTAATATATATAGAAAACTAATATTGTATTTGACATGTAGATTGTAAAGATATGATTTTCAGAGGCACTGGGAACTTAAAGGTAGGTTAACTTCGTTGAATGAAGTCTGTAATTCTTGCCTTGCTTTGTAATTTTTTTTCCTGTGTGTTTTCTGGCACTATCCACATTCTGAACTGTGGAACAGGTATTTGGAATATACTGTTTCTCAAACCTCTTAACTCATAACTTGTGCCTATATCAGTGCATGGCGAAATGGTAAATGTGTGTTTTAGAATGCTCTGTAATTAAAATTGTTATTGTTGAGTAAAACAATTGCTTCTCCCACAGGAAAATCAAAATGGCAGGCTGGTGTAAAAACAAAGAGGGCCACTCAGGGAGCACACAAGACTGCAAAACAGGTATCTACTAATTTTTTGTTTTGGTTACGACACAATATACAACGTAAAAATGTTTTGTGATATCACTGATACATTATTGGCTGAGTAATACATATAAAGCTGTACACACATTTGTATTTTTAAAGCATACAAGTTTCAAAGTCAAGAATTCAGAAGTTAAAAAATGCCGGAATACAGGTTGTCTTTCTCAGCTTCTACTTTTGTAATTTCCTAATCTCTGGATGCACAATTTCTTGGCATTAAAGTTATTTTAAGGGGGGGGTGCTGTTCAACAATAAAATGATACATGTTATTCTTCCTACAAGGATGCTACCTTTCTGCTCAATTTCTAGGTTAAGGAAATGCTTTATTTCCTGACCTCATGTGTTAATGGCTGGAGAATTTTGGTTTAAAAATTTTAATATATCCTATTTTGGAAAAATTAGTCCAGGTGAGTAAAATTTCTGAGAGTTATGACTGGAAAGCAAGTCCAAATGAGAAGTGTCAAGAAGAAACTGCTCCTGTTTTTATCCATGTGAGTGACAATCTTTACTGCATTAATAAAGTAATACCTCAGTCTTTCCTCGTCTTTAACGGTTGCTTTTCTTTGATTAATGGATTTAGCTATTAGTATGGTATTAGCCATTTCGTATTTTGAGACAGTCAGTCAGATTTTGATAATATGGTATATGGAAGGTATTCTTTTTTTGAAAAAAATTGAAAAATGTTCTGCTTTCATAGGGATGTATTTGCATCTTTAAAACATAGGCACGATATCTTCCTGATTTTAGTTTAGCAGCTATTAAGCTTGTATTCTCTCTTCATGTACTAGTATATTACAACCACTGTGTATCTGGGTTCTTTTGTTCTGTGAAGGTGGAATTTTAGTGCTGTAGTTGGGGCTCGCTGTAAGGGTTTACTAGCAGAACCTTTTGAGTAAGAGTAATGTGCTACATAGTTTGGGTTCTGTCTATTTTAGTTACTTGGGATTATGTAAATAGTGAGTTTTCAGGAGAATAATTGATTGTTATTCAGTAGCTCTGTGTGGGAATGCTATGCTAAAACTATATTGAAGAAACATAATGCATTCCTAGTGGGTACAATTAAGGTTTGAAATGGCCTGCTGAGTGTCTGTGCATCTTGGCACTTGAATTTGGCATTCAGCACCTTTATTTCTGTTGCATTTGAGACACTGGATACTGCTGCAAATTGGTGGCTCTTTTGTTACCTTTGTTGAGGCTTCAGTTTTCATTTCCCTTTGCATATAAATGGGCCGCTAATCTCAAGAAAATAAATTTACAAGACCTCTTTCATATGATCTTATCATCCTCATCTTTCTCCCAGTAGGGTGCTGGCAAATCTACATTCAATAAATTTTGGCATGCTGAGAATAAATATACACTTCATACTTTCCAGAACTCCAAGGCAGTTACTGAAACGATTTTTTTTTTTTTGAGTGTGGGGAGAGATTCAGTTTTAACGTCACTTCAGTCATCCACACTGACTGACTTGAGATGGAAGAAGGAATATTCCCATGTTTCCAAACTTGAAAGGCACAAAAACTTTTCCTTTTCTGCAGTTAAAGGTTTGAGCTATCAATACAAGTGAGCTAATATGAGCTAGCCCCTCTGAATCTTTGCAGTTCTTGGATGGGTTTTGTTGTTCTAGTGAGTGTTGCTGTACGCTTTTGTGGGAGAACTTATCTTGGGCTGCATATCTCCGGGACACAGGGCTCTACCCACCCTGGGGACAGTGATGTACAGACATCAATATGATGGATACAAAATGTCCATTTATTTAACTGCGTCACATGCTTATATAGCTCTTGCGCTTCCTGTTCCTGCCACTCCTATGGGGAGGAGTCTATCTTACTGTCACATCCTGTGATCTTCTGGTCGCCGATCCCTGTCTATTCCCCTACAAGTGAGGACAAGCTTCAGTGTAGGCCTGCTAGATTGTGTCTATATATGTTATCATCACACTTTGGGTAAACATGCATATTATTTGAAGGGTGGGCAGGAGGGCAAGGCAAGCTGTTTTTTGGTGTGTTTGTAAACACTGTGATTGTTTTTTTTGTTGTTGTTGTTGTTTTGTAATATGTGACAGTCTGCAAAGTTATTGACAATACACTTACCCAAAAATTTAATCCATGTTCAAAGACTAGGTGATCTGAGGTCGCTTAGAAGACTCGAAGAACTTATGTCCAGTTAAGAATGATGCATAGAAGTTTGCAGGATTGGAGCTTTAGAACTCTGCTCAGAAAAGCTTAATTCTGTATCCTTGTGTCTTGTCAGTGGAAAGAGGATTATGCATCAACTACTAACCAAAGTGAAAAATCTGCCAAGAGTTTGTTGGAGGCACTAGGCACAGGATGTAGGTGGAGTTTATGTGGCTTGGGTATAGCTCCATCTTGGTGAAGGTGTGGGATTGTTGCCTTACCTTTCTTCAGACTGCACTGTTAGAGATATTTTGTCCTGTGCTCATGTGTTCCCTCTGAATGCCAGAGAGATTAAGAGATTATAATCTCTGGAAATTGAGTTTCACTGTTGCATCACACCCAACCTGAGCATGGCACTAAAAAATAAGATCTGGTCAAAACTACATACTTCTAATAAATACTGTTTAATTAAAACTTAATTCCAGGAAAGATGAATAAGAATAATAAAGCTATACCTGTATGTTGGCACAGAAACTACAGTCTTGAAAAGTCTGTACCTAATCCAGCATTTGTTGCTTTTCACAGTGAAAGGTTAGTTTGATTCATTAGAAACTTTACTTAAAATGCTTACAGATAAAGATTGTGCTGAACAATATACAGATTAATTCAGAAATCCTGGAAATTTTTTGGTGCTTGCGTGAAACATCTGTACAGAATATAGCAGTCTATATAAAATATTAGTAGTATCTTTATATTAAAAGTAGTCTTTGCAGCTGTTAAATTTAAGCGAGTACTGGCTTTTATTTCAGTAAAGTTGATGCCAGTCAAAGTTTGAAAATAGCTTGCTGAGTTTGATCTTTTCTCACATAATTTCTGGAGAGTGGCATGCCAAACATGGGACACGATTTGGCGGCTTCTCTGAAAAATGACTTCTGTTTCCTTGAGTTGCAGATACCAGGCTGTGACAAATTCAAAGCACAGTGTTAGAACTGACTTGTATCAGGAACTTAAAATTTTATGTCTGTTAATGAACCACCAGCTTAATGCTTACCTGCTTGTGTGATTGTGTTTACAAGAAATTTGATAATTTAGGGGTTTGCATCCTTTCAAAGATGTTCTACTGGAGTATGAGTAACTGTAAATGTTGCTTAGGTTTTACTTAGACACTGGAAAGCTGCCTACAGGGGTGATAATGGAACTGCTACAACTTAGAGTAGTTAACACTGTTCAACATGCTGTTTTCCTAAGTAAAATATGGCTGACATAGAAGAAAGATAAGTGGACGCCAGATATACTATATGGATAACATTTATTGCTAAATATCAAAACACATTGCATGACACTCTCTTAAAGATACACTTTCAAATGTATCTTTCAAATAGTGGAATTTATGCATGGTTCCCATTCCAAAACAACTGATCCTTTCTATAAAAAATACTAGGTGAATGAGTATAAACGTAATCACTTCACCGAGGTCACATTTTATAAATACAGGCAGCAAAAGGTTTTAATATAGCTACTTATGTTTCTTTGGTTAAGGTTGTGGCATTATAAACTGTATTTTAGAAGAGCTGTACATTAGCCAGTATAAGCTTTGCTTTAAAGCTTTATATATAAAGACTCAGCTAGGGAGAATTTTTTCTCCAAGCTATTCTTTAAGAGGTGACTTTTATGTCATAGAATTAAAAATATTAAATACTCTGACATATGAAACCTGTCTGAAATTCCTGTTCATTGGTTGTGTATAACTTGCATCTTTCCTGAACGTCTCTCATGCATACATTAGCTGGGGTTTGTCTGGAGTACACTTAAAGCATTTTGAGATGTATGTAAGGCTAGCAGAGATGTTAGTTTGATTGTAGTAAACCAGGTTCCTATTCTTCCCCTTCTTACAGAAAAATTACACTCTGAAGGCAAATGCAGGTGAGAGCATAACTATTTTGACAGTCCTGCGTCTGCCTCCCTAATTACAAAGTGGAATTTGCTGTGTTTAATGCCATGTGGTACAGGTAGTCAGAACGCTGGGGGGAGTAAGCAGGCTGGAACCCAGAGGCCACTGAAGAAAACAGAACTCTAGAATTTACTGAGAAGTTTGGCCGTTTCTATCTTCGTGCCAGGGTTCAGCTCTCTTGTAATGGGAAGCTCTGTTTATGGTGTAAATTTATCAAACAAGGCCCCTAAAATCTAGAGGAAAAAGGCATTTATATTCCTAAATACAGCGATGGAAAAATCATTTGGTTATTGCTTACCTTCCCATTCTGTAATTCAAATAGGAGAAATATGAGTTCATTTACATGTTTCCTAAACATACAGGGAACTTTTTGTAGCTTAGGCACAATTTGTAGGAATTCAAAAGGAATCCACAAAAACCCAAAGATTCTCTTAAGGAGAATGTACAAAGTCTAGAGAAATTTTTCCTCAATCTTTGGGTCTCTATTCTATGTATTTAATCCTAAAAATATAGTTCTTCCTTAAAAGTATGTTCATTGATAAGTCCATCCAAAACTATGCTACAGTCCTGGTTATCTTATGTTGCCTGTGATCTAAAATAACTATAAGAATTCTCTTTCTCCAAGTATAAACTTACTTGCCATTAAACTCATCTTTTGGCACAAAGGAATAATGTTTCCCTGCTTTTTACATAGGAGACAAAAAGGCTTGAATCCCAGTCAATTGTTCTGCTATTTACAGTATTTCTAATTAGTGATTAGATACTTTAACTTTAAACTATGTGTGCTGGCTTGTGCAATGTTGCAAAAGCGGGTTTTTAGAATGAAATTTTGCAATAATCCCTACAAGTGTTCTCCAGTAAGAACTGATTTTCTGGAGATCTGCGCAACTGTGGACCAATGTGTGAAGACTGCATTAAAGGTGCTATTAAAATGGATGCATTAATGGAAAAAAAACCAAAACCAAAAACCAGACTATTGTAGCTAAGACCTTCATCACAAAATGGCACACGGTTGGGTGTCACTTTGGGTTTACTGGAGTTGCTTAGTCCACCTGACTGCTATGGAATGCAGAAGCTTATAGAAGTCTGGCATGGTAACAGGATTTTTGTTTGTTCGTTTGTTGTCAGAAAGAATTTCAGGTTTAATAAGGACAGTGTCATGGGGCCGAAGGCTGATTTGGTATTTTCAGGCAAACAAGCATGCTTCAGAATCCTTTGGAATATCCTGTGCAGATGAGTAACAGTGCATCTTTGTCAGGGAGGCATAACCTCATATGAGTGACTAAGCTGCACACACAAGGTCAACAGATACATAACACTGAGGTGGCATAACAGTACTTCCACATAGGTACATAATGATTCCTGCCTGTGCCACCGTTTGTGAAGACAGCTGGATGTTCTCCCTCTGCTCCCATTGCATTTAGCATATTGGCAGTTCTGTGCATCTGTGCAGCATAGTAGTACTAGATCAATTAGCCTGCATATTAACACTAAAAATCAA
This sequence comes from Phalacrocorax aristotelis, assembly GCF_949628215.1. NCBI lineage: Eukaryota > Metazoa > Chordata > Aves > Suliformes > Phalacrocoracidae > Phalacrocorax > Phalacrocorax aristotelis. Next base: position 34,649,024 of record NC_134282.1, read on the forward strand.
TCGGCAGATTTGTTGTAGTTAAAGCTATTCAATTACAACTTAAAACAGCATGAGGACACTTCCAAACTTGATATAAGTAGGAGCAATTTGATTCACTGGTACAGTACTTCCATTGGGTTGACTTCAGCTTGCAATGTTAAAAATAGGGCAAGTGGAAATCTTAGTATAAGTAGTCCTCTAATTTGTGAAAGCTTTCTTTAGTAACTATTGCAGTGCTTGCTAGCATGTCTGCTGCAGTGTAGCTGTAACATATTGATCAAACAGCTAGCCACATCAGTTTTTCACTAATATTAATGCTTTTATATGGGAATGAGGGTTTAAAAACTATAAAGTTGTATGTAATGTCTTGGTAGTAGACTTTAACTTTGGAATATTGCTGGTGTGATTATTACTAAAATGTTATTTTATCTCTGGATGCACATACTTGTCAGAATGTCGTGCATTAGCCGGCAGCTCAGCCCCACACAGTTGCTCGCTCACTCCCCCACTGGTGGGATGGGGGAGAGAATCAGAAGGGTAATGCTCGTGGGTTGAGATAATAATAGTTTAATAATTAAAATTAAAAGAAACAACAACAAAAATGCAATGTAAAGGAGAACAACAAGAGGAGCGAAACCCGGGGAGGGGGAAGGGGGGGGGGAATGAACCACCAGTGAAACAAACCGCACGCAACGCAGCCACTCACCGCCTGCCGACCCGACGCCGCGCCTTCCCAGAGCCGCAAACTGCCCCCCCTTAATATACTGGTCATGGTGTCACATGGTATGGAATGAACATGTCATTGGCCAGTCGGGGTCAGCTGGCCCCGCCATGGCCCCGCCCCTCCCAGCCCCACCAAGATGACAGAGCGCGGGAAGCTGGAAAGGTAGCCGACCCCCACAGGCACTACAGTGAAGAGAAATAACCCCTTCTCAGCCAAAACCAGCACATTCTACACCCCTTATTCCATACCATTTACACCATGCCCAGGTCCCGTACAATCCAATACAACCTTACCAACCACCACCCCTCCCCTTCCCATCCTTTAACATAATACACAGACATCATTCCCTTAGTTCATGGGCCTTCCCTGTAAAGTGTCCCTTAAATGTCCATTGAGTTCACCCAGTCCATGACTCTGGGCTCCATCTGTCGTATCAGTCTTTCAGGGTGGGAGAGATGGTGTGTGTGGCGTTGGGTTGCTGCATGCCCAGTCAGTCATCGTTCCATCACTGCTGCACTTTGCTTGTTTCACAGTTTATCTTCCATGGGTTGGGAGGCTCGTACTCTGATATCATTGATACAACACAGAGGTGACACACAATATTATATAGCAGTTCGCATTGTGCTATTCAGTTCATTGACTGTTTTTGCCCAAAATCAAATCCCCTTGGGGCACACATTGGATTTCTCCATCCTCCCGCATCACCCACCAAGTGCACCCAGGTCCTCAGGCAAAAGCAATCCCACAAATGGGTTTGCCTTTGCCTGAGGCAGGAAGAACCCAGACTGTGTTCCCCAGCATACTTTTTGCATGTGCTACAGGGACTTTGTCCCCTTCTACAGTATGTAGGATTTCTGACTGGGCAGGGCCAGCTTGATTGGCAGATCCCCTTGTGTTGACTAACCAGGTGGCTTTTGCTAAACGTGTATCCCAGTGCTTGAATGTTCCACCCTCCATCGCTCTCAGTGTAGTTTTTAACAGTCCACTGTACCATCCAGTTTTCCCAGAGGCTGGTGCATGATAGGGGATGTGATACACCCACTCAATACCATGCTCTTTGGCCCAGGTGTCTATGAGGTTATTTTGGAAATGAGTCCCGTTGTCTGACTCAATTCTCTCTGGGGTGCCATGTCGCCACAGGGCTTGTTTTTCGAGACCCAGGATAGTGTTCCAGGCAGTGGCGTGGGGGACAGGATATGTTTCCAGCCAGCCGGTCGTTGTTGCTACCATTTTAAGCACATGGCGCTTGCCTTGGTGGGTTTGTGGGAGTGTGATATAGTCAATTTGCCAGGCCTCCCCATATTTATATTTCAGCCATCGTCCCCCGTACCACAGAGGCTCTACCCGCTTCCCTTGCTTGATTGCAGCGCATGTTTCACATTCGTGGATAGCCTGTGCAATAGCGTCCATGGTCAAGCCCACCTGTATGTTGCATCTCTCCTTTGATGGCCTGAGGTGTCATGGGCCCATCGAGCTAGAAATAGTTCACCCTTATGCTGCCAGTCCAGATCCACCTCAGCCACTTCAATCTTGGCAGCCTGATCTACCTGCTGGTTGTTCTGATGTTCTTCAGTGGCCCAGCTCTTGGGGACATGAGCATCCACACGATGTACCTTTACAACCAGGTTCTCTACCTGGGCAGCAATATCTTGCCACAATGTGGTGGCCTGGATGGGTTTGCCAGTTGCTGCTTCCACTGCTGTAACCAGCCCCACAGGGCATTTGCCACCATCCAAGAGTCAGTACAGAGATAGAGCACTGGCCACTTTTCCCATTCAGCGATGTCCAAGGCCAGCTGGGTGGCCTTTACCTCTGCAAACTGGCTCAATTCACCTTCTCCTTCAGCAGTTTCTGCTACTTGTCGTGTAGGACTCCATACAGCAGCCTTCCATCTCCGGTGCTTTCCGACAAGGTGCCAGGACCCATCAGTGAACAGGGCATATTGCTTCTCATTTTCTGGCACTTTGTTATAGAGTGGGGCTTCTTCAGCATGTGTCACCTCCTCCTCTGGTGATATTCCAGAGTCTTTGCCTTCTGGCCAGTCCATAATCAATTCCAAGATTCCTGGGCAACTGGGGTTTCCTACTCGAGCCCGCTGGGTGATCAGTGCAACCCATTTACTCCATGTAGCATCAGTCGCATGGTCCGTAGAGGGGATGTTTCCTTTGAACATCCAGCCCAGCACTGGCAGTCGGGGTGCCAGGAGCAACTGTGCCTCAGTACCAACCACTTCTGAAGCAGCTCGGACCCATTCATATGCTGCCAATATCTCTTTTTCAGTTGGAGTATAGCGGGCTTCGGACCCTCTGTATCCCCCACTCCAAAACTCTAGGGGTTGACCTCTGGTCTCCCCTGGCGCTTTCTGCCAGAGGCTCCAGGTAGGGCCATTCTCCCCGGCTGCAGTGTAGAGCACATTTTTTACATCCTGTCCTGCCCGGACTGGCCCAAGGGCTACTGCATGAACTATTTCCTGTTTAATCTGTTCAAAGGCTTGTCATTGCTCAGGGCCCCATTTGAAATCATTCTTTTTCCGGGTCACTTGATAGAGGGGGCTTACGGTCAGACTGTAATTTGGAATATGCATTCTCCAAAAACCCACAACGCCCAAGCAAGCTTGTGTTTCCTTTTGCTAGTTGGTGGAGACATGGCTGCTATTTTGTTGATCACATCCATTGGGATCTGACGACGTCCATCTTGCCATTTGATTCCTAAGAACTGGATCTCTTGCGCGGGTCCCTTCACCTTACTTTGTTTTATGGCAAAACCAGCTTTCAGAAGGATTTGGACTATTTTCTCTCCTTTCTCAAAAACTTCTTCTGCTGTGTTGCCCCACACGATGATGTCATCACTGTATTGAAGGTGTTCTGGAGCTTCTCCCTGTTCCAGTACAGTCTGAATCAGTCCACAGCAAATGGTACGACTGTGTTTCCACCCCTGGGGCAGTCGATTCCAGGTGTACTGGACACCCCTCCAGGTGAAAGCAAACTGTGGCCTGCACTCTGCTGCCAGAGGGATTGAGAAGAATGCATTAGCGATATCAGTTGTGGCATACCACTTGGCTGCCTTTGACTCCAGTTCATATTGAAGTTCTAGCATGTCTGGCACAGCAGCACTCAATGGTGGAGTGACTTCATTCAGGCCATGATAGTCTACTGTTAGCCTCCAGTCTCCATTAGACTTCCGCACTGGCCATATGGGACTGTTAAAGGGTGAGTGGGTCTTACTGATCACTCCTTGGCTCCTCAGTTGGTGAATGAGCTCATGGATGGGGATCAGAGATCTCGGTTGGTGCGATATTGCCGCCGATGCACTGTTGTGGTGGTGATCAGCACCTGTTGTTCTTTGACCTTCAGCAACCCCACAACAGAAGGGTCCTTCGAGAGGCCGGGCAAGGTAGACAGCTGTTTCATTTCCTCTGTCTCCAATGCAGCTACACCAAAAGCCCACCTGTACCCTTTTGGGTCCTTGAAATACCCTCTCCTGAGGTAGTCTATGCCAAGGATGCACGGAGCCTCTGGGCCAGTCACAATGGGGTGCTTCTGCCACTCATTCCCAGTTAGGCTCACTTCGGCCTCCAATACAGTTAGCTCTTGGGATCCCCCTGTCACTCCAGGGATACCGATGGGTTCTGCCCCTATATAGTTTGATGGCATTAGGGTGCACTGCGCACCAGTGTCCACTAAAGCTTTATACTCCTGTGGGTCGGACGTGCCAGGCCATCGGATCCACACAGTCCAGTAAGCCCAGTTATCCCTTTCCTCCACCTGGCTGGAGGCAGGGCCCCTCTAGTCTTGATCATGGCAGTCACAACTCACTTCTGTGAATGTGAATCAAGCATCTCTCTATTACGCTTAGAAATAAAATCTGCGCTTCTACTCCTCTGTCTGGGGACTTGCTCACTGGAAATTGGAGCAGCAGCTTTCCTGGAAGAGCCTCCCTGAGTGATCGTTCTTCCTTGCAAGTTCGCGTACTCGTGCCTCTAGGGTTGAGGCAGGCTTGCCATCCCACCTCCTCATGTCCTCTCCGTGGTCACCCAGGTAGAACCATAGGGTGGCCCGTGGTGTGTATCCTCTCCTTTGAGCCAAAGGACACTTATTCCTAACAGCTGAGACACTACTCTGTAGAGGTGGGGAGCAGGACATATCTTTGAGTTGCTGGACCTCTCGGGATAGTTTCTCCACAGCAGAGACTAGACAGGAAGAGATATTTGTTTCGTAATCCCAGAGTCTATCAATCACCTCCGCCACTGTTGGTGTCTCGTCCCCTTTCCAGGACATCACTGCCAATGAGTTTGCATGTGAACATGGCGTGCTCTGTACAAACTTCCGCTACATGGGTCATGTGTACTCAGCTTCATCTGGATCTTTGGATGACCGTTGATCGTCCAGGTCACCATAAATCACCTCAAGCACAGCTAATTCCCTCAGATACTGGATGCCTTTCTCCATGGTTGTCCATTTTCCTGGGTGATATGTAACATCTTCTTTAAAGGGATAGCTTGCCTTCACTCCGGACAGGAGTCGCCTCCAGAGGCTGAGGGCTTGTGTTCTTTTTTCCAATTGCTTTGTCAATGCCCCCTTCCCCAGAAAGGGATCCCAGTTGTTTGGCTTCTTTTCCCTCTAATTCCAGGCTACTGGCCCCATTATCCCAGCATCAGAGCAGCCAGGTGACAATGTGCTCCCCTGAACGATGGCTGAAATCTTTTCGCATATCTCGCAACTCGCTCAAGGACAGGGATCGGGTGGCCTCTATTTCATTTATGACTTCTTCCTCCTGTCCCCGTGACGGCCCTGCTTTTTCATCATCCCGTTCTAAACAAGTTGACGTCCGCTTCCAATATTTCGTCTTGTGCATGAGGGTGACTGATACTGGCACGGGTTGATTCTCTGAGCCAGCTCCAGTACTTGTCGTGGGGGTTTGAGTGGCCGCAGTGCCTGTCACTTTGCCTTTCAATCCGGAGACGTTCTCTTCCCCTTGGGAGCACTGAGTACTGCTGAGCAGGGCTCGGTACGCATGGGCCAGGCCCCAGCACATTGCAGTTACCTGTGTCTCTCTGGAGTTCCCAGCATAACAGCATATTTTCTCCAAATCTTCTGCTAGTTTTTCAGGATTCTGCACTTGTTCAGGGTGAAACTCCAAAACACTGGGGGTGCCCCCTGCCCTAGGTATTTGCCCATGCTATCCCACACGCCCTGCCAGTCTGTCAAGCCTTGGGGCAGATTTCTGGGTGATATTCTTAAGTTGCTTAGTCAGAACCAAAACAACATGCCCAAAAACTAACAATAAGGGCACCTTAACCACCCAAGGATGTTCAAGACACAAAAAGGTTGTTGTAACAGAGGCGGAGACATCATAGAACAAAGTTGCAGAGATACCATTCTGTATTTCCTCCATATTAGATCTCTCCGAGGAGGAGGTATAATTGCTAATCGCCTCAACAAGGTGGTAGCCAAAGTACAGTAATGGTTTCAGCAAAAACCTCAAATACCAGATAAAGCTGAAAACCAGTGTTTGCATAACAGGTCTCGTAGGCAAAACATTACTAATCACAGCAGAACACAGCAGACTAAACAAACCAACACCAATCATTAACACCAACTGCAAAAAGGGCAACGTGGTGCTGCGACCAGCAGCTGTTATTATCTCCAACCCTTGAGCCCCACGTTGGGCGCCAAAAAGGCTGTCATAGTTTAGCCGGCAGCTCAGCCCCACACAGTCGCTCGCTCACTCCCCTACCGGTAGATGGGGGAGAGAATCAGAAGGGTAACACTCATGGGTTGGGATAAGAATAGTTTAATAATTAAAATTAAAAGAAACAACAACAAAAATGCAATGGAAAGGAGAACAACGAGAGGCACGAAACCCGGGGGCGGGGGGAGGGGAACGAACCACCGAAACAAACCACACACAACACAGCCACTCACCACCCAACACCGCCCCTCCCCGAGATGCAACTGCCCCCCCTTAATATACTGGTCATGGTGTCACATGGTATGGAATGAACATGCCATTGGCCAGTGGGGGTCAGCTGTCCTGGCCGTGGCCCCGCCCCTCCCAGCCTCCTGCTGAGGCGGCAGAGCGCAGGAAGCTGGAACGGTAGCACACCCCCACCACGGTGAGGGGAATTAACCCCTTCTCAGCCAAAACCAGCACACAGAATAACTATTAGAGGATATGTAATTAGAAAATTTAAATTTTGGATGTGTGAGGGGACAGAATACCTTGTACTGTCGTGCAGTGTCAATGTTGCGTTATAAATGTCAAAGAAGCAGAATCTAGTTCTGCATAGCTGCTACATATATTTAAGATGAGAAAGCTTGTTCTTTAAAAAACTCCAGTGGAGTGGTGTAGTTTTCCTCAGTGAAAAATTTTTTGTTTACAAATGTTTGAATATGTTGAAAAAAAATGTATGTTGCATAGAAGCCCAACCCCTTACTGTACTTCAGTTTGTTTTCCTTTTCCATTGTATCTTGTTTTTTCAGAGTACTACCATAGACTGTAAGTTAACATCAGCAGCAGCTGGAGATAAAAACTTTGACAAAAGCCCAACAAAAACAAGACAGCCTCGAAAAGTTGATCTGCGAGCTCGATACTGGGCATTTCTTTTTGACAATCTCAGACGGGCAGTTGATGAAATCTACGTTACCTGTGAATCAGATCAGAGTGTAGTAGAATGCAAGGTAAGTCTTCAGCTGTTTTTTGCCCGTTGTTACATGGCTCTTAGCATGTTTTTTTATACTTTACAAAAAAGCCAAATGACAAATTAGGGCTTCAGAAACATGTTACTTTTTGATCTGTATGTAGTGAAGGCTTGTAAATAGGAAAACTGATGGCATACTTATTCAGATTTTTTTCCTGTAACGTTCGTTACTGTAGGTGGCACTGTTGCGATTCAGCCTTTTTCACATTTGTTTGCTTCCTGTTAAGTGGCTTAATTATACATTGCTCCCTTTTTGCAGTAATAGTTATCACTCTTAATTCTCTTTGTGGTGTTAAGAAAGTGATTGGTGGGCAAGCATAAACAATGTCTGGTTGGGATGCCACTGTAAGGCGCGCTTCCTAATTCCGAATAACCTGTGTTTGTAATAGCTTGTGCATCTGTTTTACTTTTTATAATTTTCTCATAGATATGTAGAAAGACAATTGTTATTCAATAAAAATTACTCGTTGTTTAAAATGGAATTTATCGCAAACATTAAGAGAAGCCAGAAGAATACATTATAAAAGAAATGTTAAAGTCACTGCTTCTGTTTTCATATTAAACATTGCTGAAAACTCAACACATTCTGGAAACGATTATGTAATCACTGTAAAAAAATTATTTACATCAATTTAAGTATACTTTTTTCTTATCATATGCATCTAGTTCTCTGCTGTAATCAGCCACGGGCAAATTGACTTTGAGATTAGCACACAAATACATTTCATTGAAAGCAGGTTTGGAAACTGAACAGTAGCTAGAGGCTGCTAACTCACTGGTTGGTTATACACAATTTAACATTTTGTTACTGAACTGTCCTCCTGCTCAGGAAACCTCCCTGGAGAATTTTTTGGTTTAAGAAAATCAGCCAGCCTTGCATTCTAATTAGATTACTGTTTTAAACTTTTGTGACTGAAAGAACTGAAGTGTATTTGTATCATTATCACATTTTTGGGGTTAGATATCATTCAGCATTTTAATCATGCTACTTGATCTGTTCTACATAACCAAAGTGAAAAGTCTTCATGTCTTCATTTTAGTAGAGGCTTGACAATGATGTATGTGTCTGTGTGTTTCAGATTACTTGTTTGCAAAACAGGGTTGGGAAAAACCAAAAGTGAGTAAACAAGGGAGTTCAATGTCATGTGTTGTAAAACTTATGTAATGTTCATGTTGCATTTACCTTTTAAAAGATCTTTTTTTCTCAGCACAAAAAAGTGCCTTACCTGAGTAGCTGGAATATGTTTGCACTATTGCCTTTCTTTTGTGAGATTTTCTTTAAAGGTTACCATTAAATGATGATTACTCTTCTGATAAATTACTAAAGTTTCTGTTAATTAAGCTGTGAAGTATAGAACTGTTGAGTCTTGCAAATTATTTTTACTAATAAGGTTTCACTTTTATAAATTCTGTTGATTGTCATTATTTTGGGGTCATTATTGTTGACAGACACAGTCCAGTTTCTACCAGAGGTGAAGCTGTCAATGTGTTCTAGCTAATCACTTACAGTAGAATATCTTAACTGCTGTTTGTTGAACTAAGTGCTTTACCTAACTCTTAATAGTCATACAGCATTTTTGGTACTACGTTCATAAGCTTCAACTAGGGAGTCGTCAAACTTATCAGTAGCGTGGAGGTAGGTTTTAATTTTGGGTGGTATATTAGTAATAACTAACAACTTGTGGAAACCGTGACTCTTCCTCACATCTGATCCTGAAAAGCTAGTGCTTGCTGGCCTCCATCAGCTGAAATATCTTGTCTAAGCGCAGCTTTCATATTATGGAATATATAGAAAGTGTGTACTGTAGTAACTCAACCTTTTAGGAGTTCATAAATTGAAATAATGATCTAGACTCAGAGTTCAGCTGGTAAACGGTATTTGAAAAGCACTCATGTGACATTGTTTCGTATAGCTTAGTAGAAGTCCTATGTCCTGCCTTAAAAATAACCTAACTCAGTTTTCAGTTTCATCATTACAATTTGTCTCATTGCAGACTGCCTCAGTTCAGGTAAATGATCATCATTTGCTTATCCAACACTTACCTGTTTTATTGCCTTGGCTTGATAGTCCTATAGACGTTGCTATTGTGGTGCTCCCAAGCACCAAGTTTCATACTTTGTATTGACTGTTCTGATCGTGCTGGTCAGATCTTGCAAGATCTCTGGTTGTGCCTTTTCTTGCTACTTGAAAATGTTAAAGCAGTGAACAGAATCTCTGTTCTCCGTTTTGTGTCAGCTTGGGTGTCCACTGTTCCAGGAAAGATGGCTGTAGCAAGGTTCTGCATGTTATTCCAGGGATGGCTCCAACCACTTGAATGTGCAGGATTGGGAGGATGCAAAGTGATATGTCTCCAAATGAGGCTTATGTGACTAGGGGCTTAATGTCAGGCATATATGAATTCTGTGTGGGCTAAGAGGTATCTCCCTAATTCTGCTGTCATCAATAGGATACCTATAATGCAGATGTGGCATGACAAAATATGTTAAGCTTCATTGGCAGGAAAATAACATCTATAGTGCGTATAATCCTTTTCTTAGACTTTTGGACTTAAGAGGCCAGGTATAATGCAGTTATACTATGTGTCTTGTCTGTCCTTGTATATCCATGATTTTCTGTCATCCCCGCCATAACTTCTAATACAAGAAGACCAATTAACATTAATTTAGTCATTATAGATTTCATGATAGTAGGTGACTAGCTTGGAAGAAGACATCCTGTTAAAGTTCACATTGCAGAAAAAGCTGCCACTCGGTCTTTATTGGACACCAGGGAATTCTGAGAGGGAACAAGAGAAGATAAATGCACCACCTAAGAGAAGAGGGATTGTGTGCGTGGTTGTGCTTTTGTTTTGTTGGGGTTTTTTTAGGCTTTTTTTTTTTTTAGTTAATTGAAGTGCATGTCATTATGTCATTTCTGGCACCAGAGAAACCAGTAAGGAGATCATGGGAAAATAGGCTCCACTATATCCACAGTTTGCAGAACCACATAGGCATTTTTTACTTCATGGTTTGTTGTGGGGTGTTTTGTTTTGTTGGTTGTTTTGGGTTTTTTTTTCTTTGAGCAGGAGTTGTTCAGCTAATTCTTATGCCTTTTTCATTTTCATGTGTGGCAGTACTGGTCTTCTGGATATTTTAATTTTAAGATTAAAATTCCATTTATAATAAACTTTTACTAAAGCTCATTCTAAAAATGAGAATGAATTAGCTTAATTTTTGTGCTGTTTTTTGTAAACTTTTAGTACTATATAGAAAAGTTTCTAATGGTTAAAATGTTACAAGGGATACCAACAGACACACCAGCTCAGTTGAAAATGAATTAATGTATTTCTGCCATACCTGAAGAATTGGGATGATTTTGGTAAATGAGAATTTCATATTGCCACATTTTTCTGTTTACTTTCCAAACTCATTTGACAGAATATCTTGGTAGCTCTTTTCATAAAGTACCGCTTTTATTGTTACTACTAGACATATGTGAGCAACAATATTAAATAAGGAACCAAAAAGGTTACACTGTTAACCTTCTTATTTTTAGTGGGGTTTCATTTTTATTAAGATAAGTACATGTTATCAAAAACTTCCTTAATGTCAACTTTTTAAGTGACATCTCCTCAAACTTATGTTTGGTCAAATGGGCATGCACTGTTCTATTTAAACATTTTAGTTGTATAAAGATTGTTTTAAAAGAAGACCCATGTAAAAATGAAATGTGCCAACTTCTGGCATTTAAAACAGATTAACCTGGTATGAAAGTGTTTATTTTTTATTTTGTACCTTTTGCTGTCTTGTAGTCTCAAAAGTTGATATAGTTTTATTGATCACGTTGTCACTGAAGATAATGTTTGATGCTCCCAAATTGGAAAGGGCTCTAGTGGCTGGTTGTGGTTGAAACTGCAGACGGAAGGCTTGTGGTAAGGATACAAACAGTGGAAATGCGTGTAAGAGGATCAGTGGTTGTGTATATTTTCTCTCAGCTTTGGGCACTGCTGAAGTTGGTAGTTTACTATTGATTTGGAATTGAGAACTCTCAAATCAAGTATATAGATATGGTTTTGCTGCTTCCTACATAAGGATATAATGAATATGGCTGAATTATTTCTAAAATAAAGGTTCTCACTTTTAAGCATCATCTTACTGTGCATAAATCAGTTTCCGCAGTAGTTGTAGGTAGAGGTTAGATATATTCTAATAGATTTGGCTATAACCTTCAACATTTCAAAATGCAGATTGTATATTCTCTGTATCTAATGGTTTTATAAATGTTTTACTACCTAGTATTTTCTAGATTTGGGTGACAAACTTAGGCAGAAAAGAATTAGTAATGCCTTTTAATCTTTTCCTGTATGCTAAAAGGAATTGAGCACAAAATTATTTGTGGGTGGAGGAAAGTAGATTCTGTAGTCAATTTTGGACAATCAAATTTTCATTAATGTAACAGAGAAACGCATCTTCTGCTGCTATTCCTCTATGGTCTTCAGGTATCTCAGCAACTGTGTTTTATATATATATATACACACACACACACACACGCATATTATATAAAAAAGGCAAAACAAAACACGTGCTTATATAAAAATTACTGATAGAGTTTGAGCAACTGGATCCAGCTTCTAAGGATACAGTAAGTCTACAAGAATCTTAAACTACTTTACATTTAATCATTGGGGTTTTGTCCTCTTCAGAAAAATTAATGGCTTCAGTTGTTTTTTTTCCTTTAAAAACAGCTGGATTTTATTACGTAAAAATTTAGTTCTACATTCTTAAGTTGCTGTTTAGCATTACTTAATGCTTGTACAAACTTCTGTCTTTCCACCTAATATTATCTATTGGTATATTTCTGTAAGATTTTGGCAAGGGTAGTTTCTCTCCTTTCTAATGCTTACAGGTACATTCTTAAATCAGTCTGCCTTGATCGTAGTTCAGTGAAAACAGTTTCATTCTGCTTGAGATTCTTACTCCCTCTTATAAAATGGAAAATTTAGCAATGAAGTGCTGCTGTTCTGATTCTCATAGGCAACACAAGATACTCTAAAGAGGTGGGTAAAGCCTTTCCCTTAAAAGACTTGCCATGTTACATGATGTTGTTATGTGAAAGAACCAGTAGAAAAAAACTTTAATTGAGGCCTTCCAATCAGGGTGATATCTGTGAGAGAGTTAGAGCTGATTGAAGATCTCCTAGAGGGGAGAGGAACTTATTTCATTAGGGTCTGTTGCTGGGAAGGCCTTGTGAAGGCTGGTTTTGGTTCTGGGTATGCTAATTCTAATGATTTCAATCTATGCATGCAGACTGAGATCCATGGTCATCCAGGCTGATTATTACTGGCTTTTAAGACAGCCAAGAAAATAAAACTGTTTCTAAATATATTGGAGCTGAAGGTAGAAAAAACAAGATTTTCCTAACTCCAGTGAAATCTGCAATAATTCAGTGTAATGGTCAAGTTGTTCCAAATGGGATCTCAATCCTATTTTCACTGATAAAGACCAATTTAGCTCTGTCCTTTTTACGCTATTTGGAGGATAAGTTTTGATATGAGCCCCATACTTTTCTATTTTACAAATACAAAAAACACCTGGTTCCAGCTCTAGAGAGCTCTACTCCCTAGAGTCTGCTCCTTAGTGGATTCTGCAAGGGTAGTGTGAGAGCATTTAAAAAGGCACACCAATTCGGAGAGCTTTAGTTACTGGAAAATTATTCTGTTTTTCTCTTCTCTGCATCTGTTTTCGAGTCTTTTCTTTTTACTATTATCTGCCATGTACTGAAGTTGGTATAATGAGAGTCCTTTGGCCAGAAGAGCTGCTTCCTTTCATCCTCTCCCAAAGTTGTGAGAACCGCTTTGGCAATCATCTTTGTTTAACCTAACCCCAGAGCTGGCTTTAAGTGTTTGTAATTCAGCTGTACAAAAAAGGCTACAACAAATTTTTTGAAGCAATTTTTGTGTCCAATTACTGAAACAACTGGTCAATCTTAAAAACATAAATTTACAGAAGGAACTTAGGTTGCCTGCTAAAAATGTACTCCAGTACAAGAAAATTGAGTTTAGTTTGGTAAATACATAATCCAAAATATTTGGTATAGATAATGAAACAATATAAAGTATGCATAGTTTGTAAAATAAAACACACATTTCTAGCCTTGAAAATAAGCTCAAGTACGATGTGGTGGCTGAGTTAATTTCTCTGACACGCATTGTACTATTTTGAATTGTACAATCTTTCATGCTTCCCTGTTTTCCTCCTCCTTCTTTGAGAATGCAGGAATAAATGGAGAAGACAATGTTTCAAAGCTGTTATGTGATTTCCAAAGCAAGTGAACTTCTGATTTTAAGGATTATAATAGGCCTGTGTAGGACCCAAGTCAAGATTGTCCTGATTCAGGAATATAGGATTATTCTGATGTAGCTACTCTGTGTATTAGATGTCCTTGATTGCAAAGTAATTAATATGATCACCCAACTGAAGATACTAGAAGTACAACTTTGAGATAAATACATATATAAAAACCAAAGTAATGGCTAAGAGCTGGAGAAAAGAAGGAAAAGCACAAAAAGAGCTTTTTGACATGCGGGACTATTGATCAGAGACTTGAACAGAGGGGAGAAACAGGAGCTGTACTGTGAGTGTTTTTAGTTTTATGTCATGGCTTTTCCTTTTAAGTGTTGTTTTTTAACAGGATTGCTTTCTTATTTAGCTTGAACTGGCTCTTTAAAAATTGTATGGGATGGATATGACCTTGAAAAATAATGGGATTTAAAATTGTTTTGACGCAAGTGCAGTCGATGCCTACTCCATAAAGGTTCCTTTTTGTCAGCACCTTCTCAAGTGGTACAAGTTTCCACTGCTTCAGCACCACAGGGTATATCTGCTACACTCAGTAGTGTAGGTGAGCTAGAGAGCTGTATTGATGTCCAAGGCCCCAGAGCCCTGCACGCCAGTATTGTGTGTCAGTAGGACAAAGGGATGGCGCCAACCGTCCTGCTATATGCGCCAGTAACTAGAATTAATTACAAACCAATCGAATCCGTTGCAGCCAATTGGTAAACTAATTGGTAATTTTAGCTGTACATCTATATGTAGTTATCTGGATGCCTGTAACGGCGCTTTCAGAGCCACTTTTGTTCTGCTTCATCCTGCTTGACAAAATGTCCCTCATAGCTTTAGGGAAAAAGATGTGCATCAGTGAATATGGGGCCACTCCAGCTGCTTGTCTTGTTTGTATTCCCTTGTTCGTAAAACATGACTCGGGTTACAGCTGCATGGTTCTGCTCTGATCATTCCTGATAATGTGGAGCTAAACATTCCTTAAAATAGGTTAAGCCATTTATTGTATTTTTTTCCTATGCCAAGTAACTTCAGAAATATAACTCATATAACAGTTTGATTCCTTTTTTTGTGTGTGTGAACAATAACTCAGTGGCAGGCTTGAAGAGTAAATGATTCAGAATTAAATTTTGCTTTCTATGCTCTTATTGTTAGTAACAGTCAGCACAACTTAGTATGGGCTAATGTAAATGGATGTGAATTGAATTAGAAAGCTGAAATTTTATTAGGGAAACTGAAAAAAGAACTGGCTAAAATACTTGACTTGTTCATTTCTTGTAGCAGACTTTACTTACGAATTGTTTTGGTGCTGTAAAGCAACTGCCTTGTGAGAAAGATTTTTTGTTGTTGTTAGCTTTTTTGTGGAGTATTTAAAAACAAAGAGCAACTTTAACATCAGCAGTGCTATTCTGTTTGATTTCCCTTGTGTTTGACTTTTTTGTGACTTTTCCCTTATAACAACCGGCATATGCTCTATATCTGTCATACGTACTAGTTAAACGGATATTTATGTGAAAACAGACGCTGAATTTCAAACTTGCATTTGTGTTAAACAAAATGAATAATCATCAGTATAATTTTAGATTAAAAAGCATTCTGCATACATTAGACATCTTTTCCTATTAAAGGACAATTAAAAGTAAAGATGAATGGCACGTGATGTTACAAAAACGTGCATTAGTTTCCTGTACTGAAGTAGAGTGTTTTTACTGTTTTCAGTGTTAAAAGTTTTACTGTTAAAATTTGTAGTTATACACCTAAGAACCAATACATTTTAATTTGTAATGGTTCCCAAGATATTTCTGTGTAGTAATTACTTCCTTTGAGCAGAAACTTTTTCTTAATACCAGTGAGAACAACTTCGACACAGTAAAGAATTTGGAAAACAGCAACACTTTGTCATTAGTGTTTTTCCTTATACCATAAAATCCTGTCTCTATTTTAAACTCTGCATGTGAAGCTGATGTAAGTTTTCATAGAATTGAAGCTTCATTAATGTATTTTTAGTATTTTCAGCATGTTGTCACCATAGATTACACTATAAATTTTTCTTGTCTTTGAAAGAGTAGTTACGAAAGCTTCTACGTCTGATCGGCATGATCTTGACCTTTCTCCTTTAGCATGCATTAATGTGCTTTGCTGGGTGATAATCAGCTCTACTGAGAAGGTGCCTTATGCCTGTTGGCTATGATGGCCTGTGTGGTTTTTGTTACATTCAGTAAATTATTTTTGAGTTTATACGTGGAATATAAGTGATTTCCTAGCTTCCTGTGTGGTAAAGAATTGCTCCTTTTTCTACCAGTGACAATAGATAACTGTAGTTCGCTTGGGGAACAAAGCTAAGAGTTCAATCATATGGTCTTTTGCTCTGCTTTGCTGTGATAAAACGGCCATATTGTCTGAGTAAAGACTGCAAGATCCCAATTTAACTTTTGAGTTTTTTATTGCTTCTGTATGTAATCTGACCTTACTATAGTTACTGGAACTCAGTAGACACGCTACATAATTTCTGGAAGTTAAGGATAATTTTATCAGAAAAAAGTCTTTTGGTTCCCTACTGTTCAGCCACTGGCATTTTATCTAGTAATTTCTTCCTGATAGTGTGAAGTCAAGTTAATTTTCTATGTCTTTTCATAACAGTTCATTTTATTTGCTAGAGACCGATATGTAAATTACAAGATCCTATCTACTTAATAAAGGTTTGCAATATTTTGAATAAAACTCCAGCACACCCACATAGTTCACCCACATAGTTTCTGACACTGTATGTTTAATCCTACCCAAGAATTACAGGATGGACTAGGTTGCTTTGTAGATCCCTCCCAGTTGTGTTGTTTTATGATAATGTGTAAATCTCTCAAGCCATAAAATGTGTTCATGATTACAGCTTTCAGTGATTAATTAATATAAAAATGCATAAATTATTTGATAACTCTATAGTTCAAAAGTAATTTCTAAAATTATGTAAAATTAATTGGCTTGTGATGGTGAAGAAGTATAATCTAGGTAGTGGAATTGTAAGGACAGGACAAGTAGTTACTTCATAGGCAGGAATGTGCAATTAGTGACTTTTTTTTCCACTTGTTAAGGTGTGCTAATCAGAGAAGAGAATGTAAACTTTGCATCTTGCAGCTTATCTTGTTTATTTCTCAGTAATTTGTGTCAAACATGATGATTTTATAAACTAAGTGTAATACTGTGGTCTTTCTCTTTTTTTGCCTTGCAAAATATCACCATTAGAGTCTTCTTTTGATTAAAACCTGCTTTATTAGTACGATAGTGCTGATAATTTCACATGACAAATGAAAGTCTGCTGTTAGTCTGGACATGTACAAGCAGACATCATTTGAAAGTCCAAAGGAATAGGATACATTTTGCTGAACTTCAGAGGTGCAGCAACTATTTTTTTACCTAATGCAGGGATGCCAGGATTCTCCAGAAGGAATTCCTTCTATCTGATGTAGTTGCCTTCTTGTAGCTTTGTGTATTTTTACTTCATAAACAGATTAATACTGACATTTTTACTCTCCTACAGGTCTATCGGTTTTATAGACAGTTTTGCTTATTTGATGGAGTATGTCCAGCATCTCTTAAAAGATAACAACTCTGACCAAAAAAATCCTGAAAGAGTGATACTTTTTTATGTTAGGAATTGTTTTCTGGCCAAATTTTGCTATTTTGTCCTTAGACATTGGTGCTTGCAGAGATATTAGAAAATGTGCACTTTTTATGTTTTAATGTTTGTTCATGTAAAACTCTCAACTATCTGGGCTTTTTTGTTTTCAGGGTTTTTCTTGGTTTATTTTTTTATGAAAGAGCTACAGACTAGTAAATTTCCTGCTTTTCTTTCAGTTCCTTTATTGATGCGGGGGGATTGCTGTTTTGAATACCAAGGTTGACGTAATGGTTGCTTTTCAGGAAGTCCTGATGATGCTTGATAACTATGTAAGGGACTTCAAAGCATTGATTGACTGGATACAGCTACAGGAGAAGCTAGAAAAAGCTGATGCTCAAAGCAGGTGATGAGATTTATAATTTTGCTTTTTAATTTTCATCCAAATACTGTCTCATAATAAACTTCATTTTTGTAGTAGAGATTCAGCAAATAGAACCAATTTCAATATTTGCTCTGGGGCATCAGGAAGGACATTTTTCTTTTGGATAGAGTTGGTGTGGACAGAGAGGGGATTTTATCCTTCCTGGTAGTGTTATCAGTGAACAGCTGTGCTGGAAATAGTAACAGATTTGGAAGTATAGTATTGGAAAGGTAAAACTGATTACGTCATTACAATTTGTGCCTAGTGTTAAATTTGTGTCTCGGTGCCTAAGTTTTAGCTTTGAGAGGTAAAGGAGAAGTAAGGTTTTGCTGATAAAATTTGTGCCTGTAGGAGATGGGAGACATGTAGTATGTGAGGAGCGATACACTCTAGTTCCTCCGTTGTCCTTTGTTAGGTAGTGAGTTCAATTGCTTGTCTGCCTAGGTAGAGACAAAAAGTAGACCAAACCTAACAGAGTGGTTTTATTAGTTGATTATAGGTTGTTGATCCTGCTAGTAGTACTGGAACCAGTTTGTCATGGCTTAACCCCAGCTGGCACCTAAGCACCACCCAGTTGCTTGCTCACTCCCTGCCAGTGGGATGGGGGAGAGAATCAAAAAAGTAAAAGTAGAAAAACTCGTGGGTTGAGATAAAGAGAGTTTGATAGGTAAAGGAAAAACCGCACACACAAGCAAAGCAAAACAAAGAATTTATTTCCTACTTCCCGTCAGCAGGCAGGTGCTCAGCCATCTCCAGGAAAGCAGGGCTCCATCACACCTAACGGTTACTTGGGAAGACAAACACCATCACTCCAAACATACCCCTTCCTCCTTCTTCCCCCAATTTTATATGCTGAGCATGATGTCATATGGTGTGGGATGTCCCTTGGTCAGTTGGCATCAGCTGTCCCAGCTGTGCCCCCCATCCCCAACTCTGTGCCCCCCACCCTGCTTGCTGGTGGGGTGAGAAGCGGAAAAGGCCTTGACTCTGTGTAAGCCCTGCTCAGCAATAATGAAAACATCCCTGTTATGGACACCGTTTCCAGCACAAATCCAAAACACAGCTGCATACTAGCTCCTGTGTGGAAAATTAACTCTAACCTAGCCAAAACCAGCACACAGTTAAAAAATTATTTACATCAGTGCTTTTCTCAATCTGTCTTCACCAGCACTGGGTTCTATAAGTTTGATTCTATTTTTAATTGCTAGTAGTAATTTTCATGTAATCAATAACTTCAGGAGCAAAAGTTAAAAATAAAAAGGAAAATGGCATCAGTGTCAATGAGATGTGTAATGAAACTGCTACCCTGATGTCATGTGGTATGGAATATCCCATTGGTCAGTTTGGGTCAGCTGTCCTGGCTGTGTCCCCTCCCAGTTTCTTGTGCACCCAGCAGAGAATGGGGAGCTGAAAAAGTCCTTGACCAGTGTAAGAGCTACTTAGCAACAACTAAAACATCTCTGCATCATCACCGTTTCCAGCACAAACCCAAAATGTAGCCCCACGCTAGCTACTAAGAAGAAAATTAACTGTATCCCAGCTGAAACCAGGACAGTATCCACCCCTTATTCCATACCATCATGCTCAGGTCCCACGCTATCCAATACAACCTCATTAACCTCCACCCCCTCCACTTAAATGAACCTGTTCAGTTATCTTTGCAAGTACACATTTATCAGTAAACGTTATTGCTGACAAAGTTTGGTATGTCAATAGTATAATAGGAGTGGAAGGTGCTTTATTTGGTTAGTTCTAAAATTTTTTAATGTACTGGAGATATTTGATACCTATGTTAATCAAAGCAGCATTTAAACTGTATTGAATGCTCTGTAGCACAGGGTAGGGAAACGTAGGGTACTTTAAATGTTGTGACCTTTTATGTGCATTGTTATTGTCACTAGAACTGGAAGATATCTCCAGTCCTATCCCTGATCCTTTCTTTTTAACTGGTTGGTTTGATATTTGGTCCCACGCTGACGTTTAAAATAAGCATTGTAGTTCTTGAGAGTATGCATTATTTTTGATACAGGTCTGGCTAATACAGTTTGGAGTTGGTGTAGAAGCAATTGCTAAGATGTATGATTAAATTCAGCAGTATTCATTAATACTTTATAGCATTTGTTTTGCTCTTTTTCCTTTAAGTTGGTAGAGGAATAGTTACTGTGAATTTTGTTTTTAAACCTCTCTTTTTCCTGAATTTGCAGACCTACTTCATTAGCCTGGGAAGTAAAGAAAATGTCTCCAGGACGTCATGTGATTCCAAGTCCATCAACAGATAGAATTAGTGTGACATCAAACGCTCGAAGAAGTTTAAATTTTGGGTATGAAACCAGATCATAAGTTTATTAAAGCTATGCAGTATTTGTTATTATGCAATGCTTTGGATGCCGAAAGCATAAATTACTTCAGAAATTAATATAATGAAGATTAAAGTCCATCTTTGGTTATTCAACACAAAGATGTGTTTTGCAAATTGCAGGATCTTTTCAGTGTAAGTTGCTGCAACCTGGAGAGTATGCCAAAGGAAAAGCCATTCTGTACTGCATGGGTCTGACAGTCTCTTGGCTCAGCTGTATGGAACTATCAGAGACACGGTACAGGGCTTAGTCTCTTGTTCTGGTTTTCTCACATGAAATGGTATTGCATTCCTTTAGGATCAGTGGGGATTATTAAAAACAAACAAGCCAACCAGCCAGGTTTTTATAATTTCTGGAATTATTACTGATAGTTTTTTTTTGACAACTGACGTGATAAAAATAGGAAATAATGATAAATTGACATCTCACTGGGCTTGAAATAGGTGAACAGCCTGGTTATGTGGAGGCTTTCTACACATTTGTTTGAAACTTGCAAGATCTCAATTTCTTTCCCCCGGTTTGTTTCAGTTAATGAAGCAGCTGGGGTTTTTCGATTGTTTTAGTTGGTATTGTAAAGCTGGGAAGTGAAATCAGTTGTATGAGTGCAGATAAAATGACTCTTGTTACAGAAGAGAATTGGACACTTCCGCAACATGTGATTCTGGAATAAATGTTACCATTTCCCAATTTAAAAAAATCTGCTGGCATTCACTGAAATAAAACTATACAGGTTTTTTGCTCTAAACCTTGGGCAGGAAATGGCAACTTTTGTAAAAAGGCAAAACAAAGTAATTTAAAAAACACTACAGTTCTGTCCATCCAGAAATTCAAAGTTTAGTCAGTCATTTGGATCCTTCTGAAAATCAATAGAACGCCCTTCCTGTTTTACAATTTATTTGTGCTAAAAGGATAATAGCAAATAGATCTATTCTTTTACTACTTTAACCTTGGAACAGGGTACCTTATGGATTTGTGTGATCAACATTTACAATTAAACCTGCACTTTTTTGGACTTCTTGCACATATGCGTTGTTAGACTCCTCGTATTAGTAACAGTTGCAACCCATTCTGTGCAGTTCATTGATGCAGTTGGGCAGGACCCAGGAAGATGCAATAGAAGAGCTGTTACATTTAGCTGTAAATACTCACCATATGCTTATTTCTGTGATTTGAAAATTTAGTATCAGAGAATGTTTCTTGTGGGAATTGTTTGTTCATCAATACAGTGCTGTGTGTTCCTTCAGCCACTAGAAGTTTTTAAAATTTTGGAACTACCTCTCAGTCTGAATCAGTGAACACCAAGATTAAGGATAGAGTGTTCTGATAAAGTTTTCTAACAAACCATTTGGTTATTTGATTAGACACTAAAAAGAGCTATGACTGTCATTCAGGAACCCTGCAGTGACAATTTCTGCAACACGCCTGTCTCCTTCTGGTGTAAGTTGGGCTGATAAGGTGAAAGCCAATCATGGAACTAAAGCTGCCAGTCCTGAGCTAGCAACATCACAAACCTGTCTGCCACCTCCAGTACAGAAGTCATCGCGGAAAAATGGCAAGTCTCTTTAAGTGGCTTAAGTTATTTTCACAAACTGTGTGGTATAGAATCAGTTCAGAGTGTGATGAACTATTTTCAAACAAAAATGAAGTATAATTTTGCAAAATACAATGTTTAAGTATTGAGACAGAAGATTAGTGCAGCCTTACATGATCATTGTAACAGTTAATTTTGGGACAAAGCTGTGTTTTCATGTATAGGCAACATTCCACTGTATTTCCACTAACTAGAATTTGATCTGTTAAAATAGCAGTACATAACACCCCAAGAAACACAAGGTCTTTGGTCACAAACTGGTAATCTAACTGACTGCAATTTGGAATGTGGTAACAATATAAAGAATAATACACATCTAGGAATCTGTAAAGGAGCTCAAGATAGTTTTATGTACCCAGGGAGATGATGTTATCAGAACTGTGCTGAAGTAACAATTGATTTATTTTTCCTTTGAGGACAAGAATGACCACATTCAGCTATGAATTGTTTCTCTAAAGATTCTCCTTGGAGAATGCTTGATGCCAGGGTCTTTTTCATCTAGAAAAGATTTGTTTAGTTGTAGACATAAAAAACTTTACCTTTTGGTTTATAGTTTATTTGCACACGCTGGAACCCTGAGATTGTCTCCAGAGGTGAATTTTTCATTCAGTTTTTTCATGCATGGTCCCAGATGACTTTCTGCAAAATCAGCAAGCAGGATGTAGGAATGGGTGTTCTAAAGAAAAATTAAAAAGAAATGTTTTCATAATTTTTTAAAAGAAAAAATACTGTAAAATAATGTATTAATTTAACATAGTTGTATGTAGAAGATAGTAGTAGGAGTCATGTATAGTGGTTTGGAGACTTGGGGTATATTATAGAACTAAAATACCTTGTCCAAGTGTCTTGCAGCTTAACATAAGTTTAAGTAGCATGTGGATTCTTATGCTTAGAAAAGAGCAATCAAAACTATACTCTAAAAATGGTTGTTTGAATGGGAACTGGTTGATGCTGTTTGTATGAGGGAGTATCTTGCTGTATATAGTTGCAGTGAGCTGGTTTGAGAACAGTAGCAGTTTGGCTGAGTTTTCAACGCTAACTGAAAGTGTAATTCCACTTTTAATTTTTGCGAGTATGAAACCTTTTTCTGTTTACTATCGCTCATATTAAAGTGACAAACTCCAAGCTGTTGTTAAAATACCTTTATTAGGAATTCTTGTGCGTATGGAGAATGTTAATAGCTACATAGGGAATAAAACTGATCTGCATTTCCATTTGGATAATGTATTGGGTAACAAAAATGAAACCAGAAGACCTTATCCTTGTGTTAGTTTTAGGCATTTAAAAGCCTGTCAGTGTTGTGCTGTGTTTTATTGGTCATTACCTGCACCTGATGAGCTCCAGAAAGAGCAAAACTGCTTAGGTCCTGTAATACTGACCTGTAAGTGTTCAGTGATTTAAAAAATGAACATATATACTATACAGTTCAGACTTGAAACATTTTATTTTAAGAAATAAGTAATTTCTTCCACAGCCTTTGTTTATTCTTAATAATCTCTTAGCTCTGACACTCAGCATTGGAGAATTTCAATGATTCTGTCATGGCTGAATTGTAATGTTTTTAACAAATCAAATTCTCTTTAGGAGCACGTTATCCTTTGTATGGAGGCTAGAATCGCTTTGGTAAAATCAAATTAACCTCACTGATTGGAGCACAAGACAATCTGTGAAGTTTACGCAAAGGGAGTCACAAAGGCTCTTCACATGCATTATTGAAGCAGATATGAAGCTTGTGTATCATCTGCTCTGCCTGTCTGCCAGCTAATGTGCTCACAGCTGTTAGGTACATTCAGGCCTTGTGGGAGGGAGTATTCCTCCTGCCACCCTGTAATGCTCTCTTGCCCCCCTAAAGCCCAGCTGGGACTTACAGTGGCAAGATTTCCCTAAAACACCTTTTCTCCAGTGATTTCCAGTGGCATTATCGTTAGATCTCATACCGGTTTTATGAAGTGGATGGGTGGTATGATACTGTATCTATTTCATGGTTGATGGAATTTCCAAATTTAACTAAAGTCCTTGGGGAGAGCGAAAATGCATTATTTTTTCACTTATTTCTTTAAATTATTTTTTTCTGGGTGCATAATTAAATGAGGTTAAATTGTCTTAATATAATTTCCGTCATTAACTCACTGTTACCTTCAATATTTTATTGAATTAAAAAAAAAAAAAATTTTGGGTTTCATGCTTGAGTATTTTTTACACTATGAAATATAGCCTAGTCTTATTGTCTGACCAGTTTAGGGCAAAAGAAAAGATTGGTTTAGTAAC
The DNA here is from genome assembly GCF_949628215.1 of Phalacrocorax aristotelis. Classification (NCBI taxonomy): domain Eukaryota; kingdom Metazoa; phylum Chordata; class Aves; order Suliformes; family Phalacrocoracidae; genus Phalacrocorax; species Phalacrocorax aristotelis. The sequence goes on from NC_134282.1 coordinate 34,672,998, forward strand.
AGTAGTACGCAGAGGCAATAGCCTAGCATGAAACTAATTCCCAGGTCCTTGTGATAAGAGGTGAGATAGGTGATACAAGCTTAGAGTGTGTATTAAGACTGCAAGTAGGTGCTTACAAATAGAATACTTGTTTGTACATAACTTAGGAGAAAGGGCAGTCAGGAACATGCAAACTTCTCAGAAATATTGAATGTTTTTTTCTGTTGCCACACTTGAAATCTAATTTTACTAATTATTATTATCTTTCCTGTATTAATTACTCATGTACATAGTTGTGAATAGATGTTCTTTGTAATGTAGCTAAGACTTGACATATGGTCCTCTAAAATAACTGGCCTGGTTTGGGCTCAGACATGCTGGTACTTGATCTTGTGGAAGTAGCTGTAACTTCTGCATCCTGAGAACAAATTGCAGGAATGTTACCACGAACAGCAAAGGGCAGCTTATTCCTGACTGGACTGTCAAATTTTTAAGCACAATTTCTGTGGAAAATCTTATATTAATTTTTTAAATCTGTTTTCCCCTCTCTTATTTTTAAGTGACCATTAAAAGTAGTCTGACAATTAACATCTCAATTAAAGTCTTTCCTATTAACTGACCATGTGTTGTTATGGTTTCTAAATATACTGCTTCTTGCACCACTACATTTTCTCTGGTAGTGGGGTTGTGGGGGTTATTAAAATTTTTTTTAATGTATTTTATTGTTCTGGTTTTCATGTCTTCTGCCCTGTAACTGTGTTTCGGCTGAGTTCATGTTTCTAGATTTGCTTCTAGATTCTCAAGTAATGAGAGTTTGCCAAAGTGCCTCTCAGATATGGTATTACTACTTTAGATTTAAAAAACAATTGGGGCTGAACTTCAGTAATGAGTGGAGAAGGTCAAACAGGCTTTAGTAGTATATTACTTGCAAGTAAATTTTTAAGAAGGGACACGGATATCCAGAGGTAGAACTCCTAAGAGTTTTGCATGTACTTGCTTGGATTTATTTTATTGATGTTGCCAGTAAGGCTGCTTGGCCAGTTCTTCCAGACGGAGTAACTTTGAAAGAGTAAGGCCCTGATGGCTGTGAGGGCCTCTAGGCAACAGATGGCTTGTTGCTTCTATGTAACACAAGAGCAAGCAGGGACAGGGAAGTGCAAATGAAACTAGAGAATGATCAAGGTAGTCAAATGAATTATTCATTAACAAAACTCTGGGAGTAATCAAACCCAGCATGTGATACTTAGCATGTGGAGATGGCTACTGGGCTATATGAAAAGGATTCCAGAAAAAGGTGAAGGAAGGGAGGAAGGGTGCTTTGCAAACTTTTTGTTAATAACGTGCCTGGAGATGACTGAATACTAAACTGATAAATAAATTAAAATGAGAAAGTAAATTCTTGTATATAGCTTGTTGTCAGATGGCATAAAACTGGTAAACCGATTCCAAATATTTCAACAGTCTGATTATGTTCTTGCATTAAAAACTCATTTGTATTTCAAGAATTCACCTAAAAACATTCTTTCAAAGACAAAACATACTTCTGTGCTGTTAAAATAATTGGATGAGTCTTGAGTAATAATTATGAATCTGACAGTGAACAAATACAAACTGAAAATTGAACATGTATAGCTTTTACTAAAAGATGCATTCTTATTGTAGTAAGTGTGATTATCGCTTTTCCATGCTCTGGATAATTTTATTCAGAGTAGTTCTATCATTTTAGAGTACTAGGAAATATGCCATGAAACAAGGAATCAAATAGGGAAGGCAGGCAAGATATTTTTTTTTTGTAGAAGTAACTTCAGTAGATATTAGTAAAGATATTAGTAAAAGGTATTAGAAAATATTAGTACAATTACTATTAAGATATGTGTAAGATTAATATATCTTATTGTCTAAACGTTAGTATAAACTATCTTTAGGTAGTAGATACTACTAAAGGGTGTCTCCTGACCATTTTTAACATAGAAAAGATGCCTTATGTAAGAGCTGACTTCAATTTGTGGAACAAGTTGAAGCGAACTCTTGCAACAGTCTTGTTGCGCAAATGACAAGCAAGAAGAATCACAATCCAAAAGTCTGCTGCAGTGAAGCAATAGAGGTTTTTTTGATAATTTCAGCAGTCTTCTGAACAGTCTCTTTCTTTGTTGTCTGTATATTACTTGCCAGGAAAATTTCGTGGCCAAATTTTATCATAAGCTATATACGGCAAAATCTTTGTGGTCCTACCAATGACAAAAGTCGGTGAGGTAGGAGCAACTGTGATATACAAGAGGCCTAAGCAGTCCTTAATGTCCTGTGTAATGCAGGGCCATATTCTACACAGGCTGTGTGCCTGGAACTTTGTGCAGTAAATCTGTTTGTGATCCTTGCGGAATTAAAACCCTATTCCCTGCAGTGTTGTGGGAGATAAGATTGTCTCTGAAAGGGTAATCAGATTTAGATCACTTGGTCCTGTAGGCAATAATGTTTTTTCCATATAGAGGTGAAGAAATAAAGTCAAAGTCGCTTACAGGGGTCTAATGGAAAGTCTGTGGTAAAGCAAAAAATATAATCCATTTCTTTTTGACTGCCATTCCCCTCTCTAATAAGTGGTGCGTATTGTTGCAAGCGCACATAGGGGGAATCAACACAGAAAGGTGTTTTGCAGAGGTATGCTGTGTCTGGTTACCATCAGTAATCTGTAGAGATCAGCTGTAATTATTCATACAAAGTTTTTGAATTTTATTTAATTTTTTGGAGTAAAATGGTTTTAACAGTAAAATATCAGCTTGATCTTTTTACATCTGTCATATTACTAGTATTGTTAAGGTTCCTGAACGATTATATAGTTACATCAAAACAGCTGAGCATGAGGTGCTCAGCTAAGATAAATTTCAGTACAGTCCTGTTCACTGTTAACTCATAATTTACACCAGCCACTGGTCTAGGCTGCTGTGTTTCACCCCAAGATGTTAAAAGAACCCTGTAGTTAAATGAGCACTGAATGTTTGTAAAACGCTAGATGCCAAGGGTAGCAAGGTATTAAGGTGCCATTAGTTCTGGCTCAGGCTAATTTCCAGTTTAGTAGTTACTGTTGATGTTGAACACCAGTTCAAGCGCACCTAAAGGTAGTTTAGGCCAGTAGATACAATACTTTTATCTTTTACCTAAAATAATCTTCATGATTATTGACAGTCCTAGACCTGTGCCACTGCAGTGCTTTGTAGGGTAGCACTTCTGGTGAAAGTGTTGGCATCAGAATTTTGGTGCTTGTTTTAGAGTTGCCAGAAACACATGCCCTGGAGGGAAATATAGAAAGACTCAAGGATTTTTGACCATGAAAATTACTGTTAAGATAGGTCCATTTTATGTACTATAAATTGCTTTGAAATAAAGAAGTTCTGAAGGGAAGAAAAAGTATTTTGTTCTTTAATCTCCCTGTGGGTGTGTTGACCTGCATATAGATGTTATTGTCAGTCCATAAAGATGGTTCACTTCTTGTAACCTAACCATCATGGGTTCCTACTGAAAGCAGGTGGTATTTTTAGAGAGCATAACGCTTGTATCTTATATTTTTTAAACCACCTCTTATTTGGCTTAAAAATTCCAGTTCTTGAGATCTGATTTTTAAAAGCAACTCTTTGTTGGTAACGTACAATTCATCATAACATTCATTCTGTTTCTCACTACCCTTGGGTGTTTCAAATGACTTTTTGACAAAGTAGACGACTCATATTTATTCCCATTTATGTTAAACTTAAAGACCAGAGCTCAAACATGAATGTGTGAGCTGCAGGACCAGCTCTGTTAGTAAAAGCTGAAGAAATACCTAGAGAATGAATTTTGTTATACAAGTTCTGTTCTGGGTGTTTTTCCCTCTGTAAAGCAAGCAATTTGGTTTTGGGTTTTCTTGATTCTGTATTCCTCCAGGTAAAAATAATCTCCTACACCCTTCTTTTCCTTTTATGTGAATGATCCTAAAAATAGCTTATACCAAAAATATATTGGAAAATATTGTACATAATTCTTGAGTTTTTTGCAAGAAGTTTTGTTCAGCAAATAGACTCGTGAACTTACCTTTCACACTTGTGACTGTATTGTCAGGTCTGAAAAGAATCACTTGGAGTCATTTCAAGATGTATGGGAAATTATGTGCTGGTATTAATTGCTGCCCACAAAAATGTTATATATAGAGAAGGGAGTTTCACCTTGATATTCTAGAAATCAGATCTCACTTAAGACCTGATACATTTGTCTGCCTAAAGTAACTTTGAAAGGTTTTTGAGTATGTACCAAGATTAGACATGGGAAATGTTGATCAGCAAGTTGTATTTAACAGCTATTTAGTCACCAAAGTAAATTGAAGTAAACTGCTCTTGCATTTTCTCCTTCAGTTTGAAGTCCCTCTGTAACAATGTTTTGCTATTTCCTGGAATCCAGGAAAAGAATTTTTCTGAAAGCTGACACTGATTACTGTACTTCTATTATCAGAATGAAACAAATGGAAAAAGAAAACATTTCTGAAAGAATAGTAAGCCACATCACACGTGTAATTATGTCTGTACTTGCAGAGATTTTGCACTTTCACAAAAGGCTTCTAAGGTTACTGTTGCTACAAAGAAGAACAAGAGCATGGTTGCTTTGTTGTGCTTGATGAAACAGCAGCATAGGCATGCAAAACTTAAGTACATGTTGCCATTTTTCACATTGTTTTGTGTACAAGTAGTTTAACTTCTGGAAGGAACAGAACTGAATAGAGTTGTTCAGTGTTTGTGAAACTGATAGCACTCCTTGAAATAAAAAGCTTTGCTAGAGAATTTCATTGATTTTTTTAAAAATTGATTTTTAGACAGAACATTTTTGTCATGCAATTTATGTGACACTGTAATAAAACAGTTGTTTATAATACTTGTATTTATAAGTCTTCCTTTCTTAGAATGGGGTGTTTTATTTTTTGCGTAGATCGAAAGGATGCAGAGGGCTGGGAGACAGTTCAGCGTGGAAGACCTGTTCGATCTCGATCCACAGCTTTGGCAACAAAAACTGCTGTAGCTGCAGAATCACTGAAGTCTAAAGGTGACAGTGACAAAGAAAATGTCATTTCACCACCATCAGAGAATAAGCATGGGAGTTCACTCACTGACAGCGGTTCATCCAAAAGCACAGAGGTTATACAGAAAGATCCTTTACATCAGTCTGAAGGTCCTCTTACTGAAAGGACTCAGGTCAGTACAATTTTGAACCATTTTCTAACTTTAAATCTTGCAACTTCTTCTTTAGAGCATTTTCTAAAGGTATTGTTGTCTAGAGCTTTTATTCACTAACCAGATTGGAAGAGGATTTTAAAAATAATGGCTATTTCAGTTACCTTTCTGGAAACACATTAAGGTGTTGGCACAAATGGGCAAGTTAAAAATCATGAGATGAATCATACATTTTACAACGCTGTGGACAGGTTTCCATGTTTTCTAAAAACTCAACATTAGGCACATCTCACACAGAAGATTATTGGTAGAAAGATCCAGCTTTTGCAAGGTTATGAGCAACTGAAATATTTGAAGTTATTTGCATCACTCACTGTAAGGTTGCCAGGTACTTTGTTAAAATCCTTCTGACTCTAGACACTTTAAAAGTCAGTATGTTACATTTTGTTAATTTTGCAAATGCCTCTTTTTAGTTCACAGCACACCCCTCAGAAGGCAATGGGAGCGCTGGCACACCATTGCAAGAAGATTCCTTACAAGCAGTGTCTGAGATGCCTCCAGTTCTTACAAATACTGACTGTACTTCAAAAACTCTGCAGACTAATGAAGCTTCCTTCCTGATCACTGATACTGTAAACCAGCATCGAACAGAAAAAGCTAAAACTGAAACTGAAATGGATCCTTCGGATATTTCAAATGTTAGTGCTGCCAGATTTGTAAGAAGTCTTATAAGATTTCTGATTCAATAAAATACATAAGCCTTAATTTTCTCATTCTGTGTTGCACAGTGTTTATTGTTAGCCTGCTGTAGAAATTGCAGAAAAGTCTATAAGGTACTTACTGCAGAAAAAATAATTGCACAGATACTTTTCATGACAGGATTTAATTTCAGTAAAGTTTCTGAACTTAAACTGAAAAGATATAAATGCGTTCTTTGGAATAAAGAGATCGTGTGCTCTCATTACTTTTTTTTTACATGTATGTTTGCCATAATTTTTCATTTTTCATTTCCTTCCACTATCAATCATTTTAAGTCAGACTCTTACTAAATTCTTACTCCAGTTTTGCTAATTATTCAAACTGGAAACACATGGGATATCAAAATTCTGTTAGAAACAAATGTAGACCTCTGCCTTTTAAGACTAGCTGAACTGCTCTCTTGGGTCTTTCTATACAACTAGCAATTTGGACTAATGCCATTCTTAAGGAACAAATGTGAAGTGAGTATGCTGTTTTTATGTGGCTTCCTGAAAAGAATGTCCTTCTTTTCTGTAGGATTCTGCAGATTTCAAGGTCTGTCTGCTTTACTGGGATTTTCTGAGTAGAGAATTGCAGTAATGCTATGTAAAATACAGGTTATACTTTCAGGTTATATTTTGTTTTGATTTTTTTCAGAAACTAGATTAAAATTCTGCTTTGCAGAAGTTTGGACTCCTGCTAGGTAATTTCTAAGTACCTCTTTGTTTTCAGAGCTCCTTTGTAGCATCTCATCCACTAACATTGTTTCAGATTGTCAATTATTAACAGTTCAGGATGCTGACAGTTTGATGCCGTCTGTGTGTCTCATGAGCATTTTACTACTCCTGATTAGACTGCTTTGAACACCGATTTGTGTATTGGGGCACATTGTTTGGTAGCCAGAGTGGAAATGAACCAGGTAATACGGGACATTGGAGAAGGAAAAGACAGTCAGCATATTCAGGCTTACATTCTTGCCTAGCTATCTTGACATTCATGTTGAAACAAGTATAGCTGGAGATTCCATTGTATTAATTACAGTAAAGTTTCCAGATACAGTTCATCTGCCGATCCATTTTAATCTTTAAATAATACTTTGGAGCATGATTCCTTTGCTGGAGACAATAGCAGGGCATGCCATTAATCTTTCAGAGTATGTTGCTTAGTCCCTAAAACTAGGTATTTAAATGAATTCGAGAAGAACTGTCTTTGCTTTTAATGACAGTGTTAATGTAGTTCATTTTGGAATTACGTGAATGATAATTAATTTCTTAAGTGTTTTGTATAGCTGTTAAATGAGTTAATAGTTGCTAACAGTTTCAGTGGGGTCTATATTTCAGCTACCTTCAGAAAATATAGCAGTAAAGGAACTACAAGTAATTAGAAGTTGAACAAAATGTCATATAATTCATATTAACTATATGGAGACCACTTTTTTTTGTGCTTGCTACTGATTTTGTGTTGTTTTTCTGGTTTCATGTTTCCTATAGTCTATGGCAGAAGTCCTTGCTAAAAAAGAAGAGTTAGCAGATCGCCTGGAAAAGGCAAATGAAGAGGCCATTGCTAGTGCTATTGCAGAAGAAGAGCAGCTAACTAGAGAGATTGAAGCAGAGGAAAACAATGACATTAATATCGAGACTGACAACGACAGCGATTTCTCTGTGAGTGTTCAATTTATTTTGAAGTACCCAGTTTCAGGCTGTTTCTGATGTCAACAGAGTATGAATATAGAATTTGTTAGCATTCATTTTTGCATTAATGTAACCTGTTTTACATGCAAATAAAATAAATAGTGTAATGTAATAATTATACCACACTGTCTAAGCTATATCTAGTCTACTAAACTCAGCAACATGGTGCTGCTGAGTGATACAAAGTCCTCTGGTGTTGCAGTCGTTGTCCTGCTGCCTATTTCTGTGTGCAAAACTGGGAGAGCTGGGACTTGTTATTTTCATTGCTACCGAACAGGAGCTACTCTCAGTGAAGCAGAAGTCTCCGTTTCTACTGTCAGGAACAGCATCTGGCTTTGAGATGGCTAGTTCAGTTTGAACGCCCTGCTGAATATTGCTGAGTTGGCACTGTTTAATGTGTGTACACCTGTACTTTAAGGTTTATGATTTTACTGTCTGGATCATATTAAATTTCAGGCTAGTATGGGCAATGGAAGCGTATCTTTCTGCGGTTTGTCTATGGACTGGAATGATGTTCTGGCAGATTATGAAGGTAAATTTTCATACATTAACGTGCTCCTGTTGAACTGACAGCAAACTTTAGAAAAATGCCCATTGTACTTACGGCTAGTTAAGGTTTCAGAAGATCCCCTAACCTCTATATATTTTTCCAAGTTACATTATTTTTTAATGTTATTACCTTAGAAAAGATGGACTTGCGCGTTCAAACTCTCTCCGTGTATCTTTGTTCTTCAGCTTTCTTCCCTATCTCTCTATTAGAATTTTAGAATTTGTTATGCAGTTTTATCTTAACATAAGCATAATAGAACCATTAAGCATCAAAAATGCACAGGGATTAGAGATGTTTCAGTCTGTGTTTGCACCTTACTTGGGCTCAAGAGAAGCTATTTGAGAGAGAGCTTCAAGAGGAGCTAAGCCTCACTGATTGCGCTTGTCCCAGGAAAGTGTGTTTAAATTATCTAAGTTTTTGTTTCCTTTATGTACAGCTCGTGAATCATGGCGTCAGAGTAATTCTTGGGGAGACAGAGTGGAAGAAGAGCCTGCACGTCCGCCTGGACATGGAATACACATGCATGAGAAACTGTCATCACCGTCACGCAAGAGGTTTTAGAGTTGTTACCTGTCTTGATTAGGCTGTGAAAACAAGCAACCAAACTCATGGCTGCATGAAACTGTTCATAAATCTACTTTCTTTAAGTCTGTGGGGGGAAGGAGTTGTAGAAATCAGTATATTATTTTCCTAATGAACTAGGTTCATGCTACATTGTCCAGTAAGTAAAGATTTGAATACTACAAGAACAGTATTTACATTTAGGGGAAATAATTGCCCTCCAGTGGCCCGTTTGTTTTCTCTTACTCAAAATGACATAGAAATGTTTGCAACACTGTCAGTTAATGTTGTCCCACTTGCTTTTGCTCTGCTTTGTTTATTATTAAAAGAACAATAGCAGAATCCAAGAAGAAACATGAAGAGAAACAAATGAAAGCTCAACAGCTGAGAGAAAAGTTACGTGAAGAAAAGACATTGAAGCTTCAAAAATTAATGGAGAGGGTAAGCTTTCTGTAATAGAAAGGAGCCAGTCTGCTGCCTTTCAGAAGGTTTTTTTTTTCCCCCACATAGTCTAGAAATGTTAGAGATTAAAACTAGCAGTGAAATGAAATTTTCCTCTGAGTCTGAGTTTACATAGTTTTCACAGGTGAGTCGTGCATGACAGATGTTAAAGAAAGCATTATTTGAAATTGTGAACTTCTGTGAGAGTGTTGCGGATATACTATACTGACTCAGATTCAGGGAAGGCATGATAAAAGTAGAAATGTGTTGCATGTATCCAACATAAATGCTAAACTCACCAAACTGAAGCAGTTAGCAATTCAGTGCACGTACTTCGGGTTAAACTTAATACAGGCTTTGTGTAGGGCATCAAAATGTTTTATTACTGTAAAGAAAGCTTCAAATATCAGAAAAATCTGAGGAAAATTCAGGCCCTGTTTTCAATAATTGTAATAGTAATGAATTTACTCATTATATATAGGAGAAAGATGTACGGAAATGGAAAGAAGAATTATTAGATCAAAGACGCAGGATGATGGAGGAAAAATTACTCCATGCAGAATTTAAACGTGAAGTGCAGCTACAAGCAATTGTGAAAAAAGCACAAGAGGAAGAAGCTAAAGTAAGTTATTTTGTTTTAAAGGGGAACTGTTTGACCAGTTACACTTGTATATGTTTTGTACCTCAGAGTGCTCACAAGTAGGTGGTGAAGGATGGTGAAGTGGATAAATGCTGATCTCCAAAACAGGCAATTTTTCTCTATTAATATTAATATTTCTCTATTAATAATTTATTAATAATCTATCAATAATTCTCTATTAATATTAATTTAAAATTAATTACCTGTTATTAGATATTGTGGTGGGTTGGACTGGAAGAAAAGATGGGCTGAAGTTAAGAGCTGATAGTTGTATTGCTGCTTTTTTTCCTCACAGAGAGTATGGCAGCATTTTCAGTGATAACTAGTCCTCCTGGAAGGAGTAGAAGGTCCGATTATCATTCTCTGCTTTCCAGCATGTAGAATGATAAGGGGGGAAAGCTCATTGCTCTTCTCCTTTGTTAAATATCCATTCTAAATCCAGCATTTTATGTGCTTAAACAGTAGTTCTGTTGCTGTGTTTTGTACCACTAATAGGGTTAAACAGTTGGAAATAAATAGAAACCTACAGTTAGTGCTTGGCAGTTATTCTTAAGTAAATATTTTGTTTAGTGTTCTTCTGACTTTAATACGTAATTTCATAAGACAAGCACTAGATGAATGGTTTTTCATAGAATCATAGAATCATTAAGGTAGGAAAAGGCCTCTAGGATCATCAAGTCCAGCTGTTAACCCAACACTACCATGTCTCCTAAACCATGCCCTGAAGTGCCATGTCTACACGTCTTTTAAATACCTCCAGGGATGGTGACTCCACCACCTCTCTGGGCAGCCTGGTCCAATGCCTGACCACTCTCTTAGTAAAGAAATTCTTCCTAATACCCAATCTACGCTTTCCCTGATGCAGCTTGAAGCCGTTTCATCCTCTCATCCTATTGCTAGTTACTTGGGAGAAGAGACCAACACCAACCTCACTATAGCCTCCTTTCAAGTAGTTGTAGGAAGCAATAAGGTCTCCCCTCAGCCCCCTCTTCTCCAGACTAAACCACCCCAGCTCCCTCAACCTCTCCTCATAAGACCTGCTCTCCAGACCCTTCACCAGTTTCATTGCCCTTCTTTGGTTTACCTTATTAATATTACTTTGATAAACATTGTTGTGGTTTAACCCCAGCTGGCAACTAAGCACCACCCAGTGGCTCGCTCACTTCCCTCCTCTGCGATGGGAAGGAGGGAGAGAATTGGAAGTGTAAAAGTGAGAAGTCTCATGGGCTGAGATAAAAACAGTTTAATAATGGGGGAAAAATAATAATAGTAATAATAATTGTAAAGAAAAGGAGAATAGCCAAGAGAGAGAAATAATACTCAAGAAAGACAAGTGATGCAAATGAAAACAATTGTTCACCACCAGACAACAAATGCCCAGACACTCCCTGACCAGCATCTCCCCCTGCCAGCCTACCCCCTAGTTCTGTTGCTGAGCATTACATCATATGGTGTGGGATATCCTTTGATCAGTTGGGGTCAGCTGTCCCCTTCCAACTCCTTGTGCCCCTCATCCTGCTCGCTGGTGGGGTGGGGTGAGAAGCAGAAAAAAAGGCCTTGGCTCTCTAAGCCCTGCTCAGCAGTAATAAAAACATCCCTGTGTTATCAACACTGTTTCCAGCACAAATCTAAAACACAGCCCCATACTAGCTCCTGTGAAGAAAATTAACTATTCCAGCCAAAACCAGCATGACATAAATGAAGTATTTTGTTCTAAAGGCTGCTTTTCCCAAATAAAGATACATGCATCTCTTTGAAACTAAAATGTTACATTATATAATGAGCATGTATCCCAGCTGTGATTGATGCAGCTGTTCATCCACTTAAGATAAGCACAATAAAATTGAATTAGCTTTTTTACTTAGTTGCTGTTTGTCTCTTGGATTAAAATGATTTCTAGATCAGTCCAACGTACCTTCATTATTATTTCATTACACTGGTGTGACTTCTATAATCATATTAACTAAATGACACTTGCCATAATTCCCCAGCGAAGCAGATGTTTCAAGTGTTGTGTGTGTTTAAATGTGTAAGATCTGCTGCCTCTTGAGGTTCTTGTATTCTGCAAATAAAGGTTAATTGGGCCAGAAGGCTTTAGAGAAATACCTGATGAGTAGTATAGCTGAAGACCATGGTAACTGTTGCTGCCCAATCGGTTATCTAAATTCCCAGTGCTTACTTGTTTACTGAACTGTGAAATCCATTCTGTAAATGGATTCGAGTCAGTAAGCAAAGCAACAAAAATATCATACCACCCTTTGCATGATCTGTTGTTGTCTGTTCATGTATCTTCTCTGTCATCATTTCCTTTGTGGATTCAGACAGAGCTTGAACTTTGACTACAGCAAAAGAATTTCTGTATCAGGCATAGGTTTGAATACGGTTTATAGCTGATAAATTTTTATAATTTTCCTCAATAACTGTGGTTCTAAAATTTATTTAACTTTGATGTAATAAAATAAAAAAGTTTGCTTTTCCCATCCATATAAATTTCTAAAGCATTTGCATTTAAAAGCCTGAAACTGAGAATAATTTTGTTCAGCAGCCCTGTAGCAAGGACAAAATATTGATTACCTTCATGAACCTAAGTAGTAGAAAAGCATATTCTTTGATATTTTGGCATACACATTAAAGTACTTTAAAGTTAGCCCTCTTGTATTATTTTCTTTTTTTATTCCATTGTGTTGCGCTGTCTTGTGGTTGAAAAAAAAATATTTCATGAAATAGGCCATACTGTTAAGAAATATTAAGACAATGACCGTGTTTGTTTTTTTCTTATTAATAGTATGTGTAGTTTCAGTTCTTTGTTCAGGAGGTACCCGTATATTTAAAGTTAGATCAAAACACCTTTTGGATCCTACTACCACTTGTGTTTTACTGATTTGTCCAGCTGGGCCTTCGCATTCCACATTTTGTGAGTGAGAGAATAGACTAATGAAGTCTCGTTGCTGAGAAGGCTGGGAAGATTTTCCTGGTATTTAGCCAAAGTTTCTTGGGTTTTGGATACAGTTCAGTTTCTCTCTTTCATATTCCATGGGTTATCCTGGTTTGTTTTTCTTTTTATAAAAACAAAAAAAGTAAAGCCAAAGCAAACAAAAGAACCCAAAGCCTTATTCTCAGCTTAGTAGTTTTCCAGCCCATTCTGGAGAAATGTTCCACCAGTTTAATTATCAAATGGATAATCATCAGATGGGTGGAATTAATGGACAATGAAACTTACTTCAACTTCTCAGATCTTTTCTAACACTTTCTGATTATTTGAAGGTAAATGAAATTGCATTTATAAACACCTTAGAAGCTCAGAACAAACGTCATGATGTGTTGAATAAACTGAAAGAATATGAACAACGCTTGAATGAATTACAAGAAGAGCGTCAACGAAGACAGGAGGAAAAACAAGCACGAGATGAAGCAGTTCAGGTATAATATATCTGTAGTTGCAGGGGGACAATGAAGTATATGTTTGTATTTCATTTTGGCTATGTGGTCTTTGTTGCTTTCTATCTTACCTCCTTTCTTCAACTTCAGAAAAGTATACTTGAATATGTTTCTCCTTTATAACGTTCCAGCAGTAAGAGGGAGAAAGGTAAGTCTTAAAGTTACTATAGCAGAGGTATTACAGATGCTGGGTAGATATTCATGCGTGTCTTAAGCTGTTTTTAAAAAATATTTATTACTCCCTTATAAGAAAATCCTTATATTTTGGTAACAAAACTTTGAGAGAGGAAACTGAAAAATATTCTTTGTCATATGCCTACTGTCATAATTATCATACTTTTTACAGAATCAGTGAAAACCACAATGCAAATGAGTTTGTGTTCCAGGAATCCTGGTGTGGGTTGTTTTTTCGGTTGGGTTTTTTTGGTTGGTTTATTTTAATACAGCATTCCAACACTAAATTTTCCCAGCCTCACGCATCCACTTCTTTGGCACTGTTAGAATCTGAAACATAATTTTTTTTCTTATGTTAGCTCCTCCTCCCTCTCTATGCATGGCTCAGTTCACCACATGTGTAGATCACCTGTGAATCCAGCTTCTGCCGGAGCTTAGTACTTAGCTTTAGCAGCTGATTCTATCTCCTTGTTGAAGAATGGGGCATGTTACTGACCTCAGTGGCTCAGAAGCCATTCTTGAGACAGAAGGTACTGCAAAAGTGCTGGATAAAACTCTTTTTGAGCTAATATGTTAATAAAAGTTTCTGGATTTCCAAGGTTATCAGTGAAAAGTACTCTTCCAGGTTGTTCATAAAAATCTGATCTCCGTGATCCTGCTTTTTGTACTTACTCATGCTCTGTTATTCTAGAATTCAGATTTTCTGGAGTCCCTTTCTGGGATTTGGTGTGTTTTTAACTCTTTCTTGTCTCTCCCATTGTTTTTAGTCCTTTCCTGGGTTGCATAGGTCTTAGACTGTTTTTAGGCTGGTAGTTGAACTAGAACAAACGCTGCAGACAGGCTTTCAGTACTAAATCCCACTTATGACCACACTGTTCTACTGTTCTTTCTGTATCCTTTCTGCCAGACCAAGGATCAAGCTGATGCTTCCTGCTGTGCTTTTTCCATGCACAAGTTGCTTAACAGTTGAGCAAAGCCCTGTATTTTGAGGTATGCATAGCTTCCCCTGCTGTCCTCTATAAAACAACGTGTATTCCCCTCACAGGAGAGCTTTTTCTGCACTGTTGTGGAGCTGGACCCACTCCCAGTATAACTTTTTTAGCAGTTAGTTTAACTACAAGCAGATAATTCCAGTTCAGTGAACTGAAATGAACCATGAGAGTTCTGGCCTGTGAATATGAATTTAACTTTATGCAAAAACTCCTCAAACACTGGAAGAATATGACACTTCTAAACATAACTGCTTTAGATTTACTGGAACAGTGATGGACTTATACATCATTTAAAATCACAAGGATTCTAAAAACAGTATAAAATTTCAGTATCTATGGAAACTGGGCTGCTTCTGTTTATCTACCTGGATTGTCAATCTCAACTATTTCTCAGATCTGTTCGGTAAAGTCTACTTGCTCCCTCCTGACACCAAATTCTGCAGATTCACCTTTAAACCCTTCCTTCCATCAAGCTTATTTTAACCTTTTAATTACACGATCTCCTACAAATTTTTTTTTTGAGCTTTTGCTTGCTTTGCCATTTAGTGGCACTGGTACTGAATTCAAAAGGTACAAGCTATACTGGTCCGTTTTCAAATGCTACCTTAAAGGCCTTTGTAAGGGATGTCCAGCAGAACTAGTATTTGTTTTTATGATGCACTGGGTGTATTCTATGAAACAGTTAGCATTCTTGTTGATTTAATAGTACAGTTTTAGGTATGTCATATCTTGTCTTATTTATTTTATTACAGAATCACAGAATGGTAGGGGTTGGAAGGGACCTCTGGAGATGATCTTGTCCAACCCCCTGCTTGAACAGGGGACACCTAGATCAGGGGGCACAGGAACGCATCCAGGTGGGGTTTGAATGTCTCCAGGGAAGGAGACTCCACAACCTCCCTGGGCAGCCTGTCCCACTGCTCTGTCACCCTCACAGTAAGAAGTTTTTTCTCATATTGAGGTGGAACTTCCTGTGTTCCAACTTGTGCCCATTGGCCCTTGTCCTGTCATTGGGCACTATTGAAAAGAGCCTAGTCCCATCATCCTGACACCCACCCTTTAGTTGTTTATAGGTATTGATGAGATCCCCCCTCAGTCTCCTCCAGGCTGAACAAACCCAGGTCTCTCAGCCTTTCCTCATAAGGGAGATGCTCCAGCCCCCTGATCATCTTGGTAGCTCTCTGCTGGACTTGCTCAAGCAGTTCCCTGTCCTTCTTAAACTGGGGGGCCCAAGACTGGACACAGTACTTCAAATGTGGTCTCACTAGGGCAGAGTAGAGGGGGAGGATAACCTCCCTCCATGTGCTGGCCACACTCCTTTTAATGCATCCCAGGATACCGTTGGCCTTCTTGGCCACAAGGGCCCCTTGCTGGCTCAGGGTCACCTTGCTGTCCACCAGCACTCCCACGTCCTTCTCAACAGAGCTGCTTTCCAGTTGTTCAGCCCCCAGCCTGTACCACTGCATGGGGTTGTTCCTCCCCAGGTGCAGGACCTTGCACTTGCTCTTGCTGAATTTCATCAGGTTCCCCTCGGCCCAGCTCTCCAGCCTGTCCAGGTCTCGCTGGATGGCAGCACAGCCTTCTGGTGTATCAGCCACTCCTCCCAGCTTGGTATCATCAGTAAACTTGCTGATGTTAGACTCTATCCCATCATCCAGGTCACTGATGAATATGTTGAACAGGATTGGACCCAGCACAGACCCCTGGGGAACACCACTAATGACAGGCCTCCATCCATACTCTGTTCCATTGATCGTGACCTTCTGAATTCTCTTGTCGAGCCAGTTCACGGTCCATCTCACTGTCTGGTCATCCAACCCACACTTCCTTGACATGCCTTGCCAGATTTAATTCCAAGTGGGCCATGGCCTTCCTCGTTGCATCTCTGCATACCCTGACAACATTCCTATATTCCTCCCAAGTGGCCAGTCCCTTTTTCCACATACCGTGAACCTCCTTCTTCCATTTGAGTTTCTCTAGAAGCTCTTTGGTCATCCATGCAGGTCTCCTGGCTCCTCTGCTTGACTTCTTCCTCCTGGGGATTCACTGATCCTGAGCTTGGAGGAAGTGGTACTTGAATACTGTCCAGCTTTCTTGGGCCCCCCTGCCTTCCAGAGCCCATGGGATTCCTCCTAGCAGGTCTTTGAAGAGGCCAAAGTTGGCCATCTTGAAGTATCCTAAACTCAACCATCTCATAGTCACTGCAGCCAAGGCTACCCCCAACTCTCGCATCCTCAATCACCCCTTCCTTGTTTGTTAGTTGTAGCTGTACGCTTCTACGGGAGAACTTATCATGGGCCGCATATCTCCGGGACACAGGGCTCTACCCACCCTGGGGACAGTGATGCACAGACATCAATATGATGGATACAAAATGTCCGTTTATTTAGCTGCGTCACACACTTATATAGCTCTTGCGCTTCCTGTTCCTGTCACTCCTATGGGGAGGAGTCTGTCTTTCCATCACATCCCATGATCTTCCGGTCGCCGATCCCTGTCTATTCCCCTACAGTTAGTATAAGGTCCAGCAGCACATATCACCTTGTTGGCTTCTCCACCACTTGCATCAAAAAGTTGTCCTCGATGCTCTGCAGGAACCTTCTGGATTGTGCATGGCTCACCGAGTTGCTTTTCCAGCAAATATCAGGGTGGTTGAAGTCCCCCATGAGGACCAGGGACTACTTCCAGCTGTCTGTCAAAGGCCTTGTTGACTTCCTCTTCTTGATCAGGTGGCCTGTAGCAAACGCCTGCAACTGCGTCACCCATATATTTTGCTGTCTCTTAATTTTTACTCAAAAGCTCTCAACTTGTTCTCCTTCCACTCCAAGGCAGAGCTGGATGCATTCCAGTTGCTCCCTCACATAAAGAGCAACTCCCCCACCTCGCCTTGCTGGTCTGTCTTTCCTGAAAAGCCTGTAGCCGTCCATGGTCACATTCCAGTCATGTGAGCTATCCCACCATGTCTCTGTGACTGCAATGAGATGATGGCCCTGCAACCGCACACAGATCTCTAGTTCCTCCTGTTTATTTCCCATGTTGCATGCATTGGTGTACAGGCATTTCAGAAAGGTGCTTGAGCACACAGGTTTCCCCAGAGGGGTGTACAAGGACCTGCTACAGCTATGCAAACCCTTGAGGTGGTTGGTCTCCTGGTTGCCATCACATGAGGCTGCCACAGCACCTTTATCACTGCTCAGGTTGTCCTTTCCTATTCCCCCATCGTGTGTGATGGCATTAGCATTGCCAGTTTGTCCCCCTCCCCACAAGTTCCTCAGTTTAAAGAAGGAAATTAGTGTATTCATGCAATGCTGTTACTGAAACTGTATGCAGGAGAGAATATGGTTACTGTGAAAGCCACAGTTCTGGTTATCCATTACCAAGCTTATTGCCTGTGGAGATGAAGACAGTGCAGTTAACATCATATTCACTACTACAAAATACTGTGCATGAAGGGAAAAAAAGTTCACTTGTTTTGTAATTCTTCATTTCTTGAATAAAATAAAATATAATGTAATGTTTTTTGCTTTTATTATGTCTAAATTTTTGTAAAGCCAATATTTAAGAATGCAGGGCCCTCATCTAACCACGTGAAAATGTTCATCCTTCTAGCAAGTTTTGGTTTGTGCTAATGAAACCTCATACTATCTTCTGAAAGGAAGATGATTTATTTGCTAGTATAGTGACATGCTTTTACAGGGCTGGAGTTTGTGGCAAGGAGTATGTTTTTAAAATGTAATTAAATATCTATATTTCATTTATTCGGTCATACAAAACAGACTAATTTTTCAGCAAGATAAAGATTTGAAGAACACATTAAAAATCTGTTTCTCCCCAGACTTACAGCTAAACCAAATAATCACATTTCCTCTTAGTAAAACTCACCAACTTAATGTCTACTCATAAATGTCTTATTTAAATGAGATTTCAAACATGCTTTATTTTTACATATTTGCTGATAGCAGTGTAGCCATTCTGTCAGAAAGGTTTGCAATACCATGTATAGTTTCTTAGAAAAAAAGTAAAAATCGAGTAGTGAGAGAAATCATATAATCAGTGATAGTGCAAAAATAGTAAAAATCCATTTTGTTTTATTACATCATTCAGATAGTTTCAGAATCATAATTTAAATACTAATATTCCACGGGAGCATATGTTATTTTTACATCACCTGTATCCTGTGGGATGCTTAAAATGTTTTCAAATACTCTCATTAACAAACAACAAACTAGTTTTACAGGCTTTTGTAGTGGATAGACTTTTTCAGGATGAGCAAAATATATGGCCAATTAATGTGTAGCTTAGTTCGTACAACTCTCCTTCAATGTATGTTCATGCTTCTGAACATACTCATATTTGCATATTATTCCTTTGTCTAATAAAAATGCAGTTCTTACTCCATCATGACAGTAAAATAAAATTCTATGAACAGATGTTAAATACAATCTCTGTTAATTCCTTTTTGTTTTTTCCTAAAAGAAAAGTTAAAGTTTACTTTTCTATGACTAGGAACGGAAAAGAGCCCTAGAAGCAGAACGGCAAGCCCGAGTTGAGGAGCTGCTGATGAAGAGGAAGGAACAAGAAGCACGGATTGAACAGCAGAGGCAAGAGAAAGAAAAAGCACGGGAAGATGCTGCACGGGAGAGGGCCAGGTAACTTTACAATAATTTTGTTAGTTCCCTGTCCTTCACCATTGTCCTTTCCCACAAACTATAGCTTCTCTACAACAACAACAGTCCCTTCTTAGCTCTTCAGGCTTAGTATTGTAAAAACTAACAATAATAAATATTCTTGATGAATGGTTCAAAAGAAGAAATCAAGTGAGTAATCATTAATTCTGTAATAGATTTTTGTATTCCTTACATACATACACAATATAACATGCAAGGCTGTATTTTATTATAATCATCTTAGCTTTATTGCTAACAAGGCCTTTTAATAATTTGCCTTTTTCATATTTTAGCTTGGTTTTCAAAGGGAGCAAGATCAATGTCCCTGTGTTCCCCACTCCCTCCACTCTTCAGTAACTTTTGGATTTACTGGCATCAATTTGAATTCACCTTGTTGTAGTCACCAGAGATTGCATTTGTGAAGCACAAGGCTGGGAAATCAGGCTTCATTAATTCCACTGCCTACAAACTACTTGGATTATGGTTTTGCCCATAATCAGGTGCCCATAAAGGAGTTTTTGTATGGGCTCTTCTCTCCCTTTCTTTTGAGCCAGACAGGAGGTGCAGAGAGAGTGTGGGGCAGCATTGTGGTGTGTCAGAGGTTTATTTTTCAAGTCTGATTCAGGAAAAGTGGTCTCTGCTTATTGCTTAATTTGCCAAATTCTATTTGTATTCACCTCCTATTATTACCGCTTTCCGTACAGTTCCACTGCCACAAGCATTCCATAAAACCTAAACTGAATTTACAGTTTTTCCTACGACAAGTGTTCACTCACTAATGGTTCTTCAAATGTTTTTATTGTCATAGCTTGTTTTCTTCAAAGTTGTTGTTTTTTTCCCCCTCCAAATAAAATATTCAGATATTGATTGATCACCTTCTTTCATCTTCCAAAGTCATGAATAATTCTAGCTTGACATCATAAAGAGATTCAACTTTTAGATGTTTAGTGAATCATGGGTAGGATCTATGACTTTGCCCTGGACTTCATGAACCTTTCCTCAATAGACTGAGCCAAAGTCACAATGAGATAGAATGAATTGGAAGGGAGAGATCCTTCAGTATTTTATTCTAATTCACAGACACTTGAGGAAGATTATGACCAACAGGGAGGATTTTGGTTATGATATTTTGGGAAGTTGCATGTGTAAGGCTTCTACATCTTTATGAAATTTGAGACAACACTCACAGTAAGCAAATGTGAGATAATTGTTCCATTGACATCTTTGCCTTTTAAGGTGTTCTACAGTTGCAACTTGTCTAAAGGCTCAAGGCATGTAATTCTTGCTCTTTTTGTTTAATCAGTTCTAAATTCGCCACTTTCCTTTGCACCCCATTTATTTCATTATGACATGAAGAACAGGAGTTTCCATTTGCGTTCTACTATTACTGTTTTTCAGCAAGTTTCCTCTGGATTTGCTACTATAGCACTCAGTTTTCAAATGGTTTGTATTTGATATTGCAGTACCATGCTTGCATTTGTTTTTCTTTGCCAGACGCTGATTATACAGGAGAGATTTTTCTTTTTTTTGTTGTGTTTCGGGTTTTTTTGTTTATTTTTTTTATAATTTTGGGAAAGAGTAGGAAAGAATGTATGTGTGGTACCCTACAATCTGGTGATTCTGTTAATGTCAGAGTGGCCTCAGAGTCCTTGCATCTCCTTAATAACAGTTCTGAGGTTTCTCTAACGTAGTAGAGGTAGAGGAGGATTCAACATGTTCTGGGTTAGAAGTTAAGGGAGAGGTGAGCTTGATAGGAAGCTGGCTGTACTATCCCTTCTGTCTTGGACTTCGGCATATTTTGGTGGAACCTCGGGGTTTGGTTTTCTGTTTTGTTGGTTTTTTGCCCTGCTGCTAGGATTTGACTCTTATCCTGAAGATTTAACACTTGCTGGAATAAGTAATTTTTGGAATATCTGCTTAAAATTTCTTGAGCATAAGCTTTACTATGTCCAGCTGGTGGTGATAAAAGCATCTGTATGAAAGGAATAGTGTACTTAAAACTGACTTTAAAAGCCCCTCTGCCCTTATGGTACATTAACTTGATTCCAGTAAGGTTTTAGATGTAATTTCAGAATATTTTATATTCCAGAGAGTTGAAATACATAATATGGAAAACTTTGTTCTTGTCAATAGAAAAAATTAAAACTGTATAATGTAACCTAATCATGTGAAAAGCATGCTTTTCATAAGGGCCTGAACAGGAATAATGTTGATGCTCTATATATTGAAAATTCAGAGTTTTGTTTCAAATATTATTAATCCAAAGTGTGCAATGATATTAATTTGTCATAGGTTGTAGGATTAAATAAATACTCTAAAACACATATTGAAAGAAAAAGCTAAAATAAGCTTTGGGTTTGGGTCATGTGTTAGTTCTGACTTTTTTCAGCTCATGGTGTAAGTCAGGAGCTCTTTAACACAAAACCAAAGACTCTAGTTCAGTCTTTCTTTTATATATCTCAGGGGAGATAGCACATAAACTACCTAACGCTTCTCATCCATCATCTCTTCATTACCGCCTCCCTCCATGCCCATGGTGATTAGGAGAGTTCATTTATACTTTCTGAAAGGACAATTGTGTATAGTGTTTATCGTTAGACTTGCTTCCTCACCCATCTTTCCTGTCTACTTTTTTATTTTCTGTAGCTTTTTGTTTTAAAATGTTATTTTATCTGAGCCTTCTGCTTTTACTGAAATTACACTGTTTTGTCTATGACTTCTTTGTTTAAAAAACCCAAACAGAAATCCATAGAAAACAAAAACCACTGCAGTTTGGATAATATTTGTTGTTATCCTTTCCAGTTTTGTTACTCAAACTACTTTAGTTTTAGAATACCTTTTAAAAAGGTAGTTAACAGCTTTTAATGACTTTTTCATTGCTCAGTTTTATTAAAAATTTTCGTTACTACTTTTGGCCCTTCACAGCTGCCAGACTCCTAGGAGAGAAGTGTTTCTATCCCATCCCATTTTTTTTGTACAAACAGCATGAGGAGCTAACATTCTTCCTTTTTAGGGTTTGATAGCACCATGGCTTACTGATCACTAATAAGTTGTTCTTGATTAAATTGTTATCTGCAGGTTCCTGCTTAATAGTTAGAGTAACAGATCAAGTTATATCTTTATATCTCTTGTTCTTTTCTCAGACAGAAAATAAAAGAATCTTAAACTTTTCAATACGGTGATGCTTGGGGATTCACAGGCTCTTACTGACATCCACATGCATGACATCTGTGCTTGGGAACTTATGCTGGTTTTGGCTGAGAAGGGGTTAATTCTCTTCACTGTAGTGCCTGTGGTGGTTGGCTACCTTTCCAGCTTCCCGCGCTCTGCCGCCTCAGCAGGAGGCTGGGAGGGGCGGGGCCACGGCCAGGACAGCTGACCCCCACTGGCCAATGGCATGTTCATTCCATACCATGTGACACCATGACCAGTATATTAAGGGGGGGCAGTTGCATCTCGGGGAGGGGCGGTGTTGGGTGGTGAGTGGCTGTGTTGTGTGTGGTTTGTTTCGGTGGTTCGTTCCCCTCCCCCCGCCCCCGGGTTTCGTGCCTCTCGTTGTTCTCCTTTCCATTGCATTTTTGTTGTTGTTTCTTTTAATTTTAATTATTAAACTATTCTTATCCCAACCCATGAGTGTTACCCTTCTGATTCTCTCCCCCATCTACCGGTAGGGGAGTGAGCGAGCGACTGTGTGGGGCTGAGCTGCCGGCTAAACTACGACAGCCTTTTTGGCGCCCAACGTGGGGCTCAAGGGTTGGAGATAATAACAGCTGCTGGTCGCAGCACCACGTTGCCCTTTTTGCAGTTGGTGTTAATGATTGGTGTTGGTTTGTTTAGTCTGCTGTGTTCTGCTGTGATTAGTAATGTTTTGCCTACGAGACCTGTTATGCAAACACTGGTTTTCAGCTTTATCTGGTATTTGAGGTTTTTGCTGAAACCATTACTGTACTTTGGCTACCACCTTGTTGAGGCGATTAGCAATTATACCTCCTCCTCGGAGAGATCTAATATGGAGGAAATACAGAATGGTATCTCTGCAACTTTGTTCTATGATGTCTCCGCCTCTGTTACAACAACCTTTTTGTGTCTTGAACATCCTTGGGTGGTTAAGGTGCCCTTATTGTTAGTTTTTGGGCATGTTGTTTTGGTTCTGACTAAGCAACTTAAGAATATCACCCAGAAATCTGCCCCAAGGCTTGACAGACTGGCAGGGCGTGTGGGATAGCATGGGCAAATACCTAGGGCAGGGGGCACCCCCAGTGTTTTGGAGTTTCACCCTGAACAAGTGCAGAATCCTGAAAAACTAGCAGAAGATTTGGAGAAAATATGCTGTTATGCTGGGAACTCCAGAGAGACACAGGTAACTGCAATGTGCTGGGGCCTGGCCCATGCGTACCGAGCCCTGCTCAGCAGTACTCAGTGCTCCCAAGGGGAAGAGAACGTCTCCGGATTGAAAGGCAAAGTGACAGGCACTGCGGCCACTCAAACCCCCACGACAAGTACTGGAGCTGGCTCAGAGAATCAACCCGTGCCAGTATCAGTCACCCTCATGCACAAGACGAAATATTGGAAGCGGACGTCAACTTGTTTAGAACGGGATGATGAAAAAGCAGGGCCGTCACGGGGACAGGAGGAAGAAGTCATAAATGAAATAGAGGCCACCCGATCCCTGTCCTTGAGCGAGTTGCGAGATATGCGAAAAGATTTCAGCCATCGTTCAGGGGAGCACATTGTCACCTGGCTGCTCTGATGCTGGGATAATGGGGCCAGTAGCCTGGAATTAGAGGGAAAAGAAGCCAAACAACTGGGATCCCTTTCTGGGGAAGGGGGCATTGACAAAGCAATTGGAAAAAAGAACACAAGCCCTCAGCCTCTGGAGGCGACTCCTGTCCGGAGTGAAGGCAAGCTATCCCTTTAAAGAAGATGTTACATATCACCCAGGAAAATGGACAACCATGGAGAAAGGCATCCAGTATCTGAGGGAATTAGCTGTGCTTGAGGTGATTTATGGTGACCTGGACGATCAACGGTCATCCAAAGATCCAGATGAAGCCGAGTACACACGACCCATGTAGCGGAAGTTTGTACAGAGCACGCCATGTTCACATGCAAACTCATTGGCAGTGATGTCCTGGAAAGGGGACGAGACACCAACAGTGGCGGAGGTGATTGATAGACTCTGGGATTACGAAACAAATATCTCTTCCTGTCTAGTCTCTGCTGTGGAGAAACTATCCCGAGAGGTCCAGCAACTCAAAGATATGTCCTGCTCCCCACCTCTACAGAGTAGTGTCTCAGCTGTTAGGAATAAGTGTCCTTTGGCTCAAAGGAGAGGATACACACCACGGGCCACCCTATGGTTCTACCTGGGTGACCACGGAGAGGACATGAGGAGGTGGGATGGCAAGCCTGCCTCAACCCTAGAGGCACGAGTACGCGAACTTGCAAGGAAGAACGATCACTCAGGGAGGCTCTTCCAGGAAAGCTGCTGCTCCAATTTCCAGTGAGCAAGTCCCCAGACAGAGGAGTAGAAGTGCTGATTTTATTTCTAAGCGTAATAGAGAGATGCTTGATTCACATTCACAGAAGTGAGTTGTGACTGCCATGATCAGGACTAGAGGGGCCCTGCCTCCAGCCAGGTGGAGGAAAGGGATAACTGGGCTTACTGGACTGTGTGGATCCGATGGCCTGGCACGTCCGACCCACAGGAGTATAAAGCTTTAGTGGACATTGGTGCACAGTGCGCCTTAATGCCATCAAACTATATAGGGGCAGAACCCATCGGTATTGCTGGAGTGACAGGGGGATCCCAAGAGCTAACTGTATTGGAGGCCGAAGTGAGCCTAACTGGGAATGAGTGGCAGAAGCACCCCATTGTGACTGGCCCAGAGGCTCCGTGCATCCTTGGCATAGACTACCTCAGGAGAGGGTATTTCAAGGACCCAAAAGGGTACAGGTGGGCTTTTGGTGTAGCTGCATTGGAGACAGAGGAAATGAAACAGCTGTCTACCTTGCCCGGCCTCTCGAAGGACCCTTCTGTTGTGGGGTTGCTGAAGGTCAAAGAACAACAGGTGCTGATCACCACCACAACAGTGCATCGGCGGCAATATCGCACCAACCGAGATCTCTGATCCCCATCCATGAGCTCATTCACCAACTGAGGAGCCAAGGAGTGATCAGTAAGACCCACTCACCCTTTAACAGTCCCATATGGCCAGTGCGGAAGTCTAATGGAGACTGGAGGCTAACAGTAGACTATCATGGCCTGAATGAAGTCACTCCACCATTGAGTGCTGCTGTGCCAGACATGCTAGAACTTCAATATGAACTGGAGTCAAAGGCAGCCAAGTGGTATGCCACAACTGATATCGCTAATGCATTCTTCTCAATCCCTCTGGCAGCAGAGTGCAGGCCACAGTTTGCTTTCACCTGGAGGGGTGTCCAGTACACCTGGAATCGACTGCCCCAGGGGTGGAAACACAGTCGTACCATTTGCTGTGGACTGATTCAGACTGTACTGGAACAGGGAGAAGCTCCAGAACACCTTCAATACAGTGATGACATCATCGTGTGGGGCAACACAGCAGAAGAAGTTTTTGAGAAAGGAGAGAAAATAGTCCAAATCCTTCTGAAAGCTGGTTTTGCCATAAAACAAAGTAAGGTGAAGGGACCCGCGCAAGAGATCCAGTTCTTAGGAATCAAATGGCAAGATGGACGTCGTCAGATCCCAATGGATGTGATCAACAAAATAGCAGCCATGTCTCCACCAACTAGCAAAAGGAAACACAAGCTTGCTTGGGCGTTGTGGGTTTTTGGAGAATGCATATTCCAAATTACAGTCTGACCGTAAGCCCCCTCTATCAAGTGACCCGGAAAAAGAATGATTTCAAATGGGGCCCTGAGCAATGACAAGCCTTTGAACAGATTAAACAGGAAATAGTTCATGCAGTAGCCCTTGGGCCAGTCCGGGCAGGACAGGATGTAAAAAATGTGCTCTACACTGCAGCCGGGGAGAATGGCCCTACCTGGAGCCTCTGGCAGAAAGCGCCAGGGGAGACCAGAGGTCAACCCCTAGAGTTTTGGAGTGGGGGATACAGAGGGTCCGAAGCCCGCTATACTCCAACTGAAAAAGAGATATTGGCAGCATATGAATGGGTCCGAGCTGCTTCAGAAGTGGTTGGTACTGAGGCACAGTTGCTCCTGGCACCCCGACTGCCAGTGCTGGGCTGGATGTTCAAAGGAAACATCCCCTCTACGGACCATGCAAGTGATGCTACATGGAGTAAATGGGTTGCACTGATCACCCAGCGGGCTCGAGTAGGAAACCCCAGTTGCCCAGGAATCTTGGAATTTATTATGGACTGGCCAGAAGGCAAAGACTCTGGAATATCACCAGAGGAGGAGGTGACACATGCTGAAGAAGCCCCACTCTATAACAAAGTGCCAGAAAATGAGAAGCAATATGCCCTGTTCACTGATGGGTCCTGGCACCTTGTCGGAAAGCACCGGAGATGGAAGGCTGCTGTATGGAATCCTACACGACAAGTAGCAGAACCTGCTGAAGGAGAAGGTGAATCGAGCCAGTTTGCAGAGGTAAAGGCCACCCAGCTGGCCTTGGACATCGCTGAATGGGAAAAGTGGCCAGTGCTCTATCTCTGTACTGACTCTTGGATGGTGGCAAATGCCCTGTGGGGCTGGTTACAGCAGTGGAAGCAGCAACTGGCAAACCCATCCAGGCCGCCACATTGTGGCAAGATATTGCTGCCCAGGTAGAGAACCTGGTTGTAAAGGTACATCGTGTGGATGCTCATGTCCCCAAGAGTTGGGCCACTGAAGAACATCAGAACAACCAGCAGGTAGATCAGGCTGCCAAGATTGAAGTGGCTGAGGTGGATCTGGACTGGCAGCATAAGGGTGAACTATTTCTAGCTCGATGGGCCCATGACACCTCAGGCCATCAAAGGAGAGATGCAACATACAGGTGGGCTTGACCATGGACGCTATTGCACAGGCTATCCACGAATGTGAAACATGCGCTGCAATCAAGCAAGGGAAGCGGGTAAATCTTCTGTGGTACGGGGGACGATGGCTGAAATATAAATATGGGGAAGCCTGGCAAATTGACTATATCACACTCCCACAAACCCACCAAGGCAAGCGCCATGTGCTTAAAATGGTAGCAACAACGACCGGCTGGCTGGAAACATATCCTGTCCCCCACGCCACAGCCCGGAACACTATCCTGGGTCTCGAAAAACAAGCCCTGTGGCGACATGGCACCCCAGAGAGAATTGAGTCAGACAACGGGACTCATTTCCAAAATAACCTCATAGACACCTGGGCCAAAGAGCATGGTATTGAGTGGGTGTATCACATCCCCTATCATGCACCAGCCTCTGGGAAAACTGGATGGTACAGTGGACTGTTAAAAACTACACTGAGAGTGATGGAGGGTGGAACATTCAAGCACTGGGATACACGTTTAGCAAAAGCCACCTGGTTAGTCAACCCGAGGGGATCTGCCAATTGAGCTGGCCCTGCCCAGTCAGAAATCCTACATACTGTAGAAGGGGACAAAGTCCCTGTAGTGCACGCAAAAAGTATGCTGGAGAACACAGTCTGGGTTCTTCCTGCCTCAGGCAAAGGCAAACCCATTTGTGGGATTGCTTTTGCCTGAGGACCTGGGTGCACTTGGTGGGTGATGCGGGAGGATGGAGAAATCCAATGTGTGCCCCAAGGGGATTTGATTTTGGGCAAAAACAGTCAATGAACTGAATAGCACAATGCGAACTGCTATATAATATTGTGTGTCACCTCTGTGTTGTATCAATGATATCAGAGTACGAGCCTCCCAACCCATGGAAGATAAACTGTGAAACAAGCAAAGTGCAGCAGTGATGGAACGATGACTGACTGGGCATGCAGCAACCCAACGCCACACACACCATCTCTCCCACCCTGAAAGACTGATATGACAGATGGAGCCCAGAGTCATGGACTGGGTGAACTCAATGGACATTTAATGGACACTTTACAGGGAAGGCCCATAAACTAAGGGAATGATGTCTGTGTATTATGTTAAAGGATGGGAAGGGGATGGGTGGTGGTTGGTAAGGTTGTATTGGATGGTATGGGACCTGGGCATGGTGTAAATGGTATGGAATAAGGGGTGTAGAATGTGCTGGTTTTGGCTGAGAAGGGGTTATTTCTCTTCACTGTAGTGCCTGTGGGGGTCGGCTACCTTTCCAGCTTCCCGCGCTCTGTCATCTTGGTGGGGCTGGGAGGGGCGGGGCCATGGCGGGGCCAGCTGACCCCGACTGGCCAATGACATGTTCATTCTATACCATGTGACACCATGACCAGTATATTAAGGGGGGGCAGTTTGCGGCTCTGGGAAGGCGCGGCGTCGGGTCGGCAGGCGGTGAGTGGCTGCGTTGCGTGCGGTTTGTTTCACTGGTGGTTCATTCCCCCCCCCTTCCCCCTCCCCGGGTTTCGCTCCTCTTGTTGTTCTCCTTTACATTGCATTTTTGTTGTTGTTTCTTTTAATTTTAATTATTAAACTATTATTATCTCAACCCACGAGCATTACCCTTCTGATTCTCTCCCCCATCCCACCAGTGGGGGAGTGAGCGAGCAACTGTGTGGGGCTGAGTTTCCGGCTAAACCACAACAGCACTTTGCTGGGGATGGGAAGGAGAGTTGCTAAAAGTGAAGCAGACAACTGCTTCAAGTTTGAGGCTTGATTCAGTTTTTGGAAGAGGAATGTAGAGCACGCAGGTTCAGTGAACAAAATAGGTCATGACTGGAGTTATGTGCAGAAGGAGACAATAAGATAAATGTCTGATCTTTTGCTGTCCTTTGGTATCTTGAACATTTAGAACCACAGTATTCTAGAGCATTGATATATGACTCATGATGGTATCATTTGATAGTGGTCAAAGTTTTATCTGTAAGTTTATATATTCAAACTTCCACTGATCGTCAGTTTTATAAAATGCGTTTCCCTCATTGTTGTATGGCTCTTCTTCAATTTGCCATTGTACTCCTCCCCTTTGGTTCACTGACTGCAGCCATTGGCTGAAGAATGCTAATGGTGGCAGGGTATCACATTCATCACTATTTTGTAGCATCGCGTTGACTATTATTGCTCTGGTTTGGACTGAGGTATGATCCAGGTTCTGCTACAAAGGTTCAAATATCTGCCTTTAGGAAGGCCTTCCTGCCCCAGGAAGATGTGCCGGGGAGGTTTAAGTTGGATGTTACAAAAAGGTTCTTCACCCAAAGGGTGGTGGAGCGCTGGAACAGGCTCCCCAGGGAGGCAGCCAAAGCACCAAGCCTGACGATATTCAAGAAGCACTTGGACAGCACCCTCAGAGATATGGTGTGAATTTGGGGTTGTCCTGTGCAGGGAAAGGAATTGGACTTGGTGATCCTTGTGGGTCCCTTCCAACTCAGGACATGCTATGATTCTGTTATTTATTAAATCATTGAAATTAAAGCATCTGTATTCTCTGTTAACTAAGTTGCTTTCTCTTGTCTTTCTTTTCTACTGAGCCATCTTCAGCTTCATATTTTGGGGTGCTTGTTCTTAGTTTCAAACATAAATTAGTCAATATTATGCATGCTTTACATTATTACAAGTTTTCTCTATATTACCTTTTGGTTAGGGATCGAGAAGAGAGGTTGGCAGCTCTTACGGCAGCTCAACAAGAAGCCATGGAAGAACTACAGAAGAAGATTCAGCTGAAGGTATAAAAGGATACTTTAAAAAAAGATCAAGAATATAGAATTTCTGTGAAATTACTTTCTCTGTGTATGTTTTATTTGTTGAAGATGTTACGGTGCACTGTACAGTGTCCTGAATTATATAACTTTACAAGATATTTTCATTTAGACTTTTTCATTAAGAAGACAACCTTGCTGTATAACAGTACACTGTATAGTTTGGAAAGAGCAGGACTGAGCTCTGTGGAATTCATTAATTTCAAAGCTTTGACTATGAGAACAAGTAAACTTGTACTTTCCAAGATAAGTCAAAGTAATTTTGAATTAAATCGAGAGGAAAATCAGTACGTAAAAACTTGCACACTGCTTGGTGAAGACAGTTCACCAGTCACAGAAGGTGCTATCAAAAGGTACTGAAATTAATGCCGTCAAGTGTGGCCTGCTATTTCCGTTTGTTTTGTGAAGGGCTCCAGTTATTTCATAAAATAGGCATAAAGATCGACCTCCTTGTAGTTCTTCTGTTCAGCTGAATTGACTGTCCAGTGGAGAACCAAGGTATCAGAAGTTTGAAGAGATAGCCACTGTTTTTCAAGAGATGTAAAGACTTCTGAAATGATAAATTATATTTTTAAGGTTCTGTGGTGGAACTATGTATTAAAGTTTCAATTCATGATAAATTATGTAAATTTTTATTGTAGTGTGGTTTATGTAGATGTACAAATAATTTTTTGTTGTTATTCTTTGCCCTGATTCCAGTCTGAAGCACCATAGCTACATTTACTTGTACTGTAAAATCCATTTTTGTTATTAAATACAGGTTCATACCCCAGCCTCTGATTTTATATAATAGTTGAGAGTTTATTCCATTCTCATGAGGGTTAGATATGAAAACCCTCTGAAATAATCCAGTGAACTGTGCCTGCTACTGCAGTTAAATAACAAGTAATTTATTTTACTTTAATTTGTACTTTATGATTTCATATCTGTGTGTGAAAACAGGACTACATAATGTACATATTTGTAGAATTGAAAGTTCCACTTGCATTCTGTACTAGTGTTTCATTAAGAGCAAAACCAGAACTGAGCTGTTAAATGTAACAAAAAGTTTTACAGAAAGATTTGCAGCAGATTATTAATTAATAATCACCTATAAAACAACAATACTGCTGACTGATTTTTTAAAATCATAGCATAATGTTAAAATGTCTGTGGTGTGTGGTGACATTTTAATGCCTTTCAGAAATAAATAGTTTCAATTTAACATTGTTAAAGTTCATCCTAATTGTACAATATTTGGTAATTCCCAATATTTCTTTGCACAGTTTAATTCCATTTGCTGTAATTCAATGTCTTTATTCTGTGTTGCTTTGGTTATTTTCCATTCAGCATGATGAAAGTATCAGAAGGCACATGGAACAAATTGAACAAAGAAAAGAGAAAGCAGCTGAATTAAGTAGTGGAAGACATGCTAATACTGATTATGCACCAAAACTTACACCGTATGAACGAAAAAAACAGTGCTCATTATGCAATGTAATGGTAAGTTGGATATAGGGAACGGTCAGAATTGTAAGGCCAACCTAAGCCTTTAAGCTACAAATTATTCTTCCTTCACAGGTGACAGTACTCTACACCTACTGTGTCCCTGCTCTGCTCTTGTGAAGTGCACCTTATTTTGTATTATTCTGTCTATAAATCAGGTGGTTTAGGAAAGATGTGAAAGAACTGTAGAGTTGTAGGTAGAATGGAGAGTGTGGACAATGTTCAGTTATTAGATGTCTCTTCTAACAAAAGCAAGAGTTTAGGAGCATCAAATGAAGGTAGTTAAATGTAGATTTAAGGCTCAGTAAAGAATGTGTTTCTTTACATAGCAGGTAGCTGAGCTGTGAACACCTTGTTATGAGATCCTGAGGGTATTTGAATTTAATGTGAGTTCAGGGGATTATTGGACAAGTTTCACTGGATTGAAATTCACTGAAGGTTACTAGATAGAGAGAAACCACATCAAGCTCAAGAAGTTATTGAACTGAGTTTGTTTGGAGGCTTAAAAGTGTTGAAGGAGAGAATCAGTGTTTGCTTTGTCTCTACTTTTCCTTAGGTGTCTTATCTTTTGGTCACTGTTAAAAGCCAAGTACTTTGCTAGGCAGACCTCTGATTTCAACAGGGTATGTCTTGTGTCCACCATTCTGTATGTCCCAGGACTGGTGGAGAAGAAGAAGCTGTACAGTCACTGAGTAGGGAGATCTGTTCTTGCTGAGAACTGGTTTTACTGATTTGCGTAGGCTATGCATTGTTGAATAAAGCCATATGTCCTCTTAAGCATTATTTTTCTTTAATTGCTGAATTAAATAAGTTTGCACGGGATCACCTCAAGTGGTGCTGGAACAGAAAGCCAGGTTCAACAGACTGGAGTCTTGCATATTCACTGATAGTGCATTTTAGAATGTAAGTCCAATATAGGAAGTTAGATTGAAGTCAAACTAGGATGAGAAGCCAAGACTTTTTTTAACGTCTTACTGTACAGCTGGCTAGCAAATCATTATGACATTTACTCTTAAGTCCTGCGATATTTATGTAAATTACATTGAGGAATAAAGTACTGTGCTTGAAATTCTGAACATACTCCTGACAAATTGGCATATGTTGTATTTAAAGTACTGTTATTTATAGATTGTGGAATTATCGAGGAAAGAAATTTACTATTAAGTCATTGTCATTACAGATTTCATCAGAAGTATACCTTTTTAGCCACATTAAAGGGAAAAAACACCAACAAGCTGTGAGAGAAAACAGTAGTATACAAGGACGAGAGCTTTCAGATGAAGAAGTGGTAAGTTCTGTAATTTTTTTTTTCTATATTACGTTTAGTTTTAAATGCCATCCAGCTGAGTAGTCTAAGAAAATCTTGAAAATTATTATGGAGGAATAGAACAAGAATATTTGTGTTAGCATGGGAATATTAGTGCCTTTTTGAATATAAACTACCAATGAAAAGGAATTAAAAAACTGGTGGATCAAATACTTCAGGCAACTGCCATTTGAAACAGATTGTGTATGGAATGTGAATAATTGCTTTCCTATTAATCCAAAGGCATTTTTATCTCGCTATATTAATCTTTTCATCATAAAAATGTGATGTGTTGCAGGTGCCTTTTGCTTTACTTTTTTTTTATCCCTTCCTGTTGCTTAAAATACCTTAGTCCTTTTTTAGGTTGTCAGATGTGCTATCCTATGCATCAAGGTCAATAATGCTGAAAATTGTAGTGCTGAATTACTTCAGCATGTAAGATCGGAGGTGCTTTGCAAGTATTAGCGTTGCTAGTTGCTTAGTTTTTCAGTAGCTTCTTTAGGAGAATTGGGTGACTTAGGAAGCATTGAGGACATTTTATACTAAATTAAGCAACTATGCTGTTTTGAAGAAAAGACTCCTCAATGGTTGTCTGATTTAGTTTCTCATTGCTGCTGCCTGAATTGAACCACAGTATGAAGTCAAGGCCTTTCCTACGAGACAAATTGTAACAGCCAGACTTCGACTTCTATCTTATCCAAAAAGTTTGTGAATGTCCGTGTATTATACCTGTCAGGTATTACAAAGAAATAATGTACAAGCCAATTCTCCAGAGCTGATTCAGATTTAACTTCATTGTGTTTGGAAATCTGTTTCAGCCAAGCTGACTTAAGCGGTACTGCTCAGTACTTCTAATTTTTGGTGGTCTCCTTGTTTCCGTTGCAGTTCTTGTTACTATTTTTATTTGTTGAAATCTTCTCTTTGTTTACAGCTTCTTACATTCTTTTTAAAAAGCTTTGGAGAGTTAAGTTTCCAAGGTAGTCAAACTCACAGAGGTGGTTATCACTGGAAAAAACAGAAAAAGAAAATTGGAGAGAGAAATTAGTCTGGAGGAATAAATGTTTGCTGAGTTTCAGTTTGCCTACCCCTTCCTAACTCCAGTGAAAGTATATAAACTATCTTTTCAGTTTCTTTTTCCTCATTACAGTGGTAAGTGGGAGTTGTGTGGTTTTGGATTTGGTTTTAGAAGCCAGGTTTACCTAACTGGATGATATATAGTAGAAGGCTTCATACTGCATCCATTTTCCTATAAATATAAGCTGTGAGATTTCCCAGAATCTGTCATGTTGGTACACGCACCAAAGTGTGGGCAACCTAATACTTGTATCTATCTAGCCTTGGCTTGTACCTGTCTAGCCACTGATAACTGAACTAGGGTTCTTGCTGGGCAACTGTCTCAGATGAATACAGTGACCTAGATTTTCTTTTGACTGGGGGTTATACACTGTTCACAACATGTAATTTGATAGCTTAACAATTCCAGAAGAAAGGATCATGTTGTAACAGCTGCATTTGTGCCCAGTTGGTGAAAAAGAAGTTCCACTAGAGGGCACAGATATCTTAATTTTTGTGGTGTCCAACATCATATATGTAAATCCAGTGTTTTCCAGCAAAACATTTTGATGTGAATTTAAGATCCAGGTTAAGATTAAATGTATGGGATTTCTTGAATGTGCACTTAGTGCAGGAGCAAAAGGAGAGAGAACAGTCTTAACTGAATGAACAGCTTGATGATTACAATAGCACATTTAAATATCCTAATCAAGATGGTGCATAGTATTTGGCATACTGGCAACATACGGATACTTCTGGTGTTAGATATTGAATATATTATGTATAGTTAAATGTTAATTAGTCCAAGTATACGATTCTGAACTGTACTGTTGTAATCTGAAATTTCCTTGGCCTGAGGCCCTCTCTTTCCTTTTTTTTTTTTTTTTTTGAGCAGTAATAAGATATACATGCTAGAGATACGGTCACTGTAAAGCAGAAAAGCAATTTTATTTATCAGAGCAATCTGCTTTGTGCCTCCTTATTCAGCATGCATAGTTAATGCCAAACCTTGCCCCTCCACAAATAAAGCATTCAGTAACTTTAGTTAAGTTTTGAAATACTTGAGCAAAAATTTCCAAAGTATTATAAAGAAATAAAACCATATTCCAGGGAAGCATTATAATATTCATAGCTACTTATTAATCACTATTTTCAATTTTTTAAGTCAGTGAAGGTGTCTGTAGTGAGAACACACTTGTACTACTTAAAATTATTACTTGTAATCTGTGATGTCTTTAGATTATATACATCTTGTCTGTGACCCTTCTTCTTTGACATAGATGATTTTATTTATATCACCTTTGACCTAATAAAATTTCACCTTTAGTCTTATGCACTTGACACCTCAGATAACTTACTCTTGATCTTTGACTTGTTTTGTGTTAAACCTGTTCAGTATAATAAGTAGCTGCCTAGAAAGAAAGCTTTTTTTGAATTGCAATCTGACCATAGAATTTGTTTGTTATTACTTGAGAAATTACAGAAGGAGTTTGAAATATGTCTGTTTTGACCATATTGGTATCACAGAAGGTAAGATTTGAGCATCTCCTTAAGACTTTGGAAATGGATTTAAGTAAGTGATTATATAATATGCCTTCTTACAGTAAGGGTTTTTTGTTGGTTGATTTGACTGTAAGCAAAAAGTTAAAAGCTGTACTGAATGATCATTGACATGAATTTCTCTGGGCCAGGTGGATGCTGGCAGTTGATCTTGCCAGATATAATAAGAAACTATTATATTCTAGAGTTTTTCCATTTGCCGTAGCATCTCTAGGCTCTGTAATTTTACAAACGTTTTCAGAGATAAAAGTAGACTTCCTGTTGGGGCATATATTGTGCTTAGTCCCAGCATATATTGTGCAAGAGCTGACAGCTAAGTTAGTAGGTCATCGATAAGATGAATTCACTTGTAGATGCGATATATTTGGTGAAACTCACAAAATATTTTGTTACGTATTAAGATACTAAAAATTAAAAACCATGAAGTTATGGCTAAGATTGTATGATAGCTTTTTGAGTTTTCATCTGGGTATTTATTAGCCTCCAGCTGAAAAGGATGTAGATTTCTCTTAAAGCAAAAATCTTTTGATTTTGAAAGGGTGGTCATCAGGTGAAATCAAATTAAGTTCTAGTCACATTTTTTACTTCCTGTTTAACTTTTCTTTTGTCCAGTCTCTTATAAACACATTCATTCAAGTAGATGGCAAAACTCTTTCAGCAGGGTAGGCTTCAGGCTAAAAGTCATCTTTCCCTCATTGTATTTTTGAAACTTGCAATGCTATCACTGTCCCACACATTTCACCATTATCTTCAGTGCAGTAACAATGTTCTGTGTACATTTTCCCTCTCTGCTTAAATGCATGTCTTCTTCCATCAAACATACAGCTTTACCTTTTTACATTGTTCTTTTCTATGCTATTGATTTCCTGTCTCCTCTGTTAATATTCATATTACTTTCAGTTCAGCAAAAGATGTAAACAGTGTATGCAGTTTGGTTTCATTGACTTCACTGGAATCAGTTAGTATGTTGCAAGTTATGACTGATGGTTTTGCTGATTCAAAGCCTGTGTGACACAAAGGGCTTTTGACACAAAGGCCACCACTGGAAAGGTGCCAGCTGAAAGCCACACATTGTGATTTCATTAGACTGAGGAGTCTCTGCAAGGACCTTATAGACGTTTGCTCCCACCTGTAGCTCCTAGATTTTTTCTTCATTTTTATGACCCTCTGCTTTCCCTTTTTTCTTTGCCTTTCTTGTCTGTCCTGGTTTGCTCTGAGGAATGCACGTAACATCGGTAATCCTATAGCGTGCTTCCTTTGAACCATTGTCCTATCTCTCGTCTGTATCTCCCATCACTTAAATACCATGGTTTAAAGGCACTTTTAGAGTACAAATCATGTAATTCTATGCAGTCTATGAATGTTTCTAATAAGTGAAAAGTACTTCTAAGGAACATGTGAAATAGATAACTTTGCAGTGGTTTGGTTTATTTATGTAAGGTGCATGCTAGAATTTTATGTATTCTATAGCAGGATGGAGGAATATTAATAAAGCTTTGTTTGCATATGTGAAAAATGTGGGTTTTTTTATCAGGGAAGAAAGCTGACACTATTGTCATGATATAAATGAAACAAAGAACTTCTTAGAGGTATATTTAGATCAAATGAAAATATAATCCTGTGATGGAGTGAAGAGATTGTTGTTGTCTGAAGATTGACAGTATTAAAATGTGAGGATTTCTAGAAAGATATGGTTGGTTGAGCCCACCCACATCCCTTCTAAAAAAAACCCAGGTAGTCAGTGGCTAAAGCTTACCCTGTAGTGTGTGTTGTCAAGTTGGCTGGGGTTGCAGTGCAAGCCTTTTCTGGCATGGGTCTGTCTAGATTGTAGCAGGGTCTGGTTTACAACATGCATAACTGTGCTGGCAAGATCCCCTGGTACAGCCGCTGTGACACTGGCAGGACCATGCTTTTGCCAGGATGTGGTGAGAGGCTGCCTGAGAAAGCAGAGTTGTGCTGGTACAAGTTCTGTTCCAGCCATGTAAGGTTTATAGCTAGCACAACACACAAACAAAGTTGATGTTTGTATGAGTTTCAGTTTCTAAAAGCTTTTTAGGGGCAAGGGGTTGTTTTTCTTCTTAAAGAAGCTGTTTTCTCAAAGTTGTATGCTGCTTCCATTATTTTTTACAGACAAAATTAATGAGGGAAAGAGATGTGGGAATGTTTTCATGCCTGACCTTTGCTCTTTTTCTATGTAGTTACAAGGAGCTTTCTTGTCTAGAGACATGATGATGCCTGGACTTTGCTAGTTATGGTTTCGGTTTGTTTGTTTGTTTCTTGTTCACTATGTTTTCATTAAAATTATCTTAGATGTAACTATTGTTTTCTTGCTTCAGCCTTAGCAGTATTGGGAAAAATACTTTTTGTTTTCCCTTCAGAATCAGTGTTTTCAAGTTCTATTTAAATGAAGAATAGTATCGTATGAAGTTGTTTGGTAAACTATCTTAAAGATTAAGCAAAATGGAAAATAATAAGGGTAAAGATGAACAATTTTTACATTTCATGTAATAGAGGAGTTTGATGTATTTATACCTGTGGATATGTGGTTTTGAAAAATTGTTAGGCAAGATTAATAGTTCTTTTTTTCTTCTTCTTGAACATTCATGTGAATGTTACATGTCTACTTCTGTTGTGTTGGCAAGTGTGGTTTTAGCCATCTTTATTTATTCTGAGTTTCACTCTAAATAATGAAAGTCCTTAGCATTCAGCTTTAAGCTCTTCTCTTGTGTTTGATTATTCAAGGCTCTGAACTAAGGCTTTCATGTGGATTTGGTTTGTTTTTATTTTTTTTTTGGCTACAAACTCCGTGTTCCTGACACTTGTGGGCTTGGTCTTATTCCGGTGTATGTTAGCACTCCCGTCTCTTTTGAAAACTTGAATGATGAGTTCTGTCTATTACAGTACAAGGAAATGATCTTGACTCAGCTCTAGTGGTATATAATACTGAAGTCATTTCTGGGTAATACAGTAGTGCATACGGTTTGGTCGTATGTTGAACAATATTCCTGTTTTTTATCTGCAGAGTTACAGAATATAGACTTCATTGTGAATTCATTTTTTTCTTGGCATCTGGTTATAGTTTTCCAACAGTAGCCCATTTTTCTTCTCTATTGCTCAGTGGAAGCAACCTGTAAATCACCTATACTCAAGAACTCCCCATCCCAGTAAAGCCTCAGGAGTTTGCTTTATTCAATTTTTTTTTTTGTGAGGAAGGGAGGATATTTTTTAGAGAGGGATTGTGTGTTGCTAGAGGAATGGAATTAGGCCAAGCATCTGTGGTCCGTTTTTTGTTTATGGATGTTTCATGTCGAAAGTACCACAGGTATCCAACAATTACAGGAACTCTGGCCTTGTTATTTTGCTGTGAATACATTTGTCCTAGAAGAATCTGTCATGAATGATCATGTAATTATAAAGTTTAATCCACAATGCGGTTTGCAGAAGGTCTCTCAGTACTCTACACATCAATTTTACTTTTTTGTACTTTGCACAGCCGTAAATTCTTACCTCTAACATATTGTGAACTGTTGTTTTTCCTGGCAAAGATGTACATGATTAATTGTTTATTGGCTGTGTCTTTAATTGTGATAGATTGTTGTCAACAGTTGCCCCCTTCCTTCTTTTAGTTTGGATATCTTGAATATTCACAGACAGTAAGAAAAACTGCTGGCAGGACCAACTGCACTCTCATTTCCCATTCTCTCTTGCTTGCCCTTGCAGCCAGATGATATTGTCAGTGTTTCCAGCTTTCTTCCCTAATCTGTAGAGTGGTGCTTTCCATGTCCAGTATGCAGAACTCTCATTCTTGTGGAAGAAACAGCTTTATGGTTTTTTGCCTTATGTTTGCACATCCTTGAGTGACAAGTGGGAAAGGGAATGATATTAAAAATCCCAAGAAATATCTGCACCTACTATGCAGAATATTATTTGCTATTTATCTTGGTGGCAGGCTGTAGTATTGAATTTACAGAAAAGCAAGGTGACTAAAAGTGCAGTCGGCATTAGCAGTAAGAATACTATTTAGTTTGGACATGCTCAAAAGCAGTATTAGTCCCTCATTTAAAAAATTCAGTCTTAATTAAAATCAGGAAGTGAAGAAAAAACTACTTTTACGATGAAAGGTTGGTCTTCAGTTTTCAATGAATAATAAAAGTTTTTAATGCTCTGCTCATCTTCTAAAGTATGTTCTAGCATAGAAATGTGAATAATTAAAATCTTGATTTTGAGACAATAATATTTGAATATCCATTTGTTTTTATAACTGGATTTTTCACAAATGAAGCACTTACAATAACTCTAATGGTAACAGGTAAATACCTTCCTTATTTTGAATCTTCTCCATATTTTGGAGTGGATCATCACTTGTGGTATTATAACAGTATTTTATCACAAACGTGATCTCTCTATGATTAAGCATTAATGACAGTTTGTGTTTCAAGTTGTCATTGGTTATAATGTTGAAAATTGAATTTTGCATTTGATATAATTCATAGTCTGCTTCAGCATCTGTTTTCCATATTAAACATTGTCCTAGGCTAAGAGGAAAAAAGTAAAATACTGAGGAGTTTTGTTGAAACATGTAATAAAATCATGAACAAATATTCCTGTGGTAACATGATTTAGAATTGAACCTTAAAAAAACCTCTTCAAAATTTGGCAAATACTTGTACATAATCACTTAAGGGCTGTAAGAAACCGTTATTCCTGACGTTGGTAATAAATATTGAAAACATTTTAAAATTATTTTCTGCCATTACAGAATATTGTTTATTTTGAAACAGGTAAAGGTATTAATCCAGAAGATACATGTAGGCTTCAAAATAGTTACCTGTTGATTTGTTAGAATATAATGCTTATGTACCTTACATTTATACAGAATACTCTGTTTGCTATTATTTTTTATTATTAAAATGGTAAATGAATGACAGCAATTATTGTGATTTGAGCTACTAAAAGTATTTCTTATAATCTTCCTCATGTTTATTTTAATGCTGATACGAGAGGACAAGTGAAAACAAGTGTTTGGAAGTTCTAAAGATCAAATTTAGATAAATAGCTAGTCAGATTTTCAAGTTGCCTTGGTCTGCAGAATTCAGTTAGAAAACTTAGAAGAATGCCTTTTCTTTCCAAACTCGGGGATTTAAGGTTGGAAAGAGTATAAAAATAATGAAGATAACTAGTCTTATGGTATTCTGTTGCTTCTGCTCCAGTTCTGGCCAGAATCCAGAAATACAGGAGGGAATGAAAATGAAAAATAATAGAGGGGGGAAAAAAACCCTATAAACTTTTCAGATTCCAAGAAAGTAATTTTGGCCCAGTCTTTTGGGTGAATGTCCAATAGCCAGACGGTTTTTCCACTTACATGAATTGGTTAGTTTATACATAATGGAAACATAGCTAATTAATCAGTGTGTCACACTCTGTGTAAAATGGACTATACATTGGGAAGGTCAGGCCTTTACATCCCTGTTGCTAGGCAGTAGGATTTCACTCCACTGCTGTTTTGTGGTAGTCACAGGACCCTCCAGAGCTTATGGAAGCCAGCAGAAAATACTTGATATACTAGGTGATGATCCTGGCCACTCCTGCCAGTGACTCACTGGCTTCAGACTGGAGAATTTTCAGAGCATTCCTTCCCTGGCTGTTACCTCTACACATTAGAAGGACTATTGTGCTTCATGAGAGGCCAGCAAGGAGCAACGTGTGCACAAGAGAACAGAGGATCTTAAGTTATGACTGCCCTACAGCAACAAATGCCAGGCTCTGATTCTCTTCTCAGTTTGAGGAAATACAGATGCTTTACTGCAATGTTGTCCTACCTACCTATGCAATCTTGCCCCAGGCAGAATTCATAAAAAGGCAATGCTTACTTAGAAAGAAAGGAAAGGGAAATAAGTGTTTTTGTTATGCTCACTCCTAATTTTAGAATGAGGAGATTTTTTTTAGAAATAATTGTTTGGTACACTTTACATCACAATTTCATGATGTTAGTATAAATGTTTGCTGAGTAGTGACATGAACAGTAGCTTATGTGTAACATAGGGAACCACAAGTGTCATAGTCAAAGAGATTGGGTAGGAAAATAATTTTGCATTTGTGTTTTAGTTTGAGAAATACTTACATACCCAGCATTTCATCTGTCAAGATCTGATACATGGATGTTGTTGTAATCAGGACACTAAA
Organism: Phalacrocorax aristotelis; assembly: GCF_949628215.1. Taxonomy (NCBI): domain Eukaryota; kingdom Metazoa; phylum Chordata; class Aves; order Suliformes; family Phalacrocoracidae; genus Phalacrocorax; species Phalacrocorax aristotelis. Next base: position 34,714,427 of record NC_134282.1, read on the forward strand.
TGGGGAGAGCTAGACAAGAGTGTTGGTCTTGTGAATGGGTGTTTTATGAAGACGGTGTAAATTAGGAAATCTATTCTCCAGCTGTTGTATTTTATAGAGATTACTGAGGATTAGAATCCAGTTTATGGCATGGTGTTCCTCATCTAAATGAAAGTGGACTGTACTCAACTGCATGACATTTCAGCATTTTGTAGTATGTGCTATACTTTTCATGGAAAAAATTTGGAATTATGTTTGTTCTGGAGTCTGAAAAACTAATTTCAGAGAATATTGATAGTAATGCTGTAATCCATGTAATATAAACATGTGATATAAGGGGTGTAATTCAGACTACAGAGAAAAACTTGGTTATAAGAAATGCTTAGTCAACAAAAATGATCACCATCAAGGTACAAGATAAACTGGGTAGTTTTTCTGTTTTCGGCAGTTGAATGCTAGGCAATAACCAGCAAGACTGTGACTTCATGGGTGACCTTATGAGTTTTAGCAACTTGGATTTCTCATGTAGTTTGTAGATGAGGCCCATCTGTATTTCGAAAGCTTCAGGATTCTGGGTGACTAAAAGCACAGTTGAGGGTGGAGGGAGAAGAGAGGAAAAGCAAAGACATTTTCTGTGAATAATTTCTATCTTGTCTGCTTTGTTTTGGCCACAGCTTTACATGTGCAATTAATGTCAGTTCGTATCACCTTGCTTGTGAATGAAGTACTGAAACTTGCACAGGAAAACTATTTCAGTTTTTCTAAAAATGTCTTCAGTGTTACGTACAAATTGTTAGAAGTCTATATGGCTTGATTTTTAAAGATCAAAAACGGAGAGAAGGACAGAGTGAGCAGTGTGTCCACAAGAAGCAGCTAACAGGGAATGGTGAATATATTTTGGGTTGAGCGGGCTGTTCTAGGGCTATGGGGTGAAAGCGTTTTGGAGAAACACAAAACCCTTGGGCATACTTTGCCTCCAAGGCTTTGCTATCAATCTTGAGGTGCAGCTTCCAAAGCCACAATCAGTCACAAACCTTCAAGGCTGCATTAGGAGACTCCAGTGAAGGGGACAGGCAGGCATAACCCTCCAGTGGCCTGCCAAACCCCAGCTCCACTTCATACCCCACTGAAGATTGCCTCTTCACATCCCTTTGCAGGAAAACTCCCAGTGGGAGAGTAAAAGTGAGAAAACTTGTGGGTTGAGATAAAGAGAGTTGGATAGGTAAAGCAAAAGCTGCACGCACAAGCAAAGCAAAACAAGGAATTCATTCCCTACTTCCCATCAGCAGGCAGATATTCAGCCATTTGCAGGAAAACAGGGCTCCATCACACCTAACGGTTACTTGGGAAGACAAGCACCATCACTCCAAACATCCCCCCTTCCTCCTTCTTCCCCAGCTTTATATGCTGAGCATGATGTCATATGGTGTGGGATATTGGGATATCCCTTGGTCAGTTGGTGTCAGCTGTCCCAGCTGTGCCCCCCCAACTCTGTGCCCCCCCGTCCTGCTCGCTGGTGGGGTGAGAAGCAGAAAAGGCTTTGACTCTGTGTAAGCCCTGCTCAGCAATAACGAAAACATCCCTGTGTTATCAACAGTGTTTCCAGCACAAATCCAAAACACAGCCCCATTCTAGGTCCTGTGAAGAAAACGAACTTTAGCCCAGCCAAAACCAGCACAACCTGTGATTGTTAAAAACAGCCTTTAGTTTTGGTGAATGCATGTAAATAATACTGGAGAGAAATAGCAGGAGTGTTTCTGCTCTAATGCATCACTGAGCCGTCACCATCTGAGAATATACAGAGCAATATATGCAGATGATCATGAGGAAATCTATCAGCATTCAATTCTTGTTTCCGTATTTTGCAGCTGTACATCACAGGGTAGTTCAGACTATCTGCTCTTTGTGGCACAGATTCTGCCATCATGAAAGTTGATATCTTATTTTGCAAAGTACTTGATCTCAGCTGTGCAACTTAAATGGTGACTTATCACATATGAAAAATGATGTCAGAAATCTGATACATAATGGCCGTCAAAGCTGGTGCTATTTTAATCCTGAGATAAGAAGTATTGTGTTAGTAATTTTGCTGGTTTTGTCCTACGTAAGTCTTTTGTCATACATAAGTCTTTAAAAATAGCATTTGAGAAATGGCGCGGCTACAGTTGAGATCGCTAGTATAGAAACTGAAACAGCAATGAACATTTTTGGTAGGTGTGAATACAGATCTTAATAACAGAAGCTTTCACTAGAAAAGAGCCTTTACTTAATAATGCTTTGAATTTATAATGGCTTAAAGTCTCCAAAGATCTTATGGTTTACTAATATTTGAGGGTTTGGGGTGATTATCAGTTAAAATATGCTCAACAGCACAGAATCAGGCCAATAATGCCCCTTCACATTGTCATAAAAACAAACCCCACAATGCCTCTGTGGAAAGGGTAAATTAGTCTTAATAATTCTTACTGCATTTCGCATTTACTTATATTAAAATTAATAAAGTAAAAGGCTTTCAGGAAGACTTGAATAGATTACCTAGTTATTTTGCATTACCTTTATTAGAAATTTTAAAACCTGAAAATCAATAATTATTGCTTAAATAAAAGCGTGTAGAAGATGAAGCAAGTTTACTTTCTAAATGCTGCACTAGCTTCATTCGCTTTCATACACTTACAGCAATTACTTTTTAGGTGTGTTAACCTGTCCAACCAATGGTTGTGCAAGTAAAATTAATCTCAAATTTAATTATTTAAAGGATTGGACGTACTGTACTTCATTGTGACTCACTGGATTTAAAAACCTTTATTTTTCAGATAGCTAGCAGGAGCTTAATAAAACATGGGAAGAAATATTTTTACACGGCTCTGAAGCATAATGTAGCAGCAGCTATCTTCAGATGTCAGTTGTCATTCAATACCAAGCTATTAGTTATACTTGTTTCACACCTGAATGGTGTAGATCTGCCTACTGTGATAATCCTACGCTTTGATCTGTACCTTCAAAAAGTGACTGTTTTTGTGACACAAGGTATTATTACTCTAGTCTTACTTTAATGAGCTCTATGTATGAAGTCTGATATTAATCCAAACTGCCACCCGTGAAAGCTGAGAACTCTGAGAAACATCGTTCACGAAGGTGCTTGAGTTCATGTGAACAAAATGGTTTGTAACCATCCTGTGTGCTCTTGACAGCAAGACCTCTTCTGGCCCTCACAGGCTGATAAATGAATGTGCTTTTTGAACCCTGTAGTTCTCTCTGAATCATCTGCTAAGCCACAGATATGTTAGGAAAAAAAGATGAGTGTCTGCTAAGGGGATACAAAGGTTTGTCTCACTCGTTTCTGCCTAGCAGAAGTCTGATACAGTGTTTGCAGTTGCCATCATGCAGCAGGAGGACAGCAGGCTGACTTCACCTGGGTGGAGATGTTCTGCCCCTTTTGTAAGGCAGTGTCCATTTCAAAGTGCAGTGTTAACTTCATTTTGCTCTGCTATCACTTTGAACTATTTACTATATCCTTCAAAGATCTGATGAAACAAAACCCAAGTTTCACTGTTGAATAAAGATGTAGAACTATAGCAATAGTCTGTGTTAGTTTTGTGTATTATAGGTGCTTCATCTCACTCGTAAGACATGAGGTAAACTAATAGTAAATTACGATGCTAAATTGTACTAATTCAATTTGGAAATCCCACTGAAATAATTAATAGCTTTTTGTAATAACTGAGCATCCACAAAAAGTCACCGGTTAAGTACCCTGAAGCCTGGTAGCAAAACAGGAATAGTGTCATAGTCGGTTCTGAGGAAGTTCTTTCTTTTCTTACCATTGAAAAAACATGAAACCATCAGTTTCCTGTGAAGTTTGAGCCTTATGACCAGGTGGTGGGTTTTTTTGTTTTTGTTTTGTTTTGTTTTGTTTTGTTTTAATAAAGCTTAAGGGAGAAGCTATTCTTTAAGTAGGTGTTCAGGGCTACATTTCTCTGAGAAGACAAAAATGAACTGAGCTTTCATAACCAGCATTGGGATGGTTTAGGTTCTGTGCTACTACATATTGGTTAAGATCCAACTCATCAAAAACTGGGTATTTTGCTAGTCTTATACTACTGAATCATGCTGAAAGGGGGCAGCCTTCCCAGATACCTTAAGAAAGCTTTCCTTTAAGCACTTCTTGCTAAAATTAAATGGATAATATTTAAGGGGGGGGGGGGGGGGGCGGGGCTGTTAGAATTACTGTATCCATGGCTTGGACAATACATTGTGGGAAAAAGTCTTTAGGGGTACTGGGAGTTAGACAGCGTAGGCAGTGTAGCAAAGTTAAAGTCAGCATTACTTTTAGAATATGCTTAGATTATTATGCTTGATTTCTCATATCTAATGTTAATTCAGCATTCATTTTGCATTCGTATGATTTAAGATAGAAATTTCAATTACTATTTTGACCAAATATATATAGCTAGGTTGTATCATACTTCACAAAAACTAAACAGTCTTTTTCCAGGAAATTTCAGAGATTTATTTGGTTTTCAACAGGCATAATATTTTCCTGAATCAGTGAAAGAAAATGTAGGTTGCTTTCTGGAAAATACTATCTATAAATTTTTTGACACTTCACCTTCTACTTGAATTGGAGGGATACTTACCAAAAAGGAAGGAATAACCACATCTGATTGTGGCACTAATAATTTTCAAAGATAAATTATCCTAATAAGCAATGGTGACCTCTGCTTCATAATGTGTTCAGTATTCTGTAAGAAAGCAAATATAAAATAAGCCTCAATATATTAAAAAAGTGGTAAATATATTCTAATAACTGGCATTAAACTAGTTGTTTATTGTTATTTGTAAAAATAAACCTGATACATTTGACTTTTGTAGCCCAGTAGTACGAGCCACCTCAATACAATATGGAGATATGGTGTTCACTCATTGCAAACGAGGTATTTGTACAAGAGATTTCAGTAGTGTGAATGTGTCTGTTAGTCTTTTATTATCAAAGAAGGACATTGCAGTATTGTGTACAACATCAGCTTACACATATTTTTCAACTGAAGTAGACTAATTGAGGACATGGTAGCAGTTTAAGTGGGTCACTTAAAATTGTGTTGATTAAATTTGTGTAAGTTTCTTGTGCGGACAAGGGTCTGAAGTACATTGATAGTTCAGAAGAGGTTAAACTCAGTAATGCACATTTCGATTGAAAAGTAAGTTTAGAAGGGGCACTCAAGTAGAAATCCCTCTTGGTCACTGAAATCTAACTTGCTGCATAGAGTATTTTGAGTGAATTTCTAACATGAGAGAATTAAGGATAAATAAAGTAGTCAACAGTTTAGCAGCTGTGGGGTGTTTTGGGGTTTTGTTTGGTTTTGGTGTTTTGGGGGGGGTTGTTTGCATGTGTTAGTTTCTGGCTAGTCCGATGGTCACGGGAGTTGTTACAAGCACCTACATGTCCATTCATGGATAGCATAGGTCAATCAAAAATGAGAACAGCTTTAGGGGAGTAGCTTTGTTGGTAATTCATCTCTAAATTACGAAGAGTTACTTGAAATGTAGGCCTTGAACTGCGTTGGGGTAGTCTACACTTTCACTCAAAGTACCTCTGAGGAAACAGGAAATGTTTTGTAACATTTTTTTTTAAATCTTGAAACAAAGTGTTTCTTTAAAATCACATGGTGTAATCACACTCCCTTTTCTTGCATGCCATGATGTCAAAACTGTACTATTTCATAACTAAAGTGTTTCTTCTGTGGGCAATTGAGATTTTACCAATATTTTACTTAAATGCAAATTTGTTAATGTGTGAGGAAAAGTAATATTCCCAATGGTAACATTGTAAGTAGTGAATAGTTTCAATGTATTTTAACAAAAGTTAAGACAAGTCTAGGTTTTCATGAAGAGTTAAAATCATAAACCAGAATTAGCTCATTTAATATTACGATTTGTGTTGGTAGGGCAGGGCATTGGTTTCATGTAGCTATAAAAGGCAGCTTGGAGAAGAGAGAGGATGTCAACTTGGAGTTCATTCCTGTTATGCAACAGTTTCTTGAAAATGAGGGACAAAATTTACTCTCTGTTACTTCTCTCAATAATTCTCCCTTTCTCTTTATAATACCAGTGTTGTGTTCTCTCCAGTATGAAATAATCTCTTTTCCAAAATTTATTTTACTTTTTTTCTTCAGTTTCTTAACCTCTGGTTAAATATTTACCACTGCTGCTTCCTGGGAAGATAATCTTTAATCTCTCTTGTGTACCGTAAGATTAAATATTACTTCCATATCTTCTGCAGGAGCACCTGTCATTAAAAAAGTACATTGTGGATATTGTGATTGAGAGTTCTGTTCCTGTGGAAGCATTAAAAGATGGAGAGGAGAAACAAAAAGCTAAAAAGAAAGCCAAAAAGTTAAAGGCACGGATGAACTCCAGGTAGTACAAATTTCTTTTTAACTTTTTTCTTTAAATTTTGTTCTAAACTTTACCTTTTGTCCTTTAGTACGAGCGCAATGGAAGGCTGAAAAAAATATAAAATTATTTGCTTTGGGAGTGTCTTGAAAATAACACTGATGAGCCTAATTTATGGCCACTTTCTCTGATTGAGAAAGAAAACTGAATATCGATCTGGAGCCCTTGGTTTCACCTGTTAAGAGCTTTTCCCATAATTGGATACCAGTGCCCTGCCAAAACTGTAGCCTCTTCTAGCATACAATAGCATGTTTAAATTTGTGTAAACCATACCTATTTTTCTTTCTAGCTATTGATTTTTAAATGAAGTATCAAGGAAAAAATCAATAGTAATCAACAAATAGAAGTCAGCCTGCTGTAGTGTCAAATCCCATGACTAAAACTAATCATTTTTTGTTGCCTATCACAACAAAAAGTTAAAAATATCTTTCAAATGAGAGAGTGTTGTCAGATCTGCAATTTGTTATTAGTCTAAGAAATGACATCTGCAAATCAATGTGATATGCAGGACATCATTATATCACAAGCTGGCAGTGTCAGTCTTTATAGCTGAATAGTCCCCAGCTGAGGTTAATACTTAACTGAACATTATAACATATTTTTGCATTTATCTTTAAAAATACTTCTTATAAGGTAAGAATCGTTGTTACATATTTTCTCTGCCTTGTTTTAAAGCAAGGGTTACAAATAAGAGAAGAACACTGGAATGGATTTTTTAGACCTACAGTAAAATTAATTGTTTTATTAACTCATAATAGTGCTAGTAATGGCACATTAGTCTTCAAAAACACAGTACTTTTATAATGTATTACTGTTTCTGATTGTTTACCCCTTTGGATGAGCAAATCCACTATCTGAATACCACATTAGAAGATGCTGTTGAAACTGGATAACCTATTTTTCCAGGCTTCTGATTGCTCAAGATCCAACGTTATTCATATTACCTGTTGATTTAATGCAGTTATTGGGTCCAACTTTAATTCTCAGGAGCTGTTTCTGTTGAATTTAGTCACAGATTTGTCAGACCTAGGAATACAAGCTCAAATAATAATGTAGTATTGGCATGGATAGTTGAAAACCTTTCTCAGAACATTTTGAATTCTTATGTGTCAGACTGCTGGGTGAATCAGCATATTCATCATCAAAAATTATAATTAAAACAGTAATAAAGGGATATCATTTTACAAAGGTGATATACGATTGAAAAATACAGTGAAAGTTTCAAATTCTAAGAGGAGGTATATTGGCAAGACATGAAATTAATATTCGTTAAGCTTGTTTTTAGTTTTAAAGGCTAAACTTTTCAACAGGAGTACTGTTCTTGAAGACAACCGAGAGTAAAATTGAAGATCTCACCATGAGTGAAACAAAAAACCTTACTAACAAAAATGTCCAGTAGCCATATGAAGCAAAGGTTATTCCATGGAATTTTAAACAAAATATTGATAAGAAAAGAAGAAATCAGTTTGGAACAGTAACTTTAGCCATGCAAGTCTTGCTAGTCTTCTACAGTTACTATAATTGACACTTGAGTAATAGTATTAGGCATAGTAATGACAAATACCACCTGGATGTTGCTGCATGAGAGCTTGTAACTGGTGAGGTGGGGAGGTTTTCCATGTTCAGAAAATGAAAGAGGATTATCTTAAGTTATGTGGCTAAAGCAATTAAAGCAATAACCTCAGAATTACAGTATGAAATACTAAATTAAATAATTTAGGTAACGTCTACTATGTTTCTGCCCAACAATCAGAACAGTACTACAAGGCTGAGAGTTTACTGCTCCAAATCAACTCAAAACTTAAGTGGAATATATAGTTGCAGTACTTAATAATTAATTCATTGATGATGGTTTGAAGGTGAAGAGCATTTGGTGTTGATAATTCACATGGTTTCACAGATGTTAACCAGCAGATTATCTACAAACCATGTTTTAGTACACACTTGCAACTATTCCTTTTCTCTAGAAAAAGAAGATATAAAATACCCCCTTATACCTCAAGACTTGGAATTACACATTCATTTCAGTTTCTAGGAAGCTGTGATATTTTAAATTAAAAAAAAAAAAAAAAGTAACTACATTCAAATAGGTTTCTGTTGCTCTCCTGAGTTTCTAGATCTTAAATCACTATTACAATATCAAAGCAATGAAGGGCAAAGGTGAATGAGGGACAAATTGTGATAAATGGATTATTAGATATGTTGAGTAGTTTTGTTAGTCTTATTAATTATATTCATAACCCTCAGCCATTAAACTGGTGCTATAATAACAACTATATAGCTAGGTAAATTATCTCAGGTTAACATGTATGAGCTCCTATCAGAAAAATACTTTGGTACCTGTGTGGCAAAAGAAGGCTTGATGAAAGCTATCCTCAAGCAACAGAGGTGTAGTTACCAGCCAGGAAGCATATGCAGTTGAGATATGCCTTGCAATGGATTTAAAGAGCTCCAGTCGTGTTCATTTAGTAACAGATATTTTAGGTGATTATTCATGTTTGACTGACTTGTCTGTACGAAACTCAAAGCTAATGTGTTGTTTCTGGCAAAGAGGCAGGAAAGAAGGTAAAAGGTTAATAAAGGAATCTCACCTTCTTGTTTAATACTAAATTCAGTTGTGATTAATAGCTTTATTAATGATCCACAAATCAGACCTAGCAGTAATGTAGCAATATTTGTACATAGCCTAAGTTGTATAGGTTAAGCAAGCCGAGGGAAAATTTGAGTAGCTTTGGAAAAAAACTTGATCTACTTGGTAAACAGAGAACATAAAGAAACGGTTAGTCAATGTATCTGAGAGAAATAATAGCAAGTAAGTCTTTAATAAATCTTTTTCATTGCTGTACTGCAAAAATAAAACACATTTCCCATTGGAAGCCATTGTCAAAAAACTTAGCTTTGAAAAATACAATTCGATGTTTGTGAAGTTGGCAAGAATGTCAACTGACAACAGTTAATATTCAGGATATCTTGAAAATTAATAAGAAACACCATTTTTAATGGGTGAAATTTGCCCTGAGGCAGATTTTTTTTTTCTACTTCTGTCCTGATGGGCTTTTGGCACTTTCCTCTGGGGCTTGTTATGGGTGCTCTTGGTAGGGACAGAAAGATCACATACCTAATCACTGATTTAGTCCAGCATGCCAGTTAAGTTTCCTTCAGGTGCGTGTACAGTTTTTTTGAAGAATTTTCCAACCCATGAATGATGTTGTCCCTTGTTCAGCTGAGAACACAACTGCAAGAGGCTTGAATAGCAGATCTCCCTGAAGCCCCTAGAGATCCATGTTGCATCTGTGAAGTCTTCATTTCAGAATAAAAATTGAAAAAGCAATTTTAACTAATCAAATGTTTTTAACAGCTAAATGCTTTTACTGCCTGCTGGATGTTTCTTCATCACAGGGCCCTGTCTCTGAGAACTGAGTTTTTCCTGCATCACTATAGTGTCCAGATTAGTTTTACTTTGTGTGTGTGTGTTGTTCCAGGGTTACCACTGCGCATCTGTTTTGGTTGATGAGCTGGTGATGATTTTGACCTATTGGCATAGGCTGGCTGGAGTCAAAACAAGCAGTGGGGAAAAAAAGTCCTGTCTCCCTCTTCCCACTTTTTGGCATATGGCCAGTGTAAATAATACTTTTAAGGGACTAAAGAGGTTTGTGTTTCTATTTCCAGCAGTAAAACAGTCATATGTAGAGGTATTTCCTTCTATGCTGTACACCTAACAAGCTTTGTTGTGTTACAATACAGTCATTAGTTACATTAAAACACTCATGAACCTGTGAATATGACAAATTATTAGTATGTTAATTATAATCTCTGCAATGTAGGTAATATTCTGATCTGCACTACATGTCTAAACTACTAATACTTTCATCAAATGAATGTGATAATTTTATAATAAGTAATAGGCTAGCGCAGTTGTGTATATCACTTGTACAATTTTCCTCCATTTGGAAAGTCAAATACAACGTTTGTGTACTGGATTATTCTAAAGTAGTGATATTAATTAAAATTGTTTATAGCCAATGGATAAGCATCAGTATGGTTAATGACAGGGCAGAATTGACAGAAATGCCATGTGTTACTATGAAATAGAAAAACCCCAAAAGTTAGAATTACCTTGTTGGTATTACATACTGTACATGTTAGACAATAGTCAATAATAATGAATAATTTCTCCTCCAGGGCAAAGGAATATGAGAGTTTAATGGAAGCAAAAAACACCATCTCTGATTCTCCATTTAAAGCCAAGTAAGCATTTAACTTTATATATTTGAGACATATACTTCCCCCCTCCCCCACACCTCCGTCTGTAGTAGTAGTCTTTTGTGAAATTTCCAGTGCAGCAGGTGTGGTAAGGTTCCCACTCAATGTTGAATCATAGATCAGTTTCTAATCAAAAGGTCGGACCTTATAAATGCATTTTTTTCTGAAGGCACTGTATATCTTAAGTCATGTAAGATGCAATAATAAAGAGAACATATGCTTATCCTTTTTTTACCTGGAAGCAAGAAGGTTCCAGCTTTGTAGTTCAAGACTGATGGTGAAAATTCAGCACTGGAGTTCTGGGACTGAAAATCTTATGTTTGGCCTCTATTTGGTCAGAAAGAAAGGTTCATATGGTGAAAGCACAGATATTTTAATGCACAGATGTTTTAATCTGTGATTGAGCTTTTTAAAGAATAGACCTTTTTATTGTCTAGGATAAGGCACAGATGAAAACAGTGGATGGCATGATTAAAACAAGACCTACTGTCACTGCCAAATTCCTCCTCCTTATTTTGAAACTGAAAATCACTTAACTTTTTCTTTTCAATTCCATTGAAACTGGTTGGCAAAAGATGCAGAATATTTGGATTTCCAAAAAGCTTTTTACAAGGTCTCTCACCAAAGCTTTTAAAAGAAACTATATAGCTGTAGTGTAAGTGGAAATCGGTTAAAAAACTGAAAAGAAGCGGAGTATACAATCAGTCCTTGCAGGACAGGGATGTTACCAGTAGAGTTCTGCAGTCCAATGATGTTCAACATATTCACAAGTGGCTTGGAAAAAGAGGGCAAGCAGCAAGGTGACAGTTTGATGATGGGGCAAAGATACTCAGGATAGGGACGAAAGCTGATAATGAATGATAGTTTTGAAGTGAATGAGTGACTCGGCAGTAAAATGGCAGGTGAAATCCAATGCATATTAAGTGCTATGCAATGGAGGAGGAAGGCAGAACTCAATTATACCTTCACATACAGAGTGTGGGCTTTGAACTTAGAGTGATGGGTAGTTCCAAGAAAATATCATGTCAGTAGTCTTCGCAGTTAAAGGAAATCCTTTGTTAAAGTTATATAGAAAGGAGCAAAACCGGAACAAAGCATGTCATTATGTACAAATGCCTGCATCATCTACAACTTTTGAATACTATATGCAGTGCTCATTCTTAATCTCAGGATATGCTAGAGTTGTTAAAGGTTCAGAGAAGGCAGAAAAGGAAATCAGTAAAAATGGCTGGTATAACTTCTCTATTAGAGATTAAGTAAACTAGTAGTTCTCATTCTGGAGAAAAATGTGATAATGGAAGGACGTTTTAATTGGGATGTGTTACAGAGATCTCCAAGGTCATAAATAGCATGGAGAATATGGGTGTCGATTGTTTGCTCTCCTTCCTGGTACCAGAATGAGGGAGCACAGAATGAAGATGGAGCCTGATTCAAAAGAAACCAAAGACAGTGATTCTTAATGCAATGTGCAATTAGATGTATGGAACTCATTGACAAAAATTGTGCAGAGGCTAAAAGTTTACCTGCATTACTGCAATTCTAGGAAACTGTGTCCAGCCCAAGAGATTCCTAAGCTGAAAATGGCAACAAGAAACAGATTAGTAAATGTTATTACATATGCTTGTCCTGTTCTTAATGTTCCTGAGACATCCATTTACAGTTCATTGTTAGACAGGATACTGAGCAGATGGTGTGCCTTTCTTAAAGTTGTGCTCACAAAGTTTGTGGCAGGTCAGTCAAGAGGTTGTGGTGTCTCAACAGTTGGATTCACATACCTTCATCCTAAAATTATGATAGCTTTCCGGGTTGGGGATATTTGTCTTCAGACTGAGGTAATAACCTTTACCAGACCCTGTATGTTTTGTGGTCACTAAACTAGGTAGCGTTTTTTATCAGTTACTGTTGTTTGAGATGTTCAGATCCTTGCTGTTGGGCTTCCTTGGTTGGATATACAACTAGCCTGTATGCTTTGTGTTTCACGTAGTCTTTTCAATAGCTTGAAAACCTGCTGCTAAATCTCAGTATGTATTTTAAAATAATAAAAATCCATCATTGAGGCTTGACATAAGAAAATGAAACATCTCCACCAGATGGCACACCTGCATAAACACATTGGGGAAGAAGGTTCTCTTGTTGGCTCTGTTTCTTAATGATCAGCACTTCAATTTTCAAGATTAGTTTCATGGCAGATTAAGACTTCTAGATTTGTAGCTTCTGTGTTTTGCTTTTCTTTGCTACCAGAAAATAAAAAATTAGGGACTAGCTGTCAGAAAGTAGAAATGTAGGGCGTTTGAGTGACTCTGAAAATACTGATAAGCTGTAATGCTTCCACTTTAGTTTCTTTCTGACTTCTGGTTATCAGAGACGTAATTTGGTCATTTGTGTCTCAATTGCAGTGCAACAGAAACTCAGATTTATTTTTTTTCTTCTCTTGACTGATCCTGAATTTACCATTTTAATTCTTATAATGAAATGCTAGTGTGCTTTCAGGCAGAATCTTCTGTTCCATCTGCTTTCTTAGTTTCCTCCTTTATTGCCTCTGTTAGGGCTGTATCCTTGTAGATGTGAACTAGTGTGATGGCCACTGTGTAGCTTGCTTTCATCATAGATCTTCTGCGAGATACCTTTTGCAGTCTTCATATACCAATCTGGTGATCTAGCAGATGCATCTAAGTTTTTTGAACATAGTTTCCAATATGATAGTTACTGTTATTTCCAAAACTACACAACTTTTTAGCAAGCATCGGGGCTCAAATGTTTGCAAGCTGCTTTGGTATTGATAGGGTAGTGATGAGAGGTCAGGTATGAGCTGGCCTTTTAAGAAGAAATAGAGGACTGTCTATGAGTCAACGAGAAGCCCAGTTTATTTCTACTAAAATTTGTTTATACATTTGAAAAATTGAGGAAGGATAGGGAAGGGTAGTTTTGTCTCTGTCTTTAAAGGAAAGGACAAGAGGATAGGAAATTTCATTAAGCAAGAGTTTTAGCCCAGACCATATCTGTTTATATGGAAAAGCTTATTCTTCAGATAGGAAAAATTAATGGGAAAACACCTTTCTTACAGAACTAAGTAGAGAATCCTACTTAACTAAGAACAATAGGAAGAATCAGCTGAAAGAAACAGGCAGCAGTAGATCTCGACTGAAACATTATTACATTGAGAAGCTATGAAAATAGACTCTTGCCTTCTTAGCCAGAACACAGTGTACTGTACTATGAGCTAATATTAACTGCTACTGTACCTGGCTGAGAGAGAGCAAACTCTTGCCAGTACTAGGAGTCTTAAAAGCTATCTGACACACACTCTCAGGAGATCTGCAAAGTTATTGAGAAAAGTCATGTCACAGATTGAAGTGGGTAAAAACTGAGAGTGCTAAATGTGTTCTTGGTGTCAAAACGAACGCCAGTACTTTTTTGTTTATTCCAAAGGAAGGTTTGAGGTGTTTGGCTTGGAGCAGAAGTATACTAATGAACAGAAGATATTTTTAACTTAGTGGCCTGTGGAATTTAACAATTAAAAAGTTTGTTTTTTCAATTCCATTTAAAATGTGACACAATTAATAGATTTATTTATTTGCTTAATAGAAGCAAATGTATTATAGAATGAAATAATAAAACATAACTTTCTCTTAAGCTTCCTTGCTTATGCCACATTCTTTTACTCCCTTCTCTCCTCCCAGATTGTGTCTTTGCAAACAACTAAAACCATTTATGGAATGCGATTTCTTATCTGATTTTAGTTCTTAGTCATGTTGTCAGTTGTTACAGAAGAAAGACAGAACCCAGAATTAGTCTTTGGCAGGTAAAAAGCCTTTTTAGATCACCTTTAAGATTAAGCCACCTTAATATTATGAGACCACTGATTTCCTGCTGCAGCTGATAGATTGTTTCAGTAGTTCTTGTTAGTTTATGATTTGCAGATTTATAAAACCTTTTGCACTAAGGAAGCACTGGTCCAAGTGCTTTCTAAGCTTTACATTGGTAATACACTAGTATCAATAAGCAGACAGGGTTTATCCTGCTTTGGTAGACATAGTATGTATACCTTTTTCCGTTTCAGAGTACTGAATCTGCTTCATGAGTGGGATTGTGAAAGGCTCTAAGTAGTTCTTTTTTAGAAACAAGAGTTTCAGAAGATGTCTGTAACAGATTTTTTTTTAAATCAGTATCTATTAAAAAGATTGGGTCCCTTAATGGGGCAGGGGCAGGGAATAATTCCAAATACTGCTTTATTTGGTAGGTATTTTGCTTTCCGAACTATTTCATGTGCCGAGAGGGACTTCCAAGGAAAAGGACTACAGACATTCCTCACCTGGGAGCAGCCAGTGTTGCTCCCTGGCTTCTCTCCACTGTGCATTAACTGGTTGGGCACTGGTGGTACTTAAGTAATTCTATAAATGCTGGTGGACTCTTGGTGGATTTGTAGTATTAATTTTTATTCTCTGGGAGCTGATCTGAATGTAATTATTTAGTGTCTGTTAATTTAGCCTGTCAAAAGGTGTGTTGGTGGTGGCTCTCTCTGCATCATTCTCTGGTGTCCATCAGAGCACATTTTTAAAAGGGAAGGAAAACATTTTCACAAAGTTAGTGTTATTTACATCTACTTAGTATCTTCTAATCCAACGGCCATGTATTTCAGTGTTAAAGCAATCTGCAGGTAGCACAGTGTAATTGTCATTCTTTAATACAAGCAGGGAAAGTAAGGTAATGAAAGATTGCCATATGCCTAAAGGGAGTTAGCAGGATTGCAGGCAAAAAAATGTAACCCCCTAATCTAATACTTTAGCCAGTCTCTCTTTGTACAAGAAGGCATTGGCTTTTCACTTTTTTTTACTTAACCCTTTTGTTTTTTAAACTATGTAAAGGGACACTTCAGATAGTATGGAAATGGGAACCACTGTTATCCTGACAAAGGACTGCAGCACAAAAAGAGGACAGTTAGGAAATGAAAAATTATTTCCTGTAAGAGTCAGCTGGAGAAAAGATGGAAATGTAGTGTGAAGTCTGCTGTAGCAGAGCCCCAAAGCTAAATGCCTTTAAAAATATAGTTTTTTCTTATTTTCCTTATGGTATATCAGTGCATTCACAAGATAAATTTACTGTGTAGCTTTTCTTGGTGTAGTAGGCTAGGATCCAGTGAGGACAGTTATAAGATGATATACCAAAATATTGATTGCTGGATAAAAAAATCAGATAATCTCTGAAGCTGGAAGTATTTGTGCAAAAAACGAGTTTCTAAACAGCTATGTGAACTATAGAAGAGCCAAAGTGTAAATAAAATAAAATTCAGTTAAACCCTAGCAAATGATAAATACCTGCTTTGTGATTAGTTTGATGGTAGATTTCATCTTCAGAGACTTGCTAGAGCATTCTTACAGGAATTCAAATAAATAAATTCAGAAAATAATCTTTATAGGAATTTTTCATCATTTTCAGATGGCTTCCACTTGAAAAACTAAAGAAGGTGTGTGAAGCTGCAGATTGATATGTGTCATGCCTAGCAGTGTTTGGGACTATGTCAAGATGTAGAATGGTGTTTTCCATTGTGCACCTAGAGCGATCGGAGCATGCCACGTGTGCCACCACGTATTTTATTGATTTTACTGCAGGGGGTCACACTACAGGCAGTACAGCATAGTGCAGGGGCTGTACGTTGCTTTAAAAGGATAAAGCATAACTGCCTGTTTCAGGCCAGGCAGGAACTGCCACAGACTTTCTCAATTCACTCCAGGCACAGCCTGCATCAGGAAGAATTGGGGCTGTGTGTCCAGCTGGCATCTGGCCACACTCAGCAGGAACATGCAGGAGGAGTAGCCTCTCCTTCCGTACAGGAACTGCACAGAATCCAGTGTGCTGCCCAGTCGTACTAATCCTTCCTTGCATACATTCAGTGTACAGCCAAGAAATCATGGATTTAAATGTGGAAATGCTGAAATACATTGATGTTACTATTTCAAGGCTTTTTTCTAGAGTTGAAATGTGTTCTATAAATATTAACAGAGATCTTTTTTCCTTTATCTTATAAAGTATATTAAACCTGCTAAAAATTTTTAGCCCATGCTAAAAAGAAACCCTTAATTCATACAATACTTTGTTTTAATTTTGTTTATATATTTGCTATATAAACCTTTAATATGAATATCCATCATTTTCCTATTTGCAGTGCAAAAAGATCAGATAATGTATTTGTAGTTGCTGAACATACTATTTATTAAAGTTTACATTTTGGTATTGTTTCAAGACCAATCAGTGCGTTATGTCTTTTATGATACTTCTTCTGCATTCTGAACTATCTGTTTGTGGGCAATACTAAAATCTTAATCAATGAGATGTAAATAACTTTAGATAAAAAGCCATTAACTTTAGCTTTCCCTTTTATTTAGCCCAGTAAATTTTCAGTTATTTATCATTCCCTGTATGACATAGTAAGCGTTGGTGGAATGCAAATTGGGAGACAGAAGGAAGATTAAATAATTGCCTTGAAACATTTGGATTTGGACTCAACAGTATTTCCACGTAGTCACTGGATCAGGTGTTGATACCATGCTCTATTAAGCTACAGTGCGTAGAAAGAGTGTCCAAGGAGTACAATGTGTACAAAGAGTTCTCTCATTCCAAATCCATTCATAGCAATGATAAATTCTATATCCAAGCACAAGTCATCTTGCATAGATTCCTAGTCCTTTGAAACACTCCTAAAACTATTCTTATTTCTCTGACACTGCCAAGAATTCAGTTTTGCTCGTTTTGGCTGGGCTAGAGTTCGTTTTCTTCACAGGAGCTAGTATGGAGCTGTGTTTTTGGATTTGTGCTGGAAACAGTGTTGATAACGCAGGGGTGTTTTCGTTATTGCTGAGCAGGGCTTACACCGAGCAAGGCTTTTTCTGCTTCTCACCCCAGCCCACCAGCAAGTAGTCTGGGAGGGGTCACAAGAAGCTGGAAGGGGCACAGCTGGGACAGCTGACCACAACTGACCCAAGGGATATCCGACACTATGTGAGTCATGCTCAGCATATAAAGCTGGGGGAAGAAGGAAGCGGGGGACATTCAGAGTATTCAGAGCATTTGTCTTCCCAAGTAACCATGAGGTGTGATGGAGACCTGTTTTCCTGCAAATGGCTGAACATCTGCCTGCTGATGGGAAGTAGGGAATGAATTCCTTGTTTTGCTTTGCTTGCGCGTGCAGCTTTTACTTTACCTATTAAATGGTCTTTATCTCAACCTATGAGTTTTCTCACTTTTGCTTTTCTGATTCTCTGCCCCATCCCACTGCAGGGAGTAAGCAAGCGGCTGGGTGGTGCTTAGTTGCAGGCTGGGGTTACTCCACGATATCAGTATAAAGGATATTAAATTAAAATAATTTCTCCAAGGTTCACTAGGTGGGAGGAGGGAGTTTTTATTTCCCTTCCCCTCCCCATGTGACCACATAGCATACATTACCTTTTTTTGGCAGATGACCAACATACAGCAGGATATAAAGATGAAAGAGCTAATTCTTTGATGTGGCAGAACTGAAAATTTATTCTTCATGTTCCTTACCGTATGATGCTGAACACATACTTTAGAAGTTCAAATTTTGGTAAAAGTGTCCAGAAAAACTTCTAGAAGAAATGAGAGGCTGGAAACTTTTCCTTGAGAGTTAGTATGTTGTACAGCATTTCTTTTTTAAAATGAGGACAGAAAGTGAATGTGATGTTTAACTTGTGTAGCATCTTTATAGACTGAAGAGAAAGAAAAGGGAATATGTCAACAGAAGTAACAATGTAATGTGACTATTCTCTATTAGAGTCCTTGTGAGTAGTGTTTTGATAAACCTTACGCATATTGTATGGTGACGCCTGCTGTAGATTAGGAAAGTCCCTTTCTTTAGCCTCAGTGGTTAATCCTGGTTGAATTCCATTCCTCTGATGTTAAATAAAGCAAATGGAAACCCGTCTTGCTGTCTTTTGTCAGATGAAGTTACGTTATAGTGTTGTAGGTTTTTTTCAGTGCTTTGTATATGCTTTAATCATAGAATTTGGGTAGAATTTTTGAAGAGAGAAGTCTTTATTTTTGCTTAATGTGCTAGGATACTGCCAAGGCTATAGTCAGTCTAAATCACATTCTGTGAGAACACCTGAAATACTCATCGTCTTCCCGGACCGCAGGAATCTGACTTTTCATTGGTGCTGCAATCCACTGCCTGTGCTCGGCAGAGGTAGCAGTCATCTGATTTACTGTCCAAGTCCTGCAGTTATTTGTGTTTTGGCTTTTAATTTTCTTTCCCATTTTAGCTCATGGTTTACTGAGTTAGACAGAGGTTTCCTCCAACCTCAGGGAAATAGTAGTGCAGAAAATCTCATCAGGATGAAATCTCCATTTATTTTTCTTGTCATAGAAAAATCCTGACTGAATATTAGTGGATTCAGCTGACCAAACGACACAAAATCCAAGACTCAAAATTCTGCAAAACGTTTTTGTTTGTACTTCAAAAGCATATATGTATTTTCAGAGTCTCTTGAAAGCTTTTAACGAAGCTCTTAAGTTTTTCAGAGAAAAGATACAGAGTACCTGTTTCCTATTGGTTAAGTGGAAACTCTGCTTGCTTCAAACGAATATTCTGAGGTTTTGGGGTGGGTATTTTTTTTTAATACATGTGACTATTGTGGTACATTCACCAGGTATTCTGTCTCCTTTCTCACCTCTCAGAGATTAGTTAATGTAATTTTCTCTTTGCTATTACTCTGTGGTCACATTGTGATTGCTTTCTGGCCCTTTTACACTGACGATCTCCCATTTTATAAGCATTGATACCCTTCCCCTCTCTTCTTCCTGCAAAGCTATGTTTTCTTCTAGTCACAACAGTTTTCCTCCTACTCATCCTGCTCAATTACCAGCTTCGTCCCACTTTCAGTACAAATTGCTCAATAGCTTAACCAAAGGTCCACCAAACGCTGAGCCTGTCATTAAGAGTGACCACTAGCAGATATTAAGGCAATGGTTGACAAATACAGGGCAAATACTGAATGATACTTCCTCCCTACTTCTCTTAGTCTGCAGTTAAGGGACTCTATTTAGCATTTGTGTCATCTGCCTTAAGGCATCTACAGATGTAAAAGTCTACATCTAAGCTACATTCAAGGCAAAGAAGGATATGTTATGAGTGTGTTTTGACTGTTTCATTTTAGACCTTAGTACGAGATGAATGGTGCCTTGGAACAGTGTATTCCTCCTCACTGCCTAGCAGGAGAGCATAGCTGAATAGCCCACATGTAGACACATGAGCGTTCGGATTCATTTCAGTTCTACACATCTACATCTCTCCCACCTCTCCATTGTGGCTTCATTACTGACCCTCATTAATAAAATGCCCTTTCTGAGGTAGTCTGCAAAGTCACTACTTCTCACTTATTCAAATAATGCTAAAGAGCCAGTTCTTTTATGATGCCTATAAGAAATCAGCCAAGTAGTCTGCTGTTCTATTTCCCTTACTCATCTCAGGAGTGAACTACTCAGCTAAGTGGGTGGAAAGGATTGAATGATGGAAGAAAAGGAGGGTGAAATCATGTTGAAAATGAAGATGACAAAAGCTAGCAGGATAAACTGTGGAGGGAGAATAGGGAAATTAGCTCTGAACGACAACAGAAACCAACATAGCTAATAAAGAAGGACTTTAATGGCTGTACTGTTCACACTATTTGTATGTCATTTCCCTGAAAAAGTAGATAGTGAAATGTCATAGTCACTCTAAGCTGACTGTATCTCCTTGCTGTACTGCATCTTTTACATGCTGTTCAGTATAGATTATAATAATGCTTTTTCACAGGTTTTCATGATTGCTTTATTGAAATTCAGCAGAGTTTCATGACAAAGATGAAAGTTTGCACAATCAGGACAGGTTTTGCTTTAACTGCTCTTTCTTTTCTGTTTAATGTTGAAGGTTACAGCGGTTAGCAAAAGACCTTTTAAAGCACCTCCAAACGCAGGATAGCTGTTCGTTGGGGAACAACAAAGTTTCTGCTCTGGACAGGACTTTAGGAGACATCTCTCGTATTCTGGAAAAAGAGGTATCGTGACTGTTACTATATAGCTTATGATTAACCTATAAACTGTGGTGCCCTCAAATATCATCAGTTTGGATTTGGGAATGTTATAAACACCTATTGATGAATACGTGATCTCTGTGTAACAAGCAGTGTCTGCTATTACACTTTTCTGTGGTGGTTGCAGTGGTGGATGCTTTTATTTAGACATCAGATTTTATATAGGCAGTTTTGCAGAAGTGCTGAAAACACGCTTGACTGATGCTAGATCATCTGGATAATGACAAGCTGTACTTCAACTTTATTTTCATTAGGATTGTTTTTAACCTGGGCCGTTTCAGTCATCTGGCTTATAGCGCATACCCACAAACAGCTTTTAGAATAAGGGGCCAAAACAATTAGCAGAGAACAGATGAAAGAATTGGAGCCAGCTTTGCCGTCGCAGCCAGCATATTGTGGTGTTGTGGCTGAGTTTTGAAATCTGTTGAGTTTTCCCAGAGCACCACAAAGCCTGTAGTTTTTTGGGGTAGGTCTTTGATGGAGGATGAAGGTATGATGTGCGTATACGTGGGATATTCCTGTGTTTTTAATTTTTTCAAAGTGCTATGTCTGTAGAGCATGTTTTAGTTTATGGTAAACGTTGGATGTTTTTTAATTGACAGCATAGCATTTGCACCTTTTTTACTGTTTCATCATGGTCAGTCTGCTGCCACAGTGCTTTGTGTCTTGTAATGCATTTTTTTTTACCTCCATTAGGACCACAGTATTTGAGTTTTCAGCTGGAACATTATGTTCTGTTCTCTCTTTAACCATTAGAAAATACTTCTTTCATATCTGTAATCAAGAAATCACAAAAATTATTTCTGGGAGAAACCAAATTAATGAAATCTGAGGAGGGGTTTGCATCATTGTGGTTTGGAGTTGGTGTCTGTGAAGTTGAGAGATCTGCTTGATGCTTTTTACAGCTTAGTCAGTGCGGAACACAATTGCTAATTGCACATGCTTTTAAATACTAAATGCTGCCTGGGATGCATAGGGTTCTGCCATGTATTCTGTTAGCTACTTTGCACTGCTGATCAAAGCAAAGTTAATAGCTGTTTTGAGAGAGTTGTGACAGTTTCAAATCTTTCAGTGTTTGTGTTAACAAATTAGTTTTTAAATAATTATTTATTTCAAAATATAGAAATCATGTTGCATGAAGACTATAAAAAGATGTATATATTTTGGAAGTTATCTAAATAATTATTGGAAGTTGTTACTGGGAAGTAGTGTTATATACAGCCTTTCATCAGTAGATGTTTTCTGAGATTTTTTTAAATGAGACATGAATTGCAGCTAAATGTTAATCATTAATTGTTCATTACATTTTACTGCTTGTTGAGTCTGCAGTGGGAAAGTAAAAGGTAAATTTGATAGTATTAATAGGCATGTATTGCTTTGTTGTTGATTTGGGTTTTTACCCCCAAAACATTATTCTACTACTGAAAAAGTGTTGTTATATCTGAGTGTCCTAATCAATAAGGTCAAGAAAGATTGATTTCAATAGCTGTCACTTTCTTTATGGCGCAGATCGTACATAGTCATTTATAGAAGTGGATAGTAATTCTCTTGTTAACTTGCAAGTCAAGAAATCAGCAGACACATCTTACATGTCAATGGGCGGTGAAAAGAATCTTGATGGTGTCAGTCATCGACTGAGAGGAGGAGACTGACACTGTTAATTGAATTTCCCTGGAGAGCATAAAAATATACCATCATGTGGGGGGAGGAATAAGGGAGTGGGAACCACACAAGCTGTCAGTGTGTGGGAGCTGATAACATTGATTTACCCTTGCTAATGGCCTGGGTTGAATAAAGAATTGCCCTGAGGGAGGACAGAGTTCACTACAATAGATCCTTGCCACTTACTAGAAATTCGACAGGCTCAGAAGTATTCATGCAAAAATAAAATTGATCAAAAACCCCCTCTTTTCAGTCATACTGTGAAACACTGGATTTTTCTTTTGTTAATAGTTTACACTAACTGAAAAATTTATTTATACTGTCTTACCAGGGAGACAGGTTTGTTTTACAAATGATGTAAAACAAAAGAGTTGTTTTATAAATGACGAAATAAACTGCTGAGCTGATGTTGGTAACAGTAAATAAGAAAAATACCGTTAAATTTCTCAACAAAAGGAAGGGTTATTCAGCTCATTAGAAATTTCATGACTGTACTAAAACAGCATTAAAGGGTGGGAGTGTATTTATGCAAACTCGAATAACAAAAAAGCCACATACGGAAAATTGTCAGCCGTGTCTTACTGGGTTTTGCTTACAGGTAGATTTGAATGAGACTAACAGTTCCTTTTTGCACTTTGTCTTCATATGTTGTGTTTCATAGTAAGGAATAGGCTTTTTCTCAATTCTGGACTTCTTTTATAATGTGAGAACATTTTAGGATGAGGCATGCCTGTATGATTATTGTGCTAAACTCGGTTTTGTTTTGCATGCCGTCCTGTTCTGCTAGACATAAGCAGATTCTGCACTTGGGGGCAATTGATTTCACCAATATAGCAAGTAGAGTTGTTTAATGTAAACTAAAAAGTTTTTGTATTGGCATATTCTCTGTGAAATCTGTGTCTCAGGCAAAGATACATCTTAACCACTGTATTTTTTGAAGTCCTGTCTGTTTACTGCAGCACCTTATCTGCTCCTCATTAACACAGAACTCGTAGGCTGCTGCCGGTTCCCCATGCAACACAACAAAACTATCAACTTTCACTTCGAATCCAGCGCATGGTTTGAGTGCTAATAAATGAAAGAATTGCTTTGCTTTGCTTCAAGTGGTTGTCGGATGCTTCTTGATATGTCCACGCTGGCTTACTTGGACGAAGCTCTACAACCACTAGAAATATTGCACTCTGCCAGAAAAGTATTTGTAAGTTAGTGAGTTGAAGTGCAAGTTTTGAGGGTCTGACAAGAGGTATGGCTGTTAATTGAATACAGCCTGTAGTTCACATGTATTTTAATTAAATAAACATAAAAAGTTCTATAAAGTCATAAGCCACAATGGCATTCCAGTTTTAAATATGTTTGTACCTCTCAGCTCATATGCCCTTGCTTCTGCTAGTACAGGCAAGCAGGAGGCACACAAATTCGGATGGTGTTGTATACACCTGGTATGCTATCCCCAAGATGTATCCACAACATGTCCTGCTAGGGTGCTGGTTTGGTTTGGGTGCTAAAATTATTGGAAGGCAGTCCTTGGATGAGAGCCTATGCACAAAACCCTTGCTGGCAGAAAACCTGAAAGGAAGTTGTATTCACTTTCACCTCTACTTTGTTTAAAAGTATATTTAAAAAACACACGCATACACAAAGATGGAACAGCAAAATGCATGCAAATGTTAACAAAAAGCCTGGGCCTGATGTTGGGAGATTGTCATATGGGACTCTTCAAGCTCTTATTAAGATTGATAACGCTCAGTTTAAAACCTCCTGCAAATGGGCCTTTAATGCTGAAGAAAAACTCACGTACCCCCTTAAAGAAGGCAGAGCCGGTGTTTGAAACTGCAGGGCTAAAGCAGGTTTTCCGCCACAGTTCTTTTGATTTTATAAATCTTAATTTTTTGATGGGACTAATTTTACACATCCATTGTCAAGAGCAGCAGCGTGTTTCAGGTGTGCAAGGAATCCCAGATTAACTGCTCAAGTCTGACTTGAGCTGTCATACAGAAGTGTCCTGTAATAGGGAACACTTTCAGAAACCAGTATATTTAAAGCTGTATATCCTATTAGTGTGACTACAGGTACAGTTTTAAGTTCCTTATCCTTGTATCATATATTCCCCTCAGTGTATAGAGGTGAGATTTACTGATTAGAAAAACAAAACTGGTTTTCTACCGCATAGACATTGGACATTACACTGACTGAAGGATATATATTTCTAAGGCTGTGAACCTGACCTGGGTCAGAGGTTACTGCCTCTCAGATGGTCATCCTTAGACTTGCTGACAGAACATCACTTCCCTGAAGTTCTTCCTAAAATTTGTTTTTAGGGTTTTTTTTTGGTCCAGGTTTTAAAAGTTTTACTTCTAAATGTTTAAAGTATTCTGGATGATTTGGATAGGTTTGGGCTAGGCAGAGATGACAGATGCCATTATTCTGAGGAATGTGGCAGGATGGTACCTTCAGTAAGGAGGACGGTGAAAAGCAGCTGAGGGCAGTAGCCTTTTCACCTGGCTCAGCTGCAGATAAAACACTGCAGTTAAATCACTTCAGTTAAATTTGTACAATACTTACATGTGACATCTAGACAAGCCCTTAATGTGTCTCCCACCCTTCTGGATGGGAGTATGAAACAGAATCATTATGATCATGAGGGAACCTCATGATTTTTGAAATCCAAGTGCAGCAGTTAATCTGTTTAACTGGAATTATTCTTATATGAAGTTTATCATCAGACCACTAGTTGGAAAAAGATCTTCATCACAACACAAGATGTGTAAGTTTCCTTTAACTAAGTGATTTTGACAGAAAATCTCACAGATGTGCTCCTGAGGAGAGGGCAGTAGCTGCAGGGGAAGGATAGGGGTTTTATAAATGTCTCAGCCTAAGCAAACATCACAGCTGAAGCTCGTATGTCCATCACAAGGCACAAAACCCCAACAAGCAAGGTTTCACTGGTGCTGATGTTCATAAAACTTATTACAGTTTTGGGGATCGCTGTGTTCCTAATCTCCTTCAGGCTTTCTAGGTGCTGTAAAAATCTCAGTAAATAGCAGTGAGCACAAAATAAGTTGTTAAAGTGTGGAAGTAAACTGGAGCCAGAAGAATAGGAGGCTTTTAATAAATTGGCCCATGGCATTTATAGTTACTTATCAGCTCTCTTCATACAAATCTAAAACCAGCTGCTTTTCAGTAGGCTAAGTCTCAAGATACTTATTTCTATTACTAATTCAGAATAGTATTCTTACTGCGAACAGATTTTGGTGAGGGTGGGGAACTTCCTTAGAAAAGGTGTAATTTTGTAACTGAAAAATGCGTGAATCTGAGCTATTAATTTACTGCAGCGTTCTACTACTTTTTTAAAATAAAAAAAGGATCTCAATGCTTATGACCTCTAAAAAGTGCTCTCTCAGTGACCATTAATGGTTTGTTTTGTGTCAGGCAATGTTTGTGGTTTTGCGATTTTTAGATAGACTTTTCAGCCTCCTACTTCAGCAGTCATGATGTCAGTTATTTATATTTCAATAAACTGTTTGTCGTAGCTTTCAAATACATGGGATGGTGGACAGACAGTGTTTATCCCATCATAAAGACTGTCAGAAATGGTTGGCTTTAACAACACAGTCAGGCCCAGTATTTATGTTTTATTCTCTAAACCCATTGGGTATGGAGACCAAAGCCAGTGTGAAGATTAATAGGCCAGTTTTTGGAAGGCACGCTGAATTGTCTGGCTGGCTATGCCTGATTCTTTTTTTTTCTTCCTCCAATAATACAAGCTCTGAATCATCAGAAACTTGAAACAATAGAACTAAAAACTGCTAAAGAACCAAGGTATGGAACAAATGGCATGTTAAATGGAACATGTGTAAGCTTTTGTACCGTTCATGATAAATTTCTTCGAAAGTCTCTACAGAGATGTAAAATTGTTCCTCTGTGTGTGTATATGTGTGTGTAAGTGTACATAAATATATATGATTGCGTATATACAGACAAAATAGGTTTTGGAAGCAAATACCCTGCTATAAATACTCAGTATTGTTTCTTGTTTAAGTCTATTTAAAAATACAGTGGGATTTGTGATTCCCAAACTCATGCATTTGATTCTGATGGAGCAAAAATCTGTGAAGCTGGTTCGAGCACCTAGGTAGCTGCATATTTCTAGTGTAGCAGAGTGGTGTAGCCATCAAAGAGAGGATTGAAAAACACCTAATTTAATGGCTAGGTTTTATTTTTCAGAAGGACAGTATTTTGGACCAGCTGAAAGGCAACAATGTATCTTTAAGCTTTTCTTGACTTGTTATTGATTATATTTGAACTGGATATGGTATTATTGCTCCACATAATTTTTGTTGTTTTGAGTAAGTATTAGACAAGATATTGTAATTTGTTATAAAACTCTTGAAGGAAGTTTGAATTCATATGCTAAGCACAAGTGACAAACATAGGTAGTGAATTTTATGTTAGATAATGTCACTGGAAAAATCAGACTAGCTTTAAAATGCACAGGCCATAGCTTGATGTTTGTGGCTTCTATTTCATAATTGAAGAAAATTGTCTAGTGCGAATTAGAAGCAGCAAATTTTAAACCTAAATTTTTGGCTGAAAATAATTGATCCAAGTTTAACTTTGTTCTGTTAATCAGCTAGACACCTTAGAGGCAAGGATGATCATTATCTTGAAGAAACCAGTAGAGTTAGCTGACAGAGCAATGATTTGGTGATCTTTTCAAAATTAGTAATTCTTGTCTTTGGAGCATTGAAGGATCAGCTGAGAATAAGATGGTGGCAAAAATCTGTGGTCCTAAAAAACCTGTAGTATTATTTTGGTTGGCTTTTTTGTAGGGAAAGGAGGAGATGAAGATAATAGTAGATGAGTTTGGGAGTTGTGAATAGAATGGATTCCTCAATTCAGTAGCAGAGCTTTTCTATAGGTGAGCTACAGTCACTAGTTACATGTTAAGGATACACCTCTAGAAGAGTGTAGATACACCTCTAGGAGAGACCCAGCATAAAATCTGATACATGGATTCATTGAGGGCTGGAGAAACCACAGGAGGTGTCAGCTTATCTGTCACCCTCTTACTAAATCAGAAAAAGTATCATAGGGCATTATATATGAAAAAGGGTGAAAATTACTGTTTTAGTGAATTTACCTAAGTCATGGACTAGTGGCTTTACCCAAATTATGGCCACATTGGCTGTCTTTTGTGATCCTATATATATACATGCATACACACACAGGCACTTTATATGTATATTGTTTAACACACTCAATCAACTATTGTGTATAGCCTCACAACTGATGCATTTCTTCATCTGACTGAAGCCTTAAAAAGTTATTTAACATTTATGTTTAAGCATTATTACAGTAATGAAAGTCTCGGTCCAGGTGTCAAACTTCTGCAGGCACATCTGTGATTGAGAGGTGATTGTATTTTCCTTGACAGGTTGACTTCTGTGATGCAGCCCACTTCTGTTTTCTTGTTTATTTAATATCTCCCATCTCTCCACTAGAGGACACTACTGGCAGAAACAACAGCATGTCCTTTTAATCCTTAGAAGTAATAAATCTATTTAGAGGTTGAATTTTGTTTTTGGAAGAAAAATGCTTACATAAGATTTTTATTTGGTTAATACTGATAATGACTTCTAGGACAAAGGTATTACCTGCTGAGTTAATTTGCATGTTAATTCTCAAAGTTCTGCATTTAGTTATGGCTGTGTTCAAAACAGGCTTTAAAATATTGTTTATTTTTGTGTTGGACAGACAGATCCCAGTTTTGTTCAATTTGAGTATTCTTATTGGAGCATGCCTTCACCTTTCTGACATGGGGTCCAGCCAATTCTGTGGTACTTCACCTGCCAATGTGCGTAGAAATTAGACAGCTTTTTTTCCTACTGAGCTTCTTAGAGCAGCACGTCTCCTGGTTTTGATGTGTTAGGATATTTATGTAGGTAATCAGTATATATCCTGTCAAGACTTAAATGTGCAATCATACAGAGTGTTCTACAGGCAAAAATAGAAGTATGCACAGGCACAGTAGTAATTAAAAAAAAAAACAAAAAAACCCGACAAAACAAAACAACAACAACAGCAAAAAAAACCACCAAAGCCACATACCCACATAAATGCATATTTATGAGCCACTGTTGTTTGTGCTATCTATGTTTTATACTCCTCTGTAGTGCAGATCAGGGTGGCCGGTCTCTAGTGGAGTGGCAGGTGAGTCATGGGACCAGCAGCAGGGCTGACCTCTGGCAGCAGCTGGCAAGGCAAATTCATGGCTGTGGATGAAAACAAGCCCCACATCAGTCCTGTGCCCTTTCCGCCTCCACCCTTGCTACAGTGCAGTGGGACCCTGTGGAGTCATTGACACCATCATGTTGTAACCTACTGCTTTTCTCATGAGTATATGATATGTGTCTTTTGGCTCTTGGCCATATGGAAATTT
This sequence comes from Phalacrocorax aristotelis, assembly GCF_949628215.1. Taxonomy (NCBI): domain Eukaryota; kingdom Metazoa; phylum Chordata; class Aves; order Suliformes; family Phalacrocoracidae; genus Phalacrocorax; species Phalacrocorax aristotelis. Next base: position 34,743,305 of record NC_134282.1, read on the forward strand.
TGATACATAGTGCATTGGTTTACATCAAAAACTATCTTTTATAAGGAAGTGGGCATTTTGTGACCAAAGCATATAAAAAATAACATTAAGACTCGCACAATATCTTAACTGTGCTTTCATCAATGTTTTAGGGGTTTGTTCTTTATGAAAGTAGTTGCTACTCTTATTTTTTTATAGCTAATCAGAAGTTACAACTTGAAGCTTCATTTTAGTTGAACATATGATGTATTTCTATAAAAAGAATGGATTAATTTTTTAATCTATCCATTTTTCAACTTTTGATACTAGCTACAGTGATGTCACGTCAAGGGAAGTAATTAATCAAATGTAAAGCTGAATTATTATAGTTTAAAAATTATTTAAAGTCACAATCCAAACTTTATGAAGTGTCTTGAATTGCAAAAAGTCTGTTTTACTAGCTAACACTAGAATTCAGGCCCTTGGAACTCTGTATTTCACTACCAAAAATCTAATAATTTTGCTAACAGAGAAGGTAACGTAGGGAATTCTGTATTTATGCGTCCTTTGTTGAAAGCGTTAATCTAGTTGTTACCTATCCTTAGGAAAGTACAGAACCTGAATTAAGAGCATGAACTCGGGAACTGATGAAGCAGATATAATTGTTGGAAAATCTGAGACATAAAGTTCACCTTTTTTAAGCTCTTTAACTGGGAGATTAGGTATTTTTAATGTATACATGTTCAACACTGAGTGCTAATGATGCACAGTGCCAGTAAAACATGGTTTGAAGAAGGTTCAGCAATGTTCAAAGCCTGGAGTATGGTGTGTTGTACTGTATCTACGATCTGAATTACACATGGTCCAAACTGCCACTAGTAGTAGTAACATAGTAATAGCACAGTGGCTGTGCATTCAAAGAGCAGGCTATGTGCAAACACAGGAGGAGCTGTTTGGACAGCATTTTTTCTGCCCAACAGCCATTCCCTGTCACTGCCAGGAAGAAGTCAATAGGTCAGACGTGTGTTGTGTGTTGTAAGTTGGACCAGGCAGCTTTATATCATCAATAATTCGTTTGCCCAGAGTTTCTATAGTCTGTGGATTAACCTTTTTCTCAGGATGAACATATAAATAGGAACTTGTTACTAGAGGTCAGCACAGACTACTTTTTAACTTGTTTGCTGGAAATGGTATTATAAGGCAAGTTCAGTTCACAGATAAGCTCTGCAGCGTACTTATTTCAAGATTGTTCAGAGGTTAATTTACTGTGCACAACGTATATAGCTGAAAACTGCTGTGTTGATTTCTGGTTCTGTGGGATTCAATTAAATGTTGTTACCTTCCATTGCACTTACACTGCACTGTTTGTGGCCTTTTGCTGTCAGATCAGGCTTTTTTCCTTCTTTTTTTTCCTAAACTGACACAAGTTTAGAACTAATGCATCATATCAGAACGGATATGATGGATATGTATACTTCCCAAGGTATGCAGAGTTTCTCCGCTAAGTATTTACAGGGAAAGAGATACGTTTTAATGTCATTAAAGTACAGGCACTGATTTCTCAGTGATGAGAAAATGCCGTACACAGGCACGTTTCTGCTAATGAGAAGATGCCAATTTAGAGATCAGGGTAAAGTAATGATTATTATCATTTCTAAAGAACTGACATTTTTGTTTCATTTAGCCTGATGGTATATGTATATACTCACATGGTGTATATACATACACACACATTTTCATGCAAACATGCTTAAAATTCTACATCTGATTTGAGACCATCACTTCTGACTTGAGGACATATCACCTATATATCTTTGCTGTCCGTTCTCATGTTTGCAGTACTTCAGAAATCCACATTGTTAATCTGCCCTGCAGTCCTTTTTGCTGTCCTGTAGATGGGGTAACGGGCAAGTAGTCCGAGAGGTGACAGGAGAGTACCCAAGGCAATCAGCGTGAAAGCTGTTTTTAGGATTCAAGTGCTCTTGACTGCACTAGAAGTCTTTTCAACAATGATAGTTCCCTCTCTATGTATCTGCTTCATTGCACTGCTTTTCATAGTTCAGCTGAAATCAGTGCTGCTTTCTAGTGGCCGAAAGCTTTCAATAGTGAAATGTCAGCCATAGGGATTTAAGACTGTGCTGCAAGAGATCTATAGCTTTCCTAATCACTGGACAATTTCTTGTCCAATAAACTGCTGAGAGAGAGCAAGGCAAGATCACTTAATTGTGCTTTTTATATATTCATTTGGGAACTTCTATTTATGAGATTATTCAGAAAAAGTCAAATTGGCCGTAGCTAACGGAGCCATCTGTGGAGATCTAGGAGTAGTTGTTCCTGGTATTAGAGACTTAAACCTTTATCCTTGCTTTCCTCCTTTAATTGATGCACTTACTAGATGCCCAGTTATTTATAAATAGACTAAACATTTCTTTTTAATAAGCACAAGTGCTGCAGCGCTCAGTGCTGTCTCACAATATCTAATAAGGACAATTCTTATTTTTCCAAGCAATACTGGCTGTTTCCCATTATGCTACTTAGCATGGATGAAAGCAGCTAAAAAGATAACATGGAATTCACTAGTTTACCTTTGTCGGTCTTTCCTTTATGGCTTTCACTGACTCTTGAAACTTCACAAACAGGATTTTGAGGGTCCTGTCCTCAACAGAAGTGTTAATAGATAGCCCTTCTGTGATTTTACTATTGAACAGAAAAGACAATGCAGAACTTGGAAGGAATCATATGAATAAGCTTCATCTTATTCAGTGAGATAATACAGTGATTCAGTAAGGAGCCCCATCCAATATGGTTTACCTTACAGTATGGGCAGAAGTTTGGAAACAGAAGAATGAATAAAGTGTATAATGTTCATAAACAAGAGTTAAATCTGTCAGCACATGACATTTTGTGTTTGCAGGAAAGGCTTAAGAATCCATTTCTTAATAGTGGCATTATCCTTAGGCGTGGACCAATTTTAAGTTGCTTGTCAATAATGTACTTTCAGAGAGTGTAATAGTAAATGCCTCTTCTTTTTTATTTTTCATTTAATTAAAAAATAAAGTAAACCTCATTTTTATTGTTGCATGAGTGATATATCAACTACTTTGTTTTTCATCCCTTCTTTTTGTTGTACTTAGATATTTGTCTTCCTTTGTGCTAATAAAAGGTAAGTGAAGTTGCAGTTAGTATACCTTAGCCATACAAGTGAAAAAACAGTATTATCCAAATGGTTTAGATGCTAGAGGCTGAGTTCTACACGGGAGCGTGCAAGAACTGGACATCATGCTGGGAGTGAAACATCTTCTGCAAGATAAGGCCCATTTACCAACCTACCACCTCAGCAGCTGTGGAGGTGCTAGGCAAGCATCGTCTCCGAGATGAAGCCACCGAGATTAGTCTGTATGGGGTGTAAACACAGAAACCAGAGGAGCTGCCTTATCTTTAAGGCTTTAGAAGTTGTACTTTGCTTTGTGGGGTAAGGTGCGAAGGAGCATTTCACAAACCTTCATTTCTGTGCCCTTGAGTAGCATTAGGTAAAGAGCTTGGGCACTTTAATGCATAAGCAATGCATGAGGGAGGCATTGATACAAATACATGCTAAATATGCCCTTAATGTGAATTACTACCTCCCCCTAATGGTATGCAAATGATACTAAGCCAATTGTCGCTCATGTTTTAATCCTAAACTAATGTCCTGTTGATGTTCAGTGCTTGAAATTCGGTTGTGGGTCAAGTCACTCACGCTTGAAAACCACTTTGAGATTTTCAAATGGAGTGGGGTGATAACCAAAATACTGATTTCACTGGAGAGAAGTATTACAGGGAACAAAATTGTCAATTTTAATTAAAAATATTATTTTGGTATACTCTACAGTGATTTTCACTGCATGAATTTTTATGTCTGGAAGACTAATCAAAGGGTGTAGATTTTCTACAGCCACTAACATATCTATGATTGTAGATATATCTGTATTTATTTGAAGGGAGGAGAGAAAAAAAAAAAGAGCCAGCCCAGGATTCAGTTGTCTGGTTTGTTTTTCTAAGGCAGCTTTGAACTGCATTTCTTAGCCCCTGGCATTTTAGATAGAATCTTCAAACACTGGATAAAGGGAAAGAATAAAATTTTTTAAATGGATTTAATCTATATTTTACTAATTAGCTACTATTTCTTCCATCAGCGAACAGTTTAACAAGTGTAGAATAAGGTTGCACAAGTTCAGCGTGTTCTTTCAGAAATAGAAGTCAGATGTATCAAAGTATATTTCATTCATATTTTCTTCCAAACAGTTTTAGTTCCTGAGGTCTGTTCAAGTAGGCTTTCCAGATCAGCTTTTTATTTGGACATAGGCAGCACTAGCAGAAAGCATTCTTTTGGCTGGTGAAGGAAAATACTCTTTTTTTAAATCCACATCAAAATATTGGTTGTGGAGGTTTGTCCCCGAGGGAGGGTTTACAACACGGTATTTTTCTAAGCTAGTTCAAAAAGATGCCAGGTGCTAATGTTCAAACTGTGATGTGCTAAAGTTACATAGAACATGTAATGCCAGAAAGCTGGCATTAAATTATTTCGGCTGTTAAAGCTCTGCCTTATTTCTGATTCTGCTCTACTTATTAACTAATAATAATCCTTTAACAGGAGAAAAGTATGGAAGTGAGTACTTTGGTCCAGGACGTTGGATTTCACCCAATATCTCCTGCACCAGATTAATTATGATTTAACTAGGATCATATTTTTCTAGGAGATAATCAGGTTTGATTTAAAAACTTCAAATGATTGAGAGTCAACTACATCCTAAGTATATTATGCTTATCATTAATTACTCTTGGCATTAAAAAAATCATTTTATTCTTACCTGAGCTCATCCAGTTTCAGCTTCCAAATACTAGCTGTTACTGTGCATCATCAGAAATCTTCCCATTCAGGTACTTCCACACTGTGATCCCATCATATTTTTACTTTCCCCAATATAAACTGAATTGTACTTCCATAATGTCTCATGATGGGGCAGATTTCTCTGACCTCCTATCTTCTGTTTTACAAATGTTCCAGTTTGTCAAACGTCCTGTGTCAAGGGGAGCAGCAGTACAGGATAGCAGCAGTTTTGGTCTCACTTCTGTCCTGGAATGTTGTACACAGAAAGCAAAAGCTGTTACTAACTGATGCTCACTTTATTTCACTCTGTGTTGCTTTGTATTTCCCACTGACTTATATAAATAAATCAGAGGTTTTCCCCCTAATTTGATTTTATTTCAAAAGCATACAGTTTAAATTATCTGACTAGTTTAATGGGTTAAACAAAACTGAGCAAAGTATTTCATTGTTGGTCATGTTAGGTATGATGAAGCATATGTGTAAATGACTGGTTTTAGCTGTGTGTGTTTTTCTGTACCAAATGCCAGATGAGATGAAAACATTATTTTGAACTTTCTATTTAGTCTGCTAATTTTCGAATTTGCCAAACATACTTGTATCATTGGGTAAGTGGTGCTTCTGAAGGTGCCACAGATGCCAAACCCTGATAAAATCCACCCTATCTTGTTAATGAACACACAAACAGTTGTTCCCCATCTGCTGCCTCTGTCTGAAAGGTTAGGAAGCCCTTCCTTCTTGATCACAAAGGACATAATTATTGTCTGTGGAGGAGTCAAGTACAAAGACAGTTCATCCAGTCTGACCGCTACTACACTGCAGGCCACCAAAGATTAACAGCTGCTCCTCCTTTGATTAGGTTAGGTAATAACAGTTACTTTAGTTAATAATTGGATGGATTCCCAGGCCATGTAATTCAGGTTTAGGCTGTCATTTTTTGCTGGCATGTAGCTGAGCTGTATTATTGGAACAGAGCCTGTAATCCTATTAGTCAGTTGTCACTCAAGCTGGAGAGGAGAGAAGGGGAATTCAAATCCATTAAGGTGTTGTAACAGGTAGGTAAATAAGTCAGCCACACTAGCCCAGTGTGCAAGGAGCTTTCTTGATTGTTGGTCATAATTTTTGGGGGAAAAGGGTTAATTTTAAGTTTCATAAACATTTTATTCATAATTAATCCATAAAATGGTTACGTGATTTGTTTAATTCATTGTTAGTTCTGTTTGCTTTGCCACGCATGCATTAGTGTACACACACTCTTTGCTAAAGTTACTTGATTCATGCACTGTTCTACTGAAATTCATTGCTGTGTGCTCTAAATGACAAGTTTATAATGGTCCAAAGATTTAGAATACATATTTAATACCATATGGGTTGTGTTGGCTTTCCTCCTGTACAAACAAGACCACTGTATTCCACAGTGATGCTGACTTGTGAGGAATAAAGAAAACAAGATGTTTTTTTCTTGTGTTGGTTGTGAGTGCTACATCTGCTGTTCTGAAGACCATGTCTCTGTTATTGTTTTTAAGGCACATCTAGGTGGCATCCCCGTGGTTTTTGTGCCACATCCTCTCTCTAAGAAATGCATAGATGACAGTAATAATCACTTTTGCCTACGTGTTCATTTGTCCCTGCTCTCCTGTGTGACCAGGGAACTTCAGAGCTTAGAAATCCTTTTGTACTTAGAAATCAAATTGTTTAAAAATGTTATTTGAAGTAGTTCTGAATATCTGAAAATACATATGAGCAAGTCAAATTTTCACACACTGGTTGAAAACAGGAAGTATATATTTTTTTCGTTTGTTCAGCAAACAAGGATCCCATTATATTGATTGCTTTTGCTGGATAACCTTCCCAGTCTGAATATGCAGCCACTCAAAGAACAGTTGAAATTATGAAATGTGTGAAATTATGAAATGGGTTTCACAAATACCTAGCTAGGTAATTTGGGACACTAAGTTAGACATCTGGAGGATTCTTTTGAGCAGCAAAACCATGCCATACTGGTTTATGCTCTTTCCAAACAGAGATTCAATATTTACTGCCTACAGGATCTGTCATTTTTCATACTCAGATGGTGCCTGATCTACCCAGTGCCTTGGGTCCCATCAGAGTAAAAGTCATAGTTACCTGAATGGGTCTTTCATTCTGACACAGATTCAAACAGGGACCAATTTAAATAGAGTATTATATGAACAAGGCTCTGAATAACTCATAGTCATCATCTTCTGAATTTCTGATATGTTTTAATATGTATTAGCTAATGTAAAGTTTTAGCACTACAGAACTGTAACTGAGTTAAGATCATATTTTGAAGGATAAAGGTTAATTTTAGAAAGACAGACAAATTGGATAAGGTAGCCTGCTCCCATATGTTTATGCTTTAAGAAAGATTTCTTTATATTAATATAGAAATACTTCAAAATTTGAAAGTAGGAATTAATTCAGACATTTTAAAATAATTTGGTATTATTTGGCTGCTACATTTCAGAAATAGAATGACAAAATTTTTCAACATTGAGGAGATCTAGTATGTTTGTTCTTTATAATCAGCTCATCAGGATGAGGTCTCATTGCAGATAGCTGAGGGAATTGCCTGTGCACGATTCCTTTTTTCTCTGTTTTCTCCAGTACCACAGTCACACAGTATTCACTCTGAAAACATCAGTAATGCAATATTCAAGCAACTATTCTGCTCCTTTGTGGATAGGGCATGTTTTGCCTTCAGTTCCCATGGCCTCCACTGCCCCAAGGCCAACCTCAAGGAGCTGTGTCTGAACTTGGGATTCCTGACAGCAGGACACTGGGGTTGTGATCAAGGTCATTCACAGTCACTGTATACCAGCAGTTCCTTTGGTAATCAACATTGCCTTCCAATAAATAGGTTAAAAGCTCTTGGAGTTCTCCGACTTAAAAGAATCCTTGGAGATAAATATATTAAATATCATTCCAAAAGCAGTGTATTCCTAACCCCTAAGTGGCAGTTTTATAGACCGTTGTAAGCAAGGTGAACAAATACTGTGCTCATTTGTCTTTCCCAACTTTGATGCTGGTTTGTTTCTTCCTTTTATTTAAGGTTTTTCCCCTTCTATCTTCCATGCACATAGCTAGGGATTTATTTCCCTGATGGCTAAGCATCAAAATCCTGATGAATTTTTATGAGCAATCTAGACAGGAGAATAATAGGACATAAAGCCAAATCATATAAAACCGGGAGAAATTATAAACTCACTTCTTGGTAGAAAACTGTAGTAGTAAAGGAAGTTCTTTAAAACGTACGTTTATATTTTGCAGAGTATACTTGTATTTTCACAAAGTATTAGGCAAAAATGAAACAGGCACTCTGAAAAAAGTCTGTCTTTACAGAATTGATGCTGAAAAGAAGCAATGCTCCAGATTGAAGTGGAAGGAGAGCACACAGGAAATCAAGCAACTTCAAAAGATTAATCTTCTTTTTAAGTAGATACATGATGATCTCCTCTCAGAATAGGGGGTGACATTATAGCTTCTCTCAGTGTGGCCCTGGTGACCAATTTGGGGGGCAGGCAGGAGGTTTTTACTGGGCACTTTATTGCTAGGTATTTATGGGGAAAAGTGGAGTTCTGGAAAAAAATGGCAGATAAGAAAAGGTTACATGAAAAAAATAAAAGGATGGGTTTAGCATTAATGAATATAGAAAGTTAAGAAACAAGCCAAGTGGGAAAGGATAACAGAGTACGATTTCAAGAATGGAGTAATTACTAAGGGGAGAAACAAAACGAGTGCAATAAAATGGGATACAACTCAGAGTAATGGGATGAAATAGAGAAAGGGCATTTTTGGCCTAAATGACAGGAAAGGCTTCTTTGCTGCAGGAGCTAATAGGTTGTGGCATAATCTCCCATAAGAAATCGGGAAAGCAATAAGTGGGAAGTGCTTGGCACACACATTTAAAACTGGAGTAGCACTAACATATGCTGCAGCAAATAAATCAGCAGCGTCACATAAATGTCTTTCTCATTTGTGCTGCAGTGCCAGCATGCCAATCACATGCAGAATTCTCATGCAAGTTTTTCTACCCTGGGTTATGCGTGTATGTTATTTACCAAGGAAGATGCACACTTGAAATAAGAAAATCTCTCTTTACACTTGTGAAGTTTTAAGCTGAAGTGAAAACTGATATGTCAGAAAGGCCCCCAGGCTTTGTCTGGGGGGTGCTGAACCGCTCTGCAGCACTGGTGGAGCAGGGAGGGAAGAGGGGAAGGTTTGAGAACTGTGGCCGTAAGCCAAGGTGTTCAAATAGTATTATCTGATTTGTGGCAGGATTCTTTCTTTGCTGTTTGGTTATCATTTTCTTATGGCTCTATCAGGAGGCTGCTGGAAGGGGTTGTAGGGGAAGCAGTGCTTACTGCTGCTTCATCCTAGTCACACTGCAGGTGGGACGTGCAAGTTGCTGTGTTGTGTTGTATCAGGTCCCCAACCGATGGTTCCTTGAGGCTTTTTGAGTTGGAAGGGAGGAGAGGAAGTAAAGGAAGAACATATGAGTGAAACATGAAATGACTCTACAGTTAGGGCATGCTTACTAGAGCTAAAATTGACTGCTAGAAATTATCAGTTACCCTGTAGGAAATCTCTGGTTGATTATTTTAACTGATTGATGAGTTGGCACACAGATTTCCATTCACTTGAGGCTAGTTATTTTTTTGGAGGTAAACCATTTGGCACTCTCAAAATCGACGTGGAGTTCATATTAATTGTGGACAATGGTTTATTTTTTTAATAGCTGACTTCCCGGTTTAAACAGTTTTTCAGGAGCTTGGAACAAGTCATTTCAATAGTGTATAGATGTTTGAAAGAAACTTAATGGAGAGAAAGTTGCGTGATTTTTTAAAAAAAGTAAAATACATACTTTTGTGTTTACATACTAATATAGAATTCTCAGAGGGAAAATGTTTCTCTTCCAAGTCATATTATGTCTTGCTCAATTATATTTCTAATTGTTCAAAGAAATATTTTATTGCCAGTCACTGGGTGTTTTTCTGTTATACAGTACATTTTTTTTTTTTCTATTATAGTATAGCGCATTCTTTTTGGACTAATAATGGTTATATTTATAGAGCACTCCCCATTTTTTCCCACATGCCAAGTGCTTGCAAACTGAAAAAAAAATTATTTCTTATTAACTAGAATATCCTCATCATTAATGAAATTAGGATGAGTAAATACAAACAGCTAATAAAGCTACACCAAATTAGCAACTTAAAAGTAGAGAAGAAAAAGATCTTATGTGTATTTTGTATGAAATTTTGTATGAAAGGAAAAGGGCATGACTAAGTTCTAAAATCCTGGACCTGCTCCAGTGAAAACTCAGAAATTTGCAAACTGTAGGAGTAATGGTAGGATCATATTTAAGTGTAAATTTCTGCTAAGTGAAAGTTTGGAGGGGATACCTAGAATAAGAAAAAGCTAATCTAGAAAGCTAGGAACACATACAAAACTAGTTTAAATTGAATCTTTCCATTTATTAACTTGCAACATAGCATAACGAATGTAGAACAAGCTGGATGTGAATATCATACCTCAAAGTTAAAAATATTCATTTATTCTGCTGCATTTTGAGTAAGCTGCAAGCAGTGGATTAGATAAAGGACCTGAAGGCATAATAAATTGGAGTTGCCAAGAGATAAAGTACACCAGTCATCTAGGTGACATTTTCAGACTTTACCTCTATAGTTTCCCATAACTGAAACATTTACCAAAAATCACATCCATATTTTTAACCTGATTCTTAAACGCCAAGTAATTAATTGGAGAAGTCAGAAAATCCCTGTAACAATATGACATTACAGAAAATATGGTATTCAGCTATTACCTATATAGTATTTGATACATACATATGATCTTATGATCTTTGGAAAAAAAAAAAAGCACCTGAGAATTTCAACTCCTGCTCTAAAGAGCATTGGCAGTAAAATACTCTTTTTCAGAGGTATTCAACGTGATAAATACATGTATTAAGGATTTTCTACATCGGCAAAACTCAGGACAGCTGTCTATCAGGGCAAATCTTTTATGTAGGAATTCCTTTAATTTCTGTTGGTTCTCTTCTGTGTTTGTGTTTGTCTAGAATACAGCAGATAAAATAGTGTTTCGGGCTGCAGGAGGACTGACTGCCCTTGAAAATATTCTTCAAGCAGTGACTTCTCCCACCAATCTGAATGTGGCTTCACGGATTCCATTTAAGTAAGTATGATCGGTCCTTCATTTGCCACTTAGAATCACTAGAATATTTGTTTCACATCTGCTGCTTCACTGCTGCTTCTTCTCACAATCCAATGTTGAACATCAAAGAAAAAAATTGTGCTGTGCTCTGTGCTCCCATGGAAGGTGAAAGACATTTCCATTCAACCTCTGGTTTTCTAACTTAGTGATTTTATTTCTGGCTATGATATATTTGAGCAGTGGCATCCCTTATTGTAGAAAATGAGAAAACTCTATTACACAGAAGAGGAGGTACATATCTTTTGAAGTTAGTCTGTAAAGATCTCTAGTGGGAAGTGGGGGAAGTTTTTAAAGGGTTGTAATTCACTGAAGCCTGACTGGTTTTAAAATGAAACAGTTGTAAGATACTGCTAGACGAAAGGGCTTCTATGAACAGTTAAATCAAAATTCTTGTGGATTATAGGAATTCCTCTATAGTACGTAAGAATAGAAGGGCTTAAATGTCTAAGCCCCCCCAAAAAAGGTGATGACTAAACAGAATGCCTGAAAAAACTGGTAACTTGAAAGCATGGCTTTTTTCCCTAATCTCTAACTGTGATTTTTATCCATTCAAAGGCACACATGTACTTTCAGAGCTAGGCAAAGTTTTAGTACAAGAGGAACCAAGCCCAGGAATATACTGTTCTGTAACATTGTCATAATTTGTTTGTAGCTATATTTTAATGTTGTCATAATTGGAATTTAAGTACTACATTGTGTGGGTTTGGATTAAAACTGTCCATTAATATGTTATGGGACAGGTGTGAAGTGCTAGGAAAGAACACCAAGAAAAATCCATGCTTTTAAGATAGTAACTTCGCTCTTCAAAGAGAATAAAATTCCTACCTTCCTGCTAAGTCATGTAGAATGCACTTGCTGCAAGTCCAGTCAGCTCCACTGATGAACAATCCTGATTTGGTCCTATGGAGAGCAGCTCAGCAGCAGCCTTTGGACTTGTTAATTTGCAGAGGCTCTAATTTTGAGTTATCCTCATCAATGTGGGATAAACTTTGCAAGGGAAAGGGCTGCACTGTGAGGCCATGTAGAGCTTAGCTTAAATATAGCTTTAAATTCTTAGAATGTACATTTTCTATACATCTTTGATTTTTGTTCTTTTATTCTTTTTTTAGTTTGTTCTTTTATTTCTTTTGTTCTTTATTTTAGGAATAGTCTGGCAATCCTTTGTTGAGAAGGTTTGAGAATATTGTGTTTACGTTAGTGAAAACATTTTGTTTAAAGTTTGTTAGACAGTATGAGGATGTATTGGTTCTCAAACGAACTTCTGTGTCGGTAAATAAAACCCCTTGTCAGCTACATTTGTATAACAGAGAAAGCATCCAAGGGGATTTATCAGAGGTTCTCCTTTCCATGACAGTTACTGTCTATCTTATACCTATTTCAGACCAGTATAACTGGTTTCTCAGTTCCTGTTCACGACAGAATTATTAAAAGAACTTTTAAACCTTTCAAAAATTCTTTAAATGTTGTTTCATTAACACAAGTTTTCAGCTATCTGCACTTCCAAAAGAAATATCAAGGCAGAAAAGATGTTAATATAAACTATTCTGACAGCTTTGCATGTTAAAAAAATCTACTGAAGAACTTAGTTCCACTGCTGAAATACAGCATTTCATTCAACTTTACAGCAAAATGCAGTTTCCAGTTAACATTAATAGAATAACTGATTTTTGACTGCAAAGATGACAAATTGCAACACTAGAAAAGACCAACTTAAATGTATTATGACCAAATAACTGAATGCCTTATCACTTAATCAAAATAGAGTAATTAATTAACATTCCCTACATGTAGAGATGGTGGTAATTGGTGGACCAGGCTTTTAAAAGTACATTGAAATAATGAAAATGTTCAGGAAATTTTTTTTTAAGGTCTTCACTGCTGAAAGGCATCCATGAATCTCTGCTTCAAGCCCATGAAATACAAAGTTTAAAAAAATACATATATTTCCCTATATGACTTATAGGCAGGACAGCTGTTCCTTTGCTTGTACAGTGGTAAGTTAATATTTTAACTCATTTTGTTCTGAATGCCTCCATGTATTTAGAGGCGTGAAAGCTATATGTACATAGCTCTGTGAGGGTGAGCACTACCCAGGCAAAAGATGGTCTTGAGCTTTCACTTAGTGGTCTGCGAGCTTCTGTGTTAAACTGCACTTCCTTGCATGCAGCTGTGCAAGAAGGAAGCAGCAGCTGAGCAGCCTGTGGCAGTTGGCAGCTGCTCTCGTAGGTCCTGGGCAACAAACTGAACCCCATTCTGCAAGCAGTGCTAGGTGGAGAGTTGCAGAGGGCAAAGTGTAGTACTCAGTACAAGCAAATTAATTAATGAAGAGATGAATCATTATAACTGTACGATCTTAGAGAAATATTGAAGGCCTCTTTCTTGGAAAAATAACTGTTTTGTTTGCCCCTAGAAATCTCTCAATACAAATTGTAAATTGAAAATTGCACTTATTCTTCATGTGAATCCTCTGTACATGGATACTTTTCACCTTTGGAAATGGTGGATATGTATATTTTCCTAACTGTTTCTTTATATGACTATATGGAAAGTGCATTTTTCAGGTAAAGATGAAAAATATAATAAAACGATATTCTGTAAAGACAGCAGAATTTCCACTAGACTGTGCCCTTTTCACAAATATCCATCTTGTTTTAGTCATTGAAACATAAGACAATCCATCAGTACCTGCTACACGAAGCTTCTTTTAAATATTTTGATTTCAAATATTGATTTCTTTCTCATAATTTATCTGAGTTGCAAATGCCTTTTTCCTTTTGAAATAGTGAAGTATTGTACCAAAAATTTCTGGTGGCCGGCCTCTAGTTTATATGTTGTACAAACGCTTAACTCTTACAGAAGAAAATATATGTTATTGCATAACTTACCCATTTCTCGATAGACCCAAGTGTCCTAAGTCCACATTATTCATTTTATTTGGGTGGTATGTTTGTATTTGTTTTTTATTTCATGGAATTATGAAAATATAAGCAAGTAGTGAGGCATCTGAAAGTACTGCAGTTATGCATCAGGTTGCACATAATTTGACATAGGGTCTTGCTCTAAAGCTAACTGCTCAGCGGTTTTTGTCTGCAAGAGTCTATAACTGCTTGAGTCTAACTTGCAGAATCTAGAGTCTGCTTAAAGGCAAAACAAAGCCCTGTGGAAAGAAGTTCAATTAAGACCTTTCATTAATTGCCCTCCAGTCTTCCCCTAGCCAAACATGCTTTGCTAAAGGACACTACTGAATTTAGGATTGTGTACTCTTGCAATATTTAACCATTTGTACTCTGATTGGGAATTTGTCTGTTGTTTTGTGATGAGGATAAGTTGTTTACAAGTAGCTGATGAGATTACATAGGCTATTATCTACATCTCTCTTTCTCCAAAATCCTGGCAGTATGGTGCAGCTCAGAACTTTAATCCCATGTCTACAAGATAAAGCTTTATTATCAGAAGATTTAACAATACGCCTGTTGTTTGGTAGTACTGTCCAGACTGGTAGTTAGACCAGCGGGACGGTAGATGCTATGAAAAAGATGTGACATTTATGAGACAGATGATACATTTGGTGTTGGGGCAATTTCTCTCCCCTTCAAATAAATCACTGAAAAAGGAAGAGAGAAAGCAACTGATTATAGTAGGTTTTATTATTGGTGTTAACATACAGATTAGTGTCCAGCCACATCACTTCTTAAAGTAGCGTTTTATAGTTTTCCTGAATTTGTTCAGTTCTCCACAAAATAAGACACATTCAGCAGAATTTCAAGGGGTTTCAGTCTTATGGTATCTTTCTTACGCTTCTACTGAAAAGCAAAAGCAAACTGCACAGCAAATCAATGTAATGACTTAAGATCGAGACCAGAATATGATTCTCATCCCCTGTGTTGTCTTGCATATTTGCTATGGGCAACTCATTCAGCCCCTTTGTGCCATGATGTGTTACTGGCCTTGAAAATTATAACAAATCTGCTAACAAATGAGGTTTGTTGGGTTTGTTTAATTAACATTTGTGACATACTTGGGTGACCAGCATTTTTAAATAGAAGTTACCAGTAGTTGTGAAAGGAACAAAGGAAGACTTTTGTTATGAGTTAAGACATGATCAAGGTCAGTTTTATTATAATGTATCTTCTCTATTCATACAATTTCTTGCATTGTTTATTTAAAGCAAATACTCTCAGGGTAAAAAAGCTTGAACCATAATCATATATGTAAAAAGCAGATATATAGTGCCTGCATAATGTTATGGATGGCATTTGATACAAATGCTTTTTTCAGTAAGAATTATTTTGAGCTGAGAACTGGTTTTATAGCTTGGTGTTGTAATTTTTACTTGGTTGTATAGGCATACATTTCTTAAGCTGCACTGTTACTGTTCATGCAGTTCTATAGGATTGTTTACAAATTCTTTTTACACAAAGTGCAAAACAAGCTTTCTTATTTGCTTGTAAGGTTATTCCCTCTAGAGAAGCTTTCATTGTAAACTAGCAGTTGGTATAAGAACATAAAGATACTCTGAAGAGAATTACCTTTTTTGCAGGTTCAACATCTGAAACCTGCAGCACCTGTGTCTTCCCATGATGTATTCTTGCTGTTTCAGAGCTGGATTTGAAGCTCACAGAGCTCAAGAATAAAGCAATATTGCCCTCCCGTGCAATATAGGAACAAGTTTTATTGTTGAAAGGAGTTCTGTGAACTGTTATAAAACTTCTGGACTGAGAGCCAGATCTCACAATGAAACAACTGATAAGCCAGGGACTGGAGATTTTGTGTGAAAGACTTTCAGATTCTATCACACCTCTAAATGTTGGGGTAAATTGTTCAGTTGTTGCTTGTCATGCAATAGTTCGTTCATATGTGTAGCAACATTTCAGAATCAAACTCCAGTCTAGTTTTGGAAGTGTCTTGAAGGAGAACTGGGGCTGAATTTTGTCTTCTCTCTATTAATTGTGACTAGATTTCAGCTGAAGCCCTTTTTTATAATCAGACATCCGTAAATAATGTAAAATACAAACAAAATAGCAATGGAGTATGAATCTTTGAGGGTTCCTGATGGTGTAATAGGCTCCGTGAGTGTAGTATAAAGGCCTGTATAGTCTTCAAGACTTAAAATTGGTATTTCTACCTTAAAAACCTTAAAAATTTTTATTGTTGTTGCTTCAATCCATATTCATACCTTGATGGTTTTTTAACCATTCCACTATACAACTGTTCTGTGCACCATTTTTCAGTAATAGCTCACCTCCTGCTTCTCAACTCAGTTTTGAAATACCAGTACTGATCACTTCCGTTTCACATCAGAGTAATGCATAGTATTCAAACTGGTTAAAAATTAACTGTTTCCTACTGAATTAGCTCATCCTAAATCTGGTCATGTTTAGTTTTGTATTATTTCACTGCAAAAGTGAGGTTTTTGGGTTGTTTTCTTCACTGACAATCACAGTACATTCATTTATAATCTTCAGAAGTTGAGAGTAATGTAAAAAGCTTTACCCTTGAAACAGGTTAATTATTACACATTTGTGATGCCCTGACTTTTATAAAGCAGAAGTTTTGAGTTCTTGCCTATGTATCCTGGTGCACTATGGTGGATTAGTTTTGTGTGGTTGGATACTGTTGCTGCCTCGGTATTTGGAATAAATGTTACAGTTTGTCAGCTTGTTTATATCAGGCAAAGTGAGGAAAGTGAAGATGTGCTAGCACAAAAGAAAATAACATACATACAAACAAGATCTAGCTTGAAGGTGTTGATTAAAATTAATCCTCTGCTGATTTCTTTGTACTCATTTAAAATAAATGTAACATACAGATGCATATTTTTGTCTCGCTTAAAGACATTTCTTTTTTGGATCAAAGTTTGTGTACCATAAGTGTTTTTGTAATTGGATTTACTCCAAAGGAAAGCCTTACATGAGAGGGCAGACTTATTATGTGGTTTGAGTATACATGCTGTCTAACATAGCTTTAAAGCTGATTTGCGAGTGTGATACAAAGTTTAGAGCAACATCAGTAATCAATAAACAGCTGCTTTACCTGAGGCTCATACTTTACTATTTCAACTGATTTTGCTATCTCTTGAGATAAAAGTTTCGGAATTAAGAGCAGTTAGAGCTTCCAACTTAGGAAAAAAATAATATGAAATGTATTAAGGTTTTCATCCCAGAGAGTTTAACTGGTGGTTAAATAAAGTTCTGGCTTGACATTCACAGCACTATGCTTGTCTCGGAGGCCTTGTGCAGAAATGGTGACGGTTGACAGCTGTTGTTCCCTTAATAAGATTAAAGAAATTAGTTGTGCTGTCTTTAATCTGCCATTTAACACTGTGAACCACCTGGGGACAGCTTCTGTGCTGACACTTCCAATTTTGAATTAAAAAGAATTGTGGAACTGAAGCATAGTTCTGACCATGCCATGATTAGAATGTATTTAGATGAACAGTAGTTAGCAAGCTTATGTTATCAATTAAAAGAACCCTCTTTATTGTTGTGAAAAATTAATTTGACATCCATTTGCTTACACCACTTCTTCAAATGCATTATCTGAGCCTCTGAAAATGCAAGTACTTTTTCTGACATGAGATTCAGTTGGGAAATACAAAAGCATGATGCATTATTACAGTGGAATTTGTTCTATATATAAAGTGGGAAGTTTTTTGTGTTTTCAATGTAAAATAAATTATCCTTTTAGGGATTAGGAGTCCCATATATCAAAAAACATTATTGCAGTGAATTAACTAAATCACCTCAGAAACTCTGAAAAGCTGTCAGAATTGTAAGTTAACCTACCAAGTCCATATTTGACACTTTGGGTAATTACGGTGTTTATATTTAAATAGAATTAATCTTATTTTGGAATAGCTGATAAAATGCAAGATGCTGATTTAAAGCATTTTCTTCTCAACTGAAAATAGAAACTACCAATATAGTTTCATATCTCTCTCTCCCTGTAAACCCACCTACACAGGGGAGTAATCTTCCATGGGAAGTAAAAGTAGGTGCCTAACGAAAATTTTTTTTAGCATTACTGAGGAAAGTGAAATGAACACCTTTAGTCAGGAAAAGAAAAGAAAATCCTGTTGCAAGGGAGATTTTAAGAAATGCACATGAAGCATGCCACTTCAGTTTTGTGTAGGTGTTATCGTTGTAGGGTAAAGATTAGGTGAGATAGGCAAAACTTAACCTGCCTTTGATCAATAAATAATGATGTAATATTGTTATTGTATCAAATGAACAGCAGAATGAAACTCATTTAATTAGGCAGCAGAGTAAAATTAATTACCACTACAGTAAAATTAATATAACTGGTAATACGATGGTACTCAGAGTATCAACAAAGAAAAGGTATAAATGTTCTTTATGTTTTTACAGATCAAACCAAGCAAGGTATCACTTCTTTTCTAAATCCAAAATTATTTCTCAAGCTGAAGAAAAGACAACCCAGAAGTACAAATTAAAAGAAAAATTTTTTTACTCTAAATTTTCTGGCCTCTGAGCATTTCCAGCTTTTCCCAGCTTGAGAAATACAATGTATGTATATAACTCTGGGGAGCCGTGCTAAGTAATCAGATGCCACAGCAGTGAGCAGAGCAATCAGTAAAGCAGCCTTCCTTATTATGTAAATAACGGTTGTTTAAAAAAATTCTTTAGGAGAAAAATAAAGTGTGAAACTCAACTCTCCTTATAAGTGTGTTGAGTTAGTCTGCAGCTTGTTATGTGAAATACCAGCTTTGATGATTTCTGTACGATAACTTGTTTGTTGGAGTCCCACTTTTGTATGACCTTTTGACAGCACTCGTAATTTATTTTCTTCTACGGAGCTTATTTGAACCCAGTCACGTTTTTTCAGATGTTAAAAAAGCCCAACAAAGTAAAAGTTATTTTTCTTTGCATTTACTTTAGACAAACAACTTGAATTTCTAGCCATCTTTGTTTATGATTGTATATATTTATGATGCATTTATGTTCAGTGTTTGTGTGCATATTTGTATAGTAAGTGATAGCTTTCATAGTAAGCAAAGCTCAAGTAATGAATCTGTGTTTATTCTGAAATGGTATTATCCATGGTCAGATTTATATTCTCTGTGAGTATATTCTATAGGACTGGTGCCGGCTTCCCTGCAAATCCTGTTTTGAGAAGAACACTTTAATTGGAGAGATGGAAATTACTGCACATGATGCAAAGAATAATTGGGCATGTTTTGTACCTCTGGGGCTATCTGTGGTTCGTGTTTATGATTGTCAGTTCTTACCATTGCAAACCTGTTACCTCTACCCACTAGCCATCGGTGTAGGTCAGTTATTGCTATTGTAGTTACACACTAACACTTTCAGGCTCTGTACAGTAGTGGTTCACAACAGGTCAGCAAAAGTTTCTGGACAGGAATTTCACCTGCTCAGTTTTCCCAAGCTCAGTACAAAGTACTCGATTCTCTCCATTCCTTGTATTAGTTCACAGGCCACTGCACAATAGCCTCTCGCTAAAGCTGGGATACTCTGAATTACTACATAAGGGTGGTTTTTTTTTTTCTTGAAGGGTGTGATAGAAAAGGTCCTTATACCCAAATTAGATGTGTGATATAACTATAAGCCACCAGAAAAGAATATTACATATCCAAATTATAAAATGAGCTGATATTCTGTGTAAGTTTTGTTATGCCTTCATAATACACCCATAATTCCTATTAGGTTTTTACTAAGAATGCATGTATGAATTCACTGAGAACGCATGTGTATGCATATTTATAATTATGAAAATACCTTTAATATCACTGGGAAAGCTCAGACTTTTCAAAATTGCATATTCCAATGCATGTTATTTAGATGTAAACCAAGTTTTGAATATGGAAGAGTCCAGTAGCCATACAGTGCATGACTTCTGATAAATACAGCTTTACTGTCTTGAAGTAATTATTTAATTGATTTCATGTAAATTTTTTGTTCTGTTTGGAACGCCAAGTTTAAGGAAATGAATGTGAATTGCTGAAAGGTTGTTTTGTGGTGTGCTTCTGTTTATTTGCTTTTAATTTACCGAAGAAAAAAGTAACATCCATATTTTTCCTTGTCTTTCCCTCTGAATTTTTAGGTCACTCTGCAATACAATAAATGCTTACAGCCTCACCTGCAGTAATTGTGTAGAAAACTGCACCTATGTTCTTTTTAGTAATAAGATCACTTTTCTAATGGACCTGTTGATGCACCAGTTTACGGTATGTAAAATACCTTTTTTAATTTAGAAATTTTTGTATGTTTCACAAACATATTAGAGTATTTAGACTATAAGAACACCAGGAGTTATATGAGAATAAAGGCTCAAAAGAATAATGTTCTTTTGTTGTATGTATTTGGTAACTGTATCTACTATACTTCTGTTGTACAAACAGATACACTCGCTTCTGATAATAAATTCTGCAAAAGCATATGTACCAGGACTTGTAGTGAGTGGATGGTGTTTTATGTTTAACGTTTTCTGAGAGTTTTCTTCTTTAATTCACCTTATAGTAATATTTGAAGTATAGAATATTATGAGTTGTCTATGTGTGTTTGATTCTTAGGTGTTTCAGTATTGGGAATATAAGTCAGGTCAGTACATTGGTGTAGTTTGATTTGCTGAAGCGCTTAAACGGCAGGACTCTAACTCTGAAAGTTTTAATTTTCTAATGTTTCATTTAATTTGAAGTGTCATTAAATATTTTATTTGAAAACTCATTTTTAATTCATAGTGACCTGCTTATCATAAGATATTTAGCCTTGGTTTTCTACATATAAATTGTGTGTATGTATTTTCATGAGCCAAGCAGTTTGTTAATTGAAAAGTTATGTACATACTTTAAATAATTTAAGTGATGCTGTTAGAATCCACAAGCCATAGGACTGTTGCTGAACAGTTTAGAAAGATAGTCCAAAGGTCCTTGACACAAAGAAAACCTGAATGCAGCCTGTGCATTCTCTAAGTAGCTGCCAGCTCCTTGTTCTTCACCAAATCTTTCCAAGAGGATTCCAGGTATTAGATTTCAAATATACTTAGTGAAAGGTGCGTGTATTGTGCTGGGCCAGTCACAACACTGCTGGCTCTCTGCTGAGCAAGCCAGAGCATAGGCTCTGTGAGTAATTACACAAGAGATGAAATCCTTCAGCACTTTATATGTGACAAGATTCATTCTGATGCCAAACACCTTCCCTTTTCTCAGTGTTAACACTGTGCAAACGACCTGCACTTTTCTGAAGAAATACAGAGGGTATTTCTTAGGAAATGTTGGCCACCTAGAGATCAGAGATACTACATAAGAAAAATTTACTACACTTAGAGCTGTTTTCAGTCAGTTGCCAAATACTACCCTTGAATTGCAGCAAAACTGTAATTAAAGCTTAATGTTTCCCATGATCCACAGTGGACTTTTCTTTCCTATGCATAAAGTCTCTTATGTTCTCTTCAGGCAAAATTGGCCCTTAAACTAGGATATCTTTGTAGTTCCATGAAGTACATATTTAAGTACAAAAAAAAAAATATATAGTGCTGCTTTTCTAACCCTGATTTTACACTCTTGAAAATATAATAAATCAGATCAAGTTTGAATTTTTCTTTATTACGAAAAAGAAATGGACAAATGGAAAGCACTTTTCTAAATTGGATAAGGCTCTGAATACCAATATATTAAAAGACACACCTCCAAAGAATTTAACTCCTGTATTCCTGGTTTGGTGACCTGTATGATGCTGCTTTTGCCCATGTCGTATGTATTCCTACTTATTGTTGGAAAATAAACGCCAAATAATACCAGAAGTAATAAATGAGAACATATATTTGCAAGGTTTTAATAAATTGTTAAACAAATATGCCAATATTTGCTGAATACAGAAACAAAAGGAATCCAGTTTTGAAAAATCTTTAAATATATTTTTAAATACAGCAAGTATGAACCTTACTTCCAACCAATTTAGTGTGGTTTTAGTTTTGTTTTTATTCATCAAAATTGAATGCAATGTCAGCTTCACTTTTGCTAAAACTCAGAGCTATACATTTTAAAGAGTAACATTTAAAACAGTCACTTCTCATTGGTAAAAAATGTTTTTCATTACACAAGTGCAACACTTTCTCCTCAAAATATTACTTGAATTGAAAGAAATTGAAGAATTATTTTAAAAATACATTTTTCTCCAGTGAAAGCTTGGGGACCAATGGGAAATGGTGTAATAACAAATGTAGCTTATTTCTTTTTTTTTTTATTTTGTGACATCAAGCCCGCCCAAGTTAATAATTAATAGTCTCCTGTTTAGACCTTCCTTTATCTCATACCTAAACAGACTGGTAGGAAACCTTCTGTAGACTTTACTTAGTATTTTACCTTTCTTAGCCTCCTTACCAGCTCAGGTAATACCTAAGTCAGTGTGTGTGGAGGTCAGTAGTAACCTGTCTCCTCATTTCAGTGGTTAATGGATCAAACCTTCCTGCCTACATTAAGAGAAGTCATGTGCTCGTGTTGTAACTTCATTTATCTACAGACTGCTAGCTCTGCTCTTCTTTGTCTCTTATATTTAGAAGATAGTTGTGAAATGATGAAAACTTTTCTAATTGTATATTTTGGAAGGTTTCACACTGAGAGAAACAAATAATTTAATGGAGCTGTGAGCATGTAAGGATAGGGTTTTTTTTTATTTTGGGGTTTTCTTTCTAGTCAAGTGACAGCTGTCATGTACTTTTCCATGAAGGTATCTCTACAAGCCATATGTATCTATGCCCGCATTTGCAAATAATTTTATCAGTTCAGTAAATGGATTGGGGTTTTGGTTTTTTTCTTTAATATCTGTCCTTTTATGATTTCACAATAAGAAAAGCATGACAGTTTGTTTTCTAACTACATGTTTTCACATCGATCAAAGGGAAATTTCAAAAAGCTTTTGAGAATAATGAGCTGGACAAGACCACCTTGTCTAGTTAAAGTTCTTAGAAGATTTTGTTTATTCATTCAGATCAATTAATTCATCAAATAATGACATATTAAAGTATTTAGGGGTAGGAAATTTAAAAAGTGGGACCTTCATCTGCACCATCTTAAGCCCATCGACTTCCTGGGCCAATGCCATTTCTTTAGTTCGCTAGTTACTACATAGGAAGTCTGACATCCTACAGTTACTGTTTTGACAGTGTATGTTTGCCAGAGTGTTTTTGAGGCAAGCCCAGTGACTTACACAGGCAAGAAGCACAAGGTCACCACTGTAAATGGGAGAAGAATGCAACATAAGTGACCAAATGAACAGAAATCAGGTGCTTGAAAAGGTTTGAAGACTTTCCATTTAGGTTTAGCAGCTCCCTATTTAAAATTCTTCTTCATGACTGTGAAGAATTCTGCTTTTTATATGACAAATGAAAACATAAATGAGTTTTCAGTGTCAGAACTCTAGGTTGCTAACTGGAGACTTGTTTGGTTTGGTTTGTGGTTTTTTGTTTGGTTGTTTTTTGGGGGGTTTTGTTTGTTTTTTGTTTTCATTTTGGTTTTTTCTGTTAGCACAAGAAGTGCTCTGATATGCAGAGGTGCTTTTGGTGACATGAGTCAGAATGGAGTAACATTTTCAGCTATATTATATGTGTGCCTAAGTGCTTTACTGGATTGGGGCCATAATGTTCAGCATTTTACAGGATTAAGTCCTAGATGCTGGGCAGAGCTGAAGAGCTTATGGCAGCTCTGCACAAGCAAGGGAATCCCTACACAAGGGGAATTCTCTGCTGAATGGCTTAACAGTTGTATGGAGACTGTACCAGAGCTGAGAATCTGGTCATCAGAGCATTCTGCTTCAAGAACTGATTTAAAGAAAGTAGGAGTCTTGATTAGGCCCAGCATAGGCAGTCATAATAAATGCTAAAATAGCATTGTGATGTTGGATGTGTCAAATAATTGAACAGTAGTTACATTCCTGATTTTCCTTTGTGATGTAAAAATGTTTTATACCAGTTACTTGACAAGTCAGTTTAAGTGTGCAATTGTACCTGTAGATTTGTATCAGTTAAACTGTTAAACCTATTAACCTGAGAAATAAAAATGTGGAACATTTTAGCATTTACTCATCCAAAGCCCATGTTCAACAAACAGTTTCTCTGAATATCATTAACTCATTGTGTAATCAACATAAAGAAACCAGAGCTTGAAAGCCTCCATAATTACACTATTAAATCTTAAGATTTCCTACCCCCTTGCTTGATATCATAATCAACAAGTGAAGTAATACATCACTTCTGCAAGCACCCCAATTACTTCTGAACATAAATCTCAACACATTTTCACACTATCCCATTAATTACTTCTTTGGTGAAAGAGCTGATCTTTCATCACTTGTTTGAGTTCATATAAGTAGAAAACATTAAAGGTAGGAATTAAGTTAAAATTTACCCATTTTCTGTAAAAGAGTATTTCCTTCTCTCTCCTCTTTGACATACACATTATAAACCCCACATTTGTTCTCACTTTATATTAATTCACACACAGAGTTTCCCCAGAAATCAAATGTGAAAAAACAGCTCTGCAATAGATGATTGTATTAAGAGTGCCAGGTCTATTTATTTTACAAATGAGGAAGAACAGTTTTATATTAAAACATGAACTTGTGTAGCTAAGGACTATATACTTAGAAAATATAGTTATCGTACATACATTCAACTAGAAGACTAACATAGGCGTTATCTGTTTATAGTACTGTTCATTACAGCCAATGGAAGGCTCTGCTGCAAAATGTTATTAATTTTTTTAAGAAATAAGTTATATATAATTTTTTTATCTTAGGTGAAAAAGCAGTGAGTAGCATTTGTTAGCAATTTTTAAAACTTGATGTTCCAAATACAAAGCTGCCACATTTAAATTGGTTTATAAATTGCAAAGTTTAATCCATCTGTTTCAGTAGGCAATTAGAATCATTAGGCATGAATTATTTTAGTCAATGGAAGTTACTGGAGCAACATAATCTTATTTTTCCTATTAACTTGAATACGCAGCTAAAGACTTCTCACTTGCTGACTTGGCTCTTCACCAGAAACAGGCTATTACGATGAGTTTTAAGTACCAACACAAGGCTCAGAGCTAATGAATAATAAAGAAATGTGCATGTTGTTTTTTGTCACCAAGTGTTACCAAGTCCCTCCTGATACCTATACCAGGAGGAACAATTTCGTGTGACCTTACTTGCGTATACCAAGTGTAAATGATTTTAATCTGGAATGAAAATAACATTCCAGACACTATTGATCACTAATGAGAGTGTTGAAAGCCTCAAGCTGTCTCATAAAAGTGCTTCCACAGAGGTCTGGTGGTAAGTGGAGTCCGGCAGCATTAAGCACAGTGACTGTACCTGGGAGCCCCTTGTCTTGATGCATCTGTGCTGCCAATAGCCTGCCTGTAAAACTGCAGGACTTCTGCACACACTTTACTTTCTGCCCTATTATGATCAAACAGTATCTCAGCTGGTTTAAATTACCTTGGACTGCAGAAGTGAAAAATTAAAATAGAATTTAAAAAGAATTATACTCTCCATGAGGATTTCCTTTCAAATCTGTATCCTGCGTACAGATTTGTCTTCAGATTTACATGTTATACATCTGAACTTCATTGCCTTTTTTTAGGAGTGGGCTCTAGTTTAATGATTTAGAAAAATCAGA
This sequence comes from Phalacrocorax aristotelis, assembly GCF_949628215.1. Taxonomy (NCBI): domain Eukaryota; kingdom Metazoa; phylum Chordata; class Aves; order Suliformes; family Phalacrocoracidae; genus Phalacrocorax; species Phalacrocorax aristotelis. Next base: position 34,769,028 of record NC_134282.1, read on the forward strand.
TTCTGTTCCTCTGAGGTCTGTTCAGCCACAACTGCATATTGTATTTCTGACATGACTGACAAGTGAATGACATCTGACAGACGAGTGCAGTGGTCATCAGGTGATCTTTTATATTGAGGTGTTCAGGCCCTATTCACGTGACACATTTTTCCAGCTGTCCTGAGCAGTTACAATGTGAAGGCATCCATTAAAGTGCTCCAGCTTGCTCCATGCCCAGTTTGAGATTTCTGTGCAAAAAGAATTTCCCATTACTTCTTTTAGAACTACATTACTCGTGTCATCCTTTGTAACCAGTATGTCAGGTTGTGCCCTAGAATTTATGTAATTCTTTCTGCCTCCTCAGATAGTTCCACAGGGTTTTTGTTGGGCTTTTTACTTTTGTTTTGGTTTGGTTTTCCCAAGTATTATTCTCATCAGATTTAGTCAAGATACAGTTGGGATTTTGTCTCCCTTCCTCCCTGGCAGAAATTTCTACTTCAACTACCTTTCATGTTTTAGGAAAACAGAAAACAGGAGTCTCTTTGGTTTTGTAGACTGTGGAAGATCTAGCAGTTCTCTCTCTTTTTGAAAAAAAGATGGATAAGAGAGAAGTGAATCAAAGAAAGTTTTGGAGCCTTGTCTTAAGGGTCTTCTTGCCTTTGAGGATTACTTAGCTCTTTGAAATACTTAGCTACATCAGGTTAGCTTTAGTAGTAAAATCCTTGACCAAGTAGTTCTTACACTTACTAGGAAAAGAGAATTCTCTCACAGGCTGTTTCAGCTGTGAAGGGGAACCACCGTAATTCATTTGTCTCGATTCAGTCAAGGTTGCTGTCTATCGCTGGCTTAAAACAGCCATGTATTACCCTTCTTGTGTACCTCAGCAGGTAATATAGTTTGTTCTGAATTCTGTTACTCGGAAGCTCAGCAGCACAGCTGAACACCTCCTTGTAGATAGGAAAAATTTTGTATTCCCCAATGTCCTTTGCCATTGTTACCAGATGGCACCTCCTGTGGGTTTGCCGTGGGTTGTCTATATCTACTGCTCAGATACTTTGGTATGCTGTTTCCAAAGGGCAAACTAGTACTATTCCAGATACAATTGGTTTTTTTCTTAGTTATGGTTTGAGTTTTATCACAGACAATCTCACTTTTTTTGGTAAAAAAATATGTAATTCTTCTAATATTAAAATTCCACATAAAAGGCTTTGGAAGGCTGCTTACGTCAGGATAATATGTTTGTAATTTTTTGTTTGGGTTGGTTTGTTTTTTGTTTGGTGGTTGTTTTTTTTTTGCTATGAAGGAGAAAGTCTATCAGGGGTTAGATCTCATTGCAAAGATCATGTCTATTGCCTGCAAAGTGTATTGTCTTTTTCTGTGAAGAGCCACAATTGTGCCTGCTGTGTCACAGGAACTTTTGCCTTTCAAAATACTCGGTTTTGTAAGGGTGTTTGTTTAGGACTCAAAATGTTTAGTAGCATTCTGATGGTACGTTGTGTTTTTCCAAAGACAAGTAGGGGATTACCATCAACAGTAAATGCTATTCCTTCCACAGAAAATAGATCTTTCCTCTGTATTACTGAATGCTTTGTATATCCCAGATATTTAATATGTCTTTGTGGTAACACAATATAGTAGTCAGAATGAACCATCTCAGTAGTTTGTTTACTCACAGTCAAGTTTTTAAAAAAATGTTTTTTTGCTGGTGACTCATCAAAAATCCTGTGTATGCGTAAGAACATCACAATCATACTAATGAAATACTTTGCTGCTATAAGGCTTCATTCAATTCTCAAACACTAAACACTGTTTTGACTGATTTATTCTGTTTCAGGTTGTATTATCTCCATAAGGGGTATAGACTTTCTCTTGTACCTGAAATGCTTTAATGCCCATCAGCACTGCTAGAATGTGTTACTTCATTATTATTTTTGGTGAACTAATATGCAACTTTCAAAGTGTTTCTCTACAAACTTTGATTATTTTTACTGAATTGTGGTTGGTTGGTTTTTCTTTTTTTCTCTTTACTTAGGTTAGTGTTCCAGATGACCATAATGCTACTTCAGGCAGAAGTACAAATAAGGTGTTTGAAGGTTTAACAACAGGACTTCTGAGGGTAACTGCTGTGATTTTCAGATGTCTAATCTCCAGTTTCCCAGATGGAAACAACCACTCTATAGCACTGAAGATATTACAGGAAGTGAAAAGTAAATCCTCTCAAGTGGAAGCCTTCAACAGCAGAGTCCAAGACCTGATCAGGTTAAAAAAAACAACTTCTCTAAACCTTCTTTACTATAGAGAAAGAAAATTGCAGTAATTTAAGAAAGGAACAAATTGCTTTAACTCTTAATTTAGTAAGAGCAGTTTGTGTGTAGTCAAGAAGGCTATTGGAATGCTATATTCTCAAACAAAAATGTTCTTCAAAAATCTGCAGATAGAGAAATACAGAAAACCAAAGGTCTCTTAATTTTGGACTTGGTTTTTTATGTCCTTTCCATCAGTTTCTTCTCCTAATTACCTAGGAGTCAGCTTCCATATTTTCATTATTTCCTCTCAGTTCTCTTTGTCAACTGCGTGTGCCCATTGACCATGTCGTCCTGCAGATCATATGTACATTCATATAAGCTTGCTATACCGTATATAACTTCTATTATAAAGATTACCCAATAATTCCTATAATCTGATTTCAACTTTTATAACGTAGCTGTATTTTAATAGCAATTTTCTTTCCTCAGGATATTTCTTGAGCAAATTTCAATCAAAATAACTCAGTTGTAACAGTAGAGTAAAAGAGAATATGTTGTTTTGCTCATTTTTACTTGAAACATTCTACTTCCTTGGTGAAAACACTTGAACTGTGATTATATTTATATATATAACTAATATATATCTAATACATTTTATATACCTAAAACTAATATATATCCAACAGTATATTAAACTTTCTAAAAGTGTATAGTTTCACTAGTAAATTATATAGTCATCAGTACATCTTCAGCCCTCTGAAGAAATTAAATTCTGATTATATGCTACTGAAAATGTGTCACAGTGAGCATCTTCAGACTTTTCAGAGTCTGGTATGGTGCTGATGGATACAGAAAAGACAGGTGGAGGAGGAAGGCAAAACTTTGTTGTCGTAGATACCAGTGACCTCAAAAACTTTATTGTTCTCACGTAACCTGCCTTCTCCCCAAACAGGTTTTGAAAGAGTGTGAAATTTCAGGATGTTGTGTTCTCCCCATTTATGAATGGGAGGGTGGGAGGTCTGCTTATTGATATTTGTGCTGAACAGACATCTGACACTGACTGGGCCAAGCACAGGCATACCCTTAAGATAAGAAGATACATGAGAATCTAACTGGGTCCCTCACCTGAGGCACTTGAGGGGATCTGGTTATAAATGGAGGATGAAAGGCATGATGACAAGGTAATAGTGCAATTAGGAAAAAAAAAGAGAGGCCGTTTTAAACTAGTCAAAACTAGACAAATTCTATTATTAATGAGAATCTTTCACCTCTAGGTCACTGTATCATGTGTCTTTGTGGAGTTGAATAAATGAGAGTATTAGGAAGATGGGGGAAGAAAGAGGAAAGTTGAAATAATTTTTTTTTCTATTTGGGACAACTAGACCTGATGCATAAACAACTGTCTACACACTGTCTGGGAATCAAAAGGGTACCCAAATTATTGGAACTATGCTACTATAGGTAAAAAGACTCACAAATGGAGGCAATAGATTAGAGAGCTTTGAGATTCCACTTGTCCATATGATCAGTTCTTCAAGGAAGGGAGTGTTTTGTGCATCTTCTCATTGTCTCCAGATGCCATTAAAAGAATAGTCCCAGTAGACAGAAAATTCTCATCCGTTTCCTCTCTGCCAAAAGAGCAGCCACTTTGTATCCAGGTGTGGGTGTAAAGGAAAGGGGACAATGAACATGTTTTGCAGGTGTCAGTCAGACTGTAGAGATGTTCCTAAGGAAAACAGAGGAAAGTATTGATGAGAATGGTTGTGCCTTTTTGTGAGTAATCATCTATCAGTATTAGCTGTATTTTATTTAGTTCTTCTTCTCCCCTCCTATTTCAGAGAGATTTCTAGCACTCAGCATTTCTCTGACTGTCAGGTATCTAACACCCAGCTCTGTTCCTGGAATTATTCTGCTACTATGGGAGAGCTTGCTTATCACCCATATGATCGGGTGGATTGCTTATATCAAAAACTGCAGGAAACGTAGCACTGGTAACCTTCTACGTTGCTAAATAGAACAGACGAATCAAACTTACCTGAGCAATGAGTGTGCAATTTATAACCTTCATGTGTCTTTAAGTGTTTTAACTGTTGTACTTCAGCAGCTTTAAAAATCTTTAATACTAAAGTCAGACTTCTTGCTTGATATTTAGTGTATTTTTGATTCTTAATTACTTTCATTGCTTCCAAAAGCTTTGTGTCAACAGGGCAAACTTTGACAGAAAGTCTAGCTTCTAGCCCTGTAGAGAGATTAGTCTTTGAGCAACAACACTATCTGAAAAAAGGAGAGGTCTTTTTTTTGTAATCTTAGAAGTCACTAGTTTTTCAAAATCAGACTGTTAAGATATGTGAGGGACTAGTTATTTTTAATAAATACTTGTACAGCTCCTGGGACAAGCATTATGTAATCAGTATTATTTATTTACCAGTATAATTATTATCCAGTAATGTTCCATACTTTGCCAAGTCAGGGTGGTCTTAACATTATGGAACCATATAGCCAACAGTGTTCCCATCTGAAGGAGCCTACACTCAAAGACACAATCTCTAACAAGGGGACCTGACAAGCAAGTAGGGAGAACAGCTGGTAGGATGGAGCACTATTGATAACAAGATGATTTAGTATAGGCTATCAGTATGAAAACAGTCTGTCAGTTGATGGTGTCTGAAAGCAATTGGTTCTCCATGTCTGTTAAGTCAGGTGGAGGCACAGGACATAACAGCAGTTCTTCTGATTTTGACGAGAAGTTTCTCCCACTTGATAAGAGTGAAGGAAAGTACAGAGAAAATTAGAGAGTAACGAGGTGATGGCTATGGGGTATTTGTCTCCACAAAGGAAGTTGATGTCACGTAAGTCAGCAGAATGAACAGCTGAGATGGAGGAAAGTCCGAGAAGCTGAATGTCTGTGGTAGGAAAAGGAAAGTACATGAAGTTATTGATATCAGCAAAGTGACATGTGCACAGTTTAAGTAGAGTTGATAATGATCAAAGTATGAGAGAACCTGCTGTGGACAGATCTTGGGACAGGGACAGGGACAAACAGCAAAATACTTGGTGGAGGTTTCCAAGCTATTAGAAATTCAAAGAAGAAACTTCAGCAATAGTGATCTGATGATTTGATCTACTCTGATAATAAAAAAGTAAGCAGAGTTTTCAGCTTAAAAAAAAAGTCACTAGCATGGTTTTCTCTGCGTTGAGTTTTGGTTGAGCTCCCGAGGAGGCTGTCTGATCCTGATCCTTCTATACTGATGGTAGAAGGTTGTTACTTGCATATTCTATTAGTCTCTTCATTGTTGCATATGTTTTAAAAAGGAAGAAAAACCCAACAACTGGGCAGTAGCTGTTATGATATACATATTGCAATAAAACATTATCTGGGTAACGTCGTTGTCTTCTTGAATTAGCATGTTCAACAAAGTTTATCTCTTCATGCTAAAAAGAAATTGTGCTGTTGCAGAGCTATTGAGATTATTATAAATCATTTAACTATGGCAAAATTCCATTGTCCTTCTAGAAGTATGGTAAAATAAACATTTACACTCATCTTTCTTGTAAGTATAATACAAATTATCCTACAACAGACAGATCTCTTAACAAAAACTACTGATAGTTACAGAGAGCCAGATCAAGTTATTCAAGTAATTGTAATTTGAATTGTTTTATTGAACCTTTCAGAAAGAGTTTTTAAGTAATCACAACCTGGATTTTGTATGGTTTGGTAGTAGAGAAGCAGAAATAACTTCCTTTGCAAAGGTACCAAAACTGGCATGGGGACTATTTTTTAATACAATTTTTCCTCTGTTTCTAGTTACGTGGTGAACATAGGGTTGATAGACAAGCTGTGTTGCTGTTTCCTCTCCATTCAAGGCCCTGTTGATGAGAATCCCAAAATAGCAACTTTTCTACAAAATGCCACAGCAGTGTTGCATGGAATATGTCAACTGTGTTTTGCTGTCAATGGAAGGTAGGTGCACTTGGTCTGTCATCTCTACATATGTTCACTGGGCAGTAGCCATTGTAACCCTGTGCCAACACCGCATTCATGGAAGTGAACGTTTTGACGAGGCTATTAAACAGAACTGTTCTTAGGCACACAGTAATAACTGGTAAAGAAACAGTGCAGGAAATTCACTCTGCTCACCCTTTCACCACTGAAATGTAATTAGTTACCTGCACTGAGTCTCAATTCTTGTAAGTCATTTATCAGAACTGCAAACTTTATCTCCTTTACTTATCATTACAGAGAGGGTTTTATCACTGCTAATTTTAAGTGTCTAGTCCTAAGGACTTCAAGAGATATTTTATTATCAGCTAAAATCAACTCTTAATTGATTTGTCTGTAGGGCAGTCTAATTCTTTAAAATACCACTGTTAGTAAGGGAATTCTATTTTCTGTAAAGAAAAGTGTTACTAGATTTGTCAGGGAATTTTCTAATGCAAAATGTTCGTTATCATAACCTAACCAGGGTTGTGGGGAGTGAGCATGAAGTATGTGTCTGCCAGCAAGTCTGGATTTCTATAATCTATAGCGTAGGACAGCCTGACATTGTGAGAGTCAAGATTTCAGAGCTTTGGTCTGCACATGCTAGAACCTACCACTGTAAGACTGTTGCACGTTTCAGGAATAGGCAAGGCTGACATAACTTTACAATGAATTCCTGAAGAGTAAAATTATGCTAGGGTTGAAAAACTAGAGTTAATACAACATACAAAATAAGAAACAAAGCTGTAGGTAAAAGCTGTTGCTGGTAACTCAGGGACACAGGCACATGGAAAAAGAACTGTAAGAAATATGAGCCCAAAGAGACCATTCCAACATACTGAAATTTCCTTTTCTGAAAGCTGCCAACTTGGCATTTTAGATTCAGGGACAGCACTGCCAAAAGTGGAATGCATACTGGGGAGGGGGGGTGGGAACCACCCTTCTCTTAGTGAAATAATAGTTCTAGCTACAGGAGTAAGATAATATTTGGAATTTCTGACGCAGGCATGTGCTTCATCTCTGCTATCGAGATCTTTGCACCCCAAATAATACAGCACTATGCAAGTACTTCTTCCAAGAACTGTGCTTTGTAGCAGAATAATAATTTTGGAAGATTGAGTGTTTTTATTCACAGTTACGCCAAAAAGTATCTGATCTTACTACCTGGATATAACAGCAATGCTTTGGATTTTATCCAAAGGTGCTGATTGTTCTCAGTTTCCTGGTCGGATTGTTCATTTGAGCATGAAAAGAACCAAGTGGAATGAACTTGGAGATTTCAAAACTGTTGTCTTTCACTTTTAGATCAAAAGCTTTGGTTTAACTGATTAGAAGGCAGTTTAAATTAAATGTCTTTTACCACCTGAGCCCAGTCTCATTTAAGAAGTGAATGCAGAGTGTAATTCTGTCATGTTACAGAAGTCCTTAGTATTCAAGGTGATTTAAATGGAAAAAGGTATTGCCAAACACAGATTCCGGTGGCAGAAACAGAGCTCAAATTTATTGCATTCTTAAATATGTCACAAGACAGTAATACATGTTGTGTGATACATGATCCGCAGCACAAAAGGCAGCCTCTCTCTGTGAGAAATACAGATGCCTCTTTCATTCATGGTAAATAGTAGTAGGAGGCAGTGCAGCCTATTTAGTGAAAATCCGTCATTTCTCATTCTCCAACTCGATACATGCTTAAGCACCAAACAAACATGCCATATTATACTCCTCTGTAACTAACCACTCTGATCGTAATACTTTTGAAGTTGTTACTGAGAGGAAAAAAGTCTAGTAAGTATTACTAGTGCTCTGACACTGCAGCATGAAAAGAAGTTTTGCCAAAATAATATCAGGTTTTCGCTATCGTTGCAAGAGCAATTTTTAATTGTTCTTTTGATATATCCTCCTATATAGAATGTTTCCAGGTTGGAAACTTCTTTATGCCCCTCGATGGTGATCATGGGGGACCCAAAATTAATTTGCCTTTTTCTGATAGAACTACTTCAGGCTGTTATTTTTCATAGAAAACGTCATTCCATATTAAATGCATTAGAGTATTTTTATACAGTGCTCTTTATACTGTGCGCAGATCTTGGCATGCTGTGCCACTGAGTGGCATAGTAGGAAGCCAACAGGACAGTAGATGCTGGGTGGCTGACATGCTGGGACCACTTCGGGGCTCTCAAACCATCCACAGTGCCTGCAACAATGAAACCCTTTATGAGCTAGAAATGGCCAAGTGCTGCATGATCCTCTTCCTTTGCTTTCAGACACCACCAGGCTGTTACAAACTTTACTGCAACTGTAATCTGTGATATCCCCAGAGGGCCAGAAGTTAAATGTTCAAGTTTTAAACTCAGGTTTTAAACAATTAGGAAATCCTGTCCTGTGGGTACAAAGTACGTTAGGCCATTTCTGGAGCTCTGGTGTAGGAAGAGCTGTCAGTCTAGACTTTCCTGTATTCCTTACAAGAACATTTCATAGAACTCCCAAATTTAGTGGAATGTTTCTAAACCAAGCTCTGAACTGATACTCAGTGTTTATTTGGACAGCTACTTCATGGAAAATAATTTTATAGGGAAGGAAGGCATCTCAGTCAGATACCTACCTGCACATACCTCTGCACGAGGCAAGATGTGACAACAATAATGATTGCTAGAAAATAGCCTGACATTGTATCATATATGTATGCCAGCATTAAGTATTAAATGAGGTGTATGGTTGATATAATGTAGCTGATAAAATTATAAGACATAAACTAAGATACTTTTTTTATTCCCACTGTAGATTTAGGAAACAAAAGTCCAAAATTATGGAGTTAGAAACATAAATTGGAGGATTCTCAATTTTAACATCATAAAAAGTTATTGAAATGAGTGAATCGATTCTGAACATATGTTATAAACATCTTATTATAAGAGAGGAATTTTCATTAGTGGTCAAGGCCTTTAAAAAAATTTAACTTCTATATTGATCTTCTCAAATTATCATTTTTGGTACTGGCTAATAAATGCTAGATTGATTCTTTTAATTGAAGTTTTGCTGTGGATGTAATAACACATTTTCCAAACACTGTGTAATACGTATAAAGGATCGTTTGTTGAAAACATTAATAACTTGTAATCCCATGTGAACCTTGTTTTGATGATTTTTATACCCTCATCTGTTACACAGTAAGAATCAGGGTGAGTTGAGACCTCCAAATGGAAGTCCCATTTTTCTTTTACTGTGTTGCATCCATTGACAGCAGTAAAAGTGAGAGCTCCTTTCTCTCAGATGAATTTAAAAAAATGTATAAGAGCTGAAAATAGGGTATTGTATGTAGTGAGAATTCATAAAACGCAGCATGTCTTAATATCGAGCTATCTCTGTTTGCTGAGCAAAATGAACCGGACATTTGATACTTAGGCTTGAAAATTGTGGCCTGGATAACGCTTAACATTTTTTTGCTCACCACTAAGGGTAACAGTAGCCAGAGTTGAGAACACAGACATTTTTATTAACCTGAACTAAAGCAAAATATTAAATAGACTTTATACAGAATAACAGTGGTTTATATAGTCATATAAATCTGTCTTGCAATATGGGTCCAATTGAGATGTCCAGTAGCAGTGTTCAGGATGACAGCCTTGTTTTCCAGAGTCTATTATTTTAACTATGAGAGACATAAGGTCTTTTTTGGGCCCTTGAGTCCTGAATACACATGTGGAGCATGCTTGACTTGTAAACACAAGACAGAAAACAATAAGCAAGCATGGAATGCAAGGAGCATTAAGAAAAATATGGCCATGCTGCCCCAGCTCACTCTTCCCTAAAAGCAGGAGTGAAAATTAAGTAAGAAAATACATGGCAAGTCCTTCATGAGCACAGCAAGGATTTTGCTTACGTTCCTGTCTTTCCCTGTGCTGCCCAGTGTTCATCAAATCTATATCCCTTTTTTCCATATAAGTCTCTGGAACTAAGATTTCTGTCCAAGAGAGTCAGTTGTTACTCTATGGAGGACTATTGTTAATGCCTTATTTTGGTTTTGCCCATTCGTATGAATGAAGAAATTCATATTGACCACAGAGTTAATGCAAACAGCAGGAAGAAACTATCAGCAGTAGTGCAGTGTAAGGGTTAATCACTAAGGAAGAATTTCTCCCTAAGAGCAGTACAGTGGACTAGCAATAACAGACACAAGGAGGAAAGTGAGTTGTGCTTAAGGACAATATTGCAAATAATAGCCCCTCAAATCATGTAGCTTCATGGGACATCAACTTTTCCAAAATGTTGCTGTTTTCTTGATGTGAGAAATGTCTGCCAGGTCCCTCATTAATCTAGGAAGATAGACTGTCATAGCAGTACAGTAGCTAAACTGTTACTGTTATGTGTTACCTCAAAACAGCAGTGGAATACATATAGACCTGTATCAACAGCTAATGAAGTGGATTACAAGCTGCAGTGGCAGAAAGCTGCAGATATATAGGGTTTGGTCCAGGCAAATAGTGACTGTCATGTCACAGATATGCAAGGAAGTAGGCTGGTCTGTTCTCAGTTTTATTACAGTAATTAAGATAATGTCTGTTTTGGCTGCTGGATGGCGAATCAGATGCAAGTCCGCTTGAACGCCAGTTGTTTCTCACCACTTCCAACAGACAGCAGATCCAGCAAGTACTGTAAACTAAAACTTGTTCTTGAAATTACTAAAAGGTTTCAAATCATCACTTTTACACAGTACTGTGATTCCTAGCTTGACAGTCTGAATTGTAACAAGGTCTGACAGGTGCTAAATACTTCTTTATGTGTCTCTTATTATTATTTTGCCTCTTTATGTTGACATCTCCTTCTAAATAAAATAATTTAGAAGCAAAAAGTACAGATGATAGTTTTTAAATCCTAATAATAAAAAAAGCCCAGATTATATTCTAAGCCTCTTGAAAACCCATTTTTCCATTTGGCTCCATGTCTTTAATCAGGAGTATATGTTTCAAATATACAAGCATTACAATGTATACCCTTAGAGAGGCTTGTCTGCTTGTTAGCTCAGTCAGTTTTTAAAACAATATACTTTCAGATATAAACAGTTTGCTCATATTGAAGCTTGGAGAGATTGTAGTTTTATACTTGTTCTACAGAGTATGCTGTTTCTCATCAAGCTGTATTGAATTCCTGTTTTTAATAAATAGTGGTGTATTTTAAGCAATGAAGTACCACTGTTTAGTATCGTTCTTTCCTGTGATGGATATATCCACATTTTAAAATTCTTAAACCTTTTTTGTAAGGCATAAACCCCACACCAATTCCTGAGACTCCTTGATGGCAGAAGCTGAAAATCATAATGGCAACCCATAATGAAAATTCCCTGTATTTCATTAAACTTTTCTTTTTAAGATCCTGCAGGGTTTTTGACTGTATTTGCCTGTTTTTCTGTGTTAAATATAGAGACTTGCTAAAATTTGAAAGCCTATCTCTTTTCCCATCTATATAAGCCAATGTAGAAAATCCTGGAAGTCTTCCTTCCCTTCAGCAATTAATTGAAGGCGTTTTGTCCACACTGACTATTTTACTTTGGCAGCTGCTACAGACACAGAGAGTAAGCTGCTTTAAATAGAAGATTGAAAGGAGAATTGAGAGGAATCTCCTCTCTTAACATTAGTTGCATAAACCCTAGTTTTCTTGTATGACATCGTCATCTTATGATATTAGGGGTTTTATGGGTTTTTACTTCAGTCTGTGTCCTGACAGTTATCGCTGAATTTTCACTGGGTTTACCTTTGAGATGGACTAAAAGCCTGCTCAATGTATGAAATCCACTGTTGTACAGACTTGACCCAAATCACTCAAAGCAACACACGCAGAGGTTCATGCTTTATTTTCCAACATCTCATATACATTTTTCCTACGTTAAAGCCTGCAACCAGTATGAATAACGTCTTTCACCTTTTCATTGTAAACATTTAGGCTTAAAGTGATTATAACTGACAGTTAAAACCAACAGGAGCCAGTGTCCTGTTCATATACACAGTAACTGTAATACAGACAACATCAAAAATAAACGTTTCTAACAGTTCCTTCAATCCACCAAACCTAGCAGACCGATTTCCCCCACCCCTAGCTTTGTTGTGTGGTATAACTTTAAAATTCCTGGTCGTTTCTGTGAAAAAATAATGCTTCAATTTTGAGTTATTTTACAATTTACTTCTTTATGTATATTTTGATCCATTCACTGCTCCAGAGCAGCACAAAATGGTAAAAGGATTTCATCCAGCACTGTAAGCTTTTTCATATGGAGTTGTTTAAAAATAATGATGGAGTGAGAGGTGAAAGCAAGCTAACTTTAACCTTTGGTAAAATTGGTCAATCTTCTCATTGCATATAGTCACCAAAAATTCTGTGAGGTATCATATACAGTAATTAATTTGGGGTTATCATTGGACCATGAGTGGGTTTTTTTCCTGTTTGTACTGTTGAAAAACCTGAGATTGAAATTAAGAAAAACTGGTTGGCAAAAGGAGCTGTGCTTTCATGTGATACTGTGGAAATAAACATTCTAGTTCTTTGAGTGTAGTTAAGTGACGGTTAGCATATTTTGGCTATTGCATACTGCAAAATAAATAATTGGACATCAGAAACTATTTTAAAGTGAGGAGTACTAAGGAGTCCACAGATACACAAACCAAAGTTGTAGAAATGCACCACGGTGGTCCCAGAGCTGTGTTAGCTCGCCCTCCTTTTGCAGCCATCCAGGTTCATTCCTTGCTTGCAGCCAGGTTCACGTGCCAACACGACTTGAAACTATGCAGCAGGAATCTGTATAAAGACACAGCTGGCAAGACCAGGTGATGGTTCAGGAAGTGTCTCTGCTGACTCCATTCAAACACACTCACTTAAAGACCACAGAGTTTCGAAATTAAGATTTTGGGCATGGATTCCAGGCATAGGAAAAGGAAAGTGATGCCATAAATTGTTGTGGAGCATAGCCGCACCCAGCTTCAAGCTCTGGTAATTTTTCCACTTTTTTTTCTATTCTTTATGGAGTAGATGTTGGATCATTGAGTGTTACAAACAGGAAGCTGACTGTTTGTGGTGGTTCTTTTGGAGGAGGTGTCATCAAATCATAATTTTAATCATCTTTTTAATTTACTTCAGCTTGTCTTTCGAATGTTATTACATGTATTTTGAGAGAATCCTACGCCGGTGGCCTTCTGAAGCGCTGTCACAGCTGGTTTTGTGACACAGTTTCTTTAAGGTTTGTTAGGAGTTCAGTTGGCTATCACAGTACTGAACAAACACCCCATTTTTGGAACCTGTACAATAAACTCAGACACGTTCTTCTCCAGCTGACTCTCTACAAACGGCTGGCTGCTAGCTGGCACAGTTGTAGTGGAGGTCCAGTGGTGACTGGTGGTAATAGAGTTGCTTGTGTAACAAAAAAGGTACTGAAAAATAGGCACAGCTATGTTGCTTTCATTCTTACTGTGTGTTTTACCTAAAAATCTGATTGCTTCTTTCAGAGATTTGTGAAGTAATTATCCAGTCCCATGTGTTTTTAGTACAGCCTAGGTATCGCTGAAATAGGACTGGGACATTAATCCTTGAGGTAGCAGCAGAGGATGCTGTGCTTAAAAGCTTTTTCAGTAACGTTGAACATTCACAAGACTGTAAATAGTAAGAACTTGGAAAGAAACGGTACCCATAAAGGCTAATTTCAGATAGGATCATTCCTTACACGTGTGATCTAACTGATAAAAAGCAGAAGTGAGTTATCAGGGCAGCTGCTTTCTAAATGTAAATATGTGCACAGACAGCGATGAAAGCAGATGGGTGCTAGTACAGTAAGTTGTGTACAGCCCAAATACTGTCCCTGTTGTGTTCACCTGGGCTCAGGGCAGATACAGCTGTGAGATGACCACTCAAAGGCTGTGAAACAGGTGCAGAGGTACTTCATTGCCTGAGTGCTAAAATAACCTTCCCAAGCCTCCTGAATCTCCCCTCCACCTGCAGCATGTCAGCCTTCTCGCAGTAGCAGTGCACACTCTGTTCCCACCCAGACACTAAGCAGTTCCTGCTCAGTGGCACAACAGGAGTTTGCGGTATCAGAAGGACCTGGTCGTCAGCCTTACTAATGTTTTTAGTGCCCACTCATGCTACCTCACAGAATTGTATCCACAAGAAAAAGCACAGACACTAGCTTTGAAGTTTGATATTGTAACTGCAAATATGGAGTTTCACATAACTGTTGTTCTTCTCTTCAAATATTTAGGCTGTGTTTGAGCTTAGCCCAGTACTGGGGCCTTCTTTGGGACATAGAGAATACTGGTTCATTATCGTGCTCCGCCTGTTTCTTTCTCTTTCTCTTTGGTCCAAGGAAGCAATGATGTGCTCTTAGAAATACAAATTCTTCTTGATAGCCATTGTTGCTGGGTGAGGTGGTGCTTTCTTATCTGCTTCTGTGCTTCACTGGAAATGTGAAAATGACAGACCAAGATGATGATTGCCAGACCCTGGTAGTTGCTGAATTTGTGGTTTAGTTGCTCCGCTGAAGACAAGTGTCTGTATCACAAAAAGCAGGATTAGTCAGCCTTCCTAGGATCTGTGTTGGAAACTTCACTGGAGCAGAGCAACGGTGCAAGGTGCCTCTGATGCAGATACTGAAAAGATCATTTAGAGCCATTCTAGTCAAGGAAAAGCTGCTTATAGATTCTGGTCAACAGGAATATTCTGAGCTCTCTGAGTCTTTTCTGTATTCAGCTGAGGTCTTCAAAGTTACCGTTTTTTTTAGAAAGGGGCTCTTGTTTCCGCTGCTTTCCCATTTCCTTTGCTTTAACTTGTTATAAAAAGGAAAGACACCCTCATCTAATTTGTCCTTTTATAAAATTTTCTCATGTCACCTGTCATATTTTCCTTCAATTTTTGAAAAAAAAATACATGGACTCAATCTTTATAGTCTCTTTTGGTATTAACACTTTGTTTTTTTTAAGATAGAAACATAGTAGATGAGGTAAAGATGAGATTTTGATGTACCATACTTTCAGTGTTACTGTACACTATGGTGAACTATTTTACTATTTTAGTGTTTCCTTTGATTGCTGATATATACTAAATGCATTTCCATAATGAAGTTCAAGTGATTTACATGATGGGTTTGAATCAGAACTTGGAGTATATAAAACTTATTATGTGCTTTATTTTGTATTTTTCTGCCTTCTACACCTTGTTTAACCTCCAGAGTCGTGACAATCTCAGTCTTCCGTGGTAGTGACTGTCCTGCATCATCTTCTGGATGATTAATAATGTGAAAAAAAACAGAGACAGTACAAATCATGGAGGGATTATGAAAGTTTGAATGTGAGAAAGGAAAATACTTCCTGAGTTATTTGCCTGTCTGTCCTGATATCCTAGATAGCAAAAAACCTTCTCCATTATTTCATGTGCATACCCAAAAGATACCAAAGAAACCTAGTTTCCATTTGCACACGCTGTGCTGGTTTGTCTCGAGCATTTCATACTTATTTGTGCTTTGCTACCATACAGTCTCCCATAATAACATCTGACTGAAATAAGTAGTAGCGTGTTTTGTTAGCTGCTCAACCACTTCATTCTTAAATTCCTGCAGAACTATGTGATTAAGATCATCTGGTCCTGGTAACTTATTTTGCTGCTTAGGTAGGCAGTTTGTTCCAGTGCCTGAAGCAGTGAGAGGATCCAGGGAGTTCTTCCACCTCTGCTGGCTGCTGTTGCAAGAAAAAAGATGGGTGTAAGCTACTGACCTGAGACAGAGCTTGCATGGAGCCCCTGAAAAGTGTCCCCAGGCTTCCGACTTTAAAGCTGTCCAGTTTCTGCATGGTCTTGCACTGGTATCGTGAACCCATTTTGGGAGCAAAGACACCAGTATGTGGAGAAAGATATTTAAAGATACAGCTGCACTGCAATTACAGAGAGTGTGAGACGGTGCCCAGATCATTGAAAGTATTTTCTGGAAATGTTGTGGTTTCTTGACACATTAGGCATCAGGTTTTTTGCTTTTTAGCAGTTTACTGGTTTTCTAACATTAGGCTTATTAGAAGTACTGCATCCTGAGCAAGTGTTTTCCCTGAGTGCTGGTCTCCTCCTCAGACAGCTTAACGTTTTTTTGACAGATCTTGGAACATATTTGACAATACACGTCAGGACCCCACAGGACTAACAGCAGTTCTTCAGTCTACAGATCTGGTTGGAGTCTTGCATATGCTGTACTGTGTTCTTTTCCATGGGACAATTTCAGATCCAAACACAGCAAGTCCTAAAGACAGCTACGCAGCGAACACAATCCAGGTTGCCATTCAGAGTTTACGTTTCTTCAACAGTTTTGCTGTTCTTGATCTGCCTGCCTTTCAGGTAAAAGATGTTTTAAAACTTTCGCTTAGTGTGAAATGGTTAATTATTGCACATACTTTTGACTAAGTTTTGTCTTTAAGGTCTTAGTTATTAAAGGAACTTCCATGATTAAATGTTTAGGGGTTTTTCATGCTTAAAATTGCTAATTATTGTTATTTCCAGTGTATAGCTATAGCAAACTAATTTAAGCGAAAAGTGAAACTTTGGACTACACAAAATGCTGAATCCCATCCAGTGCTTCTTCTGATCAAGAAACCTTACATTCAGCATAGTACTTTTTGTATTTAATAAGCCCCAAAAATGTGAAAAAAAAATCTTGGTCAAAAGCATGAAATAACAGTTTTTCTAATGTGAAAGGACTGCCTTATATTACAACCACAATTTACATTTCTAAGTTCTTTCAGTGGCCATTTGCATTAAGATTGTACAACTGAAACTGAAAATCACTTGATATAAATTTTTGTTATCCAAGTAAAATTTTATTGATCAGAAGTTGGAAATTAACTTTTCATAATTCTTATTCACAAAAAAACCTCAGAAAGATCACATTTCGATTCTTGAGAAAGTATTTTCTTCCCTTCTTCTGTGAACAGATTTCTAGTGTAAATGAATCATTTTGCCATACAAAGAAAATATAAATTTTCTAGTGTGTTACTCAGATGAATTGGCAAAGCTGTTGTGTTGTTAATGTAAAACACCTATCAAAAGGCATTGCTTTGCAAAACACGTTTAGCAGCATCAATCTTATACAGTTCATCAGAATAGACTTCTGTCTCTTTTAGTATTAAATTTGTATGTGAGATTTACCATATACTCCATCTAAAGTGCATTAGACTCAGCAAGAGCTTTGCATGAGTAAAGAATTTAGTATAAGGTATAGGTCTCCTTCAGTTTGTATTTCTTGACTTTGATTTTTAGTACATTTAGTATCTCTGACAACAACAACAAGCAACTTGCATGTATAGATGCAGTTGCAGGATCCAGTCCAGTCAAGGAGCTTTTTACAGGGCACAGAAACATTATATTTATTGGAGTTTCATGTAAAACAACTCTTACACCTTTAACTCCCATTTCTTTCTGTAAATCAAGGTGTATCAAAGTAGTTCTGCACTACAGTGTGTTCAGTAGCTCTTGGTTGGACTCTGGATGTTTATTTGTAGCTATAGGTATTACTGGTGTATACCAGAGAGTAAGACTTGACTTGGGACAGTTTCAGCTTATGGGGGGCTGTAGCAAAGTGCAGTGGCTGAAGGTCCCACTGGTATCTTGAGAAACCACTATTAAATTCTAAAATGTAAGCTTCCACTTCAAGTCTGTATTTATCCCTCTACCAACTACTATTATATCTGAGCATTTATAACAAACCATCAGCATTAATTCCCAAATCCTATGATTTCCATTTGTTGATTCTACATAAAATGGTGCAAGACAGTAATTATTGCATAAAGGGTGGTAGAAAACTAACCAGTGTGAATTATTTAATTCATTTCATCAATGCAGGGCTATGCTCTGGAAGTATCCGCTTAGCTGTCTTATTGAATTGTAGGCATAGTATTGTTTGAGATGGACAGACATATTTTTGTAGTCTCAGCAGCTATCCCTTTCAATGTATTAGTGTGGTTTGTTTCTGTAATGTTAAAAAATCAACATACACCTGAGCCAGTTTGCTGTCCATTCTGACCTTCGGACTGTAGCAGGCTAGCAGATAGCAGAAGGAAAAAGTGTAGTTTATGTACTGTCTGGTTATTATCTCTAAGGAATAGTTTTATCACGTAATAGTAGGACTGTGGAATAGGGTTTTTTGATTAACAGAAGAGGTCTGGTATTCTAGAGTTTGTATTAGCACAGATGGCTCATGGGTATATATTTCATTTAATTAGACAGTCTAAACAATTGAAAGATGGTAGTGAGAAACAACACAGGATCCTGAGCTGATATTAATTCTGGCTAAAAAGGAAGCATAGTTTCCTTGAAAAATTAGTTTAACTTTTATACACAAACTCAGGTGCCCTTTGACCTGTTGTTATCAGGGAAGGTTAAACCCAGAGTGCTAGGTCACAGCATGCGTCGACAGCACTAATTAAATAAGGGTGGACCTAAGAACATGGCATCTACATGATGTAAAGCAGTAAATGGTGGCTGTATTGTGCATTAAATTGTGAAAACATACTGACTTAACAGAACGCTTGAGGTTCAAGGTGGAACCACAGCTCAGTCTGTTTCCATTGTCAAGGATTCCACTTTTGCTGGGTAGATTTTGAGTATGCTAAAACTAAACGATACTGTAGACTGGGATTTATGTATATGTACTTAACACAGGCTACAAGGTATAAAATCAAGAAAACTCTCAAGTGAAAGAGATTTTCTCACAGGCCTGCATTGCTGTTTCATTAGAGTTAGTAGACTGTCATGCTCGTTCCCTGTGCTTTAGTTTTCCCCTTTGACCTTATGTCGTTCTGTCTGTTTGACATGTTTATTAAATAGAGGCTGTAGGCTGCACAGATAAAATCTAATTCTGAATCTCCACATTACAGCAATTTGCCTACTTTTAAAAGCATCCCAGGAAGCTTTGCAGCTGAGTGTTCTCTCTTTTTGGATATTTCTAACTTTTTTTAATGTTTGAAAAGTCATTATTTGTTATTAATGTCTGTGTTCCATCCAGAGCGCAAGTTATTAATGAGAAATGCATTTTGCTTTTTTGCAGAAATGAAGATGGTTTGCTTTCTTTTGCTTATTACTAAGAAATATTATTAGCATTAAGTTTTCCTGGAACATGTAATGTATGTCAAATGAAATGGTCAACCTAATGCTACACTGAATGTCAGCCAAGCAGAATCCATTTTTTCCTGTGTCTCTTTAAAATTTCAATTAATTCTTATAGTCCAGTTGTAAACAATAAGTTACTGAAAGAAGATAGCTGATTCTGTCCTCCTCCAAAGTAATCACAACAAAGAACGTAATCTATACTTTTAAAAAAAAACAAAGGGGTGCAATTGATGTATATGTAATTCACACAATTTCTATAACATCCTGCTGGACTGTAATTTCTGTTTCTTGGCCTTTTTTTCAGTCTATTGTGGGTGCTGAAGGACTGTCCCTTGCATTCCGGCATATTATCAGCTCTCTGCTGTGGTACTGTTCCCAGCATACCTGTGAAGGATTACTACATGAAGTCATTATTTGTGTGGGCTATTTTACTGTAAACAACACAGATAATCAGGTAAGGCAAATGGAAAATGGTATCAGAAGTTATCAAGTGCACCTTCAGTCACGGATCCCTCAGGAAAACTAATCCCTTCGATGTTATTTTTGAAGCGTTTGGGATTCCTGTGAGCACAAATATATATGTGTTTGCAAAATAGAAGCTGAAGTTGCATCTTAACACAAAAACATTAATATTATGTGGCCATAGGGACACTCCATGTTCTTGTGCAGACAGTGGTCCTGACATTGCATTGATTTTAACTAGCCTTACTGATATTTTTAATTCCATGTTAACTTCATGTCAGCTTGATCAGATGGCTGTGGTACCCAAGTTAAACCCTTTTAAAGCCAACTAAGCTAGTCTGCCATGAAGGCAGGTCCTCAGATGCCAATGTAGCCATCTCCCTGGTAGCCAGAGCACTCATTTAAGTTTAAGCCATGCTTTTCCTTGCATCTTTTTAGTAGTAGAGCAAATACTCAGTGGAAATCCCCCTCTAGCTTATTTGACTGTTGTCCACTTTTGCCAGGGGACTCTGTGACAGCTCATACCAGTAAGAATAACTTATAAAATAACCCAGACATGGAACTTCAAAACTACTGCAAATACTTTAGTCTTAAAAGTCCCCCGGTTTCCTCAGCTTATATGTAGCCTCTCCTGGTGTATTGGGCAAGGCAGAATTTGGATCTTGCTCTTTATTTTTGAGTATGTGAACCTGACTCTGGATGTGTAGAAACTGTGTTATGGTGCCTATGTCTTTGATATGGTTCAGTTGAATGCTATATTTTGTGAAGTTACTCGTTTTGTTCTCTCTCCATACTTGTAACACTTGGTTCCTGGTTTTGTTCAGCTTTTGGGGTGGGGGATCAGTCCCATCAGTTAAGCTGAAGAGCAGAAGAAAATGTTACAACTTGTCAGCAAAGGTTTAGAGAGAAGCTGCCTGATAATGTTCTTAAGAGTTGTTGACTGTAACTGGAATGTTGTAATATCTTAAAGCCGACAATATTGTCAGAAATATTGTATAATTATACAATGTAATTATATAGTAATGTTTCTGTGGCTTTGGCCATAGCTGGAGGGAGGTTCCTGCAGCCTTCCTAGACTGTGCAATCAAATCCCACTTGGCGTCTGGAGCTGACTGTGGGCAACACTTTTTAATATGGTAGTTTTGAATATCCATGTAATATTGCTGCCATTTTCTGATTCCCACTGCTACACAAGGGGTCGTGCTGGCATCCAGAAGTGCCAGCGAACAATGTTGTCTTTTCTCTGCAGTTTAAAAATTTCTTTTCTGACACACAAGTATAAACAGATGCGATTCATTGCATGGAGGACTTGCAACTATAAACGTGCCAGGAATAGCACAGAAGAGGGATTTCCTACCAGCAATGTCAGTTATAGTAGTCTGTAGTGCCTATTGCTGTTTAGTGCTCGTGCCCTGGGGTGAAGCTCCGACCATGGTGAGCAGGCTCTGTGCCATGGCAGCAGCTGGCTATAGTGGCTGTCAGCAGGCAGTCAAGAGACTAAGTATGTACAAAATGGATTTTCTGTGGGCATGCTTCCCAGCTGGTGATTTTGCAGTGTCTTGGGGTCTTCAGCGTGTGTGCTTGGGGTTGAGGTCATGTGCCATTGCTGATCTACCCCCAGACTCAGTTAATTTTCAAGACTGAGAGTCGAGTTTAGGTCTTTGGTTAAACTGCAGTATGTTAGTGCTTTTCATACACTAAAAGCAGTCTCTTACAGTGGTTTGCTTTGGTGGTAGTATCTCAAGAGATGTTATGATGTGCTTAGCTTAACTTTTTAATAAATTTCTGATATTATTATCTGATAAGCTTTTAACTGAGGAAGTGGCATTTTGGTTTGGGTTATTTTGTTTTAAAAACCATTTTGAAAAACCGAAGCACTGCTCACTCAGATACTTGCAGAATGCAGGGAAGGTTGGTTTGTTTTGGGTTTTGTTGTTTTTGGGGGTTTTGGGGTTTTTTTGTTTAGTAAAAGGAAGTATTTTTCCTTTCATTACTAGGCAGGCAGTGAGACTTGCTTACAGTCATTATTTTCAGGTGCTGTTACTATTGGTCTAACAGCACTAACAGTATTGGTCTAAAGGTATGCTGCCTTTCATGAAAAGGGAATTGCTTTCTATTAATTCAGTTATGGTTTAATTTTTTATTATGTTACGAGCTTCCAATTTTTTCTTTGGTTGTTGATCATCTGCAGAGTCCTACTAAAAATAAAAAATTGGTCTCACAGTGTAAGCTTTCAAATAGTAGGTTTGAACTCCTGGAAAGAACTGCATAATAAAAATAGATATACCAGACTTGAGCTATGAAAACATTTCATGGAGCCTGATAGGTCTTTTTATTTAGTATATGAATGAACTTTAAAGGAGTCAATAACCGACATATTTCAAAGCAGATTCACATTATTCTTGCAGTCAAACATACATTTGTTTTGAAATGTTTTAGTTTCCTCTCTAAATTTACAAAAACATAAATACAAATGAATACCTACAAACCTTTGTATGATTTAATTCCTTCCAACTCTCAAAAGAAAGAACAAATAGTTGTTCGAAGTTTTCGGTGTGCCTTTTGCGATTCCTTTGTCTATCCACATCAACAGATAAATATCCAAATGGCGTACTGGAATAAAGGAAAAAAAAGACATTAATTATTTAAAAAATGTGCAGTTTCACAGTTTGGAGAATAGATAGATTTCTAAAAAGGAACTTTTACAGCCTGTCACCCTCAACATTGACCTTCTGTAGTAGTACTATGATTTAAGTAGGTGAATTATTACCACTATGCAGTCAAAATAATAAAAGGGCAATTTCCTAAATATTTCACATTCATAGAAGAAAATCTTCCAAGAGCATCATATGCCAATCATTTAAAGTAATATAGGCTTGTCTGGTTTTATTACACTATCTTAAAAGTCTTTATAGTTAGTTGAGTGGCAAATTAAAAAGGAAAGTTCTTTTCTCTCCTATGGCTTCAAGATTCATATTTCACTGCACTTTCCAGGAGCCCCAAATAAGAGGAGGGCCTTATGGTGGGTCCTGCACACACACAGAGACAGTGGCTGGGGTCCCACTTAGCGTTTTCACCACGGTTGGCTTTTGGTCTATGCCCAAGTGATTCTGTTGGGGAGCAATGAGGACAACAGATTCCTAAGGAACACATTCCTAAGTGTTTTGATAGTGCTTGCTCTGTTTATTTTAAAAAGACTATGATTTTGCTGACTCTGCCCACATATAATATTCTTTTCCTCTTTTTGTGTTTTCTTTTAGCATTCATAAAGCTTTTCCAGGGCAGCTGCTGTCACCGAAGAAATAAATCAGTTATGAAACTGAAAATTTAAAAAAGCAAAGAGTGTTTCTTTAATATTTTAAATGCTTTAACGTCATTAGTCAAGCCTAAACTGCACTGTCTGTTTTGTATCGGCACGTGAACTTTTGTTTACTATAGTATTAAGACAGCCTGTGTTTCATGAGACGGGATTCTGTAATCATGCTGTAGCAGAGCTCGGCTTTATTAGGCATCTGCTTTGCATGAAGCGTGATCAAGGAAACTGATTCTGTTTTGGCCACCGTTTAATCTATTAACATACAAAAACAGGTCCCATGATACTGAGGATAGATATGTAAGACTAAACTGCATAATAAAAATAATGTCCAATCTTTCAATAAGCCAATCATACTATATCAGACTATAGGATTACAGTTTCTAATTATAATTCTTGTTAATTAAAAATATCCTTCTATTTTATTACATTTTTATTCCCTTTCATTGTTTGATTTAATTATGGTGATGAATATAATTGGCATGTGCTGTCAACTCACTTCATTTGCATATTATATTGGATAATTGAATGTGGTTCCATAATTAAATTAACATGAATGACAGACGATTTGGCTTTTTTCACATTACTGTATTGGGAGTAAAAATCTTTCCATATTCATTGCAGTCAGTGAGTATTTTTCATATGAAAAGTCATCACAGATCAGATCCTCAGGCTCAGGATCTTGCCTGACAGGCTCCAAAAGAAGTTGCATTGTTCATTTGTCTTACTATGCATTTATTTAAATAAAAATAGCTTTTGTTCTTTCCGTCTTTGACACACACTGTGTTTAGAGTGCTCTAGAAGCGTCTCACTAACTTTTGGGGTGTGTAGGATACAGACTGAAAAACAAAATCTCTGTGAAACAACTAGGGAAAAGTGTATGCAGCTTTTGAAAAATAGTTATCAAGTTAGATTCGTAGATAGGAGTAAGAACTTCTCTTAGAGTAACCAATGCAACTGGAAAAAACTGGATACATAAACCATTCCCATTCCATCCCCAAAAGTTTGCCTTCCAGTTTTATAAGTTTAACTAACTTATTTCTCTGTCACTCCAAACCTTTTATCCCTAGACAGTGGTGTCCATAAGAAGGGTACATTACTCTTATTGTAAATTTACAAATAATTGAAATGTTGACATCTAATAATCCATATGTTGAAAGTAGAAGCACATGAAATTAGATTTAATAGTGCCATTCACTTACTAGAAATTGACCCTTGCTATACACATGTGGAAAATTTTTTGCAAAACATGTTTCAGGGATATCAGCTTGTTCCAGTTAAAGGAATGAGGAATAGTAATACTACAGAATATTTTGGGAGGGGAATTTCTCTTGTCTTAAAATACAAATCATCACACAGCTGTATCACAGACATAAATAGAATGTTCAAAGAAATTAATATATTGTATGCTAGGCACAGTTCTGAAAGGTTCATGAAATTTATTACTCTTTTCCAGCAGAAAGAAAACAAGGTAGATAGTCCCCAAGAAAGGCTTTGGATGGAGGTTCTGTTTTTTTATTATTATTATTTGCTTATAGTTATATTTCTTACTTTTTAGCATTTTTTTTGTGTGTGGCAAGTCTTACTTCTGTCATAAAATAGCCATACACTTTATCCCGCAGTAAGTGTATATCACATACATATATATGTATATGGCATATATCCTGACTATGATTAGAAGTACTGCTACATTGTAAGGGACACTTACAAAGTGACTTTAGATTAAATGTTGCCTTCTGTAGGGAAATTATTTTGTGCTTTTGACAGTGTTAGTGCTTATTGAGTTTCAGTATGTGGCCAGTTTCCTCTAGTGTTAGCATGAAGGAAGAAAAATACTTTTAAGATGGAAAAATTGTGAAAATCAAAGGTTGACAGGAAAACTTGGAAGAATGGTTATAAAAATATTACGTAGACTTTTCATATGGGTTGTTTACGGCCATCATTGCTTGTTTATGGCCATCATTAAACTTTCATTATTCATGTTGGTTTCGGGGCTATGGAGTGCCTGGAACAATTTTGATCTGGTAGGTAGAGGTTTTGAAAATTCAGTACATGAGTAAAGATGCAGGAATTTGTAGTTACCATATAGGTAGTGTCCATATTTTTAAGTTAATAGTATCTGAAATTACTTCATTCTGATTTTGTTAGTTACATTTCGGAGGAGGGATTTTTAGGAGAATGGATTTCATGTTGAGGTTGTGGGTTTAGTTCTTTTTTAAAAAAAAGAAGCCAAAAACCCACAACCTTTTAAAGCTTTATAGATCTGAATGAAAAATATGCCTGCTAAATTTTGTGGAATAGCCGATTTCGGCAAGTAGAGTGATTCATGTCAAGTTGTAGTCTTGACTATCATTTAGGAGCACTTCAGCTTGTGAACAAAAAAATCCTCTAAGGATTAAACTCACCATGTTAAAATGGAGTAAATTAAAACAGATCTATAAAGTAGGCTTTTTCGTTATCAGCCTTACATACTCAGACCACATAAATTCGCTTACGTGAACCAATATCTTCACAAAAGATGGCATTCCTATCTAGGCAGTCAGTGAAAAGTGGGGATGCCTCTTAGGTAATTTGTCAGACACCGTTGTTATTTGAGCTTACCAATGAACTTTTTCTTTTTTAAGAATGATCTATGACTAAACAAAATCCAGCAGGCGCATGTAGGACTGCATATTTCACAAATATTTCTTTTTCTTTTTTTCTTTTGAGAGGGTGTGGGCAAGGTAATTTAATATGAGCAAAGACCCAACATGAAATCAAGCCTATTTAGTTTCAGTTTACGATGGCTGACTGATTCGTGTAGGAGCAGAAGAGAGAGTGTCTAAGAATTAAAATGAGAAATTAATGCACTTGGATTTATCTTGTTGTCTTATTCTTAAACTGTAAACACAAAAGAATAAACTTGGCTCCCAATGCCGTGAAAGCCAGTAAAATATAGTCTATAACTAAAGCTTAGCAATGGAGAGAGTGCACAAGATGCTAATGCCACCTCTGGAGAGAGACTTTCTTATTCTTATTCCTGGGTCAGGAATAAAGATTTTGGTGGTCTCAGCTTAATCCCCAGTGGACCTTTGTCCACATCAAAAAAACACCACAGAGTTTGGCATAATCCTGCTTAATAAGCAGTTTTTTCTCAGCTAAGACCTGGGCCTGGAATATTATGGGTTTGGCTGGTGGATATCCATTGGCGGAGATGGACACAGAAGCTTGCACAACGCCTGCTTTCGCTCTGCCTCGTTCCCACCCAGCGTGTCGTTCTCTCCTTTTCATGAGAATAAAGTTTCACACAGAAATTTAAAACAAAGTCTAAAGCCTGCAAGTATTTAATCAGGCCTTGTGAGCTATTGTCTGTCTCGCCTCATGTGTGAGGGAACTCCCTGTACTTCTCCCATAAACCGTAAGTTTTCCAAGTCTCTGCAGACCCACAGTGACTGTCCCCAACATCGCTGGCCCCACATGGAGGGACGCCAGCCTGCTCTGTGTTCACAGCTTTGGGCTCAGGCAGTTGACAGTTGTTCCAAGTACTGGGATGCTGCTCTAAGGGTGGGAGCCTGCAAGAGGCCCAAAAAAGTCTCCCAAACCCATTTCATCTTATTTAGCTCAAGTAACACTTGATTGAAGTGATACTGAAACAAAAATTAAAAATGAAATGCATTAAATATTGCAGATTGAGTATTATGGAAAATCTTGCTCATCTTTCTCTCCCCTCCGCGGTGGGTAAATTGTAGCACATTTTTCATGGCGGAAAAGTACATTTTCTTGCTATCTGTTTGGAGAAGCTTTTCCTCAGCCAGCTCTGTAACCTCAGTGGCTCAGTGTTTCACAGTGTTCTTAGTTGATGATCAGATATTTTCACAAACACTTTACATTTATTGTGGAAGACAGAAGACAAAATATACTAGTAATAAAATTTTTACTTGCAGGTAGGGTTTTAGAGAGTGACAAAATGCTTGCTTTTGAGGAGAGACAGAAAGATTTTCTGTGTTTTAGACTGCAATATTTTAATTACTCACACCTTCTGGGGATTTTGACCCAAACTAGCTGTCTTCAGGGACGATAGCAGAAACCTCTGCCAACAGGCTATTTGAACTTGTTGACTAAGGTCCTGTTTCTTCTCCAGCCTTTAAACCAAGAATTCTTCATTCACATCAGTTGAGTTTCACCTGTGTAAATGAGTAGAGAATGATGCCCAAAGCAGCAGCTTAAAGTTACAAGTGGTACGTATCAAAGGTGAAGATGTTACTTAAGTGTGAAGATGATTCTTCAAAAATAGCACAGGGCTGCAAGGGCTAATTCTAATAATTTCAGTGTTCAGAACAATACCTGAGAATTTGAGACACAGCATGATGGTGGGGTGGGGTTTTTTTGAGCTTACAGAATATATGTATTTCTCAATACCTTTGATGTGTAATACTCTCCTCTGATTAAAAATTATTAGGCCAACACTTAAACATGTAAGTCTCCTGTTACATTGTTTTGGAAATCATGTAGCTTACCATTTTCTAGAAAGCAGTGATACACTTCCATTTAACAAGGTACTTAAGCATATGATTAACATTAAGCATGATAGCAACCTCACATGCTTAAACGTTTATTTTTATGTCAGTATGTTAAATGCTAAAATGCTATCACTTTTAAAGTTAGACTTTTCCTTAATACCTGTGCTAGTTCAGGCATTAGACTACTAATTTATCCTGTAGCCTGGGCACATGCTAAATTCACAAATAGCCTCAATGCATATTAGAATTGTTTCCATTCTCCTCTCGTCACATTGTAATGGACCTTATCTTTTACTGTATCTGTTTAATAGTATTTATTTATTGCTGATTTTAATCTATGTATACTTATAATAAGTATATATATACACTATATATAAGCATATATATATTTGTTATAACTAAGGTGACTTGTTATTTGTCATTTTGGGCAACCATTTTTCAAGAGCTTCGTATAAAGAACTTCTTTACCTATATTTCCCACTAGCATCACTTCTGATAAACATTGTTACATCTTGACTGTACCACTGTGCTTGTATTTGCCATTGTTCTATCCTAAATGCTCAAGTTGCTTAGGATGATTACACAAAAACTGCCTGGATAATTTTTTCTTTGTTATGTATACACAGAGCACTACTGAATCCATGTGCTTAAACCATAGAGCTAGCTCTAAAAGGGCAATGCTCATAATGGGGCTTATAGGAAGACTAATGTTATTTCTGAACTCTCTTATCTTCTCTGAAAGCTTACATGTGATGTTAAGAAAATAAACATTGGAATTTTTCAAATAGACAAAATTCTTATTTTTAAATTTGCATGTAGTATTCTGGAATATTGTTTTTGCATAGAAATGATTCCTGATAAATGTTAGGAGGAATTTAGAACATTCTTTGCTCAGAGCCTTGGCAATAGTGGAGTTTGCAAAATGGAAAGAGAAGAGCTTGACCTTAGAAGAAGAGCTAAGTGGTGACGTAGTCTGCTGATTAAATACTAGCAGTATGGGATCTGTTTACATAGAAGCAAAGAAATAATACAGATCTAACTTTGAAGAGAAACTCTAGGCTACTAATATAAAGACTTATTTCTTTCACAAAATTGTAAATAACCTGACATCAAACAAAAGGATTTAACAGTTTGATGGAATACTGTAGTAACAGAGATTAGATGTGCAGCATTTCAGTTCCTGTTCAATAAAGTATTCGGTTGTTTGTACAAATTAGAATTGGCATTTATATAAATGATAAATAAATAGAAAAGAAACATTAACAGTTCCCATACCAATAGTACAATTTTAAGATCCAAATGTTTATAATGGCCATTTTCAAGTTTGGAACCATAGTTCATAGGAGATAGTGGAAAAGGCAAGGAGTCCCCCTTCAAGAACCATTAGCTTTTTAGTCTGAGTTGCTCTAAGAAAATTGCATCTGAATGTGAAATCATTATAGCAGAAGAGTACAGTCAAGTAGAAGAGGACATTTTAATGCTTCATTACATAAAAATAAAAGGAAATTGTATTGAGAAGGATGTTTTTCCAGAAAAGTTAATTCTGCTAACAGTGATAATCACTATATGTGCTCCTAAGTACCTGTGGAATACTCCATTTCATTAGCATTTTTTCCTCTCCAAGAGCTGAGGAGGGTTTTGTTTCAGGAAGTTTTAAACTTTACAGAGTTACAATTCAACTCGATTTTTCTGTATCCACTTCACCTTAACATAAGGTGCTTTGTCATACTTTTCATTTGATAAAAAAGCTACAACTTCTAATACTTGATCAAAATTACTAAAAAACACCAGCTTGACTGTAGAGTACTAAAAACACAGAGTTTGTCATGCGAGAGTGGTGCAGTTACATGACTTACAAGGTTTTTTTCAAGTCTTAATATTTGGGGTGTTTTTCTGGCTGCAGATTTCAGTTCTCTCTTTGGCAATCTTTCTCCTTTCTCTCCTATCTTTAAGCAGCGAGAAGCAATTTTTCCTTTCTTCTGTGGATGAAAGAAACTGATAGGCTACAGAAAGCACCCATAAGTCATGCTCTTTTCCTGCCACAGTGTTTCCAAGCAAGCATCCCTCTGTTATGGAGGAGACCTGGTATCGTATGTACTGTTCCAGGTGCTCGGATTGCAGCTGAGAGTTGCTGGACATCACCTCTACTTTGTTAGCTGGACATCCCACTACCCCTGCAGGTCTAATTTATGGTGGCTGTGCCCTAGCAGTGCCATTGATCCCAGCAACGCATTTGGTCCCAAAGTTTCTGCATTTTTGTGTTGCATATTTTAACAGCATAAACAATGACATAATGTTAAGATATAGAAAAAGGAAGAGAAATAATAAGCAAACAATATGATCAAGTTAATACCTAGACACACTCATTTTTTAAATCTTACTTTTGTGTAGTTGATTTCTGGAAGGCAACATGAGCTGGCAGGCAGAGTAATCAGGTGGTTACTAGGAGAGATGTGGGACAGTATCCAGGCTGCGGTGAGCTTTTCTGTTATTTGTCATGTGGAAAGCACAGCTGTACACCTTTATGTTACTGGTGACTTCAGTGACATGTCACCTTAACAAAAAAATAAGCTTTTGCAGAATCATTGCCCTAATGGTAGTGGGAAATTTGTGATAAAGGAAACCATGGGGCAGCACAATGGAATGAAAACAAGAACTCAAATTAGAGGATCTGCTATGAAAAGTACCCACATATGGTGTTTCTGTTTGGGAACGCTTAAATCATGTCTTCCAGTTATGTTTGTGAAAAGTGTTCAGCAAGTGTCCCAAAAATGAAACAGAAATTATGGAAGTACACATCCATGTTTCTGAGTTAGCCTGGGGCTGAGGGCTCTCGTGTATACCCCACAGGTCTTCAAGGGTCAGCATCGGCTGTGGTCCCCAGCCCTGTCCATTGTCTAACTTTCATAGAATCATTTAGGTTGGAAAAGACCTTAAAGGTCATAAAAATATTCCAACAGTATTTGGAGGAGAACAGCTTCTTGCCAGGCTTAAAACAACTCATTTTTAGTCTGGAATACTGTGATGAGATTTTTTTAATACTGATATTTGGGGCAGGGGGGAAGCAACCTTTGAGGAAATGGTTGAATAGAATGTTAAATATTACTATCATTTTAGATATGTGATTAATGTCTTGTAGATTTCTAAATGTATGGATAATCCTCAGTAAATGGTAATAATTGATTGATAATATTATGATTCTCCAGTCTAGCACAGTTTAGAACCTGGTTTACTGAATCAGTTGAATACTAATGCCTCTGTTCTTCGTTTTGCCTTTGCATAGACAAAAAGCTTGCTGCTGGCTTTAAGTTTCTCCTGACCAGAAAATTAATTAGCCTCTTTGAAAGATAATTCCAGTGTTTTTGTGGTATGTATGGATAATAAAGAACTGACATGAATGATGCCTTCCCAGAGCTGCAAATGTCCAAGTGAAACAAGAAAACCTAAATCCATCAATAGAACTCAACTAAATATTGCTCTAAAAATCAGCACTTCCACTCTGCAGGAATCTTGGACTAACCGTGCATAGTGCACGAGGAGTGAAAAAGTTCTTGGTCTGAGACTGAACCTTTTTTTTTCTGCTTGTAATATTTAACACAGATGCATAGAACCATTCAAAACCAATCTGTGATCTTAATCTTCTTTAGATCTCCAGAAAGTTGCAGGCAAAGTTTTAAATTCAGTTAGTTTCTCTTTTTTCAAATGCTTTACAGATATAAAATGTGTGCAATTACAACTCAGAAATTTAGATTGTCACCAAAAATGCTACTCCGTAGTTTAAAAAATGTAAATTTCACAAAGCAATTTGATTCAGCTACTGGTTCTTGAAAAATTAGGAGCGTGCATCTACATTACATGTCCAATTAGGACATATGAATATATGCATGATAAGAAGATATGAATTATCAGTTCACTTCAATTTGGCTAATATTTGTTCAATATTTTATATACATAAAGTCTTCAACTTTCTGGCTGACATTTTAGTTTTCTCAATGAAAATTTTGTTTATTACTTGCAAGATGCTTATAAACTCAGTTACCTGAAGATGAAGATAGTTTCAAAGACTAGAGGACTCTTATTTTAATTTTCTTGTAAAATTAACCATATATCCTGATACATTCTGTATCATTGCTGTATCACACAAAAGATTAGGATCCTATTAGTTATGAAGATTCTGTCACCCTGCTTTGACAAAAATTCATAGATATGCATTTAAAAGTAATTATAGTTTTCCTTCATGATAAAAGGAATATAGAGAAAGGTTAAGTGAAAGACAAATATATGTATATACAGTATGTAAAGAGAATTAGGAGGTATTCACCAAAACATCTTTGCCTTGCTAGTTCTCATGTGAAGGTTACCCCTGTGTATGCCAGCAGTTTTCTCCCTGCCCTTGCAAGCAAGGAAAGGAGTCACATTTTTATGATTCTCATTCCCACAGGGTCATCAGAAAGCTATTTTTGGGGCCTTGGAGCTTTGCAGAAAACTTAAATGAGCTGCAACATTCCCTTTGCTAACCGGAGGAAAATTGTACCCAAGTTACTCGGGTCCATATGGTTTATTAGTGCCCTAGCAAAGGCCTTCACTCCTGGGAGGATCTCCTTTACAAGGTGCCAGGAAGCAGTGGCAGGAGAGGAAGGCCGTTGGAGCTGTCCTGGTGGGAATACAAGGACATCCTGCAGAGTCCAGGGTGGAATATTCTTCCAGCAGTCACCTCAGGTCTGTAGCCAGATACCCTACCTAAGTGACAGGGGAAGCCTTACCTCCCAGCAAAACGATGAGTTCCCTTACAATTTTATTACTGTTCCGTACCACAAGGAGCTTTTAATTTTTTTGATTGATTGTCCTTTTTTATTGCTCAAGTGCTGTGTGGCATATTGCTGGCTTTTGTCATTGTAGTCTGTTTTGAAACACTGACTTTTATACTGCTGCAGACTTTCACAGCTTAGAAGAATTGCAGCAAATGCCAAGCAATATACTATATAGTGAATATTGGCCCAAGTAAACTTGAAGGAATAGATTCCATCTAGAGACTGTAGAAATCATGCGTCATGCTTTCCTAAGTGATAAACTTCAGAAGTACCAATACACTGGATCCAAGATGGTTACTGCACTTGAGGGTGCAGAGTGCACCTTCCAGAGTCAGAGATTAAGCAAATTAGCGGGACCTGCAGAAGGCTATAAACTGGTGGGAGTGACAGAAGAAGAAGATAACTGATAGGCAACCTTGAAAGGTGTTGCCCAGTAAAAAGTTCCCACAGGTCATCACATTAGTCATTGTGCTGGACAGTCAGCTAGTGTGGGTTCAGTAGGCGCAGCGTACGTGTCATATAGGAAAGCTGGAAATTCAGAGAGAGACCAAGCAGGGAAATTTGTATTCTTAAAGGTGACTTTTAGCAAAGGTTGAAAGTACACAAAATCAGATGTTAGAGTGCCATATATCGTGCAGCCTTGCTATCCGTCGGCTTGTACAGCGTAGAGGTTGCCTCAGTTCAGCACAGTAAAGGATTTAAGATGTTCTAGCCCCTCATTTTCAGCAGGCTTTTACATTGAGAGTAGACAGTGCCACTGGGCAGTGCTTTCTGGTGTGCTAACCCCGAACCACATCACCATGCTCTGCAACAGGGGCTTCACCTCTGAAATGTGTCAGGGTCTTGAGTTTGGCTGGTAGACAAAATTAATGAAGAAAAATTTCCTTAATTGATTGTGAAATAGCATTTCAGAAACCTATTTGCAGTGTCTTTTACCTGTGTAATTTGGGTCTTCAGAGGGTTATTCTAATGTTTACTGTGTTGGGTCAAAAATTAGCTAAGCTAAGCAAGCGCATCTTCTTTGGAATTTATTGAAGCTAAGCACAAGCAAAACGAATAAAGTTGTGTGAATATGTATAAATTCAGAGAGTAAGCAAATTTTTTTAACGAAATACAGAAAACTTGAACATGAATTGCCTGCTCTGGATTAAAAAAAAAGTAACTTGTACTAACTTGATATAGAGGTCTCAATTCAGAAAAAGAAAACAACAAGCAAGTATTAATGGAACCTAGGCACATATCTGAAGTTAAGCAGGTGCTTAAATACTTGACTGTGCAGAAATATGGTGATTTAATTAGGATCTCGTTATGTTTGACAGACATATCTGACTTTGAGGCAGAGAGCAACAAGAAAAGCTAATTCTAAGTAAATGTGTCTGGATTCCAGTATGTGGCAGGAGGAAAAGCAAGCTTCCTGCACTGGATTTCACTAAGGAGTTTGTGTCTCATATTAGAGCGTTTTGTAAGATGAGTATTCCAGGCCTGAAAAACACCCTGGGATCATTCAGCCAAGTGACTGTTCAAAAAAAAAAAAAAAAAGTCAAGAGACAACTTTTTCCACCATAAAGAAGTCATAGGCAAGGTTTTCATTTGTTTTCTTCTCTGTTCATCTGCTAAGTCAAGTGCTGGATTTCACTTTCTCCACCAGTTGACAGTGAAACAAGGAATATGTGCTCTGCTAGAGGTTTGGGTTTTTTTCCAGTAACAGGTGACTTTTTTTTTCTCCTGAGTACATAATATAGTGTATTGGGTTTAGTAGCTGCATTTGTACAATAAGCTGAAAACATTAAATTGATTCCACATGGGATAAATACAGGATTGAAACAATCAGCAGCCCCATGTATATACCTTCCTATCTTTAATGTTGATATGATCATAGTAGTAAAAATGTTGAACGGAAAAAGATAATGCAATAATTCCATGAAAGCTGTTTGGGTACTTGCACTGTTAGTTTGGCAAGAGCTCACTAATTATTCATGGCATTTTTAGAACAGATAAAGGAAGTGAAGTGTAAAATGAAAAGTCCCAAACACTTCTTTTCCTCTGCCTGTTCATCGAGTGTACTGTGGCTGTTAAAAAGAAGTCAAGAGTTCTGCTGTTTTGTCCTGGATCAGAAATACCAGCTGTAGTTTTTCTAGTACAGTTATGATTGAAGTACTTTTCTGATTGTAGGATTTACCATAGAAAAACATAGATTTATATAATAGCCACTCTGGGTAATGTAAAATCCAAACAGTAATCACAAACTTGAAAGGCATCCTCTTGCTTACAGGGTGGCAGCCAATAGTTAACTTTAGAATCATCCAAATGTTTCAGTGATATTTTCCTCAAAACAGCGTCTGAACGTATGCTTAATTGTCACATATTTGGCTGTCAAAAATCCCTCCTGTCTTTAAGGGCATTAAGACATGTCTACCAGTGTTTTGAAAGGTTTTCAATGTCTTTTTGGCTCGTGAACTGAAAAAAATGCGAACTATTACTTTGTTGATCTTGTTTTTAAACTGGACTGCATTATCAACTGAGAGTGTGCTCTGAAGGTATTGTTAAAAGTGCTTTGAGAACTTGTAAATCCCTATAATTTATGTTTCTGTGGTCTCGACTGCTTCTTTCTGTCCTTCTGGTTTTAATTTGAATGCAGTCTTGTCTGGGTGTGTACCTGTAAAATTGTGTTTTTCCAAGTACAATTTACAGTCATGACCCTAAGTTTTACAGTGTTCTAACCTTATAGGAGCTTCCTCCTATGCCAAAAAGCCAACTTTGGGTCAAACAGCTCTTTCATATTATAATTGTCTAATCAAGGTTACTTGGAACAGATCCGATTTTGGCATTTTTTAGTTTATCACAAAGAGTATAAGAATATCAAGTAAATTGGAAAGCTTCCTTTGCAGGAGACCAGTAATAGCATTGCCTTATTTCTTCAGATGTACACAGTTGTAAACTTAGCCTGCTTCATGACAACAGTCCCATTTATCTAAACAATTCTCCTTTTAGAGTCAATGGCACTGATAGAAACTGAGATAAGAAATACAGATGGGAGGATCTTGCTGAGTCTCTACTTACTGAAACTCCTTGCTGTGCAGCTTACAATCACCTTTTCTTTTTGGTGCCTGAGAATGCGTGGCAGACACCTCCCATGAAACAGGGTC
Organism: Phalacrocorax aristotelis; assembly: GCF_949628215.1. Taxonomy (NCBI): domain Eukaryota; kingdom Metazoa; phylum Chordata; class Aves; order Suliformes; family Phalacrocoracidae; genus Phalacrocorax; species Phalacrocorax aristotelis. The sequence goes on from NC_134282.1 coordinate 34,804,585, forward strand.
CTCTCTAATGGCCAGAGAGCACTCTAGTAAAGGATGAGAGAGCTTCGGGAGGGTCTTTACAGTCCTGGTGATCTCTTTCTTGATTGTTTTTTTCCCCTAAAGGCATGCTTACAGTGTTTAAATAACACAGGGGTTCAGGTTTTTTGTTTTGCAGCTCTAACTTACAGTAGTCCCTCTGCTATAATTCTCTGTCTTTTGAGTTGAAGATATTACATGATCTCTTTTATTGTCATCTTTGGATTAATCCATGAGAACATTTGCTTACTGTCATTTTGGATGATACAGGAAAAAGAGGTTTTACAGCCTTACATTCTTTGTGTTGCTCTGCAATAAAAATAATACTTGCACGCTAAAACAGAAGTTGATTGGACTAAATGTTGTAAGCTTTATTTTTAGTATTTACTTCTCAGCCATGTTCATTTTTTTAGCATGACTTCAAAACCCGTGCTGGTTAACAGGAAAAGAAGAACAGATAGATCACGTGGTTTAATTTTGTTATGTTTGTATTTGCAGATCATTGTACAATCTGGCCGTCACCCCACAGTGCTGCAAAAACTGTGCCAGTTGCCTTTCCAGTATTTCAGTGATCCTCGTTTAATCAAAGTGCTCTTCCCTTCGCTAATAGCTGCTTGTTACAATAACCCCCAGAACAAGATCATCCTGGAGCAGGAGATGAGCTGTGTTTTACTCGCCACGTTCATTCAGGTAGCTATTGCAGTAACATAACAGCGGTGTGCAGGATAACTGCAACGGCTTTTCTCGCCTTTGCTGTGTCTATGGAAATCATTTGACTTAAGTAAAACAAGTAAACAGCACTGAAGTACTTTCAGATTCTCTGCAGCCCTTTTCAAACCACAGATTATGCCTGTACTTGAGGCATTTTACAACACTAAAAGGTTACCGCATAGTTTAGGTTCTCCCTATGACATGCAGAACCTGTTTTCATTAAAGTTATTGGATGTGCTAGGAAGATTTGACATAGATCCTGCTATTATAAGACGATTCTTAAAATATTTATTTTTTAAAAACTACTGGACATATAACATATCTGAAATTGGTATATTAATGTGTTTACATACAAATGTACATTTGTATACTGCATACAAGAGATTTACAGAGAGAACTGAACGGAAGTGTATATATTTTATGCAGAAAATACACAGAACGTATGTTGTCGGTCTAATCTTGCAATCTTTATTTTTGACAGTAAGCCACTGAGGTCATTACAAATACTGTTTTGAATAAGGATTTACAGCATTTTTGTTCCCTTTGTCTAAATTTATATGCTCTACTTTATGTACCAGATTTTATGCGTGCCTTATATTTTCCATACATTTTATTGACTATTTTCAAATTAATAAATTCAGTTTTCATAAACACCCTACTATTAAAAAAGTAATATGCTTTTAGGAGTCTAATAACTCTGTATCAGTCACCTCAAAGTTACTGTTGTTGATACAGAAACGTTAGTCAAGCTCTTTTTTCTAATGCTTCACAGCTAGTCCAAAGGTAGGCTACACGGATTTGGGAGAGAAGGTACAAGAACTAAATATTTACTATAAGTCTTAGCGTAACATCAAACTTCTGAGTGCAACTACTTTTTATCCTTTTAATAGTAAAATAATTGCATAGCAGCTAAAAAAAAAAGTTTGGAACTTAGAGAAGAATTTGCCATATTGTAATGAACTTTGGGTTAAATACAAAGTTAATAATTCAGCTTTTACTTCATTATAGCGAAACTACAGATTTCAGTCGAGAAGTTGCAGTGGCAAAAAATGATTTAAGCATTACAAGGAAATGCAGCAAGTTTAGTTTGTTTTTTTCAGCCAAAAAAACATGAGAGTAGAGAGTGTTCCCTATATGAATAATTAAGGTTATTTACCTTGATTTCTGTGCCACAAGAGAGGGAACAGCATTTAAATCCCCAGTAGCTACATTGAAGCCTAAGTATGTTTACAAGGGTCAATGTTATTAATTTTATTTCCAATTAGAAGTATATCTCAGATGCCAAGTCCACATACTATTCTTGCAGGCTTTTAGAAAAGGTGTTATATTCAGTTACGGAAGATCCCTGTGTGCTGTAAAGTCTCCCGGCTTTGCTGACTTCAGTGGTACTTTAGTATTTTACCCATTTTAAAATCTAATCCCAAATGTTGCACGTGCACACACACACAGTGAAAGAACAATTCTGAAAGGAACCAAGGAATGCTCAGATACCCGCACACACAGAAGAGACTTGCCTCTGTACTTTTATTTCAACTCGGTAATGTTTGTCAAGCAAATCTCTCATTTGCTTCAGTGGAAGGTTTGGGAAAGATTGTAAAATGTTTCCCTGTGACAAGAAAATGAGGTTCTTCCTCTGCCAGGGAATGCAAAAAGAAGTCCCGTTTACGTAAAAGTTTGGTGGTGTGTACAAATATAACATTTAAACACAGTGTGTTAAATGTGTGCAGCGCAAATCAAAGGAAAATGATTGCTGGATTTTACAACAGCCCACATTATACCTCCCTACCAACAGATTTATTTCCATCATCTGAATTTTACATCATCCTTTTTATTTTTGTTAACTTCTGTGCTTCTAGATGTGCTGAAATAATTTAAATATATATATATGTATTTAGGAGAAGCTATGATGTGCTGAATTGTATCTCTTATGTCAAATAATACCGTATCTGCTCAGTGAATACACTCACTCAAATAAAAGACAGGATCCTAAAAGTGCTCTCCGTACTGGGGCAGGTGACTTGCATAATCCTTATGTTGTTCCAAGAGAAGTCGGTGTCCTTGCTGACACCACAGGATGCAGCATCCCGTCCGATAGCAGCAGGGATCGCACATGGCGTTGGGCACTTAGATTAACTGGTTACACAGCTGGCTGCAGCATTGGACAGAGTTAATCTCCTCTGTGGAAGAACTTCGCTTACTCTTGGGAGCAGTCCTCAGGCTCCCAGGTCACTGGGGAGCACAGCCGACGAAATGGGGATAATGCAAGAATTTTGTAAGAGTGTTTATCTGGAGTCATTTGTTTTAAAGTAACACAGCTACAGTAAATGTGCTCTTAAATTAAAAGTCATGAAAATAACTGTTTCCTAAGAAGATATTAAAACCTTGTTTTTTCTGTCGTGTATTAAAAGTATTTTTTAAAAAAAAGTTATAAAGAAAGGTATAAAAATCCACTAGATATTATAGAATTCAAGTGCTGGCAGTATTCTGTTATGTTATGTAGAAAACAAGCCAGAGTTTGTTCATTTACAGATTTCATAAAGTATTAGTATTTTTGAGTGACCATGAAGACATTAAAATGTTGTTTTAATTCCTCAGATGTAAGATCTGAAAACCTGATGCCAGTTTTCTTTTTTTTCCCTCCCCCATAGGATTTTGCACAGAGTTCAGGCCAAGTGGATAATCAGTTATCTCACCAGAGGGGTATGTCTCCAATTAAATGTAACAGAAGCAACTGGATAACAAAACGTGTAGATGCTATATTGTGTTGTGATTTAAATCTTTTTTAATCTGCATCACGAGTAAATTGCAAAATGATTTTACAGTTTGGGGAGCGGCTCTTTAGCTTACGTTCTGACTTAAACATACGTGTCTGCCAGTCTGCTGCGCGTCGTATCAGGAATTCAGACTGTTAATCTTTATTTAAAACTATGTGGTATCATGTCTTAAAATGTGATACTCTATGTGCGCATATTTAATTAGCTGCCACAAAAGCTGCCTTCAAAAGTCTTAGGTTGCAGAACCCACACAGCCATGCCAATACACCAGGGGAGCCAAAAAAATTAGTAAAATACTGTCCTGTAATTTTCCTGTAAAGTTTGTCAGTTTGCAGAAGAGTTGCAATTTTTACCCCCCTCAGTTGTTGTCAATATTGTGTAAAATGCAGTTAACCTCTTTAGGCTAAATGTTTGAAAGATTCTCAGCTAAGACGGCTATTACTTGTTAAACACAACACATCTGAAATTCAAGCATGTTGATAGGAGTCTGGTCTTGAGACGCCCATATTTTGCATAAAGTGTGCCGCTCAGACAGTCATTGCTCCCTAATAGCAAGCAGAAATCCACCACCATTTTGCTGAACGTTTGGCAGAAGATGAGCAGTTCTAGGTCTAAAGCACAAGCTTTGTGTTTAAAAATAAATTATAAAATTAACATAAATTTATAGAGATTTTTACAGTCAACATTATAACTCTCAGTCTGAAGCAGCCTCGTGCAGTGCCTGCAACACAAACTTTCTAAGGTTGTGTTTGCATGAAAATCTGCTTGAGAAACCTCTAAAATCCAAGTGGGAAAACTGCTTTTTATTTTCCATTTTCAAACTGAATGAACTTTTAAACAAAGATGACTACCCGGTGACATGCATGTTTTGATTTCTAAACATTGCCCAGTTGCAAAAAAGCTGACTTAATAATAGTATAAGCAGGATTTTTTTAATCCATTATATCACTTGAATGTGAAGGATAGTGTCCCCAAAAACAAACGGGAACAATAACACTGCTTAGAATAAAACTTGAAAGCACAAACTTCATTGTTGGGTGCTGCACTGCAACACACTGCTCGAAGGGTCGGACCCCGCAAACCTGTGCATGCATGCGTAGTCCCATTCGCATCACCAGCAGTACTCATAGGAATAAAAGCTGCATTTTCAATCGTGCTGTGAACTTTGGGGGAATTGGGGAGCAAAACTCCTCCACAGCTCTTTGTGGAAAACAAAGCTGCTAAGCAGAGAGAGCACCATTGAGTCTCTCTGAACTTGAATGAGGCTGGATTGGTCCCCAGTGGGTCCGAGAACATAAAATGTGTAAAGACAAATAATGTTCCGATGTATAAAGCGGAGAGTCTGATCCAAAAGCTTAAAAATCTAAGCCTTTGCTCATCAGAGCCCTCTGCCCCCATCTTTAAAGCCAAACTTCAATTTCCATAGCTCCACAGAAGTGTTACCACATGATTTCAGAAGGTTTTGGTAGGGGGAGGGGAGTAAATGACTTAAAGTATCTTGAATTGTCTGTGTGTTCCTTACTCTTGTTTCATTGCCATCTTATCTTAAGAGAGAATAAATTGGTAATTTTATGTTCTGTCTTCAACAGAAAGATTTTTCAGTTCTCAAGATTATCTTGAGCTGTCCAACAGATTCCCCCGCCAGTCCTGGGAAGAAGCTCGACAGTTCTTCTTGAAGAAATGAGTGTTGTATTTTGTTTTAAAATCCCTAATGTCGTCATGCTGACCGGTTCCTGCTGACTATGTTCTTTAAAAGGCTACTCCGAAAAGTTTTCGATACTCCAAATACTTACGCTGTAGATACATAATTTGCACTATTTATATCATAAATACTGTAGATACTTTCGAGTTCTGTTTTGTAATTTTGATAATTTGAGTTTATTTCATTCATATATCCTATGTAACGATTTGAGTATTTTCTACCCTGTGATGTGGCGGTATTTGCACTGCAGAACTGCTGAAAATAAGATTGCAAATAGAGAAAGTATGTTCTATATATCTTGTAATAAAATAACTTATTCTGTCTGTAGTGTGACTTCTGCATTGCAAATGGAAGTGTGTTTGAATTACCATAAGCAACACAAGGCTCAGAGAGAAAAAAAGAAGACTCCTAAAATGCCTTTCCAGTTAATCAAAAGTGTAAAGAATTTGTCGGATTTGGCTCTGAGTGAAGTGCATTTGTGATTTTCTGGTTATTTGGGATAAGTCACATAATACGGCTTTTTTCAAACCGTGCGCATTTTTAACGTTTCGATAAGGCTTTAATTTGAAACGTCGTGATGTTCTTTTAACGGTGAAGGTTCCATGAAGCAGAATTAAAAGATGAAAAAAACCGGCAGCGTGTCTTGGCAAGATTTATTTTCCGCGCCTCTCGCCGAAGGCCCCGGCCCCGGCGGCTGTGAGGGGGCAGCGGGGGGCGGCTCTGAGGGGGCGGCGGGGCTTCCTCGGCGAAGGCGCCGATCCCGGGCCGCGGGCGCCTCGGGGCCGCGGGGAGCAGGGTCGGCCCCTCCTGGCGGCCCCCTCGCCGGGCCCGGCCCGCACCTGAGGCGGCGGCGATCCCGGCCTGCCTAGCTAGGCCGCCCCCGCTGCCTGAGGCGGGGAAGCGGGAGCTCCGAGGGGACTCGGGTCCCCCGGCCGCCCTCGCAGAGGCGGTTTTACGGCCCGGCCGGCCCCGCTCCGGGAGGACGGAAACGGCTTTTCTTCAGCCTAGGCCCGGGAGAGCGCGGAGAGCTGAAACCCGACCCGGCCCGAGCCAGGTAACCGCGGGGGCCCCGCGGCGGGGTTGGGAGAGTAGGAGAGCCCCCTTCCCACCTGCCCCCGGGAGAGGGGGGCCGCCCGCCCCGGCGGCGGCGGCAGAGCCGGCCCCTTCGCCTCTCCGGCCGGCGCCTCCTCGGCAGCCCGGGCTACTCCCTGCGCCCCGACGGCAACTGCGGCTCGCCCGGGCGGGGGGCGCGTCCCCGCCCACCCGTCCCCTCAGCCCCCTCGGGGCTGGCGGAACCGTCTGCTCACCGGCGCAGCGCTTCCCCGGTAGGGTCCGGCTCGCCGCCCCCCGCCCCGCTCCCCGAGGGCGCGGGCCCGGTTGCCCGGGGGCGGCTCGCCGGCCCGCAGCGCTCCCGGGCGATGCCAAACGCAGATAAGGAGCCGCCGCCGGCGTCTAGACGGGGGGATGCATACAGGGGAGGGGACGGCTCGGCTCGCCGGGCCCCGGGGATCCCCTCGCCGCCCCCGGGGAGGAGGCGAGGCCGCCCCGCACCGCGGCAGGTGCGGGCACGACCCCGGCCGAGCCCGGGACGCTGCTCCGAAAGGGAAACCTGCGCTCCGCCTCCCCGGCTATAAATACGCGGCTCCGTTCGGGAAAGCCGATTAGCGCCGTCCGGGGAGGACGTGCCGGTAAAGCCGGGGCTGCGCCCATCCCCTCCCGACCCGCACCCCATCCCGGTCCGCGCCCCGACCCGCCCGGCATCGCGGCTCCGCGCACAGGGACACCCCCCCGCAGCCCTCCCGCCCCCCCACCTTAATTTTTGGGTTTTTTTTCGTTACAATCCTTTTTTTCTTTTTTTATTAAGTCCAAAATATTTAATCCCACTATTCAACCGCTGACGCCGACAATAAATAACAATAACTTACTTTTGTTCGTTAAAGGCTGAAACAATCCGTCCTCCGTCCATTGATAACTTAACATTATTAGTACCACTTTTCCCGTTAAAAAGTCTCGTTTCCGTGTCCCGTTTTTCCAGCGATCGTGCGGGGCCGGGCGCCGCGGCCCGGGAGAGGCATCGGCGTGAGATGAGGCTGGGCGGCGCGGCTCCGCGGAGGGAGGCCAGGCCGGCTCCGCGGCTGCGGGAAGGCGCGCACGCCAGGGGAGACTCTCCCCCTTTGCTATTTTTTGTTTTGTTTTTTCTTCCTTTTCCCTTCCAAAAAGGGAAGAAAAGCCGCCCCCGGCGCAAGCGGCGGGCGAGGCAGCCTGCCACCGTACCGGGCTCCAGCGGGGAAATCCGCGTTTCTTTGGGGAAAAAGAAACATCGAAATCCGCAGGGAAAAAAAAAAACAAACCAACGAAATAACCAGGGCGGGGCCTTTCTCTCCGGTCTGGTGAAGGCAGCGAGGTTCCCGGTGATTTTTTGGCCGTCAGTAACATATTTTTGTTTGTTTTTAAATAAGAATAATTAAAAATCAAAGGCGTTTGTCCGGCGCTCTGGGAGCGGCCCGGGGCCGGGTGTCTCATGCAGGGAGCGCAGGCATGCGGAGGTCCCGCGGCGGCGGGTGGCCGGGCCACCTCACGTCTCGGCTGGGCTGGGCACCATGCTGTTGGGGGTGTCGGGGAGCTGGGAGGACAGCGAGGTCACGTCGCTGCCAGAGGAGGTGCCCAAGGAGCCGGACTCGGAGAAGGAGACCTGGGGGAGCAGCGGCGGTGAGGGCCCGGCGCGGTGTGTCCCGTCCCCCCCCGCGGCGCCCTGGCGGGCCGGAGCCTGCCCGCGGCCCGACGGGGCGTCTTGCCTCGGCTCAGCTCACCAGCTGCTGGAAGGCGGCGGGCTGCTCCAGGTCGCTCTGCAGGGCGAACTCACTGAGCGCCTTCCACGGTGGCTGGTAGGTCTGGACCTCCACGGCGCTGCCCTGCACGGCGCTTTCGTGGCGGATGGGGCTGCCGGCCACCAGCGGCGTCCCGGTGAGGCCCTGCAGGCTCTGCGGGCGCGGTGGGGGGGGCTTCAGCGCGGCTCCCGCCCGAGCCCGCCAGCCCGGGACCCCTCCCGCCCACCACCTCCCTCCCCGGCGGGGCGGGCTCGCGCTCACCGTCTTGTCGCTGTGCTGCTGCTGCTGGAGCTGCTTCATGAGGATGGACTTCTTCTTGTCCTTGCAGCGCTTGTTCTGGAACCAGACGCGGATGACGCGAGGGCTGAGCCCCGTCATCTCCACCAGCTGCTCCTTCATCAGGGCGTCGGGGCGCGGGTTGGCGGCGTAGCAGGTCCGCAGCGTGTGCAGTTGCTTCTCGTTCAGCACCGTCCGTACGCGCGTGGTCTTCTCCGCCGCCTTGTGCGCCGGCGGCCGCGGGTGGGGCGGCCGCCCGGGCACGGGCTCTGCGGCGGGCGGGGTGGGTGCACACCGTCAGCGCCGCCGCCCTCCCGCCCGCTGCAGCCCCCACGCCCCGTCCCGTCCCGTCCTCCCCCCTCCCCGCCCACCCCGAGCGGGAGCCGGTACCTGCGAGGTGCGCGGCGGCGGCGGGCGGCGGCAGGGCGGGGCTGCGGGACCCGCGGGCGGCGGCGGGGCCGTCGGGGGTCGGCCCGTGGTCGGCGCGGCAGAGCAGGTCCCGCTCCCGCAGGCAGAACTGGTCGCCGGGCAGGAGCTGGCGGCCGCAGGCGGCGCATCGGAAGCACTCGAGGTGGTAGACGTGGTCACGGGCGCGCATCACCAGGTCGCTGCTGCTGAAGGCGGCCCGGCACTGGGCGCACTTGACGCCGAAGAGCCTGCGGGGACGCGAGGGACTGTCAGTGCCCGCGGCCGCCCCGTTGGGGCGGCTTCGCGGGGGCGGGCGGCGGCGGGGAGTCAGGTTTTCGTTTGGGGGAAATTTGGGGGTTTTAAGGGGCTTTTGTGCTTTTTCGGGTTTTGGTTTGTCTGTTATTTTTCTTTTTTTTTTTTTTTTTTTAAACGAGCGTCGGCGCATTCGGGGTCACCTGCTGTAGTCCCGCTTGCAGTAGGCCTTGCCGTCGCGCAGGAAGCATGTGCAGGTCTCGTCCAGGGGCTGCCCGCACTCGGCGCACTTGAGGCAGGCGACATGCCACTCCAGGTCCGGCGACACCCGCAGCAGGAAGGGGTCCTGGATGCGGCCCCCGCAGCCCGCGCACAGGGCCAGCCCCGGCCGCCCTGCCGGGAGCGAGCAGGGCACGGTCAGGGGCAGCGACGTGCAAGAGCAGAAGCGCCAGGAATTAGGGAAAGACACTACTCTCTTACTCTTTTTTTTGGTTTTTTTTTTGTTTTTTTCTTGCAAAAATAGGAAGAAAGAGAAATAAAGACAGAAACATAAAGAGAACGAAAGGTCGGGCGCACGAAAGGAGATAAATAGATACGGCCAGGAATAAAAAAACCTGAAACTTGATCGAGGGAAATAAATGCGGAAATACAGAGACATAAAAGCAGAATTTCGGAAAAGGAAATGAAAGCAGAAACACTAAAACAAAAGCTGAGGGAAAACAAGAGAGAAAGAGAGAGAGAGAAATAAAACCGGGACGACAGAAAGAAAACAAAACCAGCAAAAAAAAAAACAACCCAGGAGGAGACCAGTTAAAACGGGAACATGGGCAAACGAAAGCAGTCAGGGACAAGAAATCAGAGAGGCAGCGAGAGAGAAAAAAAAAACCGAACAAAACCAGAAGAATGGAAAGAGAAAGGAATAAATAAAAACGGAAAGATAAATAAAACAAGACGACAAACCGAAACACGGGAAGAAAGAGGGAAAGAAAAACGGTAACACGGGCAGAGAAAGAGGGTAGGGAAGACAGAAAAAGCGGAGGGAAGGAGCGAAAGAAACGGCAACAACAGAAAGAAACGATGAGCGGCGGCGCGGGGAGCCGAGAGGACGGGCATGCGGGGAGAACCGAGCCGCGGGGCCGGGGAGCGCCGGGCGAGCGGGCGGGGGAGCAGCGGCAGCGGCAATGCCAGGGGCCGATCCCGCAGCCGCCCGCGCCCCGCCGCAGCCCTTCCCGCCGCTGTCACCGCGCCCGCGGGTGCGGGGTGGCGCGGCCACTGCCAGCTCGCCCGACGGCAGCGGCGGCGCGGAGCCCGGCCCCGCAGCGTCCCGCGCCCGCCCCGCCGCCGCCGCCTTGCCCCGCACTTACTCTTGGAGGGTTCCCCCATGGCGCCCGGGAGCGGCCGCGGGAGGAGGATGTCCACCATGCGGGCGGCCCCCTGCGCACCGGCGGCGATGCGGGATGCGGCGCCGCCGCTCCACCACTACCCGCGCCGCCGCGGGGCGGGGGCCGCGCCCGCCCCACCGAGCCCGCCCCGCCGGGCCGCGCCGTGATGTCAGCGCGCACCGGCCCGCGTGGGGGGGGGCGTAATGGGGGGGCGGTGCTGACCTCACCGCGCGGCCCCCAGAGGCGATTGGCGGCCGCGGGGAGGGCGCCCGCGGATTGGCCGTGGTGAACAATGGGCGCGCGGCGGGGCGCGGAGCGGAGTGGGGTGCGGAGCGGCGCGGAGTCCCCAGCCTGCCCCGCGGGGGCCCGGCCCGGCGCGATCCGACGCCGCCTCAGAGGGAACAGGGAGGCGGGGGGCGGGGTAGCCCTGCGCGCGGCGGGAGAAGCCCCTCCGTAGGAGCGGTGGGTGCGCGGCCCCGGGCAGCCGCGGGAGCCTCCGACCGGCCGGGGCGCGGTACTCGGCGCCGTGCGCCCCGTCCCTGTTCGCCGAGGGGGCGGCGGCATCGGCCGCCGAGGAGGCGGAGAGTTAGTTTAGCTTTTTCCTCCTCTTTTCCCGATTATTTCCCTTAACTTTGATATCGCCTTTTACCTCCGCCTTCTTTTCTTTTCATTTTTCAGTTCTTTTCCCGCTTTTCCGTCTCTTACTTCTCTGTCCCTTTCCCCCGCGTCCCGGCGTGCCGCAGGCAGGTGCCCGCGGACGGGCGCGGCGGGACGACCCGCGGCGCTCCGCGGAGGCGCAGCCCCGCGGCGGACGGGGAGGGGGGCTCCCCGGTGGACGCCGGCTAAAGGCGGCGCGCCCGCGGAGCGGTTCCCTTCTGGGGTCCCTGCGCGGGAGCGCCTCCCCGACGGACCCGAATGGGACCGCCAGCATCGTCGGGGCGGCTGTCCCGGGCAGCAGCTGCGCGACGACTTGAAATTACGGGAGGAAATAGTATTTTACCGCATTTTCATGCACCTGATCCCCTCCTGCTCCTGCAACTGGACCTCTCCTGTCACTTTTTTATCCCTTCTATTCGTTTTTCCTCTCTCTTTTCTCCCAGTCTCCATAGGCTTCCTGTGTATTAGCAGAAAAATAGGAAGAGCACTTCGGAGGCCTTTGACTTTGTTTTAAATTCCCCAAGACACTGCTGCACAACGGCACGAGTAGCTCAAAATGTCCGTGAAAGCTTATACGGGCTGGAATTGAGATTGGTGCTGTCTTGGAGCTTCAGTCCTGTCCCTCCTCTCCACACAATCACCTTTCTAATTTTATGTGCAGAACTCGACAGGCATAGACGAACCTGTATGGCTTGGGGAGGACATAGTGACTTTACATTTTGACTCAGGAAGGGCAGGCTGTGCTCGTTTTGCTCAGAGGAGGGAGGCAGGATGGGTTTTCCAGCTGAAGCACTTGTTTGTCAAAGGAGTCAGGCACCCTGTAGGTATGAAACCCCAGAAGCTGAGGAGGCGGAGAGGAGGATTTAGATAACCAGCGTTTGAGTGTTTGACCCACTCTCCCCAGCCTGACCACAGCCCCTGGCAATGCCTTTGAGGACCCCAAATGCTGAAAGCAACTATTCAGGTTTGCGCAGGAGCCGAGGGGGTAAGCCAGATGGCATTTGGGGCACCAACCTCAGCAGGGGAATGCGTCACCAGGGGATTTCGGCATCCCAGCCCACCCCTGCATGTGTGAAGGTGCAGAGGTGTAGTGTGGCAATTACATCCTCAGGACAGGGCGAGCCCACCTGTCCCCTGCCTATGTGGCAGTGGTGGGGTGACCATGGCACCTGTAGGGGTTTATGGTCCAACCACTGCCTGCCGTTAGTGTGGTTTGTCAGTGGCAGAGCGGAGCTGGGAGGTTAGTGACGCAAAGGGCATTAGAAAAGTTTGGCTGGCTCTTAAAACTGGGGTGACCCCATGGGACAGGGGACGGGAACCTCCACAGCACTGCCATGGCTGTGGGGTGGCACAGGGTGTCCTGCCCATGCCTGGGTGCCTGGCAGGAAAGGGGGTGCAGAAGGGTGACTTCAGCCTGAGCCAGAATCCATGGAGTCCAGAGTGAGTCAGTATCTGCATGTGTTAACAATAAAATGCAAAAATAAAATGTCAGAGTGATAGGAGAATGAGACGCATCTAAGAATTCAGCAGCTTGGCAGGGATGCTCCATGTTGCATCATCCCTTTTCTCACTTGAGGCCAGGGTCCCCTCTGCTCTCCCAAACCCCCCACCAGCTTAGGAATAGGAAAGGTTACAGCTGAGCCAGCCAAACTTTTCCAGCCTGGCACAAGGCTGTGCTGCACGCACACCTGTGTCAGTAGAGAGCAGTGCGCTAACATTGGCCAGGTACGGTGGGGCTGGACTCGGTTCGTGATCTGGCAGGTGGGAATGGGGAAGGCAGGCAGTGCTGCACAGGCACTTTAGTAGAAAGCCCCAAAAAAGGACTTATCAGGGAAATGCTGAAAGCCCTGCACCTCCTCTTCATGATGTATGAAAAACTGTAAAGCAACTGCAGGTAATGCCAAGAGGTGTAAAACCAGCCTGAGGGCACCAGGTTTTACAAACAGGTTAACTGTTGGCTCATTTGAGGTGGGGTAAGGGAAAACACATCATAAAATTGTAGAATAATTCAGGTCAGGAGGGACCTCTGGAAAACCACTTTCAGGTCACTTGGAATGGCTGGAAGCATTTGTTAGTCAAAACCAAACACAGTCTCTCCTGCCACACAGATTACTCCTTGCTCTCCTGCACCCAGTGTCCAGAGTTTCCAACCGCTCTTAGGGCAATTCTGGTTGGGTTTGGTGTGAGAGCTGGCAGGGGGTGCCTGGCCATGGGGTGAGGCTGGCTAACAGTGCTTCCTACTCACTACAGAGCAACTCTCTGGTTTTCCCTCCCAAATAGAAATAGAAGTTCCCCCTAGAAAGGGGAAACGGTGACAATTTTTTTTGTTTGCAGCAGATTGCAAAGGCAGTAAATGCTGATTCTTTCAGAGCCAGCCATGGATTAAGTCCATTATAAAATTAAAACAGATGGAACACAATTTCACTTACATTACAAAAAAGGACAGGAACCATCTGCAATAAGATTTAGCATTGCAAAGCTATTGTTATCATGTTACCATTAAAACCTTTGATGAAGGGTTTTCTTTTCTTTCATAAACTTGTTCACATGAAACAAATGTTTTATTTATTTATCCGTCTTCCTAAGGTAATCATATTTTATTTAAAAAGATGACATCTCAAAAAAAACAGCTCTTGGTTCTAACAGAACATGTGAAAACAAAGAAATGTTGTAAAACGCCAACATCAAACCTTTGGAGCTTCAATGGCAAGGATGTAGCAAAAGGAGAATTCCCTGTCCATTCTTCCTTTAAAAAACATTTCCTTGTGTTTGGGGACAGTGTCTGATACCGAAAATAGATAATTAATGAGATAATGGGATACTGCATGTCACCTCCTGTCCAATGGGATTATCTGATGGCTAATTATGGACAGATTGTGATTAATGTGATTATGGATTGGATATTAATCTGATTCTGGATTGATCTAGTTATGTTTTAGTCTGCTCCAAATGGTTAATTGGATCTGAGATAATAGAAATGCAGCTTGCACCAGATTTTGCCACATCAGTTGATGAAGTATCTTTTGATCTGGGTGGGTTGCGAACAATAAATTATTTACAGCTGTTGAGAAAATGACTCTTCCTTAGAATGTAGTCATTCATTTTATTTTCGAGAGCCTTTGAAAACAAAATCAATATCCTTTTTAAAAGGAGATGTTGACAAAAGAAAGGCACGTACATAACTCACAAACAAATGTGACGAAATTAAACAGTGGTTAACCCGGTGGCCTAATGTCTGGTGATGCATTTGAATTGCTATGTGGAGCTTTGGGCTCAATTCTTCTGAGACCAGCAGGGGTTGGGAGCATTGCAGGGGAAGAGGGCCCAGCTCTGGGGAAAGTGGTATTGCACAAGAGCTACTGCCAGCACTGCTGTTGATTAAGAATCAGCCATGGTAAAATGGCAGAGGGAGCCCTTGCCATTTTTCCGTCTCCGGATAAGGAGGATTTGGAAAGTTCATGGGCGCAGAAAGGACTCATCGGCCCATCTCATCTGGCCTCCTTCAGGCCAGATCATGCAATTGGACGCAGTATGATTACTTTTTCCCCTCACAGTGAGCCCATTAATTTATGGTTGACCTCAGTCACGTTTCCCAGAGATGCATCTGGTCTTGATGTAGCCTGCCAGTGCACGAGAGGCTGCCCCGCTCCCTGCGAAGCCGTCCTGCTTCTTAACTACTTTCACTGGAATGGCAAAGTAAGTGTATATTTTAAGTTCAACCCCCAGCTGCTGGATCACATCACGCTGCTATCTCCGGGATTAAAGGCAATGGGTAAGTTGCAGCATCTTAGACTTTGTGACAGGGCAAGTGGGAGGTGCATTAGCCTTCATCACCAGGTAGCATAATCTGCAGGTAACTTCACCAGAAGGTGATCCTCTCTCAACAGGCTTTGCAGTAAATATATCAAAAAACAAGCAGGACCTAAAACACTGGAAACAGAGGCCTACTGCAGCTGCTGTGCTTAGCACTAGTGTTACTCACTGAGCTGAAACTGAAGGAAAAAAAGGAAAAAGCAACTTTCCTTGAAGTGCTTGCAGGCAAGGGTAGGGCCATTCCCCTGGGGCGATTTTACATGCTGGCTGTCCCTGCCTCTGCAGGAACAGCTTGGGCTGGCACAAGTGGGAATAGAGTGGGAATAGAGTGGCATCTGGATTCCTCTCCAGCAGCGTAACAGGCAGAAAATGCAGCTACATATTTAAAAAATAATGCTGCTATAACCTGGCAGAGAATTTTACATGCATCTCCCATTAGCAACAAGGTGGGCTGCATGCCGGAGGAGGGCAGCAGGTTGCGCAACACCTGTTGCAGGTGTCTGCGCTGCGAGGGGAGCAGAGCTCTCACCCACCGGTGTTGATTCCCTTGTCCTCCACACAAACCACATCTGCTCCTGGGCAGGACAAGCTGCCTTCCAAGGTAACCTGAGCCTTTGCTTCCAGGAGGTTACAGGGGTCCCTTTTTCTCTGTGACCTCGGCAGAAGGGGCTCCTTTAACTCCTCTGATGATCTCATTCTCTAGGAATATGCAGCAAATGTGATATGATATTGCTTCCCAACTCCCTCGTTACTTGATTGGCACATGAAAATGATTAGCAAGTGAGAGGAGTTTATAAGAAAGGGAAAAGACCTGCCTGTGGTGGTTTTGTAGGCTTAGTATTAGTAGAAGGATTGTCCGTGCTATGGAGTGGCTTTGGGGAGCTCTTTCCTCTGTCCCCCACTTTGGGAATAAGGCTCATGGTGTTGTCCCCTTCCAGAGGGTTGCCATAAAGCCTCATGAAAGATAATCTGCTGATCTGAGACATACAGGTGCGTGGTTGTAGGATGATTTGGGAGGACCACTGAGCATGCCTGTGTTGGTGGTTTATTATAAAGGAAGTAAAATGTCAGACACATTGAGATGTATTTTTGTGCCAGTGAGGATGAGGGGTAGAGAGCAGGACTCTGGGGAGATGTGTCCCATGTTGTGCAGAAGGCCCTGTGTTTGTGGCCATGGGGAAGGGGTAAGTGCAGGGGGCTGGCAACACCCTGGGGTGGCCGAACCACTTCGTTCAGATGAGCTTGCAGCGCTTGGGCACAAAACATTTCCGCAGCAGAGAGCTCCAGCTCTCCTGGAGCCGCTTCCAAGGTGGGTTTTTGTCACGTCCCTCCTCTCTGCCGCCCGTACGGTCCTGCCTGTTGGCTCAGAGAGCCCTGCTGAGCCATAAGCAGGTTGCAGTTGCTTTAACGTTATTGGATTTTGACAGATTAGGAGGCAAATCCCTTCGTGCGTTGGGGAAGCTTCCCGAATGAAGTTCTTTTAATTTATCCGAGTCAGCTATCCCCAGGGCAATTGCAGGAGGAGTAAGATAAGGATGACCCATGCCAGAGGGGACCATCATAGCAGTAATAAAAAAAATTCCTGACCTTCACTAAATCCCTTAGTCATGAGGCTGTATTAGCTGGATTCCATATGTTTTAATTAGGAATTATGTATTTTAAGGGAACTAAAATCCGATTCTAGTGGAGACATGATGACATATTTGTAAGGGTTCTCACTTCATTTAGCTTTTGTAGAGATACCAATACAGGTGCCTGCTCTTGTTTGCAACCATATTTTAAAAAGTTTGAGTAATCTGTGTTATTTATTGTGGTTTTTTATTCCCCCCCCCCCCCCCCCCCAATAGTGTGAAAAAATGTAATTCCTTTTCCAGTGAAGAAATTAGGTCAGCAGATCCTAATGAAATAATCCTGGATAACAATGCACCATACAAGGATCTGCTTCCACTAATTAATGACTAATTTTTCTTTCAAAGTGCCATCCTCTGCCTGCGGTGGATGGTGACTCCAGTTCCAGCGACACCTGTTTGTTGCATGTTACACCATTTTTATTGTTGTCATGCCCTAGGTGGGAAGGTCAAATAGAAAAAAGCTTTTTGCCACGGTTCAGTTAATATGGATCATGCTGATATAATCCCTACCTTATTACAGTTATAAGCTCCTAAAACACTGGCCATAAGTGATAAAGACTTCCTTTGTGCTTCAGGGTATAATCCACATCAAGCCAGTTTCAGTAAGGATTGTGCACATCTGAAGTGTTGCTGAGCTTTTGAATCAAAATAATAAATGGAAAATAAAGTAAAAAGTCTGTCTCGTCTCTACATTGGTGACACTACAACTTGAAATCTGTCCTAAAGGGTGGCAGTGTCACTCTGCTCGTGAAAACACGATATAAGCTATTGAGCCAGATGCGTAGAGAAAGGATCAACTTATTCCAAGCTATGATGCAGTTAGGTCAGTTTTGATAGTAGCTGACTTGTTTTGGTCTGATGTATTAAAAAACAAATTCAGATGAGATTGGTTTGTTTATTTTTGTGCTTTTGGGTTTTTTTTAGGTGTATATGTGTCGTTTCTTTCTACTAAAGATTTCACCCCTGTGAGATGTGCATGTTGAAAGCTCAGTTTTGGAGCTTAAAATAGGATTATGATATTGCGTACCATGCTTTTAATGAGTAAAACACCTTAATTAAAAAGACATAATGGCCAAATTAAGGATGCCCAGGATGTTCTTATTTTGTATCCTTATTTTGCTTTTATTGTTCCTTTCACTGGATTACCTAGGGTGCAGATGGGGATTTCTATACTGTATGAAACTTTACATCTCAAAAGAGTTATGCTGCACCCTAACCATCTCTCAAATTGGCAGTAAAGAGCTGCTTCAATTATTTATCCTTTTCTCAAACCCATCTCAGGGTCCTGTGACTTCTGCAAAATCATCATTCTCATCTTCATGAAGACTTTTTCTTTTAAACCCAGTCATTTGCTCAATCCAGGAGATGCACAGGAGCCCCAAGCACTCATTCTGTTGTCTTAATTTTTTGGGGACTGGCTGGAAGGTGGAGCCAGGCCCAGGCAGAAGTTAGAGCAGCCCTGGAGCTACTTTAATCTGTATAATCAGGCACAGGCCGTGAAGGAGGTTTGCCACCTCCTTCAGCTCTTCCCTCCGCAGCCCTCCCTGAGGGCTTGGGGATTTTAGGGAGTGCTCTGGGGCCAGGAAGCTGGAATATGCAGTACAGCTGCTTTTCTTCTGTTATAGAGGCATTTGAGATTTGAGACAAAGTAAATTGTCCGTTCAGATGCTTGCATTGCTGGACCTGGTTAGCTTTTGCTGTAAAGCAGTAGTACTTCTTGGCATCTGATGTGAAAATCATGTGGCAGAATAAATTTTAGAGGCGATCCTGTGCCAAGGCTGTGGCAAAGCCAAAGAGCCTTTTTGATCAATTTGCCTTTTGCTTTTCTATGGGATTCCTCAGAAATGCAGAACGAATCACTGACATGCTGCAGATCACTGCTTATTCTTGGAAGAAGGGTCTAATGGCCATAATTGTTCAGAGTTTTGTTTTTGTTGTTGTTGTTTTTTTCTTCTCTTTCTTTTCCCACTTCAGGATGGGAAGGAAGAAACTGCACTGGTGGCTTGCTATCTAGCAACTTCCAGGATGGAAAGTCGGTTGGGAATGTCCCAAATCTGTGTGCCCGTGGGGCTCCTGGGCTGATGGATCTGTCCTCCAGTGTGGCAGCCTTTGCCAGATTCTTCAAGACAGCAGGTTTTCAGGGAGCCACAACACATACTTTAGCAGTGAATTTGGCTTGAAACATTTGCTTTATTGATTTTTAAATCCCTCTCCTTGCCACCTGGAAAAAATCTGGCGGTATGGAAAGAAGTGTGAGTCCTGACCCAGCCTCTGTGGTACCGCAGTGCTGTGGAAAGGGCAGGCACAAAATGTTTTGCTGTGGTTCTGAGAAATTAGAATAATAAATAATAATAAAAGAATCTATAAATTATTCAGAGCCAATGAGCTATTCTCCAATGCAGAGCCAAGCGCAAGGGATGTGGGTGAGGCAGCCGTAAATCTGTCCTGGTGAGGGGATGCTGTCCTGGGTTGGCGTTACCTGACTGGTCTTTGAAGCTGTCAGACTGTTTGGACAACTGGTGGGTTGTGACATTTGGAAAGCACCGCCGTGACATCTGGCCTCCCCCATGCACCACAGGCTCCGTCCCCATGTCATCTCCTTTGCTCTCACTGTGTTTTTTAACGTTGGGGAGATCTGGCAGTGCATTGGCAGCCCCAGGCCTGGGCATGCCCCAGGGTCAGGCTGGCAGCCTGCCTGTGCTGGTCGTGGCCTCCCAGGCTTCTGCTGGCTCCACAGCCACAAATGAAGACTTTTCCCTTCTTTTTCTTCACGAGGCACATTTTTATTGGCTTGGGATAAGATTTGGTCTGGAGTGTAGGCATTTGCACGCATAACTCCACTTCCTGTTGTTTTCTTCTCTGTAAAGGGCTTTAACTCTTCGCAGAAGCAGCGCAGGGGTAGAAGAAAAAGGAGGCCGGAGAGGTCCGGCGGGTCAGTCCGGGCGGACAGGCGCACGTCCTGCGGGAGGGCCCGGTGCCCCTCGAGATGCTCCGCCGGCTCCCTACGTGCACCCTCACGGCGGCAGCGGTTTTGCTCTGCCCTCCGGTGCCGCCCGCGCAGCGAGGGCCCGGTGCCAGGGCCGGGTTGGGGGGCGGCCGGGTGTGCGTGGAGGGCCACGCGCAGTTGGGGGCGGGCAGCGGGGCGGGTGGGTCATAGAGCGGCCCGTAAGCCCTGGCTCTCCACTGCCCGCAACACGCACCCGTTGGGCGGGGCGAGGGGGGCGTGCGTGCGCTTCCACCATCCCGCTGCCCCATTGGCCCACCGCTCCATCCAATGGGGGGGCGGGGTGGGGCGCTGCGCGGCTCTCGCGAGAGTGGGGCGGGGTCAGGCCGGGGCGGTGGAACCATGTTGCGGGTGGCGGCGGTAGCGTGGCGCGTGCGGCGGGCGGTGAGTGCGGGCGCGGAGGGTGGGAAGCGCGCGCGCGCGCCCCTTCAGCCGCGGGCCGGCCTCTTCCGCCTCACCGCTCAGCTCCGCTCCGGTGCCGGACGTCCTTCTTCCCCCCCCCCCCAGCCCCCCCCCGACCGTGTGGGGTAGACGGGGAGCGGGGCCGAGCTCCGCCGTCGGCCCGCCCGGCAGCAGTGGGCGAGGGGGGGTGTGCGGGGGCGAACGACAGGCGCCGCCGGGGCCCGGCCCCGTCGCTGGACTCCGCTTGTCTTTCGCACCGTGGCTGCTTAAAAATAAAAGTTTCTGAGCGGATGCCGGGTGTTTAACAAGCTCTTTCCAGTGCTCGCTGCAGGCGAGAGTCGAGGATTGTTGTCCTGTATGAGGGGCTAACGTAGCTATAAGGGAAGTCTGAAGTTTCTCAGAGTGCTCGCTCTCATCCACCCCCGTACAGGACTAACTGAGGAACGGTACTTCCCTTACAGCTGAAAAAGACTCTTGGAGTTTGTTATTGCAAACTCTAACAACGTTAGAAAGACATTTCTAACTCGAGAAGCTTTCTGGGGTTTTGAGAGGTTAATACAGTGTCTCTCAGTCACATGAACTCAGCTGTGCAGAAGCGTGATTGCGTTAACCCTCACAATCTGTGGACCGAAGCTAATGGGAAACACTTGTTTCTTTTCCATATTGACCTTCATGTCGCTCAGCTGGGAGGGGTGCTGGACTTTTGGAGGCTGTTTGCTGCTTGATGTGTCGTGGTGGCTATGTTACCAAATTTAACGACTAGGTGAACTCAAGGTTAGTTGGAGTAGATGATTCATGAAATGTCCCTGAATGTCTGTTTGATCTTGTAATGCGCACTAGGAGACACTCCCTCTACTAGGACTGTGTGTAAATAGCCCTCTAAAAGAGCTTTAGATATCACAAATGTCTTTTTGACCTCTACAAGCCTTTTACAAGTATTACAGTTCTGTACAGCTCTGAAATAGGAATTATGGGTATATTAGTTTCAGGTACTAGGAAGGGTTTAAAAGAAGAGCAAAGGTAGATTAGGACATACATGATTTGGTTAATCTAAAATGTATAACTTATAATCATGGACATCTCAGTTATTGTTAGGCTGTAGGCTTCCGAGGGCAAAGGTCCTGATGGTCTCTGGACCTCCTGGTACTGCTGTGTAAATAATACTTTAGGGATCACTGCACAATTCAGTTTCATGTCCCAGGAACATGAGCTTTTCCAGCCATATGCATCTAAACTCATAAATTTATGAAATTTATAAGCTTATAAAATAAAGCCAGTAAAACACTGTGTGCATCTTCAGTGTGCGGGTAACAATGTAGTCTGCAAGAGAAGCAAAGCAAGCTCCAGTTCAGCACTGCTAATGCTCATGCAGTTCCGGAGTGAATAGCGTCTAGGGAAAAATGGGATGCGAGACACCTGTAAAGTATGAGCAACAAGGAGAGGTTGGAGTTGCATAACTTGAAGATGGGAGGATTGAGGAGTGTGAAACTGCAAGTACACAAAAAAACTGGTGCAGAGGTGGGAATAAGCCATTTCACTGGTCTGTGGGTGATAAAAGAGTAACAGTTGGCTTAAATTGCAAGAAGGCTATTTATGATAACCACAAAGAGCTAAGACAGGCACTAAGAAATGCTTTCTAGTTGAAAGGATAGTAAGTTTGTGGAATAGGTTGCCTAGGAGTCTTCATTATTGAAACACACTAACAAGAAACTAGACAGATATGTTGGAGATAACATAGACATGCTTGCTTAGCATCTGATGGAGGATAGCTTTGTATGAGCTCTTGAGGTCCCTTCCAAACCTGTAATGGTAGGAAATTGTGATCATCAGGATTGTCTTATAGACTTTTAGTTAAGGGGCATTTTGAGGTCACACATTCCTACCTTTGTAAAACAACAGATAATGTATTCCCTTAACATTCTCCTTTATCGTTTTTATCAGCTAAGCAAGTGTCTGCCTATTTGCTATGCTGTTTGTTTGGTTTTTTTTTTTGCTTCTTCTGGGACATTACACAGTGGTCTGGGGCCAAGTAAGCTGTAGGTGGATGTAATACCAATGCCTTTAAATTTGTGTCCAGTTGTCATTCAACCTGTGTTGAAGTTAGAATTTATCCTGAGGAGATTCATGAAGGGTAAGCAGTGCTAGTCTTGACTATTTCAAGTCATAAACGAAGCTCTTGGTCTCCCTCACTCCTACTTCCACACTCCCTCAAAAAACCCCCAGTGATAGAGTGAAAGAATGGAGGACGTTGTGTCTCTCTGTTTGCTTTGTGTAATATTTCAGGGCTCAGCTGTTGTTTTAAAGCTCCAGATAGAATAAAAGTTGCATTTGCTTCTGCAATATGTGTTTTTGGAGGCAAGAGACGCTTTAGAGTTGGCGTGCACAAAGTAATAGGCATGTTCTTGTGAACCTGTTGGGGATCTTCAGGTGAAAGTGGTCAGGTTTTCTTTCTCAGTTTGTAGTGTAGTATATAATAGCTTTTGAATAAAGTGAAATGTCAGTTGCTTAATTTTAGTGATATTGAGTGGTACTCTTGTTTTGTCTTTACAGTGTTTTGCAGCACCCAGTTTTCACAGCTGTTGAGTCTTTGAGTTCCTGTTGATCTGTTCAGAGCTTTCTATTTCCTGGAGTTTCTGAAAATGGTGGATTTTATTTGTCATATATCTCATGATGCTTGTGTGGGTTCCTTTATGGTGTTTCACCCTGAGATAGTTCAGATAAATAGGTTTAATAGCTTGAAGCACACCTCACTCAGAAAGTAGTGGGCTACATTTGTAGCCTTAGGGAATACTTTGTATATATCCGTCAAATGTCATTGATAATATCAGGCATTTAACTTTTTAAATGTATTCATTTATCTTGAGTTCACTTTTAGTAGTGTTGTCTGCATTTCAAAACAGCTTTGCTTTGATTTTTATTAATGGTTTGCATGGGATATATCTGGAAAAGTTTCTTGTGTATTACATCTTTCTATTGCTGCTTCTATTCCCTTTTAATTTGAAGTCTTTATTTTGATTCCTAAATAAAAACTTTTTACAAGTGTTTTATTTCTTTTGCTGTTCTTTCCTGCAGTTATAGCTCCTTTTCAGTTCAGGTGCCTTTAGTATTGTCTTTCTAGTTAGCGTTTCCTGGAGTTAAATAGCTATTGCTCAGACCTCTTCTGTAGCCAGACCTGTGGTTCTAGAAGAAGCATAAGCTTTACTGCTAGAGCTCTCCCCTCTCCCTGAGCTTCCCAAATATTTTTTCTTTTTTGTTTTGTTTTGTTTTGCAGCTACAAGACTGTCTATTAATAGAATTAGGCATTGTTTTGTTGTATAGGAACGTAGCCATTATCTTTAGTAATACCCCAATTCCTAGTTCCTTGAGTCAGTTCTTGGGAATTTTGCCCAGTGGTAATGGGTCTGTACAAGATACATAATTCCTACCAAGCAGTTTTAAAATTTTAATTTCTGGCTGGTTTGCTTTCACAGCTAGGAAAATCAGCTCTAGAGATACCTTTGCAGATCCAGTTGTTAGGTGCTTTTTCCTTGTGGATTTCCATTTTGGTTTAGTTCCCAAAACTTCCAGTGGTTCCTCTGAAGAGGTTGGGAGGCAAACTTCAGTTTCCTGGGTGAAGTTTCTAACAGCCTGTTTTACATGCATGCATATTTGGAGTGTGGGGCTATGTGGAATACATCTGCTGGAGCTTTTGCATTTCTGGAAAGACATTTTGGCTGTCCCATCATCTGTTACTGTGCCTGCCACGTGTGTTACTTCCAGAGCCAGTTTCATAACTCCTGCATTACAACAGCGTCCTTGGAGCAGGCTGCAGGCAGTTAGCTGTTGACTGTTGAAGCTATTGATACCTATATGCTCACCAGTCTCACCAAACAGCAAGCAAAGATTTACCATGCTTTTGTCTGCGGTTTTACAGCTGTTAATGTATGTGTTTGGTAGCATATAAGCAACAAATCCGTGTTTAAGAACTGCTGGGCCTGCTTGTGTGCTGTTCAGGTGACCTGTCTGTGTGCTGAAGGATCAATATATGTTCAGTTTGCTTTGGTGTTGCTGTGAAGAGCAGATCACCTGTGCGAACTGAATGAGTGCTTTAGCTGTATGGGGTGTTGGCCTTAAGTGTGGGTTTATCTGTGCACATGTTCTGGGCAAGTCCAGGTTTCTAACATTTGACTGGGACAGTAGCAGTGAGCAGTCTCAGTTATTTTGTCTGAAGTCTAGAAATTCAGATATTATTCTTAGGTTTTCACATTCTGCTTGGAAAACGTTGCTGGGTTTCTCAGGTGGGGAACAAAAAGATGCTTTGGGAAAACTTGAGATGATAGATTCAGAGAATCCTTTGGTACTTTGCAAGTGGCTTAATTGATGTGTACTGCGCATCTATGTTAATCTTACCAACTTCTAGATATCTGGAAGTCAGAGGCCAGGTTTGCTCTATAGTGAATGGCAGGGGGTGGGAAGTTGGAAACTCCAGATCATTTTCTTTCATAAATGTTTGTTTTAGTAGAAACTGAAACACTGTCTGGAGTTTACACCAGAGAGGAAATGTAGATGCTTCTGCTATAGAGGGAACATAGGTGCCCAGCTTTGATTTCTATCTAAACCTAGGTGAAATACATTTCCAGTTTTACTAGTTGCTGGCAGATGTGGTCATAAACTCCTGGCATGCCTGTGAAGCCACTCAGTTGCCCAAGTTTGTAGGATGTTTAACTGTAATTGATTTCTTTGGATAGCCTGATTTTCCAGAGCTTGGTTTTCACCAGGAACCTTCTGTGACACAAGCACTGAGTGCTGTCCCTTCTCAAGGCATTGATTTCAATAGTTTGATTATTCTGTGTGTCATGTGCTTTTTATCCTTGCTGTCAGCTGGTTAGGTTTATACTCAACCTTCCTATTTTATCTAGGCTTGAAACTAGACATCCTGCCCAAGTACAGGTGGAGAAACTATGTTGGTGAAATACTGGGCTGTTCTCGCACACATGCAGCTGGACAAGTTACTTCATCAAAATAACTGCTTGTCCTCTTCATTGACTCGTTGCAGATTCTGATTTTTCAGGGTCGTATGTGACTGGCTAAACTACACTTCGGTTTCACTGCAGAATCTTTGTCATAACAAAAAAAAAAGTCAGTTTGTTTTGATTTTGTTTGCTAAAAAAAAAATTATATGTGTTACTGTGTTAAAATTCAGACTCACATAGGAATCTTATTTGTCATCCAGGATTTTCACCCAAGATCTAGAATGCGCTTTTTAATTTATTTTAAATCTGGTCTTGTCTTTGTGTTAAGAAATGTCATGCATGTAGGCGTAAAGTGACTTGCTGGTGTGCAGTTCCCACAAATAAAAAATGTGGGATTATCAGTTTAGAAATAATAGCTAGTTAATGCTGTAATATCCCGTCTGCTCAAGCAACGTTGATTGCTCTTATTCTTTTTAGCTAAAAAAGAAAAAAAAATATTATTTCTCAGCTTGTTCTAGAATAATTTGACAGAATGATACAGAGCTCCTTTGGAGGCGCAGTACTTACTTAGGGAAAAGATCATAATGTAGTCAGAATTAAGTGCATGTTTAAAATGCATGTGGCTCCCTTTGGAAAATTGAAAACTTCAGAATCTTTCAGGAGCATGGTCCACTTTACCCTGCAACATGACTATAAATCATTGGAAAAGTGGGCTTTTTGCCACTTAGGCATGGATTTATTCTTCAAACGGTGACTAAAATCTCATAACTTTTATTGCAAATGATGTATGAAACATAATCAAAAATATGGTGTATGATCTATATTGGCAATAAATATTTTGTTACTGGCAATTGGCTTCAAACAATCTTAGAATCTTTAATCATAACAAGTAACCTGAAGCAGAAAAGATGAAATGCAGAGCACTTTTATAAGAATCCTTAGTGTGTTAATCAAAATTATAAATTAGGATCCTGATTCTGCAAACACTTATCTTTGTATTTATAATTTTACACTGCGATTAGCTTCAGGGAAGTCCTTGGGATTTGCTTTCTCTGTGTGAAGTTTAGTATGTTGGTAGGTTCTGTGTGGTTAAAGTCCACGTACAAATTTTAACCTCTTAGATTTTCTGAAGCTTTTTCTTTCTAGTTTAAGTGATGGGTAAGTGCATATTTGGTGTGAGGGGAGATGGTGTCAGAATATATGTTTTAAAAAATAGTATTTGTCTGTGCAGTTTTTAGCATTGTGTTAGTATTTGTGCCTTGGTGATATGAATGAATATATTTCATTTTCCATGTTTTCCATATTACATTGATCATAACTCGAGTCTCAATTTAGGCTTTATGTAGGATAAAAAAAGACTGGAAGGATAATATTCCCATTCCTACCCTAAAGCCCTTCCCTACCCTAGTATTAGTGTTGGAGGAATAATGCTTTTTCCAGGTTCACCTAAAAATCAGAGAGGAAAGTCTCAGAGCTTGGAGTATTTTGGTTTGGTTTCATGGCAATTCTTTGTGTCCCCCCTTTCATTTTTGCTTTAGAAGCTAAAGTCTATGTGTGGATGGTGAATTGGTAAAAATTATTATTCAAGGACCATTCAATTGTGGTGGTAGACTAAGTGGTCAAGTGTCAAATGCTTTAAAGGAAAATAGAAAAAAATGAACCTGATGCTTATCAACAGTTCTGTTAGTGTGTTTTCAAGCTGTGAGCCTTTGCTGCTTAGTTGTCATCCTGCCACTGCGTACAACTTTGCCTTTATACATAACTAATTAAAAAAGTGTGAACTGTAGCTAGATTTTTGGCTAAAACTTATATTAAAAAAAAAAACCCAAACCAACCAACAACCCCAAAAACTGACAACCAAATACTTATTTGCTACCCTTGATTTTCTCGTGTCTTAGTCTTCGCTCTTTAAGGTACTTAGTTAAGTTGATCAGCTGAGCTTGAATGTAATGTATTAAAATGTTTTTCTTAATATTGTTCGGTATCTTCCTGTGTAGGTTTTAGTTTAACACAGCATGTTACAGATATGCTGAAATCAAGCAAGTTTATGCCTTTTTTTTAACACCCTATGTATTCTGCCTACTTAAGAAAAATTATCCAGATTTAGCCTTTTTTTTTTTTTTTTTGACAGCAGCATTTTACAGTTTGTATAACTGATAACTTTCTGAAAAGCATTGGATGCTCCTAGGAACAGTTTTTTACTTAAATGCTAAGTATCAAACTCCTCTCTCTCTCTTTCTTTCAAGGCATCACTGCTCCAGAGGTTTCAGAGTACATTAGTCATAGCAGAACACAACAATGAGACTCTTACACCCATTACACTAAATACTATTACCGCGGCAAAGCGTCTTGGAGGTGAAGTTTCTTGTTTAGTAGCTGGTACCAGCTGTGACAAGGTAGGAAATGCTATTTTCATATGAATGAAATAATGAATGCAGTGAAACAATACTGGCTAGCATCTTGGTCAGCCTGAAAAATAATCTGTAGTGAAGAGGAATGGTGCCAGGAATTGTTAATCTGCCAGAAATGTCCTGCACTTGAACTGCTTCTCTTCTGAAGTGAAAATATGGGTGTAGATTTCATTTTACATGGGAGAATATCAATATCAGTTGTTATAAGCTTAAGCGAGCAGTTTTTTATAGGACTAAAGGACAATTAACTTTTAAACCAATATTTCCTTGTAAAGTTTGAAAGACAAAAATCGCAGTGCTAAGAACTTGGAAAGAAGCTTGCACTTGTTCAAATGGAAACCAGCAGAAGTGAAACAGCATGGTGACAACTAGGGCTTCTGAGCATCTTGCTTTTACTAGTCAAGTACAGAGTGTGTTTGCAACCTAAAATTCTGAAATTAGTGCTTCTTGAATTTATCATATAGCTCACATCTAAAAAAGTTTCTAGTATGTTAGCTGTTGTATTTAGTCTAATTTTTATGTGCAAAATCTAGAGACAATATAATTAATACATTAGCGACACTTTTATTCCAGCATGATGTACTCTTGTGTGAACAGTAAAAGTACAAATAATTATGCCCAATATTTTTCATACTAGGCTGTTGTTTATGAATTGTTATTCTGGAAGCAATATGTAGTATCTCATGCAGGAGGCACGAGATTCTCCACAAATAGGTGGAGAAACCTCAGTGCCTATTCTAAACTGACACCCTGGTGTTTGAGGTGGAGACCTGGCAGCAAATATTTATCTAGATCAAGAAAATGGAAAAAAAAATTAATTTTGCCTGATATGTCTGCCTTTGAGTTTCCTTATTCTTTGGCACTTGCACAGTAGAAAAATGATTGTGAATGTTTTGTTTGTTTTTTCATACTGAGTGTATGGTGTCTATTTGATAATGTATGTCATGCTGAGAAAAAGTACTTTACAAAAAATGGCGGTTTGGGGCTTTTTAAAGTTTCTTTGTAATAATCTGTATTGCTAGGACAAAAGAGCCAGTTACTCAAACAGATATTCTGTAGCAGCTATTAGGGAATTTTTGTTTATTTCCTCTTCTTAATTTTTGAGGGTAAACTGATACTCAGCAAATTCAGTAAAACTATGCAAGTTCTGGGATGATGCATGTGGTCTCCAGACACTGCTGTCGGTCCTCTTCTGTCTGATGTGCAACAACCCTTTTATCATTTAAACTTCACTTCTGCAAATTTAAAGGAAAAAATGCATAAATATATAATTGAAAATATACATCACATCAGTAGGCAGAAAGTCAGCTGCAAACAATAGATTGCTCTTAAAATTTAAAGATCATAATATCGCTGTACGTTTGTATTGGCATTGTATGCTTGTGCCGTAGATATTGACCAATTTAAAAGAAAATAGGATTGGTTTCTTAATGAATACTGAGCAATAATCCTCAAGTGTGATAGTTATTGGCAGCTGTAATAAATCATGAGATCGTTCTGTAATCCTGCATACAGGAGGAAAACTTTCCTGTGTGATTTGCTTTGTAGTTTTCTTATTCACAGAATTAATTTTCATTATCCCATAAGGCACTATGCCATGAGTCAGAAGATCTGCATTTTGTTCCATCAGGTTCATCCAGATTTTTTAATTCACATACCTTTGTGTTCCAGTTTTAACTAATCTATAGGCTGTGAGCTCCTTGCAGCAGTGACTCTCTTGTTTGTGATCCCTGTTATACAAACTAATAATAATTCATTTGTAATCATAGGTAGCGCAAGAACTCAGCAAAGTGCAGGGTGTTGCAAAAGTTCTAGTGGCTCAGCACGATGTATACAAGGGATTTCTAGCAGGTGAGGGTTGTTCTTACCTATTCACAAAAGAAATGGTATTTATATTTGTGATTGAAAATGAGGTAGTTGTAAATTTTGAGTAATATGTTTTTATCCTCAGAGGAGCTGACTCCCTTGATTTTGGAAACTCATAAAAAATTTAATTACACCCACATTTGTGCTGGAGCATCTGCCTTTGGGAAGGTAAGTACATCAAAAATTTCTTGTAGGAAAGAGACAGACACTGTTGTAGGTGAGAGTGTGAATCAAATGCCTGAGAGAGGTCAGCCACGGACAGTTTTGAGTTTTCAAAAAAATGTTAAAGTACTTTGCTTAAGAGGTCATTAGTTACAAACACTGATTCATGGCTGAGTTTTATTGTGGGCTGGCTTGGGCAAAGGAGCAGTGTAGAAGAAATATTTAGTGGTAGCCAGCTGGTTCTATGTACAGAAGGCAAAATGTATAATAACACAAAATAGATTAACTGATCTGAAAGCATTAAGAAAATTGTAAGGAAAAGTACAGTAAATTGAGATGAAAAATGTATGATTTGCATGTTGAAATGAAAGTGTGCAGACCTATTAGAAGCACATTTTTTTGGAGGGGGGAATTGCATCTGTGGAACTGTATCTGTGGTGTAAGTCATGTAAACTCAAATGTCTGTAAATATATATAAATAACACAGATCCAAGTCCTAGCCAAGATGCTTTTAATGAAAACAGTTTTTCAAAACTTGTTTTTTAAGGAGTGTTTTTTTAAGTATGCAGAGAGCCTCAGTACTAACAATCTGGTCAATGCTGTGGTGCAGCTAAATTAGAGAAAAAGGGTACTTCAGAAATCTTGCCAATGTGCGGTGAATAATGACATCAGCTTTCCATCTGACTACTTTCACTTCCAATCAATACGAATCCATATACTTGTAATTTTGCTAAGAGAAATCTTTGAATACCTTGCCTTATGTTTTTTATTTTATTTTTTTCTTTTCATCTGCAGTGCCTCAGTAAAGGTTAATAGCTTTTGTTTTGAAGCTTATGCCTCCACTTTTGAGTGCTTATTGTGGGTAAAGATTTCAGAACTGGCTGCTTTGTGTCGTACTATATTAGGAGGGGGACAAAAAGCAAGCAAAGCCCTTGCTATCGTTAATTTCTTCATGATTTGTGTTGCTCTTTTTATCCTCCTTTCCATTCCTAAAGGTGCTAAGGAATACTTTAGAGTCAATTTCAGAGCAGGAGAATATGTATTTTAATACTAATTTTTAAAATAATAATTTTTTGGCTTTTGTGCGGGGTGTGCTGTTTTTTTTTTTTCCTAATTGTCTCTGGTAACTAGCTTCCAAAAATGCTTTTTTGCCCTTGAAGTGCCAAGAGCTCAGCAATCCATAATTGTCAATTTTCTGAATAAATTGCATCTATATTCAGTTTTAAACTATCGAAGAAAATAAGCCTCCTAATTTAAGATATTGAATTAAGGGTTTACTTACGGTAAGTCTCATAAAATGTCTAATGTTATTACAGTAATGGGATTTTATTTGGCTGCTAAAGCTACATGAGTAGTCCTACAAAAATCTTGCATTTGTATGTGCCTTTTTACTTACAGACAGCATTATGTGAAGTTAAAATCGGGACAGGAGGCGTCCTTTACTGACCATGTGCGTTTTACTTATTTACTTTGCTAACTTTTCATCTTTAACTTCTAGAATCTTATTCCCAGAGTGGCTGGCAAACTTGATGTTGCCCCTGTTTCTGACATTATTGAAATTCAGTCACCAGACACTTTTGTGAGAACTATCTACGCAGGTGGGTAATCACAAAAGGGGTGTGGTATAAGCGTAATAAAGGACCCAACACTGATAACTTTTCTACGTAATCCTGTTAGTACCTTGGAATATGACAGGAATTTTCACTTTACAATCTGAATTGCTGTGGTTCATAAAAATGAAACCTGGGGATGGACACAATGCTCCATGTGTGAGAAAGGAAGTAATTCCAACAACTTTGGTACAATCAGTTAGAAACCATGTCTATCACTTTAATAGAATTTGGTAATTTTTATAGGTACTGCATTACTCTGTTAATGTACTTCTGATCAGATTTTGTAAAATGTAAGACATTAAGTTAATTGTCCAGCTTTATTTAATATGACTAGCATTAGTTCTGATTTAAGATACCACAAGGTTATTTTTCCTAATTATGAAGACACTGACCTAATTATTTAAAATATTTAATTGACTTAATTTGCAATTCTTTTTTTCATTCTTGTTTCTCTAATGCTTGTCTGACACTGTGTTTTAATTTAGATATGAGCTCATTAGCTTGTGTTTTTTAATTTTACTGTACAAGATTGTACCACATGACCCAATGTGGTATTACGTTTGAGTTACATTACCAGACTGTGCTTTTGTGCTGCACTTTAACTTTTTAAGTTGCTTCCCAGTAATTCACAGTTTCAAGATGACTTTGTTTATGAATAGATGGTGTTGCAGCATTTTTCTGTTTTAGCGTTCTCTGCAGCCTCCAGTGTGGAGTAAATACCTTATATTGTACATTCTTGAGAGAAACGCAATCCCACAGATACTCGGGGCAGGTCTCATTGTCCTCTGTTCTGGATGAATTCATGCAACAGGATAAAAGACTACTTCAAGTTATAGACAATCTTTATGTTTAAGAATGACACTTTAAAAGTTGGGGTTTTTTCTTTCCCCTTCCGAAATTTAAAAGCTCATTCATAAGAGATGATTTGAATGCTCTGTATCATTTAAAAATAGAGGATTTGTAATCATACTTCAGAAACATGGAACTAAAAAGTAAATTAAAATATTTGCAATGTATGTTTATTAAGTGCCTAGTTTTCAAGTTTTGGTCATGTAAAACTGGAGTTTTGGGAAGTAACTTTCTGAATGTTTCCTTTTCTAGTAGAACTGCTAATGTGTTTCTGATATTCATTTCCTATATTCTTGAAAAAGCATAGGACGTTGGATATTATCTTCAAAAATATAGTGTGACCCTTTCTTTTAGGAAATATTCTTTGCACTGTGCAATGTGATGAAGCGATTAAAGTATTTACTGTACGGGGAACTTCTTTTGAGGCTGCACCGACAAGTGGTGGTAGTGCCAGTTTAGAAAAGTGTGAGTATCTGGTGTTTTGCCGTTTCATGTAATGAAGTTAGTTTTGCATGCTGGGTGGTGATGTTTTACGGAAGTATTTGTCAAAGCAAACTGATTGTCATAATCTTAGCTTTATGCTTTTAATACGGGTACTTGCACTTTTGTGATGTCTGGTAAGGGAAGATATGGATTATCTGCTCACTTACTACTTTGACCAGAAATTGAGATTTTTTTGTGCCTCTCACTCACTGCTTAAACCTCTGCCACTGCAATCTTGAAACTTCTCCTTATTTAAAGTTACAGCTGTTTGAATAGCCAGACTCGTTTCCAAAGCAAGATTGAGCAAAAATAAAAGCGGCTGTCTCTCCACAGTTTTGGTTTAAACAGTGGTATTTCAATTGAGAGGTCATTACAGTGTCTAGCTAAATTAGTAGCAGTTTGAACTGATTTGAGAACACCCAGTTGTTTTAGATCAGTTTTAATTAAATCAGTTTAAATCATTATTTTTATGAAGCCAGTGTAGCTTTGATAATAGAGAATTCCAGTCACAGAATCACAAAATAGATGAGGTTGGAAGGGACCTCATCTAGTCCGACCCCCTTGAGCAGGCTGCCTAGGACTGTGTCCAGTCAGGCTTTGAGTATCTCCACAGAAGGAGACTTCACAACTGTTCTGGGCAACCTGCTCGGTGTTTGATCACCTCTGCTGTTTTTTACTGTGGACCTTTTTATAACTGTGCAGTAAATCCAGCAGAGGCAATCATTAGTAACGTGCTGCATGTGTGTGTTTGTCCTAGGCCTCATGTTCTTCTGGGTGGCCTAGTACCTGCCCCTGAACCATCCTGTATTTCCTAATGTCTGTGAATGTTAGGAAACAAATGCTACTTGATACTTAAGATTAGGATGTTGCACTGTTATTGCACTACTTAATTGGCTTGTATGCCTGTCCTAATCAGAACAACACTTACTATGCTGGGTTGATGTCAGTGTATTACTTACACAACAAACCTTCATTTTAGTGCAGCTTGTACTGTAGGTTACTTAAACACAACTGATGAAAGACACTTGTTACTTTGAGCCAAAGAGCAATTACTGAAAGTAGTTAAAAGCTTGTGGAAGAATTGGTTATAGAATGAACTTTTACATTAAGTTTAAGCTGAAATTTAAAAGGTTGAAAATACACACTTCATCCTTTTTCTTGAGGATATTTTTCTTCATCTGATGAATGCAGTAACCCCTCCACCGCCTGTTGGTCTGTCTGAATGGATTGAGCAGAAGCTGACAAAAACTGATCGACCAGAGCTTACTAGTGCAAAAGTGGTTGTATCGGGTGGTAAGTAGATAATATTAAAACTGTGTTATGTTGCATTTAAGAGATGGTACATCCTCATTAAATAATATCTGTAGCAGAATACTATAATGTGACATATTTGAAAAAATGTATTATCATGTAATTCTGAAATATGGCATAGGGGCCAGTGGGAATGCACCCAATGTATGTTTCATGAAGAAGCAAAACATGAGTTTAACATATGCTAGTAGGCTCTTTAAGAGCATTGTCATATTTGGTGAGTCCCTTTAAAATTATACCGCTATGAAGTGGTTTTAGATCCAAATCTGTCATGTTAAACATTATTGCTAATCGTTACAGGCAGTCCAAACATTATTATATAACGGCTTAAATGATTTTTAAAAACATTGTTTGTATTCTGCTCCTCAGGCATAAAATGATGAACTATGATTTTTACTGTATGCCTGCGGCTAAAAAATGATTCCTTGGTTATCCCACTACAGAGTTTTGTCCCTGAAGCCAGCAGAGGGAGCACAAATTAGTAAAAAAATCCTGTTCCTCTGATTTCAGAGAATGATCTTGATGGTGCTGTGTGCAGGAAGTAAACTAGACTGAGTGATGTTGGTTATACATATGAAATAATATTAATTACAAAGACGAAAGCTAAATCTCCAAATATTAAATACTATTTAGTAATAAATCCAAAAAGACCCTATGCAAGCGTATATTTGTGCCTTTGCAAATACAAATACTCATACAGAAGGCAATAAAAAGGCAATAAAAAAATCCTAAAGCATATTGTGTTCTTTCTTTACCTCTTTTTGTTCTTAACTTTTAAGGGAGAGGCTTGAAGAGTGGTGAAAATTTTAAGTTGTTATATGATCTTGCAGATCAATTGCATGCTGCAGGTAAACTTGTTTTCCTCCTTTTTTTTTAACCCTGGTTATTATATTTTAAAAGGTCCCATTAAAAACAATGTTCATCTTAAGTCTTTTATGTCTCTATCAAAAAAAGTCTTAAAATCCTGTTAGTTTAGTCCTAGATAAAGTTTTGTCTTGTCCTTGTGGTCAATGTGTATTTAAATGCCCATGTATGAAGCAAAATACTGAACTGTAATATTCCCTGTCCTTCTCGAATGTCCAGAACACAAGCTCACAAACGAAAAGTGAAATTGTATAAATTAAAAAATGGTCTTAGTTCACTTTGAAGAGCTGATATTTTCTTCATATGCCCTTATACTACTCCTTTACAGAATCCTTTTCCCATTTCCTGTAGTTTGAGTGGCTCTGTCTTTTTGCTGGGCTTTTGTATTACCAGGAGAAAACTGGCCACGTTCAGTGTTTCAGCAAAATATTTTAAGTGAAGGTTGGGGGATGAGGAGGAACTGTTTGCATTAACATTTTAACTACATTAGTTTTAGATTTCACATGTAATAATAAATTTATAGTTTTACATGAAAGGCTTTGTTTTTAAATTGGTGGCTTCGCTAACTAAATGTCCATGTGGCATTTTCAAGTTTACTTTGATATTTTTCTTTACTATGCCTGACTTTTATGCTCCACAGCAATATAAGATGGCACATGTGTTCTGTTCAAACTTGGAGGAACATTTTGGGAAGGCATTTATGGGAAAATCCTCTTTTGACAAAGCAACAAGAGAAAATAATGGAAATATGCCAGACTGAAATCCTCGGTTTTAAATGTATGGCCCTTTGGTGCTGGGAGTAAGGATTTCCTGTTGCTTATGAAGTGCATTAGCACTTAGTATTTGGAAGTTTCAGCCAGTGGTACAGAGAGAGATTACTATAAGAGCTTTTAAGAGGGAAGTTTCTTAATACATGCCCTTAGAGTGTGGGGCTCTTCAGTAAAATACATGTGCTTTTATGGTGATAGAAATTTGGCTCGCTAATATTTTAAAAGAAAACACTGGAAATATTTTCTTTCAACTAGTTGGAGCTTCCCGTGCAGCTGTTGATGCTGGCTTTGTTCCTAATGACATGCAAGTTGGACAGACGGGCAAAATAGTAGCACCAGTAAGTATGGAAATATCTTTCATAAAAGAGCTGTGATGTTTTCAAGCATGCATTTTCCTTCAAAGCAAATGCTTAGAAATGAGCTAAGTCTTAATACTGAGCCTAATAGGAAAATCGTAGTGTGCCTATTGTGATATTGTCACTTGACCATGCATTTGCAAAACTACAGCAGCAAGCTGTGATGTAAATCTCTACTTTGGGTCTATTGGAAGTGTTCTGCAGACAGTTTTGTCAGAGGTTTTGCATGCTGGTTTTTTTCACAGTCACCCGTGCTGAACCTTTCTTAGTTTTCTAACAGCCATCATTGATATGCTAAAAGATGTCATTGCCAACATAAACTTGAAATTATATGGATATGCAGCTTGATCTCTGGGAATGTGTTTTTTGGGTTTTTTGTGGGTGTGGTTTTTTTTTCAGGTGATGATTTTTTTAGTTTTGGTAATTGTAACTGGATTTTTGTATTACATTCTAAGCAGAATTTTTTGTAAGAGATGAAAGTGTAAGAAACTTAAGAGATAAATAATCTACAGATTGGCTGTGGTAGAGTGAAATACCAAGAAGGGCATACTGTAATAAGTGCTTAACGTTGGGAAATAACCTGCTGTGCATCTTTTCTGTTACACATCCTGATATCACAGAGAACTGATTTCTGTCTCTGTCTTTTTGGATCGGGGTGGGGGGCTTTCTCTCATGTAGAAGTCTGAGACTACTTTCCCCAGGAACAATAAGGAACAATGAAAGTGGTAGATCGATAAAGCACACTCGAACATTTGTAAGTAAGTAGGTACAAATGTGGCTCATCTCAGAGTGGGATAGAATGTGCGCTAGCACGTACTGAGATGCGATGATCACGGACTTGAGTAGGGAATTGTGACTAAGAACATGGGCAGGTATGGTAATCTGTCAGATGTATGCTCTGAGCTACATAACTGAGTAAACAGCCTTTCAGTAAGCAGTTCTCTCTAATGAGTGTGTATGGCAACAGAAGGCACCAAAAAGCAACTTGTTGCTTGTTAATGGTTTAATGAGACCAGAAAGGGAGAGTGAGCTGGAACATAGTAGAGAAACTTTGTCATATTTCAAATGCTGCAGTTACCAAATGACAATAATTTAAATAATACTAAAAAGCTGTACATGTCCAGAACCTTGGTAGGATCTGAAATATTTTGCCTTTGTACCATTAAGATCTGCAAATGCGAGAACTTCAAACTGTGACCATTATTTTTCCAGTAATACATCCAGCAGGGAAGAGCAGTGCTTGACGGTATCAAAGACAGGAACTTGTGATTTCTGGAGTCTGTTGTTAGTTCTGCCTGCTGAGTTTTCTTGAACCAAGATACTTTGTGCTTCTGAGTTCTTCTGTCTTGAAATGTGGGTAGAGGTGTTTGCTGCTTTTTTTTTTTTTTTAAGTCCTCATTAGAGGCCTTCTGATGATAACCCTGTAGGGGTAAGTGGAGTTTTTTCTAGGCACACTAATGTTTAACCTGTAAATTTATATATAACCAACTGCTGGAAAAAACAGCGTCTGAAAAATAGACCTATTGATAAGACTTAAGGTCCATCTGAGGAGAAGTATAAGATCATGCACCTGGGAAAACACAATCTGGGAGTGCAGCACAGACTGGGATCCACCTGGCTGGAGAGCAGCGCTGTGGAAAGGGACCTGGGGGTCCTGGTGGGCAGGAAGCTCAGCATGAGCGAACAGTGTGCTGCTGCGGCCAAGAAGGCCAACAGGATGCTGGGTTGCATCAAAAAGGGCATTGCCAGCAGAGATAAAGAAGTCACCATCCCACTCTACTCAGCGCTTGTCAGGCCACACCTGGAGTACTGTGTACAGTTCTGGTCTCCCCTATACAAAAAGGGTGTGGACAGGCTGGAAGGGGTCCAGAGAAGGGCCTCCAAGATGATCAAAGGACTGGGAAGCCTGCCGTACAAGGATAGGCTGGGAGAACTTGGGTTTGTTCAGCCTTGAGAAAAGGAGGCATAGAGGGGATCTCATTACAATGTACCAGTACTTAAGGGGGAGCTACAAAGAAGATGGAGACTCCCTTTTTACACGGAGTCGCATGGAGAGGACAAGGGGGAATGGACACAAGTTGCTCTTGGGGAGATTCCGATTGGACACCAGAGGGAAATTTTTCACACTGAGGACAGTCACCATTGGAATAATCTCCCCAGGGAAGTGGTTGACTCGGCCACATTGGACACCTTTAAGAGTCATCTGGACAGGGTGCTGGGCCGTCTTGTTTAGACTCTGCTCTTCCCAGAAAGGTTGGACTAGATGATCCCTGAGGTCCCTTCCAACCTGTGATTCTGTGATAATGCACTTTTTTGATCACACAGTAGTCATAAGGTCCAATATATTGCAGCTATAAGTGTCAGCAAGCTAATCAACACTAATCTGGTAAGTGCAACTGCAATATAAATGGAAATTGCAGGTTCCAAAGAGGGCAGAGTTGGTTGTCATAGGGAGGCAATCTTTTGTTGGTTTGGCGTACCCAAACCTTAAAAACCAGGGAGTAAGCTGAGTGTCCTTTAACTGTGTATTTTGAAAGGGCATGAGATCAGGCTGACCATCCTTAGTTCTTCAGTACCCAAATATCCATTAATGAAGTGGAAGACAGCTCAGCTCTGGTTTGTGTTTCTCGAGGCTCAACAATGAACATTCTTTCCAGAGTCAAGGGCATATAAATAATTACACTGAAACGAAAAATAGCCTTTTTTTGATGAAGATACAGTGCTATAACTGGCCACAGATGGCTCATAGCAACATGTGAAAGTCTGAAGAACATACAGCCACATCATAGGATCACACCACTCTCATCATTGTCATCTTCTAGAGGATTGTCAAATAGCCATTAGACAGTCAGGACTGACTAATGAATGTTTAACTGTTGTGTGAATAAAGGATCCCAACTGGCACAATTGCATGGCAATACATCTTCTTGTCAGCAGGTTGATGTGTTTCTCTCCCATCTCCCTTCTTAGCAAATATTTATTTAGTGGGTTATGCAGAGTACTGAATATAATTATATGCCCCTTCTTTCAAAATGTTCAGATATTTTTATCTGGATCTTAAAATACATGCAAGGACAGCATACACTGGCTGAGAAGATCAGAAAATATTTTCTGTTAATTGTAAAGAAAGTGCAAGTTGAATTGATACTGAGTCCTCAGGGTTGCTGACTAGAGGAATTAACTGTTCAATGGGCTAGGTAGCTATATTAAATATGAGGCTCTTTAAAGCTGCAAGTTCTTGGCTTCACATTCCTAAT
The DNA here is from genome assembly GCF_949628215.1 of Phalacrocorax aristotelis. Classification (NCBI taxonomy): domain Eukaryota; kingdom Metazoa; phylum Chordata; class Aves; order Suliformes; family Phalacrocoracidae; genus Phalacrocorax; species Phalacrocorax aristotelis. The sequence continues at coordinate 34,843,334 of NC_134282.1, forward strand.
TCTGCTTGACCGTCTTGTTGGTGCTTTAGCTAGAAAATTATTCTGTGCAGTGAAGGATTAGAACTGAACTTTCTTGACTGGATCAAGATTATACTGGCTATTTTAACAATCCTCTAGAAGATGACTGCTTTCTCTTCCTATGAGGTATGCTTCATATCACTAGCTCAGGGAGAGCTCATGACGTTTTATCTGGAAAATTACAAGGAAAATTACAAAGGAGCTTTGTACATTGGTTAGTTATGTTAGCTGAGTCCTGAGACGAAAAAACTGTGTTTAGTTTTGAACTCCAGTTGACATGGTGCATGCCCTCCTGGGCGTGTGGGTTTTAAACAGGGGAAGAATCTTGGATGCAAGAAACTGTTGAAGTTTTGAGACATACTTGCTCTCCTGTGCAGCTGTTAGTTTCTGATGGGAAAGTATCTTAGTGTATGCTCTTACTCTTCTATTAATAGTCTCTTGCCCAGTCTCAGTGGAGGATCGGAATGCATTGTTTTTAAAGGGCTCTCGAATTGGGTCATTTTTGAGACTACAGTGGGAGAAGAGTTAGTTGCAAGCTCAGGAAGAGGGGAGGTGCTTCTCCTGCTGCTTTTTCTGTATGCCTGGGGAGTGTTTCTGTGGTGATCATTGGGTAAGACAGTAGTAATCTGAAAGATCGGCTTATTTCTTCCCTTGTGCTTTTGATTGTGGATTTGGTGAAGGAAGGGTAATTTTGGTCATTGGTCCTTCAGTAATTCTCTGGCTTGCTTTAGTTGTTAAGAGTGCAGCCCAGACAGTGCTATCACAGGACACGAGAGCCTCACAGCCCCAGCAGCTTTCCTGAAATGCTGATGTATTAATACATGAACAAATTGCCAGTCAAGAAACAATTGTAGTTCATTTTGCTTAAGCAATGAAAGAATGCAGTTAATTAAGGAATACAAATTTCACCTTCTTTCTGTTGGAGAATTAGTTCTGTTCAGTACATCTATGCTTCCAAAACAGCCTTGGATCTCTAAACTTCAAGCTTGTGTTATAATATATGCATTTTATTGTGGTTTTTTTTGGACTGGATCTTTGGTAATTTTATTCCAGTTAAAATGTTTGGTGTATTATTTTTGTTTCTGTTGGTAGCATTTTTTTGCCCGTTGATTTCAGGTGATTGCAGCTTCTGTTTGAACATTCTGTCTTATGAAAGAGAAGGCTGATTTGTATTATTTGATGAGATGGAAGGAAGGAAATTTTTAGGCATAAGTGGATATATTAAAATATAAAATGTTACCTTCCTAATTAAAAAAGTAATTTAATATATTCAATGTGTTTAATGGGTGACAACCATTTTAGGAGTGTATTTTTTTTAAATTAGAAGCCAGTTGTTTTCCACTGTTCCTTATATGCAGGTGTTCTGCAGAAAAATGAAATTCAGTTCTCACATTAAGCACTGTATGTGGTTTCTGTTTAAGAAAAAAAAGCCCTTGTAAGAATGTTCAAAATAGTTGGTTTTGGATAAAAATATCCTTCCCATATCCTCCCCAACAGAGTGCCTACTGTTAAGTATTAGTTAAGGACATCCAGTTAGGAAATACTAAATTCCCTGCACAAATCAAACCTCCCACCACCCCCCCAGAGTAACTGCTGTTTTTAGATAAGAAATTTCAAATAATCAAGGGTGTTAGTTTTCACAGTAAAAATCTTCCCACTTCTTTTTGTCTTGTTCATACACACACACAAAAAAGAAACAAGAACAAAAGGGGGGATGAGAAGAAAGAAGGTAAATAATGTTTTTTAGTTATTTAAAACTTCTATAAATGGAACATGAACGCTTCATTTACTAGTTCGTTATTAGCTTCCTTGCCCTAGGTATAATTGGCAACATTTCTAACATACAAAGTAGTATGTAATCTTTCTCATGAACTTGTGTAATTTGCCTAATATTTAAACAAAAATATTTCGACTGTTGTGAGAAAAGGAAAGCAACTGCTCTAAGCCTTAAGTAGCTTCGGTTAGTTTCTGAACTGTGACCTTTGCAGTACAGATTTGCAAGGAAGGGGCACATAGGGGAATGGTCAAATGCCTACAAATAGGTGTCTAATGCCATTTTAGCCATCTGGGGTATAAAAAGTACATTCACAGGGCTGGTAGTCACCGTGTGGGACCTGGAGACTTCCTTCTGGAGCAGCATCCATGATTCAGGTGGGAAGTCCTACAGTGCCACTAGGCACCTGTGTTTGGACACCCACATTGTTCCCATGGTCTCCCAAGTGTTCCCTTGTGTCTTACTCTAATTATATTCTTCCTTTGGCTTTTGAAAGAAGATGGGGTTGTATGGAGGTTATCTTGTTTTCAACTTCTTCCCCCTGAAAACAAATAGAACCTCAGTGGTGCTGTTAGCTGCTTTTTTCCCAGAAAGTATGTGTCATTTTAGGCTGTTTATTTTGTTATCCTCTGACCTTGTGAAGGATCTGCTGCTGCCTGAAAGGCATCCTTCTAGTTTAATCTCTTCAGAGTTTAAATGTTCACTTCATTCTTTTTTAATTTACTTTATTTTCCCCTGTTGAAGTCTGTGTCCTTTCAGGGTCCAGTCCTATAACCACTTTAGCTTTCTTTGTAGGTTTGCCTAGCTGGCAATAGGGAAGATGTGGCCAGACCAGTATTTCACAACTGTAGGACTCAAGGTGTCCATCTGGAGTTAGCTGTCAGTGGACCATGGCTAGAAAGCTTCACCTTCACCACCTCAGACTTTATCCTGAGGTTTTCTTCTTGAAGAGGGTACAGTACAGAGGGTCCATCGAGCAGGGAAAGCGCAGCAAGGCATAACTCCTGGTTTTTAGGTGTTCAATTGCTGTTGTCTTATTTCTTTGAACACTGGGCACAAAATACTCACAGGTGACAAGAAACAGATGGAAAACTCAGAAAGGCAGAAGTTAGGAAATATATGATGTAGTAGTAATTCACACTGGATTAGATGATTGTGCTAGAAATGTGATATGATTGCACAGAAGGCAGATGCGTGTGGATATTGCATGTGCTGAGAAACCTCAGGTGGGGAAGGCAGAGGGGAATTCAGTGTAGTTCTGATACAATCACGCCAAGTAAACTTGCTGACCTGCTTAGCTTCAGTGCTTAAGCTTCGATTTCATACCAGAGGGTCTCTCTGGATGTTAATGGATTGCAGCAGCTTCAAAAGGGAGGCAGATTTACAACTGTCAGGAGTTGACAGTAATAATGAGGGGAAAAGAGGTATGTTAAAGAGGTGCAGCTTCAATTGAGATGCTGAAAAGCTAGATGTTAGTTCAGTTGAAAGGCACCAAAGCTATGGAAGAACAGGAACAACTTAAGGCATTATATTGGGTAGAAAATGCAGGAGTGGGATGAAATTAGAAGCAGGAAAAGGAAAGCTGAATGGCAAGGAAGCACGTCCTGGCAGAGAGATACATGAAGGTGCAGAATGATTTCTGCAAAGCGGTGGAATTCCTATTGCTCCACTTCTTTTACAAGAGGATGGGACACTTTCTGAGCTTGTATATGCCCCAGTATTTTACTAGGCAGTCCCTTTCACTGCAGTGAGTGGCTTTTTCGCACTTAGTAGTCATCGTCTTGCTTTGGGAGTAGGAGGAAGGGAGACAGACAGTATCACGTTATTGACACTATTCCTATATTTCTTTGTATTCAGTTGCAAAGCAGTCAAATACTTCACCTAGCCTGGTTTTGTCTTCTCTAAAGTGCACCAGTGACTCATGGTTTCATTGCATAATTAGTGGATGCTAACTCTTCTTCAGTGTTACTTCCCACCTCTTTCTTAGGGATCATTTGCTTGCTCAGGTTAGCACATCTGTTAAATCTTGTTTCCCTCACTCTCTTGTGGGGAAGTGTAGGGAAAGTGAAACAGGACATATTTTATTCCAGTATTTCTGTTCCTTTTTGCTCTCTGGCTCTTACCTAAAATTACCAACAACAGAATGAACTAATTAATTCCCTTAGCTTCGTGAGAAGTGTCGCTCCTGTCCTCTTGATTTTACTCACTTTTAAAATGTTCTGCTCCTTGCTTAGCAATGATAAGATCTTAATTACTTCCTAAATTGTTACATAACCAAGAGAATATTGAGATACTAAAGTTTCTCTATTCAAACACATGGTACATTACTTAATTTCTCCTATATTCAGCTAGCTTCTTTGTAGGAATGTGTTATTTGTACATTACGTTTGTGGATTTTATTAACAGCCCAGCAGGTGCACTTCTCATTGTATAAATGATTGAGGCTGTTAGGTAGCTAGCAGATGGGAATAGTGTTGGGAAAACTGACCGAGCTTGGGAAATTGTTTTTGGAATATCTCCTCTGATAATTCACTGTTGTTGAAAAGTAGCTCTATAGTGGCAAACTTCAGAGAGCTGTTTGTATGCAGCTGGGACCGAATTTACAGTCTACCTTTCTCTGACTTGCTAAAAAGCTAAGGATTGACAACCCCTTTCATCCTGCATTATCCAGTGTAGCTTTTAACTCCAAGAAAACTATGTTCACAAATTGATGCTCTGCTCCTTTGGGGTTGGTGCAGAAACATTAAATTGTACTAAAATATTCATATGTGAGTGCATTTAGCTGAAAGCAATTGATGTGCTTTTCCCTAGAGAGAGAGAGAGAAAAAAATTGCTGTATGGCCCTGCACTCCCGCAGACACCCTAACCATGCTTAAGAGTAATTACACAGTTTGGCTGATCAAAGGTTCTTGAAGTGAAAAAGAATCTGTAGTTGGGATATGGTTTAATAACGTGTGCTTCTTGAATGGAACATATTGAACTGCATCAAAGCAGTACGTACTGGATAGTTGTTTGTTACAGAGTGTAATACATACGAACTAGTGTCAAACCAGAAAATGTTTTGTTGGGTTAATAGCTTATAATTGGAAGGAATCTCTTGTATGAAGCAATTTTCATTACAAAGATTCCTTTGTAATTTCATTGTCCTTTCACTCTTGCAAAGAAAATAAAATATCTGAGCTGCCTTTAAAAAGAGTACGTGTGCCAAAGTGGTTTATTAAAGTAGCCTGTTTAAAAGCATGCCACTGGTAGGATGATAAATTGATGTACACTGAAGGTTTTCAGCGTAATTCAAAAATTGGCATAAAAATCGATAGTAGCTGATGGCATGCTTGCAAAGTAACTACCTCATCTCATGTTACACCTGTGGAAGCACAGTAGTCTCTTATAGCAGCATTCAAAGACACTGTAAGTTGCAACTGAAAACTCTTCTTGTTGCTCTCTTAGGCAAATACACCTTATTAACTGCCCCGAGGCAGCCTAAGGCATTTTAAAATATTCTCTTAAATGAAAATGAAGTAATATTATATATGCCACAAATTCTTTTGTAAATAATTGCAAGAGTCGGTACACACAGGAAAATAACTGTGTTGGTATATTGGTATTTACAGTCATCCACATGCAGCACTCTTGTGACATTTATCCAAACGGTGTGTAACTGGCTATATGGATTCAGGAGCCAGCTGTGCAAATTCATACATGTGAAGTCTCATGGACTTGCTGTAGATGCTAATATGTAAGTTGGGTACATTTAAAGCAGAAATGGGAGTTTAGGTGCTAAGGGGAATTTTTTCATTTTAATGATTAGCATAAAATGACACTCTCTACAAGACATACCAGGGTCATGTTTGTTGAAAAACAATACAAGGCTAGATTAATACTTTAAAGAGCAAATGATAAGTTGGATTCCTGACTTGGAATCTTGCCTTTGAATAGGATAGATCTGGCACTTGGAGGTTTTTTCATTTTAGGGTTGTTGCGATGCAAATCTGTGCCTACAAACCTTGAGGTCTCTGTCAGGGTCCTGGCTCCTACTGGAGTCTTGTGGGATATTGTGTGGCAGGGCAAATTAAAATACTCTTAAAACAAAGAATCAGCTTTGGCTGCTGCTGTAGCCCTTGTGAGAAGCCTAATGGGTATGTTAACGTGCTGATGCTCCCACCTTCACATGTTCCTATTACTGATGTACCAAGCCCTTTCTGCAATAGCACATCTTTAAGTTCTTCCTGATTGTGCCTCCCTGCCCTCTGCCTCGTATGCTGTTAGGCTATGCGGTCCGTGCAACTTCCTGTGCTGTGTGTTTCCTCCATTGTGCTCGCTCTTGCCATTAGCACTCTTACCGGGTGTCCCCCTTCGCTGATGTCTGCTATCCACTTCATAAAAAAATAAAGGTTTGTGGCATGGCTGTGCCGTATGTACAGTAGTTATTTCCTATGGGAAATTAAGCTACCGTGAGGCAAGACAATTGTCTAATCTGATGCCATGCCCTTACACCACCAAAACTTTCACTTTCCTTGACTTTAATTGCTTTTGGAATTCATTTGTATCAGACAGTGTGGTAAGCCCCTTGGTACAGAATCTGAGCTGTTTTGTTAGGCCATTCTCATGTGGCAAACTGCTGGCAGCAGCCCTTCAGTGAAAACCTGCCTGTGCACAAGCACCAGGGAGTTGATAAATGCCACTCCATGTCGTGGACTTTGACGTAAGTGCCTGTAATTGTAGACTGTGGATCAGCCACCTGACAGCAGTAATTAGAGCAGCTTCCAGGGATCCAGAAAGCAAGAACTTGAAGTCAGTGTAAAGCCATCTTTGTTGGCACCTGAGAGGTGCCATCCAGACTCTGATTCATGCTGTTTTGTGCCTTGGCATGGATCTCCTGTGTAGATGAGCTCCAAAGAACTGAGATCTCCTTCCAGACCTTAATGTGCTCTCTGCTGTGATGGCAGGCATGTCATGTCGCATGACGCAGTTGGAAGCGATGCTGCTCTGTTGTACTGATCCGCTTTCTGTTTTTCTTCCCTCACTTACTTTGTAGTGCTTGGAGCTAGAGTCCTGACTTGGGACTTTGAATGTTAACACAGTAGAAATGATGGGGCTCAGCAAAAGGCATGATAGAAGTTAATGATTTTAGGGAAAACATCAAAACAATCCTGAAAGGAACATAGAGATCCAAATTTCTGAGTCTCTTATGACCTCTCTGGATGACCAGTTGAATTTTTTCCTTGGAGAGCACTGGACAGTCCTGCATCTTTATCATTCAGACCTTGTGGGTCCTTTTTTTCCCTCCTACTAAATTGTAGAACAGATTTAACGTAAGATTTAGGCAGTCGAATCTATTTTCCAATATGGAACTATTTATAGGAAACATGCTGTCCTGTGTGTTGTTTGTATGAAAATGTTACTGGGGTGGTGATCTGCCGTGTTACAGCCTACTGAATGGACCCGCTATCGTAGCCGGAGAGCCAAAAGCACGTAATCTGTAAGGTCATGGCTTAGATGCATGGTAAAGGCTTTTTAGGCAAGCCTGGTGATTTAGAAATGCCCTTTTAATGCAACAGCCTTGTCTTTCCTAGATATTTTAATAGCATATATAGATAGGCATCTGGCTCCTGGTTAGCTGGATTCTTTCCAAAGACTGAACTTTGCAACGGTAAACAGACTGATAAGAGTATCTGGTAGTCTGGATGACTGGCACTTAATGAATTGCTCTTAAAAAAATCAAATTACAGTAATGTGTTTTTAAAAAGAGCTTGTATTAAAGACGATATGATGTTAGAATAATTTTTCCTGTAACATCTGTTCTTTTATTTGGTATAATTAAAATACTGCATTCTTACCATGAGTTCTTACACGGACATATTATATTACATTGCAGCTGTGGTTAAAATGGATTGACCTCCAATCGTAATCTACTCAGTAAAAAGCTATTGAGGCTAAGAAATTTCTGAGTGTCTTCAACAGCTGCGTGAGTTTGTGGAAATACGTAGACTAGACTCTGTGTTTCAATTTCAAAGCAAGCCTTTTTAATAGAAAATACTTTGTTCCTGCTCCATTTTCCCTCCCCTTCAATTTTGACAGGAGATAGCTTTTGTAGAAAAGTGTAGAAAAGCTTCATAAATTTTATTTATCTATTCCTATTTAAAACCCAATGTAATAGGTGAAATCTGTAGCTGTAGAAACATCAGAAATCAACCAGATCTTTCCCTTTAATTGATACAATGACTATCAGGCCTATATGGAAAAAGCAGTCTGCATGGTCTCTGTAGTTGAACACCTGCATTTGCCAGCCTCTTCTGTAGGTCCATGCCTGTTCCACAGCTGTGCTTTGTTCTGTCATGTTAAAAGCCACTTAACTGTAATGCACATCTTCAGTTGCACAGGGATAAGGTTTTTTGACCCTCTTACCCTGCCTGGCCCCAAAAATAATTTCTTGAATTAGATTTGTATGTTCTTAAATATGGACTAACCATGGTATTTTTAAAAAAGAAATTCTGTTAGTATTTGAGGTTGCATCTTTTCTAAGCGTGTATAAATACCACCTTCTAACTGGTTTTGACAGATGACCCCCTAACTACTTTTGTGTGCTACAGTTCCCTCTTATTGAATGAGTTGGTGGAGAATTCTTTGTTTTTCTTCTGTATAATCTGGTAGCATAATAAGGACAGGTTTGACTGCTGCTTGGACTTGTGGTGGTGGGAAAACTGTCATGGAGCTGAAAATGTACTTGGTTTTGCATAGATTATAGCCTGGAGGACTTTCAGCCTGAGAGAAAAATACTTTTCTGTTGTGAATTAAAACCATTGATATCAATCTATTTGCCCACAAATTTTAATCTACTTTGAATATGTGTCTCTTCAGAGATGCTAGATTGGAAGCCCCAAAGTGCAAAGACCTACTACATGTTGGTGCCTACCTGGGCAGCACTTCTTTATTTGTCCTGTGTAGGACTTGATAGTGAACAGGGGAAGAAAGGCTTTAGGGCATGTGCACATTGAGGGTTGGAGTAAGTAATAGAAACTATCGCTACAAGTGTGTAGTGCACTAGCCCACTTCAGTATCTGAAATGTTCTATCCTGCCACATATGAAACTTTTTAAAGGTTTACACACCTGAATTTCAGCTTCATGTGTTCTGTCTTAATTAAAGGATCCTAGAGACTTCAAACAAAAAAGCCTAGGTTTTCTCATTAGGCAACTGCATTATCCATTTGTAGGTTCTCATGCTTAATATTTGCATTGGGAATCTCCAGGGTCACAGGTAACACTGATTGCCCTGAGCTGAGCAGTGTCTTATTTTTGATCTCTCCCCCCATCTGTCTTTGCAAGATGCTCCTTTGGGACTCTCCTTTTACAGTTACATTGCATCCCCTGGTGGGAAAGGGAACCAATCATCAGCTGCCTTTAATATTGAAAACTACTGTAATGTAAAAACTACCACATGTAATGGGTTTTGAGTAAGGTTTGAGAGCTTACTTGAAACTATGTCATGGGTACCAAAGATGTCTTGTTTTTGTTTTCTTCTAGGAACTTTATATCGCTGTGGGAATATCTGGAGCAATCCAACACTTGGCTGGGATGAAAGACAGCAAGGTATATAAAGATGGATGTGCTAGAAAAGATTTTTGAGGAATGAAATGAGTTGACTTCCTTGCCTTCACATCAGTACTTTCCAGTTTTTTTTAATGTTAAAATTGCCAGTTTGTCTGCTGCTTTAAAACACGCTCGCCCTCTAAGCCTTGCCAAAAAAAGATACTGTGGGAAGACATCTAACACAGTAGAAAAACCATGGCACCATGACCCAGAGCGGTAAGGAGAAGCTGCTAATTGACTCTATTTAAAAAAAAAAAAAAACCACAAACAAACCCAGCACATATGCCTGAATTCTATACAATAGTTCCTTTTGCGTTTATTTCAGAGTATGACATATTAATTCATGCATAACAACGTGCAATTTGAATTATGAACTTACTATTCCATAAAGTAAAAGATGTCTCTGACATTCCTGTATTTAGCCATTCAAATGGAAACCTATTATAAAATGGCAGCAAAACTTTAAAAGGTTTAACTCGTTGGTTGCCAAAGGAAGTAATCCGAGATGCAAATTGCCAGTCTGGCCCAGAGTGCAGTGTTTTGAAAGAGGAGCGGAATTACCTGCTGAATCATACTATCAAATGCCAAACATTAAAAACCATAGGTTATCCTGCCTCCCCGCAAGTAATTTTTAGAAAAAGAATATATATATTTTTTTCTATTTCCAGGGAATGAACTTATGCTTTCTGGCACAAACCAGAACCAGAAATTTGAATAGCTTATCAAACTGAGGAAAAGGCAAAACTTCACAGGCAGATCCTCGTGTTTAACCAGTGACAGACTAGTAAGCTTGTGTGACTGGTAATTGTCCTTACAAGCCAGCCTGCGTGGTAGGATGATCTGTGCTTTCTCACAATTTAGTTCTTTTTGCACATATTATTTAAATGTGTTTTTTTGGAAAATCATGTAAGCTGGATATGGGATGCAGCACCCTTTGGGGGGCCTCAGTGTTCTGAAGTCAGGGACTCAAGTGGTGTTAGCATTAGTCGACACAGTAGAGGAAAACCAACCACAATTAGAAATTAAGGATGATTGATGAGCAGGGATGAAGGTCACTATTGAGAAGTGTTAATAACAGTATCTGTATAGCGTATTCTCACTGGTCTTAGTGGAACAGCATCGCCGTAGTCTCCTCTACTCGCAGTGTGTCAAGAGGGAGACGACAGGGATGGTCGGACAGTGGGAGGGTCTGCGAGAGCAGCACTGGTGCGGTACTACCGTGGTTGTCCTCGGCTCCCCCGGGACTCTACGTGTAGCTGATGGGCCACAGTGTCTTTGTTTTGAGGCGTTTAGTCTCCAGCTGTGCTTTTGGGTGAGGGAGAAGATGGGTGGGTGGGATTAATATCAGCCATTGACCGAGAACTGTGTATTTAAAGATGCTTAAAGCTTGATCTGACCCTGTTTGTGTTTATCTCCTGCTGTATCACAGTTAAGACTACCAGCAATACTGAGAACCTGTTACTTTCAGTGCCAGAATTTCCTTTGATATAAAAATATTGAGCAGCAATATTGTCCTGTAACGTAACAGCAAAACCTCTGCTTTTTTGGCTTTTCCAATGCTGGGTTTGATATTTTGAGATGATCTTTTACAGGAAATAAGGACAGATGAAATTTGTCAATAGGAGATGCCATATATTGTAGTTTTTCTAGTGTAAACAAATGTCTACTGTAAAATCCAGTTTTACTTACTTATGTTTGAAATATGTTCTGCTTTCCTTTTAGCCAAAGCATATAGGTGGATATATATAGCATATATTTTTTCTTAATGAAAAGATCCAATTTTTACAAATGCAAAGAATTACACAGCCATGGGAACTCTCTGGAGCGTCCCCTGTCTTCCCTCAGCACTGTGAATTACTGGCATTGTGAACTTGTATGCTTCAGGATATGTTTTCCAAAGTAGCCAAATGCTTTCTACCAAGTGAAACATATAATTTATTTGTCCTCTTACAGCAAGGTAGAAAATGCAGCTCTTGAGGAGACCTGGAGTATTGTTGTTGCTTTCTTTCCTTGTTTTTAATTCCATCACGAGGTAGCTACAGTATCTTTTCTTTCTAAGAGATTTAACTTGCAAAGGTCAGTTGCGAGCAGGGTGATGCTTTTGCTTCTTACCATGGAAAGTGTGATTTAGCGATGAGTTAGAGAACCACATCTTACTAAGAAGTTACTTCAGCCAGTGGAGCCAGAGGAAGGACTTAGACCACCAGACTAAAGCTTAAGAGAGTTTTGCAAGCAACTAGTGTTAATTATTTTTGTGACAAGGACAGAGACGGTAGCCCCCAAGGTGCTGGGCTCAGCCAGCCCTCAGTGTTAGCCCCTGCGGCTCATTCCCCTGAGAGCAGTTCTGCAAGCATGGTAGGGCCTCAGAGTACAGTTAGAGAAAGTCTTTGTTGAGCTAATATCCTCGGGTATCGCATCCTGGATTTTGCTTCCTGCACTATAGAAGTGTTGGTGGAGGCTTGCATTTGCAAATGGGGGAACTGGAAGAAAAACAATAGAACTTTGGGAAAAGTATTTCAGGGGAAGCATTACTGGAATGCTTGCAGGTCTTTGCTTATGAGCTGGCAAGAGGGCAGCAGCACTCTGCTGTAGGTACCTCCTCCTTCCATGTGTGACGCGGTCCTCCATTATAGTGAGTCATGGGATACAAATGACCAGAGAAGAAAAAACATTTCTGTGGGCCTAAAACCACAGGATTTGCAAACATGTATCTTTGAGTTCTGCTGCTAGGCCTGTGCTGCTGAGCCATTAATTCTGTCGGACAAGTACATTCAGTAGGGGGAATGAACCAGAGCCACAAGAACTGTGGCTCCCTGGGAACGGCAGGTAAGTGTATCAAGTAACTGTTGGGTTAGAGCTGTCCTGAGGAGTTTCGTTGCCCCGAACCAGAGCTCACACTGGTGGACTCTAGGTGGAAGGGCAGTATTGGAGTGCTGTGGTTTAGACCGTGCTTTTGGTGCAGAAGGTTCATTTTATGAGCTGTTGTCTTTTTTTTCCTCCTTCTTCCATCCTTCATGGAGCGCTCCCCAGCTGGTGTAGATTTTGATGTGGACACCTGCACTTATTTTGCTGGAAGCTGTTACAGACACTTACAGAATGATTTACTTGTATGGCAGAGTTTAAACCAAGAAAGACATTTCCTGGACTGTTGTGTTGGGCTTTCGCTCATGTGCATTTTTCTACTGTGTGACAAACTAAATGATATGTCCCACAGTAAGTACAGAGGCCTTTAGGCATGGCTTTATTGCACCTGTTTTAAATGCTCCCTCTGATCTATTTCTGTAATGGTATGGCTTACATCTTGCAGATAAACTTTTGTAGTAATTTTTTTTCCCCTAGACTTTTCGACAGGGAAGGCAAGCCCTGAAATATACAATGAGCAGGGAAAGGAGTTTTTGGGAACAGGGGGTATTTGTATTTGAGGTGGAAAGGAAAAATGTTTGTTAAATGCTGTGATCTGGATCTGCTTCTAGGAGCTTGGAGTGAATTTAGCCCATGTTTTCTAGATAAGACCTGTTGCTGTAACCCGGCCCTAGACATTAATCAATATATAGTCACATGGTGCTTTACTGTTGCTTGCAGACCATTGTTGCTATTAACAAGGACCCAGAAGCTCCAATTTTCCAAGTGGCAGACTATGGACTGGTGGCAGACTTATTTCAGGTGAGGCTAAACTTGGAGACGCACGGGATAACTGAGAGCTAATGATTGATAGCTTAGCTAATATAAGCCAGTCAGTGTTAAAAAAGATGTCTGTATGAGAGTGCTTTGGGAGTTCAAGCATTTGCTTTGATTTATTTTCTTGCATAAAAATTAAATCCCAGGAAGGAGAAGCTGTCCTGTGTTGGGGCGGGGGTGTCGCAGCCTGCCTTCGAGCTAGTTTCCTGAATAGGAACAATTTTGAGAAATAACTACATGGGTGCTTATGTGTATTTTTAAGCTTCATAAAGTATGAAAGTACAGAGTTGGTGGGAGGAGTTATTTTTGCCTGGGCTTGCTGCCTTACAGTGCCCAGGAGGAACCTGCAGTTCTCACTGGGCAAACTGAGCTGTGAGCTTAGCCCACCGGGGCCCACAGCCCATGTGCGCACACAGCCACACGTGTGACTGGTGGGCGCTTGTAGTGGCTCTGTGGAGAGGCATGGGCAGAAATGCTGCCAGCACTTAATGCCATTCCTGAACTAATGCCCGCTGGCTCAGCGACGAGCACAGGCCTTTTCGTAAGCCAGTCACATTCTGAAGAAACACCATGTAGACAATTTCCTTAATAAATTTTGTACGAATGCATTATTTCCACCTAATGGAAATGTAGTTCTCTTAAATAATTAAGAGGGCTTTATTCAGCAGGAGGGAAGCGGGGGGCGGGTGGTGCTGCAAGCTGGGGTGACCCACAGCCCCTGGAGTGGTGTGCTGGGCAGGAGGGTGGGGGTGTGACTGGGGGTTGGGTGCTGCAGGTGGAGAGTGTGGGGGTGTCAGAGGGAGACACACACTACCCCAGCACTGGTGTTTGCAGGTGGTGCCTGAGATGACGGAGCTCCTGAAGAAGAAGTGAGTGACGGTGATGGACCCTGCACAGCACCTGGGGTGTGGGGTGGCAAATAAAGGCTTGTACTGGAAAGAGGTGGGGTCACTGTGGTGTTGGGTTTGGGGGGTGGTTTTTTTTTTTGTGGGTAACAGGATGGCACATGGTGGGGTGGAAGGAAGGCTGGAAAAGGAATGAGTGGGACAGAAGGGAGGAGGCAGCATGGGTTTGTCAGAGTTTATTCCTGTCCCCACTCCCCGCTCAGCCCCCAGGTAGGTTCAGGCTGGGGGGCCAGGCTGGGCCCAAGCTGTCCAGCAGCTCTGTCCTGCCCCCAGGCACAGTGGGTCTGTGGCCAGCCCTGTACTGGTGGAAGGTACATGGTGCTCCTGGGTACTGTTGGGCTGGTGGCAGGACAGGTCCATAGTCTGCCTGTCTCACAAGGTGCTGTGGGGCCATGGTGGCCTAGGACTGCTGGAAGGTCCCTTGTGGCCCAGAGGACACCGCTGGTCTCGGCAAGCCCAGGGCTGGTGGTAGGGCAGGTCATCATGCACTGCAGGCACTGGTGAGCAGTGGCGATGCTGGCTTGGCCTCAGGCTGGTGGCTGTTGCAGGAGGTGCCATGGGTTGTCTCCAGCACTGCCCCCTTGCCTGCGGCAGCCTCCAGCCCCAGGGTGGTGAGTACATCCCCACAGCTGTCTGCGGTCTGGTGGGCTGTCCCTATGCCTCAGGAACCCTGCCCAGCCGTGGCTCTGGGGGACCCAGCACCCCATACTTCTCATCAATCATCGGGGCACCCTGTGGGCAGTCGATGAGTGGCTTGAGCTGGAAGACATCAAGGCTCTCCTGGTTCCTGCAGTTGTAGACACTGAGCCGGTGGCCCAGGTTGGGGCTGGCCCCCGTGGAGCCTGCTGGGCTGGGCAGCTTCAGGTTGACAGGATCAAGCCCCTTCTGTGCCAGGCAGGCCTCTTCTGATAGGGACGAGAGCAGCTCCTGCACCATGGCATGGGCCGCCCGCTGCTGGGTGGGCGCAAGGCCAGCCCGCGGGCCAGCACCAGCCTCTGCAGCAGCATCCTCGCAGGGCGTGCTGCAGTCCGGGGAGGAGCCCAGCGTCTGGCTGCTCTCACTGCAGGCCTGGGTGCCTGAGCTGACGGTCGACTGCGAGGCGCTGCCCGAGGTGATGCTGGCGGATGTCCCGGAGCTGCCCAGGCACATCGGCACCTCCACTGTGAAGAGGTCGGAAGAGATGTTGGGGCGGTGGACGTCGATGGCGGCGGTGGTGACCACGCAGATGGCTGCCTCGGCAATGGCGCTGTCTGCAGGGAACAGAGAGAGGGGCAGGTGACAGCCCAGGAGGGCCCCGGCAGCTGGGGGCAAACAGTTTCCAAACCTGCTGCGCCTCCCCAGGGTGCATGTGCGGTGCCCTCAGAGAGCTTTTGATGTAGCTATTTCACAGATACATAAAAGATACTACCCATCCCCCTTTATTTATAGAGCTTTTTTTATAGACACATATATAGATGTGCACATCTTTATGGACAGAGTTAGCTCTGCATAAATAAAATGGGCATATATCAATAACACTATATATAGCCAGATGTGCCTACATATTATATAAAACATGTATATACATATCTATAATTACATATTATCTAACTTTACACACCCACCCACACCCTCTCTATGTATATTATTCTGTGTGTTTATGGAAAGAGAGAAAGAATATATATAAAATGGCATACATATGTGAAACTACCTATACACAAACATATCCCTGCAGCTCTCCAAACCCTTTATTTATATAGTTTTTAAAAACTAAGATATATCTCTATGTCTAGATGTACACATCTTTTATGTATCCACATATATAATCAGGGTGTATAGAGGGTGCTATTAATATATAACTAGTATTGCATACATCTAGATATGCATACATACGTATTATATGTGTGTACACACACAGAGGCATTTCAGGGAGATCTATACGTACGTACACACTACTACAGCCCCCCCTTTAAATACATATAATTACCTCTCATCAAATGGCATACACTAACACAAATACCGTCCCACCCTGCCTTGGCTTTGTCCGTATATATCTATGCATCTGTGTGTTTGTCTATTTGTGGGGAATGGATACAGACAGCTATACATACATACTCCTTCCACATGTATACGCCCTCCCCCACCCCCTTAGTTATATATTGCTTTATATATAATGGGACTGTATATAGAGGGATACATAGCTATAAATAATACTGTATACATATATATATGTGCACACACAGAGCATATATACTATGTAGATACACACACAGTTGCTCACACAAATAAACTCTATATAGATTTACTCATACGGGGTGTGTGTATGTATAAGGACCTGCACATATATCTATAAAATACATTATACCTACCTACATACACACAAGACATTTGATACAGACACCCTGCTTTCAATGCATGTAATGCTCCACCGTTAAAACAGAATATGAACAGACACACACACAAAAAACCCAAAACCTTACTGGGTTTAGTGACAGTGTGTGTAATGTAGATATAAGGATAGACATACATAATACATTATGCCTATATATGGACATCCCCCTTTAATTTTTTATATATACACACACACTTTTTAAATACATATATAGTGCCATATGTATATAATGGGAATGTATATACAGCTGTAAATAATACTGTATACCTATATATGTGCTCATATGTACACATACATTGTATAAACCACGGTCTTCCCCCAACCCCACACCCCCTTTTATATACACATAATCTTTCTTTTTATATATAGTTAGCCATATAGATACAGGGAATATGTGTATGCATTTGAGCCCCATATACAATACATGGCCCCCCCCCCTTTAAATATATAGCCACACACATATCTATGTATATAGCTCGCTGTGTCTGTAAATATATATTTATGGGAGAGGGGTGTGTGTGTATATATGTATAAAATATACACATTATACCTATACATGAACACATACATGCATAGATACATCTTTATATACATCGCCATGTGTATAAAGGGGATTAATATAGAGGGATATCAATCTATAAGTAATACCATATAACTATATACATATGCGCACACATTCTATACAATATATATGTGTGTGTGTATATACACACGCACACATTTATATACACATCTTTATATCTAGGGTTATCCATATAGATATGGGGAATATGTAAGAACCCCCATATATAAATACAGTACATGTACATATACGCACACAGACATTTGATACATATACTATGTAAATACATAGTATACATATGCACACATAGTATACATATTAAAAACCTATAATTATCTAGCTTTAAATAGAATAGTCTCACACACATATTTTTATATATAATTATATATATACACACACACCCCTTTATATATAAATATATTTCTTGCTGTGTGCATACATACATGGGGAAATGTATATATAAGGATATACATACATAATACATTATACCTACACATGAAAACACACGCATATAAAATTATATGTATATACACACACTCATAACTCCCCCTCCTTTTCATGTATCTTTTTTAACATACATACACATTTGTATAGATTCATACATCTTTTTTTCTATAGCCATGTATATAATGGGGATGTATATAGAGGGATATACACAAATAATACTGTATGCTATACGTGTGCACACATTTTTAATAGATATGTATATTATTTGTGTGTATAGATAGTCTCTCACACATATATACAGATTTTATATACACATATACATATCTTTATACATACATTTATCCATATATAGATCATATCTGTGTATATGTAAGTATCCACATTTATATTACACCTATATATGTAAACAGATTTAATATCTATTATATGCAGTACATAATACATGTGTTATATGCACTCATATATTTTCTAATAAACTATATATGTATATAGACTCCCACATACCTACCTACATATGTCTCTACATATATTTATATATATAAAATAGCTATGTAGCTACACCCATCTTTACATCTGTCTACACACATGTGCACGCACCCGCGTCAATAGCTTTATATACACATAGTTTATATATAAAATATATACATAATTATACAGATTATACATAATAATATAGCTTATACATAATACAAATGAAAAAGATACATGTGTATATATATACAGACACAGTCTCTCTCATCCCCTTTTAAAATATATATAATTACCTATTTCTAAATAAATAGTTACTCACTCATATGTACACCTTTCTTGCTTTTTTCTCTCTCTGTAGGTATATGGGGAATTTATATATAGGGATATAGGCATATAATACATTATACATTATATACACACAGAGCTATATATTAAAAGTATACGTACATACAGTCACACACGTTTTATATATATTACATAACAAATCTGAAATACAGTTTATACAGTTTTTCTCACATATGTTTATATATAAAGATATAGATATATGTATTTATATATCCCCATGTATATATATGGGGATAGACATATACATTATCCCAATATATGTATACACTTGTATACATACTTTATACATACTATAGAATACATAGAAAATCCATATAAAATCGGTGACCTTATACACACCTTTTAATAGATATTTATTATATACAACAACATCTCTACATATGCAGTCACAGACACATACACCCTTTTATCATCTTTAGATAGACTTACATATGTATACACATAGGCATATCTTTATATATAAATATATATCTAGGTATGTGTATATATATGGATATAGATATATAATACATTATATCTACATATGCTCACACATTTGTATATTTTTATATATAACAAAATATATGTCTAAACACAATCACACACAATCATCTTCATAGATATTTACATATAGAGAGGCATATGTAGGCATATATTCATATGCGTGTACACGTATACATATATTAATATATAAATATGTATATCTGTGTGTGTATATATGGGGATATACATAAGATGTGTATACATTCATACTTTATATAGTACAGAATACATACAAAATATGTATGTATATACAGACACTGCCACACACATCTCACATTTTATATATATACATATCACACATACATAAAAACATATAGTTTATATATAAAATATATACATAATACATATTATACATAAGAATACAGCTTTAACTGTTAGATCTTTAATAAGCATATATCTCTCTCCATGTATATCAATGAGGGGTGTACATATATACTACATTATACACAGATATATTTACGACCATACACTTACACACACTTTTATGTATTCTTGTTACATATACATCTGTATGTATGTGTAGGGATATACATAGATAATACATGATACAGATATATTTTTAATGTCTGTAACATATACACATATGTTCAGAAGCCATCTCTCACCCCAACCCCTTTACGTATATCTGTGTATACTTCTACATATTTAATATATGTATTTAGATAAAATATCTCTCTATATACACGACATAGCCTCTCACACACATAACTTTACATATAAAGACATACACATGTATCTTCATATATGTATATATATAGCCATACATACCTTTATATGTATATAAAACTTATCATATCATATGCATATATATATATGAGGATGTATATGTTTGGAGATACATATCTGATACATTATACACATATATGTATGAACATGTATATATTTTTACTTATGTCTTTTTTATATGTGTATCTGGGTTTCTGTGCATATATGTGGGATATACATATATAATACATCATAGATTTATATGCATACACATATATACACATTTTATATATATAATATATACTCAGACACATCCTTATATAGATATATGTATCTTTTTATATATGTCTATATTTCACTGTGTATGTACACACTATATATAGGGATGTATATATGGGATATATGCATATAATACATTATACTTACATGTGTACACACATACATCCACACCTTCCACGTATGATATGCAGACACACATCTTTTTTTTATCTATTGCCACATATATACATAGGGATGTATATACTGGGATATGCATATATAATACATTATACCTACACACACGCGCTTTTTTTTTTTTTTTAATATATCTATGAAGTGTCAGATACATAAGGGGCGGGGGGTGCGGACACCCCACCCGCCCAGCCTCGCTTACCATGCCATTTCAAAGCACGCCTGTTCAGCCACCTCCCAGCACTGGCGCCTCTGTACCGGGCAGCCTGCGCCCAGCCGCCCGGAGCCCAGCAAGGCCCCACGCGCTGACAGACGTGCAGAGCGGGGCCTGCCAAGCTCTGACCACTGGCAGAGAGCCCCCGCGGACCTCCATTTGAAGCCTGACCTCAGTTCACAGACTGTGCCTGCCGCTGCGGTTTCTTACTGTTCAGTTTAATCTTTCTGAAAGGTTCCCAGCACGGTGCTGGGCTAAGCTACTTCCCACTTCTCTTCCTTTATTTTGCCCACACTGTTCCTCCTCACGTCCATTTAAACTGTGCTGCAGACTGGACAGCCTAGCTAGGGGGAATTAACCTCTCCCAGATCTCCAAACTATTACGAGTGCCTCCAGCAGGTGCAAACCTGGGGCCCTTCAACCTTTAGAGAAATACTGCTTTGGCACAAACTTCCATGGAGCGAACCAAGAGATGCCACAGTCGGTTTAATTTCCAGGATGGACCTACACCACTGTCCAGCACACCGTGCAGTGCAAAAAGGCAGTTCACATTGATATTGTCAAGAAAAACTTACCACTGCTAGGCTCACTGCGATATCGACTGATGTAGTTATTCATATCATCCTCTGAAAGAACAAAAAGGCAGCCATTAGAAGACCATTTCTTTGATTAAATGGTTGAAATTCCACCCTGTGAAAGGCTCTCCTCTGCCCCGTACGCCCAAAGGACCACCTTTTGTGTATTTTTAGGCCAGTAGATTAGGCAACACACTGCGCACCCCCATCCACCCTGTGGCTGCAGCCAAAATAGGGATTATCATTTCTTGCAGATTTTCATGGCACCAGCCTGGGAATGAGGTATTCTAGGTTCCAAAGGAAACCTTTCTAGAGACTGACACAAGGCTGACCAGTTCCCCAGGCCCATCTCCTTGGGGCTGGTAGAGACAAGCATAACGCCGGCCTTTTCCTGGTCGGCAGGGCCCTCCCCTCCCATGTGCGGCACAAGCTTGTGCTTGTCCCAACAGGCTGAACTGTGGGCACCAGCACAGCCAGCCCTACTTCTGCTGTACAGTTACACCACTGAGTTACCTCCTTCTGCACGGTTACTCTTCAGAAAGAGAGGCACTGTGTGTCACTTGTGGCCCCAGCTGCCTCGTCACTCACGTTAACCTTAGTCTCTCCCTGGCTAGACCTGGCACTCCAGAGAGAGCCCAACCCAGCTCCCTACCAGTCTGCAGCCATCCCCTTATTCTGCCAAGGAGTTCTCCAGGTAGGGGCACTGGGAGGGCAGGTTTTATTTCTCCTATAGAGATATTTTTATTTTCTTTCAATATATTTTTCCACATGGCCCAAAACTGCTCCTCATTTTATTTGCAAACCCCTCCTGAGACCTCTGCTGCTGCCATGCTGAACAGCAATGACATAACCATTGCTCCTGAGCCACTTCCCTGTGTTTCTGCACTCCCTCTTTCCTTTTAAGTGTTTCTAACTTGTTCCTGTGAAATGCAGTTGGCTTGAAAAAAGTGAGGAAATGATATCCAGTATGTTTCCAGAAGAACGGCTAGAACTTCCCTTGTTCTACTTTGGATGACATGGCCAATAAAAGCCATGCAACGAGTTTACCAAAACAAGTGGGAATGCCTCTGCAGCTCAGTACAAGTGCTGCTGCTGTGGGAAATGAGAAACACAGCCAGATGAGCCAGCTGTCTAGCAGTTCTAATCCATGTCATTTTAATGTATAAATCCCTACTTCTAAAATAATGCCTTTTTAAAAACTCAGACTGAATAGAGTTATTTTGTTGTATATTACATATACATATATAAGATACAGCATAATATTAACGTTACATTATCCCTTCGCTTAAAAGATACTATAAAGATTTTTACAGCTCAGGGGTGTAGAACTACGCTTGTAGTACATACATGACAGCAATGCCTGAACTTCAATAATGCTAAGATAAAAATGAAGACACAACCACAAAAGGGCAAGCAGCAGCTATATCGCATATACAGATATTTAGATGCTGCAGATGACAGTGGGATTTCCTGTTATCGTACAGAAAAGCAGAACATTTTACAGTTGCTGAAAAGAGAATAACAAACCCCTCTTGTTGCAATTCTAAGCAGAACACAAATATTGCTGCTAAGAGAACAGTACTGGCAATCCAGGAAGAATTTCAAGCTTACAAGCAACGTGACCTGCCCAATTTGCGGTGTATCATCTGCTCTAAAAGCATTCTCTCCTTTTAAGTGCTCTTTTTGATACCATGTTTCAGAAAACCATGCTCATCCCTTTGAGCCAGATTTCCTTCGTCCCCCTGGGTCTCTGTGGCTACAGTCCCGCCTTTTCACAGCACATTGCGGTTTGCAGGTGAAAGAAACCGATGTTTTCTGGGGAACACTTTCTCCACACAGCAAGACCCAAACCACTAAGCACTCTGTACCTGAAATAGCCGCACTCATAAGAAGGCAAATCTAACCTGACACTGAAAGGCAACATGGTTGTTTTCCTGGTTTCATTGGATCTTAAAAGCTTTTTTGGCCCTTGTTGATCTTTAAATGCCTGCAGTCAGAGGTGTGCTTTGTGCTAATGTCTGAGTTTAAAAAAGAGGCCTCAGAGTAGCCCAAGGCAATGCCACTGTATTAGGAGTACATTGCAAGGCTTTTCAGCTATCTGCTACTAAAATACACTTCATTTCAATCATGCATGATTTATACTCTAAATGCCACCAAACCTGCCATCCTGTTAGATCCAGGTTCTTGTTCAGGCATGGAATCTTTATCTACAGTCAGAAAATACCTGCATGTCTGTATTTCTGGTAATGCACTTTCATCATATTTAACTTAGAGTCTAATTCTAAACAGAGAGATGAGCAAAACCACACTACAGTTTGGCCTGGACAAGGGCAAATTCTGCACATGGGGGCCACCCCTCCTCATCATATGGCAAGAGCACACGGCCACGCTCCATGCAATGAATGGGGGACCAACTCAGCCGTCCCTCAGCTGTCATTAAAGTCTGCCCCAAATGCCAAGACACTTTGCACTGGAGACAGAAAACAACTTTGAAAAGTTATTCATTTGCTTTTCATGTCTTGTGGCAAGGCTCAGATGGAGCCTTCTTTAGGATTGCATATATTTACTGCCCTGGCCATCTGTCTATCAACTAACAGAATGTACCAGGGCACTGGTACATTTTCTAACCAAGCGGTTTCTTTCAAACCAATTTAACAAAGAGATACAGGCTACTCTTTATATCAGCACAGGCCAATGCCAAACACCTGAAAAGGGAATCCTGTAATGCACTCACTCAGATCCCTTTGAGCAGTGAGGAAAATCACAGATTGTCCTGGCTGCCTGTGTGACCACTTGCACACAAGACTGGGAGAGCTGCCTCACTGTCTACTTTCATGTTATTATGTGATGGCCTTACTAACATAATTGTTTTAGATGCCTTACCAATCTATAACAACATATAAATGTATAAATATATACACATGTGCATGTAAAGTATAAAATACATACATATTTACCTTGAATAATTTCTTATGAATAAAAAACAATTAAGAAGAATGGAATAACAACAGAATAAATATTTCAAGAACAGATTAAGCTTCTGATTTATTACATTAAAGCAAACTGACAATTAACAAACTCATCTTAGTTGTATTGGGATTCTCAGCTGCTTTGGGCACAAAAGGCTATAAACAATTCCAGTTATCTCTCATAATATTCTACATAGCTGAAAGCAAGATGTTTTAAAAAAATGCCACAATTATACAACTTGTGCATATAAACCATATACACAGATAAAAAGTATGGCACTGCGCATTACTATGGAACACTGCTTACGTACTTGGTAGTGATTTACAATGAGATGAAGTCCCCACTGCTCAGCGTGTGCAAACAGGATCAGCAGCACAACTATATTTGCAGCTGGTGCCATGCAGGAAGGTCATATGAGTAAGTAGGGGAAACCAGATTTTGCAAGAGGGGCAGATTGCTTATATTATTTAAATTCTACATAGCGTTTTCTGCTGTCAGTGTATTTTAGTTTCAGCTCCAGAAAGGCAGTTGTCTTAAAAAATACTTCAGTCTCCATTGTTTCCCTGGGTTTTTAAAACTTTTTTTTTCTTATTTCTACCACCTTGGAATTTTCAGGATCCAGAAGACTTAGTTTTCCTCCTTTCCTAGAAATGAACCCATCTCTTCAAATAGACAGCAATGTTACCCACACTTCCTTTTCCAGAAGATAAACTTTCCATTTAGAAGTCCTTAGCCATAACAATGCCCAAATGGTATTTATAGCAAATGAAGGAACTGGCAGTAAGCAGAAAGAAAAAGCATCTCTCTCTTATTTCCCCTGGAAATGGCAAGCTTAGGAAAATGTCTGTGGATGGTGATTGGGATCATCTTGCTAGATGCACCAGGAGGAATCATAGAATTGCTTAGGTTGGAAAAGACCTTTAAGATCATCAAGTCCAACCGTAAACCTAATAAGGCCAAGTCCACCAGTAAACCATGTCCCTAAGTGCCACATCTACACATAACAAATGAAAGCCTTTACCCCCAGGAAATCGGGTGACAAATCTAGTGATGAAGATACAGTAGTTGTGAGGTGAGAAGGGAGAATGGGAAGAGTGAGGCAGCTATTCCCCACCTGAAAACCCATCCTAACCTGTGATAAACAAGGATGGGTCTACAATCTTCCCTGGAAAGCAAGAGTTCTGGGAAGTAGTAAGATATGCAGCAGCACTGTGGAGGAATTCAGCTGAGAGAAGGTTTTGCTTGGCAGAAGGAACGAGCAGAAACAGGCTGTTTTCTATGGTCCATGAGCATTATTTGCTCAAGTAGTGTGGGGTGTGAATGACTGCCAAAAGAACACGACAAAATGAGACACCTGGATCTGCTTCACCTACTAGTGGAAGACGGCAACTAAGTAACTGTACAAGGTGAGGCAGCAGAGTAACCTGGGACCACAAATAGACAGCGGGGCTGACTCCAGCAGGGTCAGGACTTTTCACTAGACAGAAGGGAATGTCTAGTGGGGAAGGTTGCTCAGCCTCCTACCTATCTCGCATAAAAAAACCTGCCTTCCCTGACACTGTAACCAACCACTTCTGCAAGCCTGTAAGGGCAGCCAAGTCAAATCAAGAAGGGGAAATAAGTCTCATCTCTTAGCCTGCTACCTGAATCTCTGTTATTGAAAAAACGAGCAGTTCTTGGTTGGGATCTGTCTGACAGATACCAGATTTTTGACTGATGAAGGTTTTCAAATTATCTGCCTGTTCTTTTCCTGCAAGATTCAGAACACATGCTAAAATGAATCAGGGAATAATAAACTATTTAGAGTACAGTCCCATATAATCTCATCTGACCCAAGAAACAATGTTGTAATCTCTCTCTCCTGGTCCTTTAAAAACCTAATAAATTTGGTGAAACACATAAATGGCATTCCACCCAAGGCAGATGTCTCTTAGTTCTATCATCCCTCAACAGTGACCTTTAATTGTTTCATCAATGACTTTAGTGAATGAGTCTGCAAACCCCCTGCATACAATAAATACCATTTGCACATCTTTTAGATTACAGGCCTTCAAAAAGGGATTTCTTTTTAAATATTTCATTATTAAAATATTTCACTTCATATTTTTATTGCCATTGATAGTACTGCCTCTGTCTCTCAATGCTGAAATTTCTGAACTGGAAGGTTATTTCTTCTGCTGGGTTGCCTCTCACTGAGGATGTGAGTCCTTAGAGTAATGTCTAACCCTGACTTTCCTCCAGAAAGCAATCTTCACTAGGTTTCTAAAGCAGCAGATCTTTTATCTCCATCGCTGCTATCTGACACCTGCGTCTTCTTAAAGTACTGCTACCACTTAGAAGCATTTGGGAAAGTAGGATGAAATACGCTTTGCAATAAAACCCACTAAGATACACTCTGAGCAGGGAGGTTTTTCGAGGCACAAGTTATAAGGCCAATTTATTGTCCCCTAAACACCTTCAGAAATAAGAGCGGTGATGACAGCTACGCTGCTCTGACACTAGCCGATAACACTGCCACAACCTGACTTTGCATGAGAATAACATAGCTTTATTATGACACTGTAGTGCAGTAAGAAAGGAAGACAAAATGTACATTAGAAAAGGACATCTACAGCTGTTTCTGAGAGCACACTGGCAATACATGGGGGAAATTCCCTAATGAAGCTGTAACCTTCCCAGGGAGTTTCCCCCTGCAGATTGCTAGGCAATCCCTGGCATTCCAGATCTGTCTGACCTTGGCCATCTGAACTTCACCATCACCAAACTCTCAGCCAGTCCTAACCTCCTCTTCCCCTCAGCAGCCCAAGTATAGCTCACTGCTCACTTGTAAATTCATTTATTAAGGCATATGCATGCTCCCTAGGCTGTGCTGTGCTGTCTAGTTCACCTTTCTGGTCTTGTGCAAGATGACCTGAGCAGAGTTTTTTCCCTGTGCTTTGCTGGCCCTAGAAGGTCTCTCTCCCTTTCCCTCTAGAAACATGGAAAGTTTGTGCCAAGAGGAAACATGAACAGCCAGCTGGCCCTTTCCAGGAGTCTTCTCCTGCTTTTCGAATGAAGGCAGATTGCCACATTAGTGCAAGCTGCAGTACTCACAGGACTCTTCCATTCACATGGATATCCACTCCCTGCAGAGGCTGGATAGATGCCTGAGCATGTGGATAATCCACCTTGAGAGGAACTGTCAAAGTTAGCTTGCACAGAAAACAGTGCAACAGATTCAGCCTGGTTCTGAGAAATCAACCTAGATGAAAGTAATCATGCAGAAGGAAATCCTGGGATATGGAACAGGCTCTGTTATCAGCAGATAACCAAAATCCTTAACTGACAACAAATTGGGTTGCTTTGGCCCTCGCTTTAGCAGATCATGCTGCAAGAGGACTGCACGCTGAGCTGAGCATGGCTGAGATGCAGGACGTCTGTCTGTCAGCATGGCTGGTGGCTTTGGGTAGAGGACGGCCTGGGGGACCTCCCCATGCTCTTTCCAACCTTGTTCTCTATGACTATGGATCAGCAGATCCACATCTGGGTTGGCTTGTTACAGTCAGCCCAAAGCAAACACAGAGGAACTTGGATCTGTCTCTGCAAAATAGCCACATTTGTTGAGTCTAGAAAAAAAAAAGTTCAGAAAGAATATGGCTACCAACAAAACAAAAATTTACTGTGTAAACATCAGGGAAAGAGTATAATAATTTAAGTGAAAGGATTCAAGAACAAATTGTTATGAACCAGCAATGAATAAATGTAGACTTGGAATTAGAAAAAGATTTCTAATCATTTAGAAAAGTGAGATGCTAGAACAGCATCATAATGGTGGTAGATGGCAAAATACATCACTGCTGTCACATGGAGCACGATCTGTTTATGAAAGGAGTTATTATGAAAGGGCTGCATGCTTGGACAGTGGAAAACATTCCAGTTCTGTGTTCCTGTACCCATCGGCAATATCTTCACACCTCTGCACATTAATAATGGGAGACAACTTCAACCTCACATGCGTGACAGTACACTCGCTGCCTCTGGAAGTGAAAACTTTCTACCCCACCCATTTGGTGAATATGAAATTCAAGAGCCTAACTTCACTAACTACACACACATTTATGTAAGTGTTGCTTAAGGTTTAATTCCTTTGATTCCTGCCTGCATGATCAGTGCACAGAGAACCAGAAAACCTGAAAGAGGCACCTACAGAGAAGCCAAATCCCTACTCTTCCACAGATATATGGAATTTAACCAGGAAGTGGAGTGCACTTAAGATATAACCATTTCCAGGAGCATGCTTCAAAGTAGATACATTTCAACATTTTAAAATAACCATAAACTATTTTTTATCTATTGTTCTGCAGTAACACGCCTCCCTTAGAGCACTAACAGATGATCACCAAAGGAACTGGCTTAGAGATTAAAAGTGTTCAACCAGCTCAGACTGCCTTGCAAGGAACAACTGACAAAATCCTTTCCAGTGCCCTGCTTTGCCTTCTCAGACAGCTTATGAATAATCTCAAGGGAAGCTCTCTGAAGCTCCAGAATTTTTCACTTTCCCCTCTCAACATCCTACTATTTTCACTTACAAAACAGTGGGTACCTATGGGGAGAGTAAGCTTTACTTTACTCCAAGCATGGTCATAAATTGCAGCAGTCCCGCAAAGCAGCCCCATAAAAATGGAAATTTGACTTAGAATAGCTAAGTTAAGCTTTCTGTTATGCAAAGTAACAGAGCTAGGAGCTGGTTCTTGCTCAAAGGAATAGGTGGCATATTAATCTTAAACTATGGCAGTACTGTAGAATTCCAAAAACTGAAGTGATATATGCAGGGAAATGAGGAATTTCCACTAGGGACTGTAATTCATATATTATGGGAGAGATTAAAGAATAATAAATTTTGGAAGGAAGTATTAATGGCTATATGGGGCACTGAGGACCTGGCATTCCCTGAAGCCTGGAACTTTGTAAACCAAACACTAAAAATGATTTGTGCAGGAGCAGAAAACATTAGATGTTATTCTGACCATGACCAGTTACAAACGGTAGGAAGTAAGAACTCAGCAAGACAAAAAACTTCCTTTACAATGTAGAGATGAACAGATAGGATAATATTTGCCATTATGTCAAATGGTAACCATCTCTGGGAAGAAGAAAGGGATGACAGCACTTAGGATATTTCCCTTGCTCTTAGAGAAAGGCTGACCACAATGGTCCTGAAAATCATTAGGGATGCTGCTGTGCATTCACATGCAACAGCTTTTACCCTAAGCTCTTTACAAACTGAGGCAGAGAAGCTAAGTGCTCACAGTGCAGCAAATGTCACAGCTTTGCCCCAGGTTTATTGCTCCTAGAGTCCTGCCCTTCTCTTGAGTCCCTCATCTTCCCTGGTGTTGATAATGGCACCCTTTGACTTACATGCTGAAGCCTGTGTTTTAACCTTCATGTTTGTCCTTTCTGGAGATCAATTTTTTGGCAAGACAAATAAAACCTCCATTCAAAGAAAGTTAAAGGTGAAAAAAAAAAATCCTGCTTTTCAGCCAAATTAATTAGAAAAGACCATATATCCATAAATTTTCCACAGAGTTATTCCTCCCATGTTAGGAGGTCTCTTGGTGAACTACTCTAGGGAGACAGAAGCATATGAGGCAGCAGCTAGCTCATTATCCAGAGAATTAGCACAGGACTGACCAGGCCACAAACAGCTTACAGCTCTACTGCCTCTAGAAGTGGTCCTTCTAGAAGAGGCATGAAATATTAGCTGGGGAGCTACGGGACACTTTCAGAGCCCATTGACCATCTGATCAGCGCTCTTGCCTCTCCCAGTCTCTTACCAGCTGTTAAAGCATTTCAGATAAAAAGAGAAAGAGGTCTGCAGAAAGAAAATCTAGGTGAAAATGTGTACTGAAAGCTACCAAATCTGCCAGGACATACAGTACTCTGCCAGTGCAGGCCACCGTGTGTGTCTCTACACAAATTCCCTGAGGTGCTGTGCGTACCATGTGATGCTGGGATTACCTGACTTACTTCACTGAATGCTGTAGTAAATGGTTGCACAAAATCCAGAGTACAAGCTACAGCTTCCCCTGAGGAGCTTTAACTTATGCACTATCCCATAAAACTCCCAGGTAGGGAAATGAGTCTGAATGCTTTCTTATTCCATAACCCCTTTGTGGTAAAGTATTCTGCTCTGAATGTTTCCATTGTTCAATATAGACGGGGGAAATAAGATTAGCTTGAGATGGAATATCCCATTTTCTCATGCAGTGTGTTCTCTAGCCAACTCAAGCTTGCTGGTTTGGCAGAATTCATGGCTCTCCAAAGACGGTGATTTTTTTGCAGGCTGACAAAGTTAAGTTTGGCACAAACACATGCCTTCCATGCCATACCCTACCCTCAGGTGTTATATGTAGGGCTAATGTTCTGCCAGAGCATAAGAGAACAGCACATCAGAGGCTGTTTTGCCTAACAGCTGAATTGTGGCTTGGAACTGTAGCTCTTCTTTTAACAGTATTAGAAACCTGGCTCCTTATTTCTCCTCCAACTAGTCAGTTTAATAGGCAACTGCAGATATTTTTCAAAGCTCACAAATGCCATGTGGCACACAGAATGATTAACTGCAGTCATAACTCTAGAATCTTTAAGGAGGAAAAACAAAGCTTAGAGAAAAAATGGATACAAAATTATTCCTGATGTGGTCTGACACAGAGGGTAACTTGCAAAAGTCAGGATTTAATACACTGGTGGCTTACAGTTCCAGGCAGAGCAAGTGGTGTGGAAAGCCCTGAAGATAGCATAGCTAGTGTAACTACAGCATGTGAGAAGTGGGAGGATACAGAAATGACCTACAGGAAACTTCTTAATTGTCTGTGCTCTGCAGAGCTAGGTCTCAGGAGTATTTCACATGCCTGAAAAGGTGGGGAGATCCTACACCAACCAGATATATTCTTTCCACACTGTGCAAATAGGCATCTTCAGCTGAAGACAAGCTCTTCTTCCATCCAACATATCGCATTTAGATTTTCCTGATATATGTATTGGTCAGAACAGCCGTGATGTAGATGAAAATGTTGGCAGCTTGCTAAAGTGGTAATGGTGAAAGCCGCTGCAGCTCCTAGTGTATTACTGGGAGTGTGAGTTGGTGCTGGGAGAGCTGGAGAAGAAAGACCCAGTTAAGGTGAGGAGGGAGAAGAACCAGGCAGGGCTGGCTCATGAGCTTTCTCCCCTGGGGGTAATGGCCTTCTCAAGCTGTTAGTTCAGGTTTTGAAGTCCTGTAGCTTACACAGAAGCAATCTCTAAGCCAGCATTGTTAGTGCAGGATTCAAAGCCTGGGTAGTTTAATACTTATTTCCTTTGCAAAACAATTCAGGAAACTACATGCAAAATCCTCTGCCTTAACTGACTATTCCTGAATTGTGAACTAACACATGGGATGTTATTGCTGGGCTTGTGGTTTCTCATGTAAGCTTAACTTGGTCCCCTTGTCAGTAGTCCACCAGGACGGTAGACTATCATGGGTGGGTGTCCCTTGCTATAAGACCAAAGGAAATATTTTCCGTTCAGCTCCTGACTCATTCAACATCAAGGAAAATTGCTTAAAAGGAGTCACCCAAATTTAGCTTCTAAGGACAAGCGCTCAAAATAATGCATCTACAAAAGCTTTGTATGTAATATATGATACAATACACAATAAATATTTTCTCCTGGATTTTCAGATGACTTCTGGGAATCAGAAATGAATTCTGAATACTCAGTATGACTGCTTAAATATAACATACCTGCACCTTACCCAATATGTAAAGTAACGCATGTTTTCTTGTTTGCTGAACATCTTTTTTCAGTGAAAAGCACGAATCTCTCTAATCACGTAAGCTAACTAAATGTAGAAATCAGTCCTGAAGATTGTGAGTCTACTTAGTTGCATGTGTGGCCAGCATTTTACAGGGAAAAACAAATAATGAGTACTTGTGTTATCTTGTATGATGGAATGAATACCTCGGACAGAAGAATTTTTAGATTAATCGCCACAGCACTAAAATTTCAGCAAACCTCCTTATAATGTGCACAACACTCTCCAGTTCCAAATGTAACCCTCAAGGAACACATGCATAAATTATAATATATCCGCTGGGGAAAATTCTGAAATCCTGTAAAAAAGGGGGAAATGCATTTTAGGGGGCAGTCTGCTCAACTGCCTGCTTTTAAATACAATTTGAAATCAGGAATAATTAATGGCTGAATTGTGGTTAGTGCTTGGCTATTACAAAGAGGAAAAAACAAAAGCAATTTCTACATGCATTCATTACGGTGTACAGAATGGAAAGGATTATCATTTGAAAATGTCTGGTGAGGTTCTTCTCTTAAACCTTTTGATAAAAATACTTCTGAGCCTTGAATCCTAAGGAGTTTGACCAAAATAAAAGTATCATGCAAACCTCAAATTCAGATATATTCGTATAGTGTTCATCTGTTAAAATAATCAAGCTAAGGTGTCCAAGCAAGACTAACATATCATTAAGGTAGAAAGTGTTGTCTCCTCTGGAATATTATGTTAAATGTTACTGAAATCAGGACACATTCTGCACTTTATTTTAAGGGTTGGGGGACCACAGGAGAAAAAGCTATGTCTTTTCCAAAAATACTTCTGGTCTAGAAACTGTATGAGGAGCGCCTAAAGTCACTTGGTTTGTTCAGCCCAGAGAAGAGGAGACAGAGGGGTGACCTCATGGCGGTCTGCAGCTTCCTCACAAGGGGAGGACAAGGGGCAGGTGCTGATCTCTTCTCTCTGGTGACCCATGACAGGACCCGAGGGAATGGCAGGAAGATGTGCCAGGGGAGGTTTAGGTTGGACATTAGAAAAAGGTTCTTCTCCCAGAGGGTGGTGGAGCACTGGAACAGGCTGCCCGGGGAGGCAGTGACGATGCCAAGCCTAACGATATTCAAGAGCACTTGGACAACACCCTCAGACACATGGTATGAGTTTTGGGGTTGTCCTGTGCAGGGACAGGAGTAGGACTCAATGATCCTTGCAGGTCCCTTCCAACTCAGGACATTCTATGATACCATGATTCTATGACTTGTGTGATAAAAATGGATCCAAGTAAACATAACTGTTGATATTCCCCTGATTCTCAGACCTGCCCAACAGACAGCTCACAGATGACAGACTGCTCTTCACCAGTCATGTGTCCCTTAGACATCCGAGCAGGAACTGCCTATACAGTGCATCACTCCTTTTCTGGCACCAGAGCTGCTCTGTCCAAGCACAGCTAGGCTGTCCAGCATTGGCAGTTTTAAGTAACCTGGTGAGAACATAGGCTCTAGGCAGGGCCAGCTTCAGAGCTGATGCACTGGTCCTCTCTAATCCACAGAAATGCAAGTGGCCAAAGACTGAAATTGTTTTTCAGTATTCTCAATTTCCCTGCTTTTACCTCTGAGTGATTATTGCTTTGCCAATTCTGATTTGGCTGCTGCTTCTTTAATGTTTGATGGATATAATCATGAGGACACTGGGAAGGTACATCACAGTCATTTTCTTCCTGCGACATTTTATTGGCTCTGCTCAGGATCTGTTCACAAACACAACAGCTCCTGCCACTTCAAAGCAGATGCAGCCTATTTGCAAAATTGGGAAAATAGGGTCTCCGGGGAAAGTAATCAATTCATTGGTAGAGTAAAAGTATTTGTGGCTTCAGTAACTCCGTGCAAGGGACCAGCTGTGCCAGCAGGTACCAGCACTCAGGCAGCACTCACCTCGTGGAGGTCGCAGCTCAGTGATGTTCTCGGTGGCTTCATCATCCGAATCTTCAGTTGCTACCACCTTGTACCTGTTGCTGCTCTGTTTGTTCAGTACATGTGGGACCTGTAGAGCAGCCTCTCTCTCTGCAGCCAGATCCAAATCCTGCTGAGCAAGGTGGGCCCTCAGCTGCCTGATTTCAAACTAGAGGAAAAAACAACACCACATACTGATGTCATATAAGCATGGCCAGACGTCTATATTCTACAGCTGG
This sequence comes from Phalacrocorax aristotelis, assembly GCF_949628215.1. Classification (NCBI taxonomy): domain Eukaryota; kingdom Metazoa; phylum Chordata; class Aves; order Suliformes; family Phalacrocoracidae; genus Phalacrocorax; species Phalacrocorax aristotelis. The sequence continues at coordinate 34,876,918 of NC_134282.1, forward strand.
GGACCTATCACTCATTTTATCACTAAACCACTACAAACTGGTGACAGTAAATACAATGTGGTTGAATCAGGATGCGACTCCAAGCCACTGATGCTCTCCCAGGGCCCATGTGAGCTGGACCATTGTTCATATTAATTTAAAAATAATGACTGCCTCATGCTGGTCTTCTATTTTGTACATGTCTGCATCCCGAAGATATTTGACAGCTTCTGGACAATTTTGGACAAAATCCTGAAGATTTTGGACAATTTTTAACATATCTAACTGCGAAATCAATTGAAATCTTTATAGAAGACCACTCTTAACAGGCATCTAGGGATTTAGGTTCATGAAAAACATCCCTAGTCTGCTAGACTTTGTAAAGAGGATTTCTGTGGAGGAAGGTTCTGTAAGCAGTACCTAGAATGGTCCTCCCCAACTAACTGGGCAAGGGGGAGGCACACCACAGTCCTCTTCCAGCTTGAAATCTTCTGTACTCAACAGTGTGCAGAAAACCCTGGGGAAGGCTGCCACTTTTCTGGCCGCTCCCCTCAAATATATGAGCTGCAGCGGTTAATGACTTTCTGCGATCAGGAGTGTATTTGCCTCATCACTGGTGTTACAAAGCAGACACTGACAAAAAGACAGAAGCTACCAGGTACAATCTGATTGATGGGCACAGCATATTTCTCTTGTGTTTGACAGCCATAGGTCTTCCACAACACAAGAAGGAAAAAAATTTTTCTGGAGAGGCTGCAGAGACCCTTTAAACCCTTAAATAGGCACTACAAGATCCCACTGTCTTTCCCTTCTGCCATCCAGCAGAGCCATGGGATTGTGTGGCACAGAGTTTCTCTTTTTTAAACTCTTTCTAACATCAGTAGTACAGCAATGACCAAGTCATATCTAATTATGGAGAGTCTGATAGGAAAAAGCAAACGAGGCGAGTAATAGGCTAAGGCATTTAAAATTTAGCATTGCTGGGCCTCCTGTAGTTCAAGGCCTGAAAAGCCATAGGAAAGCATGATGCTATGGTGAGCCACACTGCACCTGTCGCTCCACATTTACAAATGAGATGGAATTAGCACCTCAATTCTTGAAAACTGGTGGCTAACAGCATGTAGGATAAATGAACCTGGTTCTGGCTTTTGCCTCTCAGATGCTGACTCAAATTACTTTGTTGTGAGATTTTGGAATCTGTAAGCAGACCTAGTTTGTTCCACTGTGGTCCACATCAGACATGGTGCAAACCCCAGGCATGCTGCAGAGCACCAGCAGTTCCTCCAAGCTGTGTAAGTGACTGGAGGGGAAACAAGACAGAGTTTCCACAGGTTTTAGAATAAGAAAAAGAGGAAAGAAAAAAGGTATTCCAGTTTGCCACATCTGGAGACTATCTGCTTTCCAGAGCATAAGGGAAGGAACCACAGTGACTGGAGGGCCCACTGCAAGACTCAAATCTAGAGCACAAAAGGGCACTACAAGCTTTCCAGATCACATTCAAACCATCTGATATAGGGATCTAACAAAGCATGCAGCTTTTTCTCTGTCTTGAATTGAGTGGAAAGAGGTCTGGCAGCTGCAGACAGCTGGCCACATGAATTGCTCATTGCTCTTAACCAAAGGACCTCTGGCAGTGGCAGTCAGAGGAGTGAGGCAGTATCAGCAAATGTCAAAATATAGCCCTGCTCCTTGATTCCTTCAAGGAAACCTCCATGGCAAATCCCAAATGGTGTTTTTTGTGTTAACCTACCAGCTAGGAAGAAATAGCAAACAGCTAGTGCTAAGACTTTTCCCAGGCAGCCTTGAGCTTCCTGAGGCTTAAGGTGCCTGTGCCATGCCAGAGGTACCATGAAAGCACTGTCTGGAGTTCAACTTTACAACACAGAGAATTTCAGGTTTCACCCTTGACTTGAAAATCCCCAAATATCTTACATCTCACCTTTAAAGGGACAAAGGTACCTTTCCAGACAGTCCCTTGGTTTAAAGGAAGAAATGCACTCAAACATGACAGACAAAAAATTAATTACTGCCTAACCATGCCTGCTTGCCTAGCTCAAACTAATAGGCAGTAAGAATTAGGCACCATTACTGTTTTTCTACATTTCATATTTCATCCTTCAGAAACTTTCCTGTCTGTCAGAAAAAGAAATATTGCCCCTAAAATGCTTAATTCTGGCCTAGAGGCAGGATATGATTTCTTTTTTCATGGAAAAGAAAAAAACTGGCAGGTATTTTATAACACAAATAGATAAAACTACCTAGAAGTCAGGTATTTAACCAGCTTAGGCATTTACAAAGATTGGCTGAACCTTGTAACAATCAAAAGCTTGAAGGGAATCACTGCATTTTACAGACATGAAAAAGGAATCTTACGGTGAGCCTACAGCAAAAATGAGGGAATAGACCAGACTTTCTGGTGCCCACTTACATGTTCCAATCGATAAAGCAAGCATTTCCAAATATTCAGATATTACTGTCAATCTTTAAAACTTCCATGCCCAGTCACCATCCAGTTTTTAATAGATGAGTTCATAGATTTTATTGCTTAATACGGCTCTGCCAACAGGCGATGAACTACTCAGCCTGGCATGCTGGACAAAGTAGCAGTCTCAAGCCATTGCTTGAGGGGTCACCATGCTGGACAGCTACACTTTGCCCGAACAAGTCTTTATTTCCTATTTACATGGCAAAAATTACTATCTTGGATGAATCCCCACCACACAGACAGCACGAGAAACTGGAAACTACGGCAAAAATGACTACCACAGTTATTCAGGTGAACAGCTACTACTGCTGGTAATGTCAAAACCAGAAGAGGCTTTGCTGCCATCTTACGTTTGAAAGACAGAAATACATGCTTGTGCCTACAGCAGCAGCGGAAGCACCTGCTTAAGAAGATAGCCCAAACATCACATGCTAGCAGAAACCAAAACCTAGACCTGATGTCTTGGCTTGTGCAACACTTCCCTCATCCACTGCTTCAGGATGATAAGTGTATGCAGGACTTGCAACTTTTTAGTGATATGTGAACCCTCTTCTATTGCTAGCTGCAAATACAATCCACATGCTTGTCTTATTTTCAGCTCTTAACACTGAGCTAGTTCAGCTGGTCTAAAATCCAGAACTGAACATAAGACTCTCAAGCACATATGAGGATTGGATTCCAAGGCACAGGAAAGCAGCACAGTGCTCTGGACTTCAACAGCACGTGCAAGGTGAATAATAGCACACAGAGATGTTCAGAAAGATAACAGCAGAAACTGATGTTGCCTACAAAACCACGCAGCTGCAGCTGGTTAACACAGGCTCTCCCTTCCACTTTTCCGTTACCTCAGATGATCAGCTTCCAGGTCCCATTCATGTTTGCCCTAAAGTCTATGTAGTCATTAAAACAGTGGAAAGCTAGAATTAAATACTGTTGTGTGTGTAAATGTCATTTTTTTATTGAAAGAGAACAGGGCATTCATTGTATTAATGGTGTCCCGCATTCACTGTTCCTGATGCAAACTGATCCATACGTGTTCCACAGAGATGCAGAGAACCACTCTGTTACAGACACAGAGCATAAGACAGAGCCAAAACCCAACTCAATATATTGCTTCCAAATGCAAACCCAAACTCTAAGTCTCTAGCATGTTCAAAAAGGGACTGGGTGGGATGGAAAAATCACCATTTATCATAAGGATTGATTTAGGAAAATGAAAGTACATTCAATAAAATATCTAGCAAAAGTTAAAAAAGAAACAGATTTTTTTGCTCACAAAAGGCATGTATCTACTTCGGAGATCAGTTCAGTATTAACTGTTTCCAATTATTACTTCAAAATTATCCCAAGATATTGCAGAAGCTGGAATACAGTTTTGGCCACTAAAAGCAACCCACTAAAAACGTAGGTTAAGTCTAAGAGAAGTGGGTGTTCCTTACAGGTGTAATTCAATGAGAAACTATATGAGCAAATTATGTTGTAGGCGCTTATATTTATTGAACATTATATTGAACACTGACCTCAGGCAATTCTAATGTGTAGAAGAGCTAATGAGATTGCTCTGACTGCATGTCATGCAGTCCAGGCAGAGTTAAATAAATCATTAAAAGGTATAAAATATAACAGCGTTTTTAAGTAAAAATTCTGGGCCAAGTTAAACACAAGAAATTTCTATTTGCAGTAGGAACTGATGTAGCTATCTGCAGACTTGGGCCTCTCTAATACAGAGTATTGCAGGAGTGCTGTACCAAGAAAATTATTTTTCATATTTTCAGGTGGACCATCCTTCCTTCAGCCTATAAGGAAGGATGCATATTACACATATAATGAGAAAATAAAAAAGAAAAAAAAAAATCATACAAACTTATACTACGATTTGTTTGAATTAAGACTTACTCATAGGTATCAGCTCTGTGTTAAGCATCTTGTAAATCCCGCAGAAAGCCAGTGGGCAAATAATGCTGTTGGTGTGGAAGATAACTTGATGTGATCGAGGAGATTAAGGCAACCCATCTCCTGACTCAAGATAATTACAAAATGAGCACTGGTCCACTCAAAACAGCTAGTGACATTATTTATCAGGACCTATGATATTATCATTAATTATGTATACTTTGGTAGCTTTTGGTGGGTTCTTTTATCAATAAGTTCCTAACACACTTTGCAATGAAAAAAATATATTTGAAAACTTCATAGAACTACAGCATATTGCAGGCCGAAATGGACCTGTGAAGGTCATGTAGTCCAATACCCTGCCTAAAGCAAGTCCATTTAGCTCAGGGTGCTGAAAGCCTGTCCTGTCAAGTTTTGAATATCTCCAGGGTTGTATATACCACAACCTCCCTGGCAATCTGCTCCAGTGCCTGGCCATTCTCCTAGTAAAAATGTTTGCCCCTATATTTAATAGGAATTTTGCACATTCCAGCTTGTGTACTGTCACCATGCAGCTCTGAGGAGAGCCTGGCTACACCCTCCCATGAGGGAGTTGAAGACAACAATAAAGGTTCAATACACCTCACTAATGTGAAAAAAACACTTATTACCAAGAAAAAGGGAGATACAGACCTTCTCACATAAGAATGAGTAACTAGGTTGTCAGGCATGAAGAGAGTTCATTGATAGTAAATTTACACTTACTTAGTGTTTTCAAAATTTGTTATGTGTTGTCCTCTCATAGCACTAAACTTGGAAATATTTTGCCAGGAAACAAACCAGAAAGAACTATGGGGCGCACTTGTGTACTTCCTCGCTTAAAGATTAGGTGATTATTTATAAGCAGGTAAAATGACAGAGACATACCCAGAGCTTCAGATAACATCTCAGTTTAGATGCCTGTTTTATAAAATGCGCCACCCATCCTATTTGATTTTTACAACATGCATGTAAAACTCAAAAAGGGACAGACTTAGCAGTGAATCATCTAGTACTTCCCTTTAATGGTCTAGCAACAGAGTACGACTGACATAGTTTCAGAGAGATCAATGAACATTTTAGCCAGAAGCTTACTCGTGTCTAATGCAGGAGCAATAACTTTGCTCAATTCTATTAGTGCTGCTGTACAGAATGCCCTGCCCTAAAACTCATCTGCTGCTGGGATACAATCCAATGTTTATTTCCATTAGTTTAGCCATTGTTGGTAACAATAAAAATCAGGAGACAGTTGCAAACTAATGATTTATGGGAAGAATGAAACACGGGATGACCTTGGCTGCCTTCCATTCATGAAGAAAATGACTGGTAGTTAGAAATAAGTTAAAATTATTGCAAAAGGATAACATAAGTTATTTCTCCGATAGGTAATTTTACCAGCTAAATAGCCCTGTCATTAAACTAGCAGCTGTTTTACAAATTATATTCCAAGATAAAAAAGAAATTATAGCTTCCATAGTTGTTGCAGCTTTGAGCATGATGAAAAACCCACTTCTATAGGAGCTGACAGAAAAGGAGCTCTTGTGATAAGGCTGAATACATAGTCCTGGCTGGACTGTACTCAGCTGAATGGCTCTTGTGGAAGTTAAGCAGAAAGGATCATGTAAGTAGATCTATTATCAGAAATGGAAATTCCTTTTCAGGTGATATCAGAAATGGAAATTCCTTTTCAGGTGATGCCAGAGGAAAAAAGCAATCTTCCCTGACTGGAATTTGCATGTTAATGAAACTTTGGAACTTTGCTTTGCAATTTAAGTTATTCTGATAAAACAATACCCTCAGCAATATACTCTGTTCATATTTTTATAGTAATTGCAGAGGTACTTTTTTACCTTTTACCTTTACCCATTGCTTGAAATCCCTGTTACTGTGATTGTTAATGTTTCTCATGTTTTGTGAAGTCCTGTACAGCCATCTCAACCCTTTCAGTGTTTTCTGCCTTGACTGCCCTCATACTCCACTCCCTTTAGATAACTACTTTCTTGGCCAATGGAGAATAAATAAAACAGAAAAGTATTCAAACAGTTTCAGTGGGGCACTACAGAGAACAAAGCGGTGGTCCATGCAACTATAATTTCTAAAATATATCCTGGTTTTCAGATGTATGGCTAGCCAAAAATTAACATCTGGAAAAAGTTTTTGTGTTTGCAAAAGTATGTCTCCAATGTCATTCAAGGATGGAAATGTACTTTATAGTTGTGATACCTTATCACTGGCCAAAAGAACATACAACTGACACAAGAAACAGAATTCAGAAAGTAAGATGAAGGGAGGTTGCATCTTTCCTGCTTTTATTTTTTTAAAGCAGGAACTCCATTTTGCCTGTCGTGTGTTAAGTACCAGCCTCAAAACAGGCGGGCATGGGACTTCTCAGAGAACTGGCCACCAATTATTTTTGTTTTAAATCCCAAACAAAACAGGTTATTTTTTCCCCCAATTCTTCTTCAGAAATAATGAATATTTTTTCTGAAACTTTCATAATAATTTCATCTGCAGAAGATGCCAGACCTTGAGGATGTCAATCCCAATTGCCTGACAAGCGGCAAAGCAGTAAGAAACTGAACACAGGGTCTCAGAAAAGGAAGCGCTGGGAAATCTTTCTAACAGGAATGTTTTCAGCCCTGTCTATAATTAGTAAATAAACACAAATCATCAGTGTGGTCACAAAGATACACGCTCAGGATGACTGACTATCTACATCCACTGCTGGGATGTAGACAATCATGGTGGCTTGCCCATTCTTCCCACTTGGGCTGGCACTGGTGGGCCCCAGCGTGTATCTGAGGCAACAGGCCAACCCCTATGGGCAGTTCCCAGCTATCCCATCCACCTGTGCCAGAGGTGGTGCCGTACGGACAAGGCAAACTGGGACCCCTCCCTGCCAGTGCTCCAGATTTGAGAGCAGCCAGACCACCATAGGCAACCCTTCATTCAAAAACACACACGTGCACACTTAAACTCCACAAAGGACCAATCCTTTAAAAAGGTCAGGAAAGATGATCAAATGAAACAGCAAAAACCTGGCAGAATTTTAGACATTAAATACCATTAGGAGACATTTGTCCCACCAGATACTGTACACAATGTTAATGTGGATATTATAATGCTGATGACTTGTTCTCAACTGAATTACGAAGCTATTAATTTACGAAGGAAGGATGCAGTACTTGTGTCAATGTCTTATGTTGCTAACTGTAGCAAATTAGTACATTTACCTCATATTATACAGCTGAGACATTTCTTTGGCAGGAAGTCAGGACAGTAAAATAAGAGGGATTAGTATGCTGTCATTTTTGTGTAGTCCATATTTTTCCATAGCTGGTGACACTTGAAAGCTAGGAGAGAGCCTGCTGTTTTCACGATTTACTCGTCTACCAATGCAGTATCTCTTTGTGCTTGATGCACAGCTAATGCTGTAACCATCAGAACTCATATGAGGGCTACTATACTCACACATTTTGCAAGCCAGGCATGCATATATGGAGTACATGGATCAGAATGGAGAGTGGCAACAGCTGCTCCTGAACCCCACTTGGGAAAACAAACCCATCTTTACTCAAAGACTATGAAATAGTAACACCAAAAATTGTTTAGAGATTGAGAGTTTATCTGGCTGCATAATACATTTACAAAAATGAATGTTTTCAAATTTATGATTGTAAAGAATTTTAGCTTAATAGCATGGTCTGACAGACTACTGCAACAGGACTCAAGAAATCACTGATTTGCCTAATGCGTTTAGTCAATGGATAATCTGTCCCCTGTAAAATGGGGTATATACCATTTCCCCATTTGTTTCACAACTATGACAGAAGCATTAATCACAATATCATTATGCAATGTTGTGATGAAGAGGACTGTACTTTTGCCACTGAAGATACTTACATAGTTGGAAGTAACTCATTTTTGGCAAAAGTCAAACCTAAGGTTTAGAAATTTGTTATGGTTAACACAAGAGACTGTCAAAAACAGCATTATGAAATGGCACACACTGTCAACAGGTCTTCCAAATGTATCCCATAGATGAGGCAACATAATGCCACCAAGACTTCTTTACAGAATCCTAGGTTGAGATTCAGGAGACCTGGAACTAAATCTAAAAGGCCATTTGGGGACCTAAATACTAATGGTTTCACAAGTATTTTAGGTTCCTCGGTAAAAGATGGGCACCTAAATCCCTGCTTCAGATTATGTACCTTTTGGACAGTTGGTCTGTTCCAGGACAAGTTCCTTCTCCTCCTGTCTGCTCGGTCCTTCAACTTTTTGACTGATTGAGACATTCAGACTTACAGGTCTCCTCATTGTGTATTTGAAAAGCACCTACCACAAGTGGGGAGTTGAAGCTAGAAATCTCCAGGCTTTATTTGGACACCTTATAGTTATCCTTACAACTGAAACAAGAAGTAAGTCACTTGGGGAATCATTTCATTGTGGCTTGATGGTCACCAGAATGCCCCACTTAGCCTGGGTCTTAACATATATACCTGGTTTCTACTTTAAAGGAGATTATTCAAGAACTCATCTGCATGAAACAAACTGCAAAAACTCCTGGCTCATTGTCCAATCAGTGATTTTACACCTTTTTCATGTAAATATATTCATTTGAGATATTTTAAGCATCACGTTCCCTTACCTCAAGACTGAGTCACTGACATTTCGGGGCCTGGGAAGAATTTTAAATCTTCACTTGCTTCCTCCAACTAGAAGCTTCTATTGCAATACTTTGAGTCTGCCAAAAGAGTCTCTGACTGACCTACAGGGAAGCTGCCTTCTGCATTTAAAGCAGGGAGATTCATTAGCTTTCAACTGCATATACTCTTCCTAGGAATACGGCCGTAATATACCTGCAGCCTCCAACCATGGCAATAACTTTTGCATGTTCTTAATATTATGTTAAGCTATTTGTACTCATTCAATAAATTACATACTGGAAGCGTTCTTCTTCCATTCTTCACATTTGTTTTCTTCAGCTAAAAAACATAAGCACAGCAGCAGAGGGAGACAACTACTGTTTGACAAATAGCATGCTGATAATATCCTGGCTGCAGCTAATACTTCCTTAACTCTGAGACTTGCCACCTTACAGCAGAAGGCCTAGTGATATTTCTCAAACCTTAGCTTGCAGCGAAGTACATGAACTGTTTGATTTGCCATGACAAGCTATCCGTAAATAAAGACATAACTGAACTTTACCCCTTGTTCTTGGCAGATCTGGGTTAGTCTTTCCAGCTGTTCATCTTGAATAACCTTTGCCTTCTCATATTGCTGAATCATCATCTCCATCTCCACTTTCACTGGAAGGACATAGGCTGGAAAACACAAATAAGCACTTAAAGTAACCCAGCTTGATTTCTTTTTTTTTTTTAATCAGAGGGAAAGCCTTTACAGACCAGAGAATGTCACCCCTTTCACTTATATCTAGAGAACCAGAGTATTTCTTATAGAAATAGCACTAGAGTATTTCTTCTGGAGCAGGATTTCTAACATGTGAAATGCAAGTCATCAGCAGGGTCCAGATCTTGTTTGGTCAGACCTCTATTTGCCTGGCCGAGATGAAATGCATTCCACATGCTCTTCCTAGCTTCTGCTCCACTAATACCCATCTTTTCCAGTGTTTACCACAGATTTCCTGAACTGCTGGTAGGATTTTCTGCTTAAAGTTAGGCCCATCCCCTCTAAAACTGAACAGCAGGGCTTCCTTCGGAAAAGAACTATTCCAGAGCCCTAAGCATTTAATTCCTAGACTTTGTGGTAAGAAATAAGTCCTTAATGGAAATAGCAGACTAAGAAGGACATTTTTAAAAAACAAAAAGTCATTTATCTTCTATTGCTTTTCAAGCTACAGCCCAGTTTTCAATAGGTCTTCTGTATGTCTCTGGAAATTTTCCTCTTGTCATAACTATGGCACACTCAGACTGATCAGCAAACCTGTTGAATGCATATTGCAACACTTGGTATTTTCTGAAGCCACGTAAGATCCTGAACTTTTCTTGTACACTTCAATCAGAGGGCTATGAACTTGCCTCAACTCAGAATACAGTGTATTCCTGGGCATTTAAACCCAAAATAACAACTTGACTCTGATCTTTCACACATGAACAAAGTTACCCTTCATTTATTCCTTTTCCACCTCTTTTCCCTGTAACCTGAAATGCCTGAAATCACTGAACACAAAGTAGCCTACACTAAAGTCCTTGCTTCTGGCACAGTCACTGGTTCTGCTGTCTGCAACTTTGACTTGCTGGGGTTTTCTTATCTCCCCTGGTGCTTCCCCACAGAGGTCTGTGCAAAATAGTACCGATACATGCTTCATTATCATGCTGTACAAAATGCCAGCATTGCAGAAAGCACCTTCAGCATGGAATCCCCAGGGTAAGAAAATGCTCCTGGGATCAGACATAAAAATTATATTAAGACAAGAACTTGGAAAATAAAGCCCCAGGACAGAGCTAGCTGTATGGAAATGGGGAGGGTTCAGCAAATATCAGAAAAGCAGATTAGAAGCAATTATTTTGCAGAATCAAATTACATCTGGTGGCAAAAGACAGGAAGCAGGTCAGGGCATTTACTTTACAGGATGTGAAGGTGTGTAACAGAAAAACAAACAGATCAATTATAGAGGCTTGTAGTAAACAGGAGATACAGCCATGAACTTGAGACTTACTCTCCTCCATGGGAGTAATAACTCTCTTCTGTTCAGTACTTATTTTAAAATGTAAGAGAAAAGAGAACAATAGAAACAGTGGTGGCAGATTTTAAAAAAATCTCTTTTTTCTCAGCCTGCCAGGTAATTCTTGGAGCCACAAACTGAATCACCACTTACCATCAATGATCCTCTTCACTCTCCATATTCGTAGTGTGATAATAAGGCTGATAGCATCCCACGGGCTGCTGGGGCCATTAGCAACTGTTGAGGCCACCATAGGTGCCAAGGACAAGATTATGACAGCACCATCAAACACCTAGAGAGAAATCAGTTTTTCCAAACTCTTCCAAAAGATCATAACCCTGCCATTCCTGCTTGGGGTCTTGAAGGGCTCCCACTTTGCCCAAAAGAAATGCAATTATGGTACTTATTTGGAAGGGATATGACAGGTGGCCAAGCCCCAGAAAGACTGCATCCTTTTTAGGTAGCCCAACAGAATTCCTTAGTGCATTTTATGAGGTGAGGAGAGACAAACTGTGGTGGGAGGGCAGAGAGAGAGAAAGGTATTTGGAAATGCTGGCCAAAATCCCCAAGCAGAAGTGATGGACTAAATACTATTACAGCCAAAGAGTTTTATTATCATTGGTATTTATTACCTGTTACTTGGCATAATGCCATCCCAAAAAAGGATACAGTTCCTGCTCATAGATATTACTGTCTAAATGAAGAGATCAAGAGACAAGTAGAAAAAGATGGAACAAAGAGGCTTGATGGCTCTTGGCCATGTCTTGACTACAACATGTGTGTGGGAACAGCTGTGCATCAAGACAGAAAGACTCCCTGCTCTCACCTTTATTGGGCAGCTAGGTTTTCAAGGGTTTTGACAACTGGGACTATTCAGAATGATTTGTATAACACTGGTTGCATTGTGGATTAGATCAGAAAAGGCCATCGTGCAAAATAATAGACAGAAATGCATGAGTACATTTCAGAGCAAACTGGCAATAGTGTTGTGTCTGTCCTCCACCTGCCTAGCAGGGTAGAACAGAATACCATGTTCTCATTCCTACTGAGACCCGTCCCAGCTGCCAAAGACCACTGATTAATGCCTTGCATAAGGAGGCAGGACATAGATTTTAGAAGCATCACACATTCAGAGTTGTGCATAGCAATTCAGTGTATTGCAAAGAAACACTTCTTACTGCCACCATTTGATGGGCAGTGAACAATATCACTCCATTCCAAATTACCAAAATAAATTATCAGAAACTGCTGCATTTAGACTCAACAAAAAGAATCTCTGGATTGATAATTTAAATTTCACTTCAGTTTTTCAGCAAAACAAGTTAAAAGGTTTATAACTTTATTACAAAAATGTGCAAGCCTGTAGATTCACTTAAGCTCTGAGAAAACCCAAATTTTCTTCTGGTGCATCCTGTGCAGTATTAGTCTATCAGACAGTAACGAGAAGGAGCTTTTAATTTCCCTGATCTCCAGATTTCTGCTCAGATTGCGATTATATGTTACTTACAACACATGCATTCCTTATCTGTCTCTGTAATAGTATACACATTCTACCTCATTTCTGAGGTACAAATTACAGTGTTTATCGTTTTGCCAAACCATTATTTTCTATCAGAAAACTGCACACAATTTTTTAAACCAGTTCTAATTTAAATTTGATTATGGCAATTGGGTTACACAAGTCACATGCCAAATTTTACTCGTATTGCTCATTATCTCAGGGTAACAGTATCAGCAGTTAGACTAGCACAGCTCTAGCAACAAAACAGACACGTAGAGCAAAGCCCCTGCAATCCCTTCCTTAATAAAGTATTTTCAGACGTTGCACTCCTCTGAGTCTCTTACAGAAAAAGGGACTGCATCATACAGCTATATATACATGCACATAATGAGAAGAACATGCATATTTATCTGAGTTAAAACATACTGTATTGCCTCAGGTCTATAACAAATCCACCCAAAGCAGTTCTTAATATTCTTACTGTGTCTGCCTAGAAAACCATACAAAGAGTAAGACTGCTTACCTCTACTTTGTTTTCAATGTAATCCCATATGCCAAGGACCACAATCCTCAAAATAGTCTAGTAAAATAGATTGGGGGTGGGGAGGGAGATGATGAAGGTTATTGTAATTTTAGATATCATTTAGTCCGTTATCTATTTAGGGGATCATTTTTTGTCTTATTTAAGCATTACGCATTTCTTCTGAATACTAATGAGGATCTAGAAATAGCTACACTTATGTATTATGAAAGCAAGTATTGCTTTCCAACCACTATATTGACTCAGTGAAACTTCCATGAACAAGTTCCACGTTCAAGTGTTCATCAGTCTTTTCATCCTCCTAAAATTTCTCTTTTAGACTTGTGATATGTAAATTACCAACCCTCCCTATCCCAGCCCCCTGACCCAAGCCTATAAAAGATCCACTGCAGGGCCCCCTCAGTTCAAATGGGGGAAGATTATCTTTTCTTGCCATCTTTCATGTGCCAGTGCTTATTGTGTTCTAAGAAAAGAGGCACTGCACCCCCTTGATGCCTAAAGATACTGACGTTTCATCAGTCTAAAGAGCAAAGGCTCTTTTTCTCCCCCTCTGAAGTACAGGGCTGTTGTCTTACTATAAAATCCCAGAAAGTCATACGATAAGGGAGAAAAATATCCCTGTGATCCTCCTCTATTAAGCAAAACAGCTGTAAGTAGCATCAGTAGCTAGAAAAGAGGAATAAAGAAAGAACACAGAATGAACCAATGGTGAATTCCCATTAAAAAAATCCAATGGCATCTTCCCTAGTTTTTAACCTGGCTTTCAGAAGACAATAAAAAAATAAAAATCAATCAACCAACTCATGACTGAAATTGAATTCACATAAGAGCATAACTGATAGGGATGTTTTCTGCCAATGGCAACATCAAAGTCAGATTTTGACAGACACTACAGTCATGAAGAGTCTAACTGCAGCTGTGTGCCTTGCAAAGATCAAAATGCTACCTTCTCTGTTAAAGAACAGTCCTAATGACAGAGATCTCGTCAGGCCTATGCATGAGGGATGACCATGCCAAGAGCTGTGCAGAAAAAATTGACTGTGATGAATATATGTATCTCCTCTTCATTACAAATGCAAACATATTAAATCCCAACCAACTCTGAATTTATGCCAAACATACCGGCACTAACCAATTGCAGAACAACACTGGATTTTTCAGTACTGTTCCTATGTGTGGTTTTGCCAAACCCCATGAGCCCAATTGTCTCACTTGGCCTGGGATGACTATGCTGAGCTCTATCTTGGCACTCCAAACCTGGATAACGGCACTTAATCCTGTTTTGCAGTGGGAGTCATGGTGCTTTCAGAGTCCAGCCTCATACCATCAATGAGCAGGAAAGTGAACCAGCCAATGCTTACTTAGAAATGGCGTATGTGAAGCGTTGGCCAAGTCTGGCTGTGAAAGGGAGTCGCTAGCCAGAAGAGAAAATGCAGCATACTCTTTCCTCTACAAAAAACTATGAGACTCTACATAGACACCAAGAACTGCTAATGCTGCTGGTCTGTACTCCTAAAAAGAACATTTTACTTCCAAAGCATTTACAAATGCAGCATAAGAACAAGGCTATTCACAGTAATTTCCCTATTAACCTATATGCTCAAGGTTTATATGCAGAGGAAGAAATGCACAACAGCAGCTCCTCAAATCCCTTAATGACTCCAAATTCACCAGCATGATGTGATGTAAGCGTAAGGAGTAAGCACACACTCTGCTGTACAACCAAGGCACTCCTGCAGCCTCAACTCAGGCCCTGAGCAGAATACTTTCAGGCAAAAGCATCCTATCTCCTCCCTAAGCACCTCCCTCAATCCCCATTGAGAAGTTGCACAAAATGCTTAAGTACAAGTCACTCATGAGCCCACAGGTTCAGCTATACAGGTTAATCTGGGGTCTGCCACAGCAAGTTCCACAACAGGTAACCGTCGGGAAATGCATGAGGAAAAGTAGTGCCCTTCTTTAATGCTTGGGATGTTACTGTTCCTACAGCAACCCTGTAGACAGCATACAGAAATCAGGCTCATTTTCTTCTACAATTAGGCAGCACTTATGAAATCTAGGTCAATGAGCAACTAAAGGATGTCTGAATACTTAACACATTTACAGTAACTGATGGTGAAAATCCTTCTTCCTTTGGACAGGCGTGCACCAAGGTATTTTCACTTAAATAATAAGGCATATCTGCACAAAGAAAATAGAAACACTGTCTCACAACCCTAAATATGATTTAACATGGTGCTGTTGAGGGAACATAAAAAAGATTTCCCTTTCTGTTTTTTCAATTCCTAACTGCAGTGTTTAAATCAGAGTGTGCTACAGTCATATTAATGGGTCTGAGCAGTCCCACAGGCTGAAAGCTAGCACAAGTGTTTTCATTTTCAGTCTGCTGGTATGAATTGGCACAAGTCAGCAACGACTGGAAGGCTACTCAGCAGACATTTAATACAGTAATGGTTGTTGGTGCTACCTCTAGAAGATAGGTCTCTTCACAAAAAACGCCTTGATGATTAGCATCTTTGCTCTCAGTTAGAGCAGACACACTGTAGGACGGGAGAGCGTGAGGGCGGAATGAAACCAGAGATGCACTCTCCAGAACAAAGTGGGCACAACTGAGGGTTAAGCTTTAAAAACATTTGTTCCATATTGAAGGTCTTAGAGCTATGCACCACACATTATCCACCAGCTTACCACTCTTAAGAAAAGAAAACCCACATCACCACTGAAGTTGCAAAAGCCATGTAAGGCTTCCTTGGTGCCCTGAGTGAACCAGGCACCCCAAGAAAGTACCATGAGTGAGTCACAGACTGCGTGCATCTGGAGGCACAGATGCTGTATGCTTACTGGCCAATCTTCACCAGTGGCAACTCCAGACTAGGTTTAGCTTTCTCTACTCTCCCTCTGTACAAAGCACAAGATCATATTCACTGCTGCTGCCATAACGCTTACCCAGAGGAGTCTGAACCAAGTAAATTTGGACTTCACTGGGCAAATCTTCCTCACTGTTCAATATAATAAATACTTTGACTGAAATGAAAGTATTGGTGTTACTTATGAACAACATTTTAGTACTTTTACTAAGCAATCAAAAATATCTTCTAAACAAATACATATTGTATTTCATTGTGTACTTTCTCTGTACAGAACTTAAAAAATTAGAACCTGTAGCAGAATCTGAAAAAAAAACAGACGGAAATTAATAATCCAGGGAAATTCTTACATACTGTACATAGACCAAACTGAAAAATGTGTATGAATTAAAAGAGAATTTCAACTGTAATATTCATCACAGACAAAACAAATGTTAGTCATGACTCTACCATTTGTAGACACAAGAAACTGTAAGAAATAGGGGGAAAAAATGGAGCAGCACTGCTGTTTCCTACTGATGTGTAGGCGTCTTTCAGCACTGCAGCAAATGCACACACATAGTTTTGCACTACACTACAGGCATTCTGCTTTTTTGGACACATAGATATGAAAGCAAAATATTAAATATCAGCGTGATTATTATTCTGTTAATGGCCATTGCCAGCATGGTTTTTTGTGCTTAAAAAAAACCACTTCAACTTCCCTTGACTGGAAACCTTTTATTTAGAATGTCCTTAACATTGTTTTTTTAGTTATATTTGAAATATGTTTTTTGTTTTCTGAGAAAAAGCTAATTCATTATATAAAAGCCTGTCCACTGCACTAAAAGACAGTACATGACTGAACATATCTGTTAACTTAAGTTGGAGTAAACCCAGATAAAAGTACAATTTTAAACAATTTTCAGACAGAAATGTAATTTCAAAGCTGACAGCGTCCCTTGGTGATACACAGTTGGTTGCACAACGTTAACTGTCCGCAGTGAAGTTTATGAAGAACTGTGTGATGCTGCAGGTTTTCTCTCTAATTTTGTAGGGAAACCTGGCCAAGTCCTTTGCTGAGACAGCCATGTGAATTCCCACAATCTGCATGAGCTAGCTACATTTGTCAGCTGACTGCAATGTACATTAGGTCATTTTAAATACTTTTTTGCTTGCACAGTTAATATACAATTTACTATTCAGTGACTCGCTGTGCCAACTTAACCTGCAGTGTAAAGAAATCAAAAGGAGGCAGCACAGGAGGTGAAGCTAGCCCACCAGGTTTAGCTAACAACAAAGAAAAACTCTGCCTTTCAAGATGGGGTAGCAATAGATGGGATGGAGTGGCGTGGAAAGAGTGTCTTTAGAAATGTTCTTCCTATCTTCCACTGCCATACAACTAGTCTATCTGTTACAGAGGGTCTTTACCTCTGGGTTGTACAGAAATGCTGAAGACTAAGCTTCTGTCTTTTGGATATTATCTCACAAGCCCAAATATTTATGGAAATCTTTCCCAGTGTCCCAGTTTTGGCTGGGATAGTTAATTTTCTTCCCAGTAGCTGGCATATCACTGTGGTTTGGATTTAGTATGAGAATAATGTTCGTAACACACTGATGATTTAGTTGTTGCTATGTATATGTATATTGGTCAAGGACTTTTCAGCTTCCCATGCTCTACTGGGTGCACAAGAAGTCGGGAGGGGGCACAGCCAGGACAGCTGACCCAATCCGGCCAAAGGGATATTCCACACCATATAATGTCATGCTAGGTATATTAAGTAGGGGGAGTTGGCTGGGGGGCAGCGACTGCTGCTCGGGGACAGGCTGGGCATTGGTTAGCAGGTGGTGAGCAACTGCATTGTGCATCACTTTGTATATTCTTTTATAATCATTATTATTAATATTTTCTCTTCCTCTGCTGTCCTATTAAATTGTCTTTATCTCAACCCATCGGTTTTACTTTATTTTTTTTTAACCCTATTCTCTCCCTCATCCCAACCAGGGAAGGGGGGGAGGACGAGCGAGTGGCTGTGTGGTGCTTAGTTGCCAACTGGGATTAAACCACGACACCCAGAAAGAATACCTTGTACCCAATCTGTAATTTATAACCTCTCCGGTTTGGGCCACAGAGGCCTTAGCTCATTCACTACTTAGAAGAATCTTATTTTTCCATCTTCTGGTGCGCCTGTCCTGACATTCTGCATCAGCTGTTCTAGTGCACACTACCCCCAGGCCACCAGAGCATGGAGGAACATGTTAGCATCTTTAAACTGAGACATCCTTCTGTTTTGAGTGCATAGGCATCCTCCTCACATGGTTTCTCTTCAGTCAAGGCTCTGAAAGGAAACGTGTAACTACTGACCGCACCTCACATATTACCCAGTACAAAGCACTCCCCACGTACTGTACCCTGTAAATGCTGTGGCTCTATTAGCACACGCGGTTACATAGAAATAATTAACTGCAAAAGCCTGGTGATGCTAACAGACATGAACGCAGTACATTGTTTTTCATTGACTACAACTAATACTCCATTATACCATACAGTATCCAAACGCACCTTTGCATAAACACTGCAGTTATATTTGTTCTTACATTCTCCCATAATATTTGTTCCTAGAGAGAGAATAAGAATGAATCTTAAAATGACAGCTCTGGATAGATTTGAAAGGGCTTTTCAGGAATAGAAATGGCTTACTAGAGATGCAGTATACTACCGTAAGGTGAAAACTAGTCTTAAGCAACCTTGCATCAGAAGTTCCCTCTGGGCATGATTACACTAGTGCTAATTCTTATCTTTGAAATGCACCATGTAGAAAGTGCTGGACTGTCAGTAGCAAGAGGTGAAAGCACAGATGAAGCACCGATAGAGCACACCATGTAAGACAGGTATATTCTTGGAAATGAAACGGGCAGATTGGCATTCCAAGAAGGTGCCTAGCTACATTCCTAGACCTCTACAAAACCATTTTCCCTGGTAAATACTTTTTTTTTTTGTGAAGCAAGAAAAGTGGTTAGAAAAGAAATTTCACAGTATATTAAATATTTAGTTTTTTGCACACTAGCAAAGACGCTTAAATTTACCTCTCTGAATTATATCACCGTATAAAATCCATATCTTTTTTCCTAGATCCCACCGATCAATCCCTTTAAAAACCAAAACAGATGCAGCCAGCAATGCAGTGCATTTATGCACCATGAGAAAATTTTTGTGTACATGAAATGAAAGCAAACATCCAGAAAAGTCATCACAGCTTATGGAAGATTTATAGAATTAATAAAAGATTGTTTTCTTTCTGCTTAGCTGTTAGAAGCTCACACACACAAAAAAAATGTAACAAAAGTAGCATAATTGATGTCTCTAATGTAAAATTACCAATTTGTTATGAAAAAATACATATGGGAAGGGCATTATTTTCTCTTAGTTCTGTTCTTTGGGATGTTTTTCCTTTTTAACAGAACTCTAATAGTAGGGTCTTCCTTAGTAGATTTTATCGCTTTCGAGGATTGCTATTAACAAGGAGTAAAGTATCAGACTACTATGAACACTTCCTTTTAACAGATAGGATGAGGAAAGTCTTGGTTTTTTTTTCCCCTCCTAGAAATTAAAATCTAAAATGCACGTCAGCCATAGCTGATGAAACAAATTATCAGCTAGGACCCCAGACTTACTCTACTCAATTTGAGAACTCGTTTCTTGGACACAGACACCAGAAGACTTCATTACTCCCAGGGAAACACTTGAAGTGCTGAAAGCTAGCAGAATGCCTGAGTGCTTGGCTGACCGAAGCACATACAGAGCAATGCAAACAACTGCAATTCTTGCACGCAGTCTCATCAACCTTAGTGGAAAAGCAGAACTGAACAACAGCTACATAATCACATATTTGTGGCAATGTGATAAGACTATTAAAGTACAGGCAGACTCCAATCCACTTACCAAAACACTGTGACATTCCCCATCTTCCTTTTCTCAGCCAACTATTACCAAGGCTGAATTTGCCCTCTTGACAGGGTGTAACCCCGGCCTTGCCTTGCTGTTGGTACTGGGGTTCCCCCCAGTGTCTTTCTCTTCTCTTCTGTCTTAACATCTGGGTAACATTTGGTGCACAGACAAATCATAGTGATGTAGGTAAACAGAGACAAACATACAGAATCATCACCACTAGTAAATCCTGTTCAAATACTTGGAAAAACGCAAAAAGAGCTGATGTGCACTTGACTCAAACACAGATATTTTAATGTGGAAAGTCACAGATCGTGACAGATAATATAAAATTAACAGAGTGCAATAAATTCATTTAAGGCTTGTGGCTATAACACAAGCGTAGAGAGAGCAGGACTATCCTGTGAGAGTAGCTACTTGATTTTGTTGGCAGCTGTTCTGCTGGCATTTGCCAGCCGCTGGCATGCTTGTTGCTTTTGTTTTAACCAAGCACACAGACAGTGCCTGTTTAACTCCAACATGATAGGACTGTAATTACTTGTAATACCTTTATAGCACTAGCGTTTAATTGTCTGTACTTTTCCAAAACATTCAGATTTTGTGCTGAAAGCTTTCTGGTTTTTAACAACTTTGTATTATTTGTTCTCTAAGTCTGAGCTGAGGCCTTTCTGAAGAATTATGTATCCACACTTAAAACTAATGCAAACCAAACTACAGAATAAACATCCAAACTTAGGACATGGTAACTGGCTATGGAAACAACTCTTTCTGAACGCCAGAAACCCTGATGCCTTGCTTTGAGGAAAAAGGCACTGACTGAGGGATTAATCAACCCTCAGCAGTTGCCTATTACATCCAAGCAAACTAATGAAACCTGCTCATCTCTGGAAAATCATCTTGGCATGTATAATCACAGACTGCAAAATCTCACTGTAACATGCAACCTTATCAACAAATAATTCCAAACAAAGTCAGCTGACCCATGGTATTGGGATTCAGAGGGCAAAAAGGCACCAAAAGAGTAAGTAAATAAAATTAAAATGGATTAAAAAAATATTTCTGTGATCTGCAATGTTTGCAATATTTCATAACCTCTTGAAAAATCAAAAGTTTTTGATTTGGATGAGAAAAAATTAAACCTCCTATTTTTCCTCTGATGAGATGCATTTCAATACAAACAGATGTGCTGTTGTTCATTAAACCAACCTGGCACAAGGCCAACCCCAGCAAACCCAGTAAGAAAGGTACACCTTCATTCTTTTACAGATCTGTGGTCTTTGAAGTACATCCTGTTGCTCTGTGGAGCTACCTCTGTTGCTTTAACCAAGTGAAGCACTCTGAGCTGCAAAAGGAATCAATATCCAAAAAATCTACCCCCCTTTTGCGCACCTTACGTGGCTGCCTTGTGGCATCATTTTTCTCTAGTGTAAATTCAAACCATAATCAAATAGGTGAAGGAAGATACTTTGGAAGACAGAAAGAGATGATAAAGTGAGTGGTAAGAAGTTTATTAAAAAAATAAGAACAACAAGTAGACAAAGAAAAGTAGTTCCAAATACCTAATACAGAGAGGAGAAAAGCCAACACAGATCCAAGAGGAGGTACACCAGTCAGGCAACCAGTTTTGGCTCTGTGAAGTATTTCTATTATTGTTTTCCTGCAAAACACTTCTGAACCAGTCCATCCACCTATGTGGGTACTCTGTCTCAGCAGACCTGAAACAACTAGCTTCTTCCTTGAGACAGATGAGGCCTTGAGGGTCTGTCTGCTCTGCCACAACCAACCAACTAAAAACTGTCAGCCTATGAACTGATGTATGGAAGGCATACAGGAGCAAGGCACTGTGTCTGGGTTTGAAAAGAGTGGTTGGTGGTATAAGTGAATGAAAACAGAACCTGAGACTACACCCCAGCAGAAGGAAACCAAGGACCACAGGAGAAGTTTTTTGTGAAACAAGCTCCACAAAGCAACGAAGACTCTGTGAGCGTGCATGTGCAGCCATGTTGCTAGCAGCAGCGTTACAAACTGATGCTGTTGGGAAGCTCAGGATTACAGGGAGCTCCACGGTGCTAATCCCCACTGAAGAAAGATTCTGGGGGAGAGGGGAAAGAACTTCTTTACAGGGAACAGACTCCATCTAGCAAACCTGTACCTTTGAAAATTAGGATGTGCAATTCACAAAGGAAAGACTGCAAAATTTTTTAGGTGTTTAGATTTTTTTTTCAGTCATTTTACATGTATCCTACAAGCCACAATCACCCTCAAAGGATGGGGAAAGTAATCATATCTATTTGTGTAACTGCAGCACCAGAAGACTAGGATGCAAAGCATTCTTGAAACCCCTGACTGTTATCAAGGAATCCTTTAAGAAAGTACTCACTGACAATCTGGCAACACCAACTAGAAAATCCTTGTTATGAGCAAAAATACAAAGTAGAAATGCAAAGTGATATATGTAAATAAATGTATTTCATTAATAGAACCATTGAAACAAACTGTGGTATAATATGGTGAGTATGAATTCAACACAAGCGATCTATCAATCATTTGCAGATATCAGAGCTTCCTGGGTTTTGTTTTTGTTTCTTTGTGGGCTTTTTTTGTTGTTGCTGTAACCTTCACCTAAATTTACCACAGAGTGAACACTTTAACATCTGATTGGATGATAATATCTTCTCCTGTGGAACTAGAAAAAAATATTTTCAAATATTTAAGTCCAAGCTGTCTTCCAATTTAACAACCATGAAATGTTTTTTTGTGACACATTATGACCTGAAAAAATAGCCTTAAAAATATTTTGGGGTATTTCAGAAGTAGTCTAAATGTCTCAATACCAACAGCTTCTATTTGAATAAAGCTGAAAACTATAACAGATTATCCCAATTTGGTCATTTGTTATATCATGACTACAGACTTTTCCAGTGCAGACATTCAAACAAATTTTTGCAAAGAAATTCACCATTTGTTTCATTCTCTTACTGTGTCTATACGCACCAACCTAGAACATCTAAGCTACCTACATAAATTGTGAGAGGAGATAATTCCATTCTTAAAACAGATCTTTTTGTAATGAAAACAATGGACCTTTATTCCTGAAGAATATCTTATTCCTATACCTTATACCCAGTGACACCGATAAGATTTCTGTGAGAGCAAATGGATTAAACTAGTCTTGTCCTCTGTCTGTAGTGCTTCAGATAGATTATTTCTTTTTGTAGTTTTCCAATTATAATTTGTGAGACAGTCTCTTCCATGCTTCCTTGCCAATTCTAGGCGACTGACAAACAGCGCTAATCTAAACAAGATTCTTTAGTTTGCTCAGTAGAAGCAGCAACTATTAATTTTGCTCTTTTTTTTCTTAAAGTACACTGTGCAACATTTTTTCACAGTCAAATTACTATTAAACTATTGCTAATTCCAGTGACAGCACAAAAATACTTTGCAGTTCTAAATGTGGTGAAAGACTGATTATACATACCTCTGAAAAGAAAACAGACAGGATGACTAGGCTGATCCAGTGAACTATTCCTGCAAACTGTGAAGCACTTGAAACTGCAATTAACACAATACAATGAAGCATCATTATTAGTACTGCTAAAACTTATATATGGGTGAAGCTTTCTTTATTAAATTTTGTAATGGAAGTACCAGAAAGGGGATGGGATGTAATGGGACATAGAACTCCAGCCCTGTCAGCTGCTCACCCTAATTCAGGCCAGCATGTTAGCAGCTGCAGCAGCTGTTTATTGGAGCTTTTACAGATAAGACTGCTGGTAATCACTGACATCCACATTTTAGGTCTTTGATGCTCAGTCACTGCTCCATGCTTTCACTCCATGCACTGCTTTAGTAAGAGATGTGTGACTAAATCCTGTATACCTAAAAATCCAGTTAGAATTCTGTAAGGAAACAGAATGCTCTACTATCCCCCCATCATTCCTTGTATTCAGTCTTTGACAATTTAGCTCAGATGATCAGTAATTATCTGGAAAAGGTGCTTAAAAACTAGTGCTCAAACAGGGCTTCAAAATACGTTTCTATAATCTAACTTAATAACCTAGATAGGTAGACTTTTGCACAGCTCTCCAGATGTGACATGAACAGCCATGACTGGGTCAGAATCCCATTCCTCTCAGAGCCAGATTTGACTCCAGGAAAACCAGAGTGAGAGAAGCAACAGAAAGAACAAACGTCATTGTTAATTGTCAATAAGATCAATTCTTAATAATTTAATTTTAAGGAGTTTGTGAAATGTCAGTAATTCTAATTTGTACAACAAACTTAACTTGACTATTTTTGTACAGTCTATTTCAGGAAACGTGGCTGTCATTTGGACAGCTTTGCCTTTAAGCAAGTTTCTGTGAGAACACTCAGGAAAGTTACAGTAAACAAAATAAAATTCCAGTTTAAGTAATTGGACACACAATTTCCTTTGTAAGCACTCTTCAGAAAAACAGTGACCATTAAAATCACTTATGTTCACTTCATTTTAAACTCCTCTATAAAGTCTGTAAAGGGTAAGTTAATAAGGTAATTTATGAAACTCTGGATTCTACATGCTAACTTCCCATATAGGTACTCCAAGCATGCAGATTGTTGAGGTAGTTATTCCACTTTCAAAGTGGAATGACTATAAACAAAAGTCCTTTCAGGAACTGACTCAGGAAAACATATCTGAATTCATTAAAAGTATGATTTTACAGAGTACTAAAGCCTTGCATGGACACTCACTGGCATTAAATCAGGCTTTCATTTGATTCAACTTATTTTGCTTGCAAGTAAAATGAAACAAACTCAGGCAAATTAGTTTGCTGCAAGACTACATAAGAAGCTCTATGATATGGGTTGTCTTTATGGGTTTAAATGAATCTCTTGAAACCTGGAGGATTCCCTAATAAGTAAGTTCAACTGAAATTCTGTGATCAAAGTTTCCTTCATTGCTGACAAAACAAAGCAGAAAGCTAAAAGGGTCCAGTATCTGAACTGCTGGCAACTCGTACTCTGAAGATCACATGCTCTCAAGTTTGGAATAAGGGAATGAAGAGGAAAAAAAATCTCTTTACTTCAGGGTATTTATCAGTCTACCATCCCTACAGCAGAATAATAATAAAATAGTCTGTGTGGTCTAGCAGTTTCAGAGAACTACTGTATAAAAGTTTAAGGCAATCGATGACTGTGTGCATAGAGATTCAAGACTGTGGCAGAATTAACTCAGTTCCAAGAACATATAGGGCAGGCACTAAATAAAGCACCTTATTTTAAAATTAAAACTTATTTAAATGAGAAGGAGAGGTTGTAAGAAGAAATCAGGATATGAAGAAAACTCGTAGTATGGGCTGCCACTGGAACTCTCACAGCTGGGGCTTGATGAGAGAGAGTTTGCTGTGGTGCAGCGAAGGAACTACTTATAGATGAAACAAATGGTCAAAATATGATACATTTAACATTCCCAAGATACCATCTTTACAGGGTGGCATAAAGAATAAAAAATTGAAACCATTTGTAAGCTATTTTTCAGAGCTGTCGATTGACATACAAGGCTCCAGCTGCCCCTTAGTGGACAAAAAAAGATACAGCAACCACGAATTTGGAAAGAAAACCAATTTCTGACGCTGTACTAACTGTAGCAGAGTGCTGGACACGCTGCCAGACAGTGTGCAATTAAATTGCCAGTAAAACAACGAATTTGAAAAAGCCGTTCAAGCAAGAAGCTTTTGTACGAGAGCTGAATCACTAGCCCATACACTGAATCTGGATATTTGCCTCTTCCAAAACACTTCATTTCAAAAATGCAGTGAAAAACTACAAAAACAGGAGAAGGGTCTTCTCCAAGAGGTGCTCATCCCTGCTCTGTGGTGGTTTGGATACATCACTAGGATTCAGTTTGAGGCAAAGCACCTAAGCTGTTCAGCTTCTACTTTTATCTGGAACAGAATTTCACGTTTGTTGAACTTGTAACCCTTTTTTCCCAAAATTGTAGCTAAAAGCCAAATAGTTCTGCTTTATTTCACGTTTTGCTTGTCTCTTGCTATGGGAAGAAGTGAGTGCAAATCCAGATGCTTTTTAGTCACAAAGAAGATGCTTCAGTATCAAATATGGAGTACAGCCAACCTCAGTCTACCTCCTCTCCCCTTCCCATCTCCTCAAAATCTTCAGGAGGGGTGGGATGAGGAATACACCCTGACAAACTCTGAGTGACCATTATAGAAGCTCGTACTACCAACGCTTCCCTTCGGCAGATGTTGTTCTTGGTGATGATTTCCTGGCAGATACAAACTACGCTGCTTCTGCAAGGAGCAGACAGCAGATACTCACTGCATGTTTTAGGCAAGCCCTGAACCCATCCTTACTGAGACACTGCTGCACTGCAACGAGCATTTTCTTTGCACAGCTATGCATGCACTCAGACAGGGCCCTGATCCAGCAACCAAACAGACAGGAGCAGAGCTTTTCAGCTTCACAGTTTTCAGGAAGGCCTGATGCCTTTTACAGACACACCTGCTGTACCTGGTTGCAGAGGGAGGACGATACTAATATGACTTCCTGAGTTGCTTTCCCCCAAAACTACTGAACACGAGCAAGGGACAGCATGCTCTATATTTCTGAGGAGTGGGGTTTGGAATCTGCTATGACCCTCTTTTTTTGAAATCAGGTGCAAGTGGGTTAATATACATCTGTTTCCGCATTTGCAAAACATCACAACATATTGAAACATTATTTTTTTAATGAATGTGAAGAGCATTGAAGATAGGACTAAAAAAAGCTTCTTATAAGACAGACATATATAATAAAAGATCTATTATATGCCTCCTGCTTTCTGGGGTTTCTAATTCCAGCATGAATATGCCTTGTGCTAAAACACCATAAAAGGTCTCTGTCCTTTTCATGTGTGTGACCTACACATTTGCAGATATGGTCTCCATCAGTGACACTGACAGTTCTGTGTATGGCAGACGTGCACAGTACAATGAAAGACTGCACTAAAAATACGAGAGGAAAACTATGCTCTCAAAATGTCACAGCCAAAGAATACACCAGTCTTAAAAAAAAAAGGAGGCTTCCTAAGCAATTACAGTCTATAACATGGATTAGCAGTTGTTATTATGAACAAAACTGACAGTGATGTGCCATAACATATCCTAATGCATTGGTTGATTTCACATAGAATAAGGAATAATTTAAAACCATAATTACATTTTTTATAAACAGCCTAATGGCTCTTTAGAACCTTAACGTGTCACACATTCCTCATATTACACAACTGCAATACTTATATCAGCCCCACCAAGATGGCCTTTATCCAGCTTAACAAAAAAATAGAAGGCATTCAGCTTAACAAAGTCAAAAAGCCTGAAGGGTCGATTCATTAGTTAAAATGCAAAGTAGCAACACAGAGTGGAATGGGTCCTTTCTCAGGTGCTGAGAAAAATCCATACAGGAAGGTGAAGCCTCTGACAGTGAAATCACCTGGCTCAACCAAAGCTGCAGAGCTTTTAGGAGTATCACATGCACTAGACACAGAGCAGGAACGATCCCTAAATAAAGGCTTCTTTAGAAGGTTCTTCAGAAAATAAATGGTAAGAAAGCAGGTACTGCCAGAGAAGAGTCTCCAAAACTGTGTCAAAAATCTAAGAGAAATTAACAGAAACAGTTTTTAAACTCTTTGGCTCTACAGGAAGTAACAATTCTCTACATAAACAGAAAGACGTGGCACCTCAATAAATATTGTTGAAAGCTTCTTCTTCATTCAATATTTAAGGACTTACATCCAAAATTAGCATTCCTGACCTTTTTTGAAAAGAGCAGACTTGTCCAAATTCTGGGCTTCGTCATCGAAAATGGTAAGTCACCAGAGACTACAGAAATTAACAACTGTAATGGAGTGGCTATGCTCAGAACAGCATGTACAGTATGGACAGACAGGGGTGTAAAATGGTGGGCAACAGTGTGGAAAGACAGCTTAGTAATTTATTCATTTTACAGGTTTATAAAATGGCTGCAACTATCAATAGTCCCCTAAAGTAATCCTAATATAATTGCAATACCTCTGTCTTTACAGTGAAACCTAAATTCCACTAATTATCAATTGACAAATCACAAAAATAAAAGGATTTCAACAG
This sequence comes from Phalacrocorax aristotelis, assembly GCF_949628215.1. NCBI lineage: Eukaryota > Metazoa > Chordata > Aves > Suliformes > Phalacrocoracidae > Phalacrocorax > Phalacrocorax aristotelis. Next base: position 34,904,938 of record NC_134282.1, read on the forward strand.
AATAAAAAGTTCATTTGCTCAGTTTAAAGTTGCCATAGAAGACACCAGACCATGACTCTCATGCTATGTATTCTTGCATTTATGGAATTGTCTGAACCCCATCACTGCCATTTCAACATACCGGAGATTGTATGGAGATGCTAGAGGCTGCTCTTCTACATTTAGCATAGGGAAAAATTTAGCTGCTATATGTGTTCATGTCAGCTTTGTATCATAAAAGAAAAAAAAAAAAAGAAGAAAAGGGATAATGGAGGAAAAGAGCAGTAGAAAAAAAAAGATTAAGAGGCAAAAGAGCAGCATTAGAATTTCCACTGTGGAACCTGCGTAGAGTGAATTCTGATAAAGCAAAACTTCATTTAAGCTATTATTTGACTCCCAGAGTATTAGCAAAGTAGAATGAAAATCTGTATCATTTCAGTGCATTACAAGATAGAAACCCATAATTTCAACTCCTACCCATCTCAGCAGAAGTAAACTAATAATACAGACAGCACTAAATACCCTAGCAAGTTCACCACTTCTGTCTATCCATATGCTTGTGAAAAGTATCGGAGATTAATGATGCACAAATGATCTTTCTTCTGTGTATGCAGAGGATGTCTGTAAAGGACAGACCTTTTTAAGTACTAATGACAATACGTACAGATCTCTGCATGTACACTCTGCTTGTATCCGTTGAAAAGTTGTCCTATACTGAATTTGGTCAGCAAAATACAGAAGACTGACTTCACTATACCAGGTTTCCACAAAAACGCAGTTCTTGCCTAGCCTAGTAATCACTTAAATGGCAGGAAAAAAAATCCCCACCATCCTCCCCCTTCAAAAACCACCCAGCAAGTTAAGCCTTTATTTCATCAAAATTATATTAAAAAAAAAAAAATAAAAAAAAGACTCCTACTCACACTGGAGAAGCTTTATATCTATCAGGAGCTCCAGAGTCAGAAGAATCACCACCAATACTACACAGGCTACCAGGAAACTGTTGAGACTTGCACTGAGCAAAAATACCTGCCACACAGCTGCTCGTCTCCCACAGCATGGTTTTAGCCAGTTAGATCTAAGGAAATAAAATTAAGAGGAAAAAACAAGAAAAGAAAAGAAGTAGTGAAAAAGGAAAAGAGCTAAAAAGCAGTGAACTCAAAATTACCAGTTCTGCTGTTATGGATACCCTCAGCAATAACATACAAAGACTTTGCAAAACTCACTTTTTTGGTTTCTTTACCAAGAAAATCACTTCACAGAGCACTTCCCCCTGGGGAACTCGTGTGTCTTTTCAACCCTCTGGAGCATGGGTGTTCAAATGCCTTCCAATGCACTGAGTAATGCAACCCTAATTATCATACATACTTTTCTGTTTTCTTCCTATCTTACCCTTTCTCATGTGGGGCTTTTTTTGACATACCCATGTTTTCGAGTGGGTTGTTAAAAAATAATTTTTTTCTTTTGAAAATATTTGTAATGGGAATAACAGTAGCATTGACTTCAGGAGCTAAAAGCCCATCCTGATACCTTTTTTTCCTAACATCCCCCCGTAGTTTCACTTTGATACAGTATGGTATCATTAATACTCTTTTGTAATGTTCTTGCACTAGCCCACCTCTGAAAGTTCTGATGTTTGTCTGACACTTCATATTTTCAAAGCACTGTAAATACACATTAACTAATAAAGAACTGGCATGATTTATTAACTAGGGTTTAAGAAGCTGCAAGCATACAGAAGTGTGGTGCAGTAACTCCACTATCTGAATTAAAATATCAATACACAGAAATCACAGAATCATTTAGGTTGGAAAAGACCTTTAAGATCACCAAGTCCAACCATTAAATCAATGGTATACAAGAAGATATGATGATACTGATCAATTCCAAATAAACAGCTCTAGACTCAATAACTCCTGTTATAATTGAACACTTGGAAAAACATCGCTGAACACTCCTGACATACCCACACTCAAAAATGAGGGAGAAAGTGATGCTAAGCAGTGCTCAGAGACTTGACACTTTCAAGTAGTTTCTCAGAATTAAGCATATCAACTAAATACTTGTACTCAGATTGCCTGATTACCTGACCTTAAAAGACTCCCTCAACTGACTCTTAAAACTTCAGAGATTTGACAAGTGTTACTATCGAGAACTTGCCCTTAGTTTAACTTTGTTATGGTTCTAGTCTGAATACAGAATACCCTAGATTTTAAATAGGTATTTTTAAAACATAAGGAAAAAAAGGCAGTGGGATAGGACCTTTTTGCAAACTTGAGCTGTTAATGGATTTTATTTTACATCATCTCAAAACAGGATAACTTGTCTTTACCGCAACTGTTATTTTGGGGTTTGTTTTTTGAGTTTGGATTTTTTTTTTAAACTTTCTAAAAATAATGCTAGGGAATAGCCCTGTTTAAATAGAACAGGTTTTAGTTCTATTCTCTTCCTACATTTATCCTCCCTTTTCCAAAAAGACCCATTTTGCCAATATTTTAATATTGCAGGGCAGATTTTCCTCTTTCTTATTCTCAGAATGATCAGTAGAGGGCCTAAATACATTCCTCTAAAAGCTTTGTATAGTCAAGATTTTCAAATATACCAAATGTACCAGTAAGAATAAATCAACTGTGATAACCAGCACACATTACATATAGTCATAATAATTTTTATTCAAGCTAACTATTACTTAGAGAATGCTAAAGAATGTGGAGTTACTCTGTCTGTGCAATAGTAATATTCCACTGATTCCTAAAAGCTTCTGAACAAAACTATCAGTTTACAATTAGAAAAGCAATCAACTTAAGAGGTCAAGAGCAGATCATCTGCATGTTTACACCTATATATCACTCAAAATATATAAACTTATTTCCAAGACACAAAATTATTTGAAATTTAAGCACTGAAAAACAACATCTAGTTTCACATCCTAATTTATTACACCAAGGTGCATTTGTTCAACGCTTGTCCTGTGAACGGACAGTGAGTAGCAGCTTCACATCACTGCCTAACAGACCTCCTCCAAGTCCTCTGAATCCACTGATGCTAACAATCACATTGTGCTCTAAAAGGAGCACTGGCTGGTTTCTTTTCTGGGTGCTGCTTAGCTAGTTCATTCCCTGCTACATCTATGCTCCTTATAGTAGAGTCCTCATCTTTTCTTTGGGGGTTGTTCTTTGGGTTTGGGGTTTTTTTTTTTCACTTCTTACCTCTTGTAAGGATGGACGTAAATAATAAAAGGAACAATAATCCAACTAGAAATATAGAGAAACCTGTTGACATGCTAACCACACTGACTTCTAATACACAAACCCTCCTCATCTTCTTCAATGCTGTAACCTGCCTTAGAAGACTAGTATTTCTCCCTGCTGATGTGTAAGAGCTTGTCCATTCAACAGATGAGAAATCTGGTATTTGAGAAAAAAAATTCCTACCAGAATTAGTGTGGGGTTAAACTTACCTTCCAAATCCTGGGCATTTCCCCTGCAAACCTATGTTAAGTTTAAAGCTCAGATTAGAAACTCAGCTACACAGAGCTTTAAAAAAAAAGTTAACCTACGCAGCTCACAAATTTATGAAGAGATTACATACTAACCTTATACAAGTAAAACACCTTTTTCCCCTCACTGCAGACCAAAAAAAAAAAAAAAGTGCTCTATGGATGCCATGTTCTATATGGATACAAGTAAAGTATGACTCACATCTTTACTGTGCGACTTCAAACAGGGTCATGAGGTACCTCGGTTTCTCAGTCCCTACAACAGGAATATTATTTACCTTTCTTACAATATCTGGATGAAGTAAATAAATGTACTAGCATGGGAATTTCTTGGTTGATGGTGATTCAGGCTTGTAAAGTTTTGTTATGAGACATTTAAATATATCTAGTGGAATTTTATAAGGGGTAATTCTTTTTAAGGGTATTTTCATACATGGCTTTGTGGAAAACCAATCTGTCATCATTACTGCTGGTTTTGCTAATAAACAGCCTGGAAAAAAGAACACAAGGCAAAACTGGGAAAGGTTTAACATTTGGTAAGGAACCACTACAAACAATTTGTGTAAGCTGTTAACAGCTGTCACTGTTTGTTTTCTAGTCTTGCAAACAAACACCCCAAAATCTGCATTTTACCTTACCCTGTCTGGTTTGGGTTTTGGTTGGTTTGTTGCTCTTTTGTTTGTGGTGTTTTTTTTTTTTTCTTCAGGGTGTTTTTTGTGTGTGTGTTTTGTTTGGTTGGTTTGGGTTGGGTTTTTTTGTTTGTTTTGTGGTGGTTTTGTTTGGTTGGTTTTTTGGTGTGGTTTTTTTTTTTTGTTAAACAGGAAGTGTTTGCATCTCATGAGATAGCTACGATCAGAAAACAGAAGGATGGATGAGATCCCAAATCACCATCTGAAGGAATAGAAAGGCTGTGGTCAGGAAGTGACAGGATCGCAGAAAGGCTAAAAACCAATACAAAATCTGTATGAGACAAAACAGACAGCAGAGCCTTAAGCAGGCTACAGATAGCAGCTGGAGGCCTTGAACAGTTCCAAGGAACAGATACAGCTCTGCACCCCTTTCCTGGACTGCTCCCCTAAGCTTAGTTTAACCACAGAAGTTCAACTATTGGGAGCACCCTCATCCTCTTTTTCCCCTAAAAGTTTTACTGTTTTGATCCCCATGACATTTCTCAGAGGACTGCTGCAAAACTCTGTTGCTTAAATGGCAAGAAAGATTCCCTCGGTTTTCTGCCTAAACTCACACATGGCTAGTTTATACTAGGGACAGGGACCAGAACTACACTCGTGTTCAAGATATGGGCAAAGCTTCAATATATAGAGAGGCACAATGGCCTCTCTTTTATGTTCTACTCTTTTTCCTAATGAATCCTAATATCTGATCTGCTTTTAGACTGCTGCTCAGCATTTAGCTGACCTCTACATGGACTCTCCTTCCAGACTAATATTCCTCTTTTCCACATTTCTCCTTTGTCCTATTGCTTATCCATCTTTCAGTTTTTGCACCAAGCCGTATCTTTATCAGCTTAGACAATTAATTCCAGTGTTAAGCAGATAAACTAGATCCATATCACTCCTGCTCTCCAATAAAGATCTTTGCGGGCTACAACTACTACACTTTTACCCCAAAAAATACCTGGGAAAATCAAGTTCTGTTGGAAAAATACAGAAAGTTCTACAAACCAAAAAAGTCTGAAAATCACTCAGCTAGAAAATTAATTCTGTTTTTTACTTATAATAGCGCTCCCTCTATCAATTGGTGTTACTGATAAAAGACATTAGAGGGACACACTCAAAGGATTTAGGTACTAGGATAAACACAGTAATGAGCTATTGTGGAAAACAGTTACAAATATAAACACAGTATTCTGCTGTTAAGATTTTGCACCATCTTTCTGGTTTCAGACTGTGGCTAGCAGCTAAAAATAAATTAAAAGTCACTTTTGTAAATACAAGTAGCTTGCTCACTACAGGAAATAGTTCTGCCCTCCAAAACCTTTGCACTTTATTTTGAGCTTGGACCTCATTATTCACATGCTCCAGGATCTGCATGAGGTGCGCAGAACTTTTCTGAAAAGGGACTAGTTTTTAATTATGCTGCCAGATAAAGACACGAAAAGCAGAAAACAAAGAAATGTGAGAACTTCGCCCATTTGAGTTCTTTTAGTTAAAGCACCTTTAAGCTTTTTAGAAAACACAAGTAAAAGACCTCAAAGAGATCAAAATAAAACCTGAAAGATGAATATGAAAACCAGAAATAATGGCATCTACTTGAAGCAATTACAAAGACAGACTGAAGGAACAGACATACTTTTCTCGCAGGATGGGTGAATACATTCATCAGTGAAGGCCTTAAACCAATTCAAAATTAAAAGCTCGTAACTCTTTCCTGTGTTAACTTCTGAATCTCTGTACATCTCTGTTTAGTTTTGGCTTCCTTTCCTTCTTATCTCTTTCTATCCCTTCCTATAGCTTTCTTTTTTCAGACATTCCTACTGTTTAATGCACTTTCTAGAGGTGGCTACAAACGGATGATCATAAATTATTACATTACAATGGCATGACTATTTACCACTAACATCAAGTGGGTCATATTGACTGTATGAACTCCCAACACCTTTACAGCCATTGACATAAAACATAGTATTTGAAAGCACATGTGTGTTTCAAATCTGTTTAACATACAAAAATTCAAGAGCTGCAATCTAAAACAAATACAACAAATACTTTAAAGTCAGTGTATCTCTCTTCTCTTGCTTCCCCCATTAAATACAGATCTTTATCAAGAGACAGGCTTACTGCCTAACTGCATATTCACACACACAAAAAATACAGCCTGTTGTGCAACTGTCTGTAAATTCTTTTATAATTATGAACAATACCTCCTAGCTGGAACTTAAGGAAAATACAGGAAGGAGAGCTTTTCCCTATCCCCACCTGTCTTTAGCACACATGTACCACTTTCTGCGTGTTGTCAATTTTCCAACTATCCCCCATCATTTTTATTGGTCATTGATGCAAAAATAGAAAATAGTAAGTATTTTTTTGGAAAACAGAATACTTTCTTGGAAAAAAAGACATTAAGAGTGGCACTTAAAGCTAATGTTAACATTTCACAGAATCACAGGTTGGAAAGGACCTCAGGGATCATCTAGTCCAACCTTTCTAGGGAAACCACAGTCTAATCAAGATGGCCCAGCACCCTGTCCAGACAACTCTTGAAAGGTGTCCAATGTGGCCGAGTCAACCACTTCCCTGGGGAGATTATTCCAGTGGTTGACTTTTCTCAGTGTGAAAAATTTCCCTCTCATGTCCAATCGGAATCTCCCCAAGAGCAACTTGTGTCCATTCCCCCTTGTCCTCTCCATGTGACTCCTTGTAAAAAGGGAGTCTCCATCTTCTTTGTAGCTCCCCCTTAAGTACTGGTACATTGTAATGAGATCCCCTCTATGCCTCCTTTTCTCAAGGCTGAACAAACCCAAGTTCTCCCAGCCTATCCTCGTATGGCAGGCTTCCCAGTCCTTTGATCATCTTGGTGGCCCTTCTCTGGACCCCTTCCAGCCTGTCCACATCCTTTTTGTATAGGGGGGACCAGAACTGTACACAGTACTCCAGGTGTGGCCTGACAAGCGCTGAGTAGAGTGGGATGGTGACTTCTTTCTCTCTGCTGGCAATGCCCTTTTTGATGCAACCCAGCATCCTGTTGGCCTTCTTGGCCGCAGCAGCCCACTGTTCGCTCATGCTGAGCTTCCTGTCCACCAGGACCCCCAGGTGCCTTTCCACAGAGCTGCTCTCCAGCCAGGTGGATCCCAGTCTGTGCTGCACTCCCAGATTATGTTTTCCCAGGTGCACGACCTCACACTTCTCCTTGTTGAGCTTCATAAGGTTCTTGTAGGCCCAGTCTTCCAGCCTATCCAGATCTTCCCCACTCAATTTGGTGTCATCAGCAAAATTCATCAGGCTACACTTGATCCCATTATCCAGATCACTTATAAAGATGTTGAATAACATTGGGCCCCATGTCGATCCCTGGGGACTCTACTAGTGACAGGTTGCCACTTGGAAAAGGAGCTATTTACCAACATCCTTTGGGTGCGGCCTGTCAGCCAATTCCCCATCCACTGCACAGACCACTTGTCTAGGCCATAACGCATTAATTTCTCCAGGAGGAGGCTGTATTTAAAAATCTCCTTAACTTTCTGGGTGTTTAGTCTCCTTAAAGAAACATTTACATATTCTTTTCATGCAAACTGAGTTCAGTGCAGACACAGCCACTCCAATAAATTCACAGACACAAAGAAAATCGGCAACTTTGCTGCTGCTTTTTTGTACAAAAGTATATATCTAATCTGTTACAGATATGTTAGAAGTGTACATCACATGTTGTTCTTGGCATCCAAGGCATATCGTTTGAATGAGTTTATTTCTCATATACATGTCTCCAGCCTATGCCTCGAGCATTTCTGCAATTTCTAAGCATGAAGTACAGTGCAGAGCAGCGATATCTAAGGATAAGTTGACAGCAGGGCAGAACTCATATCTCATATTGGATCTGAGAACCAAGCTACTGTTTCTTCACAGTGCTACACAGGGTGAAATTAGCAGCATCTTCTGGTATCTCCTGCAACCTGTAGGGCAGCATTGGGGTAACAGAGCCTGATTTCAGCTTTTTATTGCATCAATTATGAATATGGGTGTGGGCAGAAACTACAGGGAATTAGACATTTTCTGCCACCTCCTGTGCTGCTCATCCCACATCACTCTCTTCAGACATGAGGGAGATGTAGCTGTCAGTTCCTGTACCAAACTGATCTGACCCACCTTATCTCTTTCTTACTCAGGTGGAAGCCAGTCACACATAACAAGACCATGAGAAAGAAATTACACCACATTAATAAAACCAGACATATTCCCAACCAAGCCATGAGGCGGTATAGTAAAAGTATTTTACTTTTACGGCTGGGCTTCTTGAGCTCAGCTCTGCTCCTAAATTTCACTGGGCATCAGTTGCGATCACTGCTTCTGAAAGGAAGCAGCCGCCATTCCCACAAAGCAGTTACAGTCCTGGGACTCAGCTGAATATGCTCAACCAAAATGCATTGAGACATACAAACTAAAGCTCTAAATTTTCTTCAGAGAATTCATCCTACAGCTGGGAGGTCTGGATGGCACCTGCTTATTTCCGTTCGTACTGATAAAGCCACAAAAGAAGTCTGTGTGAAGGAAGAGATCTCTGCTGAGGAAAAGAATGACAAGTCTATTTCCACGCTTAAGACTGCAAAGCTGCTCAGACAGTTACAATGAGAGATCTGTGCACTTTGGCACAGTGAAGAATTGAGTTCCAGATCATAAAAATCTATAAAAATGCATATTTGAATTAAACCAGTATTTACTCAGCACCAAAATAGCCTGAGGGTTACACCTGCATACACAAATTAATTTTCAAGTGCCTCTTTTGCTATGCAAGGTATTTTATGTTACAGCTGTACTATACTTATATAACCTACTTGAAATATATTTCCCCTTGTTCGGAGTAACAACTTTCTGGAGATGTCTCATAAAGTCCAATTTGGAAAGCAATTAAAGGCAAGAGCCTTCCCTGCATACTGCTTCCTGACTACCGTACGGAATACCTGCTGAGCAGAGACCAAGCAAGTGTCTCTGCTGATTTCAGAGCACAGGTTTAAACACATTGAGCTGTTAATAAATGGAGGCTTATATAAAGCCTTTTAATGTCTTCATCAATGAGAGCTCTATATGACTTACTGTGAAGTGCTTTTAGATGGATCTTACTGACAGTGGAGTATATATACGTGCAGTGTGACACACAGTGGAACAGTAACCACAGAATCAGAGGGGCTACGCACAAGCACTGACCTAATCTCTGTCCCAAGGGATTTTAAGGGATGTTAAACTATAATGTTATCATTCCTGACAAATGAAGACATTCAGTGATTGCAACTCTATTCCCCTCCTCCCCATCCACACTAGTACTTGACCCCAGCACTTTTTTACCCTCATTACTCTCTCTGCTGCAATTCAAGCATTTCCCGTCTTGTCCTAAACGTCATGGAGAACGGTAACACACTGTTCTCTTTCTCACTGAAGTCTCTTACAAGCTCCCCTGAAAGTCCCTTCTTCACATGAAACACAAACAGTTATTTCAGTCACTACTCCACCACAGGTTTTCTGAGCCTCTAATCATTCTCACTGCCTCTGGATTCTCTCCGGCTGACCCAAATCTGTCATAAAAAATTTAGTATAGGAGTCCACCGACAGCGACTTCACGCCTGAACCAGGCATAAGGATGACTTATAATGTCCTGTAGGACAATAACGCTACGTAATCTGACACTCAGTTATGCTTGGGCAAATGTTATGAGCCGGTTAAGATCTTTTATTCCAAAAAAACTGGAACAGTTGTTGTACGAAAACAGGAGTAACATATATATATATATTATCAAAGACAGTGTTCTCACATAAGCAAACTACGCAATTCAAATTATTTTGAATTTGTACACAATCTGTCCAGGAATCAGCAGTACTAAGTCTCTCAGTCAGGAGATGTACAACTACGTACAAACATCACAGTAGCCAACTCTGTTATCCTGAACCCTCCTGAAACATGTTTTACAAAGAGCTTTCACCAGGCCATTCTGCTTGTCTGACAGGCTAGGTGCTTGGTCTAGTTTTCCCTGACAGGCAGCTTTCAGACCGTGGTCAAATAGCAGTGATGAATCACTTAAAATTACAAAGAGCCCCAAACCAGCACAGATTAGTTATATTAGAAAAGTTCACTTCCATCCTGTGACAATGGTTGAATGAGTTTGAGGACAACTGGCTGTACTTCTCCAGCTCAAGGTTTTCTTTTTTGCAGACCACAAAATTCCTATAACCTAAAACTACAAACCAAAATTCTGTCCTTTGTACTTACCCTTCTCTTTGGTACTCCTCATCCAAATTTGACAAAAGCTGGGACCCAGCCACAGACAGATCAAGTGCAGCTAAAGGCAGATCTCGATAAGCAAAATTAACAAGCTGTACAGGAGCAATGCTTTTGGTCTCTTCCTCCACTTGTTGTGAAATTATCTCAACTTCTGAAACACCACCTTCTATTGTAGGCCTGAAAATGTAATAAGCAAAATAAAAACCCCTCTCTCCACACACACATATAAACAAATAAAAATAAATAAATAAGCAAGCAAGTAAAAATAAGTTAGAGACAAGAACTTCACGGTATCCTAAAAACCCAGCAACGTAAAAGGCCTTTGCAAGGTCATTGAGGCAGGTGTCCTCACCAATGGGACAGACTAAATCTCTCTAAACTTGACTTTCGTAGATCACACTGCAATCAAGAGAAACCTCATGGACAATGGAGAAAAGCATTTCACTCTGCTGAATCTGCTTCAAAAGCACTAAATATAAATGCATGTGTTATAAACAAACAAACAAATACCGAAACAATGCCTGAACCCAAAAGCAGAATATTTGTGCAAAGCAGAAAGAAGGCACGTAACTATGCCAACTAAAAACTTACTGATTTGTAAGTTAGATCAGTGAGCAGTGAATAGCTAAGCTTATTAGTCACAAGATACAAATCAACTGTTAATTAATGGATGCAGTTTGACCCCTCTTCCACTGTGGGTAAATATTCAAATAGGTTTGACAGATGACAACTTTGTTTCATTTAACTAGAAAGGATCATTCTGTTACAAGTTATTTCAAAATAATTCTGAAAGGAGAAAAACGATTCAGAAGAATTACGGACTCCTCAATAAAGATTATCTTAACTACCCTTGTGCACAGCTTCTAAACCTGAACACGTATTCTTCTACCACCCCACTAACATTAATGGGAACTCCATGCAGGTAAAACCAGAGTCTATGTACGTGTCTTCCACATTTATAACAAGATACTACTTATCTAGAAACTCAAACTTTGTCAGCATATTATCTATTGCATGCAAAGGATTACTTCATTGCAGGAGAGAGCTTGCATGTAAAGTCCCAGCAGGGATTCATCCTTGGCAGTGCGCGATCCTTTGCAGTGCCCAGTGAAAGCTGCTTTCTCCATTTGATTCAGAGTTGGTGCAAGCATAAACTTCCCTAGCTTTCATCCAGGGGAGCTTGTTAAATTCTGAAGAAATGTCAGGCTACTTGTCAGAGGTTTTCAACAGCAGGTGTGAAGATACTCTTTTCCTTAGAGATAGTTAAAAAGTGCTTAGCAGCCAACTTTCCTCTGCTATTTGACTGCAAAAGTTGCATTGGTGATTTTGTTTTAAAGAAGCTTATTAAAATCTTCCAGCTATTCAAGAAACCTGAATAACAGGTTTGTTTGTTGTTTTTTTTTTTTAGAAAGAAATGAATAATTTAGAAGAGTTCTTAAATCATATATATTTTAAGTCTAAGGATGTGGGTGAAGGAATTAAAATTCCATATTAAAGAGAAAAATTCTATTGGTCAGAGCCTCACCATTAGACTAACCCTTTCAAACAGAAAATGCTATTCCTAAATTAAAAGGAGATAACTGCTGCCAGCATTACACAAGAAAGTCATTTTTAAAATCAGAAGATGCTGTTATATCTCAAGTATTTGGCAGGGAAAGGCTGCAATTGTGTCATACTATGGCAGAAAGTAGAGGTAAAAGGAAGTACTACTTGAACAACCTAAAGGCTTGTTTTATTTTATCCTTTGTCTAACTAATAATGGAAAGTAATGAGATTCATTTCCAACAGAATTGAATTCTTCTGTAAACAATCTGAAAGCATAAGGCCAGAGGGAGGAGCTAATTTTAGCACGAATTTTCTTTCTTTGATTTTCACCTTTAGTGCCATCCTGTGGACATTTACCTTAACAAGCCCAAGCTGGTTCAGGTCTGCACGGAAGAGCACAGAATGATCCAATCTGCAGTATTATAAAGGAAAAAGGAAACGGGGTGGTGCAGCCTTCCCTCTCCCAACAGTATTTACCTTCTGTATTCTTGGACAGACTAAATGACAGACATTGTCTGATTTGACTGAAAACAAAAAAAAACCCAACAGACTAGTGTTGGCAAACAGCTTTGGGACAGGTTTGGTGGCAGGAAAGAGAAAAGGCAAACAGATCTGAAAATAATATGACATACCAGTTTTCATCCACTGGCTGTTAGTAACACATCAGACATGCTTAGAGCATTCATGTTTTTTCTGCTAATTCATACTCCTTAGACAACTGACCAAATCCTACTACTCCTTCTCAAAATATCAACTTCTCCTTCCAGTAATACTGATAGAACACTCTTGATGTCACAACATCATTCTCCTACAGGTAGCAACTTGTTCTGTTCTGCTGAAAATAAGCTACCACTATTCTCACATAGTACTTACCGAGGATTGGTCATGTTGGAGGATGCAACCAAATCAGCAGTGGTTCCAGTATTTAACGAATTCCAGTTCCTCGGCGCAGAAGTTCTAGCCTTGCAAGATTAGGTCTCTGCGAGAAGCAAAACAAAGTTATCTAAAATGCAATTGAAAGATCTCCAAAGGGCTGCGTTGACATTTGTAGTCATGTTGCAAGTTTCCCTAATTATTTTATTTCCCTCATGATTCCTTTTCAAAGTGGTTTTCTTGCAGGTTAATTCCTCCATATTATGGAAGCTGTAAAGACACCGTGCATTTACTTATATAAAGGGATACCTGCTCACATATATACTTCCATAAGAACACAGGTCCTGCCTTAAACCATTAGATTGTTGAGAAAGATAACCAAGATCAGAGGCAGGGAAGCAGATTTTCAGAGAAAGTTCATGGCTTCAGGAGTGCAAATTCTATTGGAAGCCAATTGTTTAGGTATTTCTGTTTTGTTTGTTTTAAACAATTTAATATACTTTATAGAGATGAGATTAGGTTTGTTAACAGAGTTTGGGGTTTTGTTCTCCATTTTCCAGTTTGAACTGTATTCCTGACTCTGCTACTTTAAGATAGTCTCTTCCAAGAATTAACTCATGTTGTCAAACATTCTAGATGGGCTGTTATCAAGACACAACTTTGATCAACAAAACCCACTAACACATTTGGAAAAGGTGCCACATCTGTTTGTGGCAAAATCTCCATTTGTATTGTACCTGGACCAGTGCATGGGAACCAGAATGGAAGAGGACAAGCCTGTGGGAATGAAACCTACTGTTACATAGGTTTCGGTAGCTGGAAAAGTATAAACGGAAGAATACCATATAGGAAACAAAAATTCTCAGAAAAAGATATCATGAGAGACTTTGTAAAGCTACTGTCAAGATTATATGCTAAATAATTTTTAAAATTAACATAAAAACATACTCATTTTAACTAAACAGAATAGTTATTGGTGTTATTCTCCATAATATTCTAATTTGCCAAAAATATTTCATTATATTAAAAATTGCTTTTTATACTAAACTTTATACTAGAGCCACTTTCAGGCTGAATTGTTAGTATCAGTCAAGTATTTACAGCGGAGACATATGAATGTAGCAACAGTATGACCCTTAACAATCACTTGATACCAAATAATAAAATTGAACTTACATCTCTTGTAGAGTCAGGATTTATTTCATGTCTTGTACCTTATAATAACGTAAAACGTAGTCAATGTATTCTCAAATTTTCCAGATAATGCATCTGGGTATGCAAAAAGAAAGTGTCTACGCTGTGATCACCCTCCTTGGGTAGATAACTCAGCCAAAAGCAACTTAATTATCCATATGAAGCAAAGAAACACGACCAACTTCAAAACAGAAAAATACACATATTCTAGAACAACACACACACTCCATTTATCTATAACCTTGTAATATTTCTAAAGTCAGAGTAAGAAGCGAACTTTTTTCAGATAAACCTTCCCTGATACAGCAGAGACTTGATTCAACATCTATTTGGTATCAGTGGGAATCTCTTCTCTGGCCTTTGTAGTCCTTGAAATATTTTATTTATTATATCCCTAAGGTAGCAAAATACTAAAACATTTGCCTGAAGTTAGGCATATTTAAATCACACACTGAAGGGATTTGGTGAATCTGTCCCCACAGCAGCTTTATGTTATATGCAATTGTTATTTCAGTTTTGTTGTGCTGGTAGGTATATCAACCTTGTTTCGCGATGTCAGCTCCCTAACACCTCATTTTGGATTGACATTTTACAACATTAAAAAAAAAAGTTTAATGCAAAATTTTACCCAAACCAATTGTTCAAATTGTTCTCAGCCTGAGAAAATGGTAAAGGTACTGTGCACCTGTCTTGCGAGACTGAGGAAATTGAGAATCCTGCTACAACTGCATTTGCAGGCCTCAAAAATAAAAGGTAAATGGGGATACAGCTGATTTATGAAATGGGAATAAAACTGAGGGAAACTGGCCTCAGAGGACAGGCAGACAGACGTAGATATGGGAATTCTTAACATGATAAAAAACTCACCATTTATTTAGGAGCCAGCACAGTGTGAATACTTACAACCTTCCTCCCAAAGGGGGTTTAGAAAACAAACCAATGATGAAAAATGTACAGCTAGATTTTTAAAAATTCTTATTTTTTAGATTAATCTCAAGATTTTGAGGGAACTGAAGTTGTAACAGTGGGGCCAGCAACACATAGGATACAAACCTAAAACATTTACCTCTCCAGAATACAGACTCAGTCTCTTTTTTTAAAGCTGGAAATACATTCACATTCATAGAGAATTTTGTTTTAGTAACTCAAACAGATCTGACCAGTGGCAACACCAATAAACCAGACCTGTTCCCTGTTACTGGAGTTGGCAGCTCTACAGATAAAGTTTGCTCACCACCAGGACTGAAGTAGTAATTTGCAGCTGGGCAGCAAGCTCTTCTGATAGCTCCACAGGGAGCAGAGTCCAACTCGCCTTAGCTGAAGGGGTTGTTACCATGACATAAGGCACTCACAAGGGTGAGACGAGTAACGTGGAAAGAGACCTGAAAAGACATAGAGGGAGTCAAGTCTCCAAAGAACTCAGTGGAGCCTTCCTGAGAAGTGGCAAAAAGTGAGTAATTTCTGGTGCAGATGACTAACGCATTAGCTTATTTAATGAATTAAAAAGACAAGTAGTTAATATGTACAATAAGAGGGCAGCACAACTTAAACCTTCAAAATGGATGTAATAGGTTGTGTATATCTATATCCTAAAGGGATTACTATGATTCATGTTTCTTTCTAGGCTTTATGCAAGCAATAGAAATATCTTAACGTATACTGAAATTTTGCAGAGACTTATTATTTTCATCCACTGCACCTCATCTGTTATGTTCAAAAATTCCTTTTAAAAAAAAACCACAACAAACTTCTGTAGCAGCATGAAACACTTCCAACTTCCATAGGAAATGTCTGTGCAAATGAGAGGTGTTTAAAGGCAACAAGGAACAGCAGGGAGATTTCATTCTTCTGCACTTATCTCTTGCTTGCTTTCCTATAGGACATAGTCTAGGCAAACGGCAACGATGTGGCGCTCCTCCCTACCAACAGACAGGCAGGGGGCAGAGGGCAACCTTTAGGTATTGCATCTACCACCCAAGAGTGGAAATTTTTCCATACAGCCCTTTCCACACCTATCCCACTCAGTGCTCGGTAGACAAAAATGCCTCGTCTCTAATGGTCTCATTCGAGGGAATCAATTTCCAGTTCCAGGGTTGGGGTTTGGTTTTTCACTTCTTGGAACTGAGACCAGACAGCACACAGTGCGTGGTAAGTTGCCATATGAGTATGAGCAATGCCCATTTTGTAACAGTTCAGCAATTCTATTTGTTCTGTGCTATAAGTGTTTTCAAGGTGAGATGGCTATAGGAGCACAGTTTCCCAAGTTAAGCTGAATTAATTTAAAAAGGAGGTATGACAGGAAAGTATTGTCCCAAAAAGTTTCTAGTACAAGCTTTGAAGGCATGTAAAAACCAGAAGTATTCACTGGACTAAATGACTAAGATACTGTCTTGTATGTACCAAGAGGACAGTGCATCTGATAGGAAGCATATTTCTGCATCTGATTTTCTGTATAGAAAAGTTTGCAGACTAATAGCCCAACTTAAAACGTGCAGGATCACAGTTCAAATCTCAACAAAGCTGACTCAGCTCTTCACCCTCTGCAATAGGTGAAGGAAGGTGCACCCAGTTCACTGAGCTTTTTCTGAGGCAAGACCTTCAAAGTGCTTACGAAGTGCTGTAGTTGCCTTCCAAGCCCTACAGCTTTCCTCTGTTCTTTACATGGGTATTACACATGCCAGTGTTCCTCAAAGATTTTGCAAGGTATCCTTTGCTTCATTATGATTTTTCACCCCCTCCTCTGTGAAGGCACTGGCAAGCAACTGCTTCACAGTTCATGGGTTATGCTCAGAATCATACAGGTTGAGAAGTGGGGTCATGCGCTACACTTGACCAAAGGTTCATGCTGCTGCCCTTGGCCAGCACACATTCTGCCTTAGTTGTTAATGTTTAGATCAACCATCTATTGTCAGTCACCACACCTTGGCTGTAGCTTGCTAATAAGGAGATAAAGTCCAGCTTAAAAAACACAAAGCATAGAACAGTTTGGAAAGCATGTTAAAGCATAGCTGAGAGATAATAGCGTAGTGAGTAACGGGATAGAGGTTTTTGTTTGTGTATATACTCTAGGGTTAAAAAAAAAATCTGTACTCCACTTGTGCATGAAAGCCATGACTTTTAGTATTGCTTTAAGCAGAGTCTTGCAAAAAAAGCTGCCACTACATAGTGTGCCCAACTGGGGGTAGGCAGGTGATTAAGTTTAACCCTTTTGCAACAAAGTCTCTACTAACTTGCACCCTGTAGCTGAGCTGAAGTCAAGATCACCTGGTTCAGAGCAGTTTGTTGTATTTGCTCATGTTCTGAGGAATGTTACCATGAAGCTGTAAGCTCCTGTACAAAATATAGACACTTAACCGAAACATCTGAGTTTATGTACTTAGAAATAGCTACAGAACCAAATTCTGACATGTTCTTCTAACTAAAGATTATTCTACACAAGCCCCCAACAGCAGTTTAAACACGTGAACAGGCTCACAGTTTGCATTCAAAGTAAATACAACATGCCACACTTTAAGGAAACATTGCTGTTAGCTGCAATGCAGATTTTAGGTATTCTTGTCCAGCTCCCGCTCCTTCCTCTGCCCATACCATAGCCATGTTCCTGCACATGGACAGTTATTTTAAGCTGGACCAGGAGACTGATTTGGCATTTCAATCAACAACAACAAAGTTATTTTTCTTTTCCTGCTCTTCCCACCCTCCCATCCTCCCCACCAAAAAACCCACAAAACACCCCAGGATGGCTTCTGTGATACAGGTCACAGTACAGTTCCAAAAATAGTTATGTCAGCAAAACTGAGGGGGTAGGGCAGTGCACTGTGGGCACAGCCATAGAAATAAACAGCACAGTGGAGAAAGACTTACGATCAGAAATACTCAAAGATGATGTGTTGAGCCCTCCCCATTGTCAATATTCAACTGGAGTAAGCACCCAGCCTGAAAACACTTAACAGACTGGGGAAGGGGTAGAAATGAAAAGGGCTTCTGTGGGTTTTTTTTTTTTTTCCTTCTGTGTCACACTGGAGCTTTTTATTCTGTATCTGGCACACATCACACAACAGGAGATGGAATTTTGTTTAATTCATGCAAAGAAGTTATGTCTTATTTCAGTCTATGAATTAAAATTCTTATACAGTCTGAAACTCAAATGCAAATGATGGCTATTAAGATTCCTACTGGGCAGTCCTGAGAAGGTCATGGAGCTATCCAGACAAACAGAGCTAGAGAAATGGAATAATGTGAAACAGGAGTTGGGGAAACACCTAACCAGACATTACCCTGAAAACTTTCAAAGAGAAAGAGGAAGTGTGATTTAGGGGTAGGCAACATTTAGCTCTTGTGAATTAGACTAGCCAAACTTCTGTGATTAACACCATTGATATCACCCTGAGGATCAGCATGAACATGATGTCATCCCTCATCTCTATTAGTGCAAGTCACATTTCTTAAGGAACTGAAACTAGGCTCTCTGGGGTCACAACCTGGCAATCCTGACAATTGTTTTTATTTCAACCTCTAAGAATTTTAACCAGCTCCACACATATGCATTTAGAAAGTTTTATTGGTCATGTATGTTAAAACTGTTTCCTTCAGAAATCCAGCAACCAGCACTTTTGAAAGGGAAACCCTGAAGATCTCCTGCAGTAGAGGTCCCAGCACTTCCTTGCTTCAGGTTGAACAAACCTGTTTTTCCTTTTTCCCCTATTTGATACATATTATTTTAACACCACAGATTCCCAATTCCATTCATAGCTTTCATATTCCCATGCAGTATCCAGAAAAAGAAAAAGGTTCAAGAGATAGAGCTTTTTATTTCAAGGCAGAAAGGACATTGAGTTTTGCATCTTTTTTTTATGGAGGGATCTACAGTAAAGTTTAAATACATCATATCAAAAAAAGTAAAAGCCTCCATCACAGGAAAGGTATTTAGATCGGAAAAAATCAGGCATTCAGAAATTAGGAAACAGCAGATTTGAACTTGCTCATGCAGCCGTAATTCTATCCCCTTGTGGGATCATCCTGTATGCTGAAATTAAGCAGAACGCTGTTTGTGGAAAAAAAGAGCATGTAATCATGTAAATAAAGACTGCTTCATTATTTGTTAGTATAGCTCATCCTTTCTAGAGAGAAGTTTAGACAGGCCAAAAAAGAGGAAAAAACATCTTGTGCACAACCATAATCATGTCTCCACAAATGCATCATGATCGTTGGTCAAATCTTGAACTTTTCAGTACTGCAGATCTGGAGTACAGGACAAATAACACTAGCTGGAAGAAAGCCTTCAGAGGATGATTAGACCAATACAAACTCCCAGGAGAGCCCAGTCAAGCCCACCCTCTTCCAGAGAGCTTGCAGATGTGCAGCACATGGTACTTCCAGACAGAAAGAAACAGAAGGAACTGCTCTGTTTGGGATGGTTATGAAGAGATTCCATTCTCCTTCCCTCTGCTACCTCTTCACCTAGAAACTGGGGTGAGAGTCTACAAACAGGGTTCTGTGACATACAGACACTCCAGCATGAATATGCTTTCAATGCATAGCGGTGTTACCCTGACAGCTCCTTTGGGCTCTTGTTTAGTTCATGCTACACAATGTGATACTGGCACTGCTGAAAGTCAGTTGTTCTGATACACCACCACCATCTTCCAGAAAAGGCACGTGTCTAGCAGGTACTGTAGCAATCCACGATGTAGCTAGTTCTGAAGATGTCATGAGCAAAGAAAAGGTACTTATCTGAACTGACAGCCTCCTGCTTGCCAAATTTTAACACACTGTGGCAAACAATGGGAGCAATAGGGCATCTCAAAAATCTGGAATAATTGAGTAACTATCAAGGCTATCCAAACAGAAGGCTTGCTCTTAGCTCCTTAATAAAGAGCATGCATTCATTCAGCAAGAAGATTACTCATTTGATCTCTTATTCTGGAGTAACTCTAAGCTTGCCATCTACCTTACTTTTACAAACTGCCCCCATTTAGCTGTAATAAATTGGTGATCCCAACAGTTGTCCTCTATAGCTTCACCATGCAGTTAAAGTGGAAGAAATAGCCCCCTACACTAGAGCCCTTGAGTCTAGAGAACAAACAAAAGAGAGCAATCACATTTAAAAGGTCCCTTTACATATTTGTCTAGTTTTCAAAGTTTGGACCTGCTTAATAAGCAGGGAAGTCACAAAAGCATGCTTGGTGTCACGAGCATTAGGCACAAGGCAGCATCACTTCGACCAGACGTGGCTCCTAGTGAGATGATCTCTCTTTATAGCTGAGCACAAGGACACTAACAGGGACCACGGGCTTGGATAAATAGCTCTGGCAGGATGCTCTGTTGATACTGCTTCTGGGCTCACAGTTGGAAAACTCAGTATTAGTTAGCTTTTTGTAATGTGCCACTGCACATGTTGATAGGAAAAAGCCTGGCATCAACAGCTCCACTGGACTGAAAACATCTGGTTTTTTCCAGTCTGGGAACTAAATGACACTGGGCTCAGCCACCACATGGTTAGAAGATCATTTGGACACATTTTGTAACACAGGCATCCCACCCCAACCTAACAAAGGTTGGGTGTGCCACAAATTCTGGTCTCAAGAAAAAAAAACCAAACCCCTCCAATATCCCTTGGATTAAATATTAAATTTGAAACCCAAACTTGGGTTTATATTTGCTTGGCTAACAACAATTCCATTTCTGTATTTTACATGTTTGGGGATGACACTAACCTAGCTGAGTCATATTAAGCCAAATTATTAGTATTAGAAGCAAATCAAGTACCAATTTAGCTTCAAAGTTTGGTTTGCTTGTGTCTGTCAAGAGTCAGCTCTTGGATTTTGCTTCCAGTTCTCTTTCTTACTCCTGGGAACTGCCCTGAAAAGCCACTAGAGACCTGCAGCCATATCCTTAGTTTTCAAGCCAAGCAAGATAGGTCCAGCCACTCTTTAGAATAGTAAAGAAAATACACATACACTTTTCAACGTACTAGAACGAATGTTTTAGTTCTAAATAGATCCCTGGCATGTATTCTGTGATTAGAGTTGATCACACATACACTTAATTTTTGCAGTCTGCTAATGTTTTTTGAGGTAAAAATACAAGTCCATTTGAATCCAACAGCAAAATTTATTGGGACAGAGCTGGAATTTCAGTCAGGCTTTGAACATTAGCAACAGAGTAACACAAATACTTGAGTCAGCCTGCTTTGAGATGTCCCTCAGTACAATGTGCATCTCAATTCAGGGGGGTGACGCTTTCAATCCTTCTTAGGGGAGACTTAGTCATGTGAAAACACAAGGGTCACCCTGTCTGCCACAAAAATGTTAAAATTCACTACATTTTGATTTCCATCCACAACATCTGCTGCTCATCTTACTTGGAGGTTAACCTTCTAACAAATACAAGCTTGAGTATCTGCCCAGACCCTTAGATTAATGTAACTTGAAGACTGCCTTTCAGCCATTATACTTCAAGCTCAAGACTTTTCCTCAAACTATTAATTCTTATATTCTTTAGAATCCTAGGCCTAACAGATTCAGATTGTAATGCCTTTAGAAAATTTCAGAAGTATTCTCTAATTTTCTAGAGGAGCTAATGTCAACCAAAATACAGAAGATTCACAACACTACAATAAGAATGGGGGAAGTACAGAGGAAACATGATGAGGAATTCTTGGCATTTATTTATTCTCTTGAAGCTGAGGCTTTCAATGCATCTTACCAATTATGGCTCTGTGAGGCCCGTAAATATTATAATCCTATATAAGAAGGAGACTGAAAGAATTGATCTGAAGAACTTCTTTATGTTTCCAATAATCACCAGTACAGAATCAAAACAAACCCAAGCAGACTGGCACTAAATCCAGCCAATCTATTAGATAAGTCAAAACCAGCATCTGGAAGTAAAGATTTTATTATAAGCACCAACTATTCTACAAATATATTTGAGAAATGTCTAGGTTCTGTCATTCTTTATAAGTATTATGGGTAACACCCCAGAGAAAATGTAAAAACTTTATATGAACTTATGGCTTTACTGTGTATCTTAAAAGCAGATATATAATAATTAGCCCACTGATGTGAAATACATTGCTCTTCTTCTCCCAGACAGTGCTATGCTTTGTAGTTCAGCTTTTGGAAACAAGTAGCCCAGCTGTTTTGATTGCAAATTTATGAATAGCTGCAATATATCATCCTGGTGATACATACAGGGTAAACCTCACTCTGCAAGATCAGACAGCTAACAAAATTCTTGAATTCACATCCCGTCTAGTACTTCAGAGGGAACTTATTTCAGACAGTGCACGTGGTCACAACAGCTGTACTGTTTGTGGCTGGGAAAAATCTTTCCTGACCACTGGGACCCTAAAATGCAAGCTTTAATTGCCTTAGCATAGCATACCGATAGTTACTATTTTAATATACAGCTAGTACATTTAACTGTATAACCCTGGCTCCCTCAGCAGGTGATGGGATGCACTTACTACATATTATAGACCAAGTTTCTGACATAAAATACTGATGGTGAGGGACTCAGTCCAAGCTGTAAGCAAGCAGGCCCAGCGCTGACAGTCGTACGTACGATCTGGAGAAAGCAGCCCTCCCAGTGCAGCCACGTCAACTGGCCAGTAATTTCCACATTTAGTAGCCAAGCCTGTACCTTCCCCCCTCACTTTTAATTGAAGACTGGAAGACAATGTCACAGAGGAGACACACGTGGTTAGCGTATGTTTGGAGTCTGCCTAGACTGTCCGCTGCAAACTGCATAGGTAAGAGAACAATTTTTCCCACTGGACCTGGAAACAGGATGGGAAGTGTTTGCTCTTTGTCCTGCACCAAAAAGTAACTACAGTGCCAGGGCTAGCATAATTTCCCTGATCCTACCAAGTATAAAGGGGAAAGAAAAAGCAGAAACTTGAACAATCTCTGCAAAAGTTCATCTAGTTGAAGATGTCCCTGATCACTGCAAGAGTGTTGGACTAGATGACCCTTAAATTTCTCTTCCAACACAAATCATTCTATGATAAGCAGCACAGCAACAAAACTCAGAGAGAGAAGGGACAGGATCATGTTTGACACCTGTTACAGCCAAATCCCAGGATGTGGCCTGGTGAAGAATTCATACAGCAAACAGCCAACACCCCCAAGGTCTGATTCAATATACAACTACAAATTATACGCCTCATGAACAGTTACACTTTTACTTCTACCTCACAGTGTGCATTTAAAGTAGATATTTTTGGGCTTAAGAAAATAGTATGTTCATTTTCAAATCATTTCAGGCACTATCTGTACCTAAATATATGCTTTGGAACTTTGAAGCTTTAGTTTTTCTACTTGGGGAAAAAAAATATTCTAATTTTTTTGGTAGAACTTCAAGTATTAGATTTTCAGATCTTTTTTAGTAGAGGTAATTGATTCATTAGTTATTTTTTATAGAATACAAGACAGATCAGTGAGGTATGCAAAAGGAATAGGTTCTGAAAATGTTGAAGAGTATTTGCTCTGCACAGGCACACAGAATTTATCCTGCAGGATGAGGTTATTTGCTTATTCATATAAATACATATTAGAATGCATTCAGCTACTGGTCATGTAACACACCACAAATGAAAAGCACTAAACTGATCTTTTTCCCCCTTTAAGAATACCTAACTAGCATCCTCATCCCTGTCCTCATTTCTTTTAAACCCTGCAAGAACAGAAAGGACTAATACTCTTGTCACATGAGTAAATGGAAGGTACCACAAGCTACTGAATAAATTCCGAAGAAGAGTGCAGAAACAGCCACCCATGAACTCCCTTTGTTTCAAAGTGGAGAACTGTCAGTTTGTGCTCTTCCATTGATAGCATCAGTATCACAGAGAAACTCAACATTAAATTCTCAATTGCTAAGGGCTCACAAAGTTTACTCTTCAATAGAAAGTTAATCTTACTATGACTTAACACTGAGCAGAGAACCAGTTGTAGCTGTGGCACACTAATTCAGGACTATTGCTAACATCCTAAGAAATCCATGTTGCAAAGCAATGAGAATGGTACTCTTGGATTTAGATTTAAAATCTACTTCTGTAGTCCCTCACAGGCTTCTGTAATGCACTTTGAATCAGGGCCTTAAAGACACACGGTAAAACTGAGCACCATCACAGCTGACCATGCTAATCAATTAAGAGCCCAGCAGAACATTAGTGAGAGGCACTGAGCAATAAGAACAATATTTCAATATGTTAGAGGCAGATAAAATTCATGCTGCTGTTCAAAGGAAGTGTTAACACTGTGATGCTGCTTCAGCTGTTTGGACTTTGGTGCCTGCATGCCACTTTAGGTGTCCAACTGCTTTCATAAGACTAAACCATGACTTCCTGAACCACAGTTCTCCCTTCAAAGAAGGGGAGTACAGGGGTGGAAAGAGTACTTCCCTGCCTTGGACAAGCTGTAATCATAAACTTGAAGACAGCACAGTGATAAGATACAATGATAAGGGAAATCAACCGATGAATCTATCAAAAATGCAGAGGACCCTCACCTTGGAGCTGGTCTTCCTGAAGTGGCCCCAAGAACCCCAGAGGTGCTGCAGAGCACAGTGAGGCTTCTGCTGTCACTGACAACACAGCAAGGAAGTACAGGAGACATTGCATGGATAGGGACCTGGGTTCAGCTTCTCTGGCAATTCCAAAAGTAAGTTTTTCAGGAATTGTTCTACTCAATACTTAGCAAATCATATCAAAATGGGAAGAAACAAATAGCATATAAAATACATGTAGTTTCAACTAAAAGTAACATATGTTAATTCCTAGGCCGCTCTTTAAATATAAAGCCGTAGTTATTTATTTACAGATTTAAAAAACTTGGGGAGATGAACTGATTGAGAAAAGTTATTTAAAATGCCTGGCACTAACTCTGATTCAGAAAACAGTTGCTTTTGCCTGTGTATTAAACTATAACAAATATTTATTAAAGCAGATACAGTAACTTTCTGTGAACACTTACCTCACACATGACCATGTCTGCTAGAGAAATGTAGTATAATGGACAAGTTTATGCAACAGACTGCTACCATGGAGTTCAGTCCAGGGAGTATGCAAAGGCAGATGTATTTGAAAAAGCTTTGTTTGGTCACTATTTTATTTAAAACAGAAGATCATGAAGAAAACAGGACAACGCAACCACAGCGGCCCACAGAAAAATGTTGTTTTTCAGCGTTCTGTGCTGTTGCTCCTAAGCATCGACCAGAGCAATAACCAAATGCAAAGTCCAGGACCACATAGCAAACAGGTGCCAGGGTCTGGATTTGAACTCATGTTTCTGACTTTTGGTCTGTCACTCAGTTGGGGAAAAATGCCATTTCCCAATAGAAAAAAGCCTCCAGTATTATAAGTGTAAGTTGTAGGGGTTTTTTTACACACACATAAGATCTTCCAAAAATATTAACTTTGTTTTCATGTCTTGTTTGAATCAGAAATACAAAAGACTGCAAAATTAATACAAATTTTCCAATAGAACAAGAATAGCAGCAAGGAATTAAGATTATACTGGCCTCAGGTCAGAGATTTACTGCACCTGACACTAAAAACAAGCAGTAGAAATGAGAAGCTGCTTGCTGCCAAGACCAGTAAGGGGTTTAAAGAGGCAATACTTTGTGATCATTCATTTCTCATCTTCATAGCTCCAAAACACCGTTCCTTAATAAAACTGTTATTCTCTTGTGTTATCCTTCTCACTCTCAATATACTGATTTCAAACATTTTGGACCACTGGCAGTTCATGACCTGTTGAGTTTACATTTGAAAAATGCAGGCTAGAAAGCAGTTAGATAGTACCAAGCACCTCTTCTCAGGGGAGCGGTCAAAGGCATCCACTGCAAATTTCACTGCAAGATTGAGATGGGAAAGGTACCAAGATGACAGTCAGAATTCTATAGCTTAAGGTCCTAGAAATGAACAGTCTTTCAGGGCAAGAAAAATTGGCCCGTACTTTTATTATTCACATGCTAGAGACACATCAGGTAATTTAGAAGGTTTTTTAAAGTGACATAAACCCTGCTCCAAAGTACTTAATCTAATTTGAGACAATGTTTGCAGTAATAGGATCACACAGGTTTGAACAAGTATATACTAAATAGCTTATAAATATAGGTTGGTTTAACAGACATATCCTACTTATTATGATACTGAAGATAGGAATTTTTAGGAATAACTAAAGGATGGATAGTATGAGAAACAGGGAATGCTTCAGGACAGGATAACTTCTGGTTTGCATCAAAGATGAACAGTTTTTGAAAAAATAACTCACTTAAGTAGTAATTTTTTTTAATGCACATTACCCCTCTTTAACAGCTGGTAATACAGAAACACTCTTCTACTAAGCACAGAACAGACATGCATCCAGAATACTCAGTAGTGTTAGGCAGCATCCAAAGGCTGGGAAACTAATCTGCCAAGTACAGGCAGGCCAAAATACAGTGCACCCTCATCCAAGAGCAGAGGGCTTCTAACTCCTTCAGTACTAAGAGAATGAGTTTAGGTCAGTTCAGACAGCTGTACACTTTTAAAGCATCTTACCTCTAACTTGTGTACTGCTGCAGATGGCAGCACACATTTATAGGGCAGAACTAATTTCTCCTACTTTCAGCAAGAACATGCCCCATTTCAAAAGTTCCAAGGAATACCCATGCTATAGCATGATACATAATCATAGCACACATCAAGCTTTCACCCATATAAGGGGTCAACCCATTAATTTTTCATTAAATTACTATGCCTCCCTTTGTTCTTGTAAAAAAAAAACCAAGATGGTAAACCATGAGCCATAAAAATTAAAACCACACATTTTTCCCCTCTTTGCTTCTATAGGAAATGGCTTACTGAAAGAAAAGATTGCTTTACTGTGTCCAGGCCAATAGTTTTCCTCTTCGGATTAGAGAGGAGGATTATACCAGCTCATGCTGAGCTAGCACAGCTGCAGCTGGACTTTGATACTAGTTGCCAGGCTGCCTAGTTTAAAGCTAACTCGGGTATAGCTGTACAAACTGCAGTCTGCAATGCAGCAGCAAATTAGCTATTTAACTCACACCAAAATCCTTTTTCCCTACGTACTGAAAAACAGCAGCTGACAAACTATGGATTTGGCATTCTTTCACATGCAATAAGATTTGCTGCAAGTATCTAAAAATATACTTCATGGCTGACAACCCAAGGAACTGATCAATGAAAGTTCAAGAGGTACATTTTACAGTCCAGATGTTCCCAAACTATGCTCCATCGACAACTTAGAGATGACTGGTCACATTATGCTGACTTTTCCTCCCTTTGCTGTACCAGTTTAAGTCCAAAAGATGAAAAGTACATCTTCAATTCTTAAAATATTTGTCCTTACACATTCTCTCATTTTGCTACCGTTAGCATAAAAACATCACAGCAAATCAATGGGATGGGAGGCTGCACCAGAGACAACTTGGTATAAAGGATGAATCAAACTAACTTCTACAGCAGGATGACTTTAATGGGAACTCTGAAGGCATGAAAATTACAGGATCCACATATGCATACATACACACTAGATAACGACAAAAATTCCACAAGGCTAACACACTTTTCCTAACCTCACCTACACACTTTAAGAGTGGATATGGTGTCAAAACTTACGCAAAACCAGGCAAAAGCAAGAGATAGTACTTGCTTATTTAAGAAAAGAACTGGCAGAATCTTCTAGGCAGATGGATTGCAACAGTGAACAGTGTTACTAGATATTAATTTATGAAATACTCATGCCTGAAAGGTTTCCTCCAACACTTTAGTTATAAATTATTATAAAAATGCAAAACTATACCTTGGGAAAAGATAAGGACTAGTTTAGACATACATTTACACATGCATTAAAACAAACACAAAACTACCTCAATATAGACCAAAAAATCTGAACACAACACTGTCATACCCCTTGTATAGGGGATACATATACTCTAGCTATGGACATACCCGTATCTTCATCAGTCTTTTGATGTGGATGTTTAATTAGCCATTAGCATGACACACACCACCATGACAGGCAAGAAAGGGAGCAGCTAGGTCCAGCACGTAAATTCAGTAGCTGTTGCTACATGTATCTCCTTGCTCAAATTGCAAGAACCTTTATTGCTTAGTCCTTTGGTGGTCAAAGGAAGAGAATTCATAGCCTGATATGGAGAGAGTCATTAGAAATTAAGTACCATGTAGCTTCATCACCCATAGCAGAGAAGTGAAAAATCAGATCATGTATGGCACCTTGATATATAATTTTTCATTTTGATCTTTGCTTGCAAGTCTTTTCTTTCTCCTTCCCTTGCAAAAGCACATACTTCTCACAGGAGCGCACGTCTCTAAGCATCCACAGAGCAGCTTCTGAGGCGGTTTTGCTGCATTTCCCAGAAAGCAGCCTTAGTTTTGCCAAGTCAGAAGAATCACCAATCCATCATCTTTGCTACATGTTATATAGCACAGAGGACTAAAGCAACTTTCAAATGTTCAGTGGTTTTCCTTGGAAGAGTATTCTGCCACTTCAGCCTGCTCCATCTTTCTTCCCATAAATAGGAGAACTTTTGCCCTTGGTTTCAAGTCTCTGCTCCAGTCACAGGGCTGCTTGATGGTAGCAGAACATGCATTACATTCTGGGTTTTTTTTTTTTTCAATCCTAAATAATCCAAACTAACTCCCTGCCCTTACTAACACACTGGTATGCATTTGGATTTTTCCTTGAACACCAACAATTCAAACTCTTGCCCATCATTTCACTTCATTTTCAAGTAACCATTTTTAATGTAAGCCACAGCATTCTGTCTGCGTACTTAATTTCTGAAGAGAACAAGAATTTGTTTTCACCTAGAGGTTCACATCTTCACAGCACAGGTCAACAGCTTCATGCACAGACCACTACACCAGTATTTCCGACAATATTCTGCTATCAGGTTCCTTTACAGATGTGCTAGCAAATCAGCCCAACTTGTAACTATTGCTGAGGCAAAATATGGGGTCCGGTGAGAAGTTGGGAAGTGATCCGAGTTCGCAATCAGTTGTTTGAAGGGTTCCCGAGATCATGGATACTGCCTTCTTTGTCCCTATTTTTCACATGTCTTTTGGTAGCTATATACAGCAAGACAGATTCCTTTATGTATGATAAATGCTACAATCACTGCCATCTCCTTAGGGAAGGCAAAGAGTGCTGATTACAGCTCAAATGAGTATATAGCTCATACTGAAAACACAACTTCCTTACTGCAAGGCAGACTGATCTTCTGCAGGCTAAACAGTCACATATATAGAACACGTGTTTTGATTAACTGAGTACACTGTACTTGATACAATAAAACCATTACTTTGAGTGGTTTTGATCACTTTTGTGGTCCTTTAAGGCAGCAGTTTTATTACCTTATTGCTTCTCTTTTAAACTCCAGCTTGGGAAAAGAAAATAAGATGCTTGTCTTAAGCAGGATGAAATTTAGAGGAGAAAGGCCTGTTCATCATCATCTGTTCTCCAGCCCTTCTAAAACAGAGTACTGAAGCAAGTGGGGATTTTACCAAGCTGATAGTTACCTCCAAGCATGAGTTTACGTAAGTAAGTGCCCAGAGGAACCTTCAAACTTACCTTAGATCATATTCTGACATACTTAGAAAAATTATCAGCTATTGACACTGCAGTCAATTTCCTATACCACCTTGGGATCTTAAAGCATTAAAGAGCCTAAGCAATTATTCATAAGGTAGAAATACTTGTTATTCTATAGGTAAGTAAAATAAGATACAGGGTGTGACAGAGAAAGACATGCCTTTCTTTTGTGACTTCTACTTGCATGTGTTAATCATACTTCTTCACTATTTACTTCCTTTCTGCCCTCAAGCAGTTTGGGAAGTTTCTAAACTGTTTTGTTCTTCAAGGCATTTGGTTTTTTAATACAGTCTGTATGGTCCTAAGTGTTGCTGCAAATACCCACAAAAAATTAAATTCAATAAACAAAAAAATCTCAGAGACTTGCAGAACTGCTGGTAGCATAGTGTAAGCAGAAGTGTAAAGACTCTTCTACCAAGCATGTCACTGTTGCAGAAGTTTTCACTGAACTCTGTTCTATTTAGTTCCTACATCAACTGAATAACAGATGATTTAAAACACAAATATTCCATATCATATACTTCAAACCTAGGCTCTGAATGCAAACAGTGCCATTATCTGCTTAACAAAGACCAATTATTCTATGAATAATCAAGCTACTGTGCAAGTTCTGAATGCCTATAATGTTATTTGATAATATGGTGTCTTCTGACCTAGACAGAGCTGCCTACAGCATATGATTAAAGGTTTCAGATGCATTATGTTCTTCTCCTGCCAAATGTTGTTCATGCAGTATGCTTTATATACCCAGTGAAACTAATAGAAAAACAGTCTATTTCAGACTGAAGTGCTTTGTTAAGCCTTTTAAACAAAAGCAATGTACAGCCTCAAGTTCAGATGTCCTTCTATGGAAGGAAAGTACCACCACCACCTGTTTTTCCTGTGATACCAAATTCTCTATTTTATAACTTAATATTTTGAACACTGGCCTTCCCTTTTTCTGTCTTCATTGTATGATAAAACACTCTGCATTGCTTTATGATAATTATTTCATTATATTAGACATTACCTGGAGAGAACGCTGCTGTCCCACACAGCCATCAACAAAAAGTGAGCATGTTTTAAAGTGTTTTTTAAAGCCTGTGTAATACACAGGCACTAGGGCATGAAGTCCTACCTCTCATGACAAAATGAACTGTGCAAGCCTGTATTTCCTAGTCAATTTGTCCCATGCACCTTAATCCTTATTTGAAGGTGAAGCAGAAGAAAGCTCACTTCACATATTCACTCAGTCTACAAAGTCTCTCCAGCAAGGCAGTCTGCAAAAGTGCTAGTTAACAGTGGGTTTACATGCAGATGTGGACCATTTCTCACTAGATTATATACTTACTTCATTTAACCCAGCAACTATCAATCAGATACAAGCTGATGCCAGTCACCTAGTCACTCTGAGAACTGGTTGCATTTCCAAATATGTCAAATAACCAATTAGTCTGTTTGCTAGTTGCTATATCAGTGCTTCCGTATTCTGGCCTTTGCAGACTACCAACTACTTTGACTGCAGTCCTTCCACCCCAAAAAGGGAAATAATCTTAGACTGAAAGAAGTTCTTCAAAAGCAACAAGCCTGCCTAACCTTCAGACTGAAACAGGGCTTCAGATTGGGAAGAACATCTAGCTACTAAAGGAAAAAGGACCAAGTTTCTTTCCATAGCTCCCAAATTTCAGAATAGCACAATGGAATTGCTGATGAGCATTTTTAATCAAAAGAGAGATAATTAAAAACCACACCCTTACAACTGGACAGTAAGTACCTTAGTTTACAAAGGGTTGTAAGAGTCCCTGAGCTCCTTTTCCCCTGGGTGTTGAGGGAATCCTTTGCCTGGCACTCCTCTGAAGTGCTGGAAAGGCCTGAATACCTTAATTTACACATCCAAACTCCTCTACTTTCTGCAGGATATGAAGCCTGGGTAATAGCCTAAAAGCAGCGCTTCAGAGTAGCTGTTATAGTCTCTTGCTTAGCTAGAACCATATTATTTTACCTGCACAACAATTACTTTTTCTACAGCAGAATAATGTATACAAGAACATAGTCAGTATCTTTAGTTTAAAGATCTTTAAGATCTTTAAATAAATCTAAGCTTTTCCTAACATTAGTCTCAAGAGTCATTATAGTGACCAGTTCCTGACTTTAAAACCATAGAGAAACCACCTTATCAGTTATTTCTGTGTCACAAGGAACAGACTACTAAAGGAATTCTTCCTCATTTTGACATTAGAAAACAATAGTGGGGAGCCAAGTTTGGCAAAGATATCCATGAATCTGAGCATGTTGCTGTTACATCCATCACAGATTTATCCTTCAACAGAGTCCTGATTATTTAAATAATATATTTCTAAATAGTTCAATGCAAGTCATACAACACTGTGCACTTAAAAAAAAGAATTAGCTCCATCCAAAATACTGCAAGATGCAGCTCAGCAGTGATTTAACATATGTTACCATTCAGTTTTAGACAGCAGAGTTGGCTGTCCTCAGTGATACCACTACTACAGATACTCAGCTATAGATCACCAATAGATAGCCCACAGCTGTCATGAGACTGTAATAGAAGCCATTAAATATTTCCTTCTCCCAAAACCTACTCAGTATTCCCACTGTCAGCCTGGTTTCACAGCTGTGTACTGAGGGCTGGATTTCCATATTAAAATACTTAGAAGATATACTAATGCACAGAATACCTGTTCAAAACCAGTTCATTGAGAGTAAGTATCAAACTCAGGTTTTCTTAGAAAACTTAAAATTAACTTCTCATTGCCTGTTTCAGTACAGGACAAAAGCTTTCTAGAAAGTTTTCTAGTCTTTTAAATTGACTTCTGCAGGAAAAGGGAAAAAGTCCCAAGGCTGTTTTAAAAACTTGACTGCACTACTGTTCAAAACAAAAACTTTAAAGAATGTAGTGAACAAACCCTAGCCACTCTCCTCCCCAATGCCAAAACTATTCTTACCAGTCCACACTTTCATATCACAGCAGGTTCACTGCAGCACTGTCCTACATAATAAATCTGCATGTAACAATCAACAGTGAGGAATCCTGATCTAAACAGCAAGAAAGATTGTTTCAGATAAATGACTTGCTTCTGACTCTCCCACTTACTTTCTGGTTTTATAACCATCTCTTACAGTTTAAAAAAAATACAGGATTTTCCATATGGCTATGTGAAAAATAAACTATTGACTGATGAAGCAGAGAGTGTACGGAAGTTAGCTGTCATACACAGAATATAACTCAATCTAAAAATCAGTTTTTGGAGGTACTCTTATCTGCAGGTAAGATCTCAGAATATTATAGTATAAATCGTTTACACTATAATTTTTTTCAGTGGTACTCCTTTAGATAACTAAAAGAAAGTTAGGTTATTACCATTTCATCATTAGTAATGTGAAATCTGATGACAACAAAAATGTATACATACTTATGCTGCCAAAGGCAATAGGACTTTTCTTTGCCAGTGTAGATCCTTGATACGTAGATAAACAGAAGCGTCTGGATATACCCAAAAGGCACAAGTAGTAAATTAACAAAGATTCTTAGAAGTGTCACAGTTAATCACTTCAGAAAAGAAACTGCTACTGAACAACGAGTTTAGTATCTGCTATGCATTTAAGAGACTATGTTACAAGCTTATGCTAGGATGCAAAAACATCAACAGAATTTTTAATGACATATATAGAGTACTAGCTATATAATTAAGGTTTTCCTAATCATCTATCACCATTCACAATATTGTCATTAAATTGCATTTAGATTGCAAATCCTCTGGGACAGGACTTTTCTTGTATCCATACTCAAACAGCACAATGAGGGTCCCAGGCTTTTTTGCTTCAAATACTAGCATAGTACAAGTATTTTTTCAAATGTAGGAGAAGATTGAAAATATTCAGAAAGCACCCTTTGTGTTTGCTCTCTGTGCTTAATTCCCATTTACAGTTCAGAATAAACACTTCAGCTGTCATTCTATTAACAGTTTTACCTACATAAGAAATTCAAGATGGGGCCAAATTTGCCTGCATAATGATTTCACAGTAAGTGGCAACCAGATGGACAGCACACTGCCATATGCTCCCCTTTGCTGAAAGGTGGAAAAGTGAGCAAATATGAATCAGAAAAAAGGAAGAAGAGTGGGGAGACAAATATCTCTGCAGTATGCCCATTAATTCATGCACATACACTTTCCTACCAGAAGCAAATGCGAGCTTCTCTGTTCCTTGTACCTTAGGATCTGAATTGCAGGGAAGCAAAGGCAATGATTAGGGGGCAGCAAGGGAACAGCTATTGTCTCCCGCAGAATCCTTGCTAGGCAGATACATATATATCTGTGCTGCATCCAACAGTACTGCATTCCAAAGACGATCCATTGTACAAGCATGGGGAAAAGAACCAGCATCACCATGGCCCTAATAAAGTGAAGGGAAGGGAACGAAGACATCACTTCACAGGGTCAGCCTCTCTGGAAGCTGACACTTTCCAATGTGGCACTATGAGCTCAGAGGCTCAGAAGCTGTGCCTGCTTTTCAGCCTCCTCTGAATTTCTTTTTGCCCAGAGATAAAATGTGTCAAAAACTTTTAAGTAAACCTTGATGCTACTCAAGCTGTGCATTGCTCTTTCAGTTGGAACAGACTATCTGGCCATATTAGAATGTCTCCAAGGAGTACCTGCCCTTTTGAGCTAGTCCTAAAAATAACACCTTTCAAAGTTGAACATATCTATTTAATTACACTACTGCTCCCTGCTCAGAAAGTCCTTCTTAAGACCAAACAGGGCAGGGGTGGGGGGTGAAAGAACATTTGAATTTCTGGAGGTGGCAGCTGGTAACAGAAGAACAACAGTAAATATGTACAAGAAAAATCTTTTGAGGTTGCTTTTTTTTTTTGAGACACTTGGGCAAGTTAACATGTGAACTTTGACCCATATCTCACTTTCCTGTTTAAAAGTTGCTTTCAAAGCTCCCTAATTTTATCATTCTGGATAAGAATGTAATTATTTACTAGATGTGGGTTGCAAAATCGAGGCAGCTATTATATACAGAGAAAAATAATGGACTGCTTGCTAGCTGAGACACACCACATGCCTCATGTTTACATCCTATATATTTGTTAACTTAATTATTACAGACAGGAGCTCTGTAGCTCACTTTAGCAACAGCTTTCTTTAAATTTGTACCATTGGCTAAATCGACTGGTAGTCCAAATGGTATACTTTTCTATAAGAAATTATTTATAGACTTGAACAAAAGTATTTAAGGCAAAATACTAAAATAATTCAACAGCAAAAGGCTCACCAACTTCAGTAAAATTTCTATTTTGCTATTTTTATATATGAATTTTCATTTTCTATTAGTGGAAAAAACTAGTAGGCACACTTAAATACCAGACACATAACACTTTCCACTACAAAGACTTCTGCAACTTTTCTGAGAAGCTCTGACACTTGCGTTGTTTGCAGGTAGCCTTTGAAGTTCCCTGGAATAGCAGAGGTGCTTTGTCTCATGGCAATCATTCAAGTTAAAATGAACTGTTTTCCTATGCCTGCTTGCTTTTTTATATCAAGTATTTGGTAGCCTAAAAAAAAAAAAATCAAACAGACATGAGCTCCATGTACACAATGGCTGGGCAGCTTACACCTCTGACAGAACAGTGGCAGACAGCATGCTATGGAACACATTACAGGCTGCTGAAGCAAAAAAGCAGAGTGGCAGGACGGACAGCAGAAAGGAGGACGAAATAGGTCAGAATTTACACATTGTTTCCCTAAACAAAGCACAGACCCCAACGGTTCTTTCTCAGTCACAAAACAACCACCTTACCAAGTAAGGCAATTACCTGAATTAGAAATCACTACTGAAGGCTCAAATCCTGCTTAGGAATTTGTTAAAGTCAACAAGGGAAGTGCGTCTCTCCATACAATATTTTACAAAAAAAGAAAGCTAAACCCCACAGTACTAAGAGGTTCTGTGTTAGAAACTAATTTACAAGAAGGCTATTTGGGTATAAAATTAAGCTTTTGAAAATTAGGAAGCACCATATTTAAAACAGTATATGACAAGCTCCATTTGCATTAATCATCTTTTTAACTCTTAAGATCACGTCCTATTTCTTCTGCAAATCATTGGCTCATTCAGTGAATGGGGTGGCTGACAACATAGAACTACATCTGCTCAACCCTAAATCTGACGTTTTCCAGCTTACAAGTCTGACTTTGCAACCAAAATATTTGAACATATATTTTAAAAAGTGTTATTTCTGTGTAATGCTATAGATGCACATGGTGCTTTACATGATGCAAGGAAAGAGAGTAACTGCCACAAAAAAATAATCTTACAGCAAAATATATCAAAGCAACACTGAACCCTAGACAAGATAAAATGAAAGTGAGAGGGAGAACCTCTTTATGCTGGAACTACCATGATTTCGAACAAAGCAAGAAATGAGCTAACATTGCATTTTCTAACAGTTAATGACAAAGGTATGTTTAGAAAATCTGCACTGCTACTTGAGTTTACAAGGTGTCTTTCATTATACTCATGCAAAAACAGTGATTTCGACAGGATTACATGGATGAAACAGAGCTCATTATCACCTTATAACTACATTAAGAATTAAACCCTAATACATCACTCTTGTCAAACCAAATCCTAAACCCAGCAGATAGGTGCACTGAAATATGACAGAGAGACTGAAGTAAACCTTCTGCCTTCTTTCACCCAGCCTCTACCCTCACTGCGCCATCTGAGAATTTAGTGGACAAAAGTTTTTGATTCACCTTGGGCAGGAGCCTCGAGAGCCAAAATGTGTACAACAGCCAAGTTCTACCCCACAGTGAAACAAACCAACATTTATTATTTTTCCCTTGAAGATGGAATCCCACCAGGCACACTCATGTCTGCCTACGCTACAATAATACTCCTAAAAAGTACTGACAGAGTTCATAACTCTTTTCAAGTCAAAAAAACCACAAACTCCCCCATTTTCCAACACTACAGATTCCAGACTTGCCCTTCATATTATTAAACCTAACGAGTGCACAGCAAACGAGTTTCAAATCATGGTCTTCCTCTCACATACCAACTAGCAATGAAGATACTGCAAATAGCACTTAGCTGACACTTTTGATAATAAACACAAGGCAGAAAGGACTCCAGCTCACTCTCCTATGTCAATATTGGTTCTGCAGTGTTCATAAGGATAAAGTATTTTGCCTGTTAAGTAATCCCACTGTTCAGGAAGCAGATGAGTTGAGCACCATTATCCTGACACAACACCCCATTTACTCTTAGAGAGCATACAGACAAGTTTTATACTGAATAAGACAATTCAGTTTGTTGTTGTTCTATTCCCAGGTAATGCAACTAATTTAAATGAATACTAATGATATATTATAGGTAAATTTTAGTCATATCAGGATCTCATAGGGCAATGCAGTTTCACCTCCTAATTTGGATGCAATCACATGTAGTAACACTGAAACCATGCTCTTGATCACGCTTGAGGTTTTGCTAGTTCTGTCCCTCTGTGCTGAAAGTAATCTGTGATGCAATATTACTGCAGAGTCAGAAACTGCAGTGTGTAGACTAGAGACAAAACAGCAAGCTGCCAGGTAGCCAAGTTTCAGGGAGCCACCACTGAACTCAAGCTGGAGTAACAGCACAACAGGACCTGGAGCTGGGCGAGGGCAAGTATAATTAGCTGTGTGCATCTTTTACAGGGCACCTTCAGAGCTGTAATCACGCATACACCTAACCGACCTTTGGGAACAGGCACAGTGATAGGGAAAACAGCTACACTGTGCATTATGTTCTGCATTTATGTTGTCAGTCACAATCTGAAAATACTTTCGCTTGAGTAGCAGGCTTGCACTAGTACTTGCACTGGAAGCATACATAGCTCACATCTCCAACCAGTTTATGAAAATGTCAGCAAGAAAAGATTTTAATCTCACCTACTACCCCAGTTCCAAAGCTAGAAGGGCTGATGTGTACTCTGGCTACGTGTTCTCTTTGCCCACTGTTGTCTTTCACATAGTAATGACCTGCTAACCTAACTTTTTGTACAACTTACACCTCTTTCACCCTTCAGGCAAAAACCCCACCTTGCACTACACTGAGGAAACTCAATTTTGCAATCCAATGGGTAGCATCAGGACAGAGCTGCAAAAACTCCACTTTGTTCAGAAATATACATGAATGAGTACACATATGCAGTGCTTCAGGAACATAGGCTCTTGAATACAGTCACTTCACTGACTGTAAGCATATTCTTCAGTGTTGAGGAACCATAACACGTTTGAAGCAGTATATACTTGCTTCTTATTCCACACCCTCTGTAAAGAAGTATTGCTTCCTCTCTCTGCACAGAGTATACTGCCTCGCAATACAGAGATTGTTCACAGGACCAAGTAACAGCTTTTCCCATACAAGATAACTGCTGCGTAATGTTAATCACAACATCTTGTTGCAAAGCACTTATGTGCTACTGCTGCACTGTCTACTTTATAATACCCCACTACTATGACCATGCTATTAGCAATGCTTTTACAAATGACCTGCAGGAACTTGCAGCGCCTTCACAGGAACTACCAGAAAACCATTAAGTATCAATAGGGTCTCACTCAATCCATGTTTAGATAGTAATGTTTTACAGCACATTAAAAATATACAAGTTGCTTACCCTTCATAGTTGGTGCAAATTCCCATGATAAGTCTTGCAAAAAACCCTAAGAATCCTGACCTTTGCAGCACAAACAAGCAATTTCTGACTCTGTGTGCCTATAACATGACAGGTGCCCTGCGTTCAGTCAAATGAGGCTTCTCCACTGATTGTATTCACAGCTGTAAACATCCCTACATCATTACTGATTTTACCCCCATTATGTATACAATCTTTTGCAGCTGTTACAATGGTGTCAGGTGCATGCTGTATTTAACATAGAGCTTGTAGGTTGGTTTACTCTCAAGCCTGCCTGTAACAACCAAGAAATTCTGCTGGAGACGCATTTAGCAGATCCTTTTCCTAACTTCAGCATACTAAAAAACTTGGAAACCACGCGTGTTCACGTACTATTTTCCATAACTAAAGTTACTGTGACACACTATCCTGTTACAGCACAGAAATCCTCACAGCCTACAGATTTTGCCTCTATAGATACTACAAAAAAGGCCTATTAAGTTCATTACAGTTTGCCTTCCATAAAAATGAAAATTCCCTGCTTAGGATGCTTAAGAACAGTCTAAATGGATTTCAACTTCAGAAGAGAAAATACTGTTCCTTTTCTTGTTGTGGCAAGCAAGGATGCTAGCCTAGGGCAGCAGGTTTCCAAAAAGAGCTGCAGCATCTTATAGATGGATAGCACTCTCAAAGAAGATATTGTTCAAGCGGCCGTATCACGGAGATTTTTACACGTTAGGTGGGTTTTTCACACAAAAAGCAAATAAAAGCGACTCTCACGCTGAGGCATTATTGAGGTTTTTGATATTGGGGAACAGCACGACAGAAGTTAGCAACCCGCGCCCCTCCGGAGGGGCAGGGCCCGTAGGGGTCGGGGGGGGGGGGGGGGGGGGGCGCGGACGGACGCCGCCGAGAACCGGAACCGGTGGCGGCGGGGCGGGGGGCACCCGCCGACTCCCAGAGCCGCCCCCGCCCTCCCCCTCGGGAGTAACGCTGCTCCGGCGCGCCCCAAGGCAGCCGCGGGCCCCGCGCCAATTGCGGACACGGCCCCAAGGCATCCCCCACCCGACCCCGCCGCCTGACTGACCCCGCGGCCGGGGACTCCGGCCCCGCCACAGGCCACCCTAAGACACCACCCCCCACCCCAGCCGCTGGGAAGTTGGCGGAAGGCGGCGCCCGCCGCCAAACTTTCTCCGCCGCGGAGGGTCTCCCCGCGGCCCGTCCGCCAGCCCGGCCTCGGGACCCCGCCGGGCCGCCCCCAGAGGTGGGGGGGTGTGAGGAGGTGGCGGTCCGCCACGGCGGCAAGGCGTACGGCAGCACCCAAAAGCCAGAGAGGGTTGGGGGCTCCCCAGCGCCGCGCAGGGCCGCGGCGGGGCACGGCACATACCTGCTGCCCGCAACGCCGGCTCCCGCACAGCCCCGCTCTGCTAACGGGTCGGCGCGCGCCTCGCGCGGAGCCGGCGGCGGGGGAGGGGGAATGCCTGCGCGCGAGCCCGCCCGCCTGCGCGCACCCTCCCTCCCCTCCTCCCGGGTCGCCTAGGAAACAGCGGACCATCAGTACGGGGGGAGGGAAGGGGGGGCGGTTTAAAGGGGGCGCGCGCGCGTGCTCGCCCCGCGTCACGTGGGCCCCGCCGACCCAATAGCGGCTGCGAAAGGCGGGCTCCGTAGTACTACGGGCTAGGGAAGGTGAGGCGCGAGAGGGCGGGGCGGAGCCTGTCCCCCGCCTCAGCCACCGCCCCCCCGCCTCCCCCGGTAGGTCCCCTCTCGGCTGGAGCCGCCGTGCCGCGATCGCCGACCCCCGGGAGAGGGCGGGCAGGTGGAAGCCCCAAGCGTGAGTGGCCGCGGTGTGAGAGGACCCCACTGTGAGGGGACCGCCGCAGCCTGGGGGCGACAGGGGCTGATTTCTGTCCTGTGAGGTGCAGCGAGGTTTTGACAACGTTATTCTTAAAGTTCTACCTCTTCTTTTTGTGTTTTGTTTTGTTTTTCTAGACACCAGGATTACATAACTGCGTACGAAGCGAGCAGCTGCAAGATTACACGATGCAGATTAGAGATTACGTTGATTCAGCAGATTGTCCTGTGCGTGTCTGAGAAAGATTACACCAGCAGAGTTAAGAGTACCCATTTGCTGTGGTAAGCTGTGGTTTAAGTAAAACAAATTAACTCAGTGCAAAATTAAAGAAAAAAAAAAAAAAAAGGAAGCAAAAAATCCCCAACGTTAAGAATGCGCTTAGAATGGAGAAAATTTTTTTTAAAAAAGAAAAGACAGAGAGGCTGCAATACAAGTTTTAACAGTTTTCTTCTATATGCTGAGCTGCTGTGGAATAGCTGGCACTGGCAGCAATCAGTTATTATTGTCTTGATGATGTTTAGCTTAAAAAATCAAGATCAATACTATGAAGACTAGTTACATTAGCTTCCTGATGACTAAATATCTAAATATCTAAACTCTTATGACATGTATTTTTTAGTATCTCAAAATTATTTATGTGATATTGGTCTATTTTATTAAATGTCTGTGTGTGAAACTGTCTTCTCATATGTCAGTTTGTAATACACATTGAATTCTGATTTTTGGATCTGAGATTACTGACATTTGAGAGCTGACATTCTGATGGACACTATATCTACCACTAAATTATGAATAAAAATTAATCATGGAGTGAGAACCTTTAAGTGTATTACATGTCAGTTGATTTCTTAGAGAGTTTAGGGATGAAACTTGGGAGCAAAAGTGCCACAGAAGAAATCAGTAAACTCACAGAATGACAGAATAGTGTTGTGAGGTTTTTTTCCCCAAGCTTGGTTGTGGTTTTTTTAACACAAGTCTCTTCTAAAATTTGTTAATCCACCCTGCATAAGCACACAGAAGCTCACGACTGGAATCTCTGTCTCAAAATGACAAATATGTAGTATGACTGTAAGTAGATACATTTTACAGAAGCCTCAACTGAAATGTAGCTTTGCCAGCTTCTGTCTGAATATCTCATCATGTAGAACTGGGGTTTCAGATTGGCATTTGCAGTTGGTTGCAAACTGCTTATGAAATTTTAGTGAATTTCCCTTAAATTTACTGTAGTCTCTCAAATTGTTATTTCAACATCATGATAACAGTTTTACCAGCTGTTTTAGTATATAATTAATCCTAGAAACACTTCAGTCGATAAAATCAAAATGTAAACTAAGATTTTTCTGTAGGCATTCCTAAGACAAGATGACTCAGTCATCTGTTGTCATTTCAGAAAACTGTAGTGGAAAGAATTTCAAAAAATTCACCTGTCAATCACAAGCATGTTGAGACTTGTGAGCTATTTGGCATTTGCCTTCACTTCTGTGTTTTCATAGAGTTCCTTCAAGTTGTGGCTATCCCATCTTAAAAGAAACCGTCAGCGTGTAAATTTGAGTAACACAGCGTTCTTATACAAATCTGTTGTAATATCTCATCTTGAATTCTTCCTTATTGAGATCTCCATTTGTTTCAGGCAGTTTGATGGTTTTTTTTTCTGACGGCTGATGATTTTCTGTGCTAAAATCTGTTATGAGCTTCATATGGTAAGGGCATTAGAAGTTCTCACCTAGATAGGAAAACAAACAGACTCCTTTTAATAAGACTTCAGGATAGTTCCTGGCTTTTGAGGAAGATAAGAGGTATAGAGTACTAACTGCTTGATAGATATCAAGGACACATCTCAGAAGGAAATTTATTTTTAATTAGCCTACTACAGATAGCACAGTTTAAAATTTTTTTTCCCTTCATTGTTTTCACAACACAAATATTTGAGTTCAGTATTGGGGCAGAATGAGATTTCACCCCTTTTGGATTTTAAAACATAATGTAGTAAAATCCCATTCTTGAAGACAGCTGTAAGGTGCAACTTAGGCTAAATGGACAAACAGCACATATTTGAAATAGCCTTGTGACTGAAATGATCTTTAATTTGGGGGAGAGTTTATATAGAGATTAATTTTAAGAATGTTTGGATAGCAAAGAACTGTAAAAAAATCCAAATAATAATTCAGTGCTTTCTTTTTATCTGCCTGTGCTCATTAAGACTTACAGTTATCATCTTTTGGGGATACTGCATCTCATGGATGCTTAGAATAGTTAGCCACAAAAGTAAGTGGCAGTAAGGATTCTGTTTTAAGTATATGGGGAGTAAAGCACACAGTTTACACAAACACTTAAAGACAAATCATGGCCCACGACATAGTTTTGCTAAAGAGCTGAACCCATTGTAGTTTTGTGTCCTAGTGCTCAATTTGCCCAGAAATCCAATAGCAGTACCCAAAAAAGAAAAAAATCTATTATTTCCCCAAGTGTTTTAGTGCCCAAGAAGCAGGAGTATATGAATTTTCTTGTGTGGTTCACTTTAATCTGTGGTTTCTCTGCTGCAGAATAGTAACCCAGTATTTCCATCACATCTGCGGCACTCAGCATGATGCAGACATACACATAGAGTTCATGCTTTATTCAGCAAAGTACTTGAACATGCTTTAACTTAGTGATTTGGGATATGGTTAACTCTAAACATGTGATTTAAATCCTTTCCTAAATGGAAGCCCTTGTTAAGGGATTCAGACTATGACAATAAAGATGCCAAGGACTTTCAAGTAATTAAAGAGGCTGAAGTAGTATTAGTATCTATCAGTATACACAGGTGACCAAACTTCAATGTATATCTGTAATATCTACAATGTAATGTAATCTTTCAAACAATGTTTTGTTATTAATATCACTTCAGATGACAAAGATGTGGGGACAAAGGTAGAACTGATCTGATTTTTTTTTCCCCAACAAGCTGGCACAGAGCATAATAAGCTGTATTTTAAATTTCAGATTGAAGTACTCTAACTTGATGCACAAAATAATCTTCCACAAACTCCCAAGACACATGCAAGATAAACATTTGAGCAATCATAGAACTGGAGTCTTAGTTTCTGTGAGCATAAGCTACAGCTGTGTCTTAAAAGAAGGCATTGAATCTGGAAAGTGTTAGGCAGATGCACAAATGATCTCTTGTGTTTCTAGCACCAGTTCAGTGCACAGGTAGATGTAAGCAAGCTAGAATCGAGTTTAGCAACAATTTCTGCTATAGCATTCCATTTTCTTTACAATATAACAGCTTATTTTTTTATTGAGATAGAGAGGCTGATTTATTCTTTTTAGGACACTGGTACATACTTTAACTTCTGTTCAGAGTGCAACACACACCCAAGAGAAAAAGATTTACATATAAATACATGACTACCTAATGATTTACTTTTCAGTCTTAAAAAAAAAAAAGAAGCCACAACTGTGGATGCTGTCAGCAACATCTCTTTTGAAA
Source organism: Phalacrocorax aristotelis (assembly GCF_949628215.1). Lineage (NCBI taxonomy): Eukaryota > Metazoa > Chordata > Aves > Suliformes > Phalacrocoracidae > Phalacrocorax > Phalacrocorax aristotelis. The sequence continues at coordinate 34,948,590 of NC_134282.1, forward strand.
GTGATCTTTAGACCCAAATTGTGATACTTATTATCAGAACTTACAGAACAGAATTAGGTGTACACACATACATCCTCTTGGATTGTTTAGGAAGTATTTTCACCCCCTTCCTTCACCACCCCATTTCCTTGAACATGCAGGCAATAACATGTGAAAATGAACAATTAGGAGTCCCATAGCCTTCTTCAAACTGCCTTGGTCTCTCCTGTCACCTTATAAACAGCTTGTAGTACATGTAACAATTAGTCCTAGTCCAAACAGCTGATGAGGTGCAGAGCATATCCATTTAACAAACTGATACAGTAGAAAACTGTCACCTTCCTCTAAGGAATTTTCTGCTGGATGATTGGATTTAAGCATCTCCTGACAAAGTTCAACCTATACCAGTAGCAGCACCAGAGAGACAGTGAGATGCGTACTGGCAATAAGAGGAAGGAAAGGAGATGTGAGATCTCTTTTTTCAGTAGCCAAATCAAGTTATTTTGTATGTTCAAGGACCCCCACATCCTAACTGAATCTGGAAAAGGAACTAATCTGAAATTTAGGTTATATATCCTAGTTATATTTTCTGTTATGAGAGCTATTGAACGTTATACAATTTTGTGGCACATTTGAGAAAAGGGAAAGTAAATTTTAAAAGGACTGCTTGCACCAATAAAATACAAATTTAAATTAGATTTTTGACTGCTGCATATTATATTTTTATGATGCAATTTATATACACTACATTATGTGACTGTTTTGAATTCAGAAATAAATTGTAGTACTGGTAACCCTAGAAAAATATGCAATTCTGTGAGCATAATGGGGTGTTACCCTATTCTGTATTTGGTCTCTGTGTGCATGTTTGTCTTTGTGTAACCTCACCCACATTACAATATATGTAAATTTGAAGCCTTTTCAACAGCACATATAGAATCCAGATCCTGGCTGCTAAAAACAACCATCTCCAGGATGATTTATTTCTTTTAAAAACAGGATTTTAGTTCTGAAGTGAATCATGTCGGTTTGTTTCTTTGTGCCGCAAGCTACGTGAATTGTACTTGGTTGTGTACACAAAGTAAGCAAAGTTGCGTATCTGTGAGATAGCCCAAGAGGACAGCCTTTGGGTGGGGACCTTGCTGTTACAGCCCAGTGTCACAGGGAACTGCCATTTCAGATTTTCTTGTATGGACAGGACACATAAAGCGCTAGAGAAGCCATTCGAGGTCCCACAAAAAACAGAACTATCTGCTTATACAGTAAGTACAAATGCATTATACTTTTTGAATTGGGCCTCTACAGGAAGTTGCCTTTCTACTACTAAAAGCTGAAAGACAGGCAATTATTTCTGGTAAAGATAACTTATTTTATTTCATCATTTAATGGGCCAAAAATCTTTCTTCCAATATAGGACAGTCTGCTTCAATATTTACTTTATGTATGTTTTAAAGTATAATCAAAAAAAAGAGCAAACATTAAAAAATAAGAACTATCATGTTAGGCTTGTTCAGTAAACTATTTGGTACAGTAAACCTTTACTATACCTTACAAGAAAACAGAATATAGCAGTGTTAGAGGTTTATAGAGTTGGCATGTCTACAGAGCAAGTTTCTTTTTAGCAATGTCAAGTTCAGATTGGTTTCTGTCCAGGCAGAGAGTTTCTATTCCATATTTTAAAAATAAGTGTTCAAGCCTTCACCTTGCTGAATTCTGCTAAATTCACAGCCTATATTACTAATTTCACCTGACATCCAGACATGAGAAACACTCGAGTGAAACACACACATTTTCTGATAAATTACAAATTGGGAAGTTCTTGTTTGTGAAATGGAGGAGTTCCACCACCAAGATCTTACCTGACTGAATAATTATCAGCCTAAAGACTGGTTCAGTTGTGTGCACTGACTTTCAAGGTACAAATGTCAATTCAATTTGCTAGCCAGAAACAGTAATTTAGATTGCCTAAAAGCATCGGGTATTACAATTCTGAATAAGCATGGCAGTTTGAAAAAAAGTGTTCATTGCTTAAACGTGCTTTAGTGTAAATTTGGTTTTACCGTGTAGTACTGCCCTTAGGAGCTCACTGAACTTGACAGCAGACTTGAATGTTTGCCATTAACTGTGAATTAATGGAACTTACATATATAACCGTATATTACTGTAAAAGTACAAGTGTCTTAGCAGCAACACTGAAAGATGCATTCCAATAGCTATTTCTTCAGGGAAAAAAATCACTGGGATTACAAATGACATGCTAAATATAGATGTTTGTCTTTAGGTGCCGTTTTAGAAGAATAGCCTCTGACCAAGAATAAAAATTGTTGTTGGAATAATATGCGAACAGGTAATTTCTTCCAAGTCTTTACTTGGATGTGTATACATATATAATTAGAATTCATTAAAACTGCATTGATTTTGACATCTACCATTGGGATTGTCACATCTGCTCCATAGGGCTGTCTTCACTTACTAGGCAGCACACACAAGTTCACCAGTCAGTGGTACAAATTCTCTTAAGGTGTTTGCTTTGATCAGTCCTAATATTTCACAGTTCGTGATTGGTTAGCACGCAGTCCAAAGTTGCATATAAGTGAGGAAGCATGCATCAGCCCCTTTGTCTTCTGTCAACATTTCCCACTCCTCCCCCTTCCCTTTTTTCTTTTAGCAGACTTCAGGATTAGACAGTCTGTAGTGTTTTAGCCTCTGGACTAGGCAAGACAGCTGAGTCAATGTGGATTATCAAGGCTGGCTTGGTTCTTTGGGGGTTAAGGTGGTGTTAGGCCTTTATTTGTTTTTCTTTTTAATAGATAGGACAGTCAGGTTACAAAAGTTGAAATGCCAACAGACAAGATAGTTTAGGGACAGGTTTTCATGCATGTCCTTGGAAAAAATAATTGAGAATCAGTCTATTTAGAGGCTGCTATTACCTCTACCAGTTTTAAGTATCCACAGTCTGGCATTAGAAAGAACAATCTTGTTTCATTCCTCTTCACTCCTCCTCCCACCAAAACCTAACTTTTAAAAAAAGTAACTTGTGTGTCCTACTTCTCTTTATTTAATATCTCACATAGAAGGATATATAGAAAAAATATGTATTGTGTAGAACATATGTTGATAGAGTTTCTACAGTTGTATTAATTGAAAAGCTAAATCTTCTGTATTTTTTTAATTGCCCATCATCACTTGATTTCTTAAACTTTTCTATCTTGATTATGGTAGTCTGAATGTAATACACATCTGACCTTCAAAGCATAAAATTTGCATTTTTAGATTAATATAATGTATTGACTTACCTCATGAAAAATCATAACACAGTCACTGATGCTAATGTAATTGGGTTTTGGCTTGTATTGAACCCCTTCTGATTCTCCACTATACTCTTTTGCATCATTGACTACAAATGTAAAGGGATAAACTGTTGCTTTCCTACCTTCTTGTCTAGAAATACTGAGCTGTAGCTTTCAAATTTGATCCAAACTACTGCATTTCAGTAAAGTGGGTATGGAGTGCAATAACCTATATTTTTGTGGTGTAGCAAACCCCACTACTACTAGTAATTAATATTTTTTTTATTGTTACAGCATCCTGAATTTTTTTTATTCTCTTTCATCATTCTGTCACTTTATGCTGTAGTACTCAGTACTTTCAATTAGTAGTAGCAAAGTACTAATAAACAAAATAGAATTAATGAAAAGCACAACTGGATGGAAAATGGGGCATCTGGTCTACATGGACATAGAGGTTTCTTCAAACATCTCATTACTGGTAGAATTAAGGTTACCGTTTTTCCCTTAGCACTGGAAAGTAGTCTAGCTCTAGAAAGAAATAGCCTATAGAGAAATTTTCTGTAATTACCATTAAAAAGATTTCAAAGGCTTCCTAGGCACTTTTTTGTTCTCTCTCCGTCCAACCCTCTCACTTTTCCCTAATAGGCCTAATATAGCATGCCTGAGTTATTTTGCCAGAACAGAAATGTCTAGCTGGACTGCAGAGCTGGTCCTTAATATACAGATCACACCATAACAGTAAGAGAATCATTCTCCCAAATATTCTGAGACGTGAATGACTTGAGGCATTTAGTTTTTTTCAGTACTGTACCACTATGCCGCTGTGAGACAGACCTATTTCTGCATAAAGATGACGAAAAGAAATAGAACCATAAAGCAGGATTTTTAGGGAGTTTAACAAGTTCTTATTAATTCTCATTAGAATTTCTTTGAAGGCTTTCCACAAGCTGTCTGAAGGGATTTTTCTATGGGGCCTACCTTCTATCATCTCACTTCTCCATCTGGTGGAATTTCAACAACTCCCTCAGATGCTTAACAGAGTTGAGAGCAGGTCAAAGTTGAGAGTTCTGCTTTTCTCTCTTGATTCTTATAATTGTATAGATAACCTGATACACTATTCATGTGTTCAGTATCCTCTCTTCATTTAAGGAAGGATGTAGGCTTCAATTTAATTACACTGTCATAGAAGTTCCACTGTTATGTTTGAATAGACTAAAATCAAATAACTTCTTGTTTAAAAACCTGCTTGATTTTTTCTGCTACCATTTCATTCCTATTGCAATTATACTGTTACCCATGCAAAATAATTTTAAAAGTCTTTTCATAGTGAACTTGCAGTAAATGAATTGCCAGTAGACAAGCACAGAAAGCTTCAGAGTCAACATAAATTTCCATTTCACTTCTAACAAGGTAGGGCAGAACACACATTTCTGTTACACCACATCCTGAGCCAATGCAATGAGGTCAAACATGAACAATCTTTCCAGCCTTACCTCCCCACTCCTCTAGCTCCTCAATTTATCTGCACACATGGAAAAAGGTCCAGTTACCATTTGGACGCTAGCATTTTGATAACATGAACATGAAACTGAATTCCTGTTGAGCTCTGTGGTATAACTACCTTTGTTTTAAAATAATATAAGGACTTCACTCACACGCCTACTTCAATATGCCATCATAGGAATGGAAGAACGTATGAAAAGATGGGAGAGTGGAATTGCTAGAGATGGTCTAGAGGATAGCAGGAGGCACAATGGTTTTGTTGCACAGGATTAGAAGTAGCTGAGCTTTTCTGCTACTCTTATAAAAGTCAAGTTTATTTTATATACAAAGCTGTAGAAGCTCCCTCTAGGGTAGAATGTCTTATGGTCACATTTCATTTTTTTCTGCAGGAATAAAGGGGAACCTTAATTCTTTTTCCTGAAGGACAAATAAGAAAATTAAAATCTTGATTCCTCTTAAACAACACTATATTTTGCACAGAACATATATTTTATACGTAAATATTGAGACAGCAAAATTATTATTTTTGGAACTTCTGGGAGAAATAACAGCAAAACCAACACCTAAAGTGTGAGGTAACACATGATTCTCATGCTTGTGATGTCAGAAGACTGCTCTATTTTTCTTTTGATTGAGATATTGTGGTTTCATGAGATTGAAAAAATATTTAAAATATATATGAATATATAGAAAATTAGTTACTGATACATTAAATGTATCATAAATATATGCAGTTCAACTTCCAAATTTAGACTGCTTTCAAAAAAGAGTGAAACGGTACAGTTAGATATTCTATTTAAGCATAAAATGGACAACTGCTGCCACGAGTGCCAACATTAGTATCCTATATTTGCGGTTTTATTACAATGCCCAGTTGTGTTTAAAACACTAACAATTCATATAAGCAGCCTATTGGGTTAGAAAAAGCCCTTTTTGAGATCTGTGGAATTTACATTGTAACAGGCGGTCTTCTACATAAGTGACACTTCATGGGCTGGCTCCTCCACTGGTTGTTAAAAATTGGGCTGGGAAAACCTGGTGGTATCCAACTGCACTGTGATTCCACTCTTAATGCAGCTTGAAGCAGGCTCAGAATGTCCTGGTCCACACCTGAGAACATTATCAGTTTATCTATACTTACTCTGGTTCTCTCACAGAAGCTAGTTAAGCTAGTTTGTGCCACTAGAACAGGACAAACCAGACTTCATATAGGTCATCATGTGAATCACTGGACTTGTAACAGTTTGTGGTCATGAAAGGCAAAAGAAGTAACAGAGAATTCAGAAGTTCCTCTCACCGCAAGAGAAATTTTGTATCTTTTCATATAATTAGGGTGCTTTATGTCTGATATGGTGATAAAACTGTGATCTTTTTGCATATTGTTACATGAAACAATTCTGCAAGGTGTGCTATATGTTGCTGGCCTGCAAGGCAAGACTGCTACCTTATTTGTTCATAGGCTGGTTTTGTTTCTGTGTGGTGGTTTGTTTTAGTGGGTGGTTTGCTTTTATGAAAGCCACCCCCACTCCCCAAAAGCATAATTAAGATATCCTTTTATTGATAAAAATACAGAAGCCTCTATTTTTCTCTGTGTTTGTTTTGGTTTTATTTTTAAGATCATGAAGAACTCTGTGGCACCAGTTATGGATCTTTTTGTCTAAATGGAGGGATTTGTTATATGATTCCTACTGTATCCAGTCCATTCTGCAGGTCAGTAAAACTAAAGTTTGTGTGTTTAAGTATTGGACAGTAGCTGTCTAAAGACTCTCCATTTGCTTCTATAAGAAATTACTGTTAACACATTGTATAAAAGAAAACACCTATTACTTAGCTGGCTTGCAGACATGTGACAATATGAGAAAAATAAACGTGTATACTTGTTTGACAGATGCAACAGTATTCGGTTACATATGCATTCAGGATGATATCTATATTTAGAGCCATAATTCCTCCTCTCATTACAATACAGAAAGGAACAAAATACCCTTTGCCTCATGGAGTATAGACTGTAGGAAAGGCATTCAGAAAGACAAAGTACATTCCCAGGTTTTTTTTCAAGATTAATCATATTGCATATCATATAACGTAAAATGTCCTGACCTGAACAAAATGAGGAGGCACAAAAAGGAGTGTAATGTTTTAAGGAGAATAAAGAACATAATTCAAGACTTACTGTGTTCTCTGAATCTCACTGAAATACTCAAAGGGCAGTTTTGCAGTGACAGCCAAAGACCACTTGAAAAAGAAACATCAAGGTAGCAAATATAGATACTTATTACACCATTCGTTTACAGGACCATTCTTCTTTTTGAAGCCCATGTAGCACACTAGAAAAGAAACACTTCCTATTTTTGCGTGTGGATGTTTCCTGTGTAAATACAGCCCTATCCTTTTATTTTCTCAATTACTAAGACATAAGAAGATGATAAATTAAATTCTAGGTTTTAATGGTTCTGCATTTACTAATTCTAAGTTATCATTCATCAAAATAAATTACAGTTAATTTAACGGGCTTTCTTAACATAATAATAGGCATTCAGACACCTGTTACATAGGCTTAAGGATATTCCCTTTTCTCTTCCATGGCATATTCTGCTCTCTCTTCAGTCTTGAGCTATAACTAATGATAACCGGGGAAACAGTTGAAGGAGGAAATAAAATCTTTTCTAAGATGCCTAACTGAAGTATTTTTTTCTTTTGTTTGGGTCAGTTCAGTTTAAACATTTAAACTCGAGCATGTAAACTCATCTAGTAGATGAGGAGAAAAGAGGTAATTTTGTGGTAAATGCTCATTGAAAAATATACACAGCATAAATCTGTCATTATGCAATATCATACAATGAATCAGATCCAGATGTGAGGATAAAGCTTGGAAGTGCTGTATGATGATGATTTTTTCTAACTGCTAAACCTCACAAGCTTATGCCATGTGAAATGAATACTACACACACAAAAACTAAAACATTAAAATACGTGTGGTTTTTTTTCTAGGAGTCCCATATTATTGCTTTTAAATTACTTAAATGAAAAAATAATGGTTCTACTAAATGGCATCAGTTACACAATTTCAAAACACCCTCTCAACTACTGCTAGACTGTGTAACGAGGAAGGTGTATTTGATGCAATAATTGTAAATACGAAGTAACAAATTCTCAGAACAATTCATTCTTCAGGAGTACAAGCTAGTCAGCCTAGATAATTTCCACTTTAAAAGGGGTCCAAATTAAGTAATTTGTAATTCAGGTACAAGAGGATTTTATGATCTGCTGAAGCAAAGTAACATCGTAAGAACATTTCTATTATACTCACGCAATCTTATTGCATTTAAATTATCAAGTATTTTTCTTCCGTATCTAGTAGTTGATTATGAAGTTATACGGGTTTAAATAGAAGCATTCTATTTAAGCCTGTCCTTATTCTAAGCATGTTCCTTAATCAGTCAGAGAAGGCTAATTATAGATGAGAAAGGTTTTGTTTACACACAGATATCTTAGTAATCAGCAGTGATGTGAATAGAAACAACAGAAAAAAATGCATCACTGTTCAGCAGAATTCAGAAAAATGTTTGGTGCTTTGGAACTTCAAGGCTGGCATCATCCCAGAGTTGTGCAGAGTTTCTTTGATGCAGGTTTCTGCCAAATCCCACCTAAAGCTTCCAAGTGTGCTCAGATGATCATCTCCAACCAACAGAAAAATTGTATCAGTTTTAGAATCAAAGGCTGAATGATTGTTAGTACAGCACTGAATAAAAGGGAGAAATGGAGCAAGAACAGACTAATAAACTGTAAAAATACCTTAAAACACATTTGCCTTGACATGCTACGTTTTTACGCAAATGTGTTGTGCTAAACATAGTTAGTCCAGATCACCTGATGCAACATCACGGGAACCAATTTCACAACATAACGAGGAAAACTGGATCATTCTTTAGCAATATGTATTTTGTAGCATGCTAACAAACTAAGAGCCACAGGTTACTTTTGGAATTTTAGTTATTTTTACCATTCAGAAATGGATATATATACAAGGTAGAGATTTAGTAGAAACAAGACATTAGCTGAGTCCCTCCCCTGTGCCACATTAGCAGATTTTAAATACAGCTGTTTTGTGTTAAAACACAAAGTTGCTCAGCTGCCATCTTGCCTCATTCCTTCCCTAACAATGAGTTAATATTCTCAGCAGCAAAAGGTACACCTGTCACCGTAACCAAGATGAGCTTCTAACCCAGGAATGCTCAAATGTACTAAATAAACATGCAGCAGAATGGAGAAGGATAGAAAAGAAGCTGCCTCAGGTGTATCACAAAACATGAGGCTGAAAGCTGTTTGCTTCAGCTCCCAATGTGCAGCTATCCCATAATCATTAATTAATGCAGTGCAGAATTAAGTTAAGATTTTGTTGTCTGAAGGGAAGCTCTGGTATTTCTGTTGTTTTACACATGACAGATTTCTGAGAGCCTTCTTTCTGTATTTCAGACAAAATACAGATGGTATAAGGCCACACAAACACAACTCCTCTGCTTCTGAGGGCAGTACACAGAGAAATTGACAGTGAATGCTCTTCTTTTGAGGAAGGGATCATATTCTGCAGAGGGCAGTGCATTCAGGCTGAGTACTGTGAGGGATGGAGGCAGACCTTAGAGACCATCTCCTTGAACTTCTCGTGTATGGTTAAAGGATATCTCCAGTTTCCCCTTCCTTTGCTTCTACCCTAATCCAATCTCTCCTCCACCTTTCCTATACTAATCCAATAAATCATGTGCAAATTCCTTCTATCACTTCCTGTTTACCTCATCCTTGTCTGGCTTTTTGTCTGAGCTGGGTCATTCATTCTCTTTTTTAAATGTCCCCACAAGTGATATACTTGCTGTGCTGTAAGCCTTCAGAATATACACAGTGCAAGCTGCCAGTGAAGGGCTTCCCACTCATCTGGGCTTTTCTGCTTTCTCTGCCTCCAAAACTACGTTTTCGCATACCCCAGGGTCTTCTGAAAACACTGTGTCCAATTAGCATTTTGCAATTCTGCTTTTAGCTTTAGAAGTAGGAATAAAAATTAGAATACACACCAAAAGTGTAGCAAAAGAAAGTTAATAATTAAGACTTATTTTTAATGGGACATAAAATATAAAATACAACAGTATCGTATGTGTTTGAAAAGTATTAGCGATCAGAATTCATATCGTTGCCAGATATGGTAAAGCTTGCCATATAAACACATAGATAAGGGAGTTCTAGAGGAAAATAATCCATTCTTTCAACTTCTCTCCAGCAGCAGCAAGAGTTTTATTTTACTCTATGTATATTAATACAGCTTCAGAGAAAGTTTTGAAACTCCTCTGAACATAAAACTTTTTAAAAAGTTGCTTAGGGCTTCCAGTTAACCTTGCCATTGCTTGTTCACTTTGGCTTTAAATTCATTTTCATACCTATTAGATGCCCTTATAGTGTATGGGTTAGGACAGCTTTTAGGAGCCTGCTACACACTAAAGAGACTACAGTGATTTTGAAGCTATCAGCCATGTAATCTGAATTGCATTGTCCAGCAGATAATTTTTAAGCTGTCTTTTTCTGCTTAGAGCTTTGTATCTACTTACATGCAAGTAATTTTTATACCAAGAAGCATCCTGCTTTTTCCTGACTAATGGAACACTGAAGTCAAGACTCCTATAGTATAATACTAAGCAACAGGAGCCTGTGTGCATATTTGACTCAAATCCTACTTCCATTTTTAAAGTCTGTCAGATACTTGCTTATGATGCCCACCTTAGAGTCTGGAAGAGAAAGAAACCTTACCTTCTGACCTAAATCAGACAGGCAGTAGATCACTTGCACTGCCTCATGAACTGCATCTGCAAATGAGACAGCAGTAATGCCTTGTGTTATTGGAGGGCTGTTATGCTTATATTTAAGTTACTGATCAGATTGTCAAGGATAAATATAATTCCAGACCCGCTGGTCGTCTCCTGACATCTTATCCAATGCAGTCTGTTTCCTTCCACCTCGTATTGATGCTGATATGGGTAGTTTTCATTAATATCCTATGTTGAAAAATTCTGTGGGTTTATTTACATATGTTATGTTAGTGTTTTGTCTCCAGCACAGCTTCCATAGCAAATTTGTATACAACAGTTAAGGCTGGCTCATCTCATCTGACAAGAGGGGTGGGCATGCGTGCATGTGCGTGCAGGCATCTAGCAAAGCAGAAATCTGGATGCTATCTGAAAATGGGAGTTTCTAGTCTCACAGCTTTTTCTCAGACATTTGAAGGCTGTTGTCTTTCAGCTCTGATTGAATTGGAAATTCTAATTTCTTAGAGGAGGAAAGACCTTTTTTCCATTCTAAAAAAATCAACTTTGGAATGCTGCATAGTAGGCCCATTTAAAGCCAACAGACAGCATGTGCTAACAGCATGCAGACGATGTGCAACAGCAACACCTGGCCTAGTGACCACAATGCTTGATTAGCGTTATCCCCTCCTACTATAGCCTAGAAGCAGGCTTCTCTGTCTTTTGCACTCATTCATTCATGTGCAGAAGCACAGTTGCCTGCAATTTTAACAACTGCAAGCATGTCATGCTTAACTCGTGCTCTGCTTTTAGGCGTCCACTACAAGCAAGATAAACTATGAGTTGCTGCTGGCTTTTAAGGCTGTGTATAGTAAGACTGACTACTCTAGGAGACACTATATAGATACCATCAGTCTGGTATCTATAACAGCCCACATGCTTGTTACAGACTACTTCTCTGTGTTGCTTGCAATCACTGTATATGTAACTCCCCTGAAATTATTAGAGCTCTGATAATGCAACAGGATAAGCAGATATTCTGAGTGAGGTCCACTGCTAATCACTGAAGTCTGCTTAGTTTCTTTCCCACCAATTTTAGGAAAGCACTTACAGTAGAAACCTTTCCCTCTCCTGGTTGTCTTAAAGCATCAATTACTTCTGTATTTAACATAGTCCTTCACCTGTTTGTACGTCAGCATCAATGACTTCATAAAAGCTTGTGCAAGCCAATATTGGAACATTTGGATTTTCAGAAATGCCCTAACTGTAGCAGACCGTGTTGGTAGGGTCACATTAGCTATAATTTTGTTTATTTAAAGGTAACCAAAAGGTATCTCCTCTTCATTATTCTATTTCCATGAAAACCTCCATAATTTTTAGGTTATATGAGAGTATTTTCTACATCACAACAGTTCTCTAACCCTAGCCTTTTAGCTAATCCTATATGCAACTTTTCTGCTAGGACTGTCTTTTCTTCCTCCTGCTTTATTTTTCTCTTTAGGCTACTGATTTACTCCCTTTACATTCATTCTCTAGAACTTTTCCATGAGTCTCAGTTTGAGGCCAAAACCTATTTAGTTTTTCTTCCTGTATCATTTTAGCCTTGCATTATTCTCTGGTTTTCATTGGTATTCAAGAATACTTCTATGAATTTTATATTCCATTTTCCATCCCTGTTATTCTATTCAGCTCTCCAATGCATTTCTCTCAATTGCTAGAGAACAATGTCCCACTCAAACTACACTTCTATTCTTAAAGTATTCTACAGTATTTCAGAAATAGGCCACTGAAATGCCACTATACTTGCAGTAAATATCTGGAACATTATCTCAAGCAATCAGAGCGGTCTGCCTACCCTTCCTTCTCCCAGCAGTCAAACATAGTAACTTTGAAGTCTCCCATTGTCCTTAGTAAATGACGTGGCTGTTTGATCAGTTGCACAGCTTTAATATATGCTGATAATTGAATCTTTTTTTCTCATGTCTAAATCTTCCATTTCATTTCCAAAGGCAAAGAATTAAAAGAAACAGTAGTAATTTTTGTGCAATAGTTTAGACCAGTAGTACTGAAATGGTGGTCCATAATTGACAGAAAGCAGTGCTGGGAGCCATATCAAGCACGCATGGCGGTACGCTCACCAGTAATCCATTTTGTCTTATTCAGATATGCTAGACATCTTTTCTTTTTGGCAGTTCCTCCCCACTCTGCCGCCTTATCCCTGATCTGGAATTATACCTTGCAGCTGCCAATGGCAGTCAAGAACTTCAAGTATGATACAGAGTTCAGGCCATGTTTCTCAGCTGGAGCCTGAAACTGCTTATGTCACAGATTATTATTACTTCAGCGCCACGAATAGCAAGAAGGAGCAAGATCTTTAGCAATACAAATAGAGAGAAGCAAATTTACATACATAAAAGATACATACAGAATGTCATCACTGAATGAATTGCTTTCCATTTTCTGTAATGCAATAAATTCCTTAAGAAAACTTAGCAGAATAAGTGCAAAATATAAAACAAAGATTAGTTTAGCTTCAACCTGTCTGCTTTTGACTCAACATGAATAAGCCATTCATTTTATTTATTGTTAATAAAATATCATACCATTTTACCACAGTAAAGTACCATATTCATTTTAATGCTTTCTTTAGAAGTTTTCAGAAGCTCAATACATAAAATATGCACAGTCAAAATACTTTTAGCTAGGTCTCCCCAAGAGAGGGTCATTCACCAAGCATGTAACACGTTCTGGCTTGAATTATTACACTGCATAAACTACTATTGCAATTTAAGGTGTACCGTGTCTCAATGAATCCCCATTTTCTTGATCTATTTAGCTGACAGTACTAGCACTTCAACAAAGAAAGCTAGAAGGTTTCATGAAAGGGGGAAAAGAGGGCATGACTATGGAGTGAGAATCAGTGGGATGACACAGTTAACACTAAAGGGGTGGATTTAATTAATTAAATCTGCCAGTAGAGAGGGAGATTTAACTGTGAAGTACACCACTGTGAAGTATATGGCTAATTCAATGGATGTATTAAGAAATATATGGCTTAATACATAAAAGCAGTATGGAATAGAATATGAACTTGATGCCCAACCTGCCCAATTCCCTTTATTCCAGAAATGCAAGGTGAGCGGAAATTCCATAAGAAAACTTGCTGTGAAGGAAATATAAACCTTGAGTTATGACATAACAAGTTCTCTCCCCACTTCAGACCAAAAGAAGCCTTTGTGCTTTTTGTATTAGGCGAAAAGTTACCATCTAATCTGAACAAAACTTGGTTTCCCAGGTGTATTGAGAATTACACAGGAGCCCGTTGTGAGGAAGTGTTGCTGCCTAGCATCAAGTCCCAAACGAAAGGTGACCTGTTTGGAGCTTTCTTGGCTTCACTACTTCTTCTAGGAGTTCTTGTAATTGGAGCATTCTACTTCCTTTGCAGGTAAAAGTGCTTCAGAGTGCTGAAGCTATTTAATCAAGTAGAAGATTCTTCTGGTAATCATGTACTAATTATTTGAATGTAAAAGTGTGTAATGAATAATCCATAAGGTTTGTATGGTTATTCAGCATAATTAATGTGGATGTCTCAACCTGTTGCTTGTAATATTTTACTTCCTGGCTTGTAGTTGTCTCAGTGTCTTTTCAAGCTATTACTTGTAGTTGCTTTGTAGAAAATACATGTATTACACCCATTTCTGAGGGACTTTACAGTCTACCTAGAGTTAGTGCTTACATTTTAAAATGTTAGTCAACACTTAAGTTGTCCGAAGATGGAGAAGTAGAGGCAAATTACCAAAGTACTTAGGGATCAGAAACTGTTCCACTGCATTGAATTGGCAGCCAAACCAAATGGTGTCATTAGCTGCCAATTCCTTGACAGCTTCTGGTTTAAAAAGGAAAACTAAGGAAGGAATCAAATTCAAGAATAATCCCAGGTAGATGCTTATTAACTAACATCTAGAACAAATCAGAGAGCTAACTCATTCATCCAGGATGATCCATGTTTGAGTAGCATGAAAATGTCAGTGCTAGGCAGCACATGCTGCAGGTTTGGTTTCAGTAGCATTTCAGGCATACGAGGACTTTGAATGAAAGCATGTAAAGCCGTTACTGAGATTAAGTCAACTATTTGATGCTGTACATATATCAGTGCAGTACATCAGTACACTGAAACCAAACTGTCTTCACTCACTCCCTGCATTTATGTATGCAAGTCAACCTCCTATGTCCCCTCTTGTTTTCAGAGTACAGCATTTTTTGTAAAAGCTTATTTTGTCATATACTGTTCATATGTATTTATCCCTTCATGAGGCAGCTTACTAGCCCCTGCAATTCTTAGCCATCACAGACTTGCAGCCTCTTCCTGTTACTCCTGTGCTGCATTTCTCCTTGGTTATGATAACCTAAGGTTCTTGCAATTCTGTTCTTTGCTCTCCCATAATCTCATTGCCAAATCAGCCTCTCTGTTCAGTGACTTTAAATGAGCGACCTTTGGAATAGCTGGTCTAGTTTTACCTCAGCTGCTGTCATAGAAACCCACTGAATGCTACTTCTTCCCATAGCTGAATATATTTAAGAGAGATAGAGAGCATTTGATAAAAAAGAGTTTGTATCCAAAAAAACTTGTTGTAGAGGATAACCCCCACCTTAGTAATTTTAGTTAGATGAATCCTGTCTTAGCAGTGAGAAGCCACAGCAATTGTTTGCTAAAGAACATTTGCACATTACTACAGTGTTATTAGAATATAGCTTTAACTAACTAAAGAAAAATTCATTCAAGTCTCAGATGTACGGAGAGTATTTCTTTAGATGTAAAGCTTGTCTCTGAAAAAAGTCTTCAGAGCAGAGAATTCAGAGAGTGATCTGTTAAAAGATCCCTTTCCTCTTGCATACAGTAGAATTAGGGGAAGGCTAGAGACACAATCTACTGAATTTTACGGTCAAATAGCCTTGCATTGCAAATTACAGAAGCTTAGAATCTAACTGCAGTGACAGGTCTGTGCAAGTCTTTTATTAGTTGGAAAATGAACCTCAACTACTCTGTTTCCTTACAGAAAATCCCTTTACTCAAGCTTTACCTAACTGGCAGAACAAGTAGGAGGTCCTCTTTATTAGAAAAATATCAAGGGCAGCAACTTAGTCTTAACATAGTTGCCCTTTAACCTATCTTAAATAGCAGACTAGCTTAGGACATCTCATCAAAATCATGGTCAACTTCTTTAGTGTGAAAAAAAGAACTTACCTGGTTAAAAATTGTCTCATCTTACCTTTACACTTCAGAGGCTGATGAAGCACAATCATCTTCTGCTGGAGAACTCATCTATAAAAGAAACACATCTAGAAGTCCTTATCTCTTGACTGAAGCGACCAACATACCAGAGGAGTCTCAAGTAGATACTTTAATCTGCTCCCCTCTTTTCAGCTGTTTAAACAAGGATTATTACTAGCAGCTGCCATTAATATTATGATTTTTTTTCCTAAATTTGATCTACCACCTTTATCATAACATTCTGGAAGAGGGTGGAACTGGGGCTTGTAAGGGTTACCTGAGTTTGCATCATCCTTGACTTGTCCTTTTGTCAGGATATAGAGTTCAAAATGTTAAGAGAAATATTGTGCTATCAGATTTCCACTATTACACTTTATTAACAAATATGTTTGATCCATAATCAGAAAGCAGAGCTTTTTCCTCCCATATTGTGTATTAGTAAACATTTCTGTGGCTCTTTCAGCAGAGGATTCTAGTGTGGTTTTAGTATAAACAGTAATGAAATCGAGAGGGATGCAGAAGAGGAAATATTAATGGCAATTTAGGATGCAGAAGCTCAATCCCTAAAATTAGACATCGAATCTTTTAGAATTTAGGAAATCAATATTCTCTTTTCTTGTCCGTGTCTTCACTTGAACCCCCTTTCCTTTCCAAGTTTTCTTCCTCTCAGGCTGCTTGGCGCAGATTTCAGGACCAGGTATGTGCAACGTGCATTTAATGCTCCCTACAAACAAATCCATTCATTATACAAGGGTGGAGAGAAAGGATTTCATTGCCCTGCTTCTAAAAGTAAATCATAAGTAATGGTGAGAGTAACCCATAAAAGAAAAGGGCTGCATAGGAAAATCTCTGGGTGAACAGTGGGAAATAATTCTCCTTTTATATATAGCCAAGTCATCACATTTTTATCAGCCGAGGATTTATTTTTTCCAATCTGCTGCTAAGCTGATTTCATGCTGTATTTGATTAGGTAGTAGGATTCATCATAATGGTATGGTTTGGGAAAGCAAACCTAGAAGGAGGAGGAGGAGAGAGAATCAGAGATGATGAAGAAACAGTATTTGAAATGGCTAGAGGGTGAGAATGATGGAAAGTAGAACAAAAGAGAGGAAAGGAACTGAAGGTCTGAGTGAAAGAACTGCAGAGAATGGAGGGAGGGAAGAGGGAGAAGTGACCAAGGACTGCTGATGGGAAAAAAAGCAGCTTAGAACTGGAAGATAGTCTAGGGTTAAACCTCCCACCATTGCTGGAAGCTGTAGGAGTCTCAGGTTGATAGAACAGAATTATCTAGGTGGTAAAGTGAGTAGCTTTAATTTACTTTCAGAAAACGTTACGAGTAATGTTGTAAAGAAAAGACTATGCTTTTACATCTCAAAGATTAGTCTTGTAAAACAATTTTATATCATGTTGTAGGAATTCATAAGAACCGTACTGTCCACACTCTAAATTAATGTGAAAACCAGTTCAGTACATTAATTTCCTATGCTATTTTATCAAGTTTTTTCCAGGAATGTGTTGTTTCTTAAGTAGTAATCATCACTTCTCTGTCAAAGGGGGAATCCCGATCTTTAAAGAGCATGCTTAGCTCTGTTTTACATTTCTGTAAAAGCTCAGCACATATAGCTATTGCTATTTTATTGGGATTCACTAAAAGATATGGCATCAGGCCAACAACTGTATTTTAGCAAAGATAGTAAAATATTTACACTGTGAATGTAAAACTTATCCATATATATCTACATTAAATCAGAACTTGTTTTATGAGAGTGATTTGCTATTTAAAAATCAAAAATGTCTTGGATTGGAGTAGACTTCTGTGTGGCTTTAGGCCCAGGAGCTGTATAACCTGGTAGCAGAGCAGAGTGTGTGGAGGTAGAGCAAATCCAGTTCTAGCTGCTCTGTCTTGAAACAAACACATGCACCCCCTGCCAACAAATGGTACCGATAAAGCTGATTGTTTTGACCTGGGCAAAACAGGAAAGTCTGCAAAAATCCTTGCTGTTACACTGTTACTGAGGTAACAAATGGCATATTTTGCCACAAGCAATTCACCTGTCAGCACAGGTCCATCTGGCCTTCTTTCTCCAGAAACATATTGTACAAGGGTTACATGAAAAAGAATAAGAAAGGTAGCTGATTAGTATAGATCCCTCATAAGCCAGCTTAGAGGAATAGAGAAAACACTAGGGAAAACTAAAATAAATCTGCAGTTCATTTCTATACTTCATTATAAGTCCATGTTGAAATCCCAAATTACCTGTAAGATAAGTGTATATTGATAAACAGGAGCTCAGCCAGCCAAAACAACAGGGTCTAGGAACAAAGCCATTTAAGCTATCCAAGACAACAGACTTCGCGGAGGAGTTATATCACCACAGGACACAAACTGGACAGAAGGGAGAACAGCTCATGACCCTCCTCAAGAGAGCAGATGTCTAATTACTATTAAAAGAAAGGGAAAGAGACAGCAAGAGATCAGCTCTATTTAAAAGATCTGTTTCTCCTCAAGAAAGTGTGGAAAATACCACATTATTGATATTTCACTTCCAAATGCTAAGAGAGTTAATGATAAACTAAATAACTTCGTGGTATCTACTAATTGCTTAAATAAAGACCTGAGAAATCAGACAAATGGGAACATTAACTTCAGGAGAGAAGCCATGTAGTTCTAAGTGCTGTTTCTGCATCTGATCTCTGTTACTCTCCCTCAGAGAGATGCTTCTCAAAATTGTTGAGTATTAATCAGAAAGTAATTGCAGAAGATCCATGTAACTTTTCTTTAGTGGAAGCATCATTCAATTAATTTGTCTCTCCTCTGGTAACTTTTTTCACTCTGTGTGTGTGTTTTTTTTTTTTCTCACTATTGTCTCTTTTCTGTTTCTTCTGGTCAGGAAAGCTTCCGTTCCAAGGACAAGTTCTTCAGAGTGTGGTGCCATCCTGGTTGAGACTACAAGCAGCAATGGCTGCAACAGTGAGTACATTTAAAGTTAAACGATTTGACTCCGTAAGGGGAGGAAGTTTTCTTCAATTAAAAGCATGTGTTTTGTTTATTTTTCAGAAACAATAACAGAGTAAAGTATTAGAGTGGAAAAATGGTGGGAAAACAACATGCAGAGCAACCCTAAGAATACAGTAATTATAGAGGATGACGTGGTAAGCAAGATGAGAGAAGGAAGTAAACTGAAATAGGAGGCTTGCTTACGTGTTGAAGACTGCAACTAAGGCATAAAGAGAAACAGTTGTGCTTCTTCGTGTTTCTATGTATTTTTAAAGGTGTATCAAATCATACAGAAATCACTGTAATCACTATAATTTGTTTGAATTTTGTGAGATTTTTCATGACAAGTTACTGTTTTCAGTAATGCACAGGTAGAAGCATGAGATAATTTCAGTTTTTACTGCATGGGAAATAGGAAATAATCTTTTTTTCACTGCACACAAAATATGAGATAATCAGAGGGGTTTTAGCATGAGGTAATACTATGAATTTTTTATAGGATTGTCCTTTTAACAAGATTGCCCCAGAGGAGTTGAGGACTGTCTTGATTAAATAGTTTCAAAATTTATACCTGTGATACATGTCCAGAATTTGCCTTGTTTCAGATACACGTACCAGATGTAAGGGGGCGGAAGGTACCTTTCTCCAGTTAATACTGATTTTTTTTTTAATAGTAAGACAACATGAGGATGAGGTACCAGTGCTAGTGTACTGGCCAAATTCCTGGTACAGTATTTTAATTCAAATGAAAAGAAAATATTAAGAGATTGGTGATGGTTAGAAGTTTACTAGGCAGAGTATTTACCCTTTGTTTGGTATATGTCCCTAATATTAAGCAAGACACCTTCCTCAATGGTTTTATTTTTGTCTTGCCTTCATCTGAAAATCTCACTGCTGAGAGAGATTTAAATCTTACCTTAAATTTTCCAGTTGATATTTCAGATACTAGAAGTCAGGAATTTTATTCAGCAGTTCCCTTCCTGACGCAAAATATTATCCAACCAGGTGTCTTGGCTGAACAAGTGCTGCCCTCTCTTAAGATTTATTTGTTTTATTCACGTAACCATTTGTTAATCACACCAGTATATTATATATCACTAACTGGTTCCTCACAGGATTCTCTTTCTCAGACAAAGAGAGGCCAAATGACATGGTCTGTCTCTCTTTCTGTCTTGACAACACAAAGAGCCTGTCTGGTTAGTCAGAGACATAGAAAATGTGAACAGAACAATTTTATTTTCAGCAAATCTCTAGCCCTGGAGGTTGAAACCAGCAAAACTCAGATATGTTTCCATAACGGCACATTACCTAGCAGCTCACTATGCAGGATTTATAAGGTTGTATTGAAGAGAAAGTTAATTCAGAAAACTTCAGGAATTGAAAGGGTAGAAAATGCAGAACGCAGATTTCTTATCTCTGAAATAAAAAATCTTGAGGTGTATAAAAATATAGGTGCAAAGAGAATGTTGAATAAGCTTCTATTCCTAGGGTGTCTACTACGCACTCTAGTGTCAGAAAAAATAGTGTGTATTTTATATCAATGTAGACAAAAGTACAGCAAGACAGAGAAGGAAATACATGCTGTTACAATGTATAAAGTAAGAGGTCAAAGAGAAAACCGTATTATAATAGCTACCAGAAAACAAAACAGAAAAATACATTACCTTCTAAGGACTCATGTCAGCGAAGTTAGAGTCCAATTTAAAGCTCAGCATCTGAAGGGAGGATCCGAGGGTACCAAATCAAGTGGAGGACCTGATCCAGAGAAGCTCCTGATCAAGTTATATAAAGCACTAAAAGATCACTTTCTTCCCACATTAACTGATCTTATACGTTATTTTCTGGACTTCAAACCTTTAGCAGATACTCTGAAGGAAGGCGATGACATTATTTTAAAGGCTAGGAAAAATAAAGGTGATTTCACGTCACACAGGGATGTGCCACTGTTAAATACAGAGTTTATGAGATTTGTATCAGTACTGACAGCTACGTTAGAATCATTATTACCTACAGTACTTTGCATAGCCTCAGTGAAAATCAGTCAGAGACGACTGCTGTTAGATAACTTCCACATGTTATTGCTCGTGAGACATTCAGACTTAATAATGTTGACATTTGGTATGCTAGTTTCATTGAAGGAGGAAAAGGCTTACAGTCACCTTAACTGGAAATTCAGGGAAGAAATAGTAATAGAAGATGCAAGAAATAAATGGACTGAAGTTGTACTCTATAAACTCTTAGAACAGCTTTCTAGACAGACGTGGAACAATCATTCACTGTTACCAGTCTTGTTTGCATTATTTGGGAAACACTTTGTACGAAAAGCGAGGATGAATAAACCAAAACTATGTTTAAATGCAAACAAGTTGATCTATGAAACACTGTTACCTTTGAATGAAATCCTATTAGCGATTCAGACTGCTTCAAACCCATTGCATCTGAGAACATTTCAGCTTCTAAAAAGAATTATTTCAATTCACAAACTTTGTGACACTGACATTCAGGTCAAAATGAGAGCAGGCTACAAATTAATTTTAAAGTGGTCAAATGCCACAGAAAGTACAGGGTAGCCGACATTAGCTATAATAAAATAGCACAACACACACTAGCAATGCTTGCTTACAAAATTAAGCAAGTAGTCCCGTGAGCAATAAAGCTAAGGAAACACCCGTTCCAATGGATCAAATCTTGCTGTTGGAGTCACTGGAGTTTAAAAAAGCATTACGTGTATATGCAGGGATAAGTAACAAGGTCTCTCTTCTCTGCTTGACTCCTGTTCTCATGAAACATAAAGGCTTATGTCTTTGAGATTACCCCTCCACCAGCTGAAAGGTTATGCAGGGAAGAAAAGAGGAAAAGACTAATTTCTTAGGAACCTCCACTAATATGATTACACAACAATTTATTATAGTGTTATGGCAAAAATTCTTTTATACCTGAGGATCATGTTTTCCTTCCAGAATCGTTTCTTTCCAATAAAGGTCTCTTCATAATGTGTTGCAAAACCCGTTTGATCACGTGCAGAACAAAATGCCAGCTATTAGCAGGAATCTCTTTGTAGCCCTAATTAAGAGGTTGCTTGATGTTACTCAGTATATAATTTTTTCTTCCATTAGTAGCCCAAACACTGGGGCAAAGTACAATGAAAGGAGAAGGAGAAATGGCTGTTCAGAGAAAACAAGAGGATTTCTCTGTGCTGCATTGTCTTTTTATTTATATTGTTAAATATTAAGCAGGAAGTTGACCAAGGGGAAGTCCATCTGGTAGCACTTCCCATTTTAAAAGGTACCTTCAGTGTTGTGCCACTCCTTCGCAATTTACTGCACTAGAAAAAATATTTTCTTCCTGGCCCTGCATTTTTAAAGAGTAGCAGAGGGACTCCGATAGTATGACTCACTTATTTGAAAATGGAAAGCAGAGAAGAAATGGGGGAGCAAACTTACCACAACAGAAATGGTCTCTCTGCCATTGCTTTGTTAGGAGCTACTGAACTGACTGGAGTCCAGGCAGAAGGGGAAAGCAGTGACCTTACCTAAAAGGCTAAAAATTCCTGTTACATCTTCAGCAGATTATCTGTCAGGAGATGTGTACCTAGAAAGGACTTCCCAAGGAGAGGGAGGGCTTTAGCCAAAGGTGGTTATGGATTTAACATGGGACATCCAACTCTTCTACATGAAAAACCAAACCAAACCCCTCAATTATGTTCCTCTGGCAGTTAGCAGCCTTTCAGATGAAAAGGACATCAAACTATTTCCAGTAAAAACTGAAAAGAATATGGATTAGTTTGGATAAGAGTTTTCACTTGCATTATGACCATATTCAAACCCAGATATATTATTGAAGACTTATCTGTATAAGTTAGGGAAAAAACTAGAACTAAATTGTGTTAGGATTCTCTGGCAGTTATTTAGATTACCGGGATGCGTATGTTCACTGTACCTCTCTCAGATATAATGCCTTCTGCTGACATCTATGTATTTAAATGAAGAGATGTAATATGCCTATATCTCAGATTATATGGAATAATCAAAAGAATCCAGATATAAATTATTGGCTTTTTGTGGTTAAGATTAGTGAAAAATGTGCTTCTTTCAAGAAAGTACTGCAGCATTTCCTGCGCTTTGGGGGAAAACAAGCAAACAAGAAAACCCAAACATGTACATGCCTAAAGATGTTTTAAAAAATCAAAAAATTTTTTCATTATTTTATGTAACATTACTTGCTTGTGCTCATCGAAAAATCTGTTCTTGATTTTCTTGTGATTGTAACCCGTTCAACATAGTCTGTGTGTAACGTGAGAAAGCAATTTCTTGATAGTGAAGTACCAAATACAAATTTTGTGAAATACCGACAGGCAGGCTGGCACTCAGTTCCGTCTTTGGGACTGATACGCCACAAAACCTTTTACCAGGAATTATTTCTATAGCTAGCTAAGGGAGTGTAACAAAACCTGCAGCTCTAGAATCTGAACTAACAAGACGACATTCCTGTTTTCATCCCCAAAATTAAAACCATAACCAATTTCTAACACTCCTAAACACATCTCTATGTCAGTTCATGTAACATTTGAACATTCTTGTTCAGTTAAGAGACTGTTTTCAGATTATCCTCTTGATAGAAGTAATATTTTGACTGCAACTTTTGTACAGGCAAATGATGGGCTGTAAAAATGTAGCTGAGCATCAAATGGTGGCATTTTTAACAGGGCTCTGTAATTTGAACCTATGTGGTATGTTCTCCATCCCAGAACTTGCTGCTGTTTCAAACTATTCAGTCATTTTCAGCAGTTCTGGAGACTCTAGGAGAGTTCCCATTTTGAGGGAATTAGTGCTTGCTCTCACTGTTGCCATACTGACAACTCAGCTATGACATGCTTCTTTTAAAAAAGCTGTTTTTAACTGTTAAAGCTGTGAAAATTTATCTTGAAAAGGTGACATGACTGCCACTGATTCAGTGATATGAATCACTCTGAAACATTTATTTTGAGAAGTTTGTGCTACCTGCTAATCTCAGTGAGGTTCTAGCTGTGAAATATAATGATGGCAATTTATAAACTGTTTCTAAAAACATTTAGAAGCACAAATCTCACTGATTTGGAAATAAAATTTTCTCTCCTAAATTATTAAAGGACTTGAAAAAAATTCCAATTAGCTATTTTATTTCTCTGCTGATAATTCTAACATAAGTACCAGGTAATATAATTTCCAAATAATTCAAACCTATCTTATATCTCCTTTGAAAAAAGGTTTCCAGTTTTTCACTGTAGCTATGTTGTCTGTTTAGAACAATACCCCACGTTGTTACGAACTGCTGGTAGGCACAGAATAATCAGCACAAGTGTCCTACAATGTTTGAACTCTTATTTGTTGGACCTAAAACTGTGGTACAAGACCGAGGCACACCGCCGCCACCACCACAAGTGAGCTCAGTTTACCTCACTGCACATCTCTGAGCCTGTAGTTCAGGAGACACTGATAGGCAGAACACTCTCAATGCTCATCCAGAGCCCCTCGGAAACGACAGCCTCGTCTGGAGCCTGTGCCTGGCTGAGAAATGGGCTTAGGAACAGGAAAAATTTCAAGTAAGAAATTTGATAATCAGAGTCTAACATTTATCTTATCTGCTTCATGTACGCAAAATAAAACTGGTGTATTAAGATAGAATGTATTTTAGAGATCCACCACAGACTTACACAGTCAAGAAAAGAAAAAAAGAAGAAAAAAAAATCTTCCCCCCAATATAATAATGAAAACCAACCAGACAGCAGGGGAAACAATTATTTTCTTAATGTTTGCAGAGTGCTCAGAGATTATAATATAAAAGACTTTAAATTTACCTGTTTACTATCTTTGTAACTTCTAACTATGCAAACTTCCAGACCTCAAACTTTACTTTCCTGTACCATTCCATTGAGTAAAACAGAAGTGGGCATCTGAATGGCAAAGGTTTTTTAACTTGTTCTCTCATTTGCCTAGACACTAAGAGTTCAGAATACTTAGGTCGATACCAGAGTTAGTGTCTTGTAAGAAAGGTAATGAACACCACTGCAGAGTTACTTCTAGTAGAAAGAAGTTCTCCATTTTTAGAAAGACAAACTAGGGGGGGGACAGTGACACCACGTAAATTTTGAGGTAGCCTTTTAACTGAGAATTAAGAACCACATGTAACCACTTGTTTCTCCCAAATTTAGTCTGAGGTTTAACATTCTTATCAGCCTTCTCTGCTGCACACCGTAAGTCAAAGTTTGGCTGTATCTTGGTTTATGTATCTTGGTTTATCCTGCGAAGGGGGCATAATTCTGTCTCATTCACCTGTTAAAATAAGGCTTGTTCCAATATTAACTTGGGCTGAAACAAATCTGGCACAGAGTAACAAAACCCAAGTCCACTATCTTTGCAGTTTTCTGCAGTTTTTAATGGAAATTGCTTTCTGGCAGTACAGTTGTGACAATTTAGAATAACTTGGCTCCTCTCTACCAAATTTTTCTTGCTTTTGTACAACTGCATGTTATAGGAACATCCTATCATGAGGGGATTTTTGGATTAGTAATTTTAAAATCAAAATTGTGGTTACAGCTTTGTGTTTGGTAATTGCTGTTTTGGTTGTGCAAGTACGAGGTTATACATCACACGGCTTGCCTGTTACTCTTTGCACTTTTGAAACCTACACTTCACTTAATTGAAAGATGCATTAAGGAAAAACATGCAGCGAAACATATTTCATATTCAAAACATGGGGGAAAGAATGTTTTTACCTTTTGTCAGCAAAACCATCGCCCCTCCCTGCAGCTCTTGTGACTTTGAAGGTTTTCTTTTTTTTCTTAAAAAAACCAAAATCCAGTTGTGGTCACTTAGGGACTATATTCTCTTGCTGGAAACACATTCTGTCAGCACTGTAACTGTAGATAATTATCTTTAGAGCAGTCCTGCTATTCACAATTGCCTCAATATTCATTTAATTGACTGTCCACTTTAAAACCTCATGGTTATCTTTTGAGTGACAGAGAGGTAAGTTACGGCACTCCCTTTTGGTCCGTGCACCTTTTAAGCAAACATATTTTGGTTTCACTCAGTTGTCATCATGAAGAGCAAATGACAGCGTGGAGACAAAATGAATTCAGATAGAAAAACATTTTAATCACAGATGTTGCAATTTCATCAACTACACCGCTTCCCTGTCACTTGGAAGACGTGATGTACTCTGGGAGGGAATGCAGTGGTTCCAGCCATGCAGTGCACAGTTCTGGGGTCCCCTGGGCTCACCCCCACTCCAAGGTTGGAAAGGATCCTGGACTCTGGTGCAGGCTCTGGGGTTTCCCGCCCCAGCATCTTTTCTGTACTACATTTACCTCTTCAGTGTCTGCAGCTGCAGGACTCGGGCACCTAAAGCACCTTGCTGCTGATCATCCCCTCCAAACCACACTCTCACTTCCCATTTTGCTCCATCCTTGGAGCTCACCATCTGCCTCTTCAGACACTTCTGGACAGGTTTGCTCTGTAGTTCAGGACACGTGGTTGATCACACTTCATCATCTACTATGGCAAAAAGTTAAAGTTCATGGGCTTACGCTAGCAGTGATGCTGAGTAGCCCTAACTCATGCTCACACCTACAGGAATCTGTGTTACAGAAAGAAAACATTTTCTTTGCCTCCTGTTAGCTTGCACGGACAGGAAGGGCCCAACATGACATTCCGGTTATGCTGAAATGAGAAAACATGTATCCACCTCCCACGCAGAGGCTTCTCTTAAAATTCAAGCATGCTCCTTTTCCAAACACCTTTCCTTCTAAATGCAGTAACTAAACATTTCCCAAGTCACACCCACACTTACTCATCTCCTGTCCCTAGAAGGCCACTGGGAGTTCACAGCTCATCCTCTGTCTTATAATTAAATAAACCCACATCATCAACACAGCCACTGGGAAGTGTTGTCTCTGCCCAGCACCCACTGAAACCACCAGTTAGCTCTCAGGAGAGACATGCCTATACCTGAACTCGTTAGGCCACCTTCGGGAAGTTTTAACTAGGCATGGGCAAAAAGTTGCCAACTGTTGTCTTGGGTGGTACACTTAAAGCAAAATACCGTTATTTTGTTGTGTAACATACAGCCAAGCCTTTTACTATGCTGAAAATGGGCCAGCTGCCTGATTTGGCATTCAGAAGTGTGGTGAAATGGTGCAAAATCAGCCTTATTTTCTTCTCATTCTACTACTAAGTGAAAATGGAAGAGAGAATTTGAAAGGGAGCAAATATATTACTAGCTATACTGAGACTATATATTACTTATTGAACTTTGCAATACTGCATTCCAGCTGCAGCAATCAAAACAGGTGGCCGATGTAAAAGCACAAGAAAAACATGCAAAGGACAAGTCTTGTTTAAAGGCTCTATATAGAAAGAACATAGCCAGATCTTCCTTGCCCCACAATTTCAAATTAAAAAGCAAAAAACTTTTAAAAGGAACTTAAAGATACCAGGTAGTCTTAATTTTTAGCACTCTGGTTTAAAGATTTACAACAGAGAGCATCATGCTGCAAGAGAATCTAAAAGAAAAGGCAACCTCTGCATTTTGATTGTGGAATCTTAAATCACAAAGGCTGAAACTGCTGGTACACACCAAATATCCGATATTAGTCTAAAACAGTTATTTAAGACAACTGAAATTCAGTTCAAGATGGTGAGACAAGTTGAGCTTGAACTGCACACCACCTCTTTAAATCAGAGCTTTTCTCTAAGAATAGAGAGCAAGGTACTGTTACATGTTTTCGTCTTTATTTAATGAGCACTTTGTTACTTTTCTCTAAAGATTTTCACTCATTTTGTCTAGTAAAACCATTCAGTTCTGTAAATAGGACTCAGGTCTGGGCAGGTTTTGCATCTCTCGAAATAAAATCCAGGAAATGGTGGATTTTATGCATCAGTATTTCAGTATGCATCAGTAGTTTCTCTAGACTGTTTTGCATACACAAATAGAGCACATCAAAGCACTGTTTCTTTCTACATGCTTATATTTGGACTCCAACTGCCATTTGTGCAAACTGCTCTCATTTGGGAAGAAAGACACCTTCTTCAGTTGCAGAATTCCATCAAATATAATTTACCTGCAATTCCGATGTGTACAGGGGATTACACAGAACACAAAGCTTTCTCGCAGCTATTACATTAAACTCTATTCCAACTACAAGATTGGATAATATTACCAAAATGATGTTTACATTTTGGAAGGGGCTTTGACTGCAAGATGACCACTCTTCCAGACTTCTCAGCTTTCTGGAATGAAACAAACAGCTCACTGAAGCATTAAAAACATATTTACGCTTGGTTTGCTTTAGTTGAACCAAGATGAATAAGAGTCATAACAGTAGTATAACCATGAAGCAGATCATCCTTGATATCATTACATTCTCTTAATATGAAATTCCCAGTAACTATTCGATCACATCCTATTTCCCCATGTCCAAAAAAGCCAAAGAGGGGAATGTTTGGAAAAAACTTCCTAAATGCATCTGCTTCCATATTCCTCTTGGTTTTATAATGCCGATATCCTCTGCCAACACACGCAAACATGAAACCGATGGTGTTATGTTCAGGGATGTTTGCCGCTTTGAGACGCTGCATGGCGGCTTCTGCTGTCCTCTCATCAGCTACGTCCTGGTCTAACAAAACAGTGGCACTCTGAATCTGGGGACCGCTGAAAGCCAGCCCGACCACACCGCAGGCATCGCCGGGCTGGGCGCTGCTACTGAAAGGCAACAGGCACCGAGTTAGAGAACATTCTGGAGAGACCACTTCTGACCTGGATGACCTCTGCTGTGGTGGAAGCACATTTCAAAGCAGACCAACATCCTAGTGGTTCTGAAAGCCACCCGTAGTTAAAAAACAAGCCAAAGCCTTCCAATTTTAGCAACCTTTCACATGAGGGACTTTCACATCCACTACCAGGGATTAAGCCCAAGCCCACCTTTCAAATACATGCCAAATTCAGCCATTTGTGTAAGCCACAGCTCTGTAATTCCAGTAAGCTTTTAGTTACACTTAGGACAAGCAAAGATACTCAGCATTTATGTATCAAACCAGGGTAGCAGCCAGTAATGGCTTCAGATTCACATTGCTTTGTGTCTCCTTGGTCAGCCAGGACACATTGGTTTTAGTATTTACCTACTTAGGCCTTATCAGCAATAATTTAATAGCCAGTCAGCTCTCTTTTCTAGAGTAATGGTTCAGCTAGCGTACATCAGATGCAAGAAAAATGCTGGTATTGCATTTTTAGTCCAGACCTACGCTGGAGCCCAGATCTGCCCTGCATGGATCCAGGCAGAGGGAAGGGGTTTAAGCTAGACAAGATCTAGCCCAGTCCTGCGAGTGCTGTGTCCTTCAGCAGCGGCAGCATATTAGGTGTGCTCCTGGGGCACAGTTCTGTTCATGTGTTCATCTACGGCTCTGCAATATGAACCAAAAGGAGGCTGATACAGGAAAAAAAAAGTTCACATAAATGGTCTCTGTCACGATAAGTGATAATTTATCTGCAAGCCAGAGTAAACACCGACAGACTGCAATAAACACACATAGGGTATCTGAAGCTGGAAAACTCCTTCACAGAGGGCTTCTCCTAGCTGGGTTTCCAGAATCCCATTTGCAACAAGGTCATACAAAGCTACCAGCTTTTCTAGCTAGATCACAGTGTAGCACTTGGACTTTATTATCTTAAAAAAAAAAAATCATTTTACTGTGCTGTGGTTTGGCATTAATGGGCATTTCTAATATGACATAACTAAAAGGCTACGGCTTCTGCAGCATTTCTCCCATTTTAGATCTTCTTTACAATTTACCTTGAAAAAGATACCTACTTCTCAGAGGTCAGTGATGTAAAGCTCTCAACTTGTCCCCCAGCCAGGATGATACTTTTCTCATTCAAAGGATTGACTATTTGATGAAGAAATCGAGTTGCTCCAGACTTCCAGGAGTTGTAGCCAAACAGAAGAACCACCCGGAGATCTGGGTTATTCTTCAGACCTACAAACAAAACCACAAACACCAGTCCTCTTATTTTTAAATCCTGACACCGTAAGTCCAACCATCCTAGTCTCTCCTCAAATAGTATATCACACCTTTAATAATGGCTTTCCACTGCTGCAACTGGGAAACGACACGAGTTGCCCAGGCATTCAGGAGCTGGGCTGCATTCCCCATGTAAGTGAGAATTTCTGAAAAGAACCTATCAAGGCAAAGAAGACTGCATCCACTTCCTCCAGCTGTCAACTTCTTTAGCAGACCACATGAGTTTTACCAAAGCCTCTGAAGGTACAGCATTCAGTTTTACTTGGCAGCCTTAATCATTGTTTTACAGATCAGAACTGAGTGTATAGGTTATTTAAGAAGAACCACAATGCAATAAATAGCTCTACCTTAAAAGTAAATATGTTACATCAGCCTGTTGCTTATCCCAAGGCAGAAACTGCCAGGCTCTGAGAAGACTTAAAAAACCCTCATTATACCACTCTTCATAAATGATCGACCCTGCTGAGGACACAACGTGAGGACTGTAAGCTGTATTTACTGAAATACCGTGTCTTCTCTTCTACCTTTCCTTACTACAACACCTGACTTAGGATCTAAATACAAAGTTATTTTGAATAAGAGGAGCAGCTCCTTCCAACTTGTTTCTAAACCGCAGTGATGGAAATCTGCCAACGGCACAAGCTCATTTATTTTTACTTTTAACCAATTGCTCAAAACCTAACTGCTTCCTCTGAACAGCTCCACTTGGAACCCAACTGAGGTAATCTGAGATCAACACTCAGTATAAGTGAATACTCCAGAGAATGGGAAGAACAGAGATGCATAATTACCAGCTGCAGCCCTAGAGAGCCCCAGCCTAGCACAGAAGCTGTTGCTTCCACGCTGGTGCCTAGAAGAGCAACACAACACTTCACAAAAGCCCAAATACAGGGGAGAACAAGAACATACCTGCTTCAGCAAATTTACTTTCATCAAAGACCCTGTTCTTCAAGTCTTTTGAAAAATGGAAGGTATGAATTTTCACCCCATCGATTTTGGGAAACAACAGAGCAAATCCAGCTTCACCCTCTTCAATTTCTTGAGGTTGATTGCTGCTTGAACCCATAGGGGTAACTACAAAGACACCAAACCAAACATCCCGTGTTCAGTGATTCCAATGCTTTTGTGTACACCGTAACACAGATTAAGAGGAAGAACAGCTTAGACGATGTGAAACATGACAGTTCATTTCCATAACATATCTAACTCACAACTGGTATGATTTCTTTGCTGATATTTTGTGAGATGAAGCATGTAGGAGTCCTGCTGGCTATAGATCATGCTGAAGTCACTTCAGACAAGGAGACATGGATATATTTGGACATTTCCCCCCAGCCACACCAAATATAAATCAGTGGGAAAACAAGCACTGTGCAATATAGCTGTCTCAATCCTTCCTGCCAACTTCTGCAGTCATGAAAACATACTCAGGTTTTCAAGCACCACAAGTGAAATGCATTATACAAGCATGTGATCATACAAATACTGGGAGCGTATTATTGAACTATGCTAATGACAACAACCAAATACCCTACTTATGCTGTGGGAAGAGAATTTAAAGCAAGAGACTAGGAAAAAACTTTCTAATGGTAAGAAAGTGAAGCACTAGAAAAAGACTGCCAAGGATGGCTGCGGATTTTCCACAGTTACTGCATTTGCCTCCTGCTAGCCACAGCAAACAGGTACATACTGAGGGTGTCCTGTAAAATTAGTCACATGTGACTCCAAAAAATATAGATAAATCCAAGAAACATTCAATAATTACATTTAGGTGCTGGGAAAGACTGCAGTAAGCTGCCTGCTCAACGAAATCAACCCTTTTAATTGTAACAGCATTACATGAAGTACGAAACTAAGCTCCACGTGACTTAGCAGCGACACTATGGACTCCTTAAAATTTAAACTAGTACTGAACAAGGTGAGAGAACACAGTAATCACTGTGAGAGCTCTCCTGTCAGTCTGCAGGACTATGCTTTCAAAAACTTCTGAAACTTTGATATACAGGAACCCGAAGAGATGCGTGATACACTGGACACCTTCCAGCTGATCTCTCACAAAAATCACACATTTTCCTCCTACCTACAATCCCTGGGGTGACCAGTCCAAGAACCTGGCATCGCTTTGGCAACAATTTTTCGAGCGCAACTGCTGTTTCTTTACTGTTTCTTTTCCTGGCTATTAAAAAAAAAAAAGGAAAAAAAAAGGAAAAAGAAAAGTAAAAATTAGTTCTGAACAGTACTGGAACAAACCTTGCAGCCAATCCTGTCCTATTTAACCAGTGCTGCCCATCAGTGGCTACCCTGCTAACAACGCGGCAAATCTGTACTGATAACAGCAAGAGCACAGGACTAGAAAGCTGTCTTTGTAAAATAACATACACCTACAAGCTGCGTTCCATACTACAGATGTAAAACTACGCGGTTGTGCTTTTTACAAAAGCTATACTTTCCCTTGAAGTTCAAATTCAGAGAATTCCCTTTCAGCTGGCTCTTCTCCACGTGCTGCGCTGCGCCTACATCCCAAGCGCTTCCTGAGGTGGGAGGGAGTTCGTTCGAGGTTTACCTTTCTTTTGCTCGTGACACTCCTCGTGCCCGCTGAACGTTTCTGCGTCGGCTATGTAGAGCACGGTTTGCGGCAGCACGTGAACCTTCTGCGAAAACACGGGAGAAGCAGCGGGACAGTGCAACAGAACCACCGCTCCCGCAGGGCCCCATCCCGGGGTGGGAGGGAGGGAGGGAAGGAGAGAAGGGAAAGGAGGAGGGGAGGGAGGGAGAGAAGGCAGCAAGGAAGGAAAGAAGGGAGGAAGAAAAGGAGGAGAACGGAAGGGAAGGAAGGAGGGCGGGAGGCTCCTCAGGCGGGCGCGAGCCCTTACCGTCGCCTCCCCCCGCCCGCACCCACCTCCAGCTCGCGGGCCAGCGCGCGCACCAGCGCGTGGCTCTCGGCCGGGCCCGCCTCTAGCGCCGACACCCAGGCGACGCACTGCCGCCCCCGCAGGATCCGCCGGGCGCACTCCCTCCACAGCCGGCACACGCTGCAACGCACCGCGGGCAGAGCGCGTCGGCGGGGCCGCACCGGGAGGGCCCCGCCCCAGCGCTACCTCGGAACCCAGCACCCCCGCGGCCCCGCCCCTTACCAGGCGGCGCGCAGCAGCGCCTTGGTGGGCAGGAAGCCGAGGACGCGCTCCACCACCTCGGCCAGGTTGCCGAGGACGAAGGCGCCCTTAGCTGCGGCCTCCGCGGTACTGGCGGCCTCCATGTCGCCACCGCCCCCCGCCGCCTCCCCTTCCCCGCCGCTTCCAGGGCGGGGTTCCGGTCGGGTGGGGTTCCGGTCACGCGGGGGCGGGGACAACAAGAGCAGGCACACGTCCGCCCCCCGGCGGAGGGGAGGACCCCATCTCCCCCTCCCGTCTGGTCCCACTCACCCCCCGGCGCCCCAGCACGGAGACAGCGCGCTTCTTAAAATGGTTTTTATTCATAAACTTGATGCAAGTTTACAAATTACTGTACATTGCCAAGTAACTCCGCAATGAGAAATGGAACCCAAACCAAAGCATGTGCCGAAGGTGCGGGGTCCGCCTGCAGGGAGCCCCCACCAGCCCTCCGGCGCGCACCTGCCGGGGTTTATACAAATGCTGGTACAACCACACAAGCAGAAAGGCCGGGAAGTCACCCACCGTCCATTTGAAACGACACGTTATTGGAAGTAGTGCCAAAATTCTCCCCCATCGTTTCTTTCAAGCTAAAAACTGCATCTAGAAGCAAATGCACGAGGACTGGGGTTGGGGGGAGGCGCCTGACAGAAAATAGCACAAATTGGACAGTGAACTAAAAAAAAAATATAACAAAAACATGCTTCTGCGCTTCTAAAAAGTGCTTAAACCATGGTACAACACCCTTAGCTCAGCCCCAGAGGGGGGCAAAGGCCTAATGACAAGTACTACAACCAAAATAGAATTGATGTAGGTAAGGCAATGAAATATGGTGTAAAAAACAGACCCAGATTCTTTTGCTAATAAAGAAAAAACAGTTCCCATTAGTCTCTCAATAACAAAACCACCATCCTGACTATGGCAACATTTCTTAAACCTCTGAATCAGATCACGAGTTTTTGTACTTTATTGTGGCTTTTATATAAAAATTTTTCATTCAAGGAGGTTCATCTCAATTTGTGCCAATCACTTTATAAGTTCATTAGTTTACAAATGATTGCAACAACCCGTTAATAAAATGGAACACCTAAAAAGGTTTTTAGTACTTTAAATAACTTCAAGCTTCATACTGCGGCTCTTCTTGTTAAGGAGGTTGAGCCAACAAGTAGCAGGAACAGCCCAGCAAGTTCCGATGCCCCAGTAGAAGTGACTAGTTACAAGGTTTTATCGGCACAGCCTTGCTTTGCTTAAAAAACAAAACACCCAAAAAACCAGAAAAACCAAACCAAAAAACTAACATAATCTAAACAAAGAGCATCTTTTCCAAGAAACAGTTCATATTCTCATACAGCCATGAAAGATGTTTAATGACTTAACATACATGTGTTTTTCCTATATCATTAATTTGGAAATTCTACAAATGTTGTCATTTTAGACCAGAAAAACTACTGTGATTTGCAAGACCTGACATTTCCTAAAACAGTATTAAACAACGTATTAAACTTCTTGGCTTTAAATGAAACGATACAACGCAGTCTGCATTTTGCAAAAGGTAAGAAATACACAGAAGTGTGTGAACAACTCACTCCTATTGAATGATCTTCAGTAACTCAAATAGCCTGCTGTAGGGAGCTTATGCTTTCAAATAATAAAAAAAACAAACAAGGGAGAAGGGAGGGAGTGGCCCAAATATGCTTAATCCATGAGAACAAATATGGTAAAGGCCCAAACTGCTCAGTCCAGATACCCAAGAAGAGCAGAATGGTAAGGCTGTAACTTATACTTTACGTGTCAGTTGACAGATTATCCACTAATTTACCTAATAGCTAAAAGTCATCAGTATGGCTGTTACAGGGGCACTCATAGCTTGAGCCTGTGTGTTGGAAAACATAAAACTTGTTTTGTTGACATTGGTCCAGGTATCCACCAGTCCTCAGTATTAGCCATCTTCTTTTGGAGGAGTGTACCAGCCTATGGAGAACAGAGAAATGTGTTAGCTACTGACACAGCTACCTCAAGACAATCCTACCACCTTACTCTGAACTTGTGCAAGATGGAAGCCTAGTCTAGCTCCTTCCTTCCCTCTTAAAGCAGGCCAGCTCAGTGAGACCCAGTGCCCTAAACACTTGTGGTCTGCAGTGGAAGGTAAAGCATGTGGCACATTCCAGAATCAGATTTGGGCGTGAAAATTAAATACTTCCAAGTTTGGGGTTTTTTGTGGCAGCAGCTATCCCGAGTTGGACAAACTGGACATCAACAGAGGAAGCTGGTGAAGGAAAAACACTGCTGTAACAAAACCAAATGGAACACAGGTGAAACCCCCAAGTCTTCAAGCCACAACACACAGACACAAACGTGACTGCACTGGGATACCTGCATATAAATCCCACCTCACATACTGAAGAGTTAGGCACGCACAAGCGTTTGAATGGTTTATCCTACTTCTGCAAATCTTGCTGTAGGAGTGGGCTCAGAAATGTTTCTTCTAGCCACCTCCAGATCTCCAATCTGAATTATCGCAGCCACTATTGCAAAAATATCCTCTAAATTTCTGTACAGTGAGTACAGGGCCTATTTATGTTGTCCCAGAGAACAGGCAGCAGCTATAAGTTAAAGACACCTTTCACAGCAGCAATAAATGCTGTGAATGCTTTGTGTACAGCTCCTGATGCAGCAATAACCACTGTAGTCAAGGCCAGCATATAGCTAGAAGTACACAGCCAGCCATGCTGGCTTTTGTAGCAAACTCAAAAATGAAGAGAGTCAGTTAATGGCAGGATGCAAATATAAAATTGGAAAGCATTTTAAAGTTATTAGCTTTGATCTTCCTCCCAATAGCAGAGAAGGCATTACGTTCAGTGTTAGAGGACGGGAAACTCAGGTGCTCACTACAGTCACCCTGAAATATGTTCACAGCAACATGAATCCCCAGAGGAGACTGTGCCCAACCCGGACCACAGAACATCACGGAAGTGGTAACTGGGACTAACTTCCTCATCACCAGACCAGGGTACCAACTCTGCTGACTACTTTTACACAACATGTAAGCCACTTAAACCTTTTAAAGCCTCAGGTCATTTGTTGTCTTCTCATCCTGGCACAATGAATGCAATTATACCTGAAGCACTTGAAAAAGTGTTTATGCAACTGAGAGACCGTTTACTGGCTTTAAACAGAGTAAAAAAAAAAAAAAAAAAACAAACAAACGTGTCTCCCATTTCTATTGCATGGTCTTCCAGCCAGTGCACTTCACTTGGACTTTTTGTATTTTTTTAGTCTCTGGTATTTCTTTCCACTTCATCTCTTTCTTAAGGATTACTGCCACTAAGGTCTTGCTACGTTGAAACAAAGTCTTTCAGGGAAAGGGATGAACTTTCAGCTGGTACTTCACTAACATACACAACACTTTAAGGGCTACAGCAACAATTAAGTTTCTAGATCAACTGGCTGAAAATGAACTACCTTTTAAAAGGCAATAGGAAGGTTGCTACATCTGGAAAAGTTGCAATGATTGTTAGTTGTCACGATACTTTAAGCACTATTGTCTTCCTAATGCAAGATGAGAAAAAGGAAACACCATTTACGGTCTTCCCAGGCCAACATAAGACACTCTGGCACTTCAAGTTTTACTGCGGCCAAATACCAATTCCCAGGTCGTGGTGCAGACAAGAACAAAGTCACAAGAATATACATACCATTTTTCTCATGTATTTGTACTAGTGACTTATAGGACTGCTGCGCTCTTGCTAGATTATATTGATTCTGAAAGGAGAAGAAAAAAACTAAAATAAAACCCCTGCATCTAGACATGTAAAACTTAAACACAGTTTTACGATGAAACTCTACAGTGGGCTTAGAAATAAAAACCATGCATGATGTTACAACATTCCTGGCTTCAGAGTACAAGATTTTCAAGACAAATACCCTTATTTTTTGATTTCTCCTCCATAGTAGTGAAAATAATTTGTATAGCCCTGCTGCTAGAAAAGTCCCTCTGATGGAGAGTTCAGAACATGAGGTAAGTCAGAAGCGTGTGCAACTGGAAGGGCAGGCTTGAGGCAGTCCCCACCGCAACTCTGTCTTGCTCAGCTGACCAGGTAAGTCCAGGCTAGACAGAATTGTGATCATAAACTTTTACATCTTGCCTAGTTCTCTGTACTCGAAACACTACTTAAAAAAAAGGCATCCAACTGACAATTTCATTGACTTAAATATTTAAACATGTTTTGAAAACAGCATTTGGTACTTCAAAGCCTTTAAAGTTATGGTACGTTACCAGCATGCACAATTGAACTGAATTATGATTTCGACTAATGCTGAATGGCTAGCTTGCAAGTATTCGCACAGTATGATTCCTCACCCTCTCATGAAACTTTCCAGGTGTCTACTCCAGCATCAGTGTATGCTATCCTGGAAGTGAGGCTGTCATCTACAGCCCTTCTCAGAGATAGCATTTCCAAATCCTCCCAATTCCCAGTTCTGAATCCTTCTTGCCAATACAGGGATAATACAAGTCCAACTACTTACACACTCTGCCCATCCCAAGGATTTATCCTATTTATACATTAATGATTTCTTAAACCGTAGTTAACTGCCAATAAAATGCTCATACATACACGAGACATCAAGATAAATCAAAATGCAAATATATTTGCAATGACAATTCTGTCATTAAGCATC
Source organism: Phalacrocorax aristotelis (assembly GCF_949628215.1). NCBI lineage: Eukaryota > Metazoa > Chordata > Aves > Suliformes > Phalacrocoracidae > Phalacrocorax > Phalacrocorax aristotelis. Next base: position 34,986,304 of record NC_134282.1, read on the forward strand.
TTCTATGCAAGTCAGCAGAGAAATGGAAGCCTAAAAGTAATTTGTGTAGTTGATATACACAGCACATTTACCTTATTGGCTCCAAACTGTACTCTGGCTTTTCCTTTGACTAAAGTGGCATTGATCTGCATGATGACTGATTCTATTGAATAGGCACTGCTCCAGCCCTGGAGGAGGAAGGAAATATTTCCATATAACATGTACTTGCTTCTTGCGCTCACCTTGCAAATCTATTTTGAAACGTGTATTTTGGTGTCCCGTCCCAGTCCACCCCCTCCAGTTTTAGTTTTAACTACTTGGTTTTAGTTAACTTTTATTTTCCAGAGAAAATCTGGAAAGTGATATACACTATTAGTACAAATAACCTGTAGGGAAAAATGAAAAGGCTGAACCACACATTTCTGAAGTGTAGCAAGACAGAAACAAGAGCAGCTCCATTATCACACCATTTACACATTCTCAGCAACATCACAACAGAAATTACAACTTCTTGTTGTAAGAAGCAGAAAAGACTGCTATCTAATGAAGTCATTGAGTGAGCTTAGACAATTTTGGTCCCAGGCAAGTTACCGCTTCTCTCTGGCATTGCTTTACCTTCCAGGGTTCACAAAAGTTTCTGCCAGAGCCTGCAAATAGATTACTTCATTCATTTATTTAGTTTAAAAAGAAAACCAATCACTTCTGTTTACACAGGTATCATCTATGCCTGGAGTCTTCTGCACTCGTCACTTCTCCAGAGCTGACTTTGTGCAGTAGCAGCAGCTTCTGGAAAAGAAAATGTGTCTTGCTCCTCCAAACTCACTCTTTACACTGGCTTCTTCCCAGAAAGTCAAAGTTGATGTGCTCTCACTTCTTGCCTTTTCCTCAGACCTCTTGTAAGCCATCCCAGGCAGAAAAGGTGATCTTAGACAAGATCAGCAATGCAAATCTTGTACAACTGAGGTTTATAGCACCATGTTCCCTTTGGAGTGTGTGATTTATTCCACACAAGGATTCTTCAGCTCGGGGAAACACCCGTTTTCATTATTTTAAAGCATGGTTTGTTATTATCCCAATAACAGAGTCTGTGTTCACCTGTTTAGTAAGAAGTTCCATGCATAATGCACCTCCACCTAGGACATATCTGGAAACAAATGTGAAAGAAAATATACTTGACATCAGCAGTTAGTAAAAAGATTAAACTATTCCAGCACTTTAAGCTCTTGCAGGCTAGTTTGTTAAATTTTTTATTCACATAAAGCTGAAATGCCCTTTAACCTGTAATATATTGAAACTAGTTAGCTATATTATACTTACGCAAAGAATAGCATTGTGAGAAACCCCCCACCTACTCCCCAAAAATATTTCCTCTGCTAACTACACTTAAAATCAGTGCCTGAGCTAGTCTGCACAACCGCTTATACAGCTGTACGCAGATGATAAAATGAGGAAGGTTGCTTTTTATGGCTACACTACGTATATGTAGTACTGATATGTAGTTATAAAAAATAAAAAACAAATACACTTCTGTAAAGAAATTTAGTGCAATTCCAAACAATGTAGGTGCACCTATAAATCAAAGTTGTAGACAAATGAGCTATCTGCATGGATACACACAAGTTTCCACTCCAGAGACAGGACTTCAAAATTGTTTTAGATGACTTTTGTAGAATGATGTCCATTAAATTTAGTACCTTTAGATTAGCATTTGAGGAGACAAAAACTTTATGGCAGTATTACCGTTAACCAGTCAGTTAAGATTGTACAGCATATTTAAGGCAACACAGGGATCAAGACCCCTTCAAAGCACTAACTCAAAACACACTACTATTCTGAACAACAGGAGAAGTAACAGTGATGTTAACTGTGCACAAAGAGGCCAATTAATTCAGGCACAGTGTCTTTCAAAGCTGGACACAAACTAAGCAATACAAAGAGGAACTGCATCTGGTTGGAATATGCACCCAGCTGTTTGGCTTAGTGCATGAAGCTTAAGACGCAAGTTTCCATATCACACTTTCAGCTCTTCACCAAACTCAATGTCTACAGCTCATGAATATACATTGAGGGGAAATTTCTTGATGTCTACATACATGGTAGTCTCAAAATGTTCCCTGCAAACCCAGTCAACCAATCCCAAGTTGTAACATTTTCACCGCAAAGTAGGATTTCTGTAAAGCAACTCAAACCTACCCTCCTGTGAGCACAGGAGATACCACTCGCACAAAGGGAGGATCAAAAGGGAAGTTATCCTGAAAAGCACAACAAACAACAGGTTAAGAACTATACTGTGACAGTATTTACCTAATCAGGAAGTACTTCAATAGCATTATTGGGCATATTTGATTTAAAGCAGTAACACTTTTCAGTTCTGTAAGAGCCACATTTCCACAGTACTGACTAAAAGCAATCTTTGGGAAGCTTGCGTGCCACACTTAAAGTCGCACTTTTTTTCTTTTTGTTTTTATGCTACACCTCCATCTTTACCCAAGTAACAGCTGAGGGTTATTTCAGTCACTTTCTACAGCAAGCAACAAACTTAACCCCAGCATTTCTTCTCACAGACACATACCTTAAAAGAGAAGTTGAGTAAAATGTATTCTACACCTTCTTTTTCTTTTAAGACCTGAAGATCACTGTGCAGTGGGCTATCAGGATCAACTCTATAAAAGAAGCAGGGGGAGATCCTGGATGAAGTAAATATTTTCACTACCTGTAAACAGTCACTACTCTTAAAGAGCTCCTTTATATATTTGTAGCTTACAAACCGTACTTTGAAGTGAACTGTAAAAAACCTCTTACTCCCTTTACAAGGTAAACGCTTTGCCATGAGAATAGCTTGCTGCAACACATGATGTGCTCAACACCATCATTATTTGAACATAGCATAAAATAACCTGTTTATTTGAAAACAGTGATTTTAATTCTCTCCAGTTCAGTGGAAATGTATGTCCCAAGAGGGCGGGGGGGAAAGGAAAGATTTTAACAGGAAGACTGTAGTGGTCTAGTTTTCAGTACACAGTTAGTAAATCCTTTACAGAATTTGTGGTCACAGTTCTGTATCAGCTGTTAAAAGTAACCGGCATCAGCAGAAGTACTAAAGCCAGCAGCTTCTGCTCAGCAGAATTTCAACAATTGTTTATTGCAAAATGCTGGTGGTGAACAGCCTAGACATTAATTCAGACACTACTCGGTAATCCCACCCAGGCTGTGATACCCCAGCAGCTTTTAAAAGAGACAAGTCAAAAAAATGCCTGCAGCAAGCCACATGCTGGTGTTAAAATGAAAAGGTGGGCTGTTAAATCCGATCCTCTGCTACAGGTGAAACCACAAACTTATTAGACCTCATTTCAGAGTTCCTTCAATAGTCTGTCCCCATCCTACCAACAGGAAGCTGTTTCAGAAGAAAATCTCCCAATATTTAGAAACTTATAATTTCCAGCCTAGCTTGTGTTCAGCCAGTTCAGAGTTACTTGTTCTAGTAACAAAAATTTTCCTTAGGCAAATGGGCTCTTTTCTCTCTCATTTACCCCCTCAACTAGTCTGTACACAGTTCATTTTTTTCCAGACACTTTTTGCTGGAATAAACAAACACAATACTACTTATCTTCTCTTAGTCATTCTAGAAGCCATTCACTGCATGCACGTCTTTTTTTTTCTTTCTTGAAAGCAGAATATCGGACCTGTTCACAGCACTTGAAAAGCGGGTTCAAAATGCTGCACAGTGGTTTGAGCACTTTGTTACAGAAGTGCTCGGTAGACAAGATCTCCTGTAATTTGGCACAGATTTTCCGGTTTTGGATTTATTTTTTTTTTTACGTCATTCCTGCCATTTTCAGTTTCAAAATGTTCACATGCCTATGATTACACTAAGAAGGAAACAAAACTGTATTTCAGCAGCTGGTGACACAGTTGTACAAGTCTTACCACTAGGACAAGGCAGTAATTCCTATGGGCAGGTCAACTATTGTGCTGAAGCAGCTTATTGTCCTTATGCCTATTCACCATGACATATCTGAACTGATGGCATTTTTTTCATCTCTTGCCATCTTTTGCAGCCACCCAGCCCAGTTTGGATAGGCTTTTCCTTCCTACGGGTTATCTTGTAGGATGATGGCTAATGATCCCATTACCAGGAATCATTTCAATATAACACCTCTAGAATTGAAATTATTGGACTATGGACACAACAAGATGAGTTATCATCTAGTACACACAGTGAAAAGCAGTACATAAGAGAAGACAAGTTAGTTATATAATTACGTAAGTCATAATTGTGTTATACCCAAAAGTTTCGGTCCTATGTGTTTGCTCAACTGTAGAAGTAATGACACTAAGACAGTTCTGTTCCTTCTTATATCTTGAATGAAACTAGAAGTTGCATTTCCTTGAAATGAAAAACAAACACAAAACCAAACCAAAACCATCCAGACAAAAAAAATTCATCATTGAAGGTTTCATATTTTGGAGTAGTTTTGGAAAGAGAATTGAACAGTAATGAAAGTTATGGTAATACACACTGTGTTGGCTATGCAAAGAGGGTTTGGTGTTTTGCCAGCTCAATTAATACAGTTCAACCTCTGTATGCATTTCTGTATACCAGAATTGTAGCCACCACACACTATTGTATATGCTCTGGCTAGAGATTCTCATTTATCAACAGTAAGAATCTCTGCAGTAATAATAAAACAGATTCTTCAGAACATGAAAAAAAACTTTAATAACTTACTTTAGAAGCTTAACGTGCCATTCATACAAGCTGTCATTTACCAGTTCCACTGAATATATCCCTGTAGAAATATTAGATAGAATTAATTATGTACTAAACATTTAACAAGGTAAACTTTGTTTTTAAGTACAAACACTGTCAGTAGATGTAAGCAATAGATAAGATACTGATACCGAGGCACCTCCTCCTTCCTCCAGTAACAGAAGCACTTCTGAGCTAGTCGCTTTTGAAAAAAAAAAAAGTTTTCACTTCTATAAAAAAAAATTTACATCAAACTGTTTTTCTCCCCCATCTCAAGTTCCCCTTCAAACTTTCCACAGCTACAAATCCAGCTTGCTTAGTACTCAGTGTATTTTATATCCAGTACATGACCAACATGCTTTTAAAACACTTAATACACAGTCTGAGTATGCAGCATGGCATTTCACAGGTTCTCACCAGTACTGGCAGACCAGGACAAGGCACTGGACAGTGTATGGAGTAGAAATAATAAAAACGAAAAAGATAACTGCAATAACTGCATTGAATGAAGCACATTCCCAACAGCTGACAAAAAAGTCAGAAAGATGCATCAGAAAAATAGCTGTCTCTGGAAGCCAGCTGGTGATTTTCAGTGATCCATTTGTTTTAAGCATGTTAAACAACAGTTATGCATTTCACTCAAAGGGAAGGATGAAATCCACCATCTTCTTGTATATTCAAGGTTCTGTTCTGCAGAAGTTCACACACAGCCCAGGAAAAAGCAGTAAGTCTTTAACCATCAGACAAGATTTAGAAGAAGGTATCAGTGATGTTCAAAAGTCTAATCTCTTCCACCACAGACTATTCATGCATATACACTAAACAGCTATGATTAAACTTGTTTCCTGGGCTAATATTTAATGACATATTTGTTGCTGACGTAATTATTTGGAAGACATGCAAACAGGGAATCTGCCTAGGATTTCCAAGGCTATACAACCAACAGACTGCAGTTACCACATTTTCTCCAAGGATTTACAGTATTCATGTCTGAGTTTTATTATTCTAGAATACATTATCTTGCAGTTGAAACTTCTAAGTGTTAGTATTTGAAGTACAAATGACATTTCAAGCTGTCCAGACACCTTTATTTCCAAAGCATTCCAAAACTCAGTAAACAAGGTAAAGAAACCATGCTTGTTTCTCCTCACCACAGTGCCACAAACAAGTGGGTACTGCAGCCAAAATAATGATTTCAAATTTTTCTAAGTCTAGGACAACAAAGTAGGTCTGAAAACTTACTCGCTGTGCTCTCAATGTCCCTTTTAATCAGCAGCTGCTTCAGAGATGCCACACTTTTCTGTTCGAGGACGAACAGAAGGAGCTATTATGGGCTTTTTCCAATTTTCCAGATCCAAGGACACTATTTTCTCAATTGCCCTTAGTATAAGTGGAAGTCACAATGTGTAAGAATTTCAGTTTGTTCTGCTTTGATGTAACAACAAAAGTTGACATTCAGAACTCTGCTCATTGTCAACTCCTATCAATGATTAATCTATTCCACTGTTGTATGGAGAATATTTTCTTCCTCCTATATCCAAAAGGGAGTAAAGACTGGAAGAAGCAGCCTCTCAGTATTATGTCTTTGGCACCTAGCATGAGTGTAAAATAGTTCTTAAAGACAACAGGACGAGTTACAGTAAGGATTCTGGCAATATCCTAAATAATGGAAGATCACAAGAGAACTTCCATCAGCTTGTTTATTCGCTAAGCTTCTAGCCCTATTCCTGCATTCTTCCCATCACCCTAAAAGTCCTGCTCTTACCCAGAATTCATGTACCAGTCCTTCAGCTCCATGATTTCATGATTTATCAAGGTCCACATGTTTTGCTAGCTTCCCCAGAAGAATAACTTTCGCTGGTCTTAAGCGCTGTACTGTACCTAAACCAGAAGCTGTAAAAGGATTCTTCAGAGATATGCACAGTTCAGGACTCACTAGAATGTGCCTTAACAGAACAGGAAGCTACTTAATCAACCTTTCAAGCACCCAGATTTTGAGCTATTCTGAATAGTATCTGCGTGTCCTCATGAATAGCAGCAGCATCAGGGTTGCTCACTGTCTTGAAACAGGGGCTTCTTAACAACACTATCCAAAGTTGAGGGGGATTTTTGTTTGTTTGTTTGGTTTTTTTTTTTGTTGGTTTTTTTTTTGTTTTTTTAAATAGTCAAGAGATGTTATTTGGGACCAGGTCATACACTTTTTTTCTTGATTTAGGCAATGAGAGGAAAAAAGTTACTGTCAGGAAGAATTTATCTGATTAGTACCAGTTTCTGAGGGATCCTTAAGGTAGAGGAGGGAATCAAGTTATGTTCCCCTCACTTAAACACAGAGATTTTTTGTTTTATTCCTCTAAGAGATGATCCACAGAGGCGATGAAGTAAGGGCAAGCACACAGAAGAGCGAAGCAAACAAAAATTTATGAGATTAAATGGTTGGAAGAAAAACAACCCCTTCCAAAATAGAGGCAACATCTTACTTATAGCAACTTTACTACAAGAAGTAAATCCCATACAGTCTTTCAACAAAAGCAGTGAGTTGAAGACACTATATATGAGCAACACCGCCGCTAAAGGTACGAACAGAAAATATTTCCTTTAATATCCCCAAATTTTTGTTCCTCCCCCTCCCTAACCCCTCCCAAATTATGTTAAGACCTTTGTGAATTCTTCCATATGAACTAACCAAATCTCCAACTTGGTGTTCGGAAATGAGATAATTTAGTTTGGAGGACTTGTGACTCGTATTATCAAAACAGGTTAATGAAACTTTGTCTAATTTATAGCAGAATATCTTAATTTGCTGGAGTATTTTTTCTTCTGTTAGCTCCCAAGAAAATGGTTTTCTGTTTGATTTAAGAATAGTTCTTCACCTAGATTTTTCCAGGTAGATAAACAACTGTCCTGTTGACAGCAAGCTTTTGGACATCTTTTGCTTGAACTCCAACAGTAATATTTCAATCACTAGAGGAACTACTTTGAATAAACACACATAGCTGAAGCCCTAAGAGTGCTTTTTAATGCTACTTTTTTATAAAACAGTTTAACAGAAAGAAGTCACTTCAGAAGTCCCAGTGTGGTCCTATTGTCAACCCTGAAAACATGTAACCTCACACACACTAAACAAAGTGATTCTTATGCAACCAAAAATCAGGCTTAGATATTCTGGCTTACAGTACAAAAAATAAGAAATGTTAAATTACCTCGCAACAGTTACTAGAACCTTTAAGTTTCACAATGGTTCCCTTTCTGTGTAAATATTAAAAAATTAAATTAAGGAGGGAAAATGGACCATGGAGCAAGTACTCAGATCAAAGATCACATTTTAAAAAAAAAGTCAATTATCTACCATGCCCCTGCTCACACAGTGACATTTACCGAAAAACAAAAGAGAGAGCTAGGCTATAAAAGCAGGAGTTTTGGGCACAGGAGAGGAACTGGTACTTAAATTCACTCAAATCCTAAGACTAAATGAAGCCATATGGAATAAATCTAGCTAAGTTTTATAACAGCCAGCATAATTTACTGGCAAAATTTAATACATGTATCAGTATGATGGTGTTTCAAAGCAGGACTGTCATCACTTTTTGTAGTGTCAACCTCCATGTGGCACTTCATTAACATGTTTTAGAGATTGACACATGGCATCCTGTTGCTGCCTTTCTACATATTCCTGCGTCACAAGCTAATACTAAGTTACTATACTTATCCTTTAGTATCTCAACTTTCTTTACAGTTTAGCAAGATTTACTTTTCCTCATCATTTAGAGTATGCTTTCCTACAACAGGAGTTCAGTCTTTTGCAACTACTTAAGACTTGTTATTAATCTAAAACTAAGAAATGGCATTATTAAGCAACTCAAATCCTCACTCACACTACACCTATTATAGGGGGTCCTGGTTGTGCCTCCAGCAGTACCACTATGGGATTAAGCACCATACTGTCTTTATAGTCAAGCAGGTTTGTTATACCCGATCTTTGTTCTAACCACAGAAACAAGCCCTGAAGATTATACATGGGCAGTAAAGCATCCCCCATGACTTAATACAGATCTATTTCTAGCCTCTTCCTTAGATCCACTAATCCATTCTTTACCAGATAGATGGTGATTAGGGCACACTGGCATGCACTCAGTTGCAATAAAGCCTAAAAGAAGTAGGCTACATTAGATCAGCACTAGGCCACCTAATCAAATTTATACTTCAGACATTTTAACATTCCCCACAGTACTTCAGCACATAAAACTACCCAAAAGGTAAATACAGCAAATCAAAACAGGAGTCTATTGTCTCTTCAACCCTGCCCTTTTATGCACAAACTAAAATGCCATAGCCTCCAAGTGAGACTTAGGCCCACTAGAAACAGGCTAAGGGAGAAGCTCAGAAAAGTAAAAGATTAAAGGATTAAAGTTTAGGCTGACTTTCTAATTTAGCATTCCTCCTATTCCCACCCTGGCCTGCACCAGGTTCTCATACCTGGCTGCAGTGATGGAGCTCTCTACTCAGATGGCCTATAGGAATACAACTTGCCTGAAACCTACGTAATTTCCACTTCTTGTATGGCAACACGCAGACAATTCAATATACTGATTCCTTTGCTGAGCTAGTTTAGATACAGCCCTTATTTGGAGAAAATAGAATAGCTTTAGGTAGGTAGGTGGTTGGCTGATCAGTAGTTATTATTAAAACAAATTTAAGACAAGCTTGCTTTCTATTGCCATTTGTATCCTTATTCCAAGAAAAACATGGAGCTCAGGATCAGATTAACACCCTCACAAAATAACAGAAGCACAGTAGTGTCATTGAGGTTAAATCCTGTACAATAACAAAACCTTCCGTTATCGAACACAAATCCCTCTACAGCAAGCATATTATTGTGAGCAGTACTACCCACCAGTAGCGGCCAAAGCCTTTGCCCTGTCTACAATTTTAGCTGAATTTCAGGTAGTTCTGAAAACTCAAGAAGTCCCACAGCAGTAATCTTGAGCAGTTTTTTTGCAGACATCCACCCCAAGACCATTCTCATAGTTACACCAACCCTATTAACTCGTATGAAGCTTTACATAAAAGGGAAGAATATTTTAAAGGATATGCATCCTGACTTCCTTTTTCTCCACAAATACACTGTTTTATATCATGAGATTACGTCTAATGTAGGTATCTATGTATTTTTATTTTTTTATATATGTGCACACACATATACACACACACACGCACATATATACATACGAAAAGAAAATACAGAAGGAGCACCCGGAAGTATTTGCCAAGAGAATTCTTTTGAAGTGTATTTTAAGAAGGGAAATCTGAAGCATTTTACCTGTTTTATAACTCTGTGATCTATATATATCCCTGAGTTCTTTCATAAGTCGATCTGAAGCCTGAACTGACCCAGAGACTGCACCCTGCAACAAAAAAGACTCCAAATAAGTGAAAAGTAGTAACTCACATCAAACAGCTTTATTTCCGCTATGAAGTTACACTAACTAGAAGGTATTTGGAATATATGAATTTCTGTATTAGATTTCTGAAAAGTTACATATTCTAGTGAGTGAAGACCACTCAAAAGAAACAAGACGCTCCCTCTAAAGTGGCACATTAATATAGAATACTACATTGTACAGGTGACACAAACTTTTAACCAAGGTCCAACAGACATTTTTCTGTAAAGGAGTTTAATATCTTTGGCATTTTGATTTCCAAGATGGATCCACAGTACGTTTCTAATAGGGAAATATTTCCTTTTACTTTCTGCTCTTATGCACTGGAAGGAAGAATAAGACTAATCCTAATAAAAAGATTCTGCACATAAGGTTTTGCTGTTTTCTCCAAAGTATGGTTTTATTTGGTTATGAAAAAAAGGTACAGAGTTGGGAAGCATCCACTATAGAACACCAGCTTCTGGATAAAGTAAGGCCAACCAATATATTTAGAAAAATGCAGAACAAAAGCAACACTATTATTTGCAATAGAGTGAAAAAATGAACGCCTACAGAGGTAGACTAAGGTAAGTAAACCTTAAAAGACCAAATACTTCATTGTGATTTGTCATAGTTCTTGGGGTTTATGCAACCCGGGCAGAAACCTCTTCTATTCTTTTAGAGCTCAGTTCTGTATTACTCAGCATCTTAAAGCAACAGAAAACTTAGCATACAATTTCTGAACCTGCTTTTTCAGCCTGAGATACAGTGCTAAAGGAAAAAACGGAACAAAACAAAAAACCAAAAAAAAAAACCCAAACCAAAAACCCCACACAAACAACAAACACAAAAAACCCCGACATAGCTTTAAGTGACATGCATTTAAAATATGACTGGCTCTAAAAACCACCAGTTATTGACAAACTAATTAACACACCATTTATGAAGGAACTGATGTTCACTTACATCAACAACTGCTCTACTAGCTGTATTCTGCACACATCCACAACGCTGACAGTTCTGGGTATTAACTTTTGCCTCGATTTTCTGAGCTTTAAAGTGAGAACAGAGCTTTTTCCTCTTACAAAACTAAAGTGCTTATTTAGAATAACACGTTCACCAAAAGCATACCTAGATTACACTCTCCAATTCAATGCCAATGCTAACAGGAAAGATTTTGCTACTAAAATCTAGGTGTTACACAATTGCCCTGCTTATATATTCCACCCAAAAAACCATTTTACATTCAAGATTTTTTGGAAAACAGAGATAAAAACTAGCATTACAAAATTCAAAACATGGAAAAGGAATGAAGACTCCAAACAAGGTAAGGGAGCTATCAGCCCGAACCCTAATGCTGTGAAACTTCAGCTTTCACCAACAGTCAGCTTCCCAACAGCAGATTATTTTATGAGACCCACGCAGTTCTCTGTTGCTGCTTGGTCTTCAGTCACTCCCACTGAAATCCAGGTTAATACATGTGGCTCATCAGCATGCTTTTGGGACTGGGGCTGTGGAAGGGAAAACACCCCAACCAACCCACCACCAAACACAAAAAAAGCCCCCACCTAGAATAAAGTTAACTTCAGCCTCCTGTATGAAGTACAGTTTATGGCTCTGTTTTCCTGCACCACCTAAAAATTGGAAGACAGCTTTTCTTCAGTTTCCTTTCAGCCACTATGAATATCTACAGACAGATCCTTTTTCAACAGAAGTGTCAGAAGTATTTCTGGAGGAATCTGAAGCAGCTATGACCATTGTCTTAATACCTGAAACATCATCCCTGTTTGCCTGAAGTCAACAGTGATATTATATATTCTACAAGGTCTTAATTGTAGGATCAAATTATTTCTTTACAAGGATTAAATATCAGTAATAGTTACTTGATGCTAGTCTCCACATACTCTTTTGTCTTCTCTGTTCAGCAGCATCATGTAAGAAACTTAACTATCATCTGTAGACTATTCTTTTAGGCTATTCATTTTCATATTCCACAGGATTTAATTATGCAGATTACTGAAATTCCACTAGTTTTTCTTCACGGAACAGTATGAAGAATGACCTTTGTAATTAAATATGCAAATAAAAGGCAACTCCTTTCATCTGATTAAACAAAAGCTACATAAGGACAGGGCTCCAGACAAGTAATTTCTCAATTTACTGAAGCCTCTGTCTATAGAGGAGTATCACACAAAAAAGGGATTTCTCTTCCTTTAACAAGTGAATGAAGTTTTATGGAAAAAAAACCTGGTTGTTTATAGAAGTCATTTATGGATTACTACTATTTATACCCACTATTTGCAGATTAGCTGAAAAAGAAATCATTACACTTAACAAGTTAACACAATTCAGTGTTAACCACCATTCTCTATAAAAACTGCTGTGCTTTTTCAGACCTCTACTCTGAGTGTTACTGTTAAGACTCACAACTGTTGAGTCGGGAGGAAAGAAACTTTAGAGAGAAGTGTCAAGATTTTGGCTTTCTTCTGTGCAGAGCTGTGCAATATCCTTGCCTCATCTGCTGTATTGCTTAGTGAAAGAAGGATTCTTCTTATATTTTTCACTGAATATCAACCTCTAAATACAGGCAATTTAAAAACAACATAGGTTCTCAAAGGCATCCTGTGGAAAACTAGTTTCTTCATTGCATCTTTATTTATATCAAATTAAGCTACTAAATTTCTGTATATAATGTTGGAAGCTCACCTTTGCATATGAAAATTTAAGTGTCTTCTGTAGTGTAGTAATTTAAAAACCAAAACTTAACACACCCGCATACTCCTGAGTGCCATTGTAACTGCTGAAAAGCTGCAGTGGTATTTAAAGGGGGCGGGGGGGGAGGAAAGGTTAATTTTAGTGTGTGTAAGCTAGCCTCAGTAGACTTTGTCTACAACAGTGTTTTTCACCCTTTTTTCCTAGGAGGTTCTAGTCAGGCTCACCACTCCTTATAGAGCAGTTTTAAATATAGTTAAGACTTGCTATTCTAAAGAATCAATAGGCTGCAAACCAGTAACCTGAGATCAAGAGAAAGGCTAGCAAGCTTAACCTAACAAGTTTAGCACACGACCTTACTTTACATGCTCTGGACTACCCTTGGAAGAAATCGAAGAGGAAGCCTGCAGAGATTAACTGTTATACCTGATGGCAACCTTAATGCCAAACACCACTGCTCTGAAACACAAAATCTTTAATTTTGGCGTCACTTTTTTTTTAAAATAACTACTGTTAAAGTGTCATTTAGAAGAGAGTACTACTTGAATCACACCATTGCATGATGTAGTGGAGCAGTGAGTTCAGTTTGACTATAATGGTACTAAAAATGAAAACTTCAACTTTCAATACCTCGCTATATGCAATTATGATTTCAAAGTCTGAACTCAGATATAAATAACTGAGTATCCTTCTGGAAACATGGGACTTACCACTCCAAGGGGGATAAAGCTCCCATTTCTCCAGTTGTGAGATCAAGACCTACTGTCACAACTGCCTTAGAAATAACTAGTCAATCGTGGGATCTGACAGGTATCTGTCATATGGCATTGATGCCAAGAGCAGAAAAGCATAGACGTTTGATTTGTAAACTGAAGAAGTTAAAAGAGCTTCCAGACAAGCCTCAAGTGACTCTTTCCCTATTAAGTAATCCAATAGGCACAAAAAGTCTCACTTGATCATCCTCTCCTGTACAAGTGTACTTGTGGTTCTCCAGAACAATGAGCAGGTAAGCTGGAGAAATCCCTGCTACAGGAGAGCTGCAAATAACAAACACCTGGTGCAGGAATTCCCAGGGCTAGAACTGTTGGAAATGAAAAATATTCATAAGATGCACCAGTACAAGACTGTCCTGATCTCAAACTCTTCCCCTAAGGATGTGTTTCTGCCACTGTTGGAAACATGAAACTTTGGTCCAAGTCGGTGTATGCATTGTACTTTTCAGAACTGTTTCTATCCTTAATTAGTATTTTAGTGTGAATGTATAAATTAGAGTAAAATACTTTATAGAACAGTTCAGCAACTTCTAAGAAAGCTAGAACTTCAGAACTTCTGCATTTGTAAGACAGTAGGACCTGCCCAACCGTGCAGAAATCAGCACAGCACATGCCACTGCCCTAGATGCCTGCTGCACTAAGTCTCGAGATAGGTTTTGCAGCCTCAGCTTTTGTCCTTCGGACATTTTCTCCTCCCCTTCAATCCCTCCAAACACAATTACAGTCCACTCCTTAAGTGACTTACGAGGTAGAAGGTGAAGTTCACTGCAGTTTTAAATACAAAGACCAGAGAGCCTGTTTTCCACCTGACCAGAAAAAAACCTGTCTCACATCAAAACAGTACAATAAGTCGCCTCACTCATCATACACTTCAGACAATCTGGCCACAAGACTAAAAGTTATCTGCTAAAAAATATCCACAAAGAATGGAAACTCCTCCACGATAATAAAATCAAATCTAAAGTGACCCAAAAAACTAAAGAATACCAGTTTGCTCCTTTGTCACTGAACTTTCTCAGTATTTCTGCAAAAGTACATTAATTACCGGAAGTTAAAATAGATTCATACTCACTTCAAGGATTAGAGTGAAAATGGAAATGACACCTTAGACTTCAAAAAAATCTGAAGATGAAAGTGGAAACGTTTGAGACTTCTAAAGGAAAGTGCATAAACTCCTCAGTAGGAAGTGGTAAAAGCTAATAGCGTTATCTAAATCAGAAAAGCATTAATCTCTAAAATGACTATGTGGGGAGAGACCTCTGAAAAGCAAGCAGCAGCAAGTTGTTAAATATTTGAAGTTAATTACTCCAGTTCAAAGACCTTTTTTTATTCCCAGTAAGCAAGTGGTTCTTTGAAGTTGTTATAATGTTAAGAGAAGTATTAATTCTTGCTCCGAGTTATGTACTGTACAGCAAGCCAAATTTAAGTTTATTTCCTGATGCCGGCAAGAATAGGATTAGGAATACTGCCAAGGAAGTGAGCTAGTTTACAAAATTAGTAGATACATATTCTTAACTTGTATAAAACACACAAACCCTAGAAACTCCTATGACAAAAGTCTTGAGCAGCAGAAAACTGACTTTAAGCTGTTAAGAACATGTGAGAACAGGACTGCATACACTTCTTTCCTATGAAAAAACCTTTAGTGTGATCCATGGCTTCAGCCTATATTTCAGCCAAACGGAGAGAGAATGACCTATGGACTTGGGCCAAAGAACGCGTAAAGAAACTGAAAAGTCTTCTGGTTGCACTGGGTGCTACTCAAAGCCCTAGATTAGGTTTCAACGTTCTCTTTTCCAAGAACAAGCATGTAAATGGCATGGCTTTGTTTTGGTAGACTTTGTTTCCTCAGTCGAGGAAAGTAAGAGAGCCGTGTAGTTTGTGTGAAAAACAGACTATGTTTAGCCACTAGATTTATGTTTGTGAAACTCAAAACTGTCCTTTTAAAAAACCCACTGCGAAGGGCTGAACAGATTTAAAGTTTGCTTTATGTTAGGATACTGAGCAAACTTCTGCTACCT
This sequence comes from Phalacrocorax aristotelis, assembly GCF_949628215.1. NCBI lineage: Eukaryota > Metazoa > Chordata > Aves > Suliformes > Phalacrocoracidae > Phalacrocorax > Phalacrocorax aristotelis. The sequence goes on from NC_134282.1 coordinate 35,001,956, forward strand.
TAAAGTGTGTTTAACATGTTCTATTTAAAAGTCCCATGTTTTGGCAGCATAAAGGGGCATTTAAATGCTACTAGGTTAGATCTTTCCTAGGTCAATAGTGCAGCTATTATTTTCAGTTCTCCAGCACTTAAGAATAAACCCTCACAAGTCCTTTGAGAAATAATTTAAGCAGCGCAGCTATTTCTGGTGACCCACAAAAATACCACGATTCCTCAGCAGCAGCAGAATACCCTGTTCCCTGTACTCAGCTGACCTTGTTTATGCACCAGCATCAACGAGAGTGTCTTGGCATGAGAAACAGCTATTATGTAAGCTGAATCTGCTCTTGTCAAACAAAAACCAGCAGCATTCATTTCAGCTCCACTAGACATGGAGGAAAAAAGCAAAAGGAAAGGCAATATTTGCCAAATGGGAAAGAACAGATAGCAAAAGAAAATCTGCAGTTTTAAGAGGCCTTCCACACCTAGGAGTAATGTTGACACTACAAAAACCTTTTCTCAACCAAAGTTTTAGATGACAGTAAAGACCATGCCTTTCAGACCGAAAGAGAATTTATTTTATTAAACAATTAAGGAGTCTTTACCATTAGGTCTGACTAATAAATACAGAAATAGAATCTCAACAGGCATCTTCTCGAACTCTGAGCAGTTAAGTTTAAACAAAAGCACTAAGTGATCATTGTGTTCATGCTTAGTCAAGTCTTAAAACAGACTTGACTATACAGCAAAAGCAGTTTGGCACCTTATGTTTACCTGCTTTTAAATAGTGACATGCTGATCAGGTTTTGGGGTGGTTTTTTGCTTTGTTTTGGGGTTTGGTTTTTTTTTTGGGGGGGGGGGGAAGCTGTGTTCGGTGTTGGGTTTCCTTGGGTTTGTTTTGTTTTGTGTTGTGGTTTTTTTTTGTTTGTTTTTGAAGGGGTAATGATTACTGCCCACTTTGCTTCAGACAACCTGAATTGATACACAAATCAAAGAGCAGTCTCTGCCTATTTCAGCAGAACATAAAAGTCTAAGGAATTTTTGACAAGTTTGCAGTCAGGTCATATTAGAGGATCACTGGGACAGAAGCAGAAGACTTGTAGTTGAAGAACTCTGATAAAAGCATTTCTATTTTATTCTCTTTGCAAACCAAATGGCTAAAAACTTAATCTCTTTTCCATATTAAAGTGTCACTAACTAAGACCAAGAAGTTTTTAAAATTATTTAGGGCCATTAATTCATGACAAGAAACAGACAAGATTCTGCTTCCTTGGCCAAAAATCCAGGTGTTCCCTAATACCAATACTAAATCTTAGTCCTTCCCTAACTACTTACAGGTCCCTCCCCTGTACCTAACTACTGCTTCACATGCTCAACTATTAGCTTAATAATAAATAGCACTTCTTGTGTTTGGACATGATCTACAGATGTCTGCTGACTTGCCAAAAAGCATGCAAGAACTTATGAGCTCACACAGTAGAGGGCACCAATTTAAGCACCTTCTTTCTGTACAGGTGACTTATGAAAGTTTTAGAACCCTTACCTTTGGTTGACATTGGTCATGAACAGAAGTAATGAATTTCATGCATTACAGATTTCAAGCCTCTGTGAAACAAAGGTTTTGATTTCTTTGGAAGCCAGCCTAAATAAAGTTAAGGTTGTATGACATCATCATTCCCTCCTACATGCACCTTGGAGAAGTAGAAGCTTCTCTGGAACTTGGCACTTGTGACAAAATGTTTCCAAACCTCTGGAGAACAAACAGGTTTTTTAAAACTGCCTGCTGGCAGGACCACTCAGAAAACTATGATAATAAAGCCGCAGGGCTGCTGAAGGTCCCTTGCTTTACGTCTGGCAAAGGAAAAAAAAACCCTTCAGTAATTTCCAAGTGGCCTAGATATTACTGAAAAACAAACTCACTCATAAAATGGATTTAAAGCACAAATTCCTGGATTTACTAAGTATGTTAGGTCACCCATGACATTTAATGCAGTTTTTTATATGGCTTTATTTGTTATTTTAGTAAGAGCTCAGCCACAAGAGTCATGCTTACAACCTAGATGCTTTCTGCTGATTCTGCAAGGAGGACTACTGTTCATAAAGGCATCAAGAGACAGGGGAACAACCAAATAGATACCTCTGGAAATTGGATGACCAGTTAAATATCATTAACAAGTGTGAAACCTGGATTTACAGGTAAGACCTGACCCTAGTGAAAAACTAAAAGATACTTCTTCATCCAGAATGTCAAGAATACCCCAACCCAGTTTGACAAAAGAAATTATGACAGCATTCTCCCAGGCTGAATGAGAGTGCTTTGAAGTAGTTTTTGTGCCTCTGTGGGATATGGGCTGACAATTAACTTCCTGTGCCAAAGATTTTCATGAAATATGAGTCCAGTTACCTTGGAATTTTAGCTGGCCTATTCAAACTTCTCCAGAAAGAACAATTTAGGTCCCAAAACTTGAGACATTTGTCCTATATATGCTGGAAGTCAGGTACAGGTTAATTTATGTCTGGGTGCATAACAGCAGGCTTTATTTACTGAAAACCAATTCAGTTTTAAAGCCAGAGGTATTGCAAAGAAAAACCACAAATCATTAACTCACATTTAAGTGATCTTGCCTTTGATTTTTTCTGATTTTTTCTAAGATTTCAAGGTTCTCTTTTTCAATGCCTTCATCCTCAGATTTCTTCCCATCAACTGGTTCCTCCTCCTTCATATCATAGTGATCCAGATCTTCAATGTCCTATGGGATAGAGGAAAATTCCCTGTAAATAACTTAACTATGCTCTTTGTTCAATGAAACCCACTCCAAAGGCATTTAGGGATAGTCACATACTACACAGTGCTATGTATTAGTGACTGTTGGATGCCATTTCTGTTTTGTTCTAACTGCACTCTCTCAAGCCACCAGTATTCCCTGGAAGCGTAGGGACCCATCACAATACAAATGAGACCCAAATTCACATGTTTCTGGTCACATAAATGAGCACAATAAAACCTCTGTGAGAAGTTAGGATTGTAGTGAATTAGCCTATTAAGGTAGGTAGAAAACAGAAAATTAAGGCACTTTGAACAGGGCTTGAGAATTCAAAAGTACAAAAATTCAGGGTGTCTCCAAGATGTTTTTAGAAACAGACTCTTTTTTTCGATTAGCATCCTGGCTATATTACACTTCTGCCAAACAACGATTAACATAGCTCTCAGGGCTACAGCACTCCTTCAAGAAAGTTAAATATTAGAAAGTTACATGTACTTTATTTAAGGTGAACAATTTCAGCTGAAGATTAGATGCAACATTGGAATATGAAACAAAATTATGTGATCACATATCTCGATCACACAAGCCAACATTTCAGTTCTGAGTTCTAGACTAAGACACTGAAAAAATCTTCCACCCTGTGTTCTGAGACCAGGTTATCCTGTTGCAAAGGAGCACTCTGAACTTAAGAGAACTGCATGTAAGGTGATTCAAGTGCTATTTGTGGAGAGGAGGGGAAGGATGTAAATACCTTGAGATGAAAAAGGAAGCGCTACAGCAGCCACACCGGCAAGCTACGAGTACATGACTGTCAGATACGCTCTAATATGCAGTGCTCCACCACACCTGTGGGTACTCTTCATGCACCATCTGTTTACATAGCAGGAAAACCTGGCCATAAATGCGAATTCAAGGATGTCTTATGTATTACGAAATACACCTGTCTGATGCCTTTGACAACACTGTTTTCTCCAACTGTAACAGATTTAAGACTCAGTATTCTTTAAAATGCTCATGTTTCTCAAAATAATGATATAGCCCTATGAACCCTAAGCTGATTTTCAATTTAGAAATTGGACTGGATTACAAGATATGAGTGCCATATACAATGCTACCTGACAGCTTATAAATAATGACAGACATGACTATTTTTTTTGTCTAAAGTGACCCAGAGCACAAAAGGTTACTTACAAGTCTGCAAGCAAAAAGAGCCTTGCGGCAGCAGGATACAAGAGTGTACATATTACCTTTACAGAAACTCTGGCTCCAACAAATGTGGTCTGGGTCAGGCGAAATATGGTTTAAGAGAGAGTGTTTCAGATTAATTCCAGAACACGGGTAAAATTTACATCTTTTCTAAAGGAAGACCTTCTATTCAAAGAATTAAGTTGCTCATTCTTACTATACACCTTCTTCATTAAAAATCTAAATGAAGTAGTCAGGACAGTTCTATAAGGCTATCTATAGTGGTTTAAAAAGCAAGCATCTTGGAGCTATTCTAACATGTTGTAGAAGAAATTGAAAGGGGTGGTTCTCACACAGTAAAAAGCTCATTAAATGGAGCACCGTATTGCCAGACAGTGACATACACCCCTTAAAGTTTGGCATATCTCTTTCACGTGTCCTTCCATTTTCTGCTATGTATTATAGTTAAAAACTAACTCACCTGTTCAATAAATCAGCAAACTGATTTACTCTTAGCCAGTCTGCTTCGATTTGGGAGGCACTTCCAACTGTATCTGAGCCAGTTCATATGCTGCTTGAAATAGGAGTTAACTATGCAAACTTACTGATTTGGCACAATGTTATGTACCATTTGACTAAAGCACAGATGTCCAATGCTCTGTACCCAAGTACCTCGCAACTGAGATCTAGGTTTACAAAGAGAATTTCACTGGTTTTGCTGGTTGAAGTGAAAGCTGACATTAAGGTAAACATCCAAGTTTTTAATTATCTTTTCTGTTGAACTCTAGGGAGATTACATTTTACAGTTTGGCTTAATAATTAGCCAGCCACTGCAGAGCAAAATGCCAAAATTCTATTAGATTAGGATAACAACCTCATATATACACATACTTCACCCATATCTTCCTCCTCCTCCTCCTCCGATGTAACTTCTTCTGTTGTTCCATTCTGCAACAACAATGAGGTTTCTGCATAAATTGTGCATATGTTCCTTCCTTTCAAAAACAAGAAGTCTACTATCAAAGAGAGAGCAGTATATACAGAAGTTACTCTTATCAAGGTCTGCAAAGGACTGAAGTTTAATGTGAAAGATACATAAAGATACTTTCCTAGAGTATGACAGTGAAGAGATATTTGCAGGAAGCAAAGATAAACAGAATGTCACAATTAATTTCACATTAAGTTCTAAGTGGAAACTTAAGAGTCAGATAAGGATATCCTATCCTGAGACAGTGACAAATGCAATAAACAAGTCAAGGGTGTTATAACTCAAGATCTCTTAACCATAAAATGAGATCATGGCTCTGCTAGAATCCATATGCATGCTAGACCTCTAAAAAGAAAAAACCCAACAAACTTTAGACCTCTAAAACTTAATGGATTTTTGCCTCACTACCTAGAACTTCTACGCAACAACCACTATAATCATACAAGCCATTGTCATTAGATTATTTGATAAAATACATTGAGTTCATTTTTCATGGCTTTCCATTTCAGGATACCACTTCAAGCTCAAGAAGTTTGAGCTGCAGAAATACTCAGGCGCATTCTAATATACTTCTTGTCTGCTTACTCTTCCTTTGGCAAAGAAGGAATGCCACTGCCGTAGACAATGCAGGGGACTAGATGGGTCTTTGGTCTGACCTACAAAGCCACTCTTATTTAACTTGCAAATTATCTGCCATTTCTAGCTAAGAAACCTTCCATGAGTTTGCTTTTGAGTTTCAGAGCATAAGCAAAACTCTTCAAAGCTACTTCCTAATATTATGGGCCTATTGCTTTACAGTTGCACTACTATGTGGGTGGCTGAGGGAAAAGACCCATAGGATTACAATTTGGCACATGACCAAATTTAAGCAAGTTATTTGTCATTACTATAGTACTGTCCCCACAGGAAAACCATCTGTTACGCTACAGTTTTTAGAAATCATGTCATCTTAACAAGTACAAGCAAATGAAGTTATCATAATCTTATTAAAAATACAAAAAAGAACAGTTACTGTCAGTTACTAGTTCTGTTTTCAGCACAATACAAAACACCGTAGTTAACCAGAATGTTTCACAGCCCTTCATAACACTTAATTTGTCAAGAGCCCAAAAAGTAAACAAGGCACCTCAGATACTCCCTATCCAAAGTAGCATATGGTCTTGATATCCCATGTCTCTGCAAGGGACTGAAGAAGGAGGAAAACATCAAGAGTAGTTCATCCAAGTGCACGCTGTAAAACATACACTCTTCAAGAAAAAGCAAACAGTGTTCAATCACATTTATATTTCAGAAAAAAGTAAATTTGGGAAGCAGTAGGAATGCACAGCAATTGGCTTGAACAATATTTAGAAGGGAATTAAACTGACAGCGCTGGTATCACATACACACCTTTCAATGATACAGAAACTCCAAAGGAAATTGTGTAATATTATCACACCGTTATTAAATGGATTCTGCAAACAAAATTCAGATTGAGGACGCCATAAAGCAACAGTGCTTCATATGTCAGTTCTGGCTTACAAAACGTTTAATCATTCTTAACATAACTTACCTGTCCGGCTGGTAATGGCTGATCTAACATTTCAACATCTGGATGCTGAGGAAGATTATATAATCTGCAGAGGTCACATATTAGTCTCTTCAGCTGTTGAAGAAGCTATAAAGGAAAGAAAACATGGAAACATCTATTTAAACCAAAGCACAGAACAATATATTCTGAATTTTCTTCACCTGTTGGTACTGAACTTTCAGTCTGTGTACAGCATTTAAATCTGCACTCATTGGAATAAAGTTTAAAGACCCCTCTTTTTCTCTGTAGTCACTGTAATAAAATCCCCACAATAGGAAACCAAGAACACATGGCAAGCTAAAGAAGGCTCCTCTTCATCTCCTCATGTCAACTGAAGAAAGTCATGAGGAAAAGAATGATCTGCTCTGGCAGCATCATCCATTCCAGGTGTGGGTGTCTCAGCCACAGATCACTAGGGAATAATCAAATGGTCTTATTCTATGAGACAAGTTGGTTCATTCCAGTTTCCTAGGTTCAAGAACCAAGTCTTCAAAAAACCAAGGAGGAACAGTCTGATTTTCCACATCCTGAATCCCTTTCTAGGGTACACCATTGAGGTATTAGAAGTAAGACAAACACCACACAAGGCATAGAAACTAGCCAACCTCTGAGCTAGAGCCCAAGTAGTCTGCTTGCTGTGTTTTGTATCAGGTTGAGGCACAATCTGTTACTATCACTGATTTCTGTTTCCAACTTTCAGTTAACTGCAAAATATGGAATACCTTTCACTCACTGTAATGCTATCCAGAAAATAAATTCAGTTCTGCAGAAATAGAGAAACACTAAGTTTGTTTCTTGATCACCATGCTAATTAAGTGGATTTCCACCACTTTTAACTTTCCCTAGGCAGCCTCAGATTCCTAGTTAAGGCCAAGACCAAAAGAGACTGTACTACGCATTTCCTAACTTTTCAAGGTCTTTGCATAGCTATGTCAGAAAAACAAAGAAAGGGCTGCAGAAAACATTTCCAAAATGGTCAACACTTCATTATTTGCAGAATAATACCCTAGAAGAAGCTTGCCAAAATTATACAATCATTTATCAACTTTTATTCTAGATACCAAAGGGATTTTGTCTCACCACTTATAGAGGGCAGCATGCACACCACTTATAGAAGGCAGCAAGCAAGACAGCCATTTCTGTACACATATCCTTCAACACTACCCATAGTTAAACTTGGAGCAGCAACCCTAACTCCCCTTAAGTATCTCTCCACAAAGGAGGGAGACTCAGGCAATGTAGCCTCAACCAATGTACACCATAGACTGTATTATCCTGAATGATACCTCAAACCACACTATTTGGTGTTTGTATACGGTATTTCTTAAAATAGACAATAAATTAAGGTATGTAAGAAAAATCTAGTCACTCCAAAATATTCTACATGTCTAAAGCCTTGCTATTGGCCAGTTTAAATGCTCTTACCTTACCCTACTGCAAGTGAAAATTCAGCCTCTCCAGGGTTAAGAACTCATTTCCAAGCCCAACTCACTAGCAGGGAAAGGCAAATGCTGCCTTTCTTCTATCTGAAAGCTTCCCTGGTGCTTTTCCCTTCTCCAGTAGAATTCAATGTTCCTGTTTAACAGGAATGTTATTTATTCATTGAAGGCCATGAACTGACATACGAGCCTGCATTACAAGAATTATGACGTTCTCTATCACACTGCATTTGCTGTTTCTGCATCATTCGTGGCTGTCATCCTTAACTCAAAAATAAAGCAGATGACACCAGAAGAACTGGTGTTTCAGCAACACATTTCTTGTGAGTATATATGTGAGATGTGATAGTTTATGTTGCCAGGAGCTTTCTGTAACAATCACATTTCTCAGTGTTAAGACTCTACACCTGTTTGAAACTTCCTGGGTATCTGAAACAACAGGAAATCTTTTAGCAGGCAGGAGGCAGGTTAATCAATCAAAAAGTTTGCAGATAGAACCACAGGTCTTAGAACTATTATTCTCAGTACGTGCAAGATGCCTAAAGTTGCACTGCTACACATTTGGTCGAGAACATTTTCCTCTGCACAAACAACACTGCCTCATGGAGAGTTGGAGGATAAATTATAAAATTGAGGAATTGTAATTTTTCCTCACGTAGCTATGTAAAGCCAGGCAAGCCATTAATTTGTTTACATCTGTTGTGAAGTGTACAAAAAAATCTGAATGGTGGAAGAATACCACCACAGGCATTTGGCTGGTCCAAAGCTTGGAAAAGCAGTTGAACACAATATTAAATGTGTCTCTACAGAAACAAACAGTTAAGGGCTGGGAAAAGAGTTAATAACTGCTTCCTGGCCTGCTTCCTCCACTCCCCATCCCCTTCATAAGAAGTCCTGACACCTGAACTGAAATCAGACAGAATTTTTGCAGACAGGACCTAGCACATTATAAGCTTCCCCCACTTCCTTCTGAACACAGCACCACTGTGAGGTAGGTCCACAAGCACTCTCAAAGCAACAAACTGCTGGCACAACCAGGACCAAATTACACAGTGACTGTGCCTGAAAATGTGTCTCCCTGCCTCCAGCAGCACATTTTCACCTTCTCATTTGCACTGGCACCAGAGATCACACAACCATGCAGCAGCTTGCAAACTCTGAGGCAGATCAATTCCTGATATGCTTCAGCACACAAGCACCAATTTCACCATAAAGGGTGAGGCAGGAATGTGCAGCTGAGAGCCGGGACCCCTTTCCTTGGCAGCCGTCTGCACCTCAGGGGTAGCTGAATACAGCTGAGCTGTCAAACTGCAGTTTCATTTTTATAGCTAAGTTGTTTTACTTGACATCAGTTTCTACAACGGTGGTCACAGGGCGAGAAGCTGATCCTGTCTCTACAACTCTTCTTCTTTACTGCTATGTTTTTCCTCCACAGGAATTCATGTCATACCCTTGATCCTTCTGCCATGGACCACGATCACCACTATCCCTTATGCTCTGCTCACATGTATGAAAAATCATAGCATAATTTGGGCTGAAAGGCATATCTGGAAGCCATCTGATCCAACTCCCTGCTCTAAGCAGGGCCTAGCATGATTTGGTATGTGTTAATGGTACATGAATAGACTGAATAGCAGATTTCTGCCACGTATTAATTAATTTCCAAGCTAACTTCAAATGTTTGGCAAATGTAAAATGAATGCTTAACACACCTACTTTGCTGCTACTGAAGAAAAGTGGGCTATCAGTATACCAATAGTTTCCGTGGAATACAAACTGCCTAAAGCAGAAATTATACAGCAAGTAGAATGCACAGGGTATTAAATAGCCTGCAAAAGGTAAATGCTCAAGTGACCAAATACAAAGGCAAATTTATAAGTTAATAATATTTAATATAAAAACAACAAAATACTAACTTCTAATAGATAAATCTGTGATATAACTTTTAATGCTTCAGGAGTTCTGATAAGTTGGTATTTCTTATGGACACCATAATGCTGTTTTAGAACACAAAACCACCTCTTAGAATTTTTTATTTCCTGTGTTAACATCTTACAAATCTGAAAACAGTTTATAACAATTTTTCTGAAACCTATCCTACATTAGGCCTTTTTATGCATGAAGAGATCTTTCTAATGCAGTATGAAAGCATTAACAGTTTTAGGATAACTTTAATGATATTACTATAGTGCTGGGTTCACTATGAAGCACCTCCTTTTCTGACTACCAAGAAACAGGGACTGAGGAAGTACACACATACGTATGTATACACATACGTATTCTTCTGCAAGTGTCTATATACATATGTATATACACACACAGAGTCTGTATCTATATAAAAATAAATGAATGAATCACTAAGTCTTAGCCTACCACTGAAGGAAAGTGCTGACAAGGAACCAGAGGGAAGAAATAACTGTCATTTGGAGTGGGGCCCTTACTTCTCTGTCAGGTAGTCTGTGGCAGTTGTTGGCATCACACACATTCAGCAGCCTTGGGCAGTTTCAGAAAGTAAAGCAAAGCTTCTTCCTGCATTTTGCCTCTATGATCTCCAATACATAATTAGTTGCTGCCATGTTTGTAGTTTGCAAGGGCCAACATTCTTTCCTAAAATGCCATCATGTGAGAGTAAATCTAAACTTTTAGTACAGAAGTAGTGTGCTCACGGACAGCAGCTTATCCAAGCTGTACACTTATGCCAGGAATTCTATACTTTTTAAGCCTTCCACACAAGTTTAAGCGCTCAATGTTTGGAAAGTGTGAGAATTAAAGCTGCCCACCTGAATTTAAGTCCATTTCACTATTGCCTTTAAAATGCAAACATCCAAATCATGTATAATTGTATTTAATAACCCATGAAGTAAGGTTTGAGATATTAAACAGAACGAAACTGAAGCAGGATTTATCTTTTGCATTGCACAACCACTAGAAGGCAGCTGTCTGTTTCAGCTACCCACCAAGTCTAACGCAATGATGATTTTCAGGATCTGAAAGGGTATTCAGGAGACACTACGAGTCAGACAGAATTCCATAGCCCCTTCATCTGCTGACTGCAACTTGTTCAATATGAACAGTCAAGCAGCTAAAACCTCCAAACCTAATGTTAGCTCTGCTGATCGTGTTCTTAACACCTTTTCAACATTTTCAGTGTTTTGAGGCATTTTCACAGCAAAAAGCAGCATGCTGACACCAAGGTAACACAGAGTTTCAGACCCACAGAAGATTTTCCAGGAAACGTGTGCATGATTTTAACATAGGTAAGCCAGTTTTCCTTTTACCATGTCAAATGACATGGCTTCCATATATATATCTCTGCAAAACTTTTATGCCTGAAGAGCATGGTCTTCAGTTTCCCAAACAGCTGATACCTGTCAAAAGTTACAAAGAAAGTAGAAAGGGCAGAGTAATACCAAAACGAACTCTAAATCAGAAAGCATGTGCTAGCAGTGCTTTTAGCATATGTTCACTGTGCTCAGTTGAGCTCCTGGAAGAGTCCAATGCTATTCCCATTCAAAATTTGACTGTTCCAATAACTTTATGAGTTATATGGCAGAACAGATGATCCTTTAGCTGCAATAAATTAAGCGAAAACTGGTTTGAAACATTCTAAAAGTCTAAATCAAAATAAGTGCGGTTTTTAGGAGATAGTGTGATAAATCAGAAGTCTCTGAATTTCTATAGGTAGTAGTTCCTTATCCTTTTCTACCCTACTCCAAGAAGTCTGTGTGCGAGTTGCTCCAAAGCCCTTGAAGGGGAGGGAGTTGCAACACAAAAAGCTGTAGGGAGGAAAAAACAAACCCAAACCACACAAAGCCAAGGCTTTTGAGCAAAACAAAAAAAGTCAGATTTTGTAGTATAAGTATCTGTCTCTTCAACCACTCCTGTCTGTCTTCATCTTGGCATAACATGATGTGGGGTGGATTCCCAAGAAACCAATGGGCCATTCACAGGTGTTTATTACATTAATCCATCAGCTTTTACATGGGCAAGTACAATCTTGATATCAGAAGCTGTTTTCTTACAATGTACATAAGCAGTCTATGTGCATATGCAATTCAAGACAGCAAGTCCTATACATGTTTGTGATAAAGCTTTCTACCCTATTGCAAGCAAACCTGTAGGTAGTTAAACACAGGAAATACCTTGTTTAAAGTCTTCAGTCTGAAGCTACTAGTCACAGCTTCAAGCTGAAGAACCTTCCGAGAAGTGTATTTAAGAAAAAAGTTGGTTTGGCCATATTTTCTGCTATTATACTGTCATATGTCTTTCAAGGCAGAAAGACTAAGAGGTCTGTAACATCCTTCAAAAAGTAGTTTAGTCTAAAGTTTAGGTTATAAGAAGAAAATACACATACGTATGCCTCCAATCGGATCCAACACAACATATTAAAACACTCATGTTCCTCTGCAATGCCCCTTTGTTTTTAATTGTGGCAAGGCACATGAAAACTCTCACTTGGTTGTTAGTTTTCTAATTATTTCTGCTAGAAGTCAAACACATCCTAAATATTCTTTAGGAAAATAAATTTATACATCCTTATTTAAGGCCATGTATGTTTAACATTATCCCAGTAAACTATACAGGTAAGTGATTTAGTGAGAAAGAACATTCCCAACTTTTCCAAAACCAGGCAAATAGTAGGCCCAGCACATAATCCATGCAAGCAGCAGTATTCTGCAGCTTGATTTGTTTTGTACACATCACATGCATGCATTCCTATACACAAAAAAAAAAAAGTTAAAATTTTCTGTTAAAGATCATCCTTAAGGGCTATTTAATATCCATAAAGCTGAATTTTGAGAGGAAAAACAACACTCTTAATCACTGAATTTGTCAGTAGGCTGCAATACTGCTCTTTGTGGAAGAAAGTACATTTGTACTGAAACTTTTCTCCAAGTAATATTCAAGGACACTTACTTTCCTGCATAAAAGGGGAAGTTAATTTTGTATATAGTATATATACACACAGATATATATACACACTCACATACACACACAGAGCTCCTATCACCACATCAAAAAGGTACTCAAGAAAGATATAATGCCTGACAGTTTTCTGAAATGCAAAACTACCATTAGAATCTGTGCAAAGATTTTCTTTAAATAGCAATTGTCCAAAGTCACAGCACAGTTCAAACCTATCACTATCTCAGGAACATTCTGGTGAATCAGAAGCTATCAGGTCTAGTTGTCTTTACTGAAACCAGGAATTACCATTACAGCCATGTTTCAGAGAATATACATTCTCAAGAACACAAAGCTTTTGCCTCTGTAATTGACGTCTGTGCAAAGAAAACACTACAAGAGCTGTTTTATTCAGTAGTTTGTTCTACATTCTCATGCATTTCATTGTTTAATTACTTTCAGAAAACCTTAAACTGTGTAATTATTGAGGCTGAAACTTAACTGCTTTTAAAGAGCAAGCATTTAAGTCATCATCTCCTCCTTGACCGAAATCTTTTGGATTACTTTTGGTTAGTATGTTTTTGGAAGATAAGCTTGTGTTTACAAAACCCCAGAAATAACCCCAAAACTGAACTAATTTAATTGCCTGTTAATGTGACAAAGCTAAACAAACTCTCAAAACAAACAAAACACTTGCTCACCAGTGTATTGCTCTTCTTAATATCTTCTAAACGCTCTAAGACTGAAGTCAGGTTTGGGTCATCTGATTCTACAAACCATATTGGTGATGAAGAGGGGTAAGACTCCTGTTAAAAAGAAAAAAAACACACAAAAGACCCCAAAAATAAACAAACAAAAAACACAGCACTTTTAGGCAACACAAGAGAAGTTCAAAGAAATCCAGCCAACTGGTTCTTCTAAATTCATCCTATTTTTATCTTGATCAGATGGTGGACATACATAAGAAACACTGCTGAAAAGTTTAGAACCCTGGAGGCGGGTGGAACAGGAGGGCGAAATTTAGAAGTGCAGTACAGGTGATTATTACCAAAAAATAGAATCACAAGTAGTAGATGTCAAAGAATAGAACTATATCAATGTCAACAGTAAGCATTCCTTCAATATAATTGACAGGTTTGGATTATTTTGTTTTGGTTTTAGTTATTTAAGGCCTTCTCCACTTCTTACCCATTCAATTAAATTCTAGTAGCTGAGGACAAATTGCTAAACCTCAGCTTTATCACATGGATATTATCTTCATATCCCCACGTCCCACAAAATGATGTGAAGGAATTTCCACTCACTTCCCTCTCTGCAGTTTAAAAGGAAAATATTTCTCATTCCAGAGACAACAGATCATGCTTCATTCGTCAATACTTAGAGTTGAGGTTCCTACTGCTACTCTAATAGATGACTCCAAAATGTGCACCATACTTACAAATTTATACTCTTTCCTGATTGCATTGTATATTTTTTGCTTTATAGTTTTCAAGACAGCAGTAAGCAGCTTCACAGAAGGAAGATATCATAGCTGCCTGTCAGTATTACTGTCTGGCCTTTAGTGATTCTCAAGCAAACCTAGCCTTAGCAAGCTCTCAAAGTGTAAGTCCCAAAAGGAAAACCCAGACCTTCCTAACTTAAACTAGGTTCTGCCATTTGAAAGATATTGGCTTTATTAGAATGGAGAACACTATCCATTTGAAAACTGGAAAAAAAAGATAAAGATACAAACATGTTAGAATTGGCTTTTAATAATATGAAACTTCCTAACTGACCTTGTAGCTGAAGCACTGAACCTCATAAAAGAAACAATATTACTAGATAAAGGACATCAGCTTTGGCAAAACAGACTATCACAGCAGAGTTCCCACCTGGCAGCATACTCAAGGGAAGTTCTAGTTCCAGGTCTAAAATTCCCACCTGTAAACTGAAGCCTTTGCATAAACTTATTTTTAAAACAAACTCAATCCCCCTCCCAAGTTTATATTTCTTTAAAATCATAGCTAAAGATACCTTAGAAGAACACATGATATTTCTAGTATCTTTATGAAAAGACAAACTGTTTACATTTTTCAGCTTCACTTCGAAATATACCATACACAGAAACGTTTATCTATGCTAACATCTCAAATGTCTATCAAGGAAGTCCAGTGCTCAGCTTGCCAAGATTTTAAAGGCTAAGGAAGGCAAACTGATGGGTAACTACGTGTGGTTTAAGCACTTTCTTCCTTTACCAAATACAGGACCTTGGAAAAGAGTATTTCCTCCTCAGTTTCACTTAAGACACTTTTGAAAGACTATCCCTGCTGAAGAAACAAGGTTAAATTCACAGCTGCCACTGGGTTCCTAAACTATTATTTTTAGGAGCTACCCTTCACAAAAGATACTCCAGGTTTTGTACTGAAAACATCTGACTCATTTTTAATAACGTTCAACCTGCCTGTAAAGCCTTCTGCAACAGTACAATATTCTTACCTCTCAAGACTTGCACACTGCACACTGGATCTTTATGCACAGTGGGGAATATCTGAAGGGAGACTGCTAACCGTTCCCTACTGCCTGAAGATTTGTTTGAATGATCAATTTCTGAGACCAATCTCTGGCCAGCTCATTAAGTTAAGAGAAAGCCAAACACTGCCACCATGACTTTTGATTATGCCAACATTCCCATCAGAAAATACAGAGAACAAGCAAAATCCCTTCCAAGATTCATTGAGCCATCTGCTTCTTAAAATCCTCAGACTCATTAGAATAAAAATATTCTCCAGACACAGCCAACATTTGGACTGTGTATGCACATTCTCCTAACAGGTATTTTTGGCTTTTATTTTTTTTAAATATCAAGCATTTGTTAATTATGTTAATCCAGGCCTAAGCAAGTCTATTAATTGCAATGATTTATAAAAGATAAATGTCTATCAGTCCACTCTTCTAAATTTTATCTGGAATCTGAAGACTGCTTACAGAATGAAGGTCAGCTCTTCACTGTCCATGTTCTTCTCTTTTGACAATTCCATTTCTCCTTTCTCCACCAGAAGGATGAAATGACAAACCCACAGTAAGACATTTGTTGGCTGCAATTAGTATCTCTCCCAGTCTTGGGAGCCTATACAAAAATCTTCTCCAAAAATCTTGCAGGAAATCCTTTGTCAGACAGGGACATGACTGAGAGTGCAGATTTGATGATTGAACAAACCCAGTATGTGTTCAAGTACATTACAGTGGTTACTTGAACATGCTGATGGCCTTCTATACTGATTGACAGCCCTTCCTCATTCTTTGCTTTCATTCCAACTCACTCCATTTTTTGCAATGAAAGCAAGTCCTGCAGTGTGTGAGAAAACATACTAAGATTTCATAATGCCTGCATTATTACTGTATAGAACATATAAATTACTATACCCTAGAAAGGATTAAGTATTCAAATTTTTAGTCTGCTTTAGCTTTTGAAATATGAATGGGAACAATTCATTTATCACAAAGGCTTTTCTTAAACACTGCGTGAGCATATTCACTCACCTGCATCAGAAAATATTTCAAATTTTAGACTTCTGGAATATGGATACTTAATTGCATATTCTATCTTTTCAACAACAGATGCTTAATTTTAAAATGCAAGTTCATCAAATATCCAGTTCATTGCAACACTTCAATTCTTCAGACTTACCAATAAATATGTTCATTTAATTTAAAAACATAAGTGGCACTAAGTTTCTCTAGATCTGTAATAATCTGTATTTTTGGAACAGCTGAGTTTCATGCGGATATGAGTCACTATATTTTGAAATACAGAATTCACACACAAACTTCAAACATTCTGATCTTCAGATATAAACAAGCTCATGAGTTTGTAACACCATAGCATGCAATTAAAAACTAAGCTTGTAGTTTGTAAGGTCTAACAAAGTTCACATGAGCTAATTCTGTTGAGAAAATTAAGTCAGCCTTTTCTTCCATATCTGCATCCTATAGAGAAGAAGAGATGGATTTGTGTTATGGCGTGTAAGGAGCACAGGCTTCCCAAATATGAAGAGAACATTTCATGAAAGGAACTTTAGAATAGCAGTTACTTTAGTATTAATTCTCAGCAGCTAAAAAGCCCCATTACTTTGGGCCTTTCGCTACGCAGCTGACATACAGTGATTTTGTATAATCTAGCTTAGTTGCACAGGTATCATCCATATTAAGTGTTTGTAACCACTATAATGTGACATTTTACTGCTCTCTACAAGCAAAAGCAAAAATTAATCACAAAAGGCAAAGGCTACAATGCTTAGATTTGGGCAGCTTTCAGAAGCTAATGCTTGCTGTACAGCTTGGAAAGCTAATGCAATTGCTCAGTAAGACATGACACACTGAAATGACATCACACCTAGCATGTACTGAGGCCTGAGGACAAAGGCTGAACGTTTAGTGCCAAACCAGAAAAAATTACAATTCATGGGATCATCACTTCTAGAGAATCTCTGTATTAACACCAGGACAGACTGGGAGCTTTGTCAACAGAAACGCTTCTGTAACAGAATGCAGCAAAAGAATTTAGCCTACTAATAAACATAGAAAATACAAACAGAATAAAGCCCCACACTCCTGCCACTGGAACAATTTCAAAACCTATCAAAACATATAGGAAAACCACAGCATATTAGAAGAATACACACAGGATCTCACTGCTCAGACATTCCACTGCATCTTCTGCAAGAGGGTCTACTTATATTTTACTAACAATTTTGCTTACCAAAGTTAAAAAAAAAAAAAGGCAGCAAAAAGCAACAGAAGATACCAGGAACACATACATTAAGACAGCTTTTCCTGGGTAGAGATCTGTCATCTAAGTATATCCTATCTAAGCTTTCTCATCCTTAACAATAAGGCTGCTTCACTTGCCATGTTATATAATCTTTACCCTGTTCTGTAAAGCTACAGCAACACAATTTTGATGTCAGTAAGACTTTTAAATGAGATACTTCTAAATTACAATACTGTTGGAATTGTGAAATTGCTAAATTAAAACAACGCATCTTGCTCACATTCATAAGATTAAACAACCTGAAGACACAGTTTGCTATGAGGTAATAGAATAACCACATCTCCTTGTATACAATGGAGCCATTTTATCATGGCCAAATGGTAGGAAAACACATTTAAACACATGCCTTCAGCATTATGACTTAAAAATCACAATTACATGCTGACAGTTCTTAATTTTCTTTAATTTCCAGATCATCATAGATTGAAAAAGTTTTTTTTCTTTTAAAACTCCTTAGCATACTGGCTGAACAAAATTCAGAAACAGAAAAAAAGTCGAATTGTCTAAGTTTTTGCAAAATCTCCATCACTGGCAGAACCTGGTTCTGTTCTTTTTACGCCAGCTACAGCTACTACTTCACTGATTTTCGTAACAGCACTTCTGACTTATCTTCTCAGTGCAAAAATTTTTTGTCCACCCCATTTTACTTCCAAACAACAGAACATCAAACCCCCAGATCTTTTAAACAGCTTATTGCTTTGAGAAGCTAGCAAGAGACCATTCTAGCTCACACAAATCTTGGTAATGAAGTAAGTAAATCCTAATGCAACATGACATTTCAGAGGGATAATACAGTCTTTCCAGGGTGACTACATTTGCATCTATAAACACACATCGAGTAATCGATCTCAAATCATAGATGGCTTTCCCTCAGCAGACACCTTAAGACTACCAAGTTTTTAGCTTGTTCATTTGAATTAAATAAGAGAATTAGATAAATTTTTTTTAATAAAATCAAGTCCCACTAGTTAGGGATCATATACACAACCTACACAAATGTTAAAAATATACTGAAGATGAACTGTAGAACTAGCTACAGTTAAACACATATTATTTGAAATTGTTCATCATTCACTACTTATGAATTTTTCACCTGTGTCAACCTGTCTTTAGAGAAAAGAAAAACCAAACCTGAATTAATACTAACAGAAATATCAGGACTTGTGAAGATATTCTTAAAGCTCAAGTTTAGCTTGATGACTATAAAACGCTAGTACTTACAGCTTCTTAAAAGAGTAT
Source organism: Phalacrocorax aristotelis (assembly GCF_949628215.1). Lineage (NCBI taxonomy): Eukaryota > Metazoa > Chordata > Aves > Suliformes > Phalacrocoracidae > Phalacrocorax > Phalacrocorax aristotelis. The sequence continues at coordinate 35,020,835 of NC_134282.1, forward strand.
TAGCCATGATTACACAACTGACAGACTGCTTCCAATTATTTGGGGTCAAATTTTCCAAAGGAAGCTTAAGACACAAGTAAGCATTTTCTACCACTAGGTACTTGAGTACCCATGAAATCTACAGTCAGCAGATAGTCACTTGCCCTCCATCCCATTCTTTATAATAATAATAAAAAACAGAAGCACGAAGGGTCACTTTCAACTTAGGTTCTTTTGAAACTTCATTGGAAGTAGCCCAAATAAAACTATCTCCCAGAAACCTCAAGTTACTGAACCCCCCAAAATTTGTATTTTCAAACATCCAGACATCATCATTTGCTCTGTTGTACAGACTGAGGTATTGAACACATTACAATATTCTAACATTTAAATTCCAAGGTCAAGTAAAAAATTTGCACTTCCTTAAAGAAATGACAGTTCTTTCATATCTGAATCTAACAGTTCAGCAATCCAGAGTTCGAAAAGATAGGAAAAGCATGTGCAGTAGGGTTTTAAAAATAAAATTTAGTACTGGAGGAGAAAGCAAAGTGAATTTTAACTGCCTCCTCTGAACGAGAGGAAAACTTCAACCTGCTTTTCCTTTTGGATTTTAAGATTGCATACAACATACTATTAACTTGCTCAACGCATATCAACAGAGGGACATCTTTCATTTACTAGAGTTCGGTTAAACAGAGATCTTGAACTGTTTCTATACTACAGAAAACAAGGCTGTATTAGCTTTACATTTTCTTACACTATTCCTGAAGTTGAAGCATGACATGCTCAGTTTGGTGAGAACACTTGTAACAGCTCATGCATTCAGTAAGGCCCCAAGTTCAACTGGCTAAAATACATGTATCTCTTTTAAACATAGAAAATTACTGCAATTCTACCTCCAAGTTTAGTGACTGTCTTGACAGTGACAGTCTATACAAGACAATCCCAGGTGAAGCAGAATGCTTTGGTCAGACCCCTGGCAATGACAAAAGCTTAATCATCTTGCACCTTTACCATAGGTGAAAGAATCCCATATCCTCTTCTATGTTGGTCCTGCTAATGTGCTAATCACTGCAGAACCGAATACCTTCAGGAGCACATTAAAACAACACAATTAACAGAGTCATGGTTCTCCTCTCCCACACACTCTCCAGGGAACGATGCAAGTGTGGCAGAGTATCTTGCTTTATAATTGTTTATGTTATTAAATACAGCCAATGTTAGAGAAGGGAGGGTGAAAAGCATGTGCCTCACAGAACAGAAAGACCATAACAAACCACAACTCTATAGGTGCCTGTAAAATTCACTCTACAATCACAAATTATCCCAAACCAAAATAAATATAGTTCTCTGGACAAACAAGTTCTACTGATTGTAGTAGGCTACCACAGAAGTAACCACCACGAAATGTTTCTCTTATGAACATACAGAACCAGTATGGACATCACTTTTGTCTTCAGAGCAGACATCCTATTGGGCAGAGCAAAGCAGTCCCCCCTGTCCTGTCACATGAGGCTTTTATAGACACACGTGCGATGGTCTGCCACTTCACTTGTACAGAAAGTGGCTGTAGAAGGTGCTCACATGGACTAGAGCATGTTTTTAAACAAACTGAAAGCCTAGATTATGGAACACATTTTGCAATATAACGATTCAGCAGCAACCGCAAGTGCCAATATTCATAAGATGGTGACCACAGCATAGCTAAATAAGTATGATCAGGGAGAGTATTGCAATAGCAATTCACTTGTGTAAAAATTATTCCAAAACCCAAGAAGCTTGTAAGTTGCAGCTTCATCTGCACAAATTAATTTTTTTTCAACCCAGGCTCATAGAATTCCTTGAAATTATTACGGAATCTAACTTTTACTTTGGATACACTTAAGACAGAAAATAACATTTTGAGGAAAAAAAAATACCCTGGAAAAGACTTGAGCAAATGCTGCTTTCAGACAGGCACATATAAAAAGCCAATAATTTCTACGTTCATAAAATAACCTAAGCTACTTCTGTATTTTACTTCCATGTCTCTATCCAGGTACACGCATTTAAACCTCTCACTGCTCAAACATCATTACCTTAAAATAACCCAAAACACATACAACCGATGTAGCAAAGGCACAAAACATCACTTCAAATGGTCACAAACATGAATGGAGATGCAGCATCATAGCTGTTACACTTCTTATGGCCATGTTCTTGGGGTCCAGTTTGTACAGCCAGTCATTCTTCAAACTACATAATCTACACAAAATGCCCCAACTGCCAATTCTGATATGTGAAATTGCACATTACCCTTGGAAAATCAGGTTTATCAGATTCTCTTACCAGTTGCCACAACCTCGTCCGCTCCCCTTACCAAACAAAAGGCAGCACGTTACTTGTCCAGTGTAATATAACTACACGAAATTAAAATACGAACTTTGAGCATAAAAGCAAAAAAGGCACTTTTCTGATTAAAAACACAGTTATTGACCTTCACTGTGAAGCAACATTTTATTCTCTAGGTCATCATCATAATGCAGCGTGACATCTATCCATTCAAATAAATTCACAGAAAAGACTAACACTCTAAACACTTTTGTATGGACCCGAAGTAAAATCCACCAAATGATTATGTACTGCTGCTCAAATACAACTCTTAAGTTAACACTGAGCATGGTTTAGCTAACAACACAGCAAGTGACAGTTGCTCAGGAGCAGTGTGTAGTCTCTGAAAAATTAGAACTGTTGTTGAGGGCCATCCCAGTTAAGTGAGCTGAGAAACATTCCTTTGCCAATACTATTAACAGCAACAAATAAGGTTACAGATCATCCATGCTGAAAATTGAGCAAAGAACACAGCATCACTGAAGACTAAGTGACTTGCTTATCAGTAAGAAGGCTGTAGAGCTGATACTAGTATCCAGATTTTCATCGTAGCATCTTGCAGCAGTGGGATCAACCTATCATCCTCATACACAAAAAACCCACTGTGCGCTTGTCATATTGACAGTTGTCAGAAGACAGTTGTTTTAGAGCCCTCAGCCACAAGGGGTTCTTTTCTATAATGCACGCGTTATACATGCACTCAAGCTGGCAATGGTTTATCTCATAAGCAGCTAGACACGTGCACTACAGAGAAAGCTATTTTGCAAATCTGCAAACTCTTTCCTTACCAGCAGCACAGGATCTTATGTGCCTTCCTGAAGGAAGTCTGACTACTTGAAACAAATTATCAACTCATTCTAATCATCAAGAGTTATTAACTACCTACTTCTGCAACTATACAGACAAGTACATTCAGAGAAGGTATCATCAACATTGGCTTCACAAAGCCAGAGTAGCAAGAAATGGCTTCTAACGTGGCTAGAACTGAAGAAGTGGTTGTAACTAACTTGCAATGTGTCACACTCTCCCTGACTTAACTTGAAAAATAGAAGTTTCCCAGCAGACCTGCTCTTGCTTTTATCACTTAGTTACTCCTCAGCATGCAAAGTCTGATCTCACTTCTGCTGTCACCCAAAAATCCAGGCTTCCCCTTCCTCCTCTTTGTTCTCTCTACCTTCAGGAACTTGTCTCCACATTGCTCACCCCCTCTTCCATCAAAGCCTCTGTGCCCTTTCCTGCTCCCCGAGAGCAACTTTCTCCCTTTCTCCCCTCTCCCTTTACAAACTTGCAGTGCTCCAGACACATCTGCAGATACAAGGATTTTTCATGTTCACCCACTGCTAACAGAGGTCCTGCTGCTCTACTGCTCTTACACCCAAGCAGCACTCCAGCCACCACCTGCAAGGTTCTGGAGCTCTCCCCTCACAGCAACATGAACACAGCTGGCCTGACCGCTGCTTAGTCACTGGCCTTCATATTAGAGCCATTTAGATGGAACTTTGTCCCCCCCACATAAAATTTCAGTATTATAGAGTTCAATCAATGTTTACCATTAATAAGTTAAATGCCACACTCCTACCACAGTTATTTCCTACTTCAAAAATTCAAGGAAGCCTGTGGTAGCTTGAACACTGCTGCACAGGAATGCTTGAATTTGTTTCTAATGCCACTATACAAGTTCTGACAGAGTTTATGTTTCTGTCTTTCTGAATAAACACTGAAGAAGCTATTGCAAGATCTGCAACTGTATTAAACTCTTTCTTTCAAAGGGGTTAAAAAATTAGAGATCTGTGAGAAAGGAGAATACAGTCCAAACTAATTCTCAAGAAATCACGCACTAACTGCTCCACAGTACTTAATACAGCACAATATCTTGTACGGATGAGAGAGCAAGAAAAGAAGGAAAACACAGAAGGTCATTATTTTAATACCACACTTAAAGATTACAGTTAGAAGCAAGCAATCATTAAGACATACCTCAACTGGTACGTTTCCTTCCTGCAAAGATCAACTGAGAACTATTCTGATCATATTAGCTTCAACTGTACTGAATACAGGCAAGCTGATATAAGATCTAAACACTAAATAGCCTCTCCTTACTATAATCAATATTTAATTTTCCAGTTGTCTTCTATGAGCTGGTGACAGGTCATTTTCACTTCTCCTACAGAGCTTGCAGCCTGAAGAAATCCAGTGAAATCCATACTAAATCATGAGCTATCATGTCTCAAAAATGGTATATCACCATTCATAGTCTAAAGAAAGAAGGAAAAAAAAAAAATCTACTTCAGCCAGGAAATCAAGGTTTTATAACCTTTCAAAACTACAAAAACGCAAACAACCTGACAGTACTGAACAGTAGCCCACACTGAGGCGTAACTAAAACAGTAGTTGTTTCTGTTAATCAGCTTGTGTTCCCACAACCCCCTTTTCCCAATACTACTACTTAGAAAACTGTCTCCATCTTTGTATCTCCAAATTCCTTTCAGGAGAATGGATTTTACAAGTAAACAAACAAACTACTTCCAGTTAGACTGGTCCAGTTGTCACTACCTAGCTATCACTGCAACAAAGCAGACACTCATGTAGGCCCACTGGACTGATGCCGGCTCAGGTATTCTGCATGGGAGCAATCCAAAGGGCCACTGAGGACTCAGCCAGAACTTGGCAAGCAGCTCTCTGTTGGCAATGCTGGCTTCAGCAGTCTTCCCCAGCACTCACTCATTCCTATGCCCTCTGTTGTGATGGTACAGCTGTTTGTGCAGCCACACAGTGAACCAGACTGGGAAACGATCCAGATTAACAATAACCCAGTAAAGAATTTTTACACGCCAGCCAGGCCATTAATCTAGTAAACTCAGTTTTGGCCACCCCACAAGGAACATAGCCTTTGCTGGTCTGTGAGTGACAGCAGCGTTACAGAGTGCATAGGACACAATCATACTTTGTTCTTCCCAGCAATTGTAATTCTTATTTTTGAGGATATCAGTATGTCATCAACACAAAATATCCCCCAGCATAACACAGAAAAACACACCTGCAGATTCATTCTAGTCTGAGTAAGCCTGACAGAATGAAGTCACTCTTTTCTGGGAACACACTTGATCAACTCCATTAATAACTTCTGATTTTTACAGTGTTCCATTGTAGACAGAGTGCCACTATGAATTTAGAAGTGCAACCTTATTTTCCAGAATAGAATGCACTTTCTACAGAACTCCTTTATTTTTCTCATTTCACTGATAAAAATCTTTGAAAGAAAAACCAAAATCTTATCCCTCCCTCCCCCCCTCCCCCCCCCCAAAAAAAAAACAACCAACCCAAACCCAAGAGTAGCAGTACATACTCTTGCTTCTTGGGCCATAAGATCGATCTCTGGTAAGGTCAACTACCAGTACTCCAATTTTGACACAAAGTAAATATTGTCCGTAACACAAATCAAAGGCAGCCATCACATACCATCAAATGCCTGTTACAAAGTAGCCCTACTTTAAATAGGCCTCCTTAAAATCAGTGACTGTGAAGAAAGGTACAAAAATTACCAGGTATTTTTCAGTCTTTTACAAAACCTTCTGAACAGTTAACATGAGGCAGCATGCCAACTAAAAATAAATAATCCTTTTTATAAAATTGCTTTTAATTATGAAAGTGCAGGGACAGCTCTTTTGAGGATCACAACAGTCCCAGTTCTGAAATAATTATATCCTTAATTCACATGAGTAACTCGTCTGAAATAAGTGCGATTTCCTATACATTAAAACCTCAGCATAAGCCAGCATTTATATTTGAAGCCCACCATTGTGGCCTTCTAGGATATTTTTGAGGCACTTCATAAATTATAGAGGGGACAGAACAACTGACCTGCAAAATCCTGAAGTACCGGTTACAGCCTTTCATATGCAGCACAACTAGGCTGTGATGTCAGAAAGCAAGGTCCCATGTCTTCCAGACACTCCTACTCCTTTTTGAAATATTACTTTTCCAATTACAGTCTTGGCATGCAAAGAAAAGTTAAAATCCTCACTCTTTTACTAATTTTTGTTTGCTTAATTTTGGTTTGCTAAATAAAAAAAAGTCTCAATTTCTATTGCATAAATTACATTTGATAATAGTTACTTGAGTATCATTTTTAAAACTCCAAGTATATCTGCTTCTAGTTAAAAAAAGCATGTATTATCAAGATAAAGCTGTGTATGCTTTTATCTAGTCCTGGTATCCATGGGTTGCAAGGCAAAGGTCTCACCCTCATGACAGAATGTTTAGTGATCAAAAAAAAATCTGTGGCCTCAACTGAACACCTCATTTGTTATGTGGTTAGTTCTGTGTACAAATAAATAACCTTTTTAAAAGGTTATCAGTTGTCTAGGCATTAGGTAGGAGTGCATTTAACATTAAAATCTTATGCCATTGGAAAAAACTACTGCATTTTGTAACACGCTCACTTTCTGTATATACACCAACTTGTCAAAAGCTTCACAGGTGATAACTTTTCACCCATTCTGGTTTAGAAGGGAAAATAAAGTTTTCTCCTATCAACTGCATTTATCTGTAGACAGCAACCTTTCCAAGTCTTTCATAGTAGCTTCTAACTCCAAGTTAGCAGCAGGGTATTTTTCAGCAAAAGCAGAAGATACTTCTTTCCAGGAGAGAAGCAAAATAATACTGGAGTCAGCCATTTAACGTGAATTGAATTGTTAATGTATGAAGGATATCACTGCACATCAGAGCCCAGTATCTGTTTGGGGCAAAATCTGCTCCCACACAGAGCTGGCACAAACCCCGTTCTACCTGCAAGCACTACTTGAGGACACAGAATTTCAAAGGTAGTTTTGCACATGGGTGAACAGATATTAATATCCAGTTTTTCTCTGAAAATATTATATTAAAAATATGAGATATTTTACAGAAGGCCAAATCAGTCATTTTTCTTGCAATAACAAAAAAATTAAATAATTCTAACACACTCTTTGCAATACTATGACATAAGTCTGACAAGGTACCAAATTGAAACTACAGTTTGCATTGAAAGACACTCACCTAAAGTCATGATCAATAAAAACACTCCTCTAAGTAGGGCCGCTGTTTTGATACTATTTCAAAGAACATACAAAACAGGACCTGAATAAATACATATACATTGTAAAGGACACTGGTTTGCTGACCTTGATTAATTGGCATGCTGCTGTTAAATAAAAATGAAACCTGAGAAAAACAGAAATAAAACTCCAGAATGGAGACACTGCTGTTGGCATAACAAAATGGGAATGTGAAGGTACACAGCCTGAACAAGTTCAATAATTAGATAGTTCTCAGGAATAAGGAGCAACGTTTCTGACAGAGATGACTCCACCCTGAAGTGCCTCTTTAAAATAATCTGATTAACTATTTAAGTTCCAATATGGGTCACTACCAGAAATAATGAAGGACAGACTTGGATAAAGTTTGCCTGTCACTTTATGAAACAGAAGTGCTATCAAGTAAAATCTATCTTGCTTTAATTTCAACCATTGCTCTGTATCAAGCAGGTAGGCTATTCTTAGGATGCTGCAGCAAATGCTTAACTTTGGCAGTTCTACAAGTTCATACTGCAGACAATCAGAAAATTATCTCAGTGAGAAATTCCAGGGCAGACTTCTAATCTAACTGTGGAATGTAGTCTATGAGACTTGTGGAGATCCATGCAATTCCTGAGCAGACATTCTCCCTCACCTCTCCAGCAGAATGTTTCCCCTTTCCTTTCTAGATTGGAGGAAAGAAAAAGATCCATTCTGAAGATGAGAGCCACATAGTTATCAGGTCTCTTTTCAGACTTAGTGCAGAAGCCACTGGAAGCTTCTTTCCCTACCAGATTTTTCACCATCCAATAACTTCAGCATCTGTACACACTGCTAGACAGCTTTTGTTTCAGGTAAAATATTGTGGTACCCAAACAGAACCACAATGAAAAAAGTGATTATTGAGCTTTGTGCTTACTCTTCCCCTTTACAGGATTCTTGAATGTCCAGACACACAATCTACTGTAAGCTTTTGTTGAGTAAGGGAAATACGCTGCATTGATCAGTATTGTAGGGGGCGAGTGTCCCAGGAAAACATATTTACCAGCAACTTGATAGCCTTACCAGTGTTTACATGCTGCTACCACCATTTGAAGTTCTAGTTCCCACAGTACCTGCAGATCCTCTGAAGCGCAGCAAACAAGACTTATACTTTTCTAGTTCACGGTACATATAGAAAAAACTGGAGGCAATTAGGAGTTAATTCGGGGGGGGGGGGGGAAGAAATAACTTCTGTCACACTTCGGAGTTCTAACACTTGTGTCAAAAAACTAGGACAGAAGTCCAGAGTTCAGCTTTCTCTTTCTGGCTCTGTTGTCTGCTGCCCACTTGTTTCAAGACAGCCACCTCTGTATCTCAAGTTGCCTTCTCCCAGTTATTTTTAACAGATGGGAAAAATAGCCACCCACCACAAAAAGCCAAAAATTACTGAATATTGGAAATCACAAAGCTGCTCACAAACAACCGAAAAGAAGTTTCAAGAAGCTCGAATGCAGCCTTTTTTCAAAGCAGAAGTCTCAGCTCTAAAGTTTGAAACGTCTCTTTTCCTGTTCTTTTTGCAAGTTCATATGCCACAACTCTATTGGTGAGGGAAACACCTCTTAACCTTTAGGACAAGTGACTGTAATAGCCGATTGCAGACATTATTTCCTCAGTAATACATAAAAATGCAAGAGTCACCTAAGCCTGTTTCTTACTTGCTCAGACACACCTCAACCAAAGGCCTACAAGTAAGCGGGCATATCTCTTTGCAAGTTAAGAAAGAATTACTATCAGAAGTAGCTATGGAAGTAGATATACACCATAGCACAAATCCAAGGCACCATAAACCTCAACCCTCACTACCGACTTCCCTGTTAGCTGTCAACTAACGATGAACAAATAACCTGTCAAATTCAACTGGCAACTGCAGGTGCACAATCATCAGACCTTTTATTAGACTCTTTAGAGAGAGACTTATGATACAGAGCATGTTGTGTGGAAACAAACAGCCAGACTTATTGGCATTGAAACACTCTCTACTGAATAAAAAAAAAAATACTTAAAGGAAGTCACACCGTTCATCACCTGATAGGTCATGCCTAAAAACAAGAACACCAAAGCATCTCGCTTATTTTACTATAAAACACATCTTATGTCTTAAAGGTATATACAAGTGTCCGGTCAAATAAACATCTGTCCCACGACCACAGATCTGACTTCTCATAACAATTAACTGTGAAACCTGAAAGATCCTCTGAACAAGTCTCATCTAATTTCATAAAGTTACTTCAAGGTAAGTAAGGAGCCAATCGAGATCATTAAATCTGTCTGGTTTGCATGCACGTTTTCATCTCTCAGTACTCAAATATTTACACTTACATGCATGTTTCTGCCTCCACATTATCTGCTTGAAACTTTCATCCTTTTATAGGCAAAAGACAAAAAAAGCTATAGAGCTCCTCAAACCCAAATGTACTAACTATTTTCACACAGGCAGTTTTTCAATACTCTATTGTCAAGCTGAATCTTGATATGGTATTTAAATTCACTTACAACTATGGCCAACCTAATAAAAAATGAACAATGAACCTCCAGCACTTTCCTATACATATGTGAGTCACAGACGCCAATATATTCAAATCCTTTAGGCAAGTTTAGGCCCTAAACTTTTAAAAACAGAGGATTTTTACTATGGCGCATAGCAATGAACATTTTACTCTGCTTCCCTCCCGCTCATTTAAAACAAACCAACCCCACAGAAATGAGAGATCCCCAAACGCATCTCAAGTAGAAGTCCCTCAGATTCGACAAAGCTGCTCCCAACCTCTTTACAAGTGTAAATGCTACCATTACGATAACAACTATTCGCCAGGAGACCAGAAGCACTATTTTATTCCTCCAGGACGGCAAGAAGAAAAAAGTTTCCCTGTCCCTCCCACCGCCAAGGCCCCCCGGCTCGGCCGCCCCCACCGAGCCTCCCGGGCTGCCCCCAGCAGAGGGGAAGGCCCGCCCGCCCGGCCCTTCCCCACCCGCGGCCGTGTGGCGCACTAACTAATGCGCTCGCCCTGTGCCTCCCTCCCGGGCTCCCACCGCTCGGGGAAGGAAGGAAAACACTCCCCCTGCCCCGCAGAGACGCCTCAGGGACGGGGGAGGCGGGGAGGCGCCCCTCTGCTCTCCCCATCGCCCTTCCGCTGCTCCGGGGGACGGGTGCCCGCGGCGGGGGGGCGGCCCGGGACGTCCCTCTCCCCCGCTGCCCCGGGCCCAGCCGCCCTTTGTTCCGGCTCCCGGCCCCGAAGCAGGCAGTGGCAGGCGGCGCGGCGGTCCGCGTCCGTCTTCCCCCGCACCCACCGCTGCGGCTCCCCCGGCGGAGCCTCCCGAGGGGCTGCCGGGCCCCCGCCTCGGCAGGGAGGAGAGGCCAGGGGCGCCCGCTCCCCAACTTTTGTTACGGTCGCGGCGGGGACAGGAAGAAAACGCAGAGCCGGGGTGGGGGAGAAAGGGAGGGGGACATCGGGCCCGGGCGCCTCGGCAGCCCCCCGGTGCTGAGTCACCCCGCGGAGGGGCTGCGCCCCCTCCCCACAGACAATAGCGAGGGCGGGCCGTGTCCCGGCCCTCCCCCGCCGCCCCCGGCCCCGCTCGGCCCCCGCACCGTGATGTTGCAGTGGATGGTGAGTGGCGGCGGCGGCTGCGGGCTGGAGCCCGGTGGCGGCGGCAGGAGCACGAACTGGCAGTGGAGCTCGTCCAGCTTCCAGGAGACGATGCGGAAGCGCTCGTGGTCCTTGTCGAAGATGGACTCGAGGAACTTCAGCTCGGCTTTGAGCCCTGACACCGACATCCTGGCCTCATCTCCGGGACCGGGCCTGCGCCGCCTCGCCCGCTCTGCCGCCGCCTCCCTCCGCCTCAGCCCGGCCCGACCCTGGCCCCGGCCGCGCCTGCGGGGCGGAAGATGACGGGGGGGAGGGGGGGGGCCGGGGCAGCCCTAGCCGGCGGGGGACGGCGAGAGCGGCGGCAGCTCCCTTTGTATCAACCTCCTGCACCCACTCGCCGCTCGTTTAAAAGGGCAACAGCGCAGCCCGCTCCCCCTTCTCTTCCCCTTCCTCCCCGGCGGGCGGGCCAGGCCCGAGAGCCGCCCCGCCCTCGCCCTGCCCTCCACCCGCTAGGCCGGCCCCGCTCCCGGGACACCCGTAGCAGGGCCGAGCCGGCCCCTGGCTCCGCCCCCGGGGCCGCCCCGGCGCCCTCGGTCAGCCCCGCCGCCGCCCCCGCCCCCGCCCCGGGCACCGCCAGGGTGCCCCGACCCCTGCCTGCACGGGCACTGCCGTCTGGTCTCCCCCCGCTTCGCCTTCTCTCCTACAGCTCAGCCCTGCGGAAGGGCACGCGCTCCTCCCTCCTCGCTGCGCTTTTAGTTTGCCGAAAAAAACTGCGGTTTGCATTTGTCTCAGAGTCCTGTAGTCCTCGAGGTCAGCCGACATCAACCAGGAAATCCTGTCCCGACATTTCCGACGGACCAGTTACAAGTAAAACCTGGTGTCGATCTTCGCAGGCTGAAAAGAGTACAGAGGCCAAGAAAAATTATTAGCATTAAGTTCCTCTGTAATTGTACACGTTTTACCCCCAGAAAAAGCACCACGAAGCATGAAAACAGAGTACAGTGAATACTTGTGACGTTCAGGGATCAAGAGATGCTGCCTCTATTTCTATCACTTCCTGGCACTGGAAGAAAACATCTTTGCAGCTTTATTTGTCCCTTTCCATCTTGGTTTTGTCTATAGACAGTTGGCAGCTGTTTGGGAACAAGGATCAGCTCTTGCATAGCAGAGAGAGATTACTGCGACCAAGTAATATTGTTGCAGAGCATCATTCTTGTTTCGCAACCAGCTTTTAACTAATGTAGTACATACATGCGCGCACACAAACCTGAAATAGGGAATAGCCTTTTTTTTTTTTTTTGACATCGATATTTTATATAAATCTTTAATTCCAGAGGAGCTGGCAGCACTTCACAAACCACAAGCTGAATCCTGTCAAGTGGTGAGAACTCTAATCTTGGTCCAGAAAAACGGTTATGCACATGCCCAACTCCAAGCATATGGAAGTCTCATTGATTTGTGGGCTTGGAATCTCCTATCCTTCCAGTAGAGAGAGCTGCAAAGAACATATTTTGCTACAAAAGAAGCCAGGAAGGATTGACACTAGTTAAATACTCTGAATGAAAGATACCAGAAAGTCCACAGAGTTGAAAGACTTGTTTTCTGCAGGTATCATTTGAAAGGCTCCTACTATACAGTGTGTGCAACTCAGCTTTCCTAGAAGGGCCAAACTGTCTGTTGGCTCAGACCCTATGGCCTGCAAAGCAAAGAGAGTGTGGATATAACTGTTGCCTGGTGATGCATCAATGGGCAGGGCAAAGACCTTCAAGGATAAGGGAAGATTGAAGGGCAAATTAATTACAAATAAACAGCAGAAAATTATGACTTTACCTATTAGAAAGGGAGGCCCTGGCAGATTCTTTCTATGGGAACACCAGAGACAGAACTGAACAAATCAGACTTTGTCAGGCATTACATGATGTGATGCATGAAACAGCAGAGGAATGAATTTGGTGACTCAGCCCTATTTCTGTCATATGATAGGATTTTGGCCTAGCGCGCCTCACTGCAGCAGATAGGTGGGTAGGCTTAGCAAGTTCAAACTGCACCTTTTGCCATACCTTTACCAGAACCGCCTCTGTCACTACCTCTGGTCTACCATCCTCCTTGCCTTCTCAACTGCCTTCCCTCTCCTCTTCATTGACTGCGACACCCCATTTATTTTTTTTTTGGCAGCTGCACAGCTGAGAGGTGCATACATGCTGGCTGGGGGGATGCCATGCCTGCACTAGCTGGCAAGCTGGTGGAAGGCATAAGAACCTCTCTCAGGCACCCAGTGATCCAAACATCATGGTGTCTCCTGACCATCTGGCAGGCCAAACAAATTGCTTAATCAGCCAAGTGTGTCCTGCAAGTCATATGCTGTTTAAGTCTGGTCTAGAACTTTCCCCAGCTCCTTCAGTCTGCCTTTTTGTTGCTGGCTTCAAGAAGGAACACGCAGCTGCACAGCCACCACTCCCCTAAATTTCATTGCGCTTCTCTGTATTTAGTAGGCATTGTGCAAGCTGCAACATCACTTGTGAATTCACTTCTGTGATAAGACCTTGAGAACACATCAGGACTGCCTTGCCCTCTGGAATACAGAGGCTGCTTCAGAGGTGTAGAGTTGTTCGTCATGTCTGACTCATTCCTGTTTCTTCCTTCAGGGACTTGCCATGGGGCTTTTATGTGAATCTCACGTTGGTCACAAGATGACTCAGGAAATCCTGAGTCTCCCAAAGACCAAAATGAATGCACACAGAGAAGACCTGACATCTCTTGGTAATAGAAGAAATCAACCCTGGTGAAGATCCTCAGGAGCACTGTTTCAGAGTCTAGTAATTACAGATGCTCTTACGTTTCCTTCATCTACATTGCCTCTAAGCACCATATTTTTTATACCTTTCATCCTGTGTGTACATCTTCAACATCATGGGAATCTCTCTCAATCTATCATACAGCTAGATTTCCTCTTCCAGGGATCTGAACTTTGACTAAACCTCTCTGTTATGAAGATAACATAATCTTTGGTTTTTTTGCCTCCCTTTCATTTAAAATGTAACAAGTTTGGCAAGAGTCCTCAGCTGAAACTCTCAGAAAAAACAGCAGATTCCTCATTCCTTTCTTGGGTAGAACTGCCAAGACAAAAGGAAGCAAACTGCTTAGACAAAAATTTTGTTTCCCGTTAGCATTTACTGCCAGTCCTGTCTCCAACACAGAAGCTAGGCATGTCCCTGGTGAGACAGAACGCCAGCAGCAAGGGGTAAAGGGAACTGAAGGAAAGATGAGTTTAGGATGAGCCATTAAGAAGGCAATGAACAATGATGTAGGAGGGATGGACTTTGATGAAAGCAAGAGCTGTTTGGGGCTTAAAGAAAGGATGTTCCAAAGCACAGCTTAATTTCAGTTTTTCCTTTTCTTCCTGTGAATGCCTTTTCCAGGTCTGCTGTATTTCCAGCTTTACCCCTTACTGAAGCTGCTTTACATTTAGTTGAGCTTGTGCCTAGCAGAGGATTGATTTGTTTCTCTGAGAATAGTGTATGGTTTTGTTTTCTGACCTCACTCATTCACAGCCTAGCCCATAGAAAGGGTCTTTCTGTTTAATTCGGATGTCACTTTCCTGAAAGAAATGGCAGGCACCAAAGGAACGAACTGTCATTTTAGAAATAAGGAAAGCCCAGATCTTTTGTAACCTCAAACCTCAGCAGAAGGAGAAAGAAAAGGATAGTTAATGAGATGGGAGGAAGTGTAAATTGGTTTCAGTGGTGGATGATGCAGTTTGATAATAGCTGATCCTAGAGTAGAACAGAGAAACTTTTTTACCCATAGCAGCAGAACCTGAGAATAGAAAAGACAAATAATACCCATAAAGAGAAAGATAAGGCAGGAATATTATCTGAAACCTTGGGCAAAGGCAGACAGATTCAAGAGGATCCTGCTTTTCCAGGATACAATCCAAGCTGCCTTGCTCACCAAAGCCTCAACTTCTGAGCTCACAGCATCAAAGTCACTTAATGAAGTCACTTTCAAAACACTTTAGAGAAGCCATACATCTGTGCATAAAAGCTGATGAAATGGCTGGACAATGTAGTTTCAAGAAGCATGGCATGCAGCAGACATGGGATTGCTTAGTCCCTCAAATATCTATTTTACTTTTAAAGACTTTAACAATTAAGGAAGGGCATTTCAAAACCAACCTATCCTAGAGCAGCTTTGAACAGATAGTGACACTGTTGGCCAGATGTTCAGGGATAGAGGTCAAGGAGGTGTCTGCAGGCACTCAAATACCACGGCCACGAGTTTAACATTATATATTAAAAAAAAAAAAAAAGTAGTATGGCTTTACCCAGGATAGTTAGAGAGTAGTTTTCAGTTACAATTCTGAGTCCACCTCTGTGGCTTTCAGCAACTGAGTCAAACAGGCCCTGTCTTTATGGTGTTTTTGTTCAGCCACTGAAGAGTGTTTGTAATCCTATCCAGGAAACAGCAATAACCTTTTGGTGAAAACTTCATTACTGTTTGTGGATTTGTAGTTCTGACTATATTTATTACTGAACAGTGTATATTTCAGAAGAGTCAAAAGCTGAAGAGGGTCTGCAAAACAGGGTTAATGGTATGTTTTTGTTCCATATGAAAGTTGTGGGAACTAATTCATTAGCAGAAAGGTGCCACAGGAAAGCAAAGCCATATTAGTCACAGTCTTGCAATGTTGCAGATGGAGATTAGAATCCAATGTACAGACATATCTGAAACCAAACTTCTTGCACATACTCTAAATTGCACAGTGAGGGAATACACCTTGTTTTCTCCTTTATGGCTCACATAGCTTCTTAAAAACAGATGAAAAGTACATCTGTGAAAGCAATAAGGAACTATACAGCCATATCTGAGGTACACCGTTTAATAAAATAACAGAACAAGCTAGAGATGAAAGGAAAATGTGATACCATTGTTCCAAACCCAGCTGGCAGAGGGAGCAGGTAGCTGCATGGAATACTGTTCAGAGCATAACAACACACCTTCCCTGGACTCCCTAGGACTTGCACCCCTTCCTTGGGACCCATGCAGTCATAAGCCTCATAGGGCTCAGCAAGCTTATCTTCCCTTGCCATCAGAGAAGCTTAAAAGGGATGGACAGGAGCAGAGGTCAGATGCCAGGCTCAGTCCTGCTAAATACATTTCTGGCTGGAAAGGGAGGCAGGGAAATGGGCAGATCCCCAGGTCAAGTACTTACAGTTCTGAGATGCAGCCTTAACCACAGCTGAATATGGAGCTCCTTCAACCCCTTTCCTTTTTCTTATTTTGATAGGCAGTGAAATAGTTAACTTTGTCTATATTTAAAATACCAGCACAGAGCATCTGAGTTGGCAGGCACTGAGATGAGCTGGGCAGGTCAGAATTATTGTTTCAGATTCTGCAAGCACAGCTAGACATCACCATGTCATTTAGCCTGGAAAAATCAAATGCATCTCAGCAACCAGGGCTCCTCATCTAGAGCTTTCATTTACTCTTATTACTTTTTGTAGATAAGTTTAGATTTTGGGGAACAGAGAGGTGATTGTGACAGTACTCTCCCTGTTCAAACCCTCAACAGAATATCTGTAGTGCTGCACAAACACTAACCCTACCAGCTCACGACAAAATAGGCATAGGGTGCAGCCTCATTTTATGGGTGGGGAAGTCACATACATTTTGGGAAGCAGTGTTTTTGCAGAACTGGGTATATAGACAGTCTTAGGACCCAACCATGGTTTAGCACCGCAGCAACTCGGCTAACTTAATTTCTGACACAGACTTGGAAAAGGCTTTATCAAAGTTATACAGTGAGCCGGTGTCAGTGCTGGGAATTGTCCTGCTTATGCTGTTTATCAATGGAATCCAGCTGTCTTGAGAAGAGGGAAGACACCTGGAGTTTGGGGCCAGTTCTACAGCAGCCCTGTTCACAGACTGCTTGGAGGCTGAAACAGTCACCACTCCACTGTGACTAGCCATGTCCCATCCTTCCCTAACACCCTCCTTGCTTGAGTGAGCAAGCAAACTGCCATTGAAGCTGTCAGAACTCATAGTTCAGGGGTTGTCCATCTCTGTGCTGAGGATGCTCACAGGGGACATGGGGCAGAGGGGTGGCAGAAGGAGGCTCAAGGCCCGCAGTTCCTAGAGAAGCAGCATGAGAGGTGGCACATCTGTTTGAGCTGTTGCTGAAGGCTTTATGGGAATCGGTTAATCTCAAATCTTAAATTACTCCCTAGTGCACATCACAAGCAGTTTTCTCTCACTATCACTACAGCAGGACAGGCTATGCTGTACCAAGATCACACAGTACTCATCAGAGTTAAAATATCAATGAGCTACATCAGTGATTTTCAATCATTCTCTGATTTGGAGGTCACAGGGGTCCATAGACAAGTCAAGATCTACCAAGCTCTAGTATGGGATTTATTATTTTTTTTACACACTCTGCATTTAGCAACTTCTAAATATCAAACACACAAAATTGAGTTTGGTAGATACAGCAGTGCAAGAAGAGTGAAGTACATCTGGAAAATTAACCCATTTATCTTTATGAGTAAAAGAAGGACAGAAAAGATGAGACATCTTTTTCCATTATAAAGATGACTTGAAGCATGAAGAGTTGCCTGAGAAAAAAACACAGCAATCAGCAGTCTCAGAGAATCAAATGCAAGACCAAACCTCAGAAAAGAATGGTCCCAGCAATTACCATTCTGTAAATCTAACTCTCTTCTTGCTAGAAAAAAATTATAAGCACAAAAAGCCACTAAAACAGATGAAGGGTAACAGACTCACAAGCAGTTGTATTTGCCCTGAAGTTTATAAGCAAGGGAACCTCCTACAGATTTACAACATCAGTGAGTAAGAGTGAAGTAACAGAACCAACATACTTGGCTTTAAACAAACATTTGAAAGACTGAGTCACAGAATTCTGGATATAACATTAATTCACATCTCTTTTGTCATAGCACTGACATAGCTTGAGAACTGGCTTAAGAATTGTGAACAAGGAATAAAAATAGTAAATTATGGGGCAGGGAAAGGTACTTAGTATGTTTAAAATTGATCATGGTAGTGCTGTGTTTGTTGATCTCAAGACTTTCATAGTGATCTAGAAGAGACTATCATTATTGAAATTATCAGATGACACAGATCAGCATTTTGAATAACAATGAACACATGGAAATAATTCCAAGAGGTGCAGAAAAATCAGAAATGGTAAAAAATCCCAAAACTTTTGATCTACAAGCCACAAACCTAGTGAATCCTGGTTTTCTGTATGTTGCATTTTTATACCACCATCACATTGCATCTCACTTGGTCTCATGCTATAAATCCTCTTGCCCTTTCCCAGTTCCTTCCCATGTTTCCACACTTCTTACTTCCCACAGGATTCTCCATATTTCCACCCACATAGACCACCTGTTTTGGCTAGGGGAGACAGAGCAGATGCTGTGGCTGGTTTCAGAATCTATCCTGCCTGGTATATTCTGTTGTATTCTTTACTTCAATCTGTTTGTTTATTTAAGAAAATGTTTTTTTTTAAGATAAGATTCCATCTTTTTGCCCAGTATATTCTATGTATGTCCAGATGAGCTCTGGTTTGTGGACAGGGTAAGACCAGGGGTCTTATCAATATTTCCAAAAGGGGGAACACTTTCTTTCCTCTAGTTGGTCACTAGTTTTTAGAAAATTTGTAGAACATAATATTTTACTCTATGTTTCTACCAAATGTAAACAGTCCAACAAGCTCAAGATGCAGTTAAGAGCAAGGTCAGTATAAAGTTAGGTGGCGTTTGCCAGTATAGTGCATGAAGCAAGGGAAGCTCCTTACAGGAGGCAAACCTGCACCTAGAACACTGGAACTGTGATCTTAGCAGAAGATTATAAAAAAATCAGAGCAAAGTGTGGGACTTGGAGGACAGACTTCTAAACTGGAACTTAAAAGGACTAAACACCAGAGCTAGCTTCTCAGATGCAGCCAATGTCCATTAGGATCCTCATTTACACCTCCCAGTCCTAGGGGACCTTGCACTCACTTTAGTTCCAGGCAAGCTCAGAACAACACAGCATCTGTGTGACACCTGCAGGATTGCAGTGTGGGGCAACACGCTCACCAGGGTGATTTTTTTTTCTCTAGACAAGAGTCTTAACTTGTCCCCTACCTGGCTGAGGAAGATTTATCAGGCTTGAAGAACCAGTTTCATATAAACACTTTACCTAAAGGATAGTTATATAGGGAAACACTAACTTCCCACAGAGACAGGAGGAGAGGAACAGGACTGGAAGGAATGAGTTAAAGGATCTTTATTATCCCCTCCCCGCATTAGCACATGGTTGTATCATATAACCAATAATATAGCTAGTTGCACAACCCTGCATTTGTGTTCTGGCTCCCAATATCTGCAAGCTGTGAGCACTAAGTAAAGAGAGGGATTACTTAGCATTGATATACAGAGGAAGCTGGGGATTTAAGCAAGAAAAATGAAATTAAACTGGGAAGAAGAAAACACAACCTGAATGTTGGCCCAAAGCTTCCTGCCACCTTGACATAAGAGTGTCTAGTAATCTCTGAGGAACCAATGCTGTAGGGCAGAAGAGCTGCCATGAGTGGCTATTCAAGTGGGGGACAAGGGTGGCCCAAGGTGGGCATGGCCACAGGAAAAGGCTGTGATTTCATGGTGGCAAGGCAAGCTGGATAAGGTGAGCTGTAGGAAGGATATATTGATTAAAGACTGCTTAGGAACCTCCTCTGGCCCAGACGTTTCAAAGAACGAAGTCTTGCCACACCAGTAATCCAGTTTTAAATTTCTGCTGCGCTCCTGACAGCATTGAGAGCCCTGACAAGGCTGGGCTCAGTGAGCATTTTCTGCCAGGCCCTGTTAGCACCACCGGCATTTTTCAGTGAGCGCATACTACCACCTAGCGCCGAGAGATTTTGCTGCAGGAAGAGGACTCGGGTGTTCCCCAAAGTGAATTTGGTCCCTGCAGCTCCAGGGCTCTCCCGGGCCTCGCAGTGCTCTTCGGTGCAGCCTGCCCGACTGCACTGACGTGGGGGGAGAAGCAAGTACAGGTTTACCGAGGCTGGCAGGTTTTAATAGTTTGTGTGCTTGAGAGGAGAAAAAAGCCCCTGTGAAGTCAACAATCCTGAAGATAAAAGAAGAGATACCGATAAAAAAAGGCAGTGGCCCCTTTCTGTGCTCTGAAATTGTTTTCAGGCATTCAGGACAGTGAATCCTATTTCTTCCATTGCCTACAATGGACTGCAGGGAATGCATAGTGCAAATTCTTAGACTCAGATGAGCTATGTCAAAACTGAACATAAGCCCTGTAAGTGCAAGCGAGAAAAGTGGTTTATTGTCCCCTTTCCCTGTCACGCTCAGCTTCTTGTCAGCTGACCTGGGCTTAAATTAACTAAATTTGTACATTACCCAAACAACTAATCTGGGGAGCTATCCCTCTGTATGGCTCTTGGCCTTGTGAGCAAATATGGCTGACCATAAATTCTTATTCATTCTTCATGTCAATCATGATATTTAATAAAATGTTTTTACAGATGAGACTCTTTTTGTCCAGGTACTCTAGAATGAGCAAAATCAACAGCATACTCACTGATTTATCCTTGCAGTTGTATAAAGGCTTATACCTTCCTCTCCAGGCAAGGAGATTAGCCAGTAACATTTTCAAACCCTTTTTCCATTCACAAAATTTTAATTTTTTACAAGAAGAGCTTTTAGAAACACACAATGATTTACCAGCTGGTGGAGCTCAGCAAATAGCAGGAAGATTTGTCCACAAGCATTCTCTGATGTAGAAGTGAATTTTGACTCAGCTACATTTACTAATATTCTGTTTTCATTTCCATGCCTTTGGGATCTTATTGTTTTTCTGCTGGCAGAAAGCATCATGAATGCACTGAATTCATTGTGGAGTTATTACCACCTTTATCTGTTGAAGATCTGCAGAACAGGTCTCCTTGGCACAAATACAGACAAGATGTGAATGTGTAACTTTCTAGAAGACCTGTAACAATTGTGGGTAGGTCCAGTTATCAACTGCTGAAATTAGTCAAAGCATTAACTTTTAATTGACCTGATTTTGCTGAATTCATGCTTCTCACTGTTTTGTTACCCAAAAATGGCCACCCAGAGCAATAGCAGCAACTCCATACAACTTGTGCAACCAATAAATACGAATTATAAACTGGGAATATACAGACTAAACCACCTGTCTAATTCTGACAAACAGCCATTGAGCTCCAGTGGAAGCCTGCCCATCAAGTCCAGCAAGCTTTCAATGAGGCCCCATCTAGTCACTGAAGAGATACTCTGAGTATTTCGTTTATAATAGGATGTGGAGAACAAAAGACTACAGTTAATGTAAATGATTAAAATATTTCATGTTATCTTTCAATCGTATTTGCATCAGGAATTGAACATGTAAAACTGACACCTCTTCAAAGAGCCATGAATAATGGAATACTTAAAAGATGTTTTAAAACCCCCAAATCTTTGAACTAAAATACATGTTGGGTTTTCTTAATTTGTCTCCAGTTTTTTATTGTTTTCTTGGAGACATAAGGATATTTTCATACTTTTCTCAGCCACTTTGAGTGCTAAAACATGCCTTAAAATGAAAACAGCACTTAATCACTTAATCCAGAAACTGAGCCTTCAAAAAAATATTACAAATTACCATGTGAGCAGCTTTATTAAAATAATTTGGGAGCATGAATGCTTGTGTTAGACTGAAATTATGATCAAACTTCTATATTTTCTAGAGTCATTATAAAAAGTTATTCTCTTCATACATTCAATAGAATTAAAAAGCATTCAATGTCCTAAGTACTGGAAGAAATTATGAAAAGCATTGTTCTCATGCTTTTTCAGGTTGCAGAAGCAGAGGCAGTGATGTGATCTAATCAAGCATTCAACTTCCAATATATTCTCTTAAAAACTTCTGTTTGGAGTCTCTTTAGACCATTCATGTACTGGTAATTTTGATGATTGTGAAACATGCATGCTGTTTTGGCTTAACTAAAGCAACCAGAAGGTTTTATTGGGCCACATTGCTCTGATCTAGGAAAAAATTAAAGCGTAGGCTTTTTTCTAGGCACACAAGCAGTGCCATAGAAATAATTGGGATTTATGCATACACTTTATATTAAAAGCAAATGCTCAACTGGTTTGCTGGCTCAAGAACTGTAAGTCTTAGTGATGCCATGGTTTCTATGACAACTAATGGTGATATTACATGAAGGATTATGATTTAAAGGAACACTATGACATCTGGCCTTTTCAACTGACATGGTCCTAGCTTATCCTGAACATACCTTATGTACAGATATGCTTGTTTTTGTGGAATCACTGAGCCCATGACTGGAAGGGGAAGGTCTCAGCAGACCAGGTTGAAAATGAGCGAAGGACACTGCTTCCCTCTCTATTCCTGCAGATTCTGAGGAGAAAAAAATAAATTCAGACTCAGGGCTGCACTATCCTTTCAGGCATAGCTGCAGCTCAGGACCTTGCTAACAGCCAAGGGATACTACAGCTGCAGTGCAAGAAACGAAGAGACAGATAGAGAGCACCAGCACAGGTGATGTGAGCCCAGGCTCCCTCTCTTCAGAGCCTTCACAGCCCTGGCACTGTTCTCTGCACCTGCAACCTATGCTATGGGGTTGGCTCAACGTCCTGTTGAAGACTTGAGTGAAATTGCTAACAAAATCCTAGTACAAGCAAGTCTCACCTCCAGAGTCTCCTTCCTCCATCCCAGCAGCGATCTCTGCTGGGTCACTGCTTCTCTAAGCCCTGAAGACTGCAGAAACTCCACCCCATCCTTGCTTTCTGATTAACTCATTCTCCATTTGGCTCAGCTGCAAGCAAGTCTGATCTCTTGGAGACGTCCTCCAGCTAGCTTCATGGTCCTCAGTGATCTCTACAAACATAACCAGAAAAGTATTTTCATCCCTTGGGAGCAGGTGCCAACAACAAATACATACTACTTAGTACTAAAAGCTACCCCAGACTAGCTGGTTTGGAACAGGGTAGGAAATACCTGAGAAGCAAACTCTCTCACTGTCCTTTATGTAATAACAGCAGCCTGCTTTTTAATTGAGAACTGTTAAACCCACACCTGCAGACTTCCAGCAGCTGGGTGGCTCCAGCACATTCTCAGCTGCTCATATGATGTTGCCTATATTCATCTCAGCTAGTTACAGCCATTTTGGGTAGGAACATTGTCTTCTTTGTCTCACTGTCTCATTTTCAGAGAGCAGTCTGGCTCTCGGGCTGCTGTGCATTCAGGGCACACTAATTCACCTGCTGCTTTTACAGGCAAATGAGAGCCAGCATTGGAAAGTTGTTCAATGGCCCTTTTAAGTACATGGCTGGCTTTGTAGCCAAGAGCTCCCTTTGGATTAGGATAAATGCTTTACCAAGGAGATTAGTGCCACTGCACTTGTGAAGTCATGATATTCCTTACAAATAAAATCAGTGACTATAAATAGCCAGCACATTTTCCATCCTATGAGATTATGAGTTTCTTCCTTACAAAACAGATGAGCTCACTGAGAGATAAATTTCTGATGGCCAGATAGCTTCAACGTAAGATTGAGCCCATCATCATTAGTCCAATTAAAGCTCCTTTTTATACCAGTACAATAACTGATGTGCTGATAAACTGCCTCAGTTCATTGTTACTGCAATATCCACAGCTGCTCTGAACACATCCCAGTAATCAATATGGCCCACTAAAAGGTTTCTAAATGAGTTAACTCTTCCAGGAACCATCCAGATTTCTGAAGGACTACTTGCTTATAAAATCTCAAGCTTTTTGTTCTGTTTTTCTTTTATTTACGGAGGCATTAACTCCAATCAGCAGCTGATCACACACACTGAGCAGAGCATAATATGAATGTCGCATGCTATTATTGTAATAGAAGTTGAGGGAGGGGACCTGGCCTTAAGGCTACTTTTCTCATGTAAAAAAAATACTTAACCTAACCTGCATCATTCTGACAGAACTAGGTTAGGGAGTGACTACATGCAGTTACATTGGCAGAGCACAATGTACCACAAGGGATGTGAGAAAGGTAGCCAAAGACAGTAAGCTCTTACTCCAGTTCAACAGCAGCCAGAACAGCATCTCCCAGAACAGCCTCAGTAACATGATGAAAAGGGGCCTATTTTGTCACCATGCTAAGCTTCAGACCATCATTTAACACAAACTGGGTCTCTAGTGCCCCTGTTCTTTTTCAGTGGCATTGCCCTGGCTCACTCCACTGCACAACAGTGCAGCTCCCAGGGCAGCAGAGAACTGCATTCTTGCTTAAAGGGTGCCGTTGTAGCTACAGTCATCAGGTTCCTGCCGTTTTCTGGGATAGATTAGAAACATTCCCAGGAGCCACACAAAATCTCTCTGAATGCCTAATTTTACTGCACGTCCAGGAGAAACAAATCTCTCAGGGTCAGCTTCTCCGTGCCCTGCTTCAGGGAAAGGATTGGGTGGAAGACAAGCCTGCACACGTTTCTTAGGGGGTTTGGAGCTGTTGTTGTTGGCTCCAATTAAAAACCCCAACTAAAACTGGAAAGCCTTTTAAAAGCTTTATTAACCTTCTATGAGGCAAATGCTCGAACCTCAGACTTATTAATCCACAGATCTCCTTTCTGAATCCAACACACTAATGTATTTGCTGCATTCTGGAGATACAAGTTTTCTAGCAGCTGGAGACACCCACGCAAAAGCAATCACTCCTACCTGATGCCTACAGCATTACGTGAGAATGTCAAGCAGCTGCTGAGTTTCCTCTGAAAGTTAACTTCAGGCAGCCACATACCAAGCAATAATGCTGGGTGCTATGTATGCATTAGAGAAGCTACATAGAGGTATTTTTTCACACTTAAAAGTTGCCATCACATGCTTATACCCTATATTATGGGGGCTAGGCACTGAATTATTCTTGACCTAAACAGAGCTTTTCATCTGTTCATTGCTATCTGCTGCTGATGTTGCCACTAGAAATGCAAAAAGGCAACTCTGTGTTTCCCATGCTGAAACACAGTCCTTTAATGAGTTCACTTCGTATTGTGCCTCAAAGACCAGAGATGGTAGTAGGAAGCATAGCTTTCAATAACTTGTCAAAATCCTTTTGGGAGACAAAATAGCGTACATTTTTTGAGGGGTTTCCATCTGTCTGAATTTCTAATTTGGTTTTTTGCAGCTAAGAGAGCTCAGATGGGATTTAGCTGAGAATACATATCCTGAAGCTGGGTTTCTGAAGTTTTCTTCACACCAGGATACCAGGATGGTACCTGCATAACAAAATTCATAAGCTGCAGCTCAGGCCCAAGATCTCTTCTGCCTTCTTCAGATAAGGAGGGTCACCCAGACTCAGATCCCGGAGACAGAGTGCTCCCGAATGGACCTGTAGCAGTTCCTCAGCGCCAGGTACAGCTCCAGGGGAGCAGCTGGTGACAGGGATAGAGCACTGAGCTTTCTGGACTGGCTCTGACTGGTTGATGCCTCTGGGCACCTTAGCACTCTGTCATTCCTGTTGACCCTGGCACAGCTCAAAGAGACCCTGTAGCTACTACAGGCCCAGCTCTCACCTGGCCCAGGTGGTCAGCACCAGGTTTTGTTTGTTGTTTGTTTTTAAATCCCTTTGGAGGTTGTTTACAAAGGCTTTGCAGTCTACAAGGGCCACTTTGAAAGGGTGGTGTCCCCAGAGGCAGTGAATTCTACATTGCTTCAGTTGTAGAACTCTGCCTTACAGACCCTATCCAGGGAAGTGAGCCAAAGATCTTCCAAATAAAGACTTTGTGAGGACTGAATCACCCTCTGATGTTTTGAAGCTTCAAGTGGACTGCATCAGTCATAGTGAAGTGAGAATTGGTGTTTAAACCCAACCTTTCATCAAGAAGTAGAACCTAATCTGTGATGGGGATAGCATCTTCTTGTTTCAAAAATCACACATCCACCAGAATCCTTTTGGCTCCTATTACAACATACATCACCTAAAAATAATTGCTTGTTTTCTGTTTTTTCAGTTAGTTTGCTCTGTGTGCCTGGCAGCATTTTGCAGAGTTTCTCTGTTTCCCCAAGACTGTCAATCAGTTCCCCCTGTTGTTTGTGTGGTTTTTTTCACACACCACACAGAAGAGGAATACATTAAAAAAAAAAAGGGGGGGGGTGGAATTTATTATAATCCACTTAAAGCAGCCGGGGCGTAGGGGATGTGTACTACCAAGAACTCCTCTACCTTTTTTTAAAAAGTGAATGCATTTAAAATTTACTATCCCTATTTAGCTGTAGAGGACAGTCTCTTTCTCTAACAAAAGTACAGAGCACAAGTTCTCAGACTATCACTGTCTATGGCAATTCCAAAATCAGCTGAAGAAACACAATTTCATCTCTATTGATTAAATGATGCATGGATACATTGATTAAATGAGCATAAGAAGTCAGTGATCAACATAACTTCTGCTTACTACTAACTTACATTTTTAGAAACACAAAGTTGGGTAACTTTATTCTTTTTAGGATGGAAAAACAAGCATGTAGTTATCAAGAGAAGAAACCCAGAACTTTGTGGTTTTTTTTTCTCCTGGTAATTGGAACTTAGTTCTACTAATTACAATTCTTCAGTTCTATTTTTGTTTGTTTAATCAGTTGTGGACTCACTACTCCTCAGTCCCCAAAAGTAAGACCTGCACGCCTCCAAAGAGACGCACCTACTTTTAACTTTTCTCGCCCAGCAGCTCAAGATGCTCCTCTAGAAACCAGTCTAAGCCAACAGGCTGCATCTGAGAGTTGTCATGGGAAGCTACATAGCACTTCAGTGTGAGCAATTATGGAGAAATGACCTCCTTAAGCTCCTTGGCGCTAATTATGTGTCACCATTTACAGAAAAGCCTGCCTCAAATAAGAGACTATCCAGCACATGTAGAGTTTCTATCTAGATGAGGATGGAGCTCATACTATTTTCTGTGACTTTTTATCTGTGAGCAGACTTGATGTTTAATACAAACAGCTTCCTTCAATACACTTACACATAAGCAAGTGCCATCTGCATCATGTGCTTGCTGTTCATCATAAGCCACGGAAAGCAACAGGAACAAGAAGGAAAGAGCATGGTAATGCTTCCACCAAACAAGGACATCTTATCATATTGATTCACCTCCTGTGGGCAGCAGACCAGGGAAGGGTCAGGAGGAGGATCTTTCAGACCCAGGTATAGTTAATCCCAAAGAGCTGACCAGAAGATGGCGTGAGAGGAACAGTTTTCAAAGAAAATCACCAACTGAGGCCTGCTGTCTGCAGCTGACTCAGCCATAGTGGGACCCTGGCTCTCACTCAGTAGCTCCCGAGGGGCTGAAGCTGGCCTTGAAAGCAGGGGATGTGTCCATTCATTGGGAGACATGGGCAGAAGGTGGATTTAGCTGGTTAATTAAAGGGCTGATTTTATTCTCCAAATTCAGTTTTCTCTGGAAATTTGACATGTTCTGAAAATCTGTAAAACAACTACAAAAAGGAAATAACATCAGAAAATCTTTTGGGGGAGGAGGGAGAAAATAATTCTCTGTATTCTTAAGACATTATGGTTGGTTCTCAGAAGGCTGTGCAAACACTGTGCTCTTTGGCAGCTACCTCCACAAAAGAAGACACTGACAATCAGGTAAACCTGGAGCATTCTTATTAAATCACTGCAGCTACTACAAGTTGGCATGCATCTAGAGGAGATTGAAAATCTGGATCTTCAAAGATAATTCCATAGGATTTGCTAAAGAATGGTTCTTCTCCTACCAAGCTGATATGTTAGTTCAGGTAATACATCTTGAATTAAACTGAACTATAAAGTTCAAGCAAAGAGAACTATTTCTCGACATCTGCTTCTATTAATTTAAATCACACCAATTTTCCTGTTCAACATATTGGAAAAACCAAATGGCATTTCCAGTATGGGATTAAAGGCCCCATATAATTTCACTCTACTTTAAAATTTACAACATGTATTATATTCTGAAAAAGCATCTAGAAATCTTTCTTTCCTGAGGTTCATACAGCCTTCATCTGTTTCCCAATATTTGCTTTAGCTCAGACTTCTGTGGACCAGGGAATTCATTTTGTATGATACCCATGCAGAGTTGTGGTGAAGAGCTTTACCACCTGAGTACAGCTCAGGACAGTTTGATGTACAGCTTCCACGGCAGATCCATTGTCAATCATTACAATTTAATGTTGTAAAAGTAAAATACGTTCACATTAATGTTCCAAATCTAATCTATTCCATTTGATTAAACTGCCATGTTTTCACAAGGAAAAAAACTCACAGTTTTGAGAAGCAGAGACACTAAGTAATTATCCATTACTTCTTTCCTCTTCTAATATTCCATTTATTTCACTTTTCCCAACCCATTTTCAACTAGGAATCCTGGGAACTGTTCAAATCTGTCCCGATCAACCCTATGTCCCTATCTTATACATGCTACTACATTAAATGCTCAAAATAAAAAGGGCTTTATAAGAATGCTCCACATTATCTGTTAAATTGGGATCTCCAACATGGTATCATAGAATGTCCTGAGTTGGAAGGGACCTGCAAGGATCATTGAGTCCTACTCCTGTCCCTGCACAGGACAACCCCAAAACTCACACCATGTGTCTGAGGGTGTTGTCCAAGTGCTCTTGAATATCGTTAGGCTTGGCACCGTCACTGCCTCCCCGGGGAGCCTGTTCCAGTGCTCCACCACCCTCTGGGAGAAGAACCTTTTTCTAATGTCCAACCTAAACCTCCCCTGGCACATCTTCCTGCCATTCCCTCGGGTCCTGTCATGGGTCACCAGAGAGAAGAGATCAGCGCCTGCCCCTCCTCCTCCCCTTGTGAGGAAGCTGCAGACCGCGATGAGGTCTCCCCTCAGTCTCTGCTTCTCTGGGCTGAACAAACCAAGTGACTTTACCTGCTCTTCACCAACATCACCTACTTGTTAGTTACTCAACCTCCCATGGCACTTCTTCTCCTTCTAAGCCTTCCATCCATCCATCCATCCATCCATCCATCCAGATCCAAATGCCTCAGTGTTATTCACAGCCCAGACCCTTGCACTCACTATCACTTGGTTGTGCACATGGACACTGGGGGCCATACAGGGTGCCCGGCTCTGTAGAGCAACCAGTCCAACAACCACTGGAAGCTCACTCCTCTGCACTGGCTGCATCAGATTGTTCTCAGCCCATCTGACACTTTGGGAGGATGCTTCCTGATTGCAAGTCCTGGAAGGTCCTGCTCTGACTAACTTTGCAAGGGTAGCTTTGAGTCTCTTGGAAGCTAGGCAGAGCCACTTACCTTCAGAAGGAAATTATATGACAAGTAAGGCAGTATTACAGACTATGTTTTCCTCTGTATGTCAGATGTTGGCTTTGGTACCTGGGATCCATCTGTCACACTCATAATGAAGCCAACTTCTTGGCAGACTGCTACAATGCTCTTCACATTTGTTTGATATTAACCTTTCATATTACTGATTTAGCTGTCAATTGACTACTGCCTTTTTTGCAGAACATGGTAAGAAATGTTTGGAAACACCCTGCCAATGACCTAACTACGTACCATTCCAAATGTTTTTTGGCAGTACTACCTTACGTAAACAGTCTGCAAATATCCCAGTCTTCCTCCGCAAGGAAACTCTTGTAACAGGTGTGTATTGGTAGCCCAGGGCCCCTAAACAGCAAAAATGAGAGGGGAGACTCATGCTAAAGACTTTTCAATCACACACTAGCAAACAATTAAAAAAGAACCTCTCTGAACAACACAAGGCAGGTAATCAGTGGGAGAAAAAAAGCACATGATCAGCTGTGAGTTACAGAGCAGGAACAGACGCCAAGAAAAATGACTGGAAACAGTCTCCAGGTAGGTTCTCTGGAGAGGTTCAAAACTCTGTCCATATTAGCAGGCACATGAGCACCTTTAAAACTCAGGCTCAGAGTCTCCCAGTGGATCACCACAATCAACCTGTGGTTCTTCTTGGCCAGTTCTTAGTCATGAGGTTCTTTCCCCCTCTGGCTCTGATTTTGCTGCTCAGTGGTTAGCATTAATACTTCATAGCTGTATTGGCCACCAGCCATTTCTCATGCCATCCTCTCCTGGCACTCTCCCCAATAAACTTTAACAGTATTGTAAGGCAGGGGTGAGAGACAATCCTGCATAGCCTCAGCTGTGGGGTTTTTCTATTGCCTGCACAGAAAAGGCAGCAGGGACAGTGTTTCATGGTTTGCAAGGCTCACTAAAGCATGCAGCATGCCTCAGGGAGACAGCTGGCTATGTCTCCACTGATTTTTGCCTTTTGACAGCTCCCCTCCTGTAAGTCATACAGAGAAACAGCTGGTTGGGGAGCAGCTATGAATACTTGACAAGGGGAACAAACACTGAGGCATGCTGAAGAGCACTTGCCCTAAGAAGTTCAGAAAAACAGAAGTACAAAGGCACCCTCCAGTAGAGCAAACACAAGATCCAGTGACCTGAGAACTACTACAATATATTGATGCAGCAGTGAAAATTCTCTAGTATAGCTGATAATCTCTTCATCTTATCTGAGTATGAAAGCATTCAATTTCCTTAGAAACAGGTGATTTCAACTCCACCTATTCCCTGTATAGCACCTCTTTGCCACAAGAGTGCATCCTTGCAGTTTGTACCGGGTGCATCCCCTCTTACTGCAGTCTCAAGGTAACAATACCTTAAATCCAGAGCTGCCTTGTGCCAACTGCCTTTATTGCAGCCTTAGATAACTACTTGCAAATGCTTAGCTTGGTATTAGATCTGGTTTATAGCATACCAAATCAACGGGATCGTAACAAAATGCCTTTTAATCAGATTTAAGATAGGTATTGTGTCTTAGTGGACTAACAAAACACTGCTGAATATCTAGAAAAACTGTCTCCAAAGCAATACTGTAGTTCTTTCTGGCCAGCTTTCTTTAGTTTCCTTACCATAGTACCCTTTCCCCTATCATGCTAACAACAAAGGAAAAACCATGCTAGTAGTTTAACTCACAATTCCTTACCAGGTGCTGCCTATGTCTTAGTCAATATTGTGTAAAAATTATTTTGTAAATTAATCTTTCCAGCAGATGATCTCAAAGCATGTTGCTAGGGGTAGGAAGCTAGGCATATATAAATAATTCAATATCTGAAGTATACACTTGATATTATGCAAACTCTCATAAAACCAAGACTTTGAGCCTCGTGTAAACTGGGGAAAGGGAAAGCTGATAGAAATAGAAACCTCCTCTAGTTCCCCTTTCTGAAAGAAGCTGTTCCATCTTTTTGTGGATTTTGCCTCTCCCAGCTGTGCTTGTTCACTCCTGCTCTTGCCCTGCATAGCTGGGTAAAGAGTGGTGAACCTAAAGGGAATGATGATCCGAGTGTTTCCTACTTTAGTCAAAGAATATTCTTGCTGAGACCCTATCAACTAACAGAGGCAGTGTGGCTGATCCCCAGACAGGCTATTTCATTGCCACAGGCATCTTTCTGGAACTTTAATGCTGCCTTCCCAGAAACCACTCCCTCTGGGAACAATCTTGTACTTTACAGAAGTAGATGCATCACTGCTGGTATTTCCACAATTTCTCAATCACTGCTACCCTTGAAAGAAGCCAGCATAAACCCCTAGTAATCCTATTTAAGACACAAAGGCTCTACAAATTATACACTTATTCCTGATAATTTTTCATGGGCTGTCATATATTTGCACTGTTGATTTATAGCCACACTGGACTGGTTAGACTATTTGTAAGGTCTGACTCCTGATACTCTGGGAAACTGACTAGCGTAGAAGTACTGCCAGAAGGACATGTCAAGGGCAGAATTCATGACAAGTAAGATTACTCGTCTGAATGTCTAAAAGCAAATGAGAGAGCACATTACAGTCATCAAATTCACTTGAGAAGAGACAGACAACTAACATGTGACACACTGCTATAGACAAAGGACAGTGTAGTCACTAAAATAATCTAATAAATACTGGAGGCTGATCTGGGGAACAATCCAGTTTCCCAATGACCGCAAAGGATTTTTTTTTTTCTTTACTTTCTTAAAAAGGGAGGAAGGAAAATTTCTTGCAGAAGAAAGGTGGATTAAACAGGCAGATAACTTATCAATGCCTTTGGTTAAGTGGACACATGTCAGAAAAAAACACTTATTGTGATGAGGGGTGGTTATAAATACGGAACAGTCTGGGATGTGAAAACAGAGGCAGGATGTTGATATGAAGTGGTCCCATTCCTATTAGGAAGCAGACAATCAAAAGCTTCTGGATAAAAAGGGAAGACAGGGCAACAGAGAACAGCACTTTTTAGAAAATGCTAAAAACACCCTTCTCACAGGCTGCAGAGGCCAATACTAGGAAATATGAACAAGAGTCTGATCCCAAAACAGATAGATATATTTATATCCTAAATCTCACACAAGAAGCTGATTAGTAACAGCCCTTACCAGAAAAGAAAGTTAGACCTGAATATAAAGCTGGCCCTGGGATGGAGAAAACAGTAGGGCAGCAAGCCTTAGGCAGGCCAAGGAAGACCCAGGTGCAGTAGGTTTAATTAATTTTTGAACTGAATATCTCAGTTCAAAAACTATAAAACTATGACCTTTCACCCATCAGCTGCCAGATTCTTCATCAGATACTTTAAGTTTAGAGTAGTCTGATTATCAAAAGGAGGATTTAGTGCATCTCAGCAATTAAGATACAGCTGCTACAGCTGTATCTGCCGGTCACTGGGTTTAGACTTCTAGGAATTTTCTTCCACTTTGAAAGCTTTCTGCAGTAGAAAAGAACAAAATATCTGCCAAGACCTCAGATACCCTCCCAGCATGAGTTCATTAAGTGCAGCCCTAAGACGTGTTCAGGCAACACCCCTGGAACAAGGAGTGGGATACCTGGCATTTTCTTCTCTGAATGTTTTTTGTTCTCATCTGGGTTCTTCTTCCTTCTCTATTTCTCCATTCTCTTTTCCCCTGCCCTGTTCCACCATTCCCTTCTGCAGTCTTAGCTATGGTATTATGGCATAAAGGAGACATGTGGTATGAATTTTAATGCATGTCAATGACTCAGAAGTCATTAACATAACTAAGCCTAACCTCACGACACAGTGCTGTACACTGCTTGCTGAACAGCCACATGCTCTGAAATACTGCGTTTCTATTACACAGTAAAAGAATAGGCTACCTCCCAAATTTGGTGCTCTTAGCAGTTTTACTGTTTACCGTAGAATAAACCCTGAGAATTACTTATTTACACAGCAACTTCAACGAGCTAGAAAAATGCCAAAGCACCTATAGAAGAAATGAAGTCATGCAGTTCTTTGACTGTTCTGAGTCTGGTCTCTCAGTGCTATGACATTACAAATATTAGACTAACTTATTGTTCTTTACTTCTACCTCACATCACTAATAAATCTTACGTATCTGAAGTCAAAGCTAATCCAGAACAACTTCTGGTTTTATGTCTGAATAAGCACTCTCAAAATGGAGAGGAAAGTCTGCAACAACACTAAAGTTGATCCCTTTGTTTTGAAGAAAAATTCCCTACTACAAGAAAATGCAAAGCTGCACAGTTATGTCCTCCCAGCATATTATCAGGCATTTCTTACCATCTCTTTTCAAGAATTTCAGGTGATATGGTCAAATCCTGCTTTCAGGCATATGTGATTAGCTGTGGATTAAATTCATCACAGGTGAAAGCACAGCTATGACAATCACATCAGTGGATCTGTGCCTAAATCTGTATTTAGAAGTCCAAATATAGGCCAAACTGCTTGCAAAATACTGCCTTAGCTTTCCTATACTTCTAATAAGCTGAAGTATTGTCTGCTAAGCTATTTTCCACAATTTCTGGTGGAATCACTTGTAAATATATATTGCCCAGTCTGCATTGTTCTCCCCATGGGAAAAAACAGCATCCAAACAGAGCAACAGGTTTCATCTTTCTCACTGTCCTCTTCTCTGCTCCGGACAGATCTGGGAAGGGGTTGACCGATTCCACTCACCTTCTGCAATATTGCTCTATGACTTGATGGTTGGTACTTGCATCAAAATCTCATTCAAGCCTCCCTCCAAAGAGCTGAGGACCTGCATTTGTTCACCATGCTCATTTGTAAGCAAAGAGAGACACCTAGAAACAGGAAATCAAAGGACACTGGTGCATGAGAGAGGGACCACTGCAACCTTCTCCTTGGTCTTCACATCCTGCAACACCATTCTGTTGCTAAAACAAAATTTGCTTTTATACATGCTGCTAAGAAGCTTCGAGCTGCCCCTAACATTGGACAATGGAACTGGCAAGGACTTTGACAGTAACAATACCAGTGGAAATGTCAGCTGGAAATGGCTCCTAGTTTTCTAAATGTCAATGCTGGGGAAGGAAACTGAAGACTTCATTTTTTACTATTTTGGGCCTAGGCAAATGGACAGAATAAAGGGGCAAAGCATCAGTTTTTTTCCAGCGCCACTACTAATCCACACATAGCAGCTGGGTACCTGAGTCAGTGAATAAAGGGGCTTTCCCTTGGCAGAAGTGTTCTGTCCCAGCACTTTCCTGGGCTTTTGCAAACAGGGGAGCCCTTGGCACCTGCTGGCACAAGCTCTGAGAAACAGGACTGGAGGGCTTCATGTCACCTTCCTGCTTCCCTGGTTTCTAGGAGAGCCAAGGAAGACAACTTGTGGCTCCAGGTCCTCCATTGCCAAATAACACAGAAAGACAGAATTTGTTCTCCTTGCCCAGGCTACCTCTACCAGTAATTGCTGTTGGTATCTTTCATATCCAGGTGGTTAAGGAATGACCAGGCAGCAGTCAGAGCTCAAAACCCAGCTGGTTTTTTTTTTTGCAATGCAGGTTTAAGAGACTGCCCAGTCCTCCTCTGGCCCCTACAGCAGGTGGTTAAAAGAGACAGCAAGCAATGAGTCATACCACTAACCGCAGAAGAATTGTATTCATTATTTACCAGTCTCTGGGGTCTCTGTGCTGCTTGGAGACAGCCTACATCTCCTATCAATCATTTAACATGTTCCATCCAGTTCAGTGCAGTTACATGCAGCTCAGAGCACAGATCTTGTCCAGAAGAATCTCTCAGTGGTTTTTTTGTGCAGCCTCCCCCCATATTTCATGTACCTTTCCAGCCTCATAACTCCTTGGCAATGGTTCAGCTTTTTCACTTTAAAATTTAGCGTTCACGACAGGTGGCAAAACTGCAGCCTGATGTTTGCCCACAGAGCAGGTACTGCCCAAGCAACAGGAGATTATGTTGTATGACACTGACCTGGTGATGCATCTCAGCCCTTTTTATGCAGTGCAGTCTTTAAAGATCAGATAGTTACATTTAGAAACTAATTCACTTCTCACCTTCTAGCTGAGAACATGGTAGGTCCAGCCATGCAGAACTGGACTAAATATCCCCCTGGCTCTAGTACCCTGCCTCTTGCAGTGACCAAGCTAGATGCACAGGGAAAAAAGCAAGAGGAAAAGTACAAGCCCCAAATACCCTTCTACAGATTGCAGCTCATCTCTGAGCTGGTTTCAACGTGTTTAGTGGTGCATAGATAGTATGAATGTCTCTTCCACAAATTCGTTTATGGAAGTCTTTGGCATCTGCAATCCTACGGCAGTAATTCCACAGCTTATCTACATGTTGCGATAACCGTCATATTCTTTTCCCTGTTTTGAACTTCCCACATGCTGGTAGACCAGAGAAGATACTGATTTTTGTTGCCTCGTCTGCCATTGATCTATCACAAGATACAGGACAAATTATAGCGTCTCTGCAACTCTGCTTTACCTGGTACAGAAGAGGAGTAAAACCAAGTAGTCTAAGCGATGTCCAGACATCTCTGGATAAAGAGCTCTGTAACATGTATGGTGGCTATGAGGCAGATGATGGTTATAGCCTAACAGATAGGCAACCACAAGGTGATTAAATGGTAACTTTTGGGTCACAGCTAATCTGGAACAACTACAAAACACACCCTTAGAAATAAGCCTAGAGGTCTTTTCTGATCCTCTGTATCAATCCAAGAGTAACTGTTAATGCAACAGTGCTGCTGCAACACAGTCCTCCCTCAGGGGAACAGCTAAAACCTTCTTCTGTCCCCATTCAGCATTTCTGGAGGGAGGGTGTACACTGAATATTTGCAGCGACAGTTTAGCAAGCAGTGCAAGGTGGAAAGGATTTAGAAATATTCAAAAGTAAAGACAGCTGGAGAAAGATTTCTATTAAATGTTTTCCAAACACAAACAAGGTTTCCTGTGAAATGTTTTGAGTTTTCATTGCAAACCACAGTTGTTTAAAGTAAAATTGTAAATGGGAGACTTCAGAGTGTTTCCTCTCTCCATTTTTGATAGAAATATGACTGCATTAATAGAAAGCATTTTTTTCCTTAAAAAATTAATTAAATCTTTGGCAAAACCAATCTTTGCTGAAACAACTCAACCAACCCTTCTTAAAAACCTTTAACGAATGGAAATGCCAACAGGTGGCAAGAGAGAGACAAATAAAAATGACATTTTTGGCACTAAGAAGACTTGGCGAGCTAAAAAGAAGATAGAAAATTACTTACAGCAGAGAGAAAGAAATCAGAAGAATTTTCAAAGACAAAATCCTATAGAAGAATCTATGTCAGCCACCAGGTTTCAAAGAGACAGTTACGTGTCTGAGCATCTTGGCATTGATTTATGTGTACAAGTTAAGTGGCTGTTGCTCCTTCTCCTGATCCAATTCCAAATTGCGTAAGTTCACTGAAAAGATTATTAGTTGGGTTTTATCTAGCCAGGTCCGACGAAACTGACAGTGAGTGTATTTATTCTTTAGGGCTTTGGACAAAGCCAAAGTGCTTTAGTCTGTATGAGAATCAGGAAATACATATTTTGTAGATCATGACTTCTGAAGAGTCGTCTCAAAAGAGACAAACATGAAATACTCCCAAGGACCACATGACCACAGCAAGCCTCAAAGGCTATTTCTTTAACTCATCTCTACAACACAATGCAGCAACGAACTTCAGGCAATGCCATGGATTGGTATGTGCCCGGACTAAGTCTATTAACCCGGGTTTAAGCACTATCAAGTGTTACTACTTGTGCCAATTTTCTATCAAAATATTTTATAGAATTTTTGGGATTCTGGTCTGTATCTTTTAAATTACTTTATGGAAAGATAATATTTTTCTGGTAGCTCTGGCATATTCCTCCACACTACCACTCATGGCAGGAACTTTCAGTGGTCTCCCAGACTTTTTCACAACTTATTTATGAACAGCTATTCTTAAGTCAATGCATTCCTCATGATTACACAGGAGACAAACTGGCAAATATACTATATGAAGTAATGAGTAGCAGTAACTGTGCTCTTAATGTAACATGACAGCTCTTCACTCAGCGACTTTGCAATAGAAGCCCTGGTATTTAGAACTGTTATTTTTATTTTGAGTTTACACCGTAAGACATTAAAACTGAAATGCCCTCAGGCAAAAGGAACAGAGTCTATGTGCAGTTGTAGTATATTAAACTCTGTGGTTCTGTTTTCCTCTGGGTGAACTGGGAATGACACTTACCTAGCCAATGGAGTCTGGCTTGGGCAAGATCAAATCTCTCATGATTTTACCGAACTTTAAGTTATAAATATCCAGAGTACTCAGACGGCATATTTCACACAGCATTCATGAGATACTAGTCAAGGAGTGTAAAATAGAATATATTTAAGTCAGCTGTCAGACTGTTTACTTGAGATTACAATAACTCGTAAGAAGTACTTTCCATATGTAAGCACTTTCTAGGAATACCTAAATCACGTTTCAGCTGTAGAAGAAAGGGGCATGTCACACCTCCATACTCCATGCATGAGACAAATTCCTACTGTGGATCAGACCAGCTTGGTCTGCATTCTGACACTTCAGGCAGGAGGAGGCAGTAAAACCTCACTCCTACCCTTTTTCCTCTCCCTCAATAAACCACCTCTACTTTTAGCAGTAAGAGCCAACATACCATATATTCTTTGTGCTGTTAGCTAGGCTCATTATTTATATGCATTAACTATTTGTGAATATCTGAGCAGGAAGAAAACATGGGAGTACAATTTAATTTAAGAAGCCCTTGGAACATCTAATTTAGACTGTCACATCTAAATCTGAACACTTAGATTCAAGTTTAAGTACAGGACAGAGACTAAGGAGGTAGCATCACACACATGATACAGATGGAGAACTGAGGTCTGTAAATTGACATGACTTCCCGTAGCCACACACAGTGGCATTGGGAAAGTCACAGACCAGTTCCAGTTTCCTGGTTCTCAATCCATTGACTTAAGGATAACCGCCTTTTTTTTTTTTTTTAAAACCATGGACACAAAAGCTTTACTGACTTGGATCCAAAATTATACCACCTTGCTCCACATGCAAAAATATAAATGATGTCCTATGGTCTTCTATTATGTAGAAAATACATATGTAGATATTTTTTGCACAACAAGGGGGGGGGGAGATTGAGCAGAATGAACAAGAGCAAGATACTGAAGTAATTGAAAGAGAGGAATGAACCTCATTGCACTGAACATCTGTGATAAATGCAAGATTTGAATGCAAAAGAAAACACCCTGCCACATAAGGCTTAAACTGAGCTGCATCTGCAGTTTGGTAACTGAGCTTCATGTTACCTCCAGGAAAATTCACACTGCACTTTCATTCCACATCATTTATTCAGGGCAACAGCAGAGTGACAATACTCATTATCATCATTATGATTATTCACAGCTCTTTACATGCACCTGCCTGCTCTCACAGCACTGCTCTGAATCAGCACACTGTTAATTTTTA
The DNA here is from genome assembly GCF_949628215.1 of Phalacrocorax aristotelis. Classification (NCBI taxonomy): domain Eukaryota; kingdom Metazoa; phylum Chordata; class Aves; order Suliformes; family Phalacrocoracidae; genus Phalacrocorax; species Phalacrocorax aristotelis. The sequence goes on from NC_134282.1 coordinate 35,059,704, forward strand.
CAGATCCAGAAACATACAGAAGTTTCTGAACAGGGCACAGCAACCGCCCTTGCTGCTGGGTCAGCACTGATTTCATGGGGTACATTCATCCTGCAGACCAAGGAGCAGTGCAGTTTTCTCAGCTAGCTTCCCATGAGCTAGCTTTGGTGCCCACAGCAGTATGGAACCCTATATAAGCTGCAAACTACCTAGAGAGCTCTGTGCCACCAGACTACAGTCCTACCACAACCCACTGGCATGTACTGAGAGCCAGCCTTGGGAAAGGCCTATGGAACAGGTCTGTTTTGGTCCCCAAAGCTAGGGGAGAACTGGACTGGACCATGAAGCTTTGGCTGTGCCTGAGCTGCAGCTTTGCTTCTCAGTGGTTTTTGCTGCCCCTGTGGTTCCTTAGAAGCTGCTCCCTGAAAGCTGCTCCACTGAGTGCTGTTCCTGCTGGCTGCTCACTTTTGTTACCTGCCATTCAACATTTACCTCTGGCTTGATGTTCCCCTGAGGAGAGACCCCTCTCTCCCCATGTCTTACTCAAGCGTCTCTCTGCTCTCCCGCAGACCTGTGTAACAGGCTGCAAAGCAGCCTGCACTGTAAACACGTCTGTATCTACAATCTCTAAGTGATCTAATGCATATATACTGTCCCTCAGCTTCTCTAGCACTGTGTAAGAACTGAACTTAGCAGACTTTTTAAAATTGCATTCCAAGTTTTGATACCTTACATGAGTTTATCATTACATCAGCACAAGAGTATTTGCTTGACTGATAGCTGAACTGAAATTCCATACATCTCCATTTTCTAGGCTGCAGGACTGTTAAGAAAACATGAATACTAATACACTTCATATAATCAGAGTGCGTGGACAAACTCACTTTTATGACTCACCTAAGACACTATTTAAGTGTTCTAAAGAGTGGGAAGATAGTATTGCACTGAACAATGCACAGATGGCCTACTTCACATAGGAAAGAAATTAGTATTTTCATACTTTATGACAGTAGATTGAAATTCAGTGAAGCATTGTAATAGATAAGCTAGAACTGCTGATATTTGCAAGCAGTTAAATGGTTCAGTATCTAGCGCTGCAGGCATAAAGTCAGGCTGACAAAAGAGTTTCTCTCTAGTTTATTGGGGGGTTAACACGGGATGGATTGAGATGATAATGGTTTTCAGGTTCAGCCCTTTACTGAAAGGTCACAGCCACAAGCACAAATATGCTATAGACCCCATGCATTGCCAGTGTCGCTGCAATTTAGCAGCAATGATAATTACAACTGTTGCATTTTTACAAGTAGAAGTAGAGGTCACAGGTAAGTAAAACAGTCTCTCATGAGTTCTTGCTGAACATGCTATTTTTGTTCTTTCAGAAGCCAGGATTAAAACAAGAACAGAATGCAGCCAGGCAAGCCTGTGCACAGGTAGATGTTTTTCATTTTGATGTTTGTTTGGTTTTTTGTTTTTTTTCAGATAAAATGCACCTCAGAACTATTAGCTACAAGTATTATTCAAGCCTTTGCCTACCTAGCGTATTGAGGATAATGTTTCTTTGCCATACCTGGAAGAGAATCTCATGATAGCCAAGAGAAAGAAAAAAATATTTTTTTATTCCTCTCCAAAGAAAAGGAAAAAAATCTTGTTCCAATCACCAGGTATATACATCTTCCTAATTCTCACTCTTTCTTCACTCTTCCACTCAAATGTAAATAATAAGCATTTATTTTAATAAATGTTGTATGTATTGTACATGTATTTAACACCACACGGAAGTTAAGATATGGTTTCCCAATGGATTCTACTGATTCTGCCGGCAAAGATCTGCAGAAAAGGCAAGGTGAGACCTGGGAAACTCGGACCTTTGGTTCTGAATCATCTGATTCAGATGGATTCTGAAGTGTTGTACAAATGGCTACTGGTAGGTCATTCCCCTTTAATCAGTTCTGAAATGCATAACCGGGTTATAAACGACACCACTTACAGAGCAAGACAGTCAGTTTATCTGACTATTACACTTATTCAGATCATCCCCTTTATTTCAAAAGTATTTGCTCAGACTAGGAATCTGGGAGAGACATTAAATATCTGCTCTAAAAACACTAGGATCTTGAACCCAAAATTCTCACATCTGAACATTAGCGTCTTAACTATTATTTGCTTTTGCAATAATTTCCATCTGTGCCTGAGAAATTTCCTGACAGATTTTGACCAAACTGACACATTTCCAATAAAATGCAGATATAGTCAATATTTTTGAATGAGAAAATTTTCATCAAAACATTCACAGCCAGCTCTCCTTTCAATACAATTTGTTCAGTTAATGATCCTAGGGTCAAGCATTTCTTGTAACTCTAGAAGCAGACTGGTTGAAAGGCCCAGCCACACTCAGACTGTTACTGTCATTCTTTCTACCTGCAGCCACAGTTTTGCAGCTGTGTCCAGACAGGGGCTCGAGAAGACCCCAGGCCCAAGGAGGGTCCTGGAGACAGCCTGCTTCGAGGGACTGAGGCAGAAGCATCCTTACATATATTTAGGCACAAAGGCAAAGGCTAACTGGGCCCCCAGCTTCTCTCCCAGTGTTGGCCCTGATAAAAAAAAAAAAACAGGGCAACAGCCATACCACAGGCCCACTCAAAGAACATAAGGTTTCTTATTTCTCTTGGAGGTGCTGCCTTGAAGAAACACAAATATTAATACGACCATTCTCTTATCAACCCTCTGATGCAGGAAATCGTCATTCAACTAGCAGGAGACACAGAAGGAGGAACAACATCATGAAAGCAACACTGAGCAAAGAATTATATCCCAACTATAAGAAGGTACAACATTGTATTAGCACACAAACCCTCTACATTCTCCAAGATCTACATGCTAAAAAGCCCCTGAAGAAAATGAGTGAGAAATATTCCTGCTCATAACAGTGATGCATGGCTTCTGCCCAGCAACAAGGGAGAGTTAACCTCAGTGAACTGCCCAGTTTAGTTTGTGTACCTCAGTGCCTACTCAGCTGTGTACCTTCTTGGCAACATAAATAAGAACAGAAGGGTGGACATTTGAAGATGTCACACTCTTATGCTGACTAAGTTAAAAGTGCTTTCACTTACTGTTGTAATGACACTGGCAGAGTACCTAGATAGAAAGGAAAGACAGACATAAGGACCACAGGAACGCAGATTACAAGGCAGGAAAGCTGGGGGAAGAGGGAAGCATATAGCCAAAGCAGTATCAAAAGTTTGTTGGGCCACTCATAAAAGTGGCCAGGAGTGATATTAATATAATAATTCCGATGTCCAAACTCAGAAGCACTTGCTCAGTCCCTTATAGTACCCATATCTTCTTATCAGGTCCCAAACTGGAGTCAGAGTAAAAGTAATCTCAGAATCTGGAGTTTGGCCATGTGACTCAGAACAGAGCAGCATTTGGGATCAGGGGAAGCTTGCTAAGATAAAAGTGACGGTGAAAATGCAAAGGCAAACCTCTGTACAACAGTATAGAAAATAGATAAATGAAGCATAAAGAACAGTCCATAATCTTTTCCTGGGAAATGGAATTTCCTGTAACTCTATGACTTGAAATCACGACAGCCTGAGACCTGCATTTAATGAACAAACTTTAGGATATTTACTAGATAGACTTCAGCATGCCTCAGGCCTTGGGCTAATATTGCTGGAGTCAGAAGGAAGTACTAGCAATTCTCTTATTGGTTTTAAGAACACAATAAATAGAAATATTTGAGCCAAGAAAAAAAAAAATCACCTTTTTAGTTCTTGGCAAAGGGAAAGCAGAAGAAACAATTCCTCTGGAAATCCTTGTAACCGGGGAAAGGCAAATGACACTGGAACTGAAGAAAGCACAATTTCTTTTCCACATAAACGGTCTTCCAAAGACCAGATTGCATTGGCAGTTGCTCTCAGCCAAAAGGAGCCAAAACTCTACAGGTATAAAGAGAAAAGAGATAACAAATATAAACTTTACAGCAGTAAGCACTGGACTTCCAAGGAAAATGAATGCACAGCCTTCACACAGAAATGGCTATAGGGAATTTCTGTTGAAATTTTAAGTAAAGAATCACTTCGTCTTTGTGAGTAAGAGTTCCTTACAGAAATTATGGATGACAGAAAGCATAAACTGGTCTAGAGACTGAATCTACCTCACAGTATATAGGAGTAGCTGGCCCCTACAGCTGCCAGAAAAACATTTTCTTTAGCTACGCTTATGATAGGTATATCCAACACTGATATTCTAAAACCTGTATGCTACCACACTTGCCCTAGTGGCGTCTAATAATTGTTTTCCTAACGGTTCTTCTGTCTATACTTACCTCCAACCTATCATCCTTGTATTTGCCCTAAAAAACCCCAGCTAGGGTCAATTCTGGACGACTGAACAGTATCAGATACATATCTTCACCTACTTGCAACCCTGCAGCTTCAACCACAAAGTATAGAAGACAAAATGAAACTCCATCATGTACAATCTTGAAAGTTTGTGAATGCCCATAACTCCATTTGGATTTCCATTTAGGATCAGACCACTGTTCTGCAAATTATACCACCTATCAAATACACAGGTTTTTTAAAGTGACACTAAATCTAGTTTCCTAGTACTATCTCAGTAATCCCACACTATAAGTACAGGCACAGAAACTATATAACCAGAGAAAAACAACCGGGAAGGAACTTTTTGAAACCCTTGCAATGACTCCATTATATCTCTTCTTCTGAGAAAAATATTACAAAGTTGAAAAACAGTGTGCATCCTGGATGTCTATTAGCAAAGTCATTAGGATCCTGTTATTATATAAGATTACAATGGAAAAACAACTTTAGTGCAATGCAGCAGGGACCCACTGATGATCTTTCAGCACAAAATTGTAACAAAAGTACATGTAGCAGCCTCTTCTGAAGATGAAGTCACAAGGAAAATGGGACAGTTTTAACACAACTTCTGCAGCTTTTAAAAATAACATAAGGAATTAAAGACTGTAATTTAAACTAATACTGTATTATGGACAATAAAGCCTATGAACAAGTGAGCCAAGTACTTTTGCAGTTCATTGTTTTCAGCCTGCACAAGTGTTACCATTTAAGTGTCCATTATGTAGTATATTATAACACCTCAACAAAGCAGATCTCATTTGAGCGATGTGAACATATGGCTGGAAGTGAACTACCTGTGTCACAGCACTCCAGTCCAGACAGACAGGAGTGCATCACAGAAATACTGCAAGGCCCTAACAAGCAGAGCTTGTAGTGGCAATACAAAAAAAGCACCGGTATGAAAGGATGTTCTACAATACAACATTTACAATTCCCCATGGATCACCTAAAGGTTTAGACTCCAATTAGACACACCTTCTAAAGAGATGTTTTGTTCTAAGCATGTATCCAAACTTTAGTACTTTTCCAAAAGTGGGTAGACATTTGTACCAGGTCCTAACACAGCTGGAACAAATTCTATACTGACAAATTACATCAATCTGAGAAGGCAAACAACATTTGGGTGATTTAACCAAGGAAAGATTGTTCTTGATGAAGTATTTTTCTTACCCCTTTTGAAATAACCCAATCAATAGTCCTTCCATTTCCTCTCTGTTCCACTGGACTGCAAAAGCAAGATGATTTTTTTCCCTGATATTCATCCTAGTTTTTCCATTTTCTTTACCTTCATCCTCTGTCTAATCCTTGAAATAATCTACTCTCCTCTTCAGTGCTAGTATTCTCTAAAATGCTTATATGACAAAGCACACTCCATATCTGTTGTTTATATATTGTGGATTGCATCTTTTTAAAAAAATAAACCCATGATAAGGCCTGGATACTGCCACTGCTGAGGGCAGGGTTAGATGCACAGAGCTCAAAACAAAACTAATTCTTATCCCTCTTTTTTGTCTCAGTCCGGCTTCCAATCAATGCAACAGGACCATCCACTGGCCTCAAATACAGCAGAACTGGGCCAGCTGTTACCTGAAATGCTATAAAGGAGCAGAGGTGGTGAACACAAAGCAGTGACTGTAAAAGCTACATTCACTCCACTGACTACAGAGAGAGGAGGTTTGTTTGAAATTACAAATGCCCAGATAACCATCTTTTATCCAACCATAAAAAAGAACTTATGCCCAGATGCAGCACCATCAATAAAGAACATCAGTAAAGGCCTGAAAGGACAGCATCGTGAACATTGCTAAGAAAATGCTTTGTGCATTTTCAGATAAAACATCTGCAGCAGCTATATAAATAGAAAACACAACTGAAGCTTGAATGATTATTCCAGAACTATGATTTGTTTTTCCAAACTATTTCTGGAAGAAATTGCTATATGAATATTATGTATATACTTAAAATATAACCCAATAAGGTATGCAGGGATGAATTCAGCTTCATATGAATATCCAGACAGCTGCTTCAAACAGACCACAGACTTAAATAACTTACTGCACCAGAGTTTGTCAAGAAATCCCTTAAACGTTATTTGGAAGGAAGCAGGTATTTACATACCTGTGACTCTGTGATACATAAAAAGGGCAGTGCACTACCACTGATGGAGCTATAGCAGGAAATCAAACCACTGAAGTCAGGGCAAGGCTTCTAGCCTTCTGTATGTGAGAATTTCATTCTGTACCACACAAAGTAACGTGCCTTTGTACAAGGCATTTATGTCACGGTGTGTAACAGTGGATCACCATGCAAGCCAGAGCTGCATTTTGAGACTTACAGATTTCCTTTCCAAAGCCCAGCAAGTCCCAAGCTTTGTGCATAGGTATCTGTCTGTACAGGACATTACAGACAATCTAACATTACAGGACAACGAAAAAGTGCGCTCCCTGCTTGTCAAAGTTACTTAGGTGCAGTCCTTATCACAAATCCTGCAAGTCATCAGATCTAGTGTTACATTCTAGACATCCCAGATAGCTTCAGACACTTGTTCTGAGCTTCCTGAACAGTCACTATTTCATTTCAACAAGGAAGAAAAAAAAATTTAATGGAAAGGTTAAAATTGCAAATCATGTCACAGCTGAATATTTTACTGAGATGGTCAACTGGAGTGCTCAAACCCAGTCCCAAATCATCACGTACAAGTGCCAAAAAATCATAAAGTGTCCCGTTCAGCTGCCAACAGTTTCAGCTGGCACTGCACATCTCAATCATAATACATACAAAAATCTGTGGCATGGAAAGTGCTGACAGTGCAGTACAGCCAAAATAATAACATCTACCAGTATCACAGGTCTAGCAATCTACAGAGGGAGTGGTATTTCTTTGGCAATCCTCATACTCAGTATTAGATTCTGATTATTAGAACCCAGGCCAGGAAAAGGCTAGGAAGAATATCCTTCAGTACAGAAATGCCTCCTGATAGTATGGAGCTACAAGGAGCATCACAGATGTTTCATCATTTTCTATAAGCACCCCATACTCAGGAACACTGCCCAGATTAGACAGTGCTACAGTTGCTAAAGCCTCATTCTCTGTTCATGTTTAAGGTCCCAGTCCTGCATCATTTACTCTCATGCTCATCCTTATTTCTATGAACAGTCCAGGCAAGTTCAATAGACCTGTTTGCATCCAAACCCCAGCACACACAGGAATCTTTGCAGGACCAAGGGATGAGAAAGTACATTCCCACACTCCCAAAATATGTACTGTTCTTGGTAACCCATGTTTGTTTTTTTTTAACTAACCTGGCCCAAAGCTATGGAAAAACCAAATAAGTCTGAATACTGTTTTCAGTGTCACACATCTGTCACTCCTCAGTGCATAACAAAAAGTCATGCTAGGAATCCATGAAGATCTAGAGACATATGGTTTGGCAGCCCCATTGTAAATTCCTGTTACCACATTAAAATAATAGACTTTGAAGAAGGAAAAACAGTAAGGAGAAAGATAATTCACGTGGTAGGAAAATATATATCACTAACGAGCATTACTATTTATTGCTCATACTCCTGCCTGTCTATTTTTGATGCACAAATGCTCTATTGTAGACTAGCTGGAACTGCAAAATAAAAACATAAGAATGAAAACCAATTTTAACTTCTATCAGACTATTCAGAAGAGAAGTAGAGAAGATGACAGCAACACGAATCAGGAAACAATATGAAATAGCAGGATATGGAGAAGAGCAAAACAGGGATAAGGTCATTTATCCAACCAGTTAAGGAGACCTAGGTTATGGCAGCTGCTTCTGGCAAAAGGGGCATTTTTAGAGAGAATGAAAACCTAGACTCAGGACTGAGTATACATATGAGGAAGAAGTGCAATGACTCTTTCTGCCTGCCAACACTGCAGTTACCAAAAGCAGCAGGTAAACATCATTATGGTCTGGAGGAGTTCTGGTCTAGACTCTACACTACACTGGTCTAGATTCTACACTACTAGAGAGTGTCCAGAGGAGGGCCACAAAGTTTTTGAAGGGTTTAGAGGAGAAAGTGTATGAGGAGCAGCTAAAGGCACTTGGTTTGTTCAGCTCAGAGAAGAGGAGACAGAGGGGAGACCTCATCGCGGTCTGCAGCTTCCTCACAAGGGGAGGACAAGGGGCAGGTGCTGATCTCTCCTCTCTGGTGACCCATGACAGGACCCAAGGGAATGGCAGGAAGATGTGCCAGGGGAGGTTTAGGTTGGATATTAGGGAAAGGTTCTTCTCCCAGAGGGTGGTGGAGCACTGGAACAGGCTCCTCAGGGAGGTAGTCATGGTGCCAAGCCTAATGCTATTCAAGAAGCTCTGGGACAATGCCCTCAGACACGTGTGAATTTTGGGGTTGTCCTGTGAAGGGACAGGAGTAGGACTCAATGATTCTTGCAGGTCCCTTCCAACTCAGGACATTCTATGATTCTCCAGTCATGTTGTTTTGTTCTCAGAAACCTGGAGCAAACCTGATAACCTTACTGGGCTACTTCTGGTGCCACTGAGCTCACTCCCCTCAGATGATGGCAGTCAGGAACAACTTCAGTGAAGTCAACAGTAACGTTGCAGTATAACAGAGTGGGTAAGTTCAGAGCAGACCAACCGTATGTTCAAGAACAGAAACTTATGAGGGAAGTATCACTTATGAGGGAAGAAACCAGCAGCTTGGTCCAAGTCAAGGAGAAGCTGCAGCCTTTACTTCAGGCACCATATGGCACTCAGCTCCTGCCTGGGAATGTGTCCACAGGGGTCTGGAGACCCAAGAACAAGAATCTCTCATCTAATTTGATGGCAGAGGCCTGACATGGGGTTCACACATAAAACACAACTGCTAATACTATTACCATCTTCCACTCTGCATTGTACAGCCTGATAGCACTATTCACCACTATTTATTTAATATATTGAAGGTCTCACAGAAATCTCCTCTCCCCCATACAGCGCTCATTGCTTTTGAACTAATGTGTTTTAAAAAAAACCTGACCCTTTTCTTAATACACAGAATGTATAGTTTAAGCGCTTTGAAGCTTCTCATTTTGAAGTGAGAAATGGAGGGAAAGAGACACAAGGAGGAAATAGTTGTAGGAGTCACTGGGGACATGGAGAAGCACATCAGGACACATCCAGCCATGTCCAAGGCCAAAGATTACCCATACAAAAATGCTGTTTGTGCTATTTTGCTTGATGGTTATGGCCAAAGGGAGATTTTGACACAATGGAACAAGAGAGACTGTGGAAGAAAGAGATGACGTAGACCATTCCTACCCCGTGTGCACAATGAGTCCAACAGTAGTATTTTTGCTGACTCTGGTACAAGTGAGACCATCAGTAGTGTTGCAGTTCAGATAAAGAAAAAGTGGGGGGTCAGGTGAGAGGTAGAACATGCATAAGCTAAAAAATTTCCACTCAAATGCAAGACTAGCCAAAGAGTCTCCTGTTGCCTTTTCTACCCAGCTTATGGAGTAAAATAGGAAAGAGTACACTAGATGCAACTAAATAATACTGTACCATAATAATAAATAAGACTCTAATAAAATATGTCATAATTACCGGAATTAACAATGGCACTTCCCTAGCAGGGCAGGCAAAAACTGAATTCAGGATTTTCTTCTTTGTGTAACTGAATAACATTTTTAAAAGTAAGTTCAAGTCTCCCTCCAAATATGCAAAACCCATCATCTTCTACTTACATGTCATCTACAGTGAAAATAGCAAAACAGAAAACTATTTTCTGCAATAAAAAGCTCTGTAAAGGAAGACACTACTAAACTGCGCTGCTCTGGAAAGAAGAGGCAGATATTGCTTTCTCATTTAGAAATACTGGACATGGAAATAATGACAATTAAAGGAAGTGATATCACTCAAAGAAGTAACAGACCTTTCCCTGTCCTCCCCCAATGACACAAGAGCAGCAGAAACTGCATTTCCCAGGAGACAGGTATCCAGCTACTTGCTACTCTGAAGTGTTTAATATGCAATTTCTCCTGGGCAATTTTATTTCTGAATGTATAGAACTGCTCTGCTACTCTTGCCCCTCTTCCATGAGCAGCTGGCTGCCTGGCTACCAGTTAACTGCTAGTAGCTGCTATCCAAGGCTTGCTGAACTAAAAGAAACTACAGGCAGTGTCCAGATCTTGCTCAAAGAAAGGGCATGCAGCACAGTTCCATTGGATTTACAGCCAGGACTTCCATGGTGTGAACAGAGATCAGAGACGCCATCCAGGAAAGTGTTGCTGAGGCAGATGTGGCAACACCCAGAAGGGCCATAATGATAACAAAAGCTCTCACTAGAAACATGCCAGCTGTGGGGAAGTTCACTAGTAAGACTGCAGTCTTCAGGCAGCTACCACATGCCTTGGGCTTTAAAAATGTTGCCAGAAAATTAGATAGTTGTCTCAGAGTAAATCCATGAGGCCACATTTTGATTTCACCTGTTCTTTTTCAATCCGAGTGGAGTTCTTCTGGATTTAAACCAGCAGCAGGGAGAGCATAATCTGCCCAAGAACAACTATTTCCACTAGACAAGCCAACAGGAACCATTCCAGTCACCCCTGGCCCAGATGGGGCATTCAGCGCTTTTTGGCCTCCAGGAGTTTCTTTTCCAAATGTGCTAGGAAAGCTTCCTAGGATCTGTTATTTACTGAGCTAAAATCTTCCAGCACTCCCTGAGGCTGAATTAAACTGGGTACAGAACTGGACACAGATTTTTAGATGGCTCATAAATGCTGTAGACCTGAGTACTATTCTTCCCAGTGGATGGTTTAATAGCATGACTCAGGACCTCATGAGGAATTGCTCAAAACCATGCAAAATCTCACTAGCATGTGTCACAGCTGGAAACCTCCTTGTACTTTTTTTTTTTTTTACTTTGGGATTCTTCACTGTTGCTTTATTTTCAAGAAAGCAGCGAGTTTTTGAGTGATCTTGGAAAATCTCAATATTTGACAGGAAATAGATTTGTCCAGGATACTCCCACCCCCCCACCACCCCCCACTCCCCCACCCCCCCAAAAAAAAAAAGAAAAGAATTAAAACACAAAAATTCACTTTTCCATATAACACTCCTTCCATTTCAGAAAAGTTTGAAGACTGTTACAAAAAACCACACAGGTATACAGTCAAAGAGCAACTTAAAGTACAATTCACCACCATAAACCAGACTGAGAAATCACTCTGACAGCTCCAAAAGCAATTAAACTTTATCTTGGTAGAGGCAACCTTCATTTGCAAGGCAAACTGTTTTCCTGCTGTCTTTGGAGATATTTTATAAGCAGGATGTAAAGACCCTTTTCAAATCCTCTTACACTATTAACTTACATTTTATAAGGCCAGCAAGACAAAAAGAAAACCATAAAATGCCATTAGATTAGAATATTACCAGAAGCTCTGCAGATACAAAATTTGCAAGCCTTGCATATCCAGGCATAATACAACCAACTCTGCAATAAACACCATGCAGTTAGTGTACTGTACTGAGATATCTAGCTGCATTGCCCTCCATAAAGAAGTAGCAGGCAAACACAGACCTACCACCTCCTTTCTTCTGTGTGTTGAAAAAAAAGTAGACTGATGTTGTTTCTGGATTATAATTGCCCAAGCAAACAAAAATCTAAGACACTAAATAAAACCTTATACATCTTCTGAACACAGAAATGGTTCAGAAGTCAAATTGTGACCCTTTTCAAGACCGGTGCAGCAGTTAGACACACTGGTTAAATCCATGCTTTCCTATTAGCATTCTTCTTAATACATCTTTTGTTTCTGACTGCTCTGAAAGAAGGTTCCTCAGATAGTCTGACTTGGCAATTAGTCCTTAAAGACAGTATAAATTTGATACTAAATGAAATATAGAGCAGTGGAAAGAAACACTGTTGAACTGGCAATTGGGTTTGCAGTGCGCAGGTTGCAGTTGCTGATTCAGAGTACCTACACAGCAATTACGATTCTGCTTGTAGTTGAGCATAGATGTATTGCAGGGACTGTGCCAAACTACTGGCATGATCAGCACTGCTACCTGCCAGCTTATTTGACATCTTTGCTGCACTGCAGACACAGCTGTGATTGCAAGAGAGATGCATGCTGCAAAATGTTGTATTTACACTTACCATTTAGATCTGCTCCACAGGTGCAAATTTTAGACTATCTCTCAATCTCACATATGGCTTTTCATGCTTGGTTTGGACCAGTACCTATTGCTTTGAGTATATAACTTACTTCAGTTTAGAAGGATTACTCATGCTTTTTTCCTTCCAAAGTTAGATTTGCCCACATGAATTTTCCTCCCCTTCATATGCAGTTGTGAAAAAAAAAATATCATAGAATCATTAAGGTTGGAAAAGACCTCTAGGATCATCAAGTCCAACCGCCAACCCAACACTACCACGTCTCCTAAACCACACCCTGATGTGCCACGTCTACACATCTTTTAAATACCTCCAGGGATGGTGACTCCACCACCCCTCTGGGCAGCCTGTTCCAATGCCTCACCAACCTTTCAGTGAATAAATTTTTCCTAATATCCAATCTAAACATCCCCTGATGCAGCTTGAAGCCATTACTTCTCATCCTATCACTTGTCACCTGGGAGAAGAGACCAATACCTGCCTCGCTACAGCCTCCTTTCAGGTAGTTGTAGAGAACAATAAGGTCTCCCCTCAGCCTCCTCTTCTCCAGACTAAACAACCCCAGCTCACTCAGCCGCTCCTCATAAGGCCTGCTCTCCAGACCCTTCACCAGCTTCGTTGCCCTTCTCAGGACACGCTCCAGCAACTCAATGTGCCTCTTGTACTGAGGGGCCCAAACCTGAACACAATATTCAAGGTGTTGCCTCACCAGTGCCAAGTACAGGGGCACAATCATTTCTCTACTCCTACTGGCCACACTATTCCTGATACAAGCTAGGATGGTGTTGGCCTTCTTGGCCACCTGGGCACACTGCTGGCTCATGTTCAGCCATCTGTCAACCAGCAGCCCCAAGTCCTTCTCTGCCAGGCAACTTTCCAGCCATTCTACCCCAAGCTCGTAGCGTTGCATGGGGCAGTTGTGACCAAAGTGCAAGACCTGGCACTTGGCCTTGTTAAACCTTATACAATTGGCCCAGCCCATTGATTCAGCCTGTCCAGGTCCCCCTGTAGAGCCTTCCTACCCTTGAGCAGATCAACACTCCCGCTCAACTTGGTGTCATCTGCAAACTTTCTGAGGGTACACTCGATCCCCTCATCCAAATCATTGTTAAAAATATTAAGTAAGGCTGGCCCCAACACTGAGCCCTGGGGAACCCCACTCGTGACCAGCCGCCAACTGGATTTTGTTCCATTCACCACAACTCTCTGGGCTGGGCCATCCAGCCAGTTTTTTACCCAGCGAAGAGTACACCTGTCCGAGCCATGAGCTGCCAGCTTCTCTAGGAGGATGCTGTGGGAGACAGTGTCAAAGGCTTTGTTAAAGTCCAGGTAGACAATGTGCACAGCCTTTCTCTCATCCACTAGGTGGGTCACCTGGTCATAGAAGGAGATCAGGCTGGTCAGGCAGGACCTGCCTTTCATGAAGCCATGCTGGCTGGGCCTGATCCCCTGGTTGTCCTGCACATGCCTGGTGAGCTCACTAAAGATGAACTGCTCCATAATCTTTCCCAGTACCAAGGTCAGGCTGACTGGCCTGTAGTTCCCCAGATTCTCCTTCTGGCCCTTCTTGTAGATGGGCATCACATCAGCAAGCCTCCAGTCATCTGGGACCTCCCGTTAACCAGGACTGCTGGTAAATGATGGAGAGTGGCTTGGCAAGCTCCTCCGCCAGCTCCCTCAGTACTCTTGGGTGGATCCCATCTGGCCCCATAGATGTGTGAGTGTCCAGGTGGAGCAGTAGGTCAAAAACTGCTTCCTCCTGGATTATGGGGGCTTTATTCCACTCCCCGTCCCTGCCTTCCAGCTCAGGGGGCTGAATACCCCAGGGATAACTGGTCTGATGGTTAAAGACTGAGGCAAAGAAGGCATTTAGTACCTCAGCCTTTTCCTCATTCTCAGTGACAATGCTCCCCTCTGTGTCCAGTGGAGGAGGGAGATTCTCTTTGGTTCTCTTTTTGTTGTTAATATATTTGTGTAAAGGGAATGCATCACCCCAAACAACCTGCAGAGCTGTGGCAGCCCTTTTTCTTTGAATGGTACCTTTAAAACCTGTTCAGCTCAATGCATATATCTGCAGGCAGCAAATTCACACTATCTGCCTCCCTGGAGATTTAGCTTTTCTTTTGTGTTTATTGTTCTCTTAATGAGACTAAAAGTTTACTCTTTTTTTTTTTTTCTTTCTGTGAAAAAGGAGACCATGTAAACCTCATTTTACCCTGAAAGTACATAAACTTTTGCATGCCCCCTCCTTCCCCTATAAAAAAAAAAAGAATAAAATTCAATTTCAGCACCTGTGTTTGATTTTCTCACAGTCACACCTGATATTTTTTTCTAAATCCATCCTTTGCTGCCTAATCATAAATGGAAAGAATAGGAAAGCTCTCTTCCTGTGAGAGCTGTCCATTGTAAAAAATGACAGTTTTCTGACCTATTACTATTCCAGCAGATGAGCTGGTTTGCTTGTTTATTTTTACCTCAGTGCCTTTAGCTTACAAACCTGAGATAGAAAGAGAGGCTGTGGGGATGTAAGCAAGAACTACCTGATTAGCTACACTGCTATTAAAGAGAGAAGAAAGTTCAAGTGGAGCGCAAGCCTCTCTCACACACAGAAGCTTTGGCATTTTAGCTCTCCTGTTAAGATACAGGCAACTGTCCCAAGTATCAGTATGTATGTGTAGGATTAAATCAGAAAGGCTTATTCCTGCACAGGAAGCTGAATTGATAAAAGGCAACCTGATTCTATTTTAATCAAATTAATTATATAATGCACAACTGTCAGTTTATCAGATACACTGATTTTGTTCTACTTGTACGAAAACCTACACATACAGATAGGTCTAGGAGTGCTGTTTTGAGAAGAACGATCTATTCTTCAGTTCCTAAATTATCCCCTACCACTATCAGTCTTGGAAGTTCTACTTATCCACATTTTAAAATTGCACTTGTCATCCCCATAAACACTTTTCTCATTACATGTGAGGATATACAATTTCAGAAGCTTACAGTCACTCTGGGATTGGCATGTGGTGTCATATGAATAGACTGATCTGGAAACAGATCTGTTCATGTGGCTGTGGGAAATCTCACAAGTACTTCTGCCTTTTGAGTTGCAGCGAGTTACAGCACAGTGATCATGCATAATTGTTTTCACAAAATCAGCAGAAGGAAAGAATTAGAACAGCCTTACTGATATAAAAGCTGATGGTGACATGTCCTGAAGGTGCAAAAAGGAACATAATGCTAACTCAAGAGGACGCTTCACTTGACAGTAAAGGATGAGAAATAAATAATTAATCTTTTCTCCCCTCCATCAAAAATTAAACTGCTGAGTGGTTTCGTGAGGAAAAGGTGGCAGTGGAAACACTTCCTCTGTTTATTCCCAACAGAGGGCAACAAGAAGCTGCTTCCCTTGCCCAAAGAGCTCTCTTCAAAGAAAGCAGACACATCCCTCTTCTGGTGAGAGCAATCCTTTCTTTCAGCTTTATTCCTTGGCCTTAATGCTGATGTTATCAAAAGGACATGGTCACCCATGTGTTTGCCACAGGGAAGTGTTTGATATGGACTGTGTACCGCACTCAAATTACTTTCAGGCAATACTGACCCCCACAGTCACTTCAAACAAGATTAGAACCCAAGTGAAGGAAGACAAACCAATACCAAATCAGCAGCTGAACAACAGATTCTGAAGAAATCCTTGCCTTGATAGAGAACTACAGCACACAGTTAGAAAAAGAAAGCAGAAACATTTGGATATTTTGAATACCTGAAAAGTTAGGAAGAACCTTGCAGAAGTCAAATATAACAGGAGGCACTGAGGCACTATCACTCTCCTTAAAATTCTGGGAACTGTTATTTTGCAGCATCTTTGCTTTATAACCGATTCATATATTTCCTCCCTGGAGACAATCTCCCCACTTCTCACCTTCTCCAGGTTCATAACAGAATGAACGTAAACATCTGTATTTGTACAGAGTTTCTAGATTTCTCTGTCTCATGCACACCCTGACACAAATGCCTTCTGCTCTGTACTACAAACGTGAAGACACAGATTTTTGTGAGAACTTGCTAAGAGCATGAGAAAGATTTTATTATTAAGTTTTGCTCTGATTCAAGAAATCAGATCCCCATGAAAAACATTTCCATAGTTCTCCCTGTGTGATTTTGTGATCTCCAGGATTCCCAAATTTTCTAGCAACATAACCTTTTCCTTTGTTATTCAGGGAAGTTTTGTTTGTGTCCCCAAGGTTCCTGATGGCCAAAGGAATCGAGTATGTCTCAGCACCTTGGCAAAACCTTTTGTATTGCCAAGCCCAATACATCTCTAATACTTCACCTTCTATGATGCTATAATCAGAGAGAACCAGTAACCAGATTTGCTGACAGTACCGAAGCCTGCTCTTTTCAGGGACAGAAAAGAAAAATGGGACACTGGGAGGAGTTGAAGGGAAGTTCAGGGAGAAACAGGAATTAAGTTTCTTTTCAGCCCAAGGTAGAACACAGATAAGCCTTCTCCGGTCCTCAGTCTTCCTCAGCATCCAATTAAAAACAAACAAACAAACAAAAAACCCCCAACATGCAAACTACAATTCTGCAAGTATCAATCAGAAAAGAAAAGCAATGGAAAACATACCTGCCCTTTACGAAGCTTTAAAGTTCTTTAGTCTAAAAGGCAACAAGAACACACAACAAGAATGTGCTTTATTCTATTGTCTAGACTAAAAAGTGGCCTATATCCTAGTAAAGCCTTACCCTTCCATTTTGCTTCTATGTTGTCAGGGTAAAGTCTATGACTTGGGCTATATCATACAAGCAGACACTCTCAGTTTGCCTTCCGGTCCTGCCTGCCATTGTCTCAGGACTCCACAGAGACATTATGTTGTTTGCAGAGCAGACCAAATACACAGTGCTCAGCACATCTGGCACGATACATCTGTCCTATTCACCACTGCGGGCAGGGAGGCATTTTAGTCCATGGTGCCTCCCAGTGTGGCCTTGAGTCTGTCTCATACAGACCTTGTGTGCAGGCAGTGAGGTATCACTGGCAGGGCTGGACTCAAGCAGAGCTATGCAGTCTGGATGTGCCCTGAAGACAGCCCTGACCCACTCCTATCATTGCATCTTCATTTAATTTATACCAGCTCCATTATATTCTGCTGTAGAGTTGTCAATCAAAACGACAATTGGACCATTAAAGCTGCCACCAGTCAAATGCGATTTTGGATAACTCAGAGGAGGTGAACTCACTCTATGAATCCTGACAAATTGGTTATCACCCCCTTTTTTTCTTTTTTTTTTTCCCAAGTCACCATGTGAGCCATTTCTTGCATTTCTAGCAATTCTATTAACTTTCAAAGCGATGCAGCATGGGAGTCCAGTCAATCAGCCAGTCAGTGAGAATTAATGGCCAGTGGAAAGGTTGTCTGTGATAGACTGAGCCTTCATGCAAAGCAAATTGGAAATGCGAGTGAAAGAGTCAATGCAGTAAGCCGCAGTAGCCTGGGGCCCTGCCAACAACTGACTGAAAAATATCTGCAAAACACACTGTACAGCTCACTGCAGTCAGCGTGACCCTCAAGTCACATGTCAAACAGATTGCTCAGGCCACAGAAAAGTAAGGTCTGATGTCAACACATTTTTGCAGTGTCCACCAACCTCAGGTGGAGTGGCTAACTCATTAATGGAATGAAGTAGGGGGAAGAAGATGATGAGGCACCGTTTTGGAGACGATCCAAACCACCTCCAAGGGGGTGGACAAGGCTTGCAAAAGGCCACAGTCCACAACGTCCTTCACGATAGCTCACTCTGCCTGCTCACCTCTAAGTCAGCTAATATGAACTGATAGCAGCTTCCCTAGCAGAACACATTGGAGATAAATGCATATTGTTTCCCTTCTTTTGGCCATAAACTAGTGTTTCATCACCTAGGACTTGAAATGCAACGTCAAGGCCTCAGTCCAACTTAAAGGCTCAAGACAGCTTGATTGCAACTCTGCTGCTCTGCGTTTGAAGTAAAAATCTTCTCATTTTGGCTGTTTGATGTATTCTGCTTCTATAAAAGCTTTTCCAATAGAACAGCAAAAGTCTCCAAATCTCTCAGGTGGTTCGGAAAGATAACCCTCCTTCCAACAGGAGTAATGGGAGCAAGCCTAACCAGTTCAGATATACAAGCCCATACAGGTGTATTTAAGAGACAACATTGGGTTGTCAGCAACAACAGAGGATAAGGTCTATTGATTTCCTAGGGTCATACGTAGGCAGACCACAGCATTACAAAAGCTTTTACTGGCACACAAAAGCAAACAGAAATGCAAGTGGCCTAATTCTGGATCCTCAACACTGTTCTTTTGTATCTCATGACACTCTGTGTACTAAAGCAGCACATATAGTACCATGAGCACAGGAATGAACTCATTTTCTCACAAATAAGATTTTATTGGTCCTATAACTAAGAGAAGCAGATGAATATGGCTTTTGATGCTCTTTAGTCCTACATGCATTTTATAGCACCTGCGTTATCCAGATTTCCCACAAACTGCTCACTTGTATCAAAACACATCTGGGAAAAAATTATCACTGACTGATAAAGCAGTCAGTAGTCTGAGATGCTATATACAGTAAACCAAGCGTACAGGGATGTCTTCTTGCTTGATTACTTCTGGAGAGCTATGCCTGTATCAAAGGAAAAGTTTTCATCCAAGAACAAGCCAGCCAGTAATAAACATGCTCTTTTTTTCCTACATTTTCTGAGTTACTACAAACAAGAGATTTAAATATTGTACTTCTGGAGTCTAATTTCTGTAGGACTGAATCAAATTACCTTTTGGAAGAAGTGACTTCTGGCTAGCACTCTATTTAATTCATTCTGTCAGGGCATGCTTTAGTGCTCTGCGTGGGAGACTGACTTTGTCCAAGACTGATGCTCTCTGCTCTACAAATTGAATCCACTGATGCATAACTGAGCCCTTGACCATACCAAGTATTTGCTTCACCAGCCCCTCTTCTCGCTTATTCGCTATACTTGTTCTGTGAAAAATACGCCTTTTTTTTTTTTTTTTAATTCTGGGGACTGAAAAATTGAAGCTAAGAGGTGCTGAGCATCCCTGAAGCCCTGCAGAAGTAGATAACATTTGATGCATGCCAGGTAACACCTTTGATTTCCACTACTTTGCTACTTCATTCATTTTTCACAACATGGTTTGAAACAAAATTTGTTGGAAGCAAAAAACAGTCAGAGTTTGTGTTGAAAAAGTAATTGCTTCTGGTTTTGGAAAGCCAAAAACCAGGCTCACCTCATATCATCCTATAAATCTGTGTGTATCAGTAGACTTACAAACCCACTCTTGGGAAGCAACCTAGCAGTCTGAAGCCTTTTGGCAGAGTCCACCCAGCATTCTGTTCTGTCAATTGATTGTACACCATCATTGCATATCCCACGTCACACGCTCTAGATACTTAATCTGCAAAATGAGATAGCTCATTTTTAATTGATGAATAAATGTCTCATGGGGAGGCCAACTGCCTTTTTACTCTGTCAGTGCTAACTAACAGCATATCCAGATTGTTTTTTAATCATTAAGAGAGAAACACAAAACTGCAGGAGTGCCTTTCTAAGTACCATTTGCCTCTCTGTTACCAAACTTCCAGGCTTTGTTCCAAAGGGATTTGGAAGATATTAGGAAGCAGCTGCTCACAGCTAAAGTTGCTTGACAGGCACAAGTGTCTGAGAACATCAGCCTAAGCCAGGTGTAAGCAGCCACCACACAGAGCCCTACACCACACTTTGTGCTATGTCCCTAAGGCTGCTCTGGTAGGATTTCTGCACTCCTGGCCTGCGTTTTGTTGTATTCCAGCATGCTGCTGTATCTGAGTCATGTGAAAGCTTGCCTGCCATTCTAGGTGTGGTGAAATCTGGAAAGGCACCAAAGTACTACTAGCACCATGCAAAACAGATGAGGTGACAAGAAAGAAGAAAACAAAAATCAGGTTTTGGTCACACACCTATCTGGACAAGCTTATCTGTGGCCAAGCATCACCAAACCTATCAGAAGGGTTTGTGTGTGGACCAAGAGAATACAGAACAGCTTGAAGTGGTGGTACAGGAAAGCCATACCATTAGTGTTGTGGTTGTTTGTATCAGTCCATAAACTCTTTTTGCTGGAACCAGGAACTATGCGATCATGTTAGCCTGGAAGAGGGACACAATTATTCCATGAGCATAATATAATCTCACCTCTCCCAGAAATACTGGAATTTCTATGAAAACCTTTGAAGATCTTCATTAGTCTTCACTGGCTTCTTGTACAACCACCTTGTAATGCTAGGGAATTTCAAACCTGATGTTTGAGAGAGGACAATGCTGAGGTAACCAACTCTGATGCAGTTCACCAGCTCTGGATTCAAAACTGCATTGGCACCAGACTTCCTGCACTAGTTGGCCAAGCTGCTCCCTCCCTATCCTGCGGAGAGAGAAGAATGCTCTTCCCTCCACCCTTTGGAAGTGACCCATGCAGGACAGTACAAATGGACGCTCTTTGGAACAGGGGTGATGTCCCAGAAGGCACAGCAGCACTCAGTGCAACAAGGCTCTGATTTTAATCCATTCCTGAGACTGTGTCATAGTATATGTAACAAAACAAGTATATATAACAACAATCACCTGTGGACACTATACCACAATTAATTGATTTTCTATTTGACAAATCTCTGCTATCATCAGCACTAATCCCCATCAGAAGACATGACCTAGAATCTGCACAGGAAATGAAAGAAGTCTTAACAGAGAAAATTCAATAGTAAGTAGAAATAATTTCAAGTAAAACAACCCACAGCTAAAATTCTGGAAGAACTGTGCTTATATTGAATTTTACATTCCATACAAAGTCATCTGCCACCATTATAAATTTTTAGATTTCCCCTGTCAGGTTTTATCAAGAACGAAGAATCTGTGGTATTTTTACACACTGGTGTCAGTACCACATGTAAGCTATCTCATTATTGTCATTCAGTAAGAAAATGAGGACAAGTTGTTACAAGTTTAACTTTACTTGAAACCCCTTGGGTCTTTCTACACTAGTTAGTTACACAGATTGCTTTTGACATGTGAGTTGAACTTGCAGATGCCAGTCACAGACCAGCAGACAGCTTAAAAGCAGCCTTTATTATCCCTCTAGCTGTAGAGGTCACTACACAACTAGGATTACACTCAATATAGGATCAAGAGCCTCTGGTTAGTCACAGCTGAATAGACCTTGTAGTGTGATAGGGCAGGGCTCCCCATCCTTAAGTTTTTCAAGTTCTCCCTACCTGTATAATTACTATCATATACTGCACCTTGGTTTACATAATTCATCAGACAAAGCATATTCAAATGACATTCAAATGGAGGATGAAAAACTATAGTGAAGGTACTACATCATAATACAAAGTTTAAAATTTTCTGAAAGTTTTTTGAAAGTAGTAGTATTTAAAATTTCGTTTGAGAAACTTCATACATTAAGGGCTCAGAATACTATGCCTTCACTAAAAGAGCTAGAACTAAATGCAAAATATATGTTCAAGCAATGTATGTTTACTGCAAAAGTCTTGAACTGACTCTGAACTGAAGTGAGGGAGGCTGCTGACTGAACACGTTAATTCAGAAGCTCAATATAAATATACCTGCTCAAATGCAGTCTCTTCTGCAGATGCATAAAAATGTGGGGTTTTTTTCTCATTTTATTTTATAAGTCATTAAAAGTTTAAAACCAAGTAGGTACTGAAAATTCTGGAGAGCTTATTTTCTTCTCCTAATCTCAGACTAAAAGCCAGGTAAGAGAGGCGAAAACATACTAGTTCTAAATTACCTAAATTCTAATAATCAAGTAACCAGAACAATGCACTCAAGTGTTACAAGTAATATTTGCTGTGGAAATCAGTTGGCCTTAAATGGAAAAAAAAATTAATAAACTTACTAAAACATTCAGCATATTTAATAGGTATCAACTCCCCTAGTCAAAACTAACTGAGGCTTCCCTATATTTTTTAAAGATAATTCAATTTGTAGCATGCAAATATGCCAGAAAGTACCAACTACATATGGGATATTCCCTAGAAGAATCTTTTAACATAGATCAGTTTCTCCAGTTATTTTATACATAAACATACTTATATATAGACACATGCATATGTGTTTGTGTATGTTTTCTTCAGTAATTTTCCCTTTCTCATAGCACTAATATGAAGCTTCCCCCTAAGAAATTCCCCGTTATAGAGAAATTGAGAACTTCACTGGGAAAACTAACATATTAATTAATGGTATTACTAATAGTAATATATTATATTACAGTATAAATTGAAAGCTCAGATGAAGAAAGTACATAATGTTATAGAGAACATTCGAAAGGAGTCCAAAAATCCTAATATGAAGGGACAGATCTGCATATTCTAAAAGGTGAAATTTTGCAATTAACACAAAAGAAAAAAGGTCTGGAGCATTTTAAAATTATTTTTTGAAAAATACGCTTAATCTAGATAAGCTTTCTGCATGCATAAATTGTTCTCCCTGGAATAAACTGTTCTCTCTGGCATAACTGGAGATCAGTATATACTGGAGCAGGACCCTAGGATGTGATTTCCAAATACTGGAATCACAAAGGAGTAAATTATTTGCTAACACAATATGTAAAATTCATTTGAATTACACTGGAGAAAATCTCTTCCTAAGCTCTTAAAAGCCCAGGAAAGATCCTTACAGTTCCGTAAGGCCATCCTTTGCTTACTCTGCTTTCACCTTACAGAATGGCACAGGAATCAACACAGTGACAGCAGGTGGGTGGAATCAGATTAGACATTTCCTAAGAAGGCTAAACCATAAGCAACTGCATTCCTCATATTCAAAAATACTGGTAAATGCGATACCCCACTTTAATGACTACATACACATAGAAAAATAAACAAACATGTGGGTCTCAGGAGGATTTGGAAAGATCCAAAGAAATACAAGTGTACAGTTTCCTCGAATATCTTTCTGCTGTATCGGCTATGATGAAGATGAACAGTCCTGATACATTATTTACAATGCTGTTGAGAATGCCCCAGAGCCGAAAGGAAGCACACTGTAGGCAAAGACTAATGCAAAAGAGCTGCTACTGCAGAGCTTGTCTTTTGGAGATGCAGTGAAGGGCCGAGCAGGCAGATTAGCCATGGCTTCCCATGGCACCATAGCAAATGCAGACTGAGGATGCAAATGAGGCTTTTGGGTGGTAACAGAATTGTTCTTTCTGAAATGAATCTGATAGTCATGAAGCAAGATATTTTTCAAAGGCACCAAGAAGCATAAAGGTTCAGCCCCCTCCATTAACAACACTAACTTTCCATATTTTGCTTTATTTTGTGAGCTGGCCTATAGGTAATTTGTTAATTTTTAGCCCCTTTCTTCTGCAAAAGCATCTCCTCTCAACACCTGCTCTGGCCAGCCTTTCCTCTCCAGTTTTCTTCCAAAGTTGTCCTCGTACAATTCACTTCCTTCGACACTCCATGCACTAGGTCTCACTTCTTTACTCAAATCCACCTCTTCCTTCAAATTCATCATGACAAATACATCACAAGAAAATTCTTTCCCATCAGCCCCAAATAAAAAAAAAAGGCAAGCTAATATCATGCCCATAAATTAACTTTTCCTCAGAGTCTTCCAGCACATTTGTATCCAGTTGCTTAGCAAGGATCGGATTCTGGTATTTACAGTTAGTGAGACTTCAAAAAAAAAACAAGGGAAAGCATCAATTGTTCAGCAGAAGGCTGTACAGCTAAAAGAGGTGGCACTTAGATTTTAAACTCGAGACAACAGGAAACATCCACCTCCCTCTGGCACAGTATCAAGAAATCTGCTGGTGCTTGATAAATCAAGCATAACAGCAGCAGCAGCTTCATCAGTAGGGACCTGCCTGTTCTTTTGTGCTTCTCCCTTCCCTGTGCCTGAGAACCTGGCAGGAGGTAAGCCCCGAGGCAGCATCACAAACTCTGTGAGCAAAAGGCTGATGGTTCTAAGGATAAAGCTGAAGAAAGAGTTAACACTTTTTACACGTGTGAGTACAGGCCTAGTACAGTGGCACCCGATTCTTATCTAGAGCATCTAAGTGCAGCTGCAATTACAATCAGTGCAATGAAGAATGTTCCTTCACGTGCTCAAATGTTTTCAGCCTTGGGCTATCAAGACTCCTTTCTGCTTCTGTGTTCCCCTACTTAATGAATTACTTATTTTCAGGTGGTTGTTTTGAGACATTGTGCCTCTGTAAATATAACAATATAAAATAATTCAGTAAGGTACTGCAAGGGAAGAGTGACAGAACAATAATTCACGGCTAGTACATAGCTACTTCTCAACCACTGCCCCAACAGAAAAGCTAGCATGAATCACGGCACTGTGATTCACACTGTCAAACTATTACTGAATGACTGTATATTGAAAGTAGTTGTTAACTACAAACATTATTAATGCTAGTAGCCAATCCAGATATATTTACTACTCAATTATTTGCGGTCCTTTCTGTGCTGGTCTGTGAGAAGCTGATGTAGAGCTACAGTCTCGTTCGGAACTGGAAATTTTATTAAGCCTATATATTTGATTTCTGACTTTTTTAACTGGTATTTTGATATTAAGGAAATATTTGAACCTCTGAGTAGGAATTTTTTTAAAAAGACATGCTCTCTCTTTAGTAAGTGAACAAATGTGATCAAAAGGGCCAAGAGATGAGATGCAAAGCATCCTGGAGCATAATATAGGCCTCATTTTTACCATTAGTTCTTAAATAAACAAATATATAAATAACTAGAGGAAAGATAATTACCAGGAACCACCTCATTCAAAGCTTACTGGAAGCAGGCTGCAAAATACTCTGAAACTCTGGGAGGAAAGAGAGTGTGAAAACATTAGCTATGCTTTACTAGCATATTACTGTATTTGTGAATGTCCTGTGAGACAAAGACAACTGTTTTTCCTAAAACCTCTTTCTGAACCAGATTTCTCTTCCACAGGTAATGTCTCCCAGGGGCTGGGCTAAGGGACTGTGACTTCTCAGGAGACACCTTACCCACTCCATGACACCTTTTGCAGACACCCTTCCACTCACCTTCTTTCTTGGACTGAATAACCACTGCCTCTCTGAGACCTTTGGTGACTGTTGCAGGAACCAGGAGCAGCGAAGTTTCATTCCATTTCACATGCGAAGTGAGCACAAAACACACCACACATACTACTTGTCACAGGGCAAACACTCAAAAATTCAGTTACATTTATACAAGATCCACATGCAAATCACGGGGATCTGATTCAAGTCAGTTTGTTTAGCTATAAACAAACAAGGGAGAAGGAAAAGGGATCGTTAGGTGCATACACAAAAAGGTGCAGTCTGGTACAAAGAATAAAAAAATAACTTCTATATCGGTTACAGAAAAATAAGTTCAGAATAAGCGTTCAGAAGAAAACCTGCCACAATGTTACATTGCAGACATGCAGAACAGAGACAGTAAATTAACTTCCAGTGTATCGATATGTTTAGTGAGCACAATGATTTTAAGTAACCATTCCGCCTAACAAGGAAGAGGGAAAGGTATTTCATTGTGCCCAGCCCAGCACCACACTGTTCTTGATGAGCCAGAGGACAATGTACCAGGCAGCACACTGATGCCCAGCATCCCCCTTCATGAGCCACACTCTCACTGTTCTGCCAAGCTGTAGAATATTTGTTACAGCTTTATTAACAAGGCTAATCTGTACATGGAATGGGATGACAGAGTTGTTAAATGCCTTCACAGATTTACATTTAAAAATAGAATGTGCAAATAAATAGAAAACCCAAGAGGGCAAACAAGAAGTTCCTAAACATATTTGTGTTATCACTTAAAGGCAAAACTGATCCAATAAAATGGAAGCTTTATTTTTCCAAAGCTCTTTCAAACTGGCCATTTTGAAATGTAGTAGAAGCACTAGCATCTGAAAGCTCCTCCATGTGGTACAACCCTCCCCATTTCATATTTGGTAAACAAAGAGAGGCTACAGTCATGCGTCTGATGCTCACAAGTCAGTCAAGCACAAATTGAAATCTGCACAAAGAATAGTAGGACTTTTGCAAGGAGGTTTCTCTGCTTAAAAAACAACATAAACAAGTACACAGGACAAGAAACACATTAGATACTAGCTCTATTGCTAATGACTTAAAAGCATAAGGATCCCAGCCTTACTGATATTTTAATCCTCAGGATCACTTCAGGGATTACTGTCAATTAGCCTACATCAACAAAACTAGCATGATGAAAAGTCCGCATCTTAGGAGCAGGTGCAGCTTCAGAACTGAAGGGGTCACGTCAAAGTTGAATGGGCTTTTGAAAGCTTGCAATGAAATGGAGCTTTAATGTTGCAATTTGCTCTTAGCAAGTAATTCTGACGTAGTTTGCTAATGCTATTTAAATGTTAGATCATTTCTGCACATTGATTAGCAGCCAAAAGCTGTAAGCATAAAAATGCCATTTGAAACACTCATACCATAATTTGCACATGCTCGGTGTAGAACCTTATCAGGACTGCAGTGCTTGAAAGAGTAAATTGAAGGTAAGTCATAAACTTTACCAAAGAGGTAACATTCAGCATTTTGCAGAGGCTGGGCAAACAAAAACAACAAAAAAAATCCCAAAACACAACCTCCCTCCCCAAACCAAACACCAAAACCAAACAAAAAACTCCCCAAAACAAACCCCACACACCAAAAAAGCCACCACCCAGCAACTGCCTGACTTAAGAGTCAGGTTGGGGTAACTCAGCCTTTCACAAGCTCAGAATCTCAGATCCACAGTCCCTGCGAAGCACAAGGGCTACTTGGTACTAACATCCTCATAGCAGGGGCTGGGGGAGCGTTCAGAGTTTCTGGCTGGGGAACTTGTTTGAAGATTAGTTACTCTGTTTCTCTGGCTGCATTGAAAATTCACCTCCAATCATTGATACTGGGAGGGGGGAAGATCTGCTTGTCTTAAATGGCTCCTAAATTAGAAGTCTCAAAGAGGCCCCTCGCCCAGGCAGATTTAATGAAAGATTATTTCAGAAGCAGAGATTGTTACTGCATAGCACAAGCACTTCATCAAAGGGAATCTGTCTTTTAATACATCTGTATCCCAAATAGACAAGATATACCCAAGGTCAGAGGGGAAATAAAAGCTCATGGGGTTGAGGCAGTGTGCCCAAAACCATGCTGCAGACCTCAGTCAGTTCTACAATAGGTCTCCTGACTCCCAGTCTGACATTTCATTCAAGCAGTTCTGAAAGGATATTACTCAATGCTAAATTTTCCTTCAGCTGGTCATATGTACAGATTAAACTAAACTGCTTATAAGCCATTTCTGAATTAAAAAGCAGTCTGTCATCATTAAACCAATGTCTTCCAAATATACCTTCGAAAACTTTTATTTGTTTTTGTAAAAATTCACCACTGTTTATATAAGAGACATCTTTCTGTCCTCAGCGGGTTTTACTTCTTTTCAGGTCTATTTATTTTCTCTACTATTTATATGACTTTTAAAAAAAAAAATACACCAAAACCACCCCACTGATATGGTATAAGAAACATTAGTAAAAACTAAAACCATTTTAGTTGTGAAAGGATAAAGTTACCAGGGACCACTGAATTATCTGAAATTACTTATGTTCTCTGTTCTGCACATTGCAGGTAACTAGCATCTCTTTACAATATATACAAAGTAACCGCAACTGAATCAGACTAACAAACAAGTAGTTGCATGATAAGCTAATAGGCATATTACCACTATTCAGACCAATAACACATGTAAAAATCAGGGGGGTCTGCTCTTTTCTGATATGGTAATTTCCTACGTTCACATCTGGGAAAATGGAAAATTAGAAGAGTCATTGTAGTATGAATGTAATAATCAAATAAGACAGCTCTTTCATATTTATAGGAAAATTAGGAACAGTAAAACACTTGTTTTAATCCTGTGTGCAACTGCTCTATAAAGCGCAGCTCTGGATACTGAGGGTGAACATTCATGCAACAATTTTTACAGTAGATTATTTGAATTAAATTTTCTCGAACTATAGCCAGCTGAAAACTCTCAACTCTTCCATAGAAAGGAACAAAAACCTGGTTAACCTCTCAGTTAAGAAACAGAATGGAAGTCTATATGCGAGAAACCTCCTCTCTTCCTATTGAAACTCCCTGGCCTGCGATATAAAATGACATGCAATTGACAGCGGATTAAACCGCCACTCTTGATATATTTTCTCCCCCTGCTGACTGCTCTGCCCAAAAGGCCTGCCACTCCCCACAGAGACCAGCACACAGCTCACTCCCAAATGATTGCCTTCTTCACCCTTGCACTTTAAGGTAAGACATATTCAATTTTGGCTCACACTGGTATTCCATGCTGAAGGTTACAGCCAATCTGGTGCTGATTTGTGGCTCTTTGAGCTCTCTGGCAGGTGGAGAAGCAGGGCAAAGGGTCACAACTGTTTCATCCCTTGCAACTTAATGGACTGCCAAGTGCATGTCAGTCCTGAGATCCAGCTGACATGAAGCTGGCTGTGATTTAGCTCCAAAAATGAACTGTGGCCAGTGTCATGTCATAGTGATAATTTAACCCTGTTCTTATTTACACTGACTACTAAATCATGGCTTTCTCCAGTCAAGTAATCTTAATTGCTTGCAGTCCTGCACACACAGGAGTAATTCACAGTTCAGGTGAGGTCCCTGTAGATAAACACTAATAAGGTCTCTTTGGCTCCCTGTCATCCTCTGCCCTCACTGCTAAAGGCACCATCTACAAACTAGCCTGAGAAAAACACACCTGTCTCATGGATCAAAAGGCCTCCGGATAGGCAATGACTGTGGTTTGCACCAGAACTGGGAGGCAAAAAAATCAAGTCCTGCTTCATAAGGTAAAGCATTCAAACATAAAATGAGCTGGCTAGTATCTTCCTCTATTCTCTACTTAAGGGCTTTTATGACCAGAAAGGGAAGCAGGCCAGCATTACGAAGCACAGAATTAAGTCATTCTGCATTATTTCTGTGTATGATATCAACCATCCACATATATAATTGGTAGCTAATGGTGAATTAGTGCTGCTAAGTCTTCTATTTCCCTCAGAAAATTTTCCCTGAGGATCCACTGGAAAGGAGATATTGAAAACTCCTTTTAAATAGCCACTGACTTTCCAATGAAGTAATTGAAAAGGACAAAGCAGAGACAGTGACTTAGAGAACTAACTTCATATCCTAGGAAATGGATTTGTTTTCACATCAAGTGAATTAAGGACTTGATGGTGTCAAGCAATCCTTCCCGGTTTTGCTCAGACCACAACCTCACTACATTTTCTGCCCTTGAGCTGCTCAGCACTGAGGCACAGTGGCTCTGTGTTGAGACACTCTAGCAGGGAAGCTCCAGCATATCACTTTTACCTATAAATATTAGCCATGTACTTTTTTGAATCCCAAGACAGAGGCAGAAGAGGACCAGGGTCAGCAGATGAATTTATAAAAAGAGGGTATCAGCTTAGGCAGGTCTGTTTGTGAGGACTTCCAAACATTCTAGAAGAATTGGGAAGTTTGTCTGGTAAAGCTGCACTTGTGATCATACTAGTTACATGTGCAAAAGAGCAAATTCCTGGTTGAAGAAATGCATACTTGCAATTCATTATAAATACCTCTCTCTTACAATGCAAAAAGAAACCCCAGAGCTGTTATATGCAAATTTCAGTTTCAAAGAACTCACATCCTGGCACAAACTAATCTCTTACAACTATCAACCAGCCCTGCTCAGACAGCTCAGCTATGGGCAGCCCCACAGTAGGGGTATGCCCCCCAAATGCAACTGCCACCAGAGAATAACAAAGCAGATTTTTATCAACATGAGCTATTAAACACTCAGTAGGCTTCATTCATAGCAAGTTGAAGTACTTCGTATCAAACTCTGGAGTGGTTGAGGTAAAAGCATGATGTCTTGAGTGAATTCTTTCACTTGAAAAAACTGGCTTGATGGATGGCTGCTCTCATGATGGTTTGTGCAATCCCACAGCACCTAGAGTTGGCTGTAGACCATGAGAGGCACCTTTCCATTCAATTTTCTTCCTTTTAAATCTGTTATTTTCTACTGTAGGAACCTCTAGTTCCCTCTAAAGAAATCAGTCTTCCAAAGAGTTTGCCTTTTTCATCCAATGCCTGTACTTACTGAAACCATTTTGAGCTGATAGTCTGTAAGAAAACGGATATTATTAATGCTTTATTACTCTCTTATTTTATTGTGTCTTTACAGAAAGAGGACTTCATTTTCTTTATGATTTAATGAAGCCTTTTCTGTTCTTTAAAATTCATACAGGATTAAAAAATACTTTTAGATACCAAGCTCACCCTATGAGGTTCATTTATGGTTGCTCTTCCAGCATTGCTTTTTGAGGGGATCAATTTTACCAGTGCAAATAATTATACAGCAACTGAATTATCAACTATTACCAATTCCCTACTTACTGCCACAATCAGATGCAATATTTAGATTACTTCAGCATACTGAACTAGAGCCATCTAAAGCTACAGATGTAAAAAGCAAGGCTACACTTTAATTTCTGCCCTTAAGTATCTAAAATAAATGAGCTTTCAGTATTGCTTCCTGATCTCCACAGGAAATACACATTCTTCTCTAAATGCAAGAATTGCATTAACTAACAACAGAAACGGGAAGTCTAAGCAGATTGTGTTGTCCCTGCACATACATGTGAAATTTGATACTGGGCACAGGAGGTTACCCTACCCATTAGCCACATGTGTAATCACATTTTTAAAAATCCTGGACTTTAGCCTTGGTCATTTTATTTAGACATTTAAATCTGAAAAAAATAGTCAGCAAAGCTATACCATCACTGGCAGAATAATATCAGCATGAAAATCTGTATTTATATTAAAAACATACATGCATTCAAAGTGTACGTCTCAAAGCTAAATTGCCTTGCAGTCACACAATTAAGCGACTCAAATAAGAAACTTGCTTGATTGGTTTGGTAACTATACAAAGTTATTTTGGGTAATTAAATCTAAATGTGACTGCAAGGAATTTCAGAAAGATCTCAAGACACTGAATGAGCGTTCAGATTCAATATTCTTAAAACACAGTAATGCACACAAGGGTAAAACGATGTTAACTATATATATGTTTATCAATAGATTACTTACTATCCCTAAAGAAAGTAATGAAGGGAGTAATCATGAACAGGTCTATGAAAGTGTTAGTTTGATACTCAGAGGCAGTAAAAAGGCAGATATGTTTGGAATTATTAAAAAGAAAATTAAGTGAAACAGAAGACATGAGGTCTTCCTTGCAGAAATGTCTGCTGCACCTGCATTTTGAGTACTACTCTGTTTCTTATATTCTTCCCTAAGCATCTTATGTATCACCAACCACCATCAGAAACTAGATATTTGAATGTAAGGACCTTTGCTCCAGCACAATTGTTCTTACCCGTGTGTTAATTACTAGTCACCTTTTTCTGCCTACATTTTCAGTGCAGTTATGATTAACAAAGTTAAAACTGAATATTTACTTGTTTTTAAGTCCCTGCATACAGCTGAGCTCTCATAGCAGAAACTACTGAGCACTTATCACTGTTTCTCACAAAATCCGTGTTAGCCAGCATTTCCCATTGCACTTGACTGTCATGTGGAATCCATACCCAGCTCTGCCCAAAATCCCCGCAGCACTGCTAACCTCTCTCTACCCTGCCAACTGCTCTTTTACCACAGCATGTCTTGAGAGTGCATCAAATGCTCTGCCAAATATATCTGGAGGACAAAGATGTTCTGGAGTGGGACCTAATGCTGGTTCAGAAAGAACCCTTTCAAGACAAGTGATCTTCCTGGTTCAAGAATCACCCCTTCATAACAGAAAGAGGTGTCAGAAGAATTAATAAATGATGAAATCCAACTTTACTTTTCAATATCTGCAAGTCTGGCATTTAAGAGGTTGTCTGTAATCCCAAAGTTTAAGAAACCTAATGATTCAAAGAGAACAATCAATTATTGTATAAAGAGCAACAAATTCAATTCAGGATGAAGCAAAGTAGTTTCCCTGCATGGGTACAGCAGCAGAGTAAGCGGTGTTTGCTAAGCACTCCCTCCCAGCTGCTGCATCCTCGCGATACAGTTACAGCATGACGGCAGGGATGTGCCAGTCCTGAGCTGGCATGAGGAGGCAGCAAAGCAGTCATATCATCCCCCTGAGAACTCATATATGGACAAGGAGAGCCCAAGGTAGTGCCCCTGGCCCTCACTGTCTAGCACCAGCAGGAAACACTGTGTTGAAAAGGAGGTCAATAGGGGCACCCAGGTCTTCCTGCAATTATACAGGAACACAGCACTTAAGTTCATTGGTGCTACTGAGAAATCACTCTCCCTGCACAAGAGCAAACAAGTGAAGACAAGTACAGTCTTCATCATGATTTCTGTGGTCTTCAGATCATATTTTAAATATACTCTGTTAAACCACTGCCCTTGGAGACACTACAACTATTCCCAGCTTCCACACACAAGAAGTCCATAGCAAGTCCCCCCAACAAATTGACTCATCTCCTCCTTCCACTGTACTTTTCCTGCCCTGCCTTGAAAGCTGACAGAGAAATATTTCCAGTTCCTTAACCACCTCTGTTCTTTTTCATCTCATACCACACAAAACTTAGGTGCTTACTCCTAAGGACCAGTTATTGGCCCTTCAGATATGAACTAACTATTGGAATTTGCACATTTCAGAGAGAATTTGGGGCAAGTCACTTGAGTTTCTTCTTATTTCTTAAATACAGTTTCTGTATTTAAGAATGTAGTAAGACAGTCCTCTCCATTATGAGAGTACCTGCTACATATCAGTATAAGCAAAAAGTGCATGTCATCTATAAGAGGACTTTTTGGTAACTGTTTTATATTGTTTATAAATGGGCTGCATTGATTTATCTACAGCTTGGTGCACACACCACTGCAGGGACCAGACACCTTCCATTTTTACAACACTTTCCACTACCTTAAAGAACAGTGTCCCACTATGTAAATGCATTTGTAGAAGTTTCACTATTTCCATTACTCATTGACTCTTTGTTCAATGTCCTGCAAGTCCTGAAAGCAGCAGTGACTTCTTAAATAATTCAATTTTCAGAGCAAACCAGGAGCCCAAAACCAGGAGAATACACTTTCAAAACCCATTTGCCTTGATTCCACATTCGCTATACAGAAATAAACTTTCCAATCCAGGAGCTCTGGCAAACAGGTGAAAGTCTAAAAGATTACATTAACAGATATCAATTATTTCTCTTGGTGTCAGTTCTTCCATCTCAGAATTTTCACAAGGACAGCATGACAGTTCTTCCAGCAATGCTGGGATAGGAAAGAGTAAAAGAAATGGAATGTGTTAAAAAAAAGAGATGTCAACATAACACTCAGCGTGTCGATTTTTTTAAATGGCCTCTGGGATAGCATGATCTATAATAGCATGCCTTTCAGGAAAAGTGGAATGGAAAAGGCATATATATTTAAATATTAATAATTTTTTACTGCTCCAAAGCATTAGAAACAGCTCTGCTCACTACACACTAGAGAGCTGACCCCAGCACCAAAGGTACAGACCACCATTATCTTTCTAATGTCAGCAACTTATTGATTTTTGTTCCTTTTATTTGTGCATCAAGGCTCCCAGCCTGTGCATGTACGCATATGTATGTATTTGAGAGTGTGGGGTAAAGACTAGAGATGGAGGATGTGCTCTGGAGATTTTGGTCCATGCCTTTGGACAGAGAAGCTTTTCCCCCACCCTTTTATGCTCCTCTGCTCCTTCACATAGGTGCTGTTGTTTCTACGCTCACCCTGCAGCTGTGAAATGGAGCAAAGCCAGTCTGCAAATGCTGTGCCTCAGCTGAAAGCAAGCAGTGAAGCATGATACAAACTGGGCCTTCCACCCACTCTGGGGCCAAATATGTTGTTTTTACAATGCTTCCAGCCTCAGCTGAACTGAGGTTGAGAGGACAGACTCAGTCCTGATCCTGAAGCTAGTGCAGGATGATGTACAGTGTACACATCAGATCTCAGCTGAAGACTTTTTTAACAAATCCAACCGTGCCAGAACTGTCTACAAAGGCAGGAGAAATGGAAAGGAGAGCTAAACATCCTAACAAAGTAAATTCCCAAGCCTGTATCATTTATTACTCACTAATAGTAATTCTTTCTGTTAAAAAAAAAAAAAAAAAAGAGTGTAGCAATAGTTGTAGTTTCCTGGTATTTTACTGATATATCAAAAAGGTAACAGAAAAGACTTTGCCATGATACTCCTTCCTCCCTGTTAGCATCAGTAACAGACCCTGCATTTTACAGTAAACTCCTTTTTGCAAAGAGGGAACTGGCCTGGAGCCCCAGTGCACGTTTGGAGCTCTGATATGTCCTTACTTCTTGCAAAAGACTAGGACTTTTCCTAAGGGAAACAGCAGAATCACAGTTAAGTCAGTCTAACAGGTATTTTGTCAATCAGCTCAGGCATGCGTGTTGAGAGCTTGTCCAGCTGGAATTGCAAATCAGGGAAAGAATAATGCAAAACTGGAAGAACATGGGAACTGAGATCATCTCAAGGCATTTCTACAAGGGTTCTACTTGTTATGAAAAACCACAGGGAATGCACTCACTGAGTACTGCACTTACAAGGGTCATATGCTGTTTCCTCCAGATAGGTAGATTAGCCTCTACTCCAAACTCCAATCCTGCACTTTCAAAGTCCCTATGGCCTTGTCCCTGCTCTGTTCACAACACCCTTTTCCCAGTGTCACACTATCTGTCTCCCAGGCCCCATCTCTCTCAGCTTCGTTGTCTCAGGTCACACACTGCTGGTCTTGTCTTCTCTCTTGTTCATTCTTCTCAGTTTGGTGACCCTTAGAGGCAAAATGAAGTCTATTTCCACACATCCAGCTCCTATGACACATCTACAGGGCAATCCCACCCTGCACAGTCACAAAATAATTTTCAGTCATTTTATCCCCAGATCCTAGCTACCGCATTTGCATGCAGAGGTTCTTCTTCCCCTCACTTGAGCTCAGCCCCATCTTCCCCATTTCTCCACCCATTGTCTCACAGCTGCCTCCCTGGCCTTATCTTTCTCTTTCACAGTCTATATAGTCTGTTCTCTGATCATGCACTCATGGTGCCTTCTTCTCACAGTTATTTTGCAACAGCGCCTCTACGCAGCCCTCCTAGGCAGGTTTCTAACTTCTCTACCTCCAGCCTCGATTTCCACCTCCTCCAGTATCACAGCTCTCTCTTGCTATGCAGTCACTTGCCTTGTCTCTTATCTAAAGACTGTTCCATTCCCCACAAGAAGCCTCAAAAAGGATAGCACGTACACTCCAGCCACTGCATTTTCAAGGACTTAGTTAGCATACTTGAAACAACAGGTCTGAAGGGAAGAGCATCTTGAATTTTCTGGGCCTCGCTCCCTTACTCCACACTTAATGCTACTGTAGGTATAATCTGTTTTACTTCCATAATTATTCTCAGATCGATGTAAGATTCAAATACGCAGAAGTCTGCAAATAGCACTATGTAAAAGAAAAAAAAAATATTTGGACCAGAAAAGGTATTTAGACAATCATTAGCGCAAAGGAGTAAGGCCTGAGTGTTCCAGATAGCTGGTTTGAGGAATGTCTGAGCATTTGTGTGACAAACATTGTTGCTATTACAGGACATGTGACGTGAATGGGAGCACCAGGGCTCATGTGAGGTCTATCTGCAGCCTCCAGCCTTCCGGGCTTCTCCTCCAGCCAGGACTTGGGAAAGATAAGACGGGATATAAATAGCATGCAGCATGCTGGCAAGCAGAGCTGTGACAAAGTGCTGTGTTGACTGCTGAGTGCCATCCTGAAGGAATCAGCACTTTTTTTGGATGCTACTTCAAATCTTTGGAATAGATTGAAAAGATCAAATGTGCCAAACACACTGATTCCAGTTCAGGGCAAAATCATAAGTACACAAAAATCAGGGGCATGGAAAGAAAACACCCTCTAGAAATAGTGTCTCTTCCTCTCACTTATCTAATCCAATAGGATTTAGCCTAGTACTTAACATACACACTGGTTAGAGAAAACAATCCATCCAGCATTATGTGCCTTCCACAGCATCTGCTGCTCAAATTCAGTGTCCCAGAATACTCCCGAATTAACCACACTGTTTTTGAGCGAGGTCATGGACAAAGGCAAGAGGAAGAAACAAATACAGGCAGGTCGGACAGAAAAATGCATTTCCAGAAATCCAGACTCATCTTTCACTCACCTCAGTGAGATTATATCAGGGATAATTCTACCCAAACCATAGCACGGTGATGACTTTAAAAGACTGTGCCATTTGGCAGGAGAAATAGGGAAGGGTCTAACAGGAGTGGTGCTTGGAGCACGTACAAGCCCAGAAAGGCTTCCCTGACTTTTTCCTGTTAGAACATGGAAAGCATAGATATTAATTCAGCCAAGCTTCTAGGGAAGGGATAGTTTGGTCTTATTTTCAGCTCTAATTCATGTTTACCTAGCTCTTGCCAAAATCGGCCTAAGTACAACCAAAATGACTTCTCCAGCCACTTTGCCCTCCTATGTACACAACAATATCATGTACTTTTCTGTGCTCCCAAGAATGACTTCACTGGATGTTAAACATGCCAAAATATTTCTGTTATTATACACCTCTATCAGACCACAAAATAAAGACAGTATGTGATGACAAACCCAGGAAGACAGGCTTCAAAACGTCATTTATAGTGATCTAGATAAACCAAATTATGGTCTTATCCAAATTTCTTACGCAGGTCTAGCTCCAAAGGACACAGCCTGAGACTTAAGACACTAAATGCTGCTGCTGTAGTCTTTGAAGTAGATCTCAGCAGGAACACAGCCCCTGCTGCACCCAGCTACACAATCCTTTCAAGCACAGTAGAAAGGAACGGAGTCTAAAACTTCCTCCTTTCCTAGGTCTGAAATTGATAAACATTTGCCAAAATGTTTGCATCTCAGTATTATTCAGAGGTCACAATGTTGAATGTAAGCTCTACTGCTTGCGGCTCTGGAAGACACAGGAGAGAAGTAATCATCCTCTCCTGCCACACTATGAACAGCAGGGACAGAAAGCATTTTTCTCTCAATTTCTGTTTTTTCCTGTAGAGCAGCAGGAGGCTCTGAAGGAACACCAACAGTGCAGTGCAAAATCTTCTTTTCCTCCTGATCACAGTAGGAACAAACCCAACCATACACAAAACAGAGAACTTGCTTGTATGGTCCCTCTGTAAAGTGAGAAAGACAAGCAGGATGACAGGATTTTAACTGGATCCAGGGGCAGCACACTCCTAACTCAATCACTGTCTTGCTGTGCAACTATGGGCAAGTCACTTCACTTCCGTGTCTCTAGGCAAGTGGTCAATATTGCAACCCTCAAGTCCTTTACCAGGCTATGCTGGTAATAAACTGATAAATGCCCGATGGAGAGAAGAAATTAACTTCACTTTGAATTTCTGTAGAGGCCAGTTGATTATTATGGTCCAAATAGAGTAAGGTGCTAATTAACCTAATGAGAGGCTCACTGCATGAAGATTCAGGCTCAGAAGCTTCCATCTGTAGATGCACTTTGCCTGATTTGCATACTGTAACTCACTGGATATTTTTACCTCACTAGAATTCATTCTCCTCCTTTTCTGTCAGCTTGACTCAATCTCACAGAGCAAAATAATTGGCCTTTACCAGAGCAGGCATCCAGAAATATCATCATTGAAAGGTATACTGTCCAGCATTCAGATTTGTTATTCTATTCCTCTGCCTACATTTGTGATTTTTCTGTTAAAACACCAGAAAACAATCACACACTGACAGAGCAGATTCAAAAAGGGTGGCAAAACCTTCTGCCCAACTTCCAATAAACCCAATGGGTTTGAGGGTTGGAATTTTCTTTCTCCTTAAATACAAAACCTCTTAGTCTTTATCTCATTGGCTTGATATTCCACCTGCTGTAAATAGCTCCTTTTGGGCTAAGGAAAGTATTCTTTACATAAACCTAGCCTGAAGCAGACATGACTATGGCAATTTTTAGAAGTACTTCTACAGCAACTGAATATCCTGGGTGAGTGAAGCTCACACTGGCACATGAATCAAGCTGAATAGTTATAGTTCACATTAATTTGCTAAGAAAAAGGGGCACCACGTACTTGATATGGAACCCATAATAAAACACAAACTCTTAGTTGTCAAGGGCATACCTTGCTTTTGAATTATTTGGCAATCCTGGGAGATTTGCATTCTTATTTTTAAAATGTTTTCCTTCCTCAATTTGTCATACAAGGCATTGACAAAGAAGAAACCATAGGAGTAATTTAGCAGTATAATACACCAATGCCCTTGCTGTGTTATCTATGGGGACTGAATTTAGGACCTATATAGGCATCAGACTGGGATAGGAAAAGGGAAGATGGAGGTGGAAGGAGCAGAGGGCAAAGAGGAGGGAGAAAACACAGAGAAGAGGTGGGGTGGAAACAAACCACCAACACTTCTACAATCTCCTTACCCTTTGGTTTTAGATCTGGTTGAGCAGCTTTGACTTTCACTAATTAAGAAATGGAGCAAGTAACCAACCCACTCCTAAAAACAGCTACAATCAATTCAGCCACCTGACTGTGTTTGGGATAGAAAAGCTGAAGTGTAAATGACCACTACACTACAGCAGTCCTCCCCTACTGAAATGACTGTGAGACTTTGTACGACTTTGAATTATTACTCCACCTTCTGCAAACATAGCAAAAACACCTCATATAGATCGGAAGGCATAACACAAACACTGTTAACATCTACATAAACACACATCAGTAAAATTCCCTAAGTGCATGTACATGATCCCTATTAACACAGCATTTAACAGTTTCCCAGCATTATAATGCATTTATCCTTTCAACTTCCCAGTGAAGAAGCAGAGAGAAGCTAAGTGACTTGTTCAAGCACACAAAGAAAGCGTGGAGAAGAATGAGGAATGGATCCAACCTAGACAAACCCAAACTTCAGATACAGAGCTCTGTGCACAGAGCATGCTCTGCTTGTGCCACTGAGCCAAACTACATGCTGGACCATCAATGCAAAAAGAAAAGTCATGATGAAAATCATAAGGAAGCATCACGCAACAACCTAGGTCTTGGGCAAAACCAAAATTTCTTTCCATGGCTCTCCTCTGACTGCTTGTTGCTTGCTAACAAGCTCCAGTGATTTCAGCAAGGCTCAGGCTTACCCCAAGTGCTCATAATGAAAGATCAAGGAACTAGCTGAACCAACTCTATTCACTGTTGAATTCAGTTATGAGGAATGGCTTATTTTCCTGCTGCTAAGACAAAACTCCCAGATATAATGAAAAATCAATTATAAGAATTGTGTCACCTTTTGGCTGTTCCCATCTTCCTGTTATTTAGATTACTTATCTAAATGATCAGAAATAAGACCCAGCCAGGTAATCATGCTTTATAATGGTAGATTAATTTGACTTTTTAGTTGCTGCAAGATTAAAAAAGGATTTCCAAATTAAAGTACACAATCATGAGCCAAATGAGCAACACATGATGTGACTCCCCCAGAAGCATGTAACACAAGGAGTCAGTTGCAATGCAAGCACCAGAAACCAGTTCAATACTGTGTCCCCTGTGAGCTGTACAGTAAGAGCAAGCTTTCTGGTAGAATACAGAGTTGGCCCTGAAGCCACACCTCAGGAGCTGTCTTATTTGTCTTTTGACTTACAAAATAATCAACTATTTCTATGCGGCATTCATGAGAAAATTTCCCCTTCAGCAACCTGATGATGGACCCAAATTGTTTTCTAAATGGTGATAGAAGTAAAAATTAAACACAAGCAACTTATTAAATTATTTAAAGTAAAAATGCTTGCAATAAACAGCAAGCCAGTAACCTGAAACTCTAATATCTTATAATATCCAAGACTTACAGCACACATTTTCACCCCACCTGATTAGGTGACCCTGACATAAGAAGCTTGTGCACAGGTTAGGACCTGAGTTTGCAGAATCAGCATAATTGACTACAGAGGGGTAAGAAATCATTGATGCTTAAGTAATAGTAAAATCCAGCCTTCCTCATGTGGAGAGCTATCAGTTTCTGCACCTGCTACTTACTGAACCTAGCTTCCCTCCTCAGAGCACTTGTAAATCTACAGGTAAGTAATAAAAGCAAAGAGCTCCCACAGAACATCTCCTTTAAGTTCTGCACCAGCACTGCCTGCTCAGTGGTATTCAGGATGGCTTGAACCACCTCTAGTCAGACTCACTAGTTTTCTCTCTCAATTACCCTGCTTATGTCATCTTGTTTTACAGATTGTCCGCTCCTGGAAGCTGAGACTCTATTCTGCCTCTGTGCAACACACAAGGTTGTCATATAACATAATAAAGAACACACAGGTAAGAAGTCGTCCAAGTGCCATGTGCCAAACCTACAGCCTATAGTCCCTTAGCTGTGGGTTCACAGAAGCCCCTATATATCCTCTTCTAGTCTGCTCCTAAACTCATGCTCTGGACTTCTGCTGTACTTAAGAACATAACATCTGATCATGCTTAGTTACCAAGACTGACCTAGTAAAGTCTGTTGTCTAGCCAGTAAGTGCACAAAACCAGCTCTAATGCTGCTCTGAGATAAGTAAGCAGAAATGGACCAGCTGACGCAAGGGAAAGACATGGGTGGTTTGGATCACATAGTAATATGGAGTTCAATGAAACTAGACTTTACCTGGCTTACCAGCATTTAGTTCTCCAGCTGGCTACTGGCAAATCTAGCAAGAGTCTGCAGTGAAGTAGTTTCATGCACTGCCAACTTTCTGGTCCCCCACTGGTGTGATAAAACTAGAGCAGAAACAGCTGAAGTGTTAAGTAAAAGAGTAGGAGGTGGATAAAGGCAAGGGAGGAGTAAGAAAGTGCAAAGAGTAAAGATAGAGAAGACAAGAGAGAAGGGAAGGATGTGTCTGTAAACCAAACAGTGAAAGGGGTCCTGTGGTCGGTTAATTCACAAAGACATTGGGATTAGCCAATGCCAAGAGATTTAAAGGAAAGGAACAGGAAGGGTTGGGAAAATAAGATTCAATATAAGTACTGCCCTAACATTAAAAAACATACCGTATGAGTAAAAGGCAAATGAAAGCAGGGTCACAGCAACAAGGAGAAGATCAGCTCCTTAACTCCTGTGGGTAGTGACATTATGCTTTATATTTCTAACCATATTTCTTAAGGAAACAGGACTTCTTATACATGTCACATTCCTGTCCACTTGGCCCCCAATAACTTTGGAACTTTGCAGCTTACTGAAGCCATGCTCACCAGAAATGCGAAGCTTCAAAACACCTCAATACCTTTGCAGACAGGCAGCCAGAAGGGGAGAGAAATCCCAACATGCTCACCTTGTATTCAGCATCAGGGAACCCATCTTGCAAACTAGACTCCATTTGCAGCCACTTCCAAAGTTCCTGGCTCTTATTCACTCATGACTGTAAGCAATTCTTGAATGCCCCTAACCACTAAAGAGAATGCAACTAAGCACCTGAATTTCTGGGGTGAGTTGGTGGTTTTTTGAGAAACTCCTCAGAGTATGGCACAACTTAACATTTGTTACACCTCATTTAGACCCCCATCTCACAAACTGCTCCTGGTGGCAGAATAGCTACGAGCAGGTGGCTAGAGCAGCTGCCTGTGCAGAGAAGACTGTCAGAGGAGCACCTCCTTGCCCTTTGCACTTCAGTTTCTTCATACAGTTAAAAACCTCTCAAAATAATGAGGTTTCCTTTGTCAAGTAATAACTTCTGGGGAAAACAATACTGCAGAAATATTGACTGCATGCACAAACAGCCCTTCAAATGTACTTGAAAGCACTGCATCATTTCCAGCACTTATCAAACATTCATACAGATTAGCAACACACCAGAGTATTTCTACATTTTGAACTGTCGTTATAGCTAGTTCAAAGTTATCTTTCATGTAAACTTCGATACAGAGTGAAGTATCAGGCATAACCTTTCCAACTGGGAGTCTTTTATCCTCTGTACCGCTTCCTCTGAAATTCCATCTCTTCTTATTACAGCTGCCTGAAAACAACCTGGGTACAAATCATATTAATAAACTACTAATCTGCTTTAATTGAAGTATTTTCCAAGCACACATAATAAGGTAATGAGAAACATCCTAAAGGCAATTTACAAAAGAGCAGTAAAGCTGACATAAACCTCATATGTGGTTTATTTTACCACGTATTTTTATACACACAAAAATCTTATATTTATTAATGTAACACATTGTCATATGTGACAATCATAATTGCTTGGTGAGGCATAAGGAAAAACACACACCTGTGGGGTCTGCAGTTCCCTACAGGCTCACAACCTTGCTACCATATGCTCAGACACTACAAAAGTACCAGGACAAACAGGTTGGACTGACATTTTCAGTTTAGCTGTGCTTTGGAGAGTATAACTTGAATATAAACAGAATTGCTCTTGGTTTAACAGGAAACAGAACTTCATACTATTGGTGTGTGTGCTCAGATCAATTCTACTTATGCGGCTTTGGAGGTGTCCCTGGCAAAGGAACCCATGCAAACAGGGAATGGGTCGTGAGAAGTCAGATATCAGGCAGGAGAGTCCTCTGAGTACAAGATGGCAGAGGCAGAACTTAGGGAATGTGATATTTCTCCCCACCCACCACATGGCAATTGACTTCAGTCTGCCAGACAGAGAGGAATGTAAGGGCGGGGTGGGGAGGAATCAAAATAAGCTAGTACATCACATGCTAATATTCTGTGCTCACTTGTGACCACCCTTCTCCAAAATTCTGTTTTACCAAGAGACCCACTTTGTCAGAGAAAGTCTTAAATACTTCCTCTATAAGCAAAGAGCTGTTCCACACAACATCAGTTTCCCAAAGCCACCTCTTTAAAGCCTCTGTGCACTAATGAACAGATTCTCCCCCTCTCTCCTCCTGGGCTCCAGCTAACAAAGGCCTACAGTTCTGCTTTGAGAGCAGAGGGAAAATTCTCTTGGCTTGAAAATCCAATTTCATTCCCAACACAGATATTTCTTTTTAATCTACACATTTCTGCTCTCCTGTGCCAGTCACTCACTTCCTACAGCCTCCCTGATCCTACTGTCGGTAGCCCAAAGTCCAAAAATATAGCTAGTCTCAGGCAAACACGAGACAGTTTGATTATAAATGGATTATAAATTTTGCATATCAAAAAAGAGCTTTTTCTTGCAAAAATTAAGCAAAACCCAAGGGATTACTCTGAAAGAGAATTTTTTGAGTCTTAGAGGGATACACTTTATCACAGCTAGCTTCCCTTGACATTGCTAGAGGCACTATGGAAGGCCTTTCACCTCTTTATTTGCCATTCTCATATCTTAAATTGAAAGGTGATAATGAATCTTTAACAAACACCACATTTATGCTTCCTCTTTCCAAAATACAAATTATTCAGTTAAAGTGGGAAAACCAAGTGCAAGAAATCCAAAGCAGTTTTAAATAACCAGGAAAGTTATTCTTTCCTATTTCATGTATGCCACCTTGCTCCTGATTCTTTGTAGTAGTCATTTCACTTGTACCATGCTCCTTA
This sequence comes from Phalacrocorax aristotelis, assembly GCF_949628215.1. Lineage (NCBI taxonomy): Eukaryota > Metazoa > Chordata > Aves > Suliformes > Phalacrocoracidae > Phalacrocorax > Phalacrocorax aristotelis. The sequence continues at coordinate 35,103,871 of NC_134282.1, forward strand.
GTCTTCCAGTCGACAAAAGAGTTGAATTCAATATAGCAAGTATTACATTTAAATACTTTAAAGTACTAAATATAAATCGGAAATCTCCCATTGATACCTGACACTGGTTTCAGAAGAACATACGCCCTCCTTTAATTGGAGCAACATAGCTAAGTTTTGAAATACTTGGCATACTTTACAAATAAGATAGTCTTAGAACTTGCCATATGTGATTAGACAGAAGGGAGTCTAGAGACACAGTGTCCTTGAATAGAATAAATAAGGGAAATGTACTAGAATAAGCTAGTTTAGTATCAGTAAGAATTGTGTAACCAAGCCAAAAATGAACTGAGCATGCCCAGAGACTGAGTTCAACCAGCAGACACAGTGAGGAAGACTAGCGAGACCACCAGAGGACCCTGGAAGACCACCAATGAACACGAATGCACATATGTTAAGGACATTTGCATACATTAATGAATTCCAAGAATAGTATGAATATGGTAGTTATTTCCTAGAAATTTAATGAATATGTATATTTTGGTTGCATATAACCCCTGTAGTAGAGCAACTCGGTGTGCACACTAGGTGGAATGATCTCCAGTGCGCTCAGCACCACAGTAAAGAATGTCTGCTTTCTAAAACTACAAATTGAGTTTTAGAGGGTTCTTATATTTGCTGACTTACGGTATCACCCCTACTTTAAAACCCCAGGTATTTTTTTTTTGTCCACACATTTTTCACCTACTTTTATACAAAGCAGAAGTAAATCCACCTTAGGATGCTGTTGCACTAGAGACATATTCAGAAAGGACCTGACCAGCAGGTACTACTCATGCCCAGACAAGTTATTTATACTGATTAATAAACAGCAGCCACTTCTCTAATGGAGCATGATCTCTTTAGCAAAATGGGAAGTTTTGCAATAGATATCTGATTCAGTCAAAAACATGTTTGCTTTTTACTGAGAAACAGAAAGCAACTTCTTTCATTTTTTCCTTCAAATTTCAAAATCCAGTTTCACTAGGGAAAAAATGCATTGATGTTTTGTCATGACAAAAAAAAACAAAAAACAAAAAAAACCCCAATCAAATAGTTTCCACCACCAGCACACACTTCCATCTGCTTTACACACCTCCTTAATACTACCCTGACAAGCAGAGACTTACAGCATGGCTTTTGGGATCTTTATCCCTCCGCCCCATGGGCCTGTGGAATGAGCATTTACCATCATGGGATGCAGCTGTGCAGAGCAGCCTCTCTCCCTTCCCTCCATGTAAATGAGAACTGAAAAGCCTGCACATCACATCCATCAGTCAATGTGTTGAAACTCACTGCACCTCATCGCTAATTAAGGAAGATTTGTTTTCTCCCCTCTCCAATACCACAAAAAGGAGAAGATAGCTAGTGTTAAATCAACAGTACAGCACTATCATTTTGTATGGTATGTATGTCTTTACTGACGTAACAGTATTCTTTAGGGGATGCTTAAAATTCCAGTATGTAAAATGGTTTAGAAAATTCAGATTAAGCTGTCTTTTGCTCCGTTTTCTTTTTAAAACATTTATGTTAAAGCCATTTTCAACTCTTTGTCCTGACACGTTTAGCACTTTATAAAGAAATCAAGCACTATAAGCTCTCTGGGAAGTTTCTCCCCCTTTCTCAGCCAGTGTAACTGATCCCTGGAGAAACTGATTTCCAACACCTTGATTTCCAACCCCTTTCATCTCATATTCTAAGACGGCTTTAGGTCTGTGTTTCAATGACAGCAGCCCAAGCACATCATCTTCTAAAAGCACACGGATCAAAGGAACTCAGGTCAGCAGAAGAGCTGGGAGGATGTGTGTGGTCCTTTAGACAAAACTCACAGCTCTAATGACAGAGGATTCACCTTTCTCTCAGATGCTCACATGCAGCAGTGTTCTTCAGGTGAAAAACCACCTCTCACTGACAGTTGTTATGAAAATTAATTGCATTTAGAATTAACTAAAACCTCAACAAAATGGTATTCAGACAGAAAAAATAGTCATGTAAATCGTAACAAGTCAGGGCATGTCTGTATGACACAAAGTAGGGGTACACAGAAATACCCAACCTAGCTCAATTTCAAATGACTGCACATGCTTCAAGCCAGGCAGGTCTCCTGCTCTCAGTATCAGAAAGTGGCAATTTAAAGTAGAGTAATTAGAAAGAGAGGAATATGAATATTTTAAAAGCTCTGGGAAAGCAAAGCAATGGCAATCAGAGACTGGAAGCATTCCACCCCAGAATATCTCCAGTTCAGTGATTGCAAAGTTTACAACCTATACAAAATCAAAGCGTTTTGTTTGGAATGGTGACAAAACAAAATATTTTTTAGAATTTTCAGCAAGAAAAATCCTCAGCAAATCAGTTCAGTGTTATTCTGGCCTGATCTGTCTGGTTTTGTGCCAATCCCCTAAATCAATTACTCCTACTGCCTCAAATGGGACTGTACCAAGAAAATCACAGACACGGTTCCAGCCTAGTCAAAATGCGACTGCTTTTGTTCTCTTGCATGCTGGCACACTTCACACTGCCACAGATGGAAGTGTAGATTGCACTGGGTAGAACTCAAAATAGATTTTTGGCTATCCAAGACATAGTAGTCTCTGGAGACTCTCAGTTACATGTAAGAAACTGTAAGGTTCCAGTTGAATTCTAAAAATACACTTTCTTTCCTGACAAGCAAATGTATTGTATGTTTATATTTAGCTCATGCTCACATTCAGAGGGACTGCTGCTGTATTTTATGTGACAACAGGGAAACTATTGTGTTTGACCACGCACTGGGATAGACATGTCACAAAACCAATTTGACAGAGGTTTAATGGACAACTAGAGATGAATCTCATACACATACACAAGTTAACTATTCAGGATAAAAAAACCAGGTCATGTACTAAGCTGTTCACATACTAACTACTTTATTAGTTACCTTATATGTACTACTTACCAAGCAAATAAATGACCCAGTGAGTCAGATCTATTGCTTGCTGAATCAAATGTATTATCTACTGAATCAGATACATCATCTCGTCAAACAGAAACATAGTTTCTTAAACTAGAGGCAATATTGCCTTATATGTCATGTAACGTGATGACTACATTTATGCTAGCTGAAGACAATATCCCAGGACACAAAGGCTGCACTATAAGCCAGTAACTGAAAGAACAAAGATGATGCTTTAATAAACAAGCAAAGATCAAATAAAATTCAGAAGGAAGTAATCCATTGAACCTGTATTGAGACCACCACCCACCACTGTGGACACAAGAGCTGCAAGCACCTTGACACATCACACAAAGAGCTTAAAGAATTATTTATGGATTTATGGTCTGGAAAAAGAACCTGCTTTATTAATGAGACACCAAGAAACCTAATCTATTTTGCTCATCCAAAAGAAAGCTAAGAGTCACAGACTTACCTAATAGGGGAGATTTCAGCATGGAAATGGATCTTTGACAAGGACAATGATAGACAGTGGTTGAAACTTAGAAATAATGTACAAACTTTTAACAATGTAATTAACCATCAGAACCCTGCTACTTAAAGATATGGTTATTCTTCACCATCTGAAGCCTTAAGAAGTTAAAAACTGTGGAAATTTAAAAGTGTGGAAGCTAAAAAACTATGTTCTAGATTAACCTTAAGTTATGTGTGAGAGGTAAGAATCCTGTGATCTATAGTAGGGAGGATCCTATATGATGCATTCTGGTTTTAGAGTCTACGTATCTACAGATGTCACACAGGTAAATAATTGTTAAATTTCTATGAAGTGAATCTTCCTGTGCCTACATTAAGACATACAGGAACCAAGAACATACCTCATTCCATCTGCTGTATATTAACATACTGAACCTTACAGCAAACAGCATGCAGTGGGTAGTAAACCTGTTACCTATTTGTTGGAAGACAATTCTGAAACTAGACACAGCCTTCTGCTAGGATTGAGAAACAAGTCAAAGAAGCTCACCTCTCAAATACTGGGAAGGACTGGATTTGATATAAATCCATCCCATTCTCTAAGGAAGCAGCACAGATATGTGACTGAATTTTTGAGAACTGAGAACTAATCCTCATCACTGATTTCCTACACAATTGGCCTAAATTTCATTCTCTTATTTTACTTGGTTTCCTGATCTATAAAATAGGACTAGTGGTACTTCAAGTGCCTAGCAAAGTACGTTGGTATCTGTGACCCAAACCTGCTGTATTAGTATTAAACAGGGAATCATCATCTCAGGTAGAAGGAAAAGCCTTAGAGTGAAAGCTGCTGTGCTGACTAATAGAGCCAAGGCCGGTGGGTATCATTAGCTCTAAACTGGATGATGAAAGGTGGAGGCTGGAGCCTCGCAACAAGATCCCTGAAACAGCCATCCTGGGCTTAAACAGCTCTGCTTTTCAGGACTAAAAAGCCTAATCAAAGCATGTTGTTACTTACTCAGCCTGCACAAGGCAATGACTGGCAGCAAGGAGGAGGTGGCCTGTTCCCAAACACATATGGCTGTTTTTTAATCCAGCTTAAGCATAACATCCATCATCCTACAGCACTTTTAAAAGCTAACAGTGCTGTTATTTTATATAGCAGAGCAAAGCCAGTAACCAGACATGCATGCAAAATGTACTAAACACAAGGAACAGATACATAATATTAAAAAAAAAAAAAAAAGAAAGAAAAAGTATGCCCTGCTCCAAATCCATCTACAACCTGGAAAATATCCTAGACTGGAGAGATACTGCACAGCTAGTGGAAAAAGTTGCCTTCCTGGCAGGCCTCTAGCAGTGATCAACAGAGAAGGGCACAGCTGTAGGGCAGAGCTCTCAGCAGTACACCAAGGAAACAGCATCCTATGCTTTCAGTCTGGAGTTTCAGAAGCAGTGATCTGAACTTTGTGTGTTTTCTCAGGGCCACACTAAGCTGATTGACACTAAAACCCAGTTCCAGCATCCTTTCTCTGGATACACACAGCACCTGTGCAGCAGTGTAGGCACAAAGGACCATGCTAACCATCCACTGGGTAAAAACACAGATACAATAAGGTGCACACGGAAGGTAAAGATAAGGTCACAGATGCTGCTGGATAGAGCTCCTCCAGTGAGCTCTCTGTGCAGCTTAGGGACACTACACTGCCCTGAAAATGGAGATTAAGTGGGAGTCTCATGGCTATTGCCATCAGCACAGGCCTGGCAGGTTAAGGAACTACAAATAACCCCCGAAAGTCCATTGTATCAATCCAGGCTGTCACAGTGCCTTGCTGCTGGAGAGGAGGACCTTGCCTGTTGTTCAGCATCAGATGAACTACATCAGAACTACAACCACCCCCCAAAAAATGTCAATAATTTCTGTGGGTCCTTGCTTGGAAAAAGAAACAGCTCCTGAGTTCTCCTAAGCACAACTGCCACAAAGGATAATAAACCCCAGAAGTGGTTACAAAACTGAGGCCCTCATAACGATTTCCTTTCAGTCATAACTGATTATATCCACACAACAGAATCCCAAGGCATCACTAATGATAGTAGACTGTCAGTATGCGAGATGCTATGAGACTTTGTGAATTAAACCCCATTATTGTCCTAAATTATAGATAAATTCCTCCCTTTCCTTGGTGATATGCAACATATTTTTTCCTCAGGGCAGTTAGATGATGTCAGCGCAAATTACTGCTTTCCACACAGTGCAGATGATGGAACTGGAGGCATTAAAGAAGCTTACAAAACACAAATTTGAAGAGACAGAAGGAACTGCTTCCTTTGACTTGGAAATAACAAATTTTGCTGTGGCATGCTGGATAAGGCAAAAGAAAAAAAACCTTAATTTGGGACATTGATGGAACTTCAAAAGCTTCACTTACTTAAAAATCAAAATTCAAGTTTGGATTCTTGCTCTAAATTACAAAAAAAAACCCAACAGAAGTACCTGTCTTACGATGCTCATATCCCTCCATTAAATATATGCTGATGTGTAATACTGAGATAATAGGTTATTGTCTAGCAAACTAGAGAGCTCTATTTTCAGCTTGGAAAAAAAATTTTATTTAGAGTATTTTTCCAGATGGTTTCCTATTCTTTTAGTTTTTCCTAGTAGACCGAAGTTGAAGGAAGGTCAGAGGAAATGCTAGTGGTTACATGTTTGAGAAAGGTTCACAAGTTCTATACAAGTCAAGGCTTGCAGGAGGTAGTAATATCTTTTACTAGATCAAGTGATATAATCAGAAAAAAAGACCAGGTTGTCAGGCATATGGTTCTATAATTTTTTTTGTCACTTGATATACATATACTTAATTTGCAAATCCAAGAACAAGGAATTACTTCGTTATCCTGCATAATTTTCATTTATTATCATTTTATTATTGCAATGTGTGCACTAGAAGTCAAGCTCTTGGTTGCCATCTGCTGTTTCTTTGTTTACATGTCACCATTTATATTAGCAAGGTCATGACAAGGAGTCTTAAAGAATTGTTATGAACAGCCACAAATGCTGCTTTCACATACAACCTGCCAGAGACAGTTGACCAAAAAATTCTGGAAGGCATTGTTACTGAAATGCTGTGCAGCTATTCATACAGAGATTATACGATGCCCTCTCAAACCCAAATGCAGAGCAGCAGTAGGAAGGCTAGGTTTAGTAGCAGCAGATCCACTAGACTCGCTACGGATCATTGTGTGACTACAGCATTGGTATGAAAGCCTTTCTAAGTCTGTTTTTCTTGTTGCTGGTTCTGTGCTTGACATCATGGTGACTGGCAGCACTCCCTGCTGTCAATCACTCCTGTCCTGTACCTTGATGTGGACATGACTAGAAAAAGATACCACTTAGTCTTTCACTTCAGCCCTGGCACCACTACCTTCCCCACCCGAGACAGGGTTCCCATCTCCCAGCTATCTGCTCTGGTATCAGACCCCTGGGCTCCAAGTCTCCCAGTGCCTGCTACTTCCCAAGCTAAGCAGGTATAAAAACCCCAGATTAAAACTATTAAGTTTGGAGCCTCTTTCTAGGCAAAAAAAATAAGGTTGTGCCTGTGTCTACCTGCAAGACCTTTTCCTCCAGTGTTTTCAGTTCCATTCCTCTCTGCACCACAGCAGGAACAGATCTGACTTGTACCCAAACTCCTTTTAATTGACTTTGATGGAAATCACTCCTATTGAAGATTTTATGCTTATTGCACTCCCATATTTACAGAACCACTTGCCCTGTGCATCTGTCCTGGATGCATTTCTTACATTTAACATGTTTAATTTTTAAAGAGTTTAGAGAGATCACATACATCCACCTCATATATTAAATACTTTCCAAGCAAGAGCCAGCTTTGTCAGGGCCTCTGACATCAAAATCACAGTAAGTATTCAGCTCTGTTCAACCAAAAATAGGGCCAAAGAGCTTCTACTTTGAATTTCCATGCTTCTGCAGACAACTGTACTGGGGTTGCCCATTTGATTCTACTCAGAACAAATCCACTGCCTCCACTTTCACAGTTTTGGCATCTGCCAGGAAGCAGAAACAGCAGCCATTTCTGCTCTCTTATGTAAGTCCATGTAGACTTTATATTTGTTCTCACTACTCTGTGTAACCACCAGAAGGTTACAGGAACCCAAAGAACTCAGAACACAGGAGGGTCTTACAGGAGAGCCATTATACTGGGCCTTCTGCTGGGCTAAAGCTGACTCCAAAGAGGGATCCAGCTCTCACTGACAGCAGCCATAACAAAGCCAACCTCTAGCAAAACTCTGTTAAACCTGAAGCTGGATTTTATTTTCCATTATGTCCCTGCAGAACAACTAAAATAAAAAGGAATCTCACTAACTACCTTCTACGCTGCACTGAAAGTCTATGTACTTTAAAATTGCAGAAGTCTGAAAACTAAAAGTTGGAACTCCAACCGGTCCCCAACTCCTTAATAAGCTTCTGCCAACCCTTAATGTGATTTTAATGATCCTCACTTTGAGGTAGTGACAATGCAGATTATTGTTCAAGATGTATTGATCACTCTAGCCACATCTGAATCTTTGTCTTTAAGGAGAAGGAAAAAAAAAGGGGGGGGGGGGGGATTACAAAGTTAAAAGGATGTTAATGATTATTAGTCCGATGAAGCAGTATTGCCAGGTTAGCTTCATGACAGACAAAACCAGTATCCATTCCATTTGCTTGTTAAAGAACAAACAAAAGCCTCTTTGGTAGTAGAAGCATAAGTGTGAAAGCCACAGTAATACAGGGCTTGCTTGTGTTTTCATGATTCTTTTTCATTCGTTGCCATCCAAACCCCTTACAAACATTAGTTAATTCTTTGCAAATCCTTATCTTTGCATTATACCTGAGTACTTATCTAAGCACAGTCCTAGAGACTCATGTTAGAGCTGAGAACAGAGCTCGTGTCTTTTTGTCTCTCAGTCTCGCATCCTAAAGCCCTCTTTTTTCCTGCACTTTTCAAAATTGCTTATTTTGAAATGCAGCAGTTCCAGATAAAAAGGTCAATCTCAAACAGTACACTTGTCATTCATTCTTCTCCTACTCCTCCATTTGAAGGGATGTACAGATACAGACATTCTGATTTCCTCCATCATGGGTGTGAGAAAACCTTTGGACAAACAGGTTTGGGTTTTTTTATTTCCTGGCACACAAGTGATCTCAATAACAGCAGAATAACCCTCACATTCCAGTGCTCCATCCTAAAAGCCCCAGTGTACAAAACAGCCATTACTATCCTGACATGGGCCCAACACAGTGAAAGCAAGGAAGAAGGTAGCAGTGTGCAGGTCTGCCTCAGTGAAGAAGGGTGTTGGTTAGAAATCAAGCAAAACTCTTCACAACTTTGCAATGACATGTGCTCTGCACCACAGCACTTCTGGGTTTTCCAGATGACCATGTATGTACCAGGAACTTACCTATTGCTATTAGCATCTTGCAGTATATAGAGGCATCTTGAGAAGCAAAATCATTTTACTGCCAAAAATACAGTGATCCGTCTAATACAACTCTGCTTGATACAAAATTTGCCAGCCTTATAGATAAACCTCACATCACAGTACAGTATGAGCATGATCTGCAGGTCTGGCCCTGCAACATTAAAACCCAGACACAGCTTGAAAATATAATGTGTGATTTATTCATAGCATCTACTTTTAGTAGACAGTAGAGCTTTTCTCAAGAGCTTACCAATTACTGCAGAAAACACAGTACTACAGTAAAACGACTACTGTAAACAGTATTACAACTTCAATCTGCATAGTTGAATGTGTATTTGCCTTAGCACATGCCGCTTACTCTTTATTGTCTTTACTCTTGGTATAGTTATGTTTTATGCCACATGAATGTACTAAGCTTTATAGTTTTTGGCATCCATAGTAAACGGTTGTTTACTGTAGAATTTCACTATAGGACATTCCAGATATTTCAGTAGAATGGTATAAATACCAAAAAAGCTGGAAATAAATCCTTACTAACTGACTCTCAGATTCAGTTTGATAAAGCAGAATAAAGTGACTAGGACTAAAAGGGGCAATTCGACTGAATCTAGAAAACATATTGTAAATACTAAAAACTTATACCTGGACCTTTACCACAGGATGTAACACACACTGCTGTTACACCAAAATTGGAAACCGGGCAACAATTACAGCGATTTGGCAGGCAAGGAAGCACAGGTTCTTAGTCAGAATAATGTGGCAAGGTAGATAAATGTAAGAAATAGAGCTTCCTACCCCTGGAATTTACATTTAGAGTTTTTACTTCAAAAAGTAAGAATACACAAAAATGCTTACACTGCATATAGGAACACACTGATATTGGTGAAGATGTGTTCTTAAATATGCACATATTTAGCCCCTTTTATTAATTTCATACAAAATGCAGGCATTGCAAGAATGGCTATGGCTTTATGTACAATGTTTTCAAAGAACAGATGACTTTTTGCCAGTCATATATTAGGCAGTCATCAGGTTGCTCTGCAACGAATCTCAAAGCATGTAAGAGGAAGTGAAAGAGACTGATAAAAATAAAAGCATCAGCTCCAAAATCTCATAACCACCTCCAGCTGCTGCTTCTGCAGTGCTTTGGAGAACTCTCTGGACTTGTTACACTTGTGTCCTTTGGAGGTTAAAGACAATGATGATGATCAGTGAGTGTTAGAGGCTTTAATATTACTGCCTTAAATATTCTACAAACATAACCCACCTGCTAGCTCAAAAAGCACATGGCGACAACTTTCAAAAATTAACCAGAAAAGGAAAGCATTACTTTTACAGAGTGACTTTGTCTGTCACCAGACATATTCCAGAGCAGAAAGGTGGCTTTTCGTTGATCTGTAATCATTCATGTTTTGACAATGGAAACGGGAATAGCACCCATTGCTACTGAATCACTTGTATGCATCGTTTCTGTTATTAGCATTGTCACAGCGCTATTAGTGGCAATTCTCTGGAACATTTTGTGGGTTTGGAGCCGATTCCAATGTGATGAGATATCAGGCACCAACATACAGTATCATCATTAGAAAGCGTAAAGGAGTGTAATTTATCTGTAATTTGGTAGCATCTACAGCTTTGTTTCCCACTATCATTTGCAAAAGTGTGATGGTATTATACCTTGCCTGAAGACAGTTTATTACAGATACCTGTACATATTGGTTAGAACCCATTTGGCAAGACACAGAGGTGCTGTAGGAAATTGACTTTATAGCATTATTACCCACACAGGCACGGGTCCATCAATGTAGAGTAAGCCTCTGGAGGAAAACTAGTTCTCCAGTATAAAGCATCTACTAATAAAAAAAAGCTTACTAAATTCCAAATCTTTAGATTCCAACAGGTCAAATATTCCATATATCCTTGCCCTTCCTATTGATTTCTACCAACAGGGGTTTTGTGTGAGGACCTAGCTAGGCTCATCCAGCTGACAGTTATCAGAACTACAGTGCCATGATTTTGTTTTGCCTTGCAGACTTTAAATTGGGGCACACTACAATGCTGTTAAATGACACTGCAGCAGTACAACTTAACCCAAAAATATTACCACCAGAATGGCTGAGGTATCACACATCTCTAATGGGACTGTAAGTGCATTTGTAAGTAAAAGAAATTTCAGAAGGTTAGCTCCAGCACAGCTGTTCTAATGAGCTCATTTGGACAGTGGCAAGTAGGAAAAACTGTGATTTTACCTGCAAGGGGCCACGTTGGATATTTGCAGAAGTTACTTATAAGAAGTTCCATTTTTCAACCAATCAGAGAGCTTTGCTGCTGATGAGATGAGCCAGATATCATTAAAGTTCACTCAGACATAAGGTGCTAGAAAAACAAAATTTACCATTAGTTGACATTTTCTGTATCAATTTCCAAGCAGAAAGTGACAGCTGTTCTGCTAGTGCATCAGTAAGTCAGTCCTATGTGTTCTGTAAGGCCAGTATTTAATAAGCTGATCTGAAGTCCCTTATCAATTCAGTTTAGCCATGAGCTCAGCCCTGAACTTAATTTCAGAGTCACAAATACTGGAAACTAATTGTGGCTTTCCACCTGGAAGCATTTATTTTTGCAGCAATCTCCCTAAACCTGTACCTGTCTCATTAAGGAGGCCAGCTGCACCCCAGATTGCTTCCACTTTGAAAGCTCCAGCATTTCTGACTAGTCTTTGCTAATGCAAGTGGCAGCTTGAAATCACCATGATAAATCCACAAAAGCGGACTGCCAGTTTTCCTGGGCACTTGGACATCTTGCATTCTTCACACATCTAAGAGCTCCAGTACCTTAAGGCATACGAAGCATTACAGTACCAGGACAAACCCCTAGCCAGTTCAGTGGATGGCTCTCTGTCATGCTATTCCCATGCTTGTACAGTGCATTAACATGCAAATCCAGAGTATCACATATGCTAATGTCTCCTAAAAAGACTTTTCATTTCAACTTAATGAACAAATGGAATCCTGCAGCATCACTGTGGGGAAAACAATTGCATAGCACAAGTGACCAAGGTAGCCCTCCAATGATCTGTCAGAAGGAACGACCACAAGTGAATGGCAAAGCAAGGAATATGGCCAAAGAGAAGAAAACCAGCTGTGGTAATTCTCCCTGTCCACCTCAGCTTCAGCAGCAAAAAACAGTGCCATGAGTGAATGATCTGTGACCCTTTGGGTCTGTCATGGCCCACTGCTTTGGTGAAGCAATCCCACACTGTTTTGTTATACCTTGATCTGCTACTCAACTCTTGAGCATCAAGCAGTGTAAGTGGTACAAGCACAGTGACTTTAGGGTCCATACATCTGTTATTCCTGTAACTGCTGCAAAAGCAGAGGCTGGGTTGGCAGATGGAAGATTTGCCTTTGAGGAAAAATAGGTCAGATATTAGAAAGTAAAAACAGAAAAAGATGTAGTCTTTCTTCCCCAGCAGACTGATACTTTGCTCAAACATACCCTTAGTAACTGAAGGCACAGCTCCTTGAGAGCAGCAATTCCTCATACATTATGAAAAACAACATCGCCCAGCAGGCTCAAAAGTGTTGCAAGGTCTCTGGCCATACAAGCCTCTGACAAGGTACAAACCAAGCACTCTGTAGTGAGATGCAAGAAGTGGATGGCTCAGCATAAATGCTTTGCTTGGGACACACCTCCTAGGCTGTGTGACTATTACAAGAGGGTAACTTCCTGTGGGAAGGCTCCATTTCTACATGCTGTTAATTAAATGCTGGAGGAAAGAAGAGAAATAGTGTTATGCAGTTAGTCTATGCGCATGTACTCACTAGGATTGCACTGGCTTTTTTCATCCAATGAAAAAAGGGATGAGCAGGGACATCTTCAAATAGATCAGGTCGCTCAGAGCCCCGTCCAACCTGACCTTGAATGTATCCAGGGATGGGGCATCTACCACCTTTCTGGGCAACCTGTTCCAGTGTTTCACCACCCTCATCGTAAAAAATTTCTTCCTTATATCTAGTCTGAATCTACCCTCTTTTAGTTTAAAACCATTACCCCTTTTCCTATGGCAACAGGCCCTATTAAAAAGCCTGTCCTCACCTTTCTTTTAAGTACTGAAAGACCACACTAAGGTCTCCCTGGTGAATTGGTGAACCCCAATGTAAATAAATTCCAGCTAACAGATGGCAAATAAGAGGAAGAGGAAGTGATGAAAGCACAAAATAAAATAACAGGCAAGAGCTAGCACCAGTGATCTCTGATACCAGGCTGGACCTAATCATTAAGATAAGCAACAAAACCAGCACGTTTATGTTGTTATGGCTAACTATAAGGTAACAGTGTGCTGTAAAATTTTTTTTAGTATATGGAAATAATAAACTATCAATTCCTACATAGTCCACAAACTTTTTATCATCTGAGATATTTGCATAGCATTGAGGTGCAATAAACTCACCTCTAAACAAAGTGATCACCTGTATGAATATAGAAGTTTAATAGTTATAAGAGATCAAAGTTTTCTATTTTTTAAAGTTAAAAACACTATAAAACCTGAGCGATTAAACTGAAGGTGTTATATTAAATGTATATTAAAGGAAATTGTTTGAGATTGCAGGTGAAGAAAGGTGAGAACACACAAGCCATCATTCTCATGTTAGAAGGCTGTGAGCTTTTTAAAGAACTACTGGGAATCCTCAGTAGAGGATACGGTATAGTTGACATACCTTGACTTTTCGGAGTAAGGGAAGGCAACAGCACAAGCCACTTCATCAAAGCTGACTTGTAACAGTTTGTTTTATCCAAGTAGAAGTCCATGCAGTTAGTGCTTTTCCATTTGCCTCACCGAATCCATCCTCCTACCCTAAAGAAATGAGCCAAAAATAATAAATAGACTGTTTAGAGGAGTTACATAGATTGTAGATAGTACAATTACCAAAAATTTTAGTAGAGTGTCTTTATGTATTGGACTACCTCTGACGGCAGCTCCTTTAAAGACAACAAAGTTATAACTTACTGGCCTATTTAGTAAAAAAAGAAGGTGGCTAAAATGTTTAGGGAGAAGGCAATGAGTTGTTCAACACTACACTGACAGCTTGCCTAAAAACAGCAGTGGGTGACCTTCTCCAAATAACCCCAGTCAGGTAGCAATTGTGCTAAATGCAGAAGACTTATGTTATGCTGGTAAATCAGGAATGCCTCCATCCCAGCCAATGGCATTAGACTGTTTGGAGATGAGACAAGAGCAGAACTGCATTGTGTGGCCAGCTGAAGAAGACAGGAACCTCAATATGGAGATAAAACAGTATTTAGATTAGCACCTTTTTTTTTTCTATCTAGGAACTTCAGCCTGTCCTACAGTGCTTGGAAAGGGCACGTAAGACCTTCTTTCCCCTTCCTTCTACACAAATCTTCCCATGGCAAGTCCCAAAACACATGATACTCTATCCCCTGCTGAACCCTTCAGCTGTAAAAGATCACTTCCATAGAATTTCTTTAATGCTCCTCTGGAGTGCCTTTATAGATATTGCTATTTCCCAATAGGCTGCTTTAGCTTTCTTTTAAAAAACCTGTCAAATGATAGTGACAACAAATTCTCTGCTTCTCTCCTACTGTTCCCAAAAAGCCTTTTGCAGTTCTAGTTTAGAGATATGGTATGTGTGGGCCTTGGAGTGGAAAAGGGTTGGCAGGAGACAATCAACTTTTTCTCTTGACACAGAAAATTACGCTCTCCTAGGGCTATAATTTATTGACATGTCTTTCACTAACAGGTCTTATGGCACAAAGTTATATCCAGCTCTTCCCACACAGCTATTTCCACCCATTGCACTTATTAACCAGAAAGCCTTCTAAATGTTATCTAGTAGCAAGAATTAAGCAGTTGCATTTTGCAGATCATGTTCCTTAGCTTGCTTTTTCATTTCCTCTTATTCAACTTTATCACATTATGTTCCCTCTTCTTATGTGTTTTTCCTCTTCACAAAGCTCTTTAAACAGCTGCAAAGGGGGAGGGACCATTCTGCTCTCGAAAACTCCACTTTGCAGAATGCTTCTGCCAGGTCCTACTGTCTGTCTCTTTCCGGGCATTTAATACCTCCAAGATTCAGGTTTGCTTTTACATCTCTTCCTTGTGCACCCCTGACAACAGAGCCTATTGCCAGCTGTCTTAATTGAAGAACAGTAATCCACCTCTTCTTGTTATTGCCATGAGGAATATGTACACCCTCCTTCTCTTTGTAGTGGGCTCCTTTTATTTTAACGGTAAGTGATCTTTTCTTTCAGATACAGTTTGCAGAACAGCGACAGCTTTCGGGGCTAGGAGGTAGGACTGTGATATAAGCTCTCAGACAATTTGTAACTATCACCTCAGTAGGTTGCAGACTTTAATAGGATGCATGAAATGGATTATTTTAGTGTTATTTCTGGCTTGTTCAGTATCAGCAAATCCACTACAATGGATATGGACAGACAATAAGTTGGACATAAAATGACAGAACAGTAGGAGATGACAATGATAATCGCAAATATCCCTTTAGATGCTCCGAGGATCATCTGTGATGGGAAAAGCAGATATTGTGCTGAGAGTGAAAAAATAAAACAATTAACCATGACATGAACCATAAATAAGACAGATCTCATCCCTCTACAGTTATTGGCTCAAGTTCATATATTTTCCAAAGTCCATACTTCCTGTTTGATTAGTATGTAAATAGTTTAAATTAAATTGAAATATGTAAATATATGCTAAAAAATCAAACATACATTAAGAACATTTTCTTTAGTCCACCAGGGTTTCTTGCATATCTTTTAGCCAACACGCATAGCCTGACAGCAGCATGAAATAGTGCATTTACCATGGGAGCTTCTTCCCATGTTGAGACTTCACTGAAGTGTTCAGAGTGAAACTGTCTGAAACTGAACTGAGACAAAAATCACATATTTCCCATAATTACCTATTCATCCCACAGTTGTTTGTTTCTTCAATTGCTGAAAGGCAACTTTAGAAAACATCTGCTTTGTAACAAATGATGAGTGAGGGCCTACTTTAGATTCTTAGATTACACACTTTTAAACCCATTAGTATTTCCTTTTTGTTTGCATTAATTGCAGTACAGAAATTGAAACAGTCTTTAAAATACAGTAAATTGACCACTACTTCCATTGGAACAATAAGCCTTCCAAATTAACGTGCGTTGTTCTAAGAGGTTATATAAATCTTTTTTCTCAAGACTATGCTGAGAAGTAACAACATCACGAAGTAATTTTAGAGAAGATAATGGGATTGTCTTATTTCTGCTTCTCACTTGCTCTTTATTAATTGCAAATGGGAATTTGGTGTGTCACCATTGTCCACATAAGTTATTTGTGAGAGAGGAAAGAAAAAAAAAAAGACAGCATATGCTACAACATGTTATTTCTAAACAAATGCTATTTCTACTTTTATTAAAATAACTGAAGTCAGAAAAATGGAGGAAACATGTCTTATGTTAAATTTTGCAATTTAGACAGTGATAACAGTGTATTTGCCTGTATTTGTGAACATTGCTCCTTATTCTGTCCTGTGGAAATCACTCCCACATATTTGTTATTACATTGAAAATAAACAACATAACACAGGATGACTAGTTATTTCATTTTATATATTTAAATTAGACCATGTAAAAGGGAAAGTTTGCATGGGGGAATTAATGAAGTCTGTGTTTTTGTTTCTTCTGCTGTGAAGCTGGAAGCTTCCTGATGCAATTTTTTTTTAATGGTCATACTCCCACAGAGGAAAAAAAAAACTTATTGCAGAATGTGTACTGCAAGTTATGTGGCAATTTGCTCTCCTTGTCATGGAGCAGATGTGTAGCGTGTTCAGTGAAGCTAAAACAATTTCCCCAGCTCAGGATTCACCCCAATGTGTTTTCTCTGCTGCTGCTTTCAGTATACAACAATACTCCATCCCCAAACTAGGACTGCTTCATCATTCTTGTTAAAATCATTTGCCTAAAAGCATCAGTCTACCCTCTGCAACATTTCTGGTGATTACTGCTATTTGGAAAAAAACAGTTTGCAAGGGAGATGGTGCACTTCCATTTCTTCCAACTCTGAGAGGAAAAAGGAGTTTCAAATGCATGGTTACCGACACCGTGAAATGTATACAAAGATTAACTTGAATGACTGGTAATTTTGTTCTCATTAGGTGCCATCTGGTTAATATGTAGATTGGTAATGGAAAATAGATTATAAAAATTATACAAAAATCACTGATTTTCACACGTTATTTACAGAGGTTGGCTTTAGCAACCTTTAAGGCAGTGCACTACTGACATCTAGGGGTATTTGACACAGGCATCTAAGTGAGATGAGAGAGTAGCCCCTTTGATCTTTATTTCTGATGATTAAGTTATTTAAAGGTTGGGATGGGATGGCGATTTTATAAATAATTATTCATTACAGGAACCCCTTCTCTAAGAACAGATAATTTCTTAAAGGGATTTATTATTTAACAAATAATTTTTTATAATTAAGTCATGGCCTGTCATTCATCTGCATAAAGTTTATTGACAGGGTCAGTACTTTGAAATCTAAGCTGTTCTCATCAGACATGCAGACCCCACAGTATGTTTTGATTTGCAGACCAGCCAACTACAATTACTGAAACCAGGTTTCAGAGAAGAAGATTATTACAAATTCAGAATTAGCTTTCTGCAAATATTCCACAGTTTGTACTCCTTACCTGCTGTTTAGCAAATACTTTATATGCTAGAATATTTACAGAAAAAGATGGCAAAGCAGTGAAATATATTTTACAATTCAAACAAGAATTCACTGTCTTTGCTAGCAGCATTCAGTGACCACTGTATAAAAGAAACCAAATGACTATTTATATTTGAATTATAGCCATCTGCTTATGTCACTTACATGTGCAACAGTGGGAATGTTTGTTAAAAAATAAAACAAAGCAAAAACAAAACAGCACAATAAAATAACTTTAACCAAGACTGTCTTTTTAGCTACCACAAGGCTCCTCACCAATCCTTATAAACACAAAATGATTCAGTCCTAGAGTATGGCCCCATTTTCTTCACAGTATCAAATTTAGCTCTACCTTGATTGCAATACACAAGAAAAAACAGAATCCAGAGGTTAGCATGGATCAGCATAGCTCTAGATTGATAAGCCTTTGATTAAGGAGGCTTACACTGAGAATAAATGTAATATTAAAATATCACATGATACTAGGGCTTTTATAATGACTTGCAGGGAGGGACAAAGCAAGTGTGAATCAAAAAATCAAACTGTCCCGACAAACACAGATGTATTCACCCAAATTTGTTTTCCCAAATGCCTTGGGAAGTATTTGAGAAGCCTATTCTGAACAACATTACAGTTAAGTATATGTGACAAAATTTGTGCTAACAATTCCACGGCATATGCTGCTCTTAAAAGAATTAAAACAAGCGTAGAGTTTATCTCAACCTTTCCCCAGAGCTTGAGTAAAAGCTGTTCAGATGTGAAAAATCTGTTCGATGATGTTTCCATTTATGTCTCTCCACTTTCTTACTGGATCAGAAGCAAGAAGGTCTTATAGAATTTTTTTTAATCTAAGTGGAATTCATAAGTACCAAGTTTCAAGAGAGACCTGTTCCCTGTAGGGACACTATCCTCATTTCTGCAATATCTAGGGTTGAGTTAGGTGCCCTTTCCTATGGAAGAATCGTTCTATCAATTGGATTAGAATCTGTTTACGCTAAGACCTGTATCCATCACTGTCAGCTGTGTAACACAACACGGAGTTACTCGACATACAGCGGAATCTCTCTGGGTCAGTTCTGTTGGCAGGATGTTACCAGGACCTTAGTCATCAGTATTATTATGTCGTCAATAGTGGTTTGAAAAGTCCACTAGAATGGCTTTAAAAAGCACATGCAAGAACATGGGAACAGATGCCATTACCTGTGGGGCTGTGCCGTAAGCTGTTCTGCTCCATGGAGAATGTTCAGGCTTTTTTGATAGTATCCTGCAGATACTATATTTTGCAGTCACTGAATTCCAGCTTTTGCCATCTAAGGTTTACAGTATTTGTGCTATTCCATAAATCAGATTTTGTTTCCACATAAAATAAGTATGTGTTTCCACATACTGCCTTAGCTTTTCAAATAAAATCATTCTGAAACAGAAACATCACTAGCTACCAAAGAGCTCCCAGTCATTAAAAAACCCTTATAACTCCTGCAGGCTCATTCCCTGGTTTTCCCTACACAGATCAGAGTCTTTCAACTTTTATGTATGCCTGCAACTCTGTCTCCTACAACACTAAAGAGAAAAGTCAGTCGGACTCCCGGCATTTGGATGATTGAAACATTCTTCCTCTTTATTAAGAGCATGGTTTGCTCCCTGTTCTATTTCTGAATGTACTCCCAAAAGTATCTATCAATTTGAGCTATACATTTAACTGTGAATAAAACCCAAAGGGTTTTGATTTATCTGCTTTGATCTATGCTCTGTGAAAGACAGTCAACTTCAGCAGAACAGATATTGGTGCAAGCACCATAACTCTGTTCACTCAAGCCTACAGTCTTTAGAAAATCAAAAGCCCTCATTATTTCATGAGGACAATCTGAAGCACAGAAATTCTGTGATCCCTACATCATATCATTCGGTCTCCCTTCTATAGTCCTGTTACGTGATGTTTTACAGGAAGCACCGCAGCAGATGCTGAAGAAAAGCTAATGAACCACCTACTTAGTCCTGACAGGTACAATAAGTTAATTCGACCAGCTGTCAACTCATCCCAGTTGGTATCTATAGAACTGCAGGTTTCCCTGGCACAGCTCATCAGCGTGGTAAGTTCAAACTAGGCTATACCTTTTAATTCATTACTACCTGCACAGCACTCTAAGTAAAAGTCGTATTGGTACTCCTATGTCCCTGATATTTTCTAGTTTACATAACACTTTGAAGGCAGGGCCCATACATGTGATTTACTGGTTTTGTACTTCAGAATGCATCTACAACAGGGAGATCAACCTATGCCTAAGCAATAGAGGACAGTGACCAGATATTAATCCAATAAAATTCCATTCATCAAAATATCAAAATCATTCCACTGATTTCAGTACAGCTACAGTAAGTTACACCAGGTCAGGATCTATCCTGGACTGTGTACACAATGCTAAACCATCTTCTGCTGCTTACATCAAAGAGATGTGGTTGAATGGCCTGAAAACAAGCTACAAAGCCAGCTCAAAATCTCACAGCATGTCAGGCATATCAGCAAAGAATAGTTAAATGTTGTGAAGACACATTAGTTCTGGATGGAATAGCTTAACATGGTTAAAACAATCCTCATGTAAGCAACTCCTCATATTCAATATTCAAAATTACTTAAAAAGGTCTGAAAGACCACTCACAAGGTTAGCATGTGTTTAACAGATCCTTCCAAGGCACAAATACACACCTCAATGCCAAGATTGGTTTAGCATTAACTGCAGTAGGAACAAGATCCAGCACGTAAGTGGGAAAAATCTCTTGAATCAGGGCTTTCAACTCCGCTGCTCTCTCCCTGGATGAAAAAGAGGATATAGATGACTGCCTCCCTGCCACAATTTGTCTACGGGCCAGTGACTGGACTGCTGCAAACTTTAAGAGACCTATATAATTTATATTCTGGAATTCCAGAGTAAAAAAGAGAGACACTGAGGGAACATAAGGGAAACTGTACAAACACATGAGCTTTCATACACGTGTGCAGGCAGATGGCTTGGGAACAAGTGCTCCCTCTCCCCTGGAGAATTCTACTTGGACACAGACATGCCTCCTCACAGACTGCACTGCTACCACTAGCACAGTGTCCTCCCAGATTGCAGATTCTGGCCATAAAAAATGAGGTGTCTTACCCCCACAGGCCTCAGTGATCAACAACCTGAACAGAACAGATGATGGGCAAGGATCAAGAATAGCACAGCTCAGTCCCTTTCACTCTATATCCTCACTCCACAAGCAAAAAGAGAATTAAGCATCTTATAGGTGCTAACAACCTCAAGCATCTTCAAGATCAGAGAATTAACTTGTTTTCCTGCAGAAATCTTCCTGACTCTTTGACTCCTACCTTGTCCATTCAGTAGAGCCCCAATCACACAGATCTGCTGCAGCAAGGATTCTCTTCTGGACTGCTCTCCAGATAGAGAGCAGTTCAGTGAAGCAGAGCCTCCCCTGGAGAGCTTACATGGCAAACCTTACATAAACCTAACACAAGTTAATCTAGGCCTTCCTGGTGGTCAAATGTGCCTTCTGTTTCAAATCAAATCCAAATGGGCAGGGGTGGCAAGGAATCAGCTCGGCAGGGTGGTGGTAATTGTTCCCAAATAACCACACTCACTCCAGTCACAGCTGCCCTTGCTAAAAGCCACTTGGAGCTTTACACTTGTGGGGTTACTGTTAGTATGTGCACAAGACTGACCATCTTACCAGAAGAGAAATGCCTGTTTTGAAATACGCTAGATGAAATTGTGCTGCACAGTTGGAAATATCCTCAAAAGCTCACTAAATAAATCTTATTACTGCAATAAAGTGAAACATTTTAGAGGGTAACTTTCCTCTCTCTTTTCCCTGCAGAATGAACGGGAGCAGATCATGACTACAAATGTCTGGCTGAACCAGGTAACCAAACGCACTGAGGCATGCTCTTACAAACCACAAATGCAACTGCTTTCACTCCATCAGTGATTGTTTTGTTAGTGCTAGTCTGGATACTCCCATCACTACTGTACAATTCTTCTCTTAGGAGTGGATTGATTATCGTTTGGCTTGGAAGCCCTCTGACTATGAAGGAATAAATAAGCTAAGAATACCTGCAAAACGCATCTGGTTGCCAGACATTGTACTTTACAATAAGTAAGTAAAACTTCTGTAGTTTATGCAGACAATGAACAAAATTTTAACCATGTATCAAGAAACAAGTGTCAGAAACTAATAAAACTCTAAAACTGAAATTTGTAACTTTTAGCCAGTACCAAGTATATCGGACTGGAGTATGGGCCTCAGAGATAATTTTAGTAAAATCAGGGCTCTGGTTAAAGAAATTCCAGCAGATCTAGAGCATGTCTGCAGCGTCAGCTAGTACAACACCAGAGGATCTGTGACAAGGCTCACACTTGAGACACAGATCTATATTGAGCTAGACTATATGGAAAGCATGAATTGTAAGCACAAGTGCAGCCATACACTGCTCAGGTTTGCAGGAAGACACATGGAATGCTATCAGCCATCTTAGGTTCAGAGCTACACTTTTGTCTCCTACTTCTTCTTCCTGCCCTGCTTCCACCACAGACTCTAGGACATAAATCTGTAATTATGAAGATCTCATGTACCGGAACTCCATGAGTTAATATTCATTTATGAAAACAAATTATATTCCACTTTCATACACCATTAAAAAAAATCAATTATAAGAATACATAATAAATCTGTCAACAGTTGACCCTGGTGCTTTACAGTACTGAGAAAATAAAAGCTTGGTGCTAGGTGATACTTCAGTTCTTTCAAACAGCTAACTGTCACTTTTGTTTTGGGAGTGGCGTTTTTTTGTTTTGTTTTGCAGTCTCTAGCAAAGCCTTGAAGTGGATGGTATCAAGTCTTTGGGGAAAAAAATAATCAAAACTTATAATATACATTCATAGTACTTTGAAAACCAATGCATTCAGGAACATATGACGGTTTATGAACATATACAGATGGGAAACCTAGGAAGTTTATATATAACTGAGTTAAGTCCCTTGAATCCTACTACTGGAAATCAGATTTAAGAAATACTTAAAACTATTGTATTAGTCACATAATAATTCAGCCAGTGGATTAGGATGTACTCTGCCTGGTCAAATCTTGTTCTGATAAATTGTGCCCCCACCCTCTGCTTCTTTCTTCCTTACTCCCCAAATGATACCATTTAATGGATTGTAAGAATGGAAAGAAACAGTTTTACAAGGCTTCTTAAATGTACAGGAACAAGCTTTTAGCCTCACCATACCGGATTCTTAAATTAGTACAAAGCTTCAAATTAAAATTTGTGATAAAGGACAACCCCCTGTAACTTTCTGCTGCTGAAGGTGTGTTTCATGAAGGTGCTAAGGAAAACACAAAGAGCATCCCCGTGCCCCACAGCTTTGTCCATATGTAGACTGTGCACAGGACTGCAGAGGGCACTGAGACAGCGCCAGCAGCCCAACCTCTGCCCCACAGCTAAGCCAGGGGCAGCCAGCAGAATAACCTACATAGTCTCAGCCCAGGAGTCTACCCAGTAGGTTGTATAGCACGACAGTAAATCTAACTCAGGGAAATATAGACATGTGAGAAATAGGATAAAATTTCTTTACTAAAAAATAGCAATTTTTTTGGCAATGAACTAATGACCCTTGTATGTTGTAGCCACTCACTTCTGCATCTGGTTGTTTCCCTGCCTGCATGAATTAGCTACAAGGATCTCAGCTCAGTGCCAAGCACCAGGCTTTACAAAAAGAAGCCTTTCCAGAGCCAAACATAACTGCTCTGGAGAGCGCTACACATATGCCAAGCCTCGGATACTTGTAGTGCTTCCCTGCTTAGAAAAAAAATCAACCTTAGCACTGAAATAGCTCTATTCTCCCCAGTGTCTTGTCAGCAAACAAGTGATTCATTAGACTTTTTATTAACTCTTAAGGAGCACATTTCCAATCAAATAAAAGAGTTCTACTTAACTATAGTCAGTTGAACTTCATTCATTTACACTTGCAGTGAGTTTGGTCTTATATTTTTGCAGATAACATACTGTCTTTAGGTTATGTGCATTTCTTTACATAGACACTTGTTCACCAAAAGGAAGACATGTGGGATGTATCTAGTCCAGACTCTTCTTTGCAGTTAAACAAAATGGCTAACCCAGTTTTTAATGAGCAGTTGATCGCCATAGGAACAAACCTTTGAATTCCCTCATCTGCCAGGAAAACCACTCACTAATAGCTGTTCCTTCATACTGTTACACTTTCCTTTGGTAGCCCGATTGCCTGAGTTTGAAAGGTGTTACAAAGCACACTCGAGACCATGCAGTGAATACACTCAGAAATGCTAAATTTCAATAATATTTATCAGCAATTGACCATGTCACATTTCTACCTCAGGATACTTCATAGGTTACACAGCCCTAAGTTGTTTGCCCAGAAACATTGGACAGGAGAAGATATTGACTACTGACTGATAACGATCTTCTCCCTGAATTAAAGGGCCCATGATAACACAGACGATTGTCCTGGTAGAAGTCTGGAGGAGATACAAAGCCAAGATTATTTGTGGGCACTAAGAACACTGTGGCTTGTCTGTTCTGATTTTGTAATAAGTAAACATTAACTGTAGTGACACAATAAATTATAAACCTTGTAATTACATTTCCTCTTCCTAAACTCTCCCTGCATCTCTAATTAATGCTGCTCATTCTTATTTCCTCATCCAAGTCATTCAGGAGTGTTGCTGTGTGCTCTTATCAGTGGCTGTGTTCCTGATCAAAGGTACCTCCATTTTCACGCTGGATGATCTCATTTTTACTCAGCCTTCAGAGATGTAATAAGCCTTAATTACTTTGACAAACATTTGCAAAATACTTTGAGTTCTTTGAATGAAACAGAGAGGCATATTTATTATTTAATAATAATTTTGTAAAATAATTTTTGCAAGTATTGGACCAAATATAAATTCTCTGATTGGGAGAAATGCATACATTAATCTCCCTATGAATTTATACCTCCCTACAAGACAGATTTCAAAATAAAAATACTACTAAATTTTGATTCTTGAAACAACTGAGGTCCACATGACCAAGAACAACAGAGCTCTTCTGTTCTGAAGTACGTTTTTCCTCTTAATGTGTTATTATCTTCTTTCCTTTTTCTTTCCTCTTGTTTCATTAGTGCGGATGGCACATATGAAGTTTCACTATACACAAATGCAATTGTCAAGAACAATGGAAGCATTCGCTGGTTGCCACCAGCCATTTACAAGAGTGCCTGCAAGATTGAAGTAAAGCATTTCCCATTTGATCAGCAAAACTGCACATTAAAGTTCCGGTCTTGGACATATGACCATACAGAAATTGATATGGTGCTTAAAACTTCCATGGCAAGCATGGATGACTTTACGCCAAGTGGAGAGTGGGACATTGTAGCACTCCCAGGAAGAAGGACTGTTAATCCTTTGGATCCCAGTTATGTCGATGTGACATATGATTTCATTATTAAAAGGAAACCTCTCTTTTATACCATCAATCTTATCATTCCCTGTGTGCTAATTACATCCTTAGCCATCCTGGTGTTCTACTTGCCTTCAGACTGTGGTGAAAAAATGACCTTATGCATATCTGTGTTGCTTGCCTTGACTGTGTTCTTGCTGCTGATCTCCAAAATTGTCCCTCCAACATCTCTAGATGTTCCACTGATTGGGAAGTATCTCATGTTTACAATGGTACTAGTGACCTTCTCAATAGTTACCAGTGTGTGTGTACTCAATGTCCACCACAGATCTCCAAGTACTCATAGTATGCCCCCTTGGGTAAAGCTGGTTTTCCTTGAAAGACTCCCAGCCTATCTATTCATGAAGCGTCCAGAAAATAACTCTCCACGGCAAAAGCTGTGCAACTGCAAAAAGACAAAAGCAGAGAATCCTTGTATGGACCCTGCCAACTTCTACAAGAACTCTACCTATTTTTTGAATACAGCCTCTGCCAAAAAATACGATATGAAAATCACTGAGACTCTTGACAATGTCAGCAGTCATCGAGATTTTAGGTTAAGAACAGGCATGAAATATTCTCCTGAAGTCCAAGAAGCAATTGATGGAGTTAGTTTCATAGCAGAGCACATGAAAAGTGATGACAACGACCAGAGCGTAAGTAAAAATGAGAAATCACCCCAGTCTTTCCAACCTTCATCTCCTGTCCTCCTCTGTAACACCTGGTTCTTCAGAAAGCATATTTGAACTCCGTAGCTATTCTAAACTTTTTAGAGAGATTCTAGCTATAGTTTATAAGAGGAAATAATTTTTGCCATTAAAAGAATATACCAAATAGCAATTCAGTAAACACTGATACTCTCCTGATACATAGCTAATTCCACAAAGATAAAATGTTGATTGCCCAGTAAGTCATGAAAAACCTTTGAAAAAGATGTGTTGCCACATTCATAGTGTTTGGCAGGGGAAAAAAATAATATTCAGTTTCAGGTCAGGAAAATAATATTTTTCTCCATTGTATTCAATAAGACTGCGACTCAACCCATGGCCAGGCCATGTTAACCAAAAACAATCTGCCTGCAGCTCAAGCATTTATTTACCTAACTGGGTGTAGAAGGAGGATTTAGTAAAATTGGTAAAATACCTTTGTAAACACCCGCTCTGGGCTAAGATATCTCTCCATATATGGCAAACACAATGGGTAGGATCAAAATCCTAATGCCAGCAGAGCTGACGCTTCTTTCATTTGAGTTAAATCAGGCTTGTTATTGGCTAAGAGAAGTAGTTTATCCACTTGCCCTACTCATGCGCTATCAGCTAGCACACTAAAGCTGATATAAAAACACTGTGCATAATGCTTAGAAAAACTCAGATGGTTCAGAGCTTTGTTTAGACAAGCACCCATGGTTAGGAAAAATCATCCTTGTACCTACCAGTGTCCTCTCTCTGACCCAGATACCATTCAGACTCCAGGTTCTCTATTCCTGTTGTGCTCTCCCTTCCTCAGCCAAGCAGATTAAATAAAGTCTGGTTTCTGATCTTGCAGAATTCCCTTGAGGAGCACGCCGCTGAGTAGTTCATGTTTTCTATTAGCGGAAATTACTGTCAATATAAATAAAGAAGATCAGCTATTAAGGTTAGACATGAGCTTGTAAACACTGAAACTGACTGAACAGAAGCAGGCTTCACAGAACAGAAAATAAGGTTTCTAATAGCTCTGAAATTCTTGCAAGAAGGTGTTGCATACTAAAAGGACCTACAAAGTCTCCACTTGATATTAAGAACAATTTTCAAGGGTATTTTATACAATAAAAATTAACTAAAAGCTTTTTACACAGGGTCCTCTGATATTACATACCACTTTTCTAGATTTATAATTTTAATCTCCACTTTATTCCTTCATTATCATGGTCTGATAAAAACTGTTCACGTACATTTACTATAGTCTGATTTCAGAAGCTCACAATTCCCATTAGCAGCTGTGGAAGTTAGAATTGTGCACTGAAGGAAAAATATATAATGTTCTAATATAAGACATTAGATAATTGACAAGCATGGTAAAGTCATTGAGGTGAGGATGTCCCATGTGTAACTAGAATCAATGAGAATGAAAAAGACAGTCATTCCTGAGATGCAAATAAAGATTGATATATTCCCCCTTTACAATAATAGCCTGATAGTCACTTCAGTTTGAGAACAGATTCTAAGGCCATGACTTTCACAAACAACATATGCAAGGCAAAAAGAGATTTTAATAACAGCAACAGTATTAATATGCATTAAAACCCTTGATTAAGATGACTGCTGATAAGAAAAGAAGCTAACTTTGTTTAACAGCAGTAAATACCATCTATTTTTGTCCACTGAGATTAACAGTATCTGCAAACTAAAATTAAAGAAAAAAAATCCTTAATTGGATTATACTGTGGTTCCTTCCGGACTGGTTTCAACCAGGTGGCCATGCTCAGTATTTGATACATCCAAGACAGCTAAAAAATAGTTATAGTATTTTTCTCCACTGCCCAGAACGATTGTAGGAAAAAAATCCCTTCCTAAGCCTAAAGCCAGTTTATTCCCTGAACCTTGAAATTTGTTTCCTTTTATTTTAATAAGAAAACTTGGCATTAGCAAGAGGAAGAGAGAAAGAATATGACAAACTGCTAATATCTTTAATTGGCTTTTTCTTCCAGGTCATTGAAGATTGGAAGTATGTTGCCATGGTAGTGGACAGGCTGTTTCTCTGGATATTCGTCCTTGTTTGTGTCCTGGGGACTGTCGGACTCTTTCTGCAGCCACTTTTTCAAAACCACACTGCCACCATGAACCCTTAGTTGTCATTTAAAATTGTCAATACTTACATAGATGTTGGATCTCATTCTGCTCTCTGATCTCCTCTGTTAAATCCACAGAGATGCCAACTGAGTTGCTCTTACAACAGATTTAAAGTAGGGAAATGGAAAGTAGAACTTGACTTGTGATAGGGAAAACAAACCAAACCAAACGGAAAACTATTATCTTTTCCAATGAATTCAGTAATTCTGGTGATATCTTGGCCCTTTTTTCTATTATTTGTCTGAACATTACAGAGAAAGGCTATTACTGTACAATATGTCATCCTGGTTCACAAGGATTATTTTTAAAATAATATTTTACATACATTGCCTCAGGAAGGACTTTTTTTTCCTTAGAATACTGCAATTTCCCTATTACAGAGAAGGTATTGCTACAGCATTTATTTCTTTCAAATGCATCAAAACTATTTCTGTCTGATTTATAAAGAGCTTTACAGGTGGAATCACTGTTTATCTGTTTGAGTATGATATTTAAAACTGAACTGAGAAACAGAGGCATACTTCTGAGGTAACCACTAATAGGTTTCTCACCTTGCCATCTCTGATAGCTGACCGATCAACAGAGGCCAAATTAATATATGATAAACAAACATTTATATACTCTGTTTGATGATTAAATATAAATAAAATGTAAATTTTTCCTTTATATATATTTAGTCCTGAAATGTTCCTTCAACTTTAACAGCTCATGTAACTGCAGTTCATACACCCTTTCATGAATCTAAGGCTAAGAGCAGAGGAAAGCTTCTAGAGAAGACAACTGTGAAAGGCAGCTAGGAAGAGAAGACACCTGAGGACAAACAGACCTGCATGTTTTGCTGGGGAGATTTTAATGCGGATTTAAGTATAATCCTCAAAAAAATTAGTTAGGAAAGCACATAATGCATGTACAGTCTTAAAGTCTTTGGCAAAGGGCAGATCAAGGCCTTAGACTCCCATCACAGGACAATCCCACCACACTTTGTTCCAGGTAGCTCATAACCTGCAAAGAGAGAAGTGGGCTCCTGGCATTTTTCAAACTAAGCTAATCTCAGCTCTTCCTCGGGGTGTTGTCAGAACACATAATAATTTTACCAGCATTGATAGGTACAACTAATGACTGGTGCACAAACTGTGAAAATCCACTACTACGTGTGAAGGGGATTTGAGGCTTACCTGTCCCAGGGGAGGATTAGCTGACACCTAAACCTGTGTTCTTCAGCAAGCCACAGATGAAGACAGCTCTGGCTCTCTTTGCCCTCATCAAAACTGAACTACATCTCTACCTAGATTACCATTCCCAGGCAGCTACAGATGACTGCATAGATTTAGACATGCCAGAACAGCTACACCAACACCTTTCCAATTGATCAGAGCAACTCCAGGATCTTTGCTGATTCCTGTGTTCACTCCCTCTCTGTCCGTGCACTGACCTCCCCAGCACTGTGGCCACTAGCACCTACCCCTGCACACTGGAAGGGCCTGGGGGCCTGAGCAGTGCAGCACGGCCTGGTGTGTGGCAGCCAAGGAAAGATACAGTGAAAAAAGTATCAGAAGTGGGGTGGGTGAGGCTATGTGAGCAGCAGCAGTATCTCCCTTAGGTTGCATGATAGAAGAAGGAATGGTTGTCACTCTGTCATCCTCCCTTCCATCCCCCTTCCTCTATGCACTGTAACTGTGTCCATCACTGTAGACAGGGCTAGAAGGTGAAGGATGACTGTGGGACAGCCCTATTAATGCAGGTGTGCCCCCTCCCAGAGGGCAGCAATGCTCTGGTCATCTCCCCAAACATTAACCATTCTGGACACTTCCCATGGTGACTGGTGGGCAGTGTAAAATTTAAATGGGCCAAACCTGCTTTCCCCACCTCAAATGCTGTCTTTCTCCTTCTCAAACCTAGAAAGCAGAGCTATTTCTCTGGAGGCAACTGAAACTACCCACTGTGAGATGAGATGGAGCACAGGCAGCCCCTCAGGAGCAGAGGGGTGCCTTCACCCATGCAGGGAGATGCTCCCCTATGCTACATTATATGCCAGGAGCTGCCATGGCACCGAACATTACAAGCACACATGCACACACTGCCCCAGCTGCTAAACAGCTTTTTCTGCTTACAGAGAAGCCAGAAGGAAGCCAGAGCAGCTGCCAGTATGGCACAGACAGTGTAAAGGTGAAGACCCTTTAAATCCCACAACAACCCAGAACAGTGAGTCTGAGAGGCAGCACAGACTTAAATGCTCTTGTGAGCTACTACACACTCCTGCAGGGCAGAAGGGAAAGGGACTCACCCAGCCAAGCAACCAAGGATACAGCCGCGAACCCTGCAGTCCACCTGACTGACGCTGGACCTGTGCAGAACAGAGCTCCCTCTCTCTGCTCTTTTCACCCAGCACCAACAGCACTTTTGGCTCTGTCCTGCTCTCATCCTCCTACCAATCATTACTCCCCTCCCTGGTCCCTTCTTATCCTACCCTAAAGGTCCCTTCCAACCCAAACCATTCTATGATTCTGATTCTACCCCTTGGTGCTTGAATGCAACTGAAATGAGGCCTCCAGTACTCCCATCTCATAGTTGGCCTTATATTTATGAGTAGTAATGACTGAAAACACTTGGCTCCCTAACTGCAGCCTTCAGGTGAATTATCCCCAGCACAGACAAAAGTTTTAGAAAGGTTTTGGCAGCTCAGCAGCAGCTAACACAGAGCACAGGCAGATGGAGGCCTCAGAGTTGACAAACCCAGAAAAAGCTTTCAAAAGGCACTTCCCTGGCCCCAGGGAAGTTCTGCCCCTATGCAGAACTAGAGCTCATCACCCAGGAAATGGTGGGCTCTGGTGCTTTCTATACACTGTGGCCACCTTATTCCTTTTTTAATTGCGAGTGAAGCAATATACTCTTCCCTAGTTATGTTCTTGGAAACCACCACTGTATTTTTTTAAAGCTTCCAAAAATAACTCAATCCATAGCAAACTTCAGAATGGAAAATTTCACCCAATTTCCTAAAATTTTGAAAAATCTGACCTCATAAAACTGTGGTTTCAAAATGGGAAATGCCAATTTTGCCTAACCCTCAGCAGCTCCACCTATGTAATACATAGAAATGTTCCCAGTTTAACTTGTCAGAGAATTGTAGGGTTTTCAGCTGTGATTTTTTGGCAAAATTTCAAAAATAAAAGATTTATGGAGAAGAAAAAACATTAAAAATATCTTGTTGCAGGCTAATATGAATATGATAAGGTCCCCATTCATCAAACAAAATAAACTTCAGCATTTCTATTTTTCTGGGGCTTTACAGTAATGCTTTTCATTAAAAAAAAAAAAAGTGGTCATCCAAAATATATTTTTCACTAAAACTTTTTCAATGGCAGTGTGCAACCAGCCTTTGCTTCCCTCTTCCCTGCTAGTAAGGAAAAGCCTCTATTGGCTCCATCCCCATCCCCTACCATTACCAAACTCTTTAAGCCCAACCAAACATGTCTTCCAGCAGAACACGTAGAAGTGCCAACACCATCACATAAGTACCATCTCACTCCAGGTGAGTTTATCTGGCACTGTTTCTGCACCCCTGCAGCCACAGCAAACTAGAAAGACCAGCTTTTTATAGAGGGAGCATCAATACCCCAGACAAAGGTGAGAAAATGTTCTTTTCCTCATCAACTGAGTTGATTAAGATTTGATCTTAACAAGTCTTAACAAAGCAAAACAACTCCAAAAGTGGTGGCATGTTTATTAAAAAGCAAAGGCCTCATAGTTTGTTACTGCAGATCTTGGGTACATCACTTCCCTCTACCCATACAAACTGTTCTATGCAGTTCCGCAATGCAGTCATGGAGACGTGTTCTTATCACATCACTCTCCCTAGCCATAAAAATAATCCTACCACAAACCCAAGCTGATTTCACCAGGAGCTCCAGCATGCGATGTTAGAAACAAAATATCTGTGTAATTTCACTAAAAATTTCAGTAACTAGGCTAAAATACCTGTATCTCTTGTTGCAATAGCTCTTTGCTGCCTTTACAGATCAGATGTTTCCAAATTATTCAGGCTTAAGCACTGACTTTTGGGGAACACAGGTTATGATCTTAGCTCATATCTAGTTGGGACTAAAAAGAAACAAAAATCTCAGTTATAATCCTGCTAATACATAGAAACTAACAAGGTAGAAAGGGAAAACATCTAGTCTCAATGCCCTGGAAATGCGCAAAAAAAAAAAAAAAAAGTATCTACAAAGGGTTAAGCTAAAAGACCAAGCAGCCGAGTATTCTGGAAAAAAGAAATAAAATCAAATGGACAGTCAAGCCTATTTCCTCCAAGCTAATAGAATTACAGAAATTATCATAAGAGCATCTGTCTGGGGATGGAATGCATAATGCTGTGAGTGACAGGGCAAATGGGATAAACAAGCTCCATGCCAAGAGCAGCTGAACTCAGTCTGGTGCTCTTTTTCCAGGTGTTACCTCTCAATGCTCCCCATTCTCCTCCATCTTCTTTCTGAACAATAAGGTTTTGTGGGATCAAGCTGGGATCCTATACTCTTATTCTCCTTCCCAAATTTCACCTTTCTAATCCATGAAAGAAGGAACAGTCCAAAGACAGTTATTCTCAAGAGCTTTGGTCAAGTTTGGTCTCCAGCTCAAATCCCTGGCTCTTGCCAGATCCTGGTTGCAATGTATATCACTCTGGGCTTAGATCTTGGCAACAGTTGTACACACCTATAATTACTCCTGGAAGCAGCACATCATTTTTATACAGTCAAGTACCTAGCACATGCATTTGCACGATGAGGCACAGGCAGGAAAAAAATCTCAACATTAACAGCATGATTGGAAATTCAGAACCCATGATCTCAGTTCACTGCTAAATCAGGCATCCCTAATGTCAATATCCATTTCGGCACAGTTCAGTAATAAGATTTTTATTAATTAAACTTCTCCTGGTAGCTTAGCATGAGCTTCTGATAGAGAAGGAATCTGTATAGCAGTTAACTCGAAAAATCTTTAGCATTGTCAGATTACTGCGTTCATTTATGCACTAGTTTAAGGACTCCTGCCTATTATCCTTGCCAGAATACTGCCCTTTACCTACAATAACACCGTTTTGCATGCAATTTATGTGCCGTTTCCAATGCTCTGACAGTCTGGGTAGCTAGAAAGGGGGCAGCACAGCAACCCTAATGGGAGCTCACTGCGCAGAACTGTGTTCAGGGTCCTGCTGTCTGCTGCTTCCAGGCATTTCATGCATCGGGGGAGCAGAGCTCTCTGTACTTCCTATGCTCACGCAATCCTGGCAGCTAAGCTCATCTTCAACAGCCTCTGTCGACAGGCGGTAATTCATAACACCATGGAGAGCACGCTTGCTCTCCTTCTAACGGCTGCTGTTTGCTTTCTTTGTCAAGGTGAGTGATCCTTAACCTGTTTATTCTTTGCTGGTGATGGGGGCGTTGAAAAGGTGAACAGGAGATGGCTTTGGTGCAAATTATTTTTAAGAATTGCTGAAGCTCACTCCAAACTAATGGATAAATATATAGAATCCTATTACAGCTCTTCTTGTTACATAGTTTGTTGTTGGTTTGTTTGGGGTTTTTTAAAAATTTTTCCTTGTAAAGTAGTTAAGTAGTCCTGATTCAAGATGCCAAACAGGACACAGGACAAAGCCATTTTAACATTAAGAAGATAAAGTACCTTACATGTGAAGGTATGGATTTACATATTGTAGAGAAGATCATAAGAAAGTCACACTATTAAACAGCTTTAAATATGGACTGCAAAGACCACTGCTTCTCTCTGCAGATATGGAAAGCACCAAAACATTTACATAAAAACCAAAACATTAATGCATTTCTCTAGATACAGCAGATGCTAGATTTAATTAGAGTGCTGGTGATATGTAAAAAGACTGGCAATTTGGAATTGACTGTAATAGAGAGTCATTAAGATCTAGCTTTAAAATTTTTTAGCTAAAAGATTTGGGAGTATTTATTCCAGGAAATCTTGATCTGAGAGATTTGAGATATCAATAAATAATAAGGACAAGGCCAGCAGTTAAAAAGTGTGAAAGAAATGTGTTCATTTTTTAGTTAGCAAGTTGGCTTGAATGATTTCACTAATCTGGAAATAAAATTGCCCTCCAAGTGAATGGGGGATGCACGGGCCAGGGGAAGAGGTTTTAGCTGAATACAGTTTCACATGAGAGAGACCCTCATGTCTTAGGGAGAGGGGAGTTCTTACAAAGATTGGAAGGTAACACCTGCTTTGTGAAACATTACAGATTAGTCACCTGCAGATTCTTCTGCCCCCCATCTCTTTCTCTACTGAAAAAACAACTGTCTGGCAAAAAATAAACATGTCCTGGCAAACATCTGTAGATTCATATTTGTGTTTCAAAGGAACTGTAGAGTATGTTCAACAGACTTCAGTTCTGTGGCTTTGCCAAATCCACAGTGTCATCTGTAAATGACAAAACAAACCTTTTTTTGGTTTTCAGTTGGAGTACTTGAGGATATATCATCCAGAAGAGAGTTTAAGAGAGAGCCCCCTGAAAATAAAAGGGCATTGGCTTTTAAATAAAGCCCAGCTGTCAGGATGGTTACTGTCTAGCTAGCTCCGAGACTAAAAAGGTAGTTTGAATTACAGGTTCTCCCACCTCATCCCGAAACTGTTGAAAGACCTTGCTGTCTAAGATTTTCAGTTTGCAGCTTTTCTGTCAGCCACAAGACGCCATGAGCAGCAGTTATCAGTGGCAAAATGGACTACAGGAATATATTATCAATAAAAATTACCTAGAATAATAAATGGATAATTAGCACATTTTTTGAATGTGCTGAAAAGTCTTTGAATTTAATGGTTAATAATTTTTTTTTCATATTTTAACAAGCAGGCTGTTATCATCACAATAATCACGCAATCATGACTCAGGCTAAAAAGTAGAGTTCTCATTTCCTGGGAATCCTCCTATTGCAGAATTCTCTGACAGCTTACGAGCGGCCTAGTCTGTTGGGTTACGCTTTTCGCTTTCTCTGATTCACACCCCTGCAACTTCAGCAGGTCGAGGGGATGAGGCCTGTTAGGAGAAAGTGCTTTTGCACCTCCAGTTCTTCAGTAACTCCCTGAAACTACTTTTTGAACCCATTTGCAGAGATTTGTGAGGAAAACTCTGTCATAGAATTGCTTTTCTTCTCCCAGCCTAAGTGAATGCCAGTCATGACACACTACTCCCCACTCAGGTGAAATTTGGCCTTTCCCGGTGCATCACACGGATGCTAAGTAGTTAATACACAGCAAGAAGGACACCAAAAGGGGCATTGGCCCCTGCTTCGGCTAGGCCTCCCCACCTGAGGTGCCGTCGCCCCGGCGGCAGCCCCTGCCCCCGCGGCCGCTCACCCCGCCGTGCCCTCCGCAGGCTGCGTCGGCTCTGAGGCCGAGCACCGGCTCTACGCGGCCCTCTTCAAGAGCTACAACCAGTTCGTCCGTCCTGTCAAGAACGTATCAGACCCGGTCATCATCCAGTTTGAGGTATCCATGTCCCAGCTGGTGAAGGTGGTGAGTACCCGCCCCGCTGGGGCGCCCGCGGGAGACGGGAGGGCCGGCGCCGGCGCCCCCGCCACCCCACCGACACACCTCTCGTTTCCAGGATGAAGTCAACCAGATAATGGAAACCAACCTGTGGCTGAAGCACGTAAGTAGAACTCATTGACAGCCCAGGCAGCACCAACTCACCTCCTCCCCCGAGCGGGAGGCGCTCCCCACCCCGGGCGGGGAGACCCCGGCCCTCAGGGGCCGCGCCAGGGGCGGGAACAGACGGCCGCTTGCGAGGCGGCTGCGGGCGCCCGGGAGCACCGGGCTTGCCAGGACTCCCTCCCTCGCTCGGGTCAAAGCCGGAGCCTGGGGAAGCACCACGGGCACAGGCGAGGCCTCCACCGGCGCCCACGGCTCCAGCAAGGGACGCTCGCCTCAACCCGGTTCTCCGGCGGGAAAGCGGCCGTGTCGTCCTCCCCGGTGCGCTGCTGCCCCCCGGCGGCCGCGGAGCGCCGAGGGAGGCCTCCCGCCGCGGCCACCGGCACCGCGCGGCAGAGCCCTCAGCAGCCCGCCCGGGCTGCCCGCGGCGGCGACGAGCGGAGTGGAGCGGAGCCCGGGCAGGGCTAGGGCCCAGCCCCGGCCGACGCCCTGCAAGGCGGCACCTCTCGCCTCGCTAACAGACCGGCCACAAGCGACGTCGTCGCCACCAATCCCTCCACGTTTACGTCTCACCGGCTGCGGGTGCTGAAGCATTTAAATATGGGCCTGGCTCGGGGTGCAGCAGTTAGACTTGGACTGTGAGTCGTCAGCTGCCGTCCTAACCTTCCTACATTAATATCGTCGTGAAATACTGTATTTTTGCTCTGAAGACTCCCAAACTCACTACCTTAGCAGACATTGGCATGCTAAGGAAGTACCTCAGCGCAGGGGTCCCACACAAGCATTGCTTCATACTGTTTAGCTCCCAGAAAGAGAACTAACCAAAAAAGTTGGCTGCACTTAGAAGTGTCTTTATGAGTTAAAAATGCAATTACTCACTGTTACAGTCAGCTTAATAACCAGCTTAAGTCCTGGCTTCAGCTTCATACTCAACTTTAGTTGGTATTTAACAGGCCCTAATGAACAAGACTTACTGAACTGAGCAGTGACACCCTGCAGCTTTTTCTAACCCACCCTCCCAGGGTCCTTCACTAAATGCCCACATCTAGCACCTGATCCTCCTATGAATTTGCTTTCACCATCTCACAGGTACCTGGCTTTTTGAGATCTAAGGTATTATTGAAGTCCTGCACACTCTGGCAGGACAGGGTCTTACACCCTCTTTTACCTTGTTCCAACTACTGAGTAGACATTCCAAGGACCCAGAGTCACATACACCTAAGTCATATCTAGACCAATAGGCCCACAATGTCCATGCAAACAATCACCAGACATATGCATTTGTTTAACAAACATCTAAACATTGTAGCATCCAAATAAAACAACCCTAGAAGTGATAGGACAGCACTTGGTTTGAGTCTAGTCCACTGAATTTCAATTCCTTCACAAACCTAACACAGACTCATTTCTTCCATAATTAGATCTGGAACGATTACAAGCTTCGGTGGAATCCAGCAGACTATGGAGGCGCTGAATTCATCCGAGTACCATCTGGCCAGATCTGGAAGCCAGATATTGTTTTATATAACAAGTAAGACTCTTGTATATTTATCTTCATAATTCATGAGGAAGGGGGCTGATGTTACTAGTTTAAAAAAAAAAGCAGCAGCAGGTCCACAGAATTAACTGAAAAAGCCTGCTTTTCAACACACCTGCTCCCCCACCTCCCTGTTGCTGTACTCACCTCCATGCCATCTACATAGGCATCACTGAGCAGGAGCAAGCTCTGGACCTGGAGCTACAAGTGGGCAGGCCAAAGTGAACTTTGCTTTTCCCCTTCACAAGCCCCACTTTTAATATTATCAATGTCTACAAGGGAGGTGCCAAGAAATTCCTTTAGACTGGAGAGTTCTTGTCTGTGAGTCAGACCTTTAACTGAAAAAACCTGCAAATTCTAGGTTTTTAGCAGTTGAACTCACAATTTGACACCTTTACAGTAGTGTTGACATATAAAAGCCACAGGTAAATTTACTTTGGATGTTGGGTTCTGCAACTGTGAGGGGCCAAATTGTAACTAAATGGATCCCTCTGCTATGTATGGAAGACTTAGGTCTATGCAACAGTGATGACACTCCATTTCTAACTGTGGCCTTAAAACATGAAATTATCTTTTTAGTTTTACTTTTTCATATAAACAACGGAAATTGTCACATGGATCTTATATGATCTGTGTGATCAGGATAGCAATGTGGGACTTAAAAACCTCACCAAATACACTGCTTACGCAAAGATGCACCTTGACCCTAATCCTTCCTTCCGTAGTTACTACCTGCAGTGTCCACAGAGGTGGAAATACCAGTACTGCGGGTATCCTCTTATCAGCCTGTGGGTTCTGATGTGCTTCATCTAGAACAATAGAATAAAGTAGTTCAGTTGGAAGGGACCTACAAGGATCATCCAGTCAGACTGCCACTGGCAATCTCCTCTTTGCCACTTTCAGTATTGATTGCACCCAGTCGTATTATTCTAAGGGTGAATATTTCCTTTCAAATCCTCCATAGTAAATATATAGAGTTGTTTATTTCAGTTTAACTATGCAAATTTGACAGCTGCTGCCTCAGTCCTGCACATGCAATTCAGTTCCATGTCAACATGTAATTGCTGACTTTCCCAAAACAGATTAAAGTGTTAATGTATAAGGTCTGAAACTATGAAATTACATGGAGTAGCTGCATTCTAATTTTTGTTATTTTTATTTGCTTTACAGTGCAGTTGGGGATTTCCAGGTTGATGACAAGACAAAGGCCCTATTAAAATACACGGGTGATGTGACCTGGATACCTCCAGCTATATTTAAAAGCTCATGTAAAATAGATGTAACCTACTTCCCATTTGACTATCAGAACTGCACCATGAAGTTTGGTTCCTGGTCTTATGATAAAGCCAAAATTGACTTAGTTTTAATTGGCTCTACAATGAACCTGAAAGATTACTGGGAAAGTGGAGAATGGGCTATTATTAAAGCTCCTGGGTATAAACATGACATCAAATACAACTGCTGTGAAGAGATATATCCAGACATCACATATTCTCTTTACATTAGGCGTTTACCTTTATTTTACACTATCAATATGATTATTCCATGTCTGCTGATTTCTTTTCTGACTGTATTAGTTTTCTATTTGCCTTCAGACTGTGGTGAGAAGGTGACACTCTGTATATCAGTCCTTCTGTCTTTAACAGTGTTCCTTCTTGTTATCACAGAAACCATACCGTCTACTTCCCTGGTAATTCCACTTATTGGGGAATACCTCCTTTTCACCATGATATTTGTTACTCTATCTATTGTCATTACAGTATTTGTTCTTAATGTGCACTACAGAACACCCAAGACACACACAATGCCTGTGTGGGTGAGAACCATTTTCTTGAACTTACTTCCCAGGATCATGTTTATGACAAGGCCTGCCAGTGATGAAGAGAATCAGAAGCCAAAAGCATTTTTCACTTCTGAGTTTTCAAACTTAAATTGCTTCAACAGTTCTGAAACCAAATGCTGCAAAGATGGCTTTGTATGTCAAGATATGGCATGCAGCTGTTGTCAGTATCAACGAACGAAGTTCTCGGATTTCGGTGGCAATCTCACAAGAAGTTCAAGCTCCGAGTCTGTAGATCCTCTGTTTTCATTTTCAGTTCTGTCATCAGAAATGAGAGATGCTATCGAAAGTGTTAAATACATTGCAGAAAATATGAAAATGCAGAATGAAGCAAAAGAGGTAAGAACATATTTTACTATTACTCAAACTGCAGCCACCATTTGCCAAGAGTGTGTTTTGGAAGAAAAAGAGATCTCAGAGAAAAAAAAAAAAACAAAACCAAACTACAATAACAACAACAAAAAAACAAACAGCAAAGAAAAAAAAAGGGCAACACAGACCATTAATTTATACAAATAAATTACCCAAGCTGTATTACAAATATGTGCAATTTTGAATGTAGATAATTTTGGGGAGCAGCTCTGTTGCAAAACATTCTCTTTATTGACAACACGTATACTGAGTGAGGTATGTTAAGGTAACCACTGCTAAGGAAACATAATTGAGTATCTGCCCTACAAGATTCAAAGTGACAATTTTCCAAGTTATAATCTTAATAGTGGAATTTGCTGACACTATGGCCTTTAGAAAGTTACATTCTCCTTCCCACAGCTTACCATCAATAATAAAGAACATAAGAATGAATGTCCTTCACAGCGATGAAGTTGCTTATTCTGCAGGGGCTGCAGAGTAAAGTGCGGTAGCTAAATAAGACAACTGCTGCAAGATGGGGACCATCATCTTTCATTAAACTGCACCTTGATGCAATAAAAAAAATGAAACTTTTCTTTTTATGACATTCCTCAAACATATAAGAACAGTAGCCACACCACCACAGTCATCACTCAATTTAAATCCTTGGCCATATAGCACTTGAAGTTAGAATGAAGCTATTTTGTTTACGCTGAAATCAGAACTTGATTTAGAATTAGTTGGTATAGACTAGGTTGTTTTGGTTTTTTAAGTCTGCCTTAACAAACAAGTTAAAAAGCACAACATTTTGAAAACAGATGCATTATTTATTAGCCTTCCTGGAGAAAAATGAAGTAAAGGTTTAAATTGTAATCTCAAGAGTAACTAAGATGGTCACCTAATGTAGTTACTATGCATATATAACATATAACAAGGGTGATCTGAAGTATTATATAATGGCCACAGTAAAAAAAAAAGTTAGAAAATATGTTTTGTGGAAACTTGGTTCCATCTCCACATGGGAGGTAAGGAGATCAATTTTACATCATGCACAAGAACAATCAAATTTCAGTAAATAAGAAACATACCGAATAATTATATACCCATTAATCTTGTCTTTTTACATACTGCCTAAAGACTAGTAGGAGCAGTCTGTTTCAGCAAAGTTCTCTGGACAAACCTGATCACCCAAGAAAGATTTTCACTTTCATTTTTGGCACACAGAAGAGAAGTTGTATATCATGAGGTCCAGTGCCTTGGTGAACAACTTTTTTGTATTTGAAGAAGTAGCTTTTGGCTTTGCCACAAGTGGCATATTCAAATAAAGCTTCTTCAATATTAATTCATTTCTCAGTAAAAAGAGAGATATGCTACTTGTGCATATATGAAAGACATCTACATATGGAAAAAAACCTGTGCTTCCTACATAAAATGGTACTAATTGCTAATGCAAGTTATTAATCTAATAAACATGCCTACTTCCTATTCAATTTGTTTTTCAGATTCAGGATGACTGGAAATATGTTGCCATGGTAATCGATCGTATTTTCCTATGGGTTTTCATCCTGGTATGTATTCTAGGAACAGCAGGATTGTTTTTACAACCTTTGATGGCTGGAGATGAAATGTAAAGATTAAATAGTATGTTGTGAAATCAAAGAAAACTTTTGCCAACCAACTCTGCAACCCCACCCCAGCACCTGATGTCTCTTCTATGCGTAGCAGAATAAGGATCTCTCTTGGCCTCAACTTTGCTTGACCAAGGCGGCTTTGTTAAAAATGTGAAAATGTAAAAAAAAAAAAAAAAACCAAAAAACGCACCAACTTTCAACCTTTATGACAGCTAATCTCAAAGTAATATGAGCTATGCTTGACAGCTACTTTTTGCAAAAACTGGAAAAGATGTAGGTAGTATATTAAACCCTGCAGGAATGGTTTAAGAAAGGGTTGATAAAGAAACTGAATATTACATGAATATTTGGGAATTCAAGACAGGTTGAATACTATGACTACTAGATCTGTTTCCATGAGTCAAGTCTCTTCAGACCACAACAGAATCTTCTGGGAGTAAGTTCATATTGAGTTCAATGAATGCCCTCATGAGGATAAAATTGTTTAGGAAGCATACATACCAAATTGCTAGAATGCAGACATTGCCACCTGGTGTATAAACTGACTTAGTGGGAGGAAAGGACCATGGGCAGGTTTATTACAAAAGGAAAACAAATAGGTAAATAATAGATGATGGTAATAAAGCAGCCATAATGTAAACTCTGACAATCCCCATATTTCAATGTATGAGACACTGTCAGAAAAAACAAACTATTCAAACCTAATAATGTTTAAAACTCTACAAGTGAAACACACACTAAGATGCATCTGCAGGTTATGCAAAGGATTAAAATATTTTGATAGGACAGTATGGATACAGAAGCATCCTGCTATAGCGAAGTGTTTTGTAACAAGGGACAGCAGCTAGATACAAAATAGTCCTGTAAAGTATGCTAAAATTGCTTCTTAGCCATACATTGAATTTTTGTTTTTTATCAGTAACTGCAGGTAACCTAAAAGCATGAATAAAGAATGCAACAAAATACAGTAATGAGAAAATATTCTGTAAAATTCTGTAATATTCTGTACTGAACTGGAAACTTTTTTGAAATACAGTGTATCAAGTGATGTAACATTTATGAAAATAAAGAGAATCAAGCTGTTGAAAATTGTGCTTTTATTCATTTATTTTGACTGAGTGACAAAAGCCTATATAAGGTAGCATTAGCTACAGTTCAACACATTCAGAAACAAGTCATGTAAGTAAAGGTCCATGCTTCTGAGTCTATTAAAATTATTTTATTTTATAATATAAGCTGAAGGCCCCAAGGATTCCAGTATCAGCTATCTTACCTGTATTTACCATTATCAGACTGTAGAATGACTACAAGGAATTCATGCATTTGCAAAAATTTAAGTTAGTAGTATAAAGACTGGGACTCCATTGGCCAGTATGCTGCCAATATGATATAATGAGGCCATCTACAGACATCATTTAACAAGGGGAAAGAGAGGAGGTGGGGAGTTTAAAAAGGTAATATATATAGCTAATCTATTGTTTAAACTTTGCTTTCTGTTCAGGTAAGATTAAACTTCAGTAATTCAAACCCAAGGAGGACTACGAAAAGAAATTTTGCATTTGAAGAGTAAATAAGATATCCAAAGTTATTTCTGCAACCTCCCAACAAAGAGTCAGTGATGCACTGTTTAATCTTAATAATACTGAGAAAGTTAAAATTATTATATTAATGGATTAAATCAGATAATCTTTGTAGATTCACCTTTAAAATTAATTAAGATGGGAACAGAGGAGATATGGATATCCAATGCCAGGTGTAATTGTATACCTGAAAAGGAAGAGTGACTCCCTTTACAATCAGAACCATTTATACATTGGTAATGTGGAGGGGGAAAAAAAAAAAAAAAAAAAAAAAAAAAAAAGGCTTGCCTGGCATAATTTCCCTACCTGTAAGCCTCAAAAAGCTACACAAAACCAAGAATATCCTACAGGTGAAAACCATTTGAAATGAATATTCAATTTTATATAAGTTATGACATAAGCAATCACTATTATAATCAGTACAGTGCTAAACAGTGCTATTCTAAAGGAGATATGGAGGGGGTAGGAAATATGTATGTTTTCCAAATTCATAACCACTATAAAAACTTACCTTATCAAAAGATACCACAGTTTACATTAAACTTCTCACCTAAACATATTATTAGTGTAGTAATTTAAGCAAATAAAAACTTCACAAGACTTGCTCTAGCTTGGCATTACTGTATCAGCCCTGCAGGATGCAACTATATTATGAAGTACACTGACAAAACTTTGATGTAGGAAAATCCCCATCTGTTTTAGAGTCTCTTGCAGAAATAAAGCTTTTAAGAAAGGTGGCATTGGAAAGAACATAAAGAATTTTAAATCGGTATTTAAAGCATGTATTTTCATGGAATAATTTAAAAGTTGCAAGTTAGTTTTCAACACTCAGAAAAAAGAAAGTACGTAAAGCTCTAAGTCCTTGCTGCTTAGTGTTACATATGGTTCTATAAGTAAGAGAACCTACCAAAGGTAGCGTTCCAAGTTCAGTTTAACAAAAAATGTGTGAAAACTTAATAATCTGTATTTAGTTACACAGCATAATAATTTTCAACCCATTTCCTTCAGAAAGGCATTCCCCAGATTCTTTCTATCAGTGCTTAAAAACATAATTCTGAGAAGCACACAAAAGCAGGACATGATTAACGTGTTTGCAACTAATATCTGTATCAAGTTCTTAATCAAGAATAAAGAAATCTGAATGTTCCGGTCTATTAGAATACTTGTGCAACTTGGGAACTCATTCAATTATCTTTGCCTTCCTTTCCATAGCTGATACAGAGATATCAATATACACGTATCCTGTAAGCATTTTAAGGTTCACTGTTTTAAATGTTCATGTTAGTATGATAGAATTAACAAGGTTTTAAGTTTAGCAGCAAATTCTACTGAAAATTTATAAAGGCAAAACATAGCCAAATTGCTATTTTTACTTACGTGTTGAATGTATGGGAAGTTTAACTGGCATTTCTATTATTATTTTAAATTAATCAGTAGAAACTTTATACTTTTACACCACATTCAAGAGAGTTG
This sequence comes from Phalacrocorax aristotelis, assembly GCF_949628215.1. Classification (NCBI taxonomy): domain Eukaryota; kingdom Metazoa; phylum Chordata; class Aves; order Suliformes; family Phalacrocoracidae; genus Phalacrocorax; species Phalacrocorax aristotelis. The sequence goes on from NC_134282.1 coordinate 35,147,915, forward strand.
ATAAAATTTTTTAAAGATGACCACTGTAGTCCAATTATCAAATTAATATATAAATTGTTATATCGAGTATTAAATATTTGCAAATATTTACACAGTAGAGTTGCTTATTTCAATTTACTATAGTATGCAAGGGAGAATTTTTAAACCCCTCTATTTTGCATTACGTGTCAGTGTATGCTTTTTGACATATCATACATGCAAGTGCTAGGAAGGTCCTTTTAATTCTGACCTGATTTAGAAGTAACTTAGTAGGCTGGCAATAAGCAAATTGACTTCTGTATATCCTAGAGATGCCATGCTTTAATATAAAGATAATTTTCTGGTTTTGAATTTTTTTTTTACACTATCAGAAACATGCCTACAAAGAACATGCATGGAAATAGAGCTACTGCAAATCTCTTTAGAGCCATATCAGGAGACAGATCCAAAAATATTTTATGCATTTGTACTGCCTATATGCGTAGGTACTATTATACTTGCCCATTTACGAATAACAGGAATAAATAACACAAGTGATCCAATTATTGAAACCAGAAGAAAAGTCCATAAGAACATTCGATCGAGCACTTGAGCAATAAATTTCCAGTCTTCAACAACCTAAAAAACAAAGAGCGTAGAAGTTAGTCAGTAATATGCAAGAACAGGTAAATACACAATACCAAAACCTGCAATTCTTAATCACTTCACAGTACATGTTCTTCCAACTAGGTCCATCTGTTAACCCCCTTTAATAACTGTTTACAATTACACTATGAGATAGAACAGGAACAAACTTCCCTCTGTGAAAACTGGAAAGCTATATAGACCAATACTAGATCTTAATGCAAAAACTGACCCTGACAAGCATTGAACATCCTCAACCAGAGATTAAATTAGTAGGCAATTTTCTAATACACTGCAGGATTTAGAATTCATGCCACAGCCTCATTCTATGAAGTGGAATTCCCAGGCAGGAGCTAGCGGCAAAAGTTGTAAACAGCAAAAACAACCAAAAGAACCACCACCAAACCACCCCACCCAAACCAACATTTAAAAAAAAAAAAAGAAATTTTAAAATATTTTTAAAATTAACAGTGGACAGCAGCACTGAATTTTACACTAGGGAGAATACCCACAGTACTTTCAAGACTACTTTCCTTTTTGAGAGGATTACTCATATCTGTACACAGTTTTGCAAGTATAGCAGATATAATTGTGTAAGCAAATTAAAACCCTGCCAAACAATTGTTTTGGTTTGAACTGGAGCAATCCACATTTCCCAAGCCTACTGCTTCCTAAGAGGTATGGCTACATCAGCACTAGCTGTGTAGTTTTTAGTAACAACTTTTACAATTAAAGCTTGCATTCTCTGGGCCAAAATAATAAAATACAACTGAATCCCTAGTCAGCTGTATATTAATTTCTGACGTTTAGAGTCGCAACATTACACCTGGAAAACAAAATACTTATCACCTCTCTTGTCACAGTCAAATAGGAGTACTCTCAATAAGAGAAAGAAAACCAACCCTTAATTTACAAGAAATTATGTATTTAATAGCAAACTATTCTATTTGTGTTGTTTATACAATGCAGGGGTATTAGATGCTGTTTTAAAAGTACAGCAGATACATTTATTCAAAATCTAGGCTGGATCCCTTGTGATAATGTTAGAATTGAGTCCTGAGAAGGTACATTAGAGGAGTTAGCTTACTCCTAAGCTAGCATGTAAGACCATGCTCTCAGCAACCAGCAGCTTTTGAAGACAGTCATTTCTGCACAAATTTAAAGAATCTCATGCCTTGCCATAAGAAACAGCAGTATCATAAGACCACACAACAAACTTCTGTATTTCTACACTAGCCTGAAAACAGCATTTAAGTCTCTGATATACCAATGGTGCTAGTTTAAAACGCATGGAAAGAAAAGCAGATTCATAATGCTCTTACCCAAATGGTGTAAACATCCACTAAGTTCTCCACAGAGTTACAAACTGAAAAAAGCCTTTGACATCCTTTGATAAAACTTAGAGGAAAATAATGATAAAGCTAGAAGAGAACACTCAAAGAATTCATCTAGTCCACATTTGATCTCAGAACAAAATGATTGACATATGTCTATAGCTTGCATTTAAACTAATATAAGCTAGGACATTAAAAAATACTTTTGGTTGCAGTTGAAAGCTGCAAAATAATGTATGCCAAATGCATTTTTCAGATAGCCTCCAGGTAGAACATTGAAATGAAAAAACACCTACTTCTCTCATCATGAAAATAACATCCAGCAGCACTGTAGGGAACAGTTACGGTGCATGCTCTAGTAACAGACAAGTATCTCTGAAAATATCATAGAATGGTTTAGGTTTGGAAGGGACCTTTAGAGGTCACCTAGTCCAAACCCCCTGCAGTGCACAGGAACATCTTCAACTAGATCAGGTTGCTCAGAGCCCTGTCCAACCTGACCTTGAACGTTTCCAGGGATGGGGCATCTACCACCTCTCTGGGCAACCTGTGTCGGTGTTTCACCACCCTCACAGTAAAAAAAAAAAAAAAAAAAAAAAAATCAACCTTTTCCCTATATCCAGTCTAAATCCACCCTCCTTTAGTTTAAAACCATTACCCCTTGTCCTGTCAATATGTAGTTAACAACATGAACTTACTTCTAGAAGAAAGCAAAAGACTTTAAAGAACTCAAGGACCCAAGGACTGTATTGTATCAGCTCAATATCTGTAAGAGTTCTCAGTATTGTACCTTACTTGTACAGCTTTCCAGTGGAAATAACTACACAGCTTCCAGTGAACTACAAAAGCTGGAAATCCCATGGCACACACTTAATAATGCAACTGTATAGTAAATCATTACTTGGTTTTCTAATTTCTAATTCTACAAAATGAGTGTAATATGACTAATACACCCACCTCACGAACTTCATTCTCCTTCATAACATGTCTTGTAATATATCGGATAGAATCTAGAGCTGCTTCCAAGGTGTTCCTAGATGATTCTGATCCATTCATATTTCCTGTTTCCTCCTTCTGAGTGAAGTATCTATCTACATGACTTCTCATGCAAAGCAGCTTGGGAAGTTTGTGAAGAAATATCTTGCGAACCCAAGGTGCCATAGCATTATGTGTAGACGAAGAGCGATGATGAATATTGATAGCAAAGACAGTTATCACAATGGACAATGTCACAAATATCATAGTAAACACCAAGTACTCTCCTATAAGTGGGATAACTTTAGAAGATGATGGAATAATCTCTTCAATAACAAGAAGAAAAACAGTTAAAGATACCAGTACTGAAGTGCAAAGTGAAATTTTCTCACCTTCATTTGAAGGAAGATAGAAGACAAGGACAGTTAGAAACGAAAGCCCGATACAAGGAATAATGAGAAACAATGTGTAAAAAAGTGGCAAACGTCTAATTATAAATGAATATGTAACGAAAGGATACCAGCAGCATCCATCAGTCCTATTTCCTCTGCTCCCTGTTGCAGTCACTATTTCCCATTCTCCATTATCAAAAAAGTCTCTTTTGTCAACATAATAATCTTCAAGAATTATATCAACCTGTGAGCCATCGTAAGTCCAGGAACCAAATTTCATAGAGCAATTTTGGAGGTCAAAGGGGAAGAAGGTTACATCAATAGTACAAGAACTTTTGTAGTTTGCTGGTGGAGTCCAAGCAACGGTGCCATCATATTTTACCACTGTTTTTGTAGATGTTCCCTCAAAACGTCCATCTGCACTGAAAGAAGAGAGATATATGCATGCAATTACAATGGGAGGTGGGGGTGAGTGTTTTTATATATGAAAATATGTTTTGTTATTGTTGTTTCAGCTGCTTATCCCTCCTCCTCCTTCCAAGCCAAAATTTTGTATTGTGTTCATAGTCAACTTTGTTTTTTTCAATCTGAATCTGACACAGGTGAACCACAGCTTTCAAAGAGGGAAAATATATTCAAGTCACAAAAAGATCTGTGCAACTTTCTGTAGCCCTAACCACTTATGAAAGGGTTGTAAAAATCCTGACTTTCAACAACATGACCAAACTCTGGTGGTTTTATTGGTAATACAACATAAATACTTTTAAATTTGGCCAAATCACAATTATTGAAGAAAAAAAAGTCATGAAACAGGTAAAATAATACTTGCATGCCATCTCCAAACTTGAATTACAGTCACTAGATCAGCCTTTTTTCCTGACTCAGCAAGTCAGGAAATAGAAAAGCATTGTATGTGCACCTGAGTTGAGCAGAAAGGTTAATTCAAAAAAGTTATTGCTTCTGAGATCTGCTTGTTCTCAAAAAACAACAACAAAAAAACCTTACAGTTGAGTGTACTTCATTTTAAATCCATGCTGAATATGACTTAAAACAGCATTAATTAGTTGCTTCCTTCCCATCACTCTACACTACTAGTTTGTACCCAGCACTGAGCAAGACATTGTTTTCTAACTAAAAAAAGTTTACAGGAAGAAGTGGAAAAAAAACTTTTCAAAGAGACTAGCAATTCCATACAGAAGCAAAGCAAAACATTTAAGCATTTAACATGGCAAAAAAAACCATTTGCATTCAGAGGCAAATTCTTCCACACATTCTTAGATCTACTAAATGTACGCGCATCTATCCAATGAGACTCCTAGAAACAACCTGGATAGTAATTGTATTTTATATTAAAAGATTAAAATCTTACTTGTCATACAGTACAATATCTGGAACCCAAATAGAATCTGATGGCACACGAATAGATGTTATTCCAGCATAGTCTTCAGGATTCCACCTTAATTTTACATCTATCCATTCCTGTAGATATGCAAGATGTAAAAATCATTATTGTGAAGTTGATTTAGGCAGGGCAGGACTGGATGAAAATAGATAAAAAGGCAATAAAAAACCCCAAAACAAAACCAAGCCTGCTTCTAAAATTTGCGTACAACAGTGAATTTGCTGAACAGACATCTACCTCCCTCATCTATATTTGTTTTCTGTTCTAAGAGCCACTTGACAGTTTCTGTACAGAAGTTACTATATTAAAATCCTTTTTCAGGGCACGTATCCAAAAGTAAGAGCTATTATAATGTATAGACAATTAAACTTGAAAAAAGCTTTTTCTGCACCAATATCAATGTCTTTGGAAGCTGATCAAAAGCAATTTAAACATTTTCATTACAAAAACAATAAAAAAAATCAGGCTGCAGCTCTCACAAGATAGGCGTTCCTATTTCTATCAGCAACACTAAAAATAGCACCACTAAAAGCAAAGTGGTACTTTGGTTACTTTGTACTTGAACTAAAAGCTCAAGAGGAAAAATCAAAGTTTCTAATTTGAACGCATATTCAGGTCAGTTCTTATTTTATTTGAACTGGTTCAAATGCAACAAGTTCTGCAGAAACTATTAAGAGGCCACAAAGTGTTATCATCAACATGTTGCCATGTCATACTTGCTAAGTAGTCTCGAAGTTTTCCTGAAAAGAAAAACTTTACCTGAAATTACAGTTACTGGAAAAGAAGGGAAAACACAGGGGAAAAACACCAAAGGGATTAGCCCAAACAAAAATAATTTAGTAAGCTAGTAAGTGTAATCAGGGTCTTCAAACATTCTGAGTTAAATCATTCTGATTTGTGAGCAGCGTTTCCCAGATTAGTTGAGGCCATTAAGTTTAGCACTGGACTCTGATTATTATAAAGCTTGAGGCTTTTTCCTGCCCAGAAACAAATATGCTTAAGAGGAAAAAGTAGCTCTTTATAGCAACCATATACATCTTTGAAACTGAAATTCTTCAGTGATGTTTATCCAATAATCTCAAATATGCCAGAAGAGAAAGATCATAAAACTATTATATAAAAGACTACAGAAACCCATACTCTTCTTAATACAGTTTTTGAAAGAAAACTTATATACTGAAGCAGTAACTTCTATGGTTGGAGACATGCACTTTGGTATATTAAATGGCCATGCAATGCCATATCAGATTTCTTTTAATTAGGTATGCTTTTTAAATTTACCTTTTTGTTGTTTTGCTTTGTTTTTAAGAGTTTTATAATAGTGAATCCTTTAAAGCATTTCCAGGGACATTTTTTAAAGCTGCTACGTAAACTAAAAATTCATGTAACTACTAAGGTTTTTTTTGAATATACAATTAATTAGAAAAGTTTCTTCCAACTTTTGACTTGCAGTTTTGAAGCTTCAGAATTTTTCATCTATATTTTACACATACCTGTTTCAACCAGACATTTGTGGTCATCAATTGATTTTTCTCGTCCTATCAAAATAAAGCATATTTTATGAAAAAAAAAATCTACACGGTACATTCGTAATAACTAGCTGCTTTAGTTCACAGAGGTCTGTAATTTAAAATACAAACCACACTTCTAAAAGCATTCCAGTCACTGATAAGTATATCTATATCAGAGCTTTTTAAGCATACAATTGTGACCTTTGATTATTTAACTGTTAAATTGATATTTTTGCCCTTCTGCATCTCTTTCCTCCCATTTTTTTATTTGACTGTATTTTATGGAGTCTCACTGTTTTTCTATGGAAACATAAAGGAACAGCCAACATGTCGAAGAAAAACTCCTGTTATAGCTACCAGCAGTGAATTCAACCCGAAAACAATATTCTGAAGTGAATAAGCACCAGAGGAAAATAAATAAATAAATTAAACATTTCCCTAGGCTTAAGAATTTCACTCACTTTTCTTTCTTGCTAAAAATGCCACTAAACCTAAGAGCCATTTATCTTCTCAACCTCTTTGCAATCACTTCTTCATGCCTCTACCTACAATGCATTTTTTATTATGCTGATAATAATTTCAGAGGTTTAATCTATTGTGTTTAAGCTAAAATATACACATTTATTTCATACAAAATTATGTGGCAGAATTTTAAGAATTAGGAAAAAAATAAACAAACTTATCTACTGTACGTACCACATCTACCAGCTGAGAGATTGCAAGGCCAAACTTTATTTTTATTGTGTCATTCAAGCGTTCCACTGGACGAACCCATCTTTGATAGTCTTCAAATAAATGTTTAAACAAACGATCTTCACTTTTAGCAATAAAAGAAGGTTCAGATATACCTATATAAAAAAGTAATTAATCAACATTGATTTAAATGAACTGTGTACATCTGCATTCCTGTGCCCAAAGAGCTACAGCTATCTTTATGCAGAGTTAAATTTCTCATCCCCTTTTCTCTGGAAGTGTGGCCACATTCTTGGAAGAATTTTATAAAATTACCTGGTTTTATTAGCATCTCCATAGCACTACTGAAAGGAGGAAGGGGCTTTTAAGATGCAAAACCAAAAGTTAACTGTTCTGTTGTTGAATGCTTATCCCGTTGAAAGTTAATTGTTGCAGAACGCTTATCTGGCCGCTACATAAAATAATTAGCACGGAGGCCCGGAATCTACCAGTGAAGGACAAATTCCTGATAAGGATAGAAAATTGTCTCAAGAACCAGCTAAAACCAACTTTGCAGTTTGGACAAGTGTCAAGGGATAACTGAGTCTGCGCAAAAAACAAAAAGTCTACTAGCAGTGACTAAGAGGAGCCAGCAGCCTTCATCTTTACGACCCCCGACAACCACCACAAGGAGGCACTGCGCAAGCTCAGTTGGGAAAGATTTAAGGAAATAACTTTTTTTGGCTAATTTTAATACAAAGCGGGGAAAGGTAATGCATATGTATAGGCGTATTGGGAAATCTTATGTATATGTAATGCTTTACTGTATAAATCCAAGACAAACTATCATGCAGGTGCGCATGACTTTGGTGGGACTACTCTCCGTGCTGCCCAGTGCTGAATAAACATACCTACTTTACAATCTTACAGATTGTGGAGTCCGCTTTCTCCACATCACTATCACACTTTTAAAATCTATGACTCAAGAATATTACAGTGATTTTAATAATAAAGGCAAAATGCACTTATATCATTTACCTAGTGCCATGCAATTATGGAATTTCTCTAAAACTGAAAGCTTATCTATGAGGGACTGAAATTCTATCATTCTAGAGCAAGGCGGTACTTTTTAAAAACCTACATCCACTATTCAGGTCTCTAGTATATTGCATAACTTGCACTCCAGTTTGAAACATCAGTCTTTTCATGTTTTATACATTATTTCTTCTAATGTTTGGTCACATCTATGAGGTAAACACTTCGCACTACTTGTAGAGCATTTTTCCCCCGTGCTGTTCTGTACCTTAAACAATCTATTTACCAGTCTATCCTCTACCTATTCTAATGTTATATAGACTGGAAGGCACCATTCTAGTTAAGTAATAGTATATATTCAGTTACTTCTTTTTCACAGTTCTCAAGGAGTCATTTCAATGCCTGGAGACAGACTGATGACCTGGAACAGCCAAAAATCTTTGTATAGCTTATGAAGAAGAGGAAACTAAATGTCTTCTTTTGTCTCCTGAGAGAATGGAATACATGACAGAGCATTGGGGAAAAAATGTACTGTAGATGCAGAAACTGCAAGCATAGAGCTGCCCAGACTTTAAAGGAGATATGTAAATTGTCCTAAAGCACCTCATCAAGCAACCACTGTCCTTTATCTTTGGGAATCCACAAAAAGTGAGGTTTTTACCAGTGTGGTCTCATTGAAGTGTATCAGTAGAAACTCTGCTACCCTAAAAAATGGCCAAGTTTAAGGTTTCTCCATTATGAGAACCCAAGCAAAAAATTATACCACCTAAACAACAAGAGAAGGACAGACTTGGGGAAGATATGGAGGCAGGGGGAAAAAAAGGCAAGAAATGTGTCTAGCTAAGTAACCCAAGTAAGAACAGCTTTCAAAGGCAGTGCAAAAGACCTGAAGAGAGCCACCGCTTCAAGAAGCAGCATAAGCTACAGGCATCACCTTGAAAGGAATGGCTCCAAAAGGATCTCCAATTCCCAGAAGTCAGAGCAACCACCAGAAGACATGAACATATGCTTCAGATAAAGATTTTAACTACTCACCAATGAGATTTAAACTGACTGAAACTACTGCCGAAAAAAGACCCAACAATTATTATAGTCAGTTTAAGGGACAAAGAAAAACAAAGACATATGTTCACAACCATCTCTTAAAATATTATACCATTACATAAATGTATGGCATGACCTTTCTAGAAATTACGTGCTCACTAACAGCATCCATCTAAAAATAAAAATATATATCAGAAACAGAAAAGCACCAGAGAATATAATAAACAGATTAAAACCAGAGACAGTCATCCATACAAGGAGAGATTTAAAAGATTAACATTATTTTGTTTAGAGAGGAGGTGAATTTAGTGAACATAATGGAAGTAGATAAAGTAGTGAATGCTACATGCAGAAAATACACTGATGGTATTTAACCCTTCTCACAAAATAACATAAAGGAAACAAAAGTATCAAGTAAAGGCAGTATAGACAATTTCTATTTGAAGTCCATCAATATTCAGTAAATCAGAGATCATTAGACATTGAAGAGGAAAAAAATTTTAGAATTGCCTGGGATTACTAAATTTACAGTTATGTCAGGTAACATCATACTTGCATAGGGTATCAGTTCTCATCTCAATACAACTTGCAAAATCTACCTTTGATTTTGATCAAAGTTTGATGGGTTGCATTTGTTGTAGAGACTTGGCTAACACCATTTAAGCCATTAATTTAAACTGACCTAAGCTAGTTCTATGTGACCACTGCAGCCTAGACAACTGCGACAGGCAACGTAAGTTTTTAAGTTCCCTCCCATTCATCAATGTGCTCTCATGACAGCAGCACCTTTTGCTGCACTGAAAAAGGCTGCATTTACAGATCCTTCTGACAAAACATCCAAAGCACTACAGAGCCCAACCACAGGAGAATTCCCTACCTTCTGCACTGTAGGTTTGGGTCAGTCCAGCAGAACTATTATAAATACTAACTGGATTTTCTCTGAAATTTCATAGTAGGAGCAAAAGCAGAATGTAGCTTAAGGAATGAGGTGAGCAAAGTGGGAGCTTTTCCTTTTCCCTCCAAATCTTACCATGCACAAACATGCTGCTGAACAGTTCTTGTTGCAGGTCAAATCAGCATTTGGGTTTTAAGACAATTCACCCTTCTGTTTCAAAATACAAATCTATCAGTTTACAGTTCTATTTCATTCATTTGCAAACTCAGCAACCTATTGTTCTTCAAGGGGTATTATTTGTACCTGCTCTACAATTTAATACCTTTCCATTTCAAGATTGTTGATGTGTGGATTGTGTAATGGTGAAGAACTGAGGGGCAACTTGCATTGTACCACCGATAATACCTCAGGTGGATACATGAAAACACACAGGCCAAAAAGGATCCAGCAACAGAATACTACATACACGCAAGTTACCTTCACAGCTATTAGGTTAAATTATATTTATTTTTACTGATACCTTAGGTTCAGTGTATCTTCATTAGTCAAGGAATTTTTCTCATTTGCAACTATATATGGATTTACCAAGTCCTGCTTTTTCCACCCATACAAAACAATGCTTCCTGAAGACACAACTTAATTTCTCTACCTCTATATCTCTATTTCCTGCATTATGGATAGTTTTGTGTATATTTCAGCCTAATGCTTCATAAATACTTGATTTTTGTATTAGCATTAATTACAGTTCCCTTTTACAGTTACAACTCTCAACTGAATTTTTTGTACAGTTTGAGAATGACTATGCAGCTGGGTATTCTCTCTCCATTAATTGACCTTGAAGCAATGCAGAGGCAAAGTTGCACTTTCACCATTTCTGTGTTCCTGTAAGATGACCTCCTGTATAGCAATACAGGATCTTCAGGGTACATGCTGTTTCCAGATTAAGCTTCTCTTAAAACACAGTATTTTCTCTGCCATGCTAAATGGAGACATATTCCTTTACCACTTTTATATACTGACAGAATTTTTTTCAAACATTTTACACTCAGACTACAGATACTCACTGATTTATTAAGCTGACCACATTTACTAACGATATATTTCACCTATTTTTTAATATCACAGAAATATCCATGCTTTTTAATATTTCTAGTTTATTTGGTTTATTAATAACCTAGGGCATACTGGTCTATAAAGAGCATCTTATATAAAGGAGAACTCCATGAGGAGGCTGGAGATGGTAACAATATACTAAGAGTTGGCAAAAATCAAATAAATAACCACCCCTACTTCTCCATATTTTATTTAATAGGATCACACAGCTCTTGTTACACAAAGTGCATGTGTTTAATTTGTCTATTCCATGTGTCTGTATGCTTTTAAGATTATAATAAAGGGTGTAACTCTTAGTTACTTATTAGCGTTAACACTAATAAAAAAATGTGAAGAACTGGTGGCAAGCAGAAAAAAGGTACAGAAGAGAGGAAAAGAGGTAAAATATGCTTAAAGCAGCAGACTGGTTGTGGTGGTTGGACAAAAGCAGAAAGGGGTTAAGACCTACAACTAAGGAAGATTAGCAAACAAACAACTCCGGAGTACAAGTCTCATACTAAATCAGATGGTAAGAGATTACGGAAGCACTCACCCCTGCTACTAGCTCACTGTACTAAAAAAAACTTGGAAGATCTGTAGCCTTTGAAGGGCAATTTTAAGCATGCCTGTATTTGTGCAGCTTCATTTCTGTTGAGGTGAGATAACTTCTGCAGTCTATATGAAAGGTAAGTTCTCTATACCCTTTAGTGACAAATCCCAATGACAATGTTTATAGTTTACACCTGAAACTCTTCTCTGCTCACTCCCTCTCAGTGTGATTCCACATTCAGTAAACAAAACTTATATCACATGAGAAAATGCTGGATGGCCAAAATTTGAATTCTGCAAAAAGGAGACGAACAGTTACGCACCAAGCAGACAAATGATTCAATTTTTTTAAAACTTTGAAGTAGTTGGAACACACTTTTGACATAATGGTAAGTAGAAATTCTAATTAAACACTTGACCTCAGACACAATTTTAGTTACAAATTCAGTCCTACCATTTCCTCCTTAAACATTTAACAAACTCCTTTAATAAAAGTACTTTGGAAGAGTTATTTAGAAAAGAAGAGGAAGCATTACATAGGTCTCAGATGCATAAATAGCATGACAAAACATGTACATGTCTACTCATTGTTAGCATTCTTAAGCTGAAATTTCACTAAAGCTGCTAATGACAGACCGCTTAAATACTTCAGATAAATTACAAAAAATTATAGTCTCTTGTAAAAATCTGTCTTTTTACATTGTTTCTTACTGTATCATTATGGGATGAAATTTCCTAACCTCATAATATGATTTAACAGCAGTATTCTTTTTACAAGAATTACCGGTGAAACATTTAGTATTACCTCATATCTTTTAATAAATTTTTACTTGTTTGTTTTTAAATGACAAAACATCACAGTCCATGTTTCTCCAAAGAATAAACTTTCTTTGAACTCTATATTCCTCCACACTTCCTTAGATAAAGTGTCTAAGAACCACATTGGGATTGCACATATAACACACGTCCTTTTACTTTAAACAAGGTAGTTCAAAGCATTTTCTAATTGATATAATAGAGTGTTAATGATTTCAGGTTTTCTTTGGATCCCTACTTGCTGCGTTTTCAAAAGAGATCCATGGGAGAAGGGAAAGGGTTGTTTTTTAGAAGCCTGACGTTAAGATGTAGATTCAGAAGTACTATATATTACTAGTGCAGATTTATAATCTTATACCACTATAATGAAAAACACCACTACCAAGGACTATAAAAAATCTTTACTTTGTAGTTAACATTAGATTCCTTAACAGTGTGCTACCACAGCATATAGACCGTTGTCCACAAATCGAACTACTACAAACTACAATATAATTAATAGATTGCCTACAAACCAGGAAGGTGAATTAATATATACAGGGCACCTGCCTTCAGTACACTAGTATTTTTTAAGATGATACTGTGATTTTTTTCAAGTAACATATTTTACATACAATTTATAACAAAGGAAGCACTATGAAGTCTAGAAGCACAATGGTAACTGTTTAAATCTTTCTCTAAAAACTGTTCAGTGGTCACTTTGAGAGGGGGAAAAAAAGTTTCCCATCTTTCCTACAAACTAACTCATTCTAGTGAGCATCAGTGCTCTTCCTCCTTCAAGTTTACAGTTTTTGCCCAAACAAATCTAGTCACATTACAATATTTTGGTCAATTATGACAATTCTAACTGCAAGTCAGATTTATACTGCAGCATGCAGAAAAAAGTAGAACAAGATCATGTTCAATATTAACTACAGGGATCTCTCTCTAAGACTCCCTTTACATTTTAAAGAATCTCCCACCACTACTTCATTAAGCAGAAAATATATGTTATCTATTAAATGATGTCTAAAATGGAAGTTTTATTTCTGTACTGATTCCCCCCTCCCTTTAAAAGGATTGTGAGTCATACTTTCTGTATGGACTTCAATGTTTTTGCCTACTTTTCCTTCTATGCTTCAGGAATTGCCAAGAATCCAGTCTCTAACAGTCAAGTGTTTAGTTAACAGTAAGCATTTAGAAAGATCAAAATCATATTTACTAGAATGCCTGTAAGTCAAAGTGGGATTACTAACTTTTACCCATTTACTTAAAAAAGTCAGAAAAGCCAGCTATTACATTCTGTATTTCCTGTAAGTATCTTTTTCTCCCATTTAAAAAATAAAGCTAAAGCCCATCACAACACCTACAAGCATGGAAAAGGAGGCTATTCTTGACCACTTCTTGTTGGTGGTTTTTTTTGCAAATTTGTTTTGCTCTCTTTTGTTCAGAGGTCATCCTGCAATTTCAAAAGTTGAGAGAACAAAAGTGACAGCCTTGTATTTCTATCACTGTGTATTAACACATGCCTGGCAGCTGCTAGCTGCTGCAGGAGCTTTTATGATTTCTCCTTTACTCCAGGACTTTCAAGTTATTGGGAGGATTTCTGCCTCCTCTCTTGCCTAGCACACCAGTCTCCTGCCAACCAGAAGCAAAATAAAATGACACATTGTTGACATGAAACTATCAAGGATTTTGAACTGCAATATTACTTAGTACTTACCAATATGAATAGATATGCAACAGCTGCTCATAGAAAGCAGGAAAGATGTTCCTTACATTCAACTCAAAATTGAAAGATTGAAGTTTCTGGCTTGATAATTGGAAAGCAGAATTAAACTATCCCCTAATAGCTTAGCATCACAGCCCATATTAATGAAAGCATTTACAAGTTTTATTAATAACACCATAATATACTGCCATGTAGTTTATAACAAATCATGAAATAAGATCAACTGTGGACTGACAGTCGGTCTTTAAATGAAGAGCTAACTGGCGCTTTCTGAATACCTGTGCTATGGATTCCACGGTAAATACACACAATATGCCAAACAGCTTCCTGAACTCTACAGCGAAGCTATCGCCAGTAGGACTCTCCTGATTAACAGCCACCCACAGCGTTAACATTACAGGTCTGTGCCAATGCACAGCATTTCCTCGTGAGTTCATTGACACTAACATTGTCCACTCAGCTTTCAGCAGACAGAACTGTGATCCTTCTCTCTGCCAAAAAGCCAGGACACATGAAAAGGCTGCCTCATGTCAGGCTGCTTCACGGTAAAAATTCTGGTCGCTCTGAAGCCAGGGGGACTTCTGCTTTTACAGATCCAGGATTTTGTCATCTCTTTTACACCACTTTTAACCACTGCGTCACTTTCACAGACTGTTGACCTATCAGTAAGGAGGGAAGATGGACTGAAGACAGCACTGAGGAGTGCTGAATGCAAGCAGCGAAAAGTGTGTATACAGGTGCAGATAGTGCAAGGAGTAAAAGGAAGAACAAGTATGAGAACGTTAGAAGTAGAACCATTTAGTCATCTAGATTTAGAGGGTATGCATCATAGAAGTAAACACAAATCCACAATTTATGTAAATAAGACCTTCATGCAAATGAGACACAGGCCTTGGGCTTCTCACAAGTTGCCGGTACATCCCTGGGCACTGCAGAAGTTGCACGCTGGCATTACCTTCTGCCACAGTAGCATTTGATCACACAGCTTGATTCCAGTCTTGGCTACACTGGAACATGCAATCCTGCGGCTCACAGAAATCAGATACTCTGTTTAGAAATCAGATACTCCGCTCAACACCAGACACTGAGTAGGAGATTACAGAACATATACTATGATACAAAAATCAGGTTTTACTGTTCTGACAAGTGGGAAACTATACAAGTACTTAATAACAGGTTCATCTTCATAATAGCAAATTTCATTTTATTTTAGAGCAAACAAATTGTGAAAAGAAAATTTCATCCTCACTATGTATGATCAGTTCTCAATGAAGTCAAAACTGTCAGCTTGTGCCAAAAGGCAAAACTTGGTTTAACCTAACTACAGTAATTCTACACAGTCATTATATACTATATAATGTAACATAATAATTTCACATAGTAATATCTTCTGCCCTGATAAAAAAATACTACTTTCCCAAACACCGAGATCAAGAACAGTCTTTTAAAATCACATTTAACAAGACTTGAGTGTTTGTGCGTTGCATTAAAACTGAGATGTCAATACAATTTACTTTCCTTAGACCATACTTACGACCCTTTTTTCCAGTTTTGAGCTATTAAAGAAAGTAAATTATATTTTTCATTCATTTCCTTTCTACTTGTAAATATTGTAGTTTCAAAACATCTTCATTGAAGATGTTCCGCAAAACTTTGCTTTTACATAATTTATTGGTACATTGCTAAGTTTTGAAATAACTATTTCTAAATAATTCTTTGTAAGAGCATTGATTTTCCTCCTTCAATTTTTGTATAATTCTATAAACACTTCAGCTTCACATGCTATTTCACGTCCTTCAACTCTTAAAGTTACACCCTGATTGAATTGAGACTGACTCTTTTGAAGTCAGAGAAATAACGCATAAACAAACTAAAAAGAATTTTGTTAGAAATTCTTAAAAGGGACGTTTTTATGTGCAGCCAGATCCATGTGCAATACCACAATTATTAAAATATATTCTATAAATTTACCCCCATAGCAGCTGCAAATGCAAAGAGCATCCACCACAGATCTACAATCATACCTCACCTGAGTGAGAGCAAAAATTGAAAGCTACGACACTTCAAATCGTTATGTATTAATTTAAAAAGCGTAACAACTGTGTAATGAAACCCGTGGTAGTCAAGACTGATATGCACCTGAAAAGCCGTAGTCTGGCGAAGGCATTTTTCCCCCTCTTCTGTGAAAGGGGCAGCTCTGTAGGTCACGTTCATTTATTTAAAAACTAGCCGAATTCCAGCAATCCCTCCCTCAGCACTCCTCCGCGACCGCCAGAACCTCGCTTCGCCTTGCCACCGGCCTCAGTTTAGCCTCGTCTTGGCAGCAGTTGATGGCGGGGAAAACGAAGCGTGACGCGCGGCCGCCTGACCCCCCGGCGGCATTTCTCCCCACACGCAAGAGCACGCCTCATTTTTCCACACGAAACGCGCTCTCCGCCTGCCCGCACTCCCGCCGCTGCCAGCGGCCCGCCGGAGCCGGGCTGCAGACGGAGGACCGAAGAGCCGGGGGGGGCAGCGGCGGCCCGGCACAACCTGCCCCTACTCCCAGCGGCAAGCGACCCCTGCACAACACCGGGTTTACACGAAAGCCGGGGTTCAACAGGGCTCGTAAGTCGCGGCTGATTCTGCCCTCCCTACGGACACCCTCCCAGCCTCTCGCTGAAGCGCCTGCCGCCCGCCCACCCCTCCCTAGCGGCGCCGCCGGGGTGCCCCGCCGGCCCTCACCCCCACGGGGCCGCCCTTACCCACGTACGGGGCGCGGGCAGCGGGGCCGGCTCCGCACTGGCCGAGAAAGGGCGCGAAGAGCCAGGTGAGGAGGAGCAAGGGGTGGTGGCAGCGCAGCCAGACTCCGCGCTCGGCCATAGCTAGGGCACGGACCCCGCTGCCTCCGAGCCCCGGCGGCGCGGACAGGACACAGCCACGGGGCGCTGCTCCTAACGGGCAGCGCTGGCCACGCCCTGCCGGCAAGCAGCTGAGGGGGCGCGAGGGGTGGGAGCGGGAACCGAGAGCGCCTTGCGGGGGGAGGGGGAGGGGGCGGGGGCGGGGGCGGGGGCGGGGGCGAGGGCGGCCAGCTGGACCCTACGCAGCGGCCTTAGCAGCGCATCGTCCCAGGTCGGTTTTTCCCCTCGGCCCGTCCCGGGGGTGGCCCAGAGGTACCGCCTGGTGGCCCCGCGCTGTGTGGGAGGCGTGTGGAGCTGTGTGGGGCCAGCCGGAGAGCCCTGCCGCTAACCGCCTGTCTCAGGGGCCGTGCTTCGGGCGGGCAGCGGCCACCGCCTCCCCCTCGGGCTGTGAGGGGAAGTTCCCTGTGAGGGAGACAGGTGCTGGGGGAAGGAGCTCGGCGGCAGGTACCTCGGCGGGGACGCTGCAGCCGCCCTGCTGGGCGCTGCGCGCCGAGGAACCCCTCGCTACCCGGATGGAATGAAGGCTCCCAGAAGCGCTGGTTGTGACTGGGGACTGACTAGGGCTGACTGGTGAGCTGGGGTCGCCGCTTCTCCCTCCCCAGCGACCTACCCTGCCTCACTGAGAGGCGGCAGCAGCAGCTGCAGCGTAAACCTTCAGTAATTGTAATGCTAAATCCACTTGGGTCAACGTTTGTTTCTTTTAAATCATGTTTTGGGGAGGGGTTAAGTTGAAGTGATTTTCAGTGAAAAGAAAAATATTAAACTAATTTTTAAATTCCATATGAAAAACTTGGTAGGTTATTTTTAAATTTCGAAATCACAGTGGTTTGGAACTTTTAATCGAAAATAGATAAAACTGCTGCAAGCTAAGATGACCTCGGATATTTCCATCTTTATGTACATTATAGATGTATAACATACCTAATCAATACTATGTACAAAAACCCCACTTTTTTCTATATCAGAAAAATAACAAGCTGTTACAAAATACAACTTTAAATGCACTAAGTGTGAAATATAATTAGTGATTTTTCCTAAATCATCCTAATGGCAATGTACAGCGTATGCATTGCCACAAAAAATAGACACAGCTAGTATTAATGCATTTCTTACATTTAAGATACTGCTTAAGATTTTCACAGACAGAAAAAATTTGGAAAGAAGGGCTTAAACGGGTTTACACAGTGTTAATCAGCTGCTACATGAGAAGTGCTGTATACCAGATCCCTCAGAAAACATGGATTTACTCAACTCGAATAATTTTAGCAACTTTGTATCTTCCTAAAATGAGAATTACCCAAAATAGTAATTTCATTAAGCACATTGTCGATTATAAAAATTCTTTTATATCCTGTTAATTTTGTGGAAAAATAGTGCGTCTCTTTGTGTAAATCATTACTCTCTCTGACAACCAAAACAGAGTACTTAAGCATTTCAATCCCTGTCTTAACTTCTAAACTCATTGCTTTCTGTATTATCTTATCCTGCAGCCATATTTAGGTTGTGCATGTCTGTGGAAGGCATAATGCAGTCTGTACAAGCCATTCAAAAAGCAGCTGCTTTCACAGTAGTTTCTTCCAGCATGCTTCTGGTGACATGTTATATTGATTTAAATGCTCTGTAAGAAATACGGTCATTTTATATATTGAGAATCCATTTGTACACACCATGTCCTCCACAACTGCAATACATGTTAGAGGAGGCAGCATGTGACTCTTGTTTGAAATGCTCAGTGTGTAGACAGTGGTCAACCCAAGATTTTAGGGTAAATAAAAATTTATTTTAGCCCATAGCATGGCACAAAATCACCTATTCTATTCTTTTGTGATATACTGGAGTTCTAATATTTTCTGATTGCTCCAAAAACTACTGGCAGTGTTTCTGCTGAAATTGCAGTTCTGTGGGTTTTGATGACAACTGGTCCACCACTGTGCTGTATCTGGTGTTTCTAACATAAGGTTATCAGGTAAAAATCTGTAGTTCTGTTAGCAGCATACGTGCATTGCAGTAAATGCATTTCAGAGCCGTGATGTCTAGTTAACCATGTTAAACAGAGTTGTTGCTCAAATGTGCAGGACACAGAAAACTGGTTTTATTACATAACTATGAATTTGCTGGCAGCTGGGTCCTAGCTAGGCAAAACAGATGCTCTAAGATATAAAGGGATTAAACTGTCTTGGTTACATGCCTAACATTTTGCTAAATATTTTATGTAGCATCATCTGGCACACACTAATTATGTCATATTATTAGTGTTTTAGAAAATAGTTACAAATAAGCAGCCATTTTTTTCTGGCTGCTTTGAACTTGAAGCAAAATGTTAGTATTAACAGCAGCATTAAGTGAAAGCCTAAACAATTACATGAGTAACGTCTGCTCTCTTTCAAAGGATCCTTCTTAGCAGGAGTTGACAGCTGAAGGTCCCCGCTAAAGTATGTTCTGAGAATCTCCAGTAAATTCGCTGATGGCAGCTTTTACTGTGCACTGAAGAGTACTTTAACTGGAAAGCCAAATGCCAAATTAATCACAGATAAAAATAGCAAGCTGCTCAGTTCTCTTTGTAAAATCAGAGATATTCTAAAATTTTTTTTTGTGAAGCTGAATTTTCTCCAGATTAAAGCCAAGAGCTATATAACCAGTGAAGGGTACTCTCAAGTTATTTTAGCAGTTTTTCATGTTGTAATAGAAATAACTCCAATTAAAACTTGAAAACAAGGACCACTTTTACTACAGAAAAACTGTAATAGAAAATATTCTTTAAAGAAAATGAAAGACATTTAAGTAAGGCCTCGGGTCTCAGCTAGTCTGAAGCTACATCCCTTCTCTCATGTATGAACTACCTGAGTTCATTAACTTCTTGGACTTAGATGTCTTGTATACACTTAGCTGTTATCTCTGTATCATGTACAGTTCTGTGGCCTCTAAAACCATTATCTGAACACACTGTAATCATTAATATATTCATTCTTACAAGACAGTGGAGTATTGTCCTTAATTTTAAGATTATGATCAGAAAGAATAAATAATTACATGTGGAATCCATAGCAAAACGAAAGCAGCAGTCCAAGTTAACACAAAAAGCCCTTTGTTTATCATCTTAACTCGGGTGCTTTTATAACTCTGACAAGTAAAAATATTTGGATGAATAGGGAAGTATATCTAAAGGAATCTTCTGCCTTCTGGTGCGTAGGACAGTAAGTCATGTAAGAAGCAGTCTTAGCAGTGAATTTGACTTTATTTGAACAGAATACAGTCATCTAGAAAACAAGCTAACTCTCCCTTTAAACACTGACAGATGCAAGAGACAGCACAGGTATTAATGGAGAAGCAGTAGTTTCATTATTTCTTAAACTACTTAGAATAACAGAACACATTACAATTTATTAGGACAACCTATTTGTGAATACTTGCCTTAACAAGTTCTATCATGCACTCAAGTGAGATAAACGATCCAGTCTAAGTTTACTAACATCATATTATGCAAACAGTTTCAAGTAAATACTTTTACCTAATTTGAAAAAATCTGTCACTTTCCACAGCACCACATGAAGTTCTGGTTTTAAGTAACATTTAATCCACAGCAATAGCTAAATACTTGAAATACTTATGTAATACACTGTAAACTCTGCATAAACACTACTACACCAAAAAAAAACCATACAAAGAACAGGAAGATCATTTTGATTAGCAAGGACAACTCAAATGTATCGCCAAAATAATTTTTCTGTTCTTACGACTTATCCCCAAACCACTCCCAGAAAAGGCACAGATAGTGGTGATTCTTTTTTCCTTTAAACACACAAAGCCAGAATCAACACAATAGGCCTACACAGTCCAATGCTCCTCTATTCCTAGGAAAAACCAGTAAGGAATTTGCATTAGTGTAAGGTTGTCCCAGGAAGATTCTAGTCAATGAAAGATCTCCAGCATCTGCTTACTGTCCTAGGTTCAAATGCAGAAAAGAATTAGAAATTAAATGTAGTATAACAGAACTTCACTGTATATCTTGGATATGAGGCCAGTGAGGACTCCTTGCGTATTCCAAGGCAGTGCTGAGGCTCATCTCAGTCAGCTCTTCATGGCACACAGCAGAGGTGGTGTTTTTTTAATTAAACTGGTAATTATTGTTCAAAGATTATACTCATAAATTATTTGACAATGCTTTTACTTTGGATAAACAAAACCATTAAATAGATCTTTTAAAACGTGTAACTACAAAACTTATCACAATGCTTCAGTATGGACTACAGATCAGAAAATTATTTACATCATTCCAGCTTTTATTACAGTATCTAAAAAATACTCCTTTACCAGCAAATGATGCAGTGATTGACAAAGAAATGCTATTGGTAATTCTTTAAACAAAGATCCAAATATATTTATTATCCCCTTTGTTAGAAACAGAAACATTTAAGAAAAAAATACTCTAATAAATCTATATCCTAAGCTAGCTAAATCTACAAGTACACTAAACAAATTGCCTTGTGTGATTTATACACACTGATGAACCCACACTCAGATGCTCAATGGTTTCATAGAAGGCAGAAAGCATTGCTGGAGTCTATTGCATTTTGTTTCAAGTGATCTTTTGAGAAGTTAGAAAAAACTCCATTTTGGCATTGATGCTTTTAGGGCATATTCCAGGTACCTGTATAGCCATCATCAGTGATCTAGAAATCTGCAAAAGACGCTGATATATGGCATTCATGGTATCAAAATATAAGATCAAGCACTGAATTTTCAACATAAAAATGGAGTTTGAGGTATTTTGTACAACCCTTTGTAAGAGAGATTATATCTTCCTATTGCACGTTGTCTGCCACTATTCAGGACTTGTTACATGAAATATCATTCCTGTTATTATTTAGAAGATCTACTGATTGCAGAAGGCGTAAATAAAACTCAGTCTAACCTTAATTAGCTATAAAATTTGAATACTAACAAAGTACTGTCTAAGTTCAGTACAAAAGACAAAAACCATTCGCCTGCACCGAGACTTGAAAATTAAGCAGCAGGTCCCGCAGCCTGCACAGAACCCATGCCACCCCACACCACCCTCTGTATGGAGGTTGCCAAAGTGACTGTAGTCCATCGACACAAGCTGCAGCACTGTCACCTCAAGTCAGATTCCCTCCTCTGTTATCAACACTGAATCATAACAGCAATGAGCTCAAAAATGGGTTTTGTTGAGACTACGGGTAACTTCTGGCCATGTTGACAAAGCACATTTTATCAGTCAAAAACATATGGGATGGATTAAAATTTATATGACACTGTATGGATTCACTCTGTTTCTCTAAATGGTCATATTAAATCCTGTAAACACCAGATATCCTTTGGGGCAAAAAAACCAACCCCAAACAAAACGCAAGATAGATACAATCCAGTGTCGGCACAAAGGGGCTGGATCACCAGCATCACAGTCTGAAACCCAGCTGGTGAAGCCTCTGATTTTAAGCACGTCACTTGAGTAAGCTTTTCAGTTTGCTTTTAATAAAGGATGCAAAATAATTTTCAGTAACTTGTTTCCATCTCCTCTATTAGCTTCAGATTTTTTTTCCAGAACTAGAAGATATTTTTGTTAATCTGAGTATCATATTATTTTGCATTCAGTACAAGGACAATCTGTACAAAAATTACTGTCATTGCTAATTCATGCACAAATATTACAATTGCTGAAGTGGTTAACTGGTTAAGTTTTCTAGGCTCTTGGCTGTCAGAGATGGGAACCAAATTCTTCAGGGAAGTATCAGGAACACTAAATATAAAACATCTCAATTTCCTTTCAGGATAAAATGTAAAATAGTCAACATAGCCTAAAATCATGCACTCCTATTTATCTATTTGTGTTTTGACGAGATAGCTTAACATTTTCACATGGCCTTTGTAAAATGTCTTTCTAGTTTATGTGAATATAGCTAATGTTATATGATTAATTTCTTAGAAAACACATGCACTCATAAAAGGCTATGATAAACTGAACACGTTTGCTACAGAGTATGTTTAAAACACTACTGCTTGCAAGAACGTCAGTTTGACATAGCCTGTTATAGAACAAAATAGGCCAAAATTAAAACTTGGCATGCCAGCACAATTGAAGTCTGTATTTGTGAAATTATTTTCCAAACTTAGAAGCCCATTTCACTACTTCAAAAGGAAAAACCCACACGTACACACAAAATTCTAACACTTCTAACACCATATTTTTTCTTTACCAACTAGCATATACCTTGTTTTAATGGTTTAAAGCGATTAAATCCCTCAAGATTGTGCATATCCAGGCATTACTGAGGAAATAAAGACACCCATCACTATTCTTCTTAAATTTTATTCCATAATAAAAAATAGAAGATGAAAGAAATAGAGTGTTCAAGAATTAAAGCAATTATTGGTCAATGTAAGGAGCAGTAAACTAATTACATGAATGATTATTAAGGACCTAGTTCATCAAAAGTAATTCTGCGTCCTCCATGGCATATTTGTAGGTTTCTACAAAACAGAAATCCACATTATCTTTTACTGAAGCAGGTCCTATATTATCTACAGAACACTTCATTTCATATTCTATTTATCCTTCTCTTTTTGTTCTTTTTCCTTCTTTTCGCGTTCAGCTTTTGCTTCCTCCTCCTCATGTTGTTTTATCAACTGTTCCACCTCCTTTTGCTTCAGAACCCTGATTACTGTCTTTCCGTTCTCTCTTGTCAATGTTGCAATTTCAACTGAAACATATGGAACAGACAGAGGCATTACATTTTGTCCTTTAGACAGAACAATCATCAGAAGGGTAAGATTTGTAGTTACAACTGACAATGAAGCAGAGCGCTCTTCTCCCTCTACAAAGAAGCTTGACTGGCAAGCCAGACAGCAGCCCTCCTCTTCTGCAGCAGCGTATACAAGCGCGTTAATAACTCTCTAGTGATTCTTTACCAGACACGTAGCCCCAGTGGGGCCTACAATCCCTAAACTCTGGTCTAGCCCCTGGAGCTGACCAAGCTGGATCATCCTCAACTAAGCTATCAGTATGCCTCTTTGAAAGGTTAAGGCTGAGAGCTGCTGCATCTTCTAAAAACATTTTTCACACAACAACTTAAAAATCCAATAATCCACATCTAGTGTATTCACTACATTTTCTTTTTGTAAGCCAAGGGCATTATCGCGTATTAGCGAACCACTTACCTTTCTCTGCAGAGAGTTTGCTAACATCCATGGTTTTGTTTAGGACCTTAATGGCTAATGCAAGTGCAGTCTTTAAGGTCATTTCTCCTTCTTTGTAGTCTTGCTTTAGCATTGATACAGCTGCCTGTAAGTTTCACAGAAATTAAAATGGTATCTTTGGGCAATCAACCAAACCGTTGCTTTTTGCCAGATAATTTCAATACATGAATAACCAGCAGTGTTTCTACAGTTATGTATTTCTCCTCTGCACTAGTAATCAACAACTCAGTTTAATTAGTACAGTGCCATTTACACTTTTTGCTTGACTTTTTGAGAGGAAAAAAAACCCAGAACTTACAGCACTATTATTTCCAATGCATGTAGCTTTCCACCCTCCATAATTTCCACTAGGATCACTTTGATACAGCTGAAATCCATAATGCTTATCCCAGCCAATATACAGCAACGAAACACCAAAAGGACGTTTTCCTGTTGAAAAGAAGGTTATTAGCAATCTAAATTTAGTAACAAGACTGGTCATGAGTGACAATTATTTTCTTTGATTTCCTTTTTCAAATCTATTCCTGTGAAGTAGGATTTAACAGACTGTTCTGTTGCTTGAGATAACCACACCAGCATTTCCTTCTAAGTCATGGGGGGAGGGGGGAGCAGTGGTTTATTTCATTTAACTCTAAGAGCAGCTCATTCCGTCTCCACAAATTGTAATTTACCAACTCAGGACTTCAAATCAAAAATTTAAATATTAAGTTTGTAGCCTAGCTATTAAGGCATATAACTTAACAGTGTCAAAAGCCAGATACATAAAAAGGTCATTCTTTCACACTACATATATGTAAAATACCAGAATCATCACTTTACCTACTGAGAAATACTACTTACAACACCATTTTCTAACACGTTGCTTGATCTACAGAAATACTATTTTTTAAAGTGTTACAATATCGATACCCCTACATATAGCCTTATTTGTGAGCCACTGTGCCATTATGCTGGATGGGCCCAAAACATTGCATGGTTATATATCAAAATTCTCTACTGGTCTTCTGAAGGCATTCACTAAGTCCAAGAGCACTTGAAACATTCTATGCAATGGGCCAGAATCTCAGCCACCAATCTCTCAATCACTAAAAGGCAGCACCTTCAGTAGCAAAGCAGTAACCACAACTGCCCACTCCCCTCCTGAATTTGGCTATTGTTTTCCTCAGTATAACTTGTTAGAGCAGAATTTGGTATAACTGTCCAGAGACTCAGACACTTCACATTATGCAACAGAATAATTCTTCAGACATTTAGAAGCACAACGGTTCATCACTCTTCATTACCTCCAAACTGTGTATAAGCCTGCTTGATATCACATAGTGCTGTTACCAGCTGTTCGCAAGGAATGGGCTCTTGATATTGCAACAAATACCTAATATATGAAAAAGAAAACACAGTTTTCAAAACTTGTTTTGCTGGCAGTATCCTCTACCGCATTTAACAAGAAACAAGTTCCTCAGTTGGAACCTCTCTGACCTAGCTGTTTCATTTCAGTCTACTTTGGCTCTACTGAATGCATGTTCATGTCAACTTAATATGTAAGCAGGACCAAATCTGACAGTGCCAGCAACTGAAACCACGTGAACGATCAGGAGACCTACCTCTGCGCAATCAGTCTCAGTTCATTTGTTAGAACATTGGCATCTGAAGTTATTCCTGCAACACTGCAAGCCATATCCCTGCAATACAAGCATACAAGTTAACTGAATTCCTATCCATCTGCAACAAACACACATCTTCACACAGTGGTTCAAGCAGAACACCTGCTGTTGGGCTTTTCTGATCAGAAATACATAGCTGCCATAAAAACCAGCTTCATTAGGGTACATCAAAATTATTATGTAACCATTTCCCAAGAACAGAGGTGGACAGCAAAGCGTAAATGGGTCAGTATGTTAGTTATACATATAGCTCTGAAAAAAGGATCATGCTGAAGATGATTAAGTCCCAAGTGTCTTCACAAGAGCCGTTAGCTACATACAAGTGTCTGTCTGGAGGCCACCTGCATGTTGAAGGAGCCACACAGATGTGGCAGGCCATCAGTAGAAGTTCCTGGCTGACACGCTGCATTTTTGTAACTGAAACTTAGTGATCTTGATTTGATGGTAAGAAAAATAAGCACTTCATGTCCTTGATTGTTTCATTTGCTCTTAAGATCTCTTTTGCCCAATCTGATATTACTACAAAGCCTTCGCTACACAGAAAGGATTCGAGAAAAATAATCCAGCTTATTTTTTCCAAGTGAACTTAATTTTTCAGAAGATGGAAGGGCTGGCCTAGGTGACTATTCAAGCACACTGTCACACAGCCTCCTTGCAAATCTAGTACTTCCTATGGTCCTAGCTGCTTTCAAGATCAACATAGAATGGGAAGCTGACAGGATGAAATCTACCCGTTTCATAGGCACCTTCTGCAAGGATGAAACACTACCTCCCTTACAGGCAAGAGAATGTAATCGGTAACACTCTTCACTGTGACATCATAAATTTAACTTCCAGAGAGCTAAAAATGATGTCATAGTAGAGAGAGGTATCATCTCTGCTACAACTGTGGCAAAGAAAGCTAAGGCACATTTTACCTAATGATCTTGTTCTCTTTGAAACACAAGAAAAACAAAGAAGAGGAGGCTGAGCTGAAATAACACGGTGATTTGTGTGTGCATTCTTTATTCTGCCCCCCCAAATGGTGTTTCGTAACACAGAGAATTCCCAATTTTCTTAAGTGCTGCCATAACATTACCTTGTATGGGGCAGTACCAACAAACAGGCTATTCCACACAGAAAATTCTAGAGATTAAAAAACCAGTGATGCTTCTACTTTAGAAGGAGAACTACTGAAGCAAACAATGACAAAACAGTCATACCTGTCTAAAACAGCGACCAAAAAGAATAATAGCACTTCAAATAAAATAAAACCAGGTTCTGTGCTCAAATGTCTAGATAACAGCAGTATGTTGTTACTGATAACATCACTGGAAATCCGATCATCGTTTCAACTTACTCATTAAGTTTGTATATCTTCTCTGAGAAAAATACTTCATCAAGAAGCTTGTGAATGTTGCGTCTCTCTGCTGCTAGCAAAACACCATCATTTGCTAGTATTCCCAAGCAAGTACCTGCATGTCCAATTGCTTCCATTGCATACTCAACCTGGTACAAGCGACCTAGGAAAGGATTCAAATTACTAACATCAGAAAAGTAACACTGAATAAGACCAAGTTTGCAGAGTGACTTAAATTTGCAAGAAGCTGACAGATACTCATTGTACAACCTAGTCTTAGTCTTCAGTTAATAGCAAATTAATTGGTTGAAAAGGAGGAAGGAGTTAGAGAAAGAAAATGCACAAATCTGATAAGGTAATACAGGGTATCATCGAGGTGGAAAAAAGACCCTCTTTTGGAGCAGGGGGAAAAAAAAATAAAATATCTTCAGAACTCTCTGTTGCAGTACAATGAGCCAAAACAGATTTGCAGCAATCAAAAGAAAATATTTGACACTAAACTTCCAGACTTTTCAAGTCCATCCCATCTAAGAAATAGGAAAGCATGGCTTGTATGTACTTGCTTCAGCATGCGTAAGAATAACACGGTGAGGACTGCACCAGCAGGATATTATGCATTCTTAGGGGGAGGGAACAGTAACAATATCCATCTATACTGAAACAAAAGATGAATGGTGAAGGTTTGCTCAAGTTATTTCAAAAAATGGCAGGTGGTCAAAAACATGCCAGCCGGCACTGTCTCATTATTGATCGAATTAGAACAAATTTGGATGTCTCTACTTCGAACCTTCAGTGTCCTCACAGAATTGGGCACTACTTCTGGCAGGTATATATGATTTCTGTAACTTGATATGAATGGAAACAGACTATGAACAACCAACCTTTATACAAATAGTTTGTTATTTAGTTTTGAGAAGCTGGACAGAACAGTCAGAGTATACTTGAAAGCACAGGGTTAAAAAATACCTTCTGGGGAAAATATGGTCGTTCTGGAGTCATATCTTCGAGACTGTAAAAAGCAATAGGTCATTAAATATCACCATTCTCTTGTCAGAAAGCAACATTCTAAAATTAGTGATTCGCTGAGCCGCAGATATAAAAACCCCTCGCGTAGCAACCTCGGTTTTGTACCCGCGACAAGAAACTAACGCCACCGCCGTTCCAGGGGCGGGCCTCTCCCGGGGACACGGCCGAGCCCGCACCCTCGCCCCGCGGGGGGCTGACCAGCGCCCCCGCCGCTGCAGCCTGAGAGCCCAGCGCCCGCCTCAGGCGGCGGCCGAGCGGACCGTGGCTAAAGGCGGCTCCGCAAAGCCCCGGGAAGGCGAGCCCGGCCCGCCGCTGCCACTCACCATCGTGCCGGGGACGCGCCGCGAGCCGAAAGGAAGCGGACCTGCAAGACACCACACAAGGCACGTTAACCGGCACCGAACGTCCCGCCGTCCGCCGCGCCCCGCCCCACCGGACCCCCGCCCAGCGCCCCCCCCGGCGGCCGCACTGCAGAGTCATCCTCATCGCGGCGGAAGGCGAGGCCTTGCCGCTCCCGCGACGCGCAGGGCCGCGCCCCGCGCCCCGCAGGCCGCCCGCCCTCACTCACAGCAGGCCGGAGGGGGCCGATCGGCCGGGGAGGGCCAGCGAGTCCTGTCCGCCGGGGGAACAACCGGGCGCTGCGGCCGCGCCCAAACCTTCACCGCTGCGTCGGAAATGGCCGCCGCGCCTGCGCGCTGCCGCGTGCCGGGCTAGGGTGGGTCCCGCGGTCCCTTTCCTCCCCCTACCGCCGGCGGGCGGGGCTGGCGCTCGCGCCCGTGCCCGCGTCCGCGCCCCCTCCCGGCAGGTCAGCACGCGCGCAGGAGCTCCAGCCGCCCTAAGGGGTGCCCGTGCGCCGCCCCAACGGCCGCCTTACCGCCCCCCCCCCCCCCCCGCCGTAACGGCTGCCCCCGGCGCTGTGGGGAGCGGCCGGCAGTACCGCTCAGGAAAGCCGCAGCGGCTGGGGCAGGGAGGCGAGGCTGGCCCGCTGAGGAATGGGCAGCGACAACCCCCCCGCCCCGGTCCGTACCCCGAACCCATCTGCGCACACACCGCGGGGACGCGCTCCGGCGTAGGCAGCGCCGCCTTTATTGCCATAGAGTCGGGTGTCACCCTGCAAGTACCTCAGCAGCCATCGGCCTACTCGGCAGGTGGGTGGTTCGTGTACGCCTTGGCAGTCTCAAACCACATCTTCTCTACAGCTTCTTGGCCCACCTCAAACATTTTCATTAAGTGTTTCCATCCGGTTTTGGCTGTGATCATGAGGTATTCCGTATTCTCAGGGTACCGCAGAGCTGTGTGGGCCGCTATGACAAGGGACTGAGAAAACCTCCCGCACACCAAGAGAAAGAGGGCACCTCTCTCCTCCTCTGTGAGCGGCAGGACACTTTCAAACCCTGCGAGAACGTGACCTCCAACGCTTAGAGGATCTGGGCTCTCAATCATCATGTACATGATAGTTATTGCAACTTCAAATACGTAATACCCATAACTCATGTCACTAAAATCCAGGATGCCGGACAATCTATACTGAGGATTCTCTGGAGAAGCAGAACTGGAGTCTACTAGAATGTTGTGGTCATTAAGATCTCCATGATTGATACCTGAACACAGAAGAAACAGTATTTAATAATTATTAAATAGCAGCATCTAACTTCCCCCCCATTTCCCAGTGAAACAGCTTTGAAAAGATGCATAGAGGCTCAAACTAATACTCAACTACAAAACTATGCTCATCTCCCTCAGCATCAAGTGTTGCCTTTCATAGCCTTACTGCTTCCTAGGAATTTCCATTCCCCTAAGAGGTGACCAGACATCTTAATAAAGGGAGCAGTACGAGGTCTTATTCTGGTCTGGTAGAACTTGTGATACACTACATGTTTTCCCAACACAGAATAGCAGCTTTCAAATTATCAAATTATCAGCAACATTAATGTGAGCTGAATTAAAAATTATTAAATAGTTATTAGTGTTTATGAAAAGAAGTAGCATACTCCATATATTCTTATTAAGCTGATATAACAGCATGAAAAATCATCACTTTAACTGGAAGCACACACATCAGAAAGATCAAGAACCCAACCTGACTCTGGACAGCATGTTCCTCCTGGCTTATCTGCGCTGCGTTCATTCAGCACAATATTTACACGTGTCTAGCTATGGACAAAGGAGCCTTTTGGCCTTTTTTTGCCTTCTCCACAGACCCAAACTGCTGTAGGAAATTTTGGTGTCTCTGTTCAACATAATTACAATGAGAACAAAATACTACTCACAGGCTCGAAAACTGCTTAGCTTCGGTATTACTTTCACTTTAAACTGCTTAATAACTTGTTCCACAACTTCACGGTATTTGTTCTGGCCCAAGGCATCAATGTACTGATCTAGAAGAGGAATGTTTGCCAAGTTCCAGATGAACTGACCTCGATGCAGACTTTTTACTGATGGATGATGGAATTTCTTTGGAAAAAGCACAAGGTAAGATAGGCCGTAAGTAAAAATCCTGTTTTTATGATTAAAGGGCTGATTCAAAGCCTCTGTTAATTTTAACAGGTTCCTCATGAGAATCACTGAAAAGAACCATGACTTTGACTATTGCTTTGTATCAACAAGTAAAAAAAACAAGTTGAAGAATTATTACAGCAAGCATCTTAATATCTAACACAACCCAAATGCTTTTTTCCCCATTCTTTAGGTACAAAGGTTAACTCATTCATCACTTAAATAATTCACAGCTGATACTGACTTTCTGTAACATGACATTAGGTAGCGACTTTGAGGCCTTGCCAAAGCAGGAGTCCCACACTGGCAGAGCTCAGCTGGCGCTACAGAAAGCTGTTGGAGCACAAGAGATGCAAAACCTGGCAGCGAGCTGGGAACAGGCACACTCTGTGCATTTAAAGGTGGCAGCTTGGAGGGGACGAGCCTTACGGTCAGGTGGCACATGAAAAATCCTGAGGACCAAAATACTTTATGGAGATACTGGACAGAGCTTTATTCTTACAAAAATTTGCCCTTGTACATCCAAGTAGCCTAAATATTTTAGACAACAACAAGGTCCCTAACCTTTCTCTCACGACCAAATGAAAAAGGTGATTTGGAAAGTGACGTTCAGGGAGGAAAAGCACCCCTCCCACTGCATACCACTCTTATCCTTGAATCCACTAATGCTTATTAAGGTGGCTTGTGGGCCAGGTTCCAGCAGAGCATGGGACAAATAAAAAACCCTTCCTACTAGAGTAACTTAAAAAGAAATCCACGCTTGTAATTAAGGCTCTTAAAGATAGCTAAACGATCGTCAAAACTGGAACCGTATATGAAAAAGTAAGGAACAGGATCAAGCCTAAACCAAAAATCACAATACAGGATCCCTAATGCTGTATGAAGCACGACGCTGGTAGGAAGAAATATCATCTGGTAAGCAACCACTGCAGTCTTCCCAGCACAAATCAGATATTCCAGCAAGCTGTAAATGCGATACCAGGTGTGCAAAGGGTAATAAAAAGTCATGAGCTCCTGTTACTGTAAAGCCATAGACAGTCGTGTTAGAGCCATGAACTTAGTTCCACCTTGAGGAACATCCAAGCAAAAGGAGACACCAACAGACAAAGCAGTGGAATACTATTTTGTGCACACAACAAAGCATGGCACATCGCTTTGCTATCAAGTTGACAAAGTAAAATAACTGGGAAGAAAAGACAGGTTGTATTTTCTGATCTGTCATCAGAAAATTTAATACCTTAGGTATTATTTTTAGTGTTGATCATATATTGAAGTTTTGACAGTAACAATTGAAATTTTCTTTCTTTTAAATGACAGACCTTGGTAGATGATAATCTGTATGTTCAGGGCATAAAGAGCCTTTTTCATCAAAATTTGCTTTCTCATTAACTCTTCCCTCTTTTGCAGGACAAGTCACAGCCATATTTTGAGACTAGCTGGTCTATATAAATTGTTTTAATTGCATTATGAAAGCGTGACCAGAGTGGTAGAATGCAACAGTACATTATCTTTCCCAAATGAAAAATGCTCCTGTAATTTAAGAGTGTGGTTAGTAAAGCTGGCAATTCGCATTTCATAATTGTCTGGAGCCAGTAGCCAGAACATGAGAAGGAAAGGTTAATGAAAGGCAATACATAATGCAAAAGTTCTTTTATGTATCAGACTTAATTACGGGCTGATTTACCAGCTTTACTATCCTATATAATTAGAGAAAGAACTTACTTTGCATTAAGATTATTTGACCGGAAGCAGTGCAAATGAGAAGTGTCACAAATCCCTGTTCACTGGCCCAACTGGCACTGTAGAGAAGGAACCAACTGCTACCAGTGGTCACAGTTCTAATGACCAGGAAGAAGACAGCAAGTCAACGTGAATTCGAAATAACAGACCAGCCAGCTGTGCCTGACATGCTGTATGTAAAAATGCTTTAAAACAAGTTTTACATGCTTCTAATTTGGGCAGCCAAGGGTTCGCTCTTCTATTTGCCAGGTTTGAAACCTGAAACAGGTGAGTTTTGCACAGGTAAAAAGAAATCCTTATCTCCCTGTTCGTGGTACAAAAATGCATTGCAAAAGGATCATCAATACCGTGTCATAGGCACCAACTGGGGAAGTGATTTAGTGGTGGTCAGCACAGAGGCTGGCACCTGAAAGATGAGTTAAACTGACAGCTGCATTCACCAACTTGAATTTTGCAGATCAGGAAAGCAGACAGCAAGCACGAGAAGTAATACAGGGGAGAAATTAACTGAGAAAGAAGTTTGTGAGACCAGAGCAACAAAAACTCACCTCTGAGAGAGCTTTATCCAGACTGGCAGCTAGCTTACCGATCTCATAGAAAATCTGAGTATTTGTAGCAATTTTTGCTACAGGCATACCTGGCAGGTAAGTCAACAGTCTGACCATGTATTTTTTGTTCCCAGATCCACTACCTAACAAGGAGAGAGATATGCAGTCAGTTGCTTCAACGTACATGATTGAGTATTAGCTAATAGAAGAGGCAAAAAAGGTTTATCCCTGTGTAGAAGTTGTCAGATGTAGCTGATAAAACAGATGTGATTTACCAGAATGCTGTACAATGATGTTGAAACCTTAACATGCTCAAAATCTACGCTGGACCTCTAGCCCTTGCATTTGGAATTGACTCTGCCTACAGCAGGCTTCCTCCAGTGCCCGCAGACACCCACCTGCACAGCTTTGCAGTGGAACAGGAGGTCTCGGGAATCCCAGCTTTGGTACAGAAGTTACAGCAAAAATAAAAGGAAAACGTCCCCACAATTTTCATTCCAAGTGCTAGTAAAGCAATTTGTTCTGGTGTCATAGATGGGCTAGAACTGTATTTTACACTATTCTGCAGGCAAATAACTTGTAACACTATTTAGTCAATGAGGTTTTGTTTCCTTTTCGTGTGGGTGGACAGGTCACGTTTTCTCCAACTCATTACACTTAAGTTATTTCCTAAGTATTTTCATAGTTAATTATTACTCTTTTTAACATGCTTTGCTTCTAGCATTTTAACTTTGGACTATTATGGCTGGACATACAGGTCACCCGATCCATATCCCCTAATATTTAAAAATAAGTCTAGAGTTTTACTTTAGTGCATATATGGCACACCATATAGCAAACTACCACCAAGCTATGGGTGAGACAGCAGGGCAGTAAAGGTGATTCTAATTGCTCACCTCCTGACTCCAGAGACATTATGTTACCATCTTTTGTAAGATAAGGAGTAGCTGAAGGAAAGCCTTCAGCGCTGAGAAACATCATGGCCTGGGTCTGTGCTTCAATGAGGTCGGGCTCCTGGCTGTCTTCCGAATTGGTGATCTTCAGGACGTACTCATCAGCACCTTCAGCTGCGCCTTTGCTTCTAGAGACACGCACGTGGAAATTCTGATCATCATAGCTGGGGAGTGGCCTGACCCAAGACACCTTTAATCCAAACACCCTTTCAACCAATTCAGTCACTTCTGTTTCACCAAGTGCTGGTTTGGTGAATGTCTGGGGTTGACAGTCATTTCTAGAAGACATTGTGTCTCTAGGAGAAAAAGAGAAGCTGGATGATCTTATCTGTATTCTGACATCAGAAGCAATAACTACTGCAACAAAATGCATTCGGATACTGGAGAGGAGTCTCCTGGGTTTATTACACAAGCAAAGAAAACTCACTAAGCCAGTCCAGATTTCTTACATCGTGGTTTCTTGTCAACTACTTGGTCTGTAGCCAGCCCCCCAGTGCCTCCCCCGCCCCCGCCAAGAAAGACTTCTAGAGAGATGCGCTCGATCTGTTCAGAACAAGCAGGCGTGATAAGCTTATTAATTAGAACCATTTTTATTAGCTGAGTTCCAGTAGCAGCTTAGCCTGGCACGTTGCTAAACACGAATGATTTCCTAAGGCACAGAGTTGCTGAATCCCTGCCCACAAATTCCTAACTTCACGTCTGCGAAAGAGAAGAACTATTTTGCTAGATCTTAAAGCAGACATCCTCTTTCTGCCTGGTCGCGGCCGTCGGAATTCCTGCCTCACGGAACACAGCACAAACCTCGGGACGCTCGCTCTGCCTCTGGCCCGCTCCCGGTCTCGGCCTCCCCTCCGCACAGCCACGGACCTTTAGACTCTGCAGTAGCTGCCCCAATCTCTGTCCCGCCCGGGCAGTACAAGGGCCCGCAGGGAGTGACCGCCTGCCCCCGACCCCGCGCCCGCCCCACCGGGCAGCTCCCGCCCCCCACAGTGACCCCTCCCGCCCACCGCCGCTGGTCCCGGCCTGCCCCTGCACCGGACCGCCCCTTCCGCGGGCTCTCCGTGCGGGGAAAGGGTGGCCGAGACGGAAGGCAGGCAAACCCGCAGCGCTGGCGCGGGGGCTGCCGGCTAGGCAACGCACCCTTCCTGCGGGGTTTTAGCTTCGAACAGCACGAGAGGAAGGAAACGTTTGACCTCCAGTCAGAACGGGAAAACACTTGAAGAAAAAAAAAGCAGTGCTCCCACTGCTAGCAGTTAGAAACAGAGATTTACACTGGATTATTTTGTTTAAATCCTTTTTTCGGGAACACAAGATCAAAAACTCTATCAAACTGTTCTGATGCAAGATCATTTACCTGTAACAAACCTGAGGCATCTTTCTCAAGATGGCCTTTAAACTGGACCTCAGGTGGGAAACACTGGTCCAGTCCTAGAGAATTTTAGACTTAATTAAAATAATTACAAACCTCAGTCCCCCACACATACTACCTTTCATGATCGATATATAAATCTCATCTGAAATTCATGAATAAAAAAAAAAAAAGGTAATCTGCAATGTTTGAGGTCCTGCTGTGATGGAGCTAGGCATCTGAATAAGAAGGATCTAGGAAAGTGTTACTGAAGTTTAAAAAAAAAACTGGTTTTAAGTAAACCAGTTATCAAGAATCCTCTGTCCCCATATTTCAGTGTTATTGGTAATATTAAGGACACTAAATTGAAAAAATTATTTAAATCCAATGGGGAATTTAGAAAAGGGGAACTATTTCCCAGGAAACAAATACAAGTTCCTTGGATCTTTTTTCCCCTCAATTTCAGAACAGATGTTACTAAACAAAGTGATTGACCAACTAATAAATATTTTTTACCTACTTCACTCTCCTTCCTCCCCGCCCCCCTGAAATCAAACAAGCATGGGTTGGTTTTTTCAGGAATAAAAGAGCTCTGGAAAATATTTAGGGTTCCCTCTCCCGATTTCTGGGGCTGACTGAAGGTTTAGCTCACTGGAACAAAATTGATACAGCAGGAAATCATCCTTACTATGCTTGTGACTTTAAGGTACATAGCAGGTTACAGAAAAACCACAATATGCTCATTCTCTTTGTAAACAAAACCACAGTGCATTTTGCAGATCTGTACCTTGCTAGTCTTGCCTTAGCTTCCAGACAGTAGTGCCAAGACTTAAGACCTGTAGACTTCTGTTTCCCCTGCCTGCCCAGTATTCCAGTGGGAAGCACGGTTGTGAGGCAACACACAACACTAGGGTTGTACTTCAACCTCACTTACCATTGCCTGCAAGAAAGGTAAGACTTGGATAATCTAGCATCTCCATGTTGGATGCAAGTCTAATGCCTCTTCTGAAAGTGAGTCTTCAGAGGTGGGTCGGTGTTGGACACCCCCAAATCACTTTTGAAGATCCCGTCAGAGCTCTCAGGTATATGCGCCATAACCGTAACCCGGGTCAGCAGCTTGCTTTAGTACAGGATTTGATCTGGATTCTCAAAGCAGACATTTTCCTGAAAAAAAAAAAAACCAAACAACCCACCACCACAGTTATTCAAAAAGAATTTGATATAATATCCAGACTAGTATCTGGGGCTCAGTTAACACAGAAAACCTCCTTCTACACCAACTAAATGTGCTTTGGAAGCCCACATGTGAGATACTAACAAGAAAATGAAACATGCGCAATTATACCCTTTTCCTTATTCACCCCACCCTTTCATGCATACTTACAGTACCATTTTAGGTGTATTCCATACTATCTATTCAAAATAGATGGGAACATACAAGAACTGTGATACAATTTTCTTTATTAAAAATAATTTACAGCATTGGTAACATTTTATGCACACTTGTCAGTTGAACTTAAGATATATCTATACAATAATTGCTGAACTTAAAACTCACACTGTTCTGTTGGCTTTAAACAGCAGACATTGATTTGCGGTTACTTAAATATGATGAATATACATAGTTTTATGTCCTTATACTTAAGTGTAAAATGTATAAACATCAACACTATCCCAAAGCTTTGTCATTTGGGAGGGGAGGGAGGAACAGGGGGCGCAAGGAAAGAAAACATTCAGAAAAATTGGAACAGATTCTTCCCCCAAATGAAACTGGAGAGACAATTCTAGGTTAAATACATCTAACACACTGAGTCACCGCTTAAAAAAAGGTACATTTCCTCCTATTCTTTTAAGATACTAGAAAGAGGTCTAACTGAGCAACGCTTTTGTGTGTGATCACAGCAACTGTCTCTGACTGTACTGTGTCCTGCTGCTGCCAGAAAGCGGATGCCACTCTTGCCCATCTGAAGCTCATAGGATCCTAGCAGCATGTCCAAAGTTAAAAGCCGTCTCTTTGCTGCTGGTTGTCAAACTGGACTTTACAACATTCACCACTGCACAAGGAGGAGGGGACAGGGACATTGCCACAGGTAATCAGGCCAGTGTTACCTTCAGCAGCAGTTCACTACCACGTGAGAAGTGGGAGATGGGTGCATAAGCAGTGCTGCTCCTTGCAGCACTCCTCAGGCATACAGATCTTAAGGGTAGGAGTCAGCCTGCACTACTCAAAGATGCTATTTGCTTCAGCACGTTTAGGGCTGGACCCACTGCAGCAACAATGGCAAGAGCCTGAAGTTGAACAGCAACTGTGCTAAAGCACACCTCAAAAAGCCGTCTTTCATTGATTTTAAGACATAGGAGTGCATGAGAATTAAAGGAGTTGCTACGGTAATGAAACTCACCACGTCATCTTAAGAGATGACTAGCTTTATTGGTGACAACTTGCAAGTAAGTTGTAACCCTTGAAATTGCACTTAACTTCACAATACTGGTTTACCTTGACATGGCTTGGATCACTGCCTCCTTCTGAAGCAACGAGCATGTTACTGCACTAGAGAGGGTGGGAGGCTGTGTTCTGTTCAAGCATTAGCAGTTACACAAGTTTTAAATAGGCTTGTAGTTGTGTTTTTATTTATCATCTGCACAAGATATCATTAGGTGTCAGCACTAAACTCCTATTTGCTCCCCAGTAATGAGCATGCATTCTCCTGAACTAAATCAAGAGTATACCTTTGGGCTGGGGAAAAAAATAGCATTAGACACTGTTGTACAAGAAACAAGATCTGCTCAATAACTCTGGATAAAATTAGCAAGAGTGTACCACAAAACAGAAACTCATTCAGCATTCAGTTCAATATAGTTTTCAAAAATGCATTGATTTATCACCCATGTCAGCGGTACGAGTCACTGGAATCGTTTTTATCTTGACCAGAAGAAAACCAGAAACCCTCATGAAATAACAGATCATAAAGAATGTCAAACTTCAGGGAACTTTGTCCAATCAAATAAAAAAAGGTGTATCAAAGTTATGCCAGTGAACTCAATGTGGCATTTGAACTGTCAAAAAATTAATACATTGTAATGATCTAATTATGCCGAGGGGGGTTATGGTTTTTGTTTTTTAAATGGAATGTCAGAAACATACTATTTAAAGATTTGAACAGTGGATCTGTTAGTCTGGACATCAACTAGCTTAGTGTCTGGTTATAAACTGAACGTACATGTACTAAAGCTAATAAAGTCCTCTTGAAAGTTTTGATATTTAAGACAATGTTTACCAAGAGAAAAAAAATCTTAAAGCAAAATCTTTAAAGGCAAGTTATTGCAGTTTTTTTCTCTAGAAGTTAATCCTTCCATAA
Source organism: Phalacrocorax aristotelis (assembly GCF_949628215.1). Taxonomy (NCBI): domain Eukaryota; kingdom Metazoa; phylum Chordata; class Aves; order Suliformes; family Phalacrocoracidae; genus Phalacrocorax; species Phalacrocorax aristotelis. The sequence continues at coordinate 35,186,531 of NC_134282.1, forward strand.
ACCCTAAGCAGTATTGTGAAGCTTCTCAAGATACAGGAGCACAGAAGTAGCACATTGAAGCTGAAGGCCCACTTGCACAGATCAGAATCTCTCAGTGCTTAGTGAAGTGGTAAAACAAGCACCTGTGCAGAAACTGTGCATCCTCTCTTAATATCAAATACGGAACAGGGATTCTGCTGTCAACATGCTGATAATGGAATTTACAGATGTTGCAATGGTGCAAGAGCCAGATTTGTTCCATATTCTGGGATCTTCAGCAGGGGAATCTGATGCTTGTTTGGAAGAGCTGTAAACTAACAGCATATTAGAAAGCATTAAAAGGCAGTACGGCTACATTTGACAAGAAAGTATAACTTATTAGACCGAGGTTGTAGTTGACGCTGACGAATTTAAACAGTCCTAATAAATGTTTTTAAAGATTTTTTAAAGGTTAAAATACTAAGGGGAGGTACTTTGTCTAATGATATCACAGACGGTACAGTAAAAACCGATGTCATAAATGACAAACTGCATCCCTTGAAGTAGGTATGACAAACTTCAATGAAAGGACACTGCAGCTTGCCAAAAAGCTGGGGTGCTACACTTCACCTGCAAGAACAAAATAATTGCAAGCATTTTTTCAAGTGCAGAGGTGTTCCCCATACTTCTAAGCACACGATATTTTGTAGCATGAGCAGTTCTAAATCTGGATCCAGGTGAAATACAATCTCATAGTAAAGGTAAGGAAGTCATGATATGTGACACAGGATACCCTCGGCCTCACGTGGACTGCTTTTTCTTCAGCCCATAACCTAAAGAGCAAGAAATCCAAAACTGAATATCTATTTTAAGCTCTGGATGCAAAGACAAAAAAATTCTGTTTGGCCTTTAACATTCAATACCATCTGCTACCCTTAAACCAACAAACAGCAGTGCACAAATTTACAGGTGCAAAAACTGAGTGGGAACAACTGCAGAAAATCTTACATAATAATCTTCAGCACAATCAGTTTCAGATTTCGCATAGTTTATTTACAAAATGGTCTGATAAAACATCCCCTCCATACTTACAGCTCTCTGCCACAACACACATGTTGATTTTAGCAATGTTTAATAGCACCATTAGAATATTATTTAAAATCAGGAAGGATCTTGTTGCAGTTACAATGATTCACAATCTTTTACATCCATGGACGAAGGTAACTTTGAGCACACTAGGACTGTTTGCAGTTCCACAGTACAGATTTCCTGGGTTCACACAAGGCATTTTCAGAATTACCAGTTATGCAAGGTACCCATACAGTCAGTAGCTACTATAAGAATCTTCGAGCCACAAAGTTTAGACTTCCACCATATTTGTATACAGTGATCTCCATATCGTTTTCAAACAAGGCAATCACGCTGAATACTTTTCCAGTGCTTGTCTTCAAAACAAAAGCAAAAAAGAGAGACCAATTAAGAGTTTTGCTTTCACTTCCCCTCCCTTATTCTTAGTTAACATTCTAACCCCGAAGTTTTGTTGAACACAAGGTAATTGAACCCGCTTATCTGCCACTGTGGATCCCAGGCAGTGCTGGGAACAGAACGAAGGCTTATTTTACTGCACAGTTTAGATCCAGTTGGGAGCACGCCACCTACCTATTGATACCAAAGAAAAAGCCATTTCCCTAAGATGGCACAAAGGATGTTGTTATAGGCATACGGTCCCTTTTCACAGCATGGAAGGCCAAAGCCCCTCTCAAATAGTTGCAACCCTTGTCTTTAAGAGAGCCCGAAAGATGAGATCCAGTTCTACCCTAACGCAGTGCCCACAAGGGGGGAAATCATGCCCAAAAGAACAATCAAGAATTTCAGGTTGCATAAAAAGCCGCATAGAAAGAACATGTGTATATGTACTTTGGGAAACTTCAATAGCCATGACAAACTTCAGCCAAGTCTATAAGCATTCTTTCAAAGAGAATTAAGTTTTGGGTTTTCCTGCTTTCAGTCATAAGGATTAACTTTTCTTTCTGCGCATTCAATCGTCAGTATGCTCAACAGAGAAGTTAAAAAAATATTGCAAAGATACCTTAACATCCAATGTCATTCCAGGTGACAGCTCTGGAGGGAACAATATAGAAAACAGCTCTCTGCCAGTGAGACCCAAAGTACTTGGATTTTCCCCAGGAAGAAACTGAAGTGGAGCTATGCCAATTCCAATCAACTGACTTCTATGAACCTTCTCGTAGCTTTCAGCTAGGACAGCTTTAACACCCTGAAGAAATACGAGTGAATTTGTGTTTCAATACAGTAGTCAGAGTGAAATGCAAATTAAGCTTCAAATAAGTATTATGTCCAAGATCTTGCAACTGAAGAGTAAAGAGAGCGCTTCGTAGGAGTCCTGTAAGCAAGCTAGTACATCTTTCAGCTTTACAGTGAGATGAAGGCAGATAAGCCAGAGTAGGCCCATGCAGTATGAAATGGAGTTCTACAACAGTCATCATGCTGTAGTTAGCAGGCAGAAAATCCCAGACAGAATGTAGTTGCTTCCATTACTCCACATGAATAAGTGGCTGACTCAGAATATATTCTGACTATTAGCGGAAATTAGTCTCCAACAGCTAGATACTTAATACCTGACAGAGACCAAACAGAGGTCAGCACTAGATAGACGTCTAATTTATCTCAGAGCCTGGAGTCTAAGATGGCAAGTTACATAAGTAGGAAATTCATATTTATGCTGACTTAATGATTCTCTTCTATGAAGATCCTAGCAAAGAAATTCTTGAGAAGTCTTTAAAAACACAATGTGGTACTATATTCAAGGCTGAAAACAGTTTCTAAACACATTCATGCTCCAAACTAAACAATGTGTTTTTAGGTATTTCCAGAAAATACAAAAACACGCCCCAAACCCAAACAAACCAGCAGTACCAGTAAAAAAGGCCCTTTTGCAGCCCAGTCTCTTGAGCTACCCAGTCCATACTTCTTTCCTGCTAGAATAATCACAGGGATGCCTTCCTTCTGGTACCACTCCGCTGCTTCAAACACATCTAGCTGTGGAATAACAAAGTGAAATAGTTTGAGCAAGTTCTAAATCTGCATCACAATTTCAGATTAGGTATGAAAAAAACCACGTTTTTACCGTTTGTCCTGATGGGAAGTGAATTGTTCTAGGACCTGGTTTTCCTATGAACTTATTCAGAAGCTTAATATTTGCAAAGGTACCTCTTGTCATCACAGCATCATTACCTCTTCGAGCTCCATAAGAGTTGAATTCACGAGGTGTGAGTCTAGAATAAAAAGAATACTTAAAAGGGAATCAGTTATTTTAAAGATCATAATATCATTTTCAACTAGATGATTTTTACAATAGATGCTACAGCATCTCTAAGTTTTCAGTGCAAGATGTAAAGAACTATTCATTCACCAAATGCAACTGTTATAAACCACAAACAAAAGGGGTAAATAATTGCTAGATAACTCATGAGGAAAGCTGCAATTTTAAATTCATTTTCTGTAACATCACTAAAGTACTATGAGCAGTATGACACTTCCAGAAGAATTATGGGGAGACTGTTCTAGGAAACAAGCCTGTTTATGAATCCTCTTACCTCTACCAGCATATTTATTAACAAGCCTTGTACCAAAATGAGAGCTCTACGCATGAAACAAACGACCATCCTGGTATTAAAGGGCCATTAATTCTTTCTTTCTCACACTACTACTCACTCAAGAGTGAATGCAATAGTTAGAAAAGCCCACACCACAGGCTATTATTTTATCATGCTTCACTGACACTGTAATAATAATACAACTTTGCAATGTAACACAATTGTATAATTTCCAAAATATTCAGCAGAGGTGTGACACTGAACAGCTCAGCACCACGTTGCAATCTGTGCCTTTTCAGAATTTCAGTGGGGGTGAAAGGCACCCACTACTGATCCAGGATCCTCGCTGATGCAGAGGTAAGTTAGAGCACGAATCACATTCACTTATAAAACTGGGCTTCATTTTTTCAAACTATATATGTTTCTACAACTTCTGATCCGTACAGCGAACCTCTCTGACTGTTCTTGAGGCCAGTGACAGTAACACCGACTAACCTCACGTTAAAAGAAGGTCAGTCACCTGATGTGTAAATTGGTAAGTTACTTTTGGTTTGGCATGCATGTGGCAGCACACCTTACTGTACTGACAGCTATGAGAATGCGTTCTTTAAGGGGATGCATCTCAGCTATTTGGGTAACAGCAACCAGAGGCTGCAAGAAAGGGGGTTACCGGGACTGCAAGACAGGTGATTACTCAAACGCCAGTAACAGTTACTATTTTGCTTATCCATGTATCATCTCCACTTCATGCAGACAGGCATTTATAAAGGAAAGCAACAGTGCTGATCAATTATTTGGCACATGAAGCAGTCCTCTGATATAATTAGAGCTGTTTAATATGACATGTCCTTACCCTTTATTGGTCAGATACTTGGCAGCTGCACTACTCCTTGCAATACTTCCAGCAGGGGATATGTGATCTGTAGTTACAGAATCTCCCAAATAGAGCAAGACGTGGGCATTTTCAATTGGTTGTGGTGAAACTGGTTCTTTGGCCTAAAAGTGAAGGGCAGGGGGGGACAACAACAACAAAAAATAAAAAACACATTTTTTTTCCAAGATCCTTTGAGACATAAAACACATCTGCAATATGTGAAGGCATATTGATGTACAGGCTCCACTCATTCCAGAGATACAAACAGTATTCAAGAGACTGAGAATCACAGAATCATTTAGGTTAGAGAAGACCTTTAAGATCATCAAAACCAATTGTAGAGAGTCTGTGACCAGGCTGAACATAAAGGCTGAGTTTTGCTCTTACTGACTGAAAGTGCTTGACAGAGATCTCCAGTGGCTCAGGTTTCACCAGAGCCATGCTGGCAGACATCCAAAGAAAGGAGAAATATTAGTGATAATCAAATTTGTTACTTAAACATTGACACTTTACTGGAATAGCTGTTCCTTTACTGAATGTAATGTATATAATCTGGTGGATAGATCCAATGTACTTACAAGTTTATCAAAAAAGGAAGGACATCTGATATAAGTAGATTTTAAATCCCAGGGAAATAAAGTTGACTCTGGTGCCTCCAGTAAATTCCATCGTTTGTTTCCTTTCTACAAAAAAGAAAGTTAATCAAAAAGAACAAACTGGTTTACGACCCGTTTATATTTGGAAACCAAAAGAAAACTTACTGGTGATTTTCTTTTTAATTTCTATTATATACTACAAGTTACCTTATTGGACAGTACTTAAGAAGCACTAACACAAGCACCCATCTCACTTAAGTCCTCCTTTACAGTAACGGAAATATCTGACAAACCAATCATTCCACTGGAAGATATTATAATGCTACAATGAAATGCAATCTTTAACTTACCTAGAACAAAAGACCATTCTTACCTCCATTTTTTCTTTCAATTCCTTAAACATGGATGACACCACACACTCTTCCTCCACTGTGTGAAGTTCTCTTCGGGTGGGCCAAATATCTCGTAAGTAAATACTTTTGCCACCAAAGCCAGTGCCTGAGTAAGATTTTTAAACAGAACAGTAATTTTGAAGAATAAAATATTACACTTTGTATTTTTATTAGAACATAAATATGTATACATTCAGGTCATCAGAGACGGTACCAGCGATGCAAAGAATTTAATCGGTTAAGTGGATGCTTTGCTTTAGCTACGAGCAACACCAAACATGACTGCTTTCTCTTGAAATATAAAATTTTGTATGCTGAAATGCATGTGAAGAAACCTCTTCTACAAACGCATTTGTCCTGGTTTCAGCTGGGATAGAGTTAAATTTCTTCGTAGTAGCTAGTATGGGGCTATGTTTTGGATTTTTGCTGGAAAAAGTGGTGATAATGTGGAGATGTTTTGGCTGTTGCTAAGTAGCACTTACACTGGTCAAGGACTTTTTCAGCTCCCCATGCTCTGCCGGGTGCACAAGGAGCTGGGAGGGGACACAGCCAGCACAGCTGACCCAAACTGACCAATGGGATATTCCAAACCATATGACGTCATGCTCAGTATATAAAGCTGGGGGAAGAAGAAGGAAGGGGGGATGTTTGGAGTGATGGCGTTTGTCTTCCCAAGTCACTGTTACGCATGATGGAGCCCTGCTTTCCTGGAGATGGCTGAGCACCTGCCTGCCGATGGGAAGCAGTGAATGAATTCCTTGTTTTGCTTTGCTTCTGCGTGCAGTTTTTGCTTTACCTGTTAAACTGTCTTTATCTCAAACCATGAGTTGCCTCACTTTTACTCTTCTGATTCTCTCCCCCGTCTCACTGGGGGGAGTGAGCGAGCAGCTGCATGTTTAGTTGCTGACTGGGGCTAAACCACGACAGTCCATTTTGGCGCCCAACGTGGGGTATGAAAGGTTTGATATAACGACAGATTTGATTGGAATGTGCTAGATGGAATGTATAGTGGTTATTGCTGTTTAGCTATTAATTAGCAGGCTTCTGTGCTTGCTATGGGGCTTGCCTGACTTACTGTATGCCTTAAAATCTAGTGCTCATTAGTGGTGCTTTTTGCTTTCGCTGCTTGCTGTACTGCTTATCACCTTACCCTGCTGGGCCTGGGAACATTCTGATAACAGCCATGGCAATGCGCCTGGGCTGGCAGATGGCCAGGGCCCCGCTGCTGTACTGGACAGGCTGGAACTCTAGGGTGAACTCAAGACCAAGTCAAGGGGACTGTGACCTGTGGATGAATCCATGTGGGAGCAGGACACCCCAAAGCATCTGTGTCTCTGTATAAGCCCATGCCAGAGCAGGTATATCTCAAAGCATCTGTGGCCTTGGTTATGTCTGTGCCACAGCAGGTACACCTCTGAGGCAATTGTGGCCCAAGGATAAGTCCATCTTGGAGAAGGTACACCTCAAAGTGTCTGTGGCTGTAGATAAGTCCGTACTGCAGCCGGTACACCTTGAAGCATCAGTGGTGTGCATGAGGTCATGCCGGAGCACCTCAAAGTGCATGGGCATGGATAAGCCCACAACAGAGCAGGCTTACTTCTCAAGGGACTGCAGCCATGGGGCAAAGCCATGTTGGAGCAGGCTTTGGAGGGACTGCAGCCATGGGCAAGGCTGTGTTGGAGCAGGTTTACTTCCGGAGGGACTGCAGCTGTGGGTAAGGCCATGCTGGAGCAGGTATAGCTCTGAAAGCATTGAGGCCCATGCAGAAGGCCATGCTGGAACAGGCATACCTCAGAGCGACTGTGGCTCTAGATAAGTCTATGCTGCAGCAGGTGTGCCCCTGGAGAGACTGTGGCTCCCGGGTAAGGCTCCACTTGGAGCAGGTACAACCCTAAAGGACTACAGTCTGTGGATAAGTCCAAACTGGAGCAGGGGCAAGGGGAGGAGTTCATTACAATGTTAAACATGATGGTCTGATCCAAATGGACCAGGAGCGGAGATTGTAATGGAAATACCTTTAAATTGTTCTAACCCAGGATTTGAGTTACATATTATGGAAATTACTATAGCAGAAACCCCTTGTTGCTAGCCAGGCTGGGAGCAAGGGGAGGAGTTTATGGCAATGTTAAAACCTATAACCTGGCCCAAAGGGGCTAGGGGTGGAGATTGTGATGGATATACCTTTAAATTGTTGTAACCTGTGATTTGAGTTGCATCTTATAGGAATTACCACAGCAGGAACCACCCGAACCAATGGAGGACAAGCCTTTCAAGAAGCAGTGCAAGTGCAGCAGTGACCCGACCTGAGCTGACTGGGGCTAAACCACGACAGCATTAGATGTGGAAATATAAGATGTAAGGAAATACTTACCCAAAGGCTCAGTTTCAAAGTCTATTCTAACAGTGCCTGCAATAGCATAAGCAACTACTAGTGGTGGAGAAGCAAGGTAGTTGGCACGGACACAGTCACAGAGACGTCCTTCAAAGTTCTTTGTTCCAGACAATACTCCACAGGCAATTATATCACCCTGAAAGACAGGCCCATAAATATTTTTCTAGGACTTTGTGGTACTTCAACAGCTTGTGGTGTTTTCTGTTGACTAAGTCAGATGTGCTTTTAGCATTCCGCTTCCAATATTCATTCTAACACTTCAATTTAAAGGCATTTTAGTCTCTCCTGCTACTTTTCCTCTTTCTCCCTCTTAACCCTCTAATGCTTTTTCTAGTCACTTCACTGAACTCCTCTCCTGCCTTTTATTTCTTGTATTTTTTTTCTGCTTCACAGGATAAAAATGCTGCAGCTCTTCAGACACTGCTGGTTAAAAATCACCCAAGCACGTAGCTCTTTAAAACCCTCCTCTTCATTTATGATACAAAACGACATGTTGCATCCTCCGTAAGATTAGAGCCTATGTATTTATCTTCTAATTTACATCTGTATACTACAAATACTATTTATTATGTTTTATTTTACAAAACAATGTATTACTGGGGTCACCCTCTAACATGCAGAAGTGCAAAAACTTTATGCAAAGTCTGAACCAACAATAAAGTATATTTTTCACAGATTACTCTATTTCTTGATCGCTTAACTGGGTGAGAACTATAGTTCGGTATTCAACAAGGCATAGAGTTTTACCTGTTTTATTGCATTCCTGATGGCTTCTGGCAAGGGAGCAGTGTTTCCAACACAGGTTGAACACCCATAACCAACTATCTCAAACCTACAGTGGAAAAAACCAATCAAGTAGTGCATTAAATTATCACAAGCAATTTGGTAGCAAAACAGCTTTTTCTTTTATTAGCAATCACTATGAAGAATTTTTTTGCTTTGACAACTAGACTTTTTAGGAAGTGAACAGCAGACACTACATCTCACTGATGCCAGCAGAAAAATACAAGGTGATTCTGTGTAACATTTTGGTAATCGATCAAGGTAAGTCAAAATATCCCAAGACATTGTTAGTTGCATAAGTAATAGCAAAGCAAAGGCAGTGACATTCCTCACAGGGCACAGCTGGGCATTGTTACAGGATTATGAACATAACCTAATTGTTATTGCTATGGAGCAACGAAAAACATGCTAAACAACCCATGACAGCATCATCATCAAGGAAAGACTAATACAGACTGTCCGGACAAATCTACATCCAGCTTCCACTTTTAAAATATACGCACAAGTGCATCCTGTCTTATAATACACTTACAATTAAGTAGATCACTACTGAAAAAAAAACAGAGCTCAGGTGAGGTAGAGATCTAAACAGTTGTAAGGTGGGAATAAAATAGATTAAAACACACCTTTAAGTCAGCTAGTAGTTAAAACGACAATCTAGTAAGTTAAGAACTGGCCAACCCAAAATGAACAGCAACCATATTTACTGACCTGCGTAAGATCCCTGTGTGCTATTTTCCTAAAATGACAAATGAAGTAGGAGTCACAACTTACCCAAGCTTGCTGAGGTATGGTAATACTCCACTTGAACTGAGGTAATGTGTAACCATTCCACTGCCTGGTGATAAACTTGTTCTTATGTAGGGCTTAACCACTAGGCCAGCTTCAACAGCTTTTTTGGCCAGGAGTCCTAAAAATAATATTAAAAAAAAAAGAGACAGCTTATGTTTTGTATATCCCTTAAAAGAACACCTATATGATGCTACTTAAGTTAAGCATAACAAAACCCAGAGGATGAGCAGACCTTCAGCTTATTGAATTATTAAAGCAACTACTTGCCTGAATAAAGTTTCTTAACTCATAGCAATACCATTCAGGTTTTTGTTCCCATCTCTATAATGTAGATGCTCGTTTTCTTTTCTGTAAGAAAAATCTTTCCCACATTCTAGCTGACAGTGCAAATTCATTTACTCTTCTTCTGATACAGGACACACTACCTCAAAGGGAAGCTTGCTTTGGCCACAGAGGACCTCAAAAGAAGAAACCAAGGTCTGAGAGAGGATTAACTGTCTGGGAAAACTGTATGCAGCTCGTGAAGGTAAGGCACATACTCCTTAACTAGTGACTAAAGCACAGAACAATTGTTCAACAATATCAATTTTTCTTTCCAGACTCTGCAGCTGACTATAGTTCAAGCTACTGTCACCCAGGATGGAGTCAAAGCTAAGGCCCAGCCCCTTCATCAGTTGTGTCCCTAAGAGCATCCATCTGAAAAGCGCCCTAAAACTGGTTACTTGTTGAAATATTACCGAATGTAAATACTCTGTAATTACCATCGTTCATACTGCTTTACGACACAAATTTTTAGATTGTATTATTGAAGAGTAACTGTCATTATACAAACTCCAGAACAAACAACAAGTTTAAGGCTAAAAGTTTACAGTTTCAAACCTTTAGGTCAAGTCACTTCAAATAACCTACAAAAGCAAGGGTTAAAGACCTTGAAAAAGCATGGGAGCACCATTAAGATCAAGTTAGCTGTCACTAGTCACAACATACCTGCAGCAAGCATGACAGATGGATTACAGTTATTTGTACAGCTGATTACTGCAGCAATGACAATGCAGCCATGAGATAGCTTGTATTCGTTTCCTTCATACTGAACAGGTACAATGTCATTCTGTTTCTCAACTGCAATCTGAAACCCTTTAACACCAGACTAGATGACAAAAATACAAGTTAGCGGTTATTATGGTACAGAAGGTATGACTTTACAGCAAGACCAAGTGAACCCTCACTTTAAAATAACACTCAACTGTCCCATTAGGAACCCTTAAACAGATTTTAAAAGCAGCCCTAAGTTCATGCCTCTCTCCATACCTATAGTGGTCTCATCCTTCTTTCTTCATAATTGCTTTAACTTTGCAATAATTGTGAACAAATGCAATCAAAAAGCATGGTTGACCCCCGGCTCACTTCCTGCTATACATGAAAGAACAACCCCTTACAAGTAATTGTCTAATTCTGTACAATGCTTTTTTTCTGAATTAGAAGTGTACCTGAGATTTTAATTGGAAGAAGATTACAACTAAAAGCAGGCTAGGTCCATTAACATTTCACACCCTCCAGCTCTTCAGCACACAGTCATCCTCCAGAGGTCCCTTTCAAGATAAGCCACTCTGTGATGCATGATCAGTTATGATCCTTCTCTCTAGCACAACTGATCATTTTGTATTATACACCTCATCACAAGCCAGAATGCTAAAGCCAAGAGAAAGAATTTTTACAGAGTGTCTAAGTGTTCATGTTTCTAATACTCCTGCCAGTCTTCAACTTTAATGATAAACACTAAAAATGAAGATGCATTCCTGTATTAGCTGCATTCTTAGATGCCTATGTATATTCCTAACCAAAAGTATCACCTTCAGAGTAAAAACATTTCTGCTGTGATGCCAGGTTAAGTGCAAACAAAAATCACTTGCTAAGTTAAGAACCCAGAACACTGGTCTTGGAAGTCTTTCTGCATCTCCTTTAAGATATAATGAATTTTATTGTCTTATGGTAAAATTAAGTAAAATATAGCTATTTAAAAGACTCTGAAAATGAGAAAACATTTCCCAATATTTATTACTTAATATTTATTACTTAAGTTTTTCCTCCCTGAAACATGAACTGTGAAAGTACAGATTTTTGTCATAAACTTTGTCACAAGTTCACGTTCCTGACAATCACACCTATGATTTATGAGCTACTATCCTCGGAACACTTGTCAAGCAAGAGAAGAATGTAATTAGATAAGCTGTTTATACAGCAATAAAGAGGGCTCAGCAGGTATGCAAGGAACAAATAACGTAACATTTATTCATGCAGATTACAGGAAGTACCTTTCGAAGCATACATCAGTTGTACAAACCTTTTCATTTAAGCAGGCTTGGAAGTCACTTTTCATGTTAATAACAGCCACTCTATCTTGGGACCTCTTGGGGCCACTGACATATGGAATTATTGAACTTAGACTAATTTGCACTACCTAATAAAAAAAGAAGCAAAGAAAAAGCATGCATTATCAACTTCAGCCCAACATTACTGTGAATATACTCTTGAGACATCCAGGACGTCTCCTGTTTAAAATTTGGATGTTCTGAGACATTAACACTCTGGGCTTCCACTTTCAAGACCGCCCACTGTAAAAGGCTATTCATCTTATTCAAAGTGTTTTAACATTATCCCAAATTTTTCTACCATCCAGAAGACTTACCTGGTCACTCAGGAATGACAGGAATTCAGCATCTGTTAGTTGACATGAATGTTTATTGTACCTCCCTTCTTTCCCTCATGCCCTCTATACTTTGAAAACATATGCTGCTTCTCAAAATTGGCAGTTAATAAATGCAACTTTTCTTAAAGCAATGAAAATTACAGCAGGAGACAAAATTGTTAAATCTGCAGTAGTTATTTATTATGAGAATCAAACATAGAGAAACAAGTGATTTCAAGCATACCTGGGAATATTCAGGTTCTCTGGAAGAACTCTCGTCAGTTCTAAGTAACTTCACAGCTTTAAGATATGCTTCCATGACCTCAAGCTTAGCCTTGTCAAAACCTTAGGAAGGTTAGGAAGATTAGGAAGATTATTTCAAACGTGAGAAAAGTCAGATTGCAAAAAAGTAAATAAAACACACAATTCTCAGAAATTCAGACTGTTTCAAGCATTTCCTTGAATCTATCCTTGATTTATCCTTGAACATCCAAAGTACTTTTTCTCATGGTACACCACTTCCCTACCCCAACCTCCAAGCTATTCAGGAATGATACACAAATACTTTTTTTTTTTTAAATCAGCTTAACTTTCCTTGTTATATCAAGGAACAAAATAAGCTGTTCCAACTCCAGCAGTTGGAACTCTAATTAAATCTACAGATTTGTCCCTGGAGTTCATAAAGCTTTTCTTTATTAAGGTTTATTTGTTTAATACAGATCATGTGCTTAGTCATTAATAGCCAGTATTACTAACTACTGTTAGAAAATGTTTCATTTGCTCTGCACTGACCAGACAAAACATGTTTGTTAAACATTTTTAATTTAATAACTTGTATTTAGAAGTGACAGATTTCAGTGTCAGAAAGGCTTACTAATGAGAATGGGCTTTTTTTTAAGATCCGTTACCCTGTGGCTTTCTCTATTTGCAGTAGCTCAATAAGGAACTGTCATCCTTCTAGCTTAGCTTGAAATGTCAGCAAAATAACGCTCTTCAAAATAAAAAAAAAAAAGGGGGAAAAAAAGGGTTTACCGATGCTTTCAGAAACAAAGGACTCTGGGTGTTGAAAAAGAACATGATGTTAGTAAATCAGGTATTAGATAAATGAACAGGACAGGACACAAACCTCAAGGACAAGTCAGCTATCTGTATGCCTGTGTCATGCATGCAAAAACTACAGCCTCACATAAATCCATGGGATTTATGGAGACAAAACAGGCCACAAGAAAACGTCTGTGCCAGTAAAGCAGGCAACTCACTCAGATCCAAATGCCACGTACTAAGTGTCCCACAAAACCAGCCAACAGTAAATATGTACAGCACAATTATTGTAGCAGGTATTATTCAGATGCATGAGATTCTACAGGATAAAAGTTGTGGCCAAGTATATCCCATGACACAGACTGTTACTATACAGCAGAATCTCGTACATTAAATCCACGTCAGAACTCTGCAGAAAATCTCTGTTCAAGGATTGTGGAGTTTTCAGCAAAAAACCTATTGCCACACATCTAAAACACTATTAGAGTGAACCACTATTTTAATTTCATCTTTACCTGTATGCCTTAAGTGCTTCAGTGTCACATTATCAACAGGGAAAAAGCTCAGAATAGCACCATATTCAGGACACATATTTGCTATTGTGGTTCGGTCTGCTACAGACAGCTGGGAAACTCCACTCCCAAAAAACTCAACAAATTTTCCAGCAACATCAGCTTGCCGAAGATGCTGTTTAAAACAAACGCACAACAAGAACTTTTGTTATGTGAAGATGTACAATGCAAGCAACATTTGTTGCAACAATTCACAGTTAGCAAGTCAAGAATGTTTAAAACAAAGCTGAAACCTTGAGGCCAATGTTTGCAAAAAACCCCAAGTCCCTGTACCATACAGGGTTCTAGAAATCTATACTGGAAGTTGACATAAAAAACCTACACCTCCACCTGCAATCGAGTTCTTCAGATTTCCTAGTCAAGAACAGATACATGCTTCTTAAAGCATCATGCCAGAAAGAAGAATGTATTTTCAGAGCAATCACAGCTCTTCAATGCTTTGATGCCGGCTCTTCACCTACTAAAACAGCGAGTTTGTGCCACCTTGGCAAAACTTAGTCTTCAGAAAATACATTATTGAGTTATATCAGCGTACAATCATAGACAGGCCTTGCGTCTTTCAGGAGTATTTTAGAGCAAAAAGGGTATCCAGAGAAAGTTTCTGAGCTAGAGAAGAAGCCTACGTGCTGTCAGCAGGAGGAAAATGCAAAACAGGGCTTCTCTCCCCGGCCCCCAAACCCCACACGCACACTTTTTTTTAAGTGAAAGAGGGCCTGTAGATAAACGACTATAGAAGGAAAAATAGAGGGAAAAGTAGTAAACCACTACTTTGGAGGACTATTGAATAAAAATGGTTATAGAATATTCATATCTTTCTCCACTGCCACAATTAAAGGTATACTAAAACTACTCCCAGCATTTAATTGGTTCCCAAACACCACTGGAAGAACCAACTTGCATGAAGCTTCACTTTGTTTTAAAAACTTACTTACCTTTATAATGCTTAGAACAATATCTATGGATGTAGCAAGGGGGCCAGCTGTGCCCGTCAGTTCGCACCCAACCACCTCAGGCAAAGTGAGTGTAACAGGCATCCCCAGCATCACCGCTTCTGTTTCAATCCCCCCAACACCTGGAAGGAGAATATTAGGTTGCTTTTCATGAGTTTAAGTAACCAACACTAAATATTTTGAGGTCCTAAAATCTAATAAAACCCTTCCTATTATGGCCAAAGGCTACAGCAAGAAATGTACAGGTTCTGTTAAATATTTGCACATGAAAAATAAAATCATAGCACAGCATAATTCAGCTTCGGAGGGACTCAGGAGGTCATCTAGTCCAACTGCCTGCTCAGAAGCCCCAAATAAAAAACACTCAAGCAAGACTACTGCTGAAGTTCGACTTCACAGTCAACCAGAAAATATTCTGTATCTAAAAATCAACTTTTCAAGAGAAAAAAAAACCCTTCACACAAATTTTATGCTGCATGTACAAAACAGTACTTATTTGAATATCAGTTGGGTTTTGGCTATTTTCTCTTTAAATTACAACAAGCAGTTTCTCGCTGGAAAGAAACATTAGTTGAGATTACTTTTAGACAAAAAACATTCTGAAGAATAATTCAAGACAGAGTTTGTTATGCTTGAGATAGAAATATCCAGCGGGAAGAAAATACTTCTTAGTAACGCCTCAGTATGCCTTTCAAAGTGCTATCAAGTTATTCTTAGGATACTTACCCCAGCCCAAGATACCCAAGCCATTTACCATGGTTGTATGAGAATCTGTGCCAACCACGCTGTCTGGATATAGGAAATCTTTAACTTCAAAAACAACTCTTGACAAATATTCCAAGTTAACTTGGTGTGCCATTCCAGTCTCAGGTGGAATTATGGAAATGTTCTTGAAAACCTTTGAACTCCACTGTAATTTTTCCATAATGAGAAAGAAAGAGTTCTATTTTTTCAAACGTATATTCAATTCTCAGGACATAACCAAAATGACAAAACTAATATGCAATAAAACAGTACTTGCTATTTATGCGAGTGGCTTTTACTCATTTATCAGACAGAGCTACATGAGCCCCTCGGATTCTGTACGTTCTTAATCATTAACAAACCCATTCACCCAATTCCGGCCGAAGGCTGAATCAATAATTCATACCTGCCTTTCAAATGCAGAGCTGGATAAGTCTCTTACCTTCCAGTTCACACAACTGATTTCAAGCACAGCTAAGACTAATATTTAGGCAACAGAACCTAAGCACTTGTATTTATAAAAGAATTTCGTTTAGGTTTTACAGTCCCAGATGAGGCTGAAGATACAATTTAGAGAAGTGTCTCGCTACATGCAAACTCAGGACACTCGACTTAAAAAAGCTGCTGTGGAAACCTGTAACAAGATTCAGCCTGGTAGTTTCCCTCTTTAACAATGTAAAAGCTAATTTGCAACTTTCCGAAAGAAACCTCCTAGTCTACCTACATGAAAAGATTTTTAAGATCATCACGTCAGATTTTTAACTCATGTTAAATGAGTCCATGAAGATCAAGTACCAGCATTGCAGGTCCCTGGCTAGCAACAAAGCAGCCCATGTTCACCACACAAGACTTCCATTAAAAACAAGTTTACCAGCACTGCTGCCAAGTTTGAGAGCAGAATGTCTCAACACTGGCTTCTGGTCAACACTGCCAACTTCAGCAGGATTTGTAATAGAAGTATGGCTAGATTAATCTTTTATCCAGAAATTCATTGTGACCCAAGGTACTGAGCTCATTAAGAAGCATCAAAAAGACTAATGCTTCACAAGTAATACTTTGTTGACTGCCTTCATGCTGACAAGAAACAAATCAAAAGTATAAACTTTTTCCAAGTTAGAATTACAAAAAATTATCTCCCCTTTAAGTAACACCTAGATTTAGAATCTCTGGTGCCTAACAATTTTTAGATTTAAACTCATAAACCATCTTACTAGCCAATTTTCTGTTCCTATATTAAATTCAGATTTGAGAGTCTGACATTTCCAAATTATTACATTTAATTTATCATCTCAACCTGAACACTGGTAGGCAAATGGAGCAACCTCTTGAAACAACCCAAACACAACACAATGCAAAGCCCACAAGTACAGACATACCTTAAAAAATTGAAGCCTCTCTCTATTTCGGCCAAATTCCATCTCTTGATTTTTCAGTACTGTCTCAGGCCTAGGAAGATACCAAGTTTACAAGTACTGTCACAATTTATTTCAAATTACAGAAGAACAAGTTATTTTCGCTTGTTTGATGGAAGACTCATTTAAGCCTGCAGCCAAATTTGAAGTGTTTTATTAGAACAAAGATAATTCCTCCCTTGCAACAAGCTTTCTGTAAACAGTGAAAAATAACTGATTTCATCTGTGCTGTGCTTGAGAACATGTTTATTCTAGGTACAGTTTGCCTAAAGCATTTGACCTCAGAAACTCGTTATTTTAAGAGATCTATTCCTAGCATGCAGTACAGTACACAGAAGCTCCCCCCCCCATCAGCAGTCTTACAGGTTGCACACTTCAAAATTCAATTACAGTAAAGAATAAAGATGTTCACTAGTTCATGTAAAAACCACTCTCCATGTTCTGTACTAGCCCTATAGCAGCTGAGCAGAACATCAGGGCAACTGTAACTATCCTCCATTTCTGTATTCTTTGCCTCCAAGCCACAATTTTTTCTTCACAAGTACTCATCAGTACAGTCTCATAAAATGAACCACCTTTTATTAAGAAATATTATTTATTAAGATACTGATACTCATTATAAATTATCTACAATTTAAGAGGAATAACCTCTGCTTTCAAGAAGGTGGACAAGGAAGGGAACACACTTGCTATGAAACAAGAAGGAAGGGAGTCCTCAATTTTCTGGATGTGTATTTTACACCACGACCCTTCCCTTTCTTCTCTGCAGTGACAGAAGGTTAGTGGCTTTGCAAAGCCCCAAGGGATAATCAACATTCACACTGCAACTTAATACATACCACTGCTGTTTTGCTGCCAGAAACATCAATATTGCTGAAAACATCACTAATTCTGCATTCCTACACCTGTACTGAGCAGGAATATTTGCATATTTGTAAAATTACCATGACAATTAGCATCATATCACTGTGGGATACAGATTTGATCCGCTTTTAAATTCTACACCTGTCTGTCACAGGAATATAGGGATCTGAACAGTCTATCAGACAAAGAGGTGACAGCTGAAAGAAGGATGATTACATGTAATTGTCATAGATGGAATGGTACGCAATGATCTGTTAATAATACTGAAAATCTGGCAAAGGCAGATAGATGAGGTTCCCCTGGGCCATTACACACAGGCAGGATATACATCAAGTTTCAGCTCGATGACAGATGGACTCTGAGATGCCCTAGAAGCTGGGGGATTATGTATGGGTTAGTTCTTAATTCTTCTTTAAGAGCCAGAGACTTTTGAAAAATTCTCACAGAAAAACTAAAACTTACTTTTAGAAATAAATCAATGTTTCATCGATTTATTCATTGAGGTTTACTTCGTAACATACAGAGGATTACCCTTATGCTTTGTTGTCCTTGTAAGGAAACAAGGGAAGTCTCAAAATTTAATTTAAAAATCACAGCCTTGAGTCACAGTAGGCCATCTGCACTGTGTTTAGTAAAGCCCTTCTTGTAAAAAAAAAAAATGTTGTAGACTAATTTAAATCTGCTACATCATACCTTCTATGTTAATTTAAATCTGTTTGGGCAGGGTGTGGGGAATCACATCTGTGAACTGTCACAGGCAGTGCTTAAAAACACAGAAGTGTGCAAATCACTAAAAAAAGGAAGCTTTCATACTCAGGCACCGGCTGAAGATGGAAAGGACAGAGGATGGGAGTGTTCTCAATCTGTGCAGAAAATTGTCCTGAGTTGCGACTCGAATCTCCAGCGCCACACGGCCCCCTGCAGCCAGTTTGACCCCTGCAAGGCAGTTTCCGAGGCTGCGCTTTAAGCGGAGAAAGCTTTGCCACTGGCTTCTGTGAATCACCACCTCCGGGATTTGGAGCATTCTGTATTGCACTGTAACATTAAACAGAAGAATAATTTAGATGTTAGGAATTTTGGTCTTTTTTTTGTTCTTTGTTTTTTGCAATCCCTTCAACAGATTATGAAATATTTTCTGAAAAATACAGTTACTTTACTACAACCCTGCTACAAAGTAAATTACCACTGGATAAGCTTTGTTAAGTAAGATTGCGTGGCATCCAAGTGAACGAACTGGATTGTCTGAAAGATTAACACCAGATAAACAACTCCTTCATTTTGTTCACAACAGACCAGAAATCTTTATAAACAATGTTGTAAAGGCTAAACTCAGGGTTTTAACCTTCAAAGGTGTAGGTGAAGTCTCATCCAAGTGGTGGACTTGCTGAACATTTTTTTTTTTTAAGCTGTACATGTTCTGTTACATCCACAGAGGAATGATTTCAGACAAAGCTTTCTCAAGGAAAGACACATAACTTTATTATTTAATTAGGCTTTTTATACAAATTCTCAAAGGCTTAGATAAATTTTATACACTAGTCAAGTCAGAAGTAAAACAGAAAAGTTATTAGTTTTTTTTTAAACAGTGAAGTCCATATAGCCCACTACCCTCTATTTGTACAATATTGAGCCTTTGTATGAGAGCAAAGAAAGCTTGTTGTGGAAAATAAATGATGTTTTACCTCTCAATATTTACCAAATCATGGATTCCTAACTAAAGCCACTGCTTTCTTCCGCTTTAGTAATGCGGAAAAGATAGTTATCGAGTTGCAGGATATTGTGGGGCCTCAGAGGATACCTTGTCTAAATCTCAACTTAGTCCAGAAGCCTTTGATCAGCAGGAGATGGAAGCTGTATGAAAGCAGCACAAACCGTCCTGTAGCAAAGCGTTTCTTATCACAGGCCAGCAGCTGCTGAGACCCTGTAAGCTTTCCAAATGTGAAACTACAGAAGCTGGTTTTATCATTACAAAGCAGCATGTTGGGACCTCTTGCCAACACTTGGTTTTTCTGATAATTTCAGGCTAGCCTAATTGCAATGCAGTCAGCCATCCCTTCAGACACAAGAACGGACAGACCACAGAAGTGAAACAACATATATGCAACACAACAGATTATTTGTAGCTTCTTGATCCTCACTCTTCTAATATTAACCGAATGGAAATCCTGTGTATATCTGGAAGGTCTACAAAAGCAACTCATATACCCATGTCCATTTGACCACAGGCTTTTCCCCCATGGACTTCTAAAACTCCCAAAGAGCTTGAGCAATTTACACAATTCTACATGAGTTTGAAAGGCTCCACGATGGAGGGGTGGGGGAGAAGGTGGAAGGGAGCTGCATTATTTACTCAGTGTTTACTTCAAGAAACACTGAATAAAATGTGAGTTTTTCCTCTTCTGCAATATTGTTTCTAGCAAAAGGCAGCCCCAGGCTGTTTTCATCACATTACTGCCTGTCAGAAAGGGAAAACCAGGCTGTTGGTTTTCCAGTCCCAATACTTCTCCGGACTTGTACGAGTACAATTCTCTCTCTGCAAATACATGCAGCCCTTTTCAACTTGTGGTAAAATCCAGGCCCATTACAAAAAAAACCCAACACAACCCCACTCCCCCCAAAAAAATCACCACACCAAAAACAAAACCCACAAAACCAATCTCATAAGCTATCGGTTGAAGTGATAGACTTTCAATATGTCCAGTAAGATCACAAGCCATTTCTCTGGAGCTGTGACAAAGCAGTCATTTTTTAAAAAAAATTTTGTTTAACATCAACAGTAAAAACAGAGCAAAGCACAATTACAAACTCCGTCTGCCTCATTGTCTTAAGACATATTATTTTCTGGAAACCATAACAATTCCAGGGTTGTCAGTCAGCTTCACCCACATCCCCTCATAACTGTTCTTTCTCTCCTTCAAGAGTAGTATTTTATAATTTTTATCAAGCCCTCTTTAGGATAGCATCAGGTCTAGTTTCAGGAATCCACACCTGACAAATGATTTGATGGGACTGTACCAAGTTCAGAGTGAATCCATACTTCAGCATCAGTCAAAGAGTTATGGTTCATCAAAAAAAAAAATGAGGTACTTTACCATTTACTGAAATCAATCTGCAGAGAATGGTCAACAGTGAAGTCAGCTGGACAGGCAGGATTGACTTTCACAGGATCTCCTCCAGCATTTCTCACAGCTTCCCTCATGGCAGCAAAATCCACCATTGCTGGAATTCCACTAACAGACAGAAAAACCAAATGGTATAACAACATGGGACATTAACTCGCTAAAATATACAAGCTGCTTTTTGGTTTTACCTTTATTTAAGTCTAGGTCTACCTAAGTTCTATTTCAGACAATAAACCCCTTTTATTCTCTTTAAATTTAAAAGAGCTTCAGTTTTAAAAGTTAATGGAGTTGGTACTCATTCACAACAAGCAACGGCATGTTTGAAGATAACATACCATACATCAGAACATCTCAGAGAAAAGAATGACATTTTTCTTTTGTCTTGCTCTGCCTCTGAAGTGTGATGATACTTTACCACAAAACTAATTTGTAGATATTTACTACCTTTATGATAGAACCCTGCTACACAAACAATGCCTGTGCTAGACATGTTAAAACCTTAGCATGTATTATTTATCACTCTTCTTACAGAGAGAGCTGTTTCTGAAGCTCATAGCATTTTACAAAAATATTCTATTGCTCTTGCACAGGTAAGTGTATCTGAAGTACAAATCTGAGGGCAACGTTTATGTAACACAGTACCATATAAATCTTCCTGACTTTGCTTGCTAAGCAGAAGTTCCCTCATTTTTATCGATATCACAATTCCTTTTTTTATGTCACTTCTTGATAAATATATAGTTAATGAGTCAGCAAAACAACTTAAATTTAGTATTTGCAAATTGCTGAAGGACAGCCCTTTTACTTATGCCAAGCTCAAATCACAAAGAAAGTTCATACCCTAAGAGACTTCTTTTTAAATATATGTACTTTTCATGAATTCAGCTGGATTACATATACTTGTCAAGTAAGCAATATTTAATCTTCAGTTATCTCATGCAAGAATTCTGTATATTTCAATGAACCATCAGCCATCTGGCTACAGCCAAAACATTGGCACTTCCATTGGTGTTTTGGCTTTTATCCTGTACAGTGCTCCTTGCAGGCCAACAGCTTCAGCCTCACCAACCTGCACTACAAGCAGGGTACCCTATGAAACAACTCCTATCCTTGCACACCATGTAATTATGATGGGGAATCTACTGGCAGCAGCAGCGCACAGGTTTCTACTGAGCAAGACAGATACTTCAGTATCAAAAGGCTAGGTGCTATTTATTTTCAAGCCAAAAAACTGTACATACAGCTCAGAGAGTTTACACGGATTATTTCAGTGGTTTTGGTGCGCATGTGTGCGCAAACACACACTTACGTGAAGTCTTGAAGAACAACTCTGGCAGGACAAAAGGGCACTTCGACATTATTCTGTTTTGTTTTCCAGTCTAAAATGTTCATAGCATCTGATTCTTTCACGAAGAAGCCATCACAGTTACGGATACTGGATTCAAACAACACTCGGATGGAATAAGGCAGAGTATCTAGGGTAAAGGAAAGTGACTGACTGAATTAGTGCAACACCTTCAGGTTACATAGTTTTTTTTACAAATGACAATCTCACATTTCTAAAGAATCCCACTTTGCTAGGGATTGGAAGCGTAAGAGCTACAGAAGCCTGCTTTTCCAGTTGCCTTTGGGTTTGATCTCCATTACACAACACGGAACAGTGAGCTGCATAATGTGCACATTACAGAATATTAGTTATCATATGGGTTTTGGATGGAAGATACCAATGCTTGACTGCACTGCATTAAGACAGTGACATTCGAGAAAGTACGCTACACTGGCAGGAGAGAGAGGTAAGGGATCTAGAACTGGGATTACCAATCAGAATGGGTAAAAAGCAACAACAACTAGAATATTCAAAAATATTTTTTAACTGGAAATTTCACCATTTCGTTACTTGATATATCAAGCTAAAAGCATCCAATGCCAGAATAATTTTTTTTTAATAAACAGTGATATGAAGACCAAAAACTATTCTGCCATGTGCCCTAAAACTAACCACATTTCATAAAATATAAAAAATGACATTTCACTAAATGCAACTTGAGTTGGTTTGTTACTGATCTGGATTCAGGTATTGCCTAGAAGCAGCTTTCTGGCACAAAACAAATCTAGGAAATCAGAAATGAGAATAAAAAAGTGGAAGGAGAAAGAGAAGCGGATGTCACTATTCACTGCAAGCAAAAAAAAAAAAACCACAACACAAGATTAATTCACATATCTCCCCAAATCCCATTATTTTCAGCATCTTTCAAGCAGGCAAATGACTTCATAAGAACAGTGAGAAATATAAAAAAAGTTAGCTGGAAGAAAAGGGTGAAACAATTAAGCTCAGGCTTTAACAAAAAAATTAGAGTTGGTGGTCTCAATGTAATCCAGAGGTTTTTCCACAAACTATTAACATAGGATTTTCTGACTCTTTTCTTGGTGTGACTTTCTCAAATGTAATCTGTTGTTGTCTGATTAGACAAGTCACTCAAAATAATGTCTTCAAAAACATGTCTCCTCAGCTGGAATGCCATCACCCACTTTATTTAAAAGCCAAGTTACTAGAAGAAAATTGCTTTTCTTTTCCTTGGATTACAAATAATACGCAGTGCATCCTTACAGTGATCAATCTAGCTGGCCGGTGGGCTGCTTAGCAGCCACCAGCTACACAGAAGCAACTACTTCTCTCTGCTGGGCACTAGCAAGCTCACATCTGCAATATTGTGTGTAGTTTTGGGCCTCCCAGGACACAGAAGACCTCATGCAATGAGATCACATGCAGTGAAGGGCCTTCTAAGATGGTTATGAGGCTGCTGCACCTGACACATAGGAGCAGTGGGAGACCTGGGTTTGCTCACTCTGAGAAGTAAAAACTAGGTGAGCTACCTGTAGTCTACCACAACCTAACAGGGACTGCAGAGAAGGTGAGGCTTGACTTCTCAGAAATGCACAGTGAAAGGACAAAAAGAAAAAAAGTTACAAGGTGCAGGAAGGGACACTGTGACCAGGTACAAGGAAAAAGAAGTTCACAGGGAGGATGTTTAAGCAAAGGATCAAGAGAGGTGGTAGAATCTCCATCCTCACAGGTTTGCACAGCTGAATTGAGAAAGGCTTTCCAAGCTAGCTCTAGTCCCAGCAAGAGTCTGGACTAGATCTCCAGATGCTCCTCCTGCCCTAAATCCTACTGAGCTTTCTAGCTCATTTTCCCAATAACTGAACACTATTTTAAGCAGTAGAAAATAAAATTCTCCTTAGCAAACTGGCAAATACATCAATTAACATTTACATTAGTAATCTGATTAATTTAAACAGGTACTTATTGTCAGATTACAGTCAGAAGCGCCAAGGCAGGGGGCAAACACATAAAACAAAAAATTAATGTTATAGCAACAAATGCAACAAGCCATCCCAGATGCTGGACTGGCTACAAGTGCTGTCCCACACTCTGTCTCGATTTTATTTAATATCTTGCTGATATGTAGTTAATATGAGGCTCCCAACTTCTGCACAGAAGTTACTATTGGAAGTCAACGACACTTAGTCTAGTCTATTTAGACTCCCTCTCCGAATATCTTCGGGAACATCTGCTGCTGCTCCAAGCTTTATGGCACCTCTTAGCAGAAACTACTATCTTCTGTTTGTATTTCCACTCCTGTCACAAGGCCTTTCAAAAAACTGCTGTAGAACTGACTGGTTTTGTTACTACCACACCATTGCTTCTTCCTGGACAAAGCCACAAACTGAAGTGTTTTACCTCCTCCTTAACATCTTATCTGAGAGATTAACTTCACTATTACAAGTAGTAGACATTTGCAAGAGCACACAGCTGTTGCACAAAAGTTGCAGCAGCCATTGTACACTTGCTTCCCTCTCTCTTCCCTTCAAGCAACAGGGAAGTAATTACTGCTGTCAAATATGGGTTTAAAGTGAAATATCCACTGGTAATTTTTTAGTTAAGAAACACATCATGAATTCTGTGAATACAGGAGAATAATTCAGACCTTGCAAAACTGAAAAAATCCCAAACCAAACCCAAATACCTTGAATATGTACCGCAGGGAAGTATTTTAGGAGTTTGACATGAAAGCAAGGGGATAGAACAATGAAAGTATGTTTTGACTGTCTGCAAGAGTAAAGCCTATTCCAGCTGACACGGACCTATAGCTCTCTCCCTCTGTGTGTATTCCCCTCCCCATCACACGTGCACATACTTTTTATTTTTGAAAAGGCACCCAGACACAGAGACCCAACAAAAGCCTTTTTGGCACACACCACTTGGTGTTATGTTACATAATAACGATGTGCTGAGGTTAAGGAATTGCATGGACACCGCAAAACCTCATCTTTCTGCAGCAACTGCAGTAGAAGCTACATTCTAGTAAACACAGTTACCCACTATCTGAAGTTGCTGGTAAGGTGAAGTCAGAAGACCAAGAAGCAGTACAAAATTACAGTAAAAACTGCATTTATTTTTTAAGTACTACACAGGAGTTCTCTGTCACTTCATTTTTTCCAAAAGAGAAATTATTCTGACTTGGAGTATTGCTGAAAACCCCAGCAATCCTTATACTTTCTCCCTTACTGAAAAAAAGCTGTGTGAAATATTACACCCTACGAGCTTCATAAGACAATAACAGATTGGAAAATTATAAGCTTTCAAATACACCTATTAAGAATTCACATACTCAGGACTGTATCTTTTAAACTTTTACAGCCGTAAGTAGTGCACGGTTGCTGCTGATACCATCGTAATTACAAACAACTAAAAAGCATCATTACCATACTTGGAGCCTCCAAGCTTTGAGACATTGTAGAACTTCTTTTGTGGATAGTTTCCTAATGCTTCAATTGCGAGCTGGTAAGGGCTTCCTGGGGCAAAAGAAAAAACAAAACAAAAAACCACAAACAAAAAAAAACACAAATAAAACAAAAAACCACAAACAACAAAACCGACAAAAAAAGTTACAGCCATAAAAGAATGGAAGATTTGAGTACTGACAGAGGACTCATAAGAACAGCTTTTTATTTCTGATTTTACCAAAAATAATGTTCCTCTAGGACTGTAAATAAATCATAATATGGAGAGGTTTTTAAATGGATTGAGACACCCAATGATGTATATGCACGACTAAGATTAATTTTAAAAGCATCTGTAATACTAGGCATATACTGGTCATGCAAGTAATCAGCAGTCACACATCTGAATACCTTTGACCTTTATTGTCTCAGTTTACCATCTACAAAACAGGATAAATGCACCTCACCAACCCAGGTAAGAGATACAGGTCTCAACGTAGTAGAAACCATAAAGCACTAAGTGCTAGGGTAATGACAAGCAAACAAGAGACAAAAATAAACTTCATAACAGCTCTTAGGTGCAGAGAATAAATAGCTTCTCGAGAAGATAAGTAGTAGTTCACAAAAAGAACATTTTCATTCCTTTGCTAACGAACTGTAGGGACAGTGCCAATGATACACTCCCTCAGGCCTAAAGAACTTCATACAGTGAAAGTTTAAGGAAATAAAATCTGGATTACACACAGCGGGGAAAATGGTGTGAGTTCTGACATCACAGAGCTGCTCCTGGGAGAACAAATAGCAAACGCTGGATCTGCAGCATTGTTTGCCGTTTACTTTGATCTTAATACCCTACAGTCACACTTTCATTGCAAAGAAAACGCTACAACAGCTAACAATGCCTGCGTCACCTGAACGTCCAAGCCATTAACACGACCCCCCCAAATTAAGCCGAAGACCGGCTCTAGGCCTCAGCCCAACGAGCAGGCTCCTCTACGGGCACGACACCCCTCGCCCGCCGCAGCGATTGCAGCAGAGTGATTCGAAAGAGGGATAAAAATGGTCGTCAGGAATAACGGGAGGCCCAACTCGCAGCCGCCGGGGAGCGGGCCCCGAGGCCGGCCCCACCACCGCCGAGAACAAAGCGGCTGCCGCGGCGGGTGCAGCCGCCGCCGGGGGCGGTAACGGGCCCCGGAGCAGGGCGGGGGGCGGCGGGAGGCCGCCCGCTCCCTCACAAAGGGGCCGCTGGCCGTTGCGCGGCGGCCGCCGTGAGGGAAGAAAGGGAACAGCGGAGTTAGAGACGTGAAGCACCTCCGCGCAGCCTCACACGGCCGGGCCGGTCACTCCGGAGGGGAACAGAGCGAGGGCCCAGGGGGTCCCGCCGGATGAGGCGGCGGCGGCAGCACCTGGGGTCCGAAACAAACCCGCTCCTACTGACCTGGCCTGAGAGGGTCCATGGCTGGCGACCATATTAACGCTGCGGGAAGGGAGCAGGGGGCCGGGGGGAGATGGCCCGGGTGGGGCGGGCCCCAATTCTCGCGAGATTGCGCCCACGGAGGAGGGCGCTAGGCGCAATCTCGCGAGAGTTGGGGCCCCACCCCGCAGCGGCTCCGGCGGAGAAAAGGAGACGCTCTCGCGCGAGGCTTAGCGGAGAGGGCGGAAGTAGCCGGGTGAGGGGAGCCGTTCAGCTCTCGCGATACTCGCCAGGCCGATGACAGGGGTGGCGGTGGCGGAGGCGGAGCCGCGAACCCGTCCGAGCCAAGGAGCGCCTGCGACCCCTCCGCGCGAGCGTGCCCGCGGGCACCGCCTATTGGCCGCCGTCCCGGCCACGTGCGGCCCCACGTGACGAGGTTTGAGCTGCGTAAAGTGGCTGTTCGTTGTAATTCCCGATGTTCTCGACTCCTGCTGCTGGGTTGGTAAGGGGTGGCCTTTACGGAAATAACGACCAGCAAACTTCTTCCAGGACAGGGCATTAAACCCCCCTGAGCTGGTTCCTGATGCAGGGCATTAACGTCATCACAGCCCACGCTGGAAAGCGGGGAAAGACGTGCTGTCAGCATTCTGTCAGACAGCCGGGCTTAAACTCCCTCTGGTCTTACTCTCCGATGGTAGATTTCTTCGGGAGGTTTTTTTCTTCTCATATTCTTCTTCCCTTTTTCCTTTCAAATGATGATCTTTTTTCTTAGCTGGATGGTTGAATTTAATTTTGTCTTGATCTTCAGTGCAACAGTGGCAGTACACAAAGTCACACAGCGGTGACCATGTCAAGCAATACTAGTTTCTCCAGGCTAATAAAATATAGATAATATCTAGGGTTTAGACAGTAATGCAGCCCAAGCTCATCGCCAGGCTCAGGCAGCAAAGATGACTACCAAAAAGATGTCTGTGACTTGGCCTCTAATTGATCTATTTTCCCACTTGCCTGAATCTTTTGACCTAAACTGCCTTTGCTTTCCTGAACTGTGACGGAATGACTTGACACACTGATTGCAAAGGTTGTACCCCAAACTGTACGAGCAGCCACAATTCTGGCGTCTTTTTACCTGTTTTGGATTGCATGATGTCTGGCATATCTTTGAGACACCGCAGGCAGAGGAACTATTTTGGTGGGAAGGAAGGTGGTGGAGGATGTGGCTGAGATGTCTGTAGAGGAGCTCCCCCAATTCAGTTGTCTAAAGCTTTTTCAGGATGCCAAAAGCTGTCTGTTTCTTTGAAGAGATTATTTATGTGTGGCATCCTGTTTAGAGCTTTTACCCTGATTCGATCAGTGCAGTCATTTTTCATTACAAAGCTCGGAGGAGTAGTGAGGGCTGCAGCCTCGTATCACAGTGCAAAGGGCAGTTTTACCCTCTGCTCCACAGCGCAGGCAGCTGCCTCACACGTGCTGGCCACGTGTTCGTTCCCAGAGGACTTTGTCAGGAGTTTCTGGGGTCAGTGCTGGGAGGTGCAGTGACAAGCAGATGAAGTGTTGGCAGACAAACGATGGCAGCTTTGTCTCTTGACAAGTTCACATAAGATGAACCTCCAGAGACATTCTTCACCATCACTGACCTATTTGTTTTCCTGTGTGAAAAACACCTCTAGCCTCACAGGGCTGAGCCCACAGGATGCCAGTGACAAAGTGACTTCTGGTTATCTTCCACTGTTGGCTGAAGGCTGGCTTTGGTGGGTCAGGTACATCCAGGGAAAGGAATTTTAGGGAGTACAGAGTATTTCTTGTTCACATGCTAAATCCTTTAGCACCAAATGTTTGGGGGTTTGTGCCCTTCTTACATATCAGACCAATTTTTGGAAAACAAATCCCATATATATTTGGTTTTAACACAGTGTTTGGCCACTTGATATTTGGCTTTTAATGTTAATTTATACAGAAAACTTTCTTTCTTTTTGCTTACTAGCACCTGGGCTGCTCAACAGTTCTGCATGCTATATTTTTTGTGTGGGATTCTTTTAGAATCATGGAGTCCTTTAAGGTAGTGTGTAACAGTCTGGGAAGAAAGATGTTTTTGCAGTTTCCAGAATGTTTTCTCCATTTCCCAGCTGGAGTCCAACATCCTGAAATAAGTCAAATTCAAGGCAGAGCTTATTGAGAAGAAAAATGGGGATGGGTATTGCTGGTTTGTAATTAGAGCTGACAGAAGCAGGCTAAATGACAGTGTCCTAGCGAATAAGAGAACACAAATAGAAGGAATTATTTTGTGCTACTTCTGCAAAAGGCAGTCACTCCACAGAGAGAATTTCAGTATTGTTGTTCACCATATTTCAGCCTTCAAACAGAGAAAGGAGTTTTGTTGTGGAAAAAGCTGAGCTAAAAAATACTCTCAGGTCTGTGTTTCACTGCAGTATCATACAAAACAGAGACCACACCATGACAGAAGAGAAAATCCAATGTAATGCAAGACACTTCTCTAGTTGTGCCTTTCTTTTGTCTTCTTCCCTTTTTTTCTGTAAAGATGGATGAAAGACAATAGCAGGAACAACCAGACAGCACCCACACCATACATTCCTCTCCAGGAGAAGCAGGTTGGTCCAACAGTTTGAAATACAGGCCTTTTAATCAAATCACTTCTGATCCTGGCTACACACAGACTTCCATATGACTATTGTATTTAGAGCTCAAACGCAGTAAATCCTACACAGTTCTCCTAAGACAGTGGAGAGATCTTTAGAGGAGGAGAGTAAAACTTAATTTTCATACCTAGCTATAGGTGAAGAACATAACAGAGCAACTGCCTTTTTTTTTCCACATGAGTGAGTTTAGGAGATTAAGAATGAGAACTTGGGAAACCTCTGTAGAATATTTACTTAAGAAATTTAGGTCAGTCCAATCAAGTCTAAGATCTGCATAAGTGGGTAAGACACATAGTAATCTATGCATAGACTATGTCAAAATTGGAGCTAGTTGGGGCAGCTAACTAAAAAGATCACAAAGATGTTTTAACATTGGCATATTTTTGGTAACAAACTGAAAAAAGGGTTTGTAAAATTCATGTTGGACAATTTATAAGAAAAAAATTCAAATATTCACGTTCCCCTATGTCTTTTGCCACAACAGTAAAGCCACAGATACTAGGTGATCTGTAGACTAAGAACATGGCAGGTTGGATATTTCATTAAGAACATTTCTCAGTATTTAGTTTTGATACCACATGGTTTGAGATACAACCTCTGCTTTTGTAGGTTCTGTTTTGTAATACGGTATCCTCAGTGCCACCAAGTAATCTTCAAGAATATGGATTTAAGCTTCACTTTTGATTGCATATTGCTTAGAATCACTATACAAAATCCCTAATATCAAAATAAGTAGATTAATAACTGCCAGAGGAGAATGCATTTATTCCTAACACTGGCTGTATGGCAAGGGGCCTGTCCTGTAAGAGTCAGTGTCACAAAAGACACTGAAAGTGAAGTTCCTTACCCATGCTAGGGTTCCACTGGGAAATAACACTCCCTAGATTTCTTATCCCCTGGAATATTACTTACCTTACACTGATGTTTATTACTTGATTCACTGATAGCAATGTAAGTTGCTGTGATAATTTTTCCTCTAAAATGCTAGCATTCAAGAAGTCAGAAAGTCTGTTTTAATCTCTTACAAAAGCTGCCATTTAGACAGATGTACAGAACGCTAAAACCCCTCTAAAAGTTCCTCCCAAGCATTCAGCAGATTCTCAGTAAATCAGGTGATAATGCTGTCTTGTAAGTATCTAGAGATAGCACATAAACTGTTCTAAATTTCAGGTTGGGTATAAGGAGAGGCTCAAGTACCATGGAAGCTGCTTTTCAAAACTTATTTCTAGGGCTCGGTACATTTTACTTCTCCAGATGAAGAAAAAGAGGTGCTTAAGATGATTTTTACTTGTGAGAGAAGTGCTGCTACATGGGATCCTGCACAAACTGTTTGGGAGAACACACTTCCTGTGAAGAGTTTATTAGTACCAAAAGGGTAATTCAGTAAACATGCTTAGTTCCAAATAGATCATATAATAAAAGAATAGGATGGCAAACTTTTACTGTTCTGAAAACAGGCACCTATTTTCAGGTTGCAGTACCATTGGTCTTCCTGTATCATTAGGGAGCTTGAAGAATTGCCTTTTCTAGTTACTCAGCAAAGTCTAAGTGTATGCAAAGTCTTTTCCCAGAGATGTCAGGAAGAAGGTCTGTTTTGTGCTGATGGGAGGTTAACTGGATTCTGAGTTGTGAGCATGAGGTCTTCATTTCAGGAAGTACAACAAGTGACTGGGGAACCTCAAGCTACCCTGTCCAGCACTTCTGGCAATCTGAAATATCAGGCATAACAGCCAGAGAGATTACATCTGTTTTGGTTCAGGCTGTGGCTACTACTGACATGCTTGTTTTAAATGGATGGCATCTGTTGCATTCTTTCCTACACACTGCTGGAAGCTGAGGGGGGAGGAACAGTTCAACTTTCTTACCTCAGGATTTTTTGCAAGCACTGCTGGGTGAGCTCTCACCCCTAAACCTCCAGGAACAAGTGTTTTCCCTCTCAGGAAGGTAGAGTTCACCTGCCATCTGCTCACACATGATCTGCTCACACATGCTCTGGAGAGTCAAATTGCTTGCTCTCCTCGCTCACCAGGAGAGAATGCTTGATTTGGCAAGTACCCCTATGTGCATTTCTCACATCTGAAGGGAAGAAAGTGAGGAGGGCTGAGTGCTGGGCACCACTGTTGGGCACATCCCAGCTGCAGAGAGCCCAGAGCTCCATCCCTTCAGAGAGGGACAGCAGCAGGGAACACATTCCATACCTCCGCAAGAAAGAAATTTGGGGGATTTAGTGAAACAGTTGGCAAGAATGATCATAAAGTTACACCCTTCAGCAGAAGGCACTGCAATTCCTTAGTGCGCAAGGGAAATATGGATGGTATTAAAGCTCTTTTTAACTGCTGATTGCTATTAAATGCTTCTAATATGATGACAGCTTATCCACACCTGACAATCTTTCATCATCCGTGGAAAACTCCACAGCAGGACAAGCCACTTCCTACAGTTTGCTTTCTGGTTGGTTGGGACCTCGCTCACAGCAAGTTCTGTTTTCAGCTCAGTCTTGATATTTTGTTACCGGCACTGTGACCCAAAGGACACAGAGAGATGTTGGGGATGTGCTCAAGACTTCTTAATATATTGCACTGAATGATGCTTTTAGCAGGATAAAACCCAACTAATTAAGCTAATGACCATTCAAAACCATACCCATCCTTCTTAGAAACTGGTAACAGTCTGAGATTAGAACACTATTTCTTCTGTCTTACAAAATGGTCCTCAACTCAGGACTTGGTCAGAGTCCCGCAGACCTGTGTATTTAGGAGAACCCAAGAGGCATATTGGGGAAGAGGTCAGCTGTGGGAGCAGATTACTCCAGTCTTTCTGTCTAAATACTGTCAGACACACTTTTGCTGGAGGTGGGAAGCCCCCAGCTCTGCAGGGAGAGACCTTTATTCTACAATCTAAAATAGGTGGGGTGCCAGCCTCCCCTGCCCCTGGACCCTAGCTGAGAGAGGCAGTTTTGATGCCACCTGTGTTGCAGCTCTTTCCACAAAAAAGGGTTGTGCTTCCTTCTCAGGGTGCAGGCAGGTATGCAGGCAGAGCCTCTTTTCTGACACCTCTTTGACTACTAGAATTAAATCTTCCCTTTACAGCTACTGTAGCTTGCTGGAGGCTGGATCGAGTGGCTCCTGCAGATGGCATCTGCATCCTAGGGATAGAGTGAAATCTAGGCTAGAGCACAGCAAGAGTCTTATTTGATGCAGTGTATTGAAGAGCAATCAAAGGAACTTAGACAAACTCTGAACCCTACTTCTGTCACTCTGCTTTTCAGCTTCCCACCAGAGTCACACATTTGCAGCTCTTTAGCAGAAGAGGAGCTGCTCTGATCCTGCTGTCCTGGCTTCTTCAGCACGGGCACCCTCAACTCTTTTAAATGTACACACTCCATTGTGCAGTTAGAGGCCTGAGTCTTCCAGCCCCTCTTCATGCCTGCATTGCTACCAAAGGTTTCTGCACCCCATCAGCCACAGCAGAGGCAGAAAATATTGTTATTGCTGTTTGTGCAGTCCTCACCATCTGAAAGTTTCTCTTCCACATGGCCTGTACAAGGGAATACCTGCCCTACTGCTTCTGCTGAGCAGCCGCAAGGCAGATGAGGAGTCAGCTGGCTATGGCAGAGCTCATCTTGTCCCATCAGTCCAGGAAGACGCAGTTATACACTCCTGGTGCATAAGCCCAGCATAGAGGGGAGAGCAGAGCAATTTAATTTGCTTACTGGAAACACCCCACCATCTTCTACCCATCAATTTTGTGCTGAAGGTTGTTGCTGGGAAGAGCAGATAGGATTCAGGGATGGAGACTGCTAGGCTTAAAACAAACACACAGGGGAAAAGGAAGAAGTGGAAGAGCAAGTCTCTGAGCTAAGCTGAGCAGGATGGTGCAGCTTCCAGAAGAAGGACAGCAGCAGCAGGAAGTAGCATTTACTGGAAGCATTTTTAAAACCAGTTGGGGAACAGCTGTGCTGATTTTAATCCAACTGGACTGAAGTGCCTCCAGAAGAGCCATGAAGCCCTTTGATACCTACCGCCCAGGCAATAAAATGTTAATCTCAGTTGAAGTCTTTGTTCTCTTAGTAGCAGTATTTTTCTATTTAGAAGTAATATTCTGCTGCCTCCAATCAGAAGCCCCACTGTAATATGGAGCCGGCATGTGTAACAAAGACTGCTCCTGCTGCAATAGCTTTAGCATCTGAGAGATGACAGATGGCTGGGGAAGCCCAGAGTACCGGTGACCATCAGGAGCAGTGGCACAGCCCTTCTTCTACCACATCACTGTCCTGTGTGTCCAAGACTCCTTGACACAGGTGGGTTTTCTGAGGAGGGACAATATTGTGGCTCTGAGGATTTTTACAAATGTGTGAAAGTCTAGGAGAGCTACCAGGGCAAGTTGAAAAAGGAGCAGGCTGAGGTTTCAAGGGCAGGTGTGAGATAGGTTCTCAAAAGCATATGAGATGATAAATAGGTATAGGAGAGGCCTTGAAGGGCTACAAGATCATTTCTAAACCTTCCTAGTGAAGTTAGTAGTCAGTCTCCCTCTGGGAGGTCACAGACTCCCATGATATATGTGTGGTCTCCTTGGATAACAGATTAAACCTTATTAATATAGGCTGCCAGCTATCCTTTCAGCACTGATCTGTAAGTACAGCTATTCCAATGGTGTGCGTGTCCCTTACACTTACAGCCTTGATCTCAACAGACCTTAGTGACAACTTCATATTTTGTTGTACATAGAACAGGCCTACCCTGTTGCTCAGGGTTCACGAGGGCTCGGGCAATGCCTGCGTTATCATCCAGGAATCCTGTGATGAGTTTGACAGAAATGAATGAGGCTTTCTACTTCCCCATCTGTTTTGTACCATCTTTGAATCTGCTCAGTTCCCTCTCCAGAAATTCCAGCTCAAAATATGTTTTTTCTATTCTGTTTTATTTTATTTATGTCCCAAGTTTTCTTAAAAATCAGAGGAAGTGACACAAAAGGGTACTCCAGCCTTGCCACATTATTAGATAGCATTAGGTGTGAAGTGATAAGGTGACTAGTATTCTGTTTTAGAAATGCATATAGTTTAGATTTCTTTCTCTCAGATCTTTTCATCATTTCCAGGGATTAGGAAAATCTCCAGGCTCCCAAAAAACTCTTACCATAAGCAGGCATCTTCCATATCATCAGACTGAAGCTCATGGCATCATCTAAAATAGGAAGAGGTACTTGGAACTAGCTTTCCCATGTCTCTTGTAATAGTGTTGAGTGCTAAAATTACTGGGATGTTTTCTATAAGTGGCTGCTTTGTCAGTAGAAATCCTACCCAAAACCTACTGAATTTTTCTGATTAATGTTCCATCACTGACAGGAGAGGTTCGGGGCCTGACTGTTTGATGTTTCTTGACAAAAAGAACTGTATTTCTGAAAGCATTCTGACTATTTTCTGCTAAATGCTGTTTGCTGAGATATCTCATTTTGTAAAGGACACTAGAGATGCTGCTTGTACAATCTGCAAGTAAAGGTAGCAAGGCCATAATGTACTTACAGTATTCAGCATGTATTGCTCATATTTTCATTATCTCAGTGATGATTTCCTGCCTCAGACTCTTTTGTACACATCACTCTGAGATTTTAGCTTTCTAGCTTTTGTCTGTTTCTCCCTCCTACTGCATTACTAGGCTCCACTGTACTATTATCTTTGTTGCCGCCAGAATCTAAAGCTGAGGTGAATTCTAGGCATAGCTGGTTTCCATTATTATCCTTATCGGCATTTTGAAGGAATCATTTGTCTTCATTATCTGCAGCTGCATTCTGAAGGATTTTGAAAAGGTACATGCAATATTTTCCTCTTACAAGAGCTTGGTTTTTATGTAGGGCATTCCCCACTCCTCCTGCCTGTTAAAAAAAAAAGTTTCTGAGTTTCTGCTCCACTGCTGGTGTGACAGTATAGAAAGCATCTCACAGATGGACTGGCTCTCAAGGAGGCAAAAATCTTTAGACCCAGCAGATTCTAGTCTAAACCCCACTCTTTCCCTGCTGCATTATGAATCAGTGTACCTTGATGTAGTTTCTTTCCCTGCAGTTTTCAGCACACTCCAGCTTTTTAATTTCCTCTCTAGCTCTGCCTACAGCTGGCAAACTAATCACTGCCTGAGCAATGCACCTCAAAATACTTGTTTATGCTGAATGAGCCTAGCTGGATTTTCTGTTTCCCATCATCTGCTGGTCATCTTAATCTGTATCAATGTTTGATTCACAATACTGACCTCAAAGAACAATTATTTTATTCAGGGGGAGGAAGTG
Source organism: Phalacrocorax aristotelis (assembly GCF_949628215.1). Lineage (NCBI taxonomy): Eukaryota > Metazoa > Chordata > Aves > Suliformes > Phalacrocoracidae > Phalacrocorax > Phalacrocorax aristotelis. The sequence goes on from NC_134282.1 coordinate 35,222,458, forward strand.
AAGCAGTAAGGAAAAAAAACATAGTATGAGCTAGCTGTGAAAATGAGTGTTCAGCATACTTTTAGCATGAAGAGAAGCAGAGATTTTTAGCAATAGCACAGTTATGAGGTCATTGTGTGGACTTACATAAATGTACAATTCAGTTTCTTCCCACTACAGGGTCCACATGGGTACAGACCTCTGTTCCCACAGAATATTTAGCATTGCAGACATCTGGCTTAGACTTAGACAGCTGTTGAACGTAGGTAACTTCAATTTCACTCCTTTTGCCTTCAGTCAATCCCTCCCATAGCCTTTGTTGCTGTGACCTAGATTGTGAGCAAATGCTTTCTGCTGGCATTTCAAAGGAAACTAATCTCGCACTCAAACTGAATCATGACTGGATTCATCTGTGCTCCATACTCTGTGCATGCATAAGCTTGTTTTTGCCTTCCTCCCTGAGCAGCAAATTCTTAATGACCTGTCCTTACACACAGACTCACCTGCAAGGCACAGCCTATGGGAAGAAGACTTATAGGGCTTTTCTTTCTCCAAAAGCAAAGCTGCTGCTGGCTATAGGGACTAGAGATTTATAAATACTGTTCAAAGTTTTTCAAAATTTTAACACACAAAGGAAAACAAAAGCCTTAATTAATAACTGCAAAAACATGTCATAAGACCAATAATGACACCCCAGTAATTTCCACATACCCTGGTTATACTGTGCTAACCAAATTCCCTATCCAATTGTGCTGCCTGAGTGGAGTAACATACAGTCAATTATACACCCTGTGGAGAGCAAGATACCAGTATTAGCGGTTTCCTTGGAGTGAGACATCCTCATAGCCTCTTGAGCTCTGGGGTCAATAATGAGACAGAGCAAAAGAAAAATGCAAGAAAGCCAGCGGCTCAAAGAACCCTTTTAAGTTGATGTATGTACTGTTGGAGTTGTGCATGAAAATTGTGACATTGAAATGGCCCTTAGAGAATGATGTATCACTATTAGCACTGCTAAATGTGCAGCTTACATACATCATATATGAGACAACTTCTGCTTTTTTCATTTATTTCTCCAAACTGTACTGTCCGTTTCCTTCCTGTTAAAGGCGCTGAAGCATCTGCTGTTGCAAAGCATAAACCTGTCCTTACTGTTTTCACACAGACAATGCAATTGTCCTGTTCATTTGTTATTAAAGCCTTGCTATTACAAGGGGACAGTCTGATTTAAGCCTTGCTGATACTATCACATTTATGCAAACACTTATGCCATTAGAGGAGCTGCTCCACAGAAAGTGCTGGGTATATGGACTTGAAACATGCACTATTTGTACTCCCAGCTATGGCAGGGTTTGAGTTTGCATCCCTCTGGTGCTTCCTCTCCTAGACTAAGAGCATCCTCCATGCAACAGTAATGAATAACACAACTCTCTTTCCAGTTCTCTCCCAGGACATCACTGGGATTATTCCTGCACACATATACTTGTTATTCAAGTAGAGTGGTCTGTGCTGCCCACTGAGGCTAAGACACGGATGCAAAGGGGAATGAAATCAGCTGCAGTAATGCCTGGCACTGAGGGCCAGGGCTGATGGGCTTCCTTCCAGGGACATCTGGTCATTAACCCTCACAGAATAGGGCTTTTAGGCCCTTTCACTCAGGACAATGGGCTGTGTGCTAGGAAATGCTAACTTCATGCAGCAGAGGCTTAATCACACCTTTTGGGACTTTAAAAGCTGGTAGCTATTGATTGAGGCAGGGGCGGTGAAGCGAGGTCACAGCTGCCTTCATCTTTCATATGGGGTCCATGGAGACCACATGCAGTAGCATGCAGAGTTCCCTATTGATTCAGGTCACTTGGCAATTAAAAAGCCCTGTTTTCATCCTTTCAGTCATTTACCCATCACCAGATGAAGCCAGGTGGGCTCAGCCAGCTATCATGGCTGCCCAAGCCAAGCTGGATGCACTCAGCTGTAACTCCAGATCAAAGATGAGCACAGCTTCATTTCACACAAGTGAGGTTAGTCCTCATACATGCACACACACCCCAACAGATGGGGCAGTGTTTCCCGGCCCAGACTGAGCCAAGAACCCAGTGAAGTGAAAATGGTGTGGCTCTGGAGGAAGGCCTTGCTGTGGAGAGGGCTGAGAGGTGAGGCACTGAAGCAAGGCTATGTGAACAATTCCTTTTCTGTGCTGCTGTAATTCTCCTCCTGGCCCTCCAGCTCACCACTGAAATACAAGAGATGACAACTTGCATGTGGACCACTTGGACCCCATGGGGAAAGGAGTGTGCCTCTCTGTCCCCAGGACTATTGCTCCAGGGCATTTACAGATACTGAAGCTTGGGAGATCCTCAAACTGTCTTTGTACAGCACCTAGCACAGTAGAGTGTGGTGCAGTAGAGGGGCTCAGTCCTCTTGTGCACTCCAGTAATATAAATGGTGAATAACTATGGCAAAGGCACAGTCTCAGCCCACAGGCTCTGGGGGTTAAAGCACACATGAACATCCCAGCAGGGAAATGGATGTGTCTTTTCATAAATCACTTTGTTGCCCAAATAAAATAAAAGGGCGTTTAATTTTCATAGCCACAGTTATAAAACAATAGTCAAAAGTGCCCAGTTTATCATGCACACAGATGATCAGACAACTGAAAAATGCATTCAAACTACAAAGATTTCCAGAAACAGTAGAAGACACTACCATGTGTTATGGAGAATACAATATCTCTGGTGCAGGCTTCATGCAGGCTGAACGCCTTTTCACTATTCTTGCAATGCTAAGCACGAGAAGACAGTAGTTATCATACTAATATGAGGCAAATTATGCTCTTAAAGTCATATATACAAAGGGCACTGTTGCTATTTTTATAGTCAGGAAAGCAGCTGACATTTTACAAATGAACCTTAAAATAAATTCCTTATGCCCACACCAGTAGTTTACCTCAACAGCCTTCCACCAAGATCTCCCAGTGCAGAAGTGTGTGTGCACATGGACAACACATGCTAAGCAGCCTTTGAGCAAGTAACCGTACCGCTTTCAAGTGAGCAGCGTTCAACGTACTGATTGCAGGACTGAGGCCTTAACTAGGTGGAGTGAAAGAGCTATGTAGGACATCCTTAAATATAAAGACAGTCTTGCATCTATTTTCAAGGGCTAAAAGTGTGTCTTACGCAAGCATCTTCAATTTTAGTACATCATGGCTGCAGTCCCTGACCATCCGCCTTCCTGTGATTTCCTACATGCCTGTGCCGTATTCTTAGACTCACCCAGAAAGGCACATCCTGACTCTGGCTAATAAGGGGCAGAGGAGGAGCAAGAGCTGCTTCCTTGACCAAAGGCAAGTTGTTTCAGTCTGCTGATTGGCAGTGGCTCTGTGTATAGCATTCCCTACTCTGTTGCTCCATGATGTCTAACATTTGTGTGGGGCATAGGTCTTCTCACATTTTATTTCCATGGATAAGCCTCCAAAGCCAGCTAGTTAATTCAATCTTCTGTGCAGCAATACTAAACTCTGGACAGTGCAGAGACTCAGTGGACTCTACATAAGCCCCAACTATAGAGAGAAGAGTTTAAAAAGCACCTTTACATGTGTGTGGGTAACTATGTTAGTAAAATCCTTGCAAGGCAATAATGCAGTTTCATAGGAATGAGCTAAAAATTGCTGCCCAGATTGCAGTATAACAGAATGATTATACACCTCCCAGGACTGGGTAACTGAGAGGTAGATTCATGCCACTCCCAGCCAGTGACCACCAGGATGTTTGTAGGTTCTTATCATTTTCTTGAGACTGATCTCATCTATTTATGACCGGCTTATGTGAACTGTTTTCTTTACCAGATGCACAATAGTAGGCTGCCATTAGATTCTTATGCTCTACTCAACACAAAGAGTGGCTGCCCCCCACCATCGCGATGGGCTGTCACCTGCTTCTGCCTCAAGTCACCCAGCTGGGATGGCTGCTCTCTGTGAGAGGAACTCCGTAACCATGTCACTGTCGAATCAGCTCCAAACACTTACTTAACTCCTGGCTTGCTTATACAGACATGTCTTTTAAATTCTTATCCCTGTATCTGCTTCTTCAAGTTGCCAACTTTTTCTCCTCACCCAGCAATTTCCTTCTGTATTTGCTTTGTGTTATTAGATGATAAAATCTGGCTAATGGGCACCCTAATTATTGCAGCATCCAATTTACAGGCTTCAGGCAAAATGATAATTACTTATTCAAAAGCATTCATAAAATTAACATATCCTGAATAAATTCAAGCTTAATTTAACAGGCCACTGCACTTACTACAAGTATTTAGCACATGCGATTGTTTAAACTTAGTAGAGAGCAACTTACTCTTTCACAGGATATCAGGATGAAAACTAGATGTAACCACAATTTGCCCTAGCAAGAACAAACATCAAACAGTTTAGGGAACCATACAGCAATTTGTTCAAATGTATGTCAGTTAAAAAAGTGTACAAAGAATCTCTTCCCAGGCTTTTAATTATGGCAGAATATTAAAACTCTTCCTTAAGTTCTGTTTCTCAGCCAAAATCAAGAAGAAAAGGTAGAAAAAGTTATAAATTCCCCCTCTCTCCTCCTCCCTACCATGGAACAGATTCAGGGCTTTATTCTGAGATCCTTCTCTGGTTCCAAGTATTATACTTGAGATTTTTTAACTTTTAACTACAGCGCAGAGTGTTTCCCACTGACATAACACAGAATAACATCTGTGGTGAGAGGGGAAAGAGCTATTTGAGTTTTGTATGGAAAATATTGTGTGCCACAGTGTTGATCCACAGAGTAAAATCAAAAAGCTTTGGGAAAGTAATGGAATGGTACATTTCATTGCACTGTTCACCCTACCTGCAGGAGTGTATAGTATTCCCTTCTGTCACTAATACTGTGCCAGCTGTACATCTCTTATTGTATTTTAGCCTGGTTTCCCAAGATTGGAGTGAGGTCTGTGCAGTCATGCCATCTGTGTGTCTTTCAGTCAGATAGCAGTGAATAACTTTTGAACAAAATTGGTCACTTTCTAGTAACTGAAAGAAAGACAAGAGGGTACTGTGTTCATCTTTAGCTATGACTACTAGAGCTGTGTGAAAACTATGTACTCTGACATGATGGCTATTTCACACACACACAAACACACTACACCTTTATTGCCTCCTTCTTCCCTTTCTTGAAAATGTAATTTTGTGTCCATCCTGCTTGGGACCCTGGCTATGGGGTTAGGAGAAACAATGCAAGATGTCCCCCACTCCAAGTCCTGGAGTATCTTCTTAGATATTTTTCCAGCAGGATGAATGTTAGCGATCAGTGACTTACTTAATTCTCCTCTTATTTAAACAATAGCAACGAAGAAAGCTCTGTCCCTGAAAATGGTCCCTTTACAGCATTCTGACCATTCCCATAGCTGCCCTCTGACCTGTTTTGGAGATTCTCTCTGTTGCTGCAACAAAGCCAACAACCGGAGCATTTCTGTATAACCTGTGCTAATGGAAAGCATTACAGATCCTTACTGTTTGTTCTTCATGTTCATCAAAAAGTATTGATATCATGTTCATTAAAGGAATTAGGAAATAAATCACACTTGAGAGAACATGATGCCAGTCAGGTCCAGATGATTCCAATTTACTTCACTAAAATACTTTTGATTAAATTGCTGGTGACGTGTCTTAAAAGGAACTTGGACTTCAAGCTCTCTAATAACTGCAATATGTTCTCAGTCTCTAGCCTGGCCACAGACTGCATATGCTCAGTGTTAAAAACTCCTGCAAATGGAGTTATTAGGTGCTTACTTCAGACACAGACTTTTCACTGCAGTTGTTGCTGATGTCCTGGCACACCCTATGGAGGATCCTATACAAATTAATGTCATTATTTAGATGTTCCAGACTCACTATGCATCATTATGGCACAGTGTCAATTTTACATAAACTTCCACATATGGAATATTTTTTAAATCTCCCAACTGCAGCAAGAGAAATGGTAAGAAATAGCTTCAGCAATCAGCAACCTCTTAATAGCATCAGAATCTCAGCATTGACATGGACAATAAATTAGTGCTGAGAAGGCCTCTCTGAGTAACACTGATAACGCTGCTTTCCATCAAGATTGTTTTACATCACTGATCTTTCTCCAGAGATGCTAAGATAAACTCTCGTCTTGTGGGTGTATTTTCTGGGTTTGTGTCACAGGGCAGGATAGAAGCTAAACACAAAAGGATAGGAAACTTCTTATAATTTATTCACAGTGGGTAGACCCTAAGTCCTTGGTCATCAAAGCTGCTGTTTATTTCTGTGATGCTGTCTGTCTCAGCCCAACCTGAGATGCCAAAAATTCTCAATGCATTTAAAAAGGTCACAGTTCCCTTGGTCTGTCTGATGGGGGTAAAAAAGTCCTGCCATTTTTTTGTGTATGTGGATCACAAAGGTGAGGAAATGGAGTGAATGGGACACAAGCACACAGAGTTATTTCCAAGGCATGGTTTGGGGGCAGATTAGCTGTATGTCTTTCAGCCTGCTAAAGGGATATGGAGGCTCAGAGGGGTCTCAGGGAAGAGTCTTAGGCACTGGATACTGGAGGAGAGAGGATCTTTGTGCTGACCCACTATAGCTATTCCTATCTGCAGTTTCTGTAAGATCACTTAATTTCCAACTGCACCTTTATCTCCCAGCAGTGGTAGCTACTTAGACACAAAAGCGTCAACCCTTTGAAAACTTTCTGTGAACTCATCAGACCTATGATGAAATCAGTCCACCAGCTCCACATGAACATCTTGTGAAGGTTAATGTTGAGATACATATCTACAGGGCTTTTAATAAGTCTGTAGTTCAGTCAGTCACCTAGACTGTCACCTCCCTTCTGCCTGAGCAACTGAACCGCCTCTCCTAGTGAGCAGCTGGTTTGTGTGGGAGATGGCAGTATCTAGTAGAAGACTGTGGTATTACTTGCTGCAGAAACCATTTCGAGCCTCACCACCTTCCTCTCTAGTTGCAGTGTGTGAACATACAGCAAATTCTAACAGCAGATCATACTCAAGCTTCTAAAACAGATCAGCTACCAGATTCCTCTTTGCTTTGAGAACATGGCAAAAAACCCGAGTGCATGCCCCAGATCATGTCAGCAAACCATCACTGGCAAGCCCTTAGATGGAAACAGAATGAGAGATACAAGACAAAATCCCAGGGGTCAGAACTTCACTCTGATTTAGCAAAGCACAGCAAGAGTCAAGTAAGAGTGAACTAAAATTTCAAGAATCCTGGGGTTTTTTTGCTTCTGATCGAAACTGGCCTCACATTGCCTCACATAATGGAGGCAATGTGGGGAATGTTGAAAATGAAGAAATTAGCAGAAAGCAGTATGACACGTATTGCCACCTATTCCTTCATTATTAGTAATGGCATTTTTTGCACCACCCTCCTTAGCCATCCATCCATCCATCTGTAATATCAAAGAGAACACCTTCATTTGTTCCACTTCTGACATGGCAATATTCAGACAGCACATATTTTAACAGGATTCAAAGACTCTGGATTCTGCAGCCATGTGGGATTTGGAGCTTCCTGTCAGCAGAAATAGATCTCTTTGTACTCAAATTGCAAAAACTGATCACTTTAGCTAAAGCAGCACTAACACTAACTCATACAACATGCAGTGGGACAGCTCTGTTCCCACACAATAGTACCTGGTGGTACAGATACACGTGAACTGAACAATTCAATGCAATATCACATTTCTGGCTAAAATTTCTTTTCATATTTTGGGTTTCCCACAGTAGATTATTCTGGATCCAACTTCACTGTCTGATCTGTTTACTGGTTAGGATGTTTATTTTTCCTGGAGAAAAAGAAAAACAATAAATGTTTTATGAAAGCAGCATAAGAACAAAGTATGCAAAATCAAAGGAAAATCCTAAAATGAACTCTTCTTGCCCTAGGGCAGAGAACATGGCTGCTGTATCCTAGTGTTCCACTCGTGGGGGAGTTTTACTTTTGTGAAATGTTACACATGTGCCAAGTTGCTGCAGATATATGTATAACCCTTTCTTTGTCTTGTCAGTTAGTTATCAGTGTGGTCAATGCAGTGCCCAGCGTGGTCCCAAGCCTGCAGGTTGGGAGTCAGCTGCGTAATCACAGCCATCTATGTTGTGATGCCCTCAGTTTTGTCCCTGGTCTGCTGTTGCCGCTCCAAAAAAACACACAGCTCTCATGGAGAGCCTGTGTTATATGCCAGCTTTGTGCAGATCTCTTGGATACATAGGGCATCTAAAATAGCTGTAGACACCTATGTTTAGGCAACTGAATACTCACTTGTACTGTAGCCATTCAACCAGCAGGACTATTTAGGCAACTGTGGGACAAAGCCTTTAGATTTCAGGGAGGAAGACTTCTCACCTTTTTATCTATCTGTATTCTGCTGGCCTTGTGTGGAGAAATACTCTCAGACATATAGTAGTATGTAATAAACTCACAGGGGAGAGTTCCCTAATGCGTTCACTTATACGGTCAGAAAGTTCATAGCAACAAAACCTGAAAGTCGTTTTGCCTTCACCATTGAGCACTGGCAGACCTTGGAAGTCTAGCTTCTTGGGCACAGGGACTTGCAGGACAGCAGACATGCAGTGCGTGGTTATGCACACACTGGTCAATCAGCTGCCATCCAGACAGTTGCAAGCCATGTTTGTCACCTTTCTATGCTTGTAACCACTAAGTGCTTCCAGGTCAAGTGACAAGTGTTTATTAGAACACAGCAGCATGAGGGGAAGGAAGTTTCTGCTTGCTGACTGATACACCTAACTGTGAGCCAGGCTCTATCTCTGGTTCTACTGTTTGTTCCATCACGGGCCTGATTAAAAGCCCTAGCGGTGCAGAGAGCATCTCTTTGATTTGAATCTGGAAGGCAATATCCATAAAATCCCTGGGGCCGTATTCAGATATCCACATGCTATCAAGTAATCAATAAACCTCCTGTTGATGCTCCACCTTTGGTGCTCCATTGTCCTGGCACCCTTGCCTATAAAAGTCCCTCCCTCCTATGTGCAGAGAGTGGCCACCTGAAGCTTTCAGGATCCTATTCTGCTAAGCAGCTGGTTAACACTCACATGCCTGCTACAGTAACTCTGCTTCAATCACCTCATCTGTGGAGGGGTGAATTCATGATTTTTTACACAAAAAGGGGGTAAAACTGTCTCTGTTGGCCACCCTGGCATTGTTCAACTTCCATGTTCCCAAAGGAGCTTAATCTCAGAAAAGAAAAGAAAGGAAGGAGACAACTGCAAGGCTTATGTCCAGTAAAATCATTCCAAATCCTTGTGCGCCTAGATTTGAAGAGCTTTGGAATCCAGGAGGACTCACAAAATGCAATTTGGCCTTTGCACTGTTTCAACAATGAGCCATAAAACTAACACCCTGGACCAGTTCTAGTCTCTGTTCATATGAATTTACCCAGGCACCAGTAATTCTAATGTAACTCCATGAAAGTCAATCATGTGGTGAACTTCCACACTGAAATTACTAAAGAAAGGAACTTCTGTCATGCCAGACTGCAAATGAAGCTTAGGGGAACAGTTTCAATCCTGGAAGAAGAAAGTTCCCAGTTATGCAGGGTAGCTCATATCTCAGGAGCCTGTTTTTAATCATAGGCTCTACAACCCAGTTACACAGCTCATGCTTTACTACTTGGATGGTAGCTGCCAACTGGATGGAAACCTGATTTTGGTATTTTCAAGTTGATGGAAAAGTTTTCTGAAGGATATTTACTTGAGCAGCACAACAGCTTAGCATGAGCCTTCCTAGAAATGAAACAGAAATCACTGCTTCCATTAAATGCACTCACTTGCTCTAGACAATGTGAGGTTCATACCAATACCTTGCTGAACCCTTGCAAACTGTGCATCAGTGCTGCTTTAGACACAGGCTGAAAAGGTAATTGCCAAGAGTCACATTTTTCTGGAATAGCAAAACAGGCCTGCTACCTACTGGCTTTGGCTCTACTACTTGCCTCACAGCTTGTACCAGCCCCCACATCCACCACCCACATTCTGGGAGGTGGAGGCAAAGCACTCTACAGTGTTGGTGGGCTCCTCTTGCTGTAGGGATATGGCATGCGCTAGCATGTCCTGCAATGCAGTGCTATTTACTGCTCAGCCTTGATGTGGCAAGACACAGTTTTGTCTGCATCACTGAGATGCTTTGAGCTAGCTCAGCCTGGCACTTTTTTATGGGGTCCTTTTGGCACAGCTTGGACACAAGCAGGTCCAGATACTCCTGAAATGGAATTTGTTTGGGAAAAAAAACACCCAAATATTTTAATTTGAATCTTAAAAGAAGATAGAAAATAAAGATAGATCACTGTCATTCCCCCTCATGGTTTCATTCTTACCGGGGGGTAGCTTCAGCTGCATCCAAACCAGAGTGAACTAATTTCAGACCATGCTTGAATGTGAGCTAACATGCAGTGTATTTAATTGGTACCAACTGAGCCAAGGTCTTGATAACAGAGTTTGGCTTAAGGTTAGAGTGTGGATGGAAAAGATCCCCTTTTCAACTGCAAGATTGTGTCTTGAGTGCTGATGGCAGAGAAAGAGTGACCTGTCAGAGCAGAGGGGACAGAAAACATTGTGTGTTTCTCTCCTGTTGTGCTGCTGTAGCTCACACTGCAATGTATACGACAGGTGGCTGATTTCTCCATGGTGGTTTGACAATCCTATCAAAGGGGATTCCTCTGCATAGCTATGCAAGTGATGAAGAGACAAAGTAATTTGTTTACCATGGATGTCCCAAAATGATCAGGATTTGGACCTAATATTGAGCACAGTCCAGTGAACAGGGCATATACTCTGCTAACACTGAACCTCTTAAAAATCTTCTATGATTGGATGACATGAAGCAGATAAATTGTTCTTGCAAAGCTGAAAGTTGGTCAGATAAGCTTGGATATTGCACTGAAATAAGTAGTGCTCCTAATCTCAATCTCCAGATATTTGCAAGGCTGAAGAACAGAAGAGTTTCTGGTTCATTAGAGGAATGTCTGTTCAGCTTGAATCTAATACTTGATAGTGCTGTGGCCAGAACTCTGAGCTAGAATATACACATTAAATTTGGTGTTTCTTTTGTTCTTGAACAATGGCCTTGGTTTATGAAATACTTAGTTGTTCAAAGAATTAAATATTGAGTCACCGACAGTGAGAGCTGTAACACTGAGGGGGAGTGAAGCCATTGGAAGTTCTCTCTGTCACAGGTGAGAAAGTAGGAGAAAAGCAGCTTTCCTCCACTTTTTATGGCCCAAACAAATAAAGTCTGTCAGATTCTGCTGGCTCTCCGATCAGGCCTGAGGTGCTTGGGTGTGATGACGATAAATATTAGTCATGATCACAATGTTATTTGTCCTGTAGATACAGCTGGCTTTTGTAATTGGATAATGAGTGACTCAACAGGGAAAGTTTGGGCATTCTTCAGAGACGCAGCAGGAAAGAGGGTCAAGATCTTGCCTTGTCTGTTTCTGCTGCATCACAGACCCAGCAATCCCAGGATACAGGAATTGTTCCTCAACAACGCTCCCAAGGAGACAGGACAGAAAGAAGCAAAGAAGCAGAGCTCTGAGTTTGAGAGAGCAGCCTGCAGCTCTGCAAAAGGCCTTGTGCTTCACTTGCTCTCCTGCGCTTTGTGTTGCCCTAGGAGGTGTTCCCTTACAGCACAGTGCTAGCCAACAGCGGTGAAACTCCACACTGACTTCAACAGAGGGTAAAGTGTTTCAGTCCTAACCAAAGCACTGCTGGGTTTCCTATTAAAAACACCCCAAAACGGCTATAAGTTATGCCCAATAAGTTTAATAATCGATGAAACAACTACAAAATACAAAGCAGACATGAAAAATGATGGCATAAAAATGGGAAGGAACAGTGTCTGCAATGAAAGTAAAATACACTTAACAGAGGATATGGGTTCAGATATAACACACACGGTCACATACAACACTGCATTAGTAACAGCACACACAGATACTCATTATACTGGGGATTTTCACAGTTCTCCACTTCATCCGAGATGACAAGTAAATTGATGTTTTTACTCTCTTACATAAATTCTTGTGCACACAACATCATCAGCACCAAAGGTCTGGAAAAGAAATAGAAATCAATCAGAAGAGCTGGAACCAGCAAACATTTAACACCATTTTAAAATGTTATTTTATAGTAGCTAGTTCTACAGCAGAAATACATTTTCCTCTGTCTTTTGACAGACAAGAGTAAAGAAAGGAGTAATTTTGGAAGAGGAATGCAATGTAAGTGACCTTTATCCCAAGGCACAATGAATTTTGTCAGAATGATAAATGATGCAGAAATTCCCTTTTTCTATAGTTTCTTGCCATGCATTTGTAAATAAACATAAGAAAGAATTTGGAATGTACCATTGTTATATTTAGAAACAGTTGCAGCACTTTGAACTGGAAATGCTGAGGGTGGAATTCAGATGGCACGTTCAAAATGTATTCTTTCATATTTGCAGGTATAAATCAGAGCAGTTCAAACAAAGTCAGTGGAGCAATGCTGAAGACCAGGAGGATGTACACCTATAACCTGTAAACATAATGCTGCTGCAAGATGTTGACAAACCATGCTGGGATACCAAAACCTTCCCTCCCAAGCTGTAATGTGGGCAGTGTCAATCACAACCTGCTTTCAGGATACTATGACCTTAACCAGGGAATCTGTTAACTATGATAAGGGTCTGAAATGGGGGCACATAATGGAGAAAAATGGAGTGGAGACCAAACTCATTTCACATGACGGAACACCTATGAGATCTCACAAACGTTTGAACGCTACACATCTGAAAGTCACTGACTTACTACAGATCATTTTCCATTATCATCCCACTTCTTATACCAGATTCAGTACCCCAGAGTACCTTAATTTTCCAGATACTTAGGGTTGGTGTTGTATGATGTTATACCGTGGACTGAAACAGAGTTTCAGATATGCATCTGAAAGCCTGCATTTTTAAAATTGCTCTGTAATTCTGCATTTAAAAGGCAATTCTACCACAGCAATATTGCAGTACAGATTATCAAGACATTTAGGCAGGACAGTGATTGTGGCAGCTGTCTGAGAAAGCCACTTAAACCCTGGAGTGTCTGTATGTAGTTTCAGGTCTGGCCAGCTAAAATCAAAGCAAGCAGTTAAATGTGAAGGAAATAACAGGTACAAGAATGAGAAAATACTGACTGCAAAAAACTTCATGTTCAGCTACCCTGGCAGACAGTTTTGAGCTCACCACTAACAGGTTGTGAGGTGGGATGTTTGGCTGAAGTAAGTGCCAGGTCTCACTGAAAAATATAATTAAGACCTACCCCAGTGTATTATGAAAATTCAGCTGGACTTTATTTGTTTTAATGCTTTCTATGCCTGTTTTGGCTGACATCTCTTTGAAAGGACTTGGCTTTAAAACTGACTCTGGCTTATATTTTGTTCACTTTATTGAGGAGAAAAGTCTGTTAGTATTTTGGAGATACAGGCTTTGGTTTTATCCATATAAAGAGCTTATATCAATCTTTACGTACATTTTTAGCTTATACATGTAAATGTCTCAAAATGACCATTAAAGGATGCAGATAGTTCTCTATTACCCACAGCCCAGCTGCAAATACCTTTGTTATGGCTTACTTCAACATTTCCAGTATTATTCACAAAAGCAAAATTATTTTGGCAGGAGCTTTGCCAGAGAAAGCAAGTCAGAGTCAAGACCATCCAGGGCTTGAGGTTGTCAGTGGAGACTGGAAGGTCACTGTGACAGTGATTGTCTTTCTATGGTACATTCAGGCACCGCTAAGGACAGTGAAGTTTGAGTCCCCCGCTGCTATTTCAACACAAATCATAAATAATAGTAAAACAGTCTTTGAGTAGTGTTCTTCAGGAGCTGGCATGGCCCCAGTTGGAGTTGCACAGCTATGCAGCCACATCTTGTGATGTGAGTGGGTGCCACATCAGCCAGTAATGCGAAAGGCTGCAGCAGAAGTTTGCCAAAACTCTTGTAACATCCCTAGTAAATTTACATCTCTAGTTTCAGGAAAATTAAGAGACTTCCCCTAAACCTAAACTTCCCCTTTCCCTAAACCTGTGCAACAGCAGTTATTCTCACAACAGGTCAGCAGTTGTATTGAGAGGGAACACTGCAGGGAAGAATAAATTAAAATAGATGTGATCCATACTGCAAGTCTGTCCCAGGGTGCCACTGTAGGTCTGAGCACACTCCTGGGAAGAGCTTGCTCCTAAGATATCAGTGTAGTCTGACTGGCAGCTTCCTTGCAAGACCCACAGGAGGGAGTGTGAAAATAAAGATAAAAATTTGTGGAGAAATAAAAAAAAAAGAAATAGTAACTTTCTGGGAAAGCTCAGTAGTAGGGCTGCATCCAGAGGCAGCAAGTCCACTGTATGTACACACAGATTGACTGTTGTGCACTCATGGAGTCACAACTTGACACGCTTGTGACAAAGCAGAATGGCTGTTTGTTTTGTACTTCCAACATCCAGCTCCAGGTGGGCGTCTGAACTCTTGAAAATCTCAGGCAAAGGACTGCATTCAAATTGGATAAAAATTAAGTGCAGAAAACGTGGACATACCTGGGGAACCCAAATACATAGTAGTCTTAATCAGTTGCTATACACAAGGATTGTAATTCTCTGCAACACACCAGTCTGTCATTCTCTGCAACACACCAGTGTCACAGTCTGGAAAACCACTAAAATTTAACACAATCTGATCTTTAAATCTAGACCGTAAAGAGATAAAAATCATGCAAAGCCCAATTACAATTACTGTGGAGTACCATGTAGCCACTGGGCACTTCTCAAACAGCCAGGCATTCTTTCCTTGAAAGCCCATCTTAGATTATGTGGCCTCTGACCTCTTTCAGGAACAAGCTTCATTTTTAGCACTTAGATTTTACACTTTATACCAATTCAGATGATTAGCAACCCAATTCCATGCCAAAGCACATAAATAAATGGCTTTGATTGTCACAGTTATGTACATGGTTTAAATGTGGACTTATGTAAAAGGTGTTACCCTACCTTATTGTAATTTACTTGCATTGTTGTTAAAACTCCATTAAATGTTGCTAAACAAAGCAAAGAGGAACATGTTCAAACTTGCTGCATTCCTTTTCTTGTGGTTACTCACAGAAATTTCTGATGTACAGCTGGGCCCAAGCTCAGGGGAAGGTCTAAATCAAAAGGCTGTTAATCCATTACCCTTCACACTTAAATCCTTGTATTCAAGGGTAGGATGAAGCAATTTAGTGTCTATAGTTCTAATTCTAGACAGGAAAGAAGTGATAGTTCCTGTGAGAACAAGCAGACTTGAAAGATTTCCATGACCTGAAGGAGTAAAACGTCCTAATAAAAAGCAAGAGAGTGAGCAATCCTGGCTATTAGGTGGTGAAGTTTCACCAGAGCAACTGAAAAAAGTGCAACGCTACCAAACTGCGATTCAAATCTAAGGAGAAGATGCAGGATTTCCACACACTGCCTTCTCATCAACCTGCAAAGTTCCCATTTATCTTACAAAATGCTACAAGGGAAGGCTTCTATCTAAATCTAAAATAGGATTTTAAATGTGCAATGACTGCAAATTACAGAATTGTTTTTTTCTCTTAGCTTGTCATAATCTGTAGCTAAGAGTCCAAAAGCACACTGCAAACAAAAGCCCTGCACAGGGAGATAATCCAATAAATTGACCTCTCTCAGTTCACTCCAGATCTGATGACCACAGACATTATTAGAGATTAAAAGAGAATTACAGGGTAGTAATATATTACTGTATGAGTAAATCTGGTTTTTGAAGGCCTTCTTTATAAACATTTGCTGGGGAGCCTTTGTGATAAGTGGAGCACACAGTATAATTAGGAAGACTGACGTCTAAACAGTCACCTGAGAAAAATTACTTCTGACAGTGTATGCAAAAATCCCCTCTTATCTGCTCATGACTGACCAACCTGCAGAGGCAACTTGCAAAAGGAAGACAGAATACATCAGCAAACAAATGGAGCAGAGAAGCTATTAAATGAATCCTCAGAAAAGGCTTTGTCCACATGCAAACTTCTATGTTATCCAGAATAAGGACATAAATCCTCACAATAAAGGCATATTGCATATTTGCTTTCTCCTCCTGACTCCCATAACGTTTTATGAAAGAGGTTGATCATTATGGGGCTGTAATCACAGAAGGTACAGCCCCCGCTTTCAAACTTGGACATTAATGACAAATCACCCAACATACAACCTCACTTTCTGCAGGATATCAATTGACAGGACCATGCAAAATCAGGTCATTTATCAAGGTACCTAAATGTTGGTATTTGTGTTTGAGAACTGCTATATTGTAGTTTTCCTCAGAGTCATGCAGCAAATGAATTACAGAGGTAAGAAGATGATACAATGGTATCTCTCAGCAGTAGTCTTGAAAGCCAGTACTCAGCAAACATCTAAGCTACAACTGATACTATAAGAGGCTGTATGTAGGATCAGATGCGTCCAAGATGCAAATGGATTTGGCTTCTTTCTCTGCTTGTATGTTTGGGATGTCACCCAGACCAGGCTGTATTAGTAAGCAGAGGTCCCTAAGCCCCCTTGTAAATCTGCTCGTGGCAAATAGTAAATTAAAGCATTAGGTCCATGGAACACATATGTAAGCATTATTATAGGCTTCTGAAATTTTATCAAGGCTGCTTTTATGAGGTCAGCAGCAAAATGCCCACTGACCTCAGTATGCGTAGACCCCCCTTTTTATTTTATTTCTTTTATTGAAAATCACTCTCCAAAAACTATAGAAAAGTTAAACACTTAGGTAGTTTAATGTTTTTCAATACAAGGCTTAGGCACATCATGAATCTCAGCATTTGGCTGCAAAGTATCTTTCCAAATCTGCACTGACCCTTCTCACCTACTCTGTTTAATTTCAGAAGACAGCAATATAATTTAAAAAATGTTCACTCACTCATCTAGGCTCCACAGTTCACTAGTTTTAATCAACTACGGCATGATTTTTCTGGAGAGGGAATGGAGAATAGAAACCATGCTTGAAACCCCCCTAATGTTCTGATCTTTGACCCTTGCTATAATTGATTCTGAGAACCCCTGTGTGATACGTGAACTGTGTAAAATGTGGTCTGAGGCTGTTTTTAAAGCCCCTCTTTAGTAATCATCCACTTTAAAATGTCTGCATGTTACAGATTAAACTAAGATCTATAGAGGAATGAGCAGCTATGAAAGCAGCAATGCAGATAAAGTTTGAATATAAATGTTTCTCATTTGAATAGCTAACATTTGGAAGCGGCATCCTTTAACTTGGTAAGAGCAGACCTTTTGTTCTTCTGACTTACACAAGTGATTGATAGCTCATTAATGTCCCTGACAAATACACACAGCAACAGCAAAAACATTACAGAGTATAGAAGAAAGGGAAGAAAAAGCATATTAGAATAGACTTATTCCCAGATCTTACTTTTCAGACAAGTAAAGGAAATACATATTTTTGTGTTATATTCTGATCTTGATTGCTCAAGTGCTAATCCAACCACAGTTTATGAATGTGGAGTTCTAAATACAGATATTCTGACTCTCTGCATGCATTACAGTCTTAAAGTACAATACAATATAATCCAAAGATATAGTCAAGACAAACAAATGTGGACTTTGATGGGGATCTATCCTTTTGACCTCCCTTCCTTGCATATTTAATGTAATTTTTTTACCTACATTGTTCAGTACTTCTAAAAATGCAGCACTGAAATCCCAGCAAGTGCATCACATGAGATTAGAATAAAGGAGTTCTAACACATTCACAGCACCTTTTTTATAAAGCAGAGCTTGATCCTTCTTCCCTTACTCAGCTGAATGGACTCTTTTTCTAACAGGACTTTAGACCTACATCTGCCATTGTATGAGTCAAATATTATTTATGCTACTAATAAGATTAATCTCATTCTCCATACTGCAAGAAGCTAAGGAGAACTAAAGACAAACAACTGGTACCTGAAGGTAAAGAAAACCCTTGCTAGTTAAATAGTTTGTCCCCAGCATCTGTGTACCAGAGGATATGATGTGACATAGAAGACAATCATATTGCTCCAAGGGAATATCTTTGAAGAACATAAGGAATTCTTCTGCCAGGATGCAAGAAAGATTGATAACTATACAGTAATATGGTTTCTATTTTAGCTCTGTGGTAGTCATGACAATTCAACACTGATTTTTTATTATTATTATTACATGATAATAAATTAATTTTATTTGACATGCTGTGTTGGGGAGAAAAATATGTCCTTTCACTAGGAAAATGTCATAATCTAATGGACCCCCTAAGCAATGCAGCATATTAGATCAAAATTATGTGGCAAAGCTCCAACATTTATGCAGCCAGTATTAGCAGAGTAAAACTCATTCCTTAGCCCCTGCCTGTTGCCCCAAGCCTTTTTGCCATTCATGCCTCATTCTAACACAGTTTAGATTCCTCCTTGCAACTTTTTCCAAATGGAGTGAGAGTTTTCTTGATTTCTTCTGCAAATGCATGTAATAGCTAAGAAGGAGACTCAAGACATCTAGAAAGATTTCTTTGGATAGAGGAACAGGAGCAAAGACTGTGTGAATAACTATCAGCCTTACAGAGTTCCTAAACTGCTACATCACAGGCTGTGCCCCATAAAAAGACAATTTCCCAGCTGCAGACATCTAGAAGTTCACAAGAATGTGGTTTCCTTCTGCTTATTTAAGGCTCTCTGCCAGAATAGAAATAGGGAAGCCTTACCAAAGCACGTCAGAAAGAATAAAGGAACAGAAAATATTTCTTAGTAAGTAGGGAGGTTTGAGAAGTGTGAAGGTGGCAACTGTTAAATGCTTGAAGTGATATAGACAGCAAGCCTGAATGAGAATGAATTTCAGGTCCTAAAGAACCTTAACAAAGCTGGGAGGATGGAATAAGAAAGACAGACGACAAAGATCTCCTCACTGTGATCTTAGTTTTGAAGATGCAAGATGTAAGTGGGGGTTTGCAGACTCAGATCCAAGGAAAATTTCCAAGCATAAAATAAAATAATCTAAATTGAGTCCTTCTTCACTGGAGTCGTGAAAAACCCAAACACAGTTGAGAGGCAAAAGATCAAAAGGGATCACAAGGTCTTTTCATTAAGAGCTCCTATTCCTACTTTGTTCCCTGTTATAGTTGAGGAACACACCTCAGCCAATCCCTTCAGGTAGTTTAGTTTTTAGAGCCCAAATAATGGTCTGGAGGGAATATTCTGGAGTTCTAAACTTAGGGGCCACAGACAAGAAAATACAGCTTCCCTTACTCTCCTCTGTCTTCCTTCAAACAGTAGAACCCTTTGCTGCCTCCCAGAAGGGTTAATTTTGGCCATCTTAACTTCTCCAAAAGACCAGAGACCTCACACTCACCACCATTACTCTTAGAAACACCTCATTGCTGAGCTTTAGGGTGTCAGAAGATTTTGAACATGTTGACCATTTATTTAATAGATTTGTACATTCAGTCCCATCAAATGTCATGACAGGCTTGAAAATCTTTGTCCTGAGGACCAAGTAATGTCCTAATATTTAATAAAGTGAAAGAGGCCATTATGCTCCAGCAAAGAGGTAGGAGAATGGAACTGCATATCATATTAAACAGTAAAACACAGAGAGAATGATCTGGATCACTTGGAAGCCAATAGTATGATTTCATAATGGGCACAGTAAAATCATACATTACAACCAATGAACATAGTCCCAACTTGAAGGAGAGGGGAAGGGGATCAGTCTGGGGAATCAGAAATGAGGAAAATTACTTGAGATCATGGTCAGCCAAGCATGAGTTCCCAAAGAAGAGTTAACAAAGTCTTTGCATATAAATCAGAATAATTTCAGATAAGAGTAGGGAGATGAAGTCACCACTACATCAGGTGCTAGTGTGATTGCTAGCAAAGCAGCATGTGCAGTTCTGGTGTTCATAGTTTAGAAAGGAAACTGGTAAATCGGAGTGGGCTACAGAAGCACTGAAAGAGTGATTCAAGGAAAGCTTGCTTTATATTGAAGGGCTTGAGGTCTTTCAATGATTTAGCTTAACAATGAAAAGGTTCTTCCAAGAGGTGCTTGACCAGTGTTGTTAGGAGGAGTATTTGCAATAACAAACTCTAGGCATATTATTTAGGTTCTTTTATACATGATATATAATGACTGGAAGTTGAATCTAGACATATAGAGACTAGAAATAACAGGTATATTTTAATGGCAAGGAAATTAACCAGTAAAATAACTTATCAAAAGTTGTGATTGAGTTCCTATAAATGGAAGTATTTTAGTAAGAAGAAAGTTTTTCGAATTTATATCCTAATTTGAAAAATAACTAAATCCAAAAAGCTCAACAGACTGTATTATGCAAGTAAAAAGGTTAGCTAGCTTTATAATCTTTGAATCACTCTGGTTTCTTAACCAACCTCTTCTTCCCCAGCAGGGTAAGTTTACATTGCTGATTGCTGGAGGCAACTGTATTATGACTGGCTTTCTTGCTTTGCTTGGAGCAGTTCATTTTGTTTAACAGCTGCTTCACTAGTTTGTTGCTTAAATAATGAACTTCAGAAATGTATTGTTAGAAGGCTGGAAAAATTACAGCTGAGAATATACTTTGTCCCCTGCATTATATATAAAGATGTGAAGCAGACATCAAAGTAGTTTGCCTCCCAAAGATTTTTGTTAATATAAAGAATTCCAGTGGTTGAGTCGAAAGAAATTATCCAGAATTGGAGTATTCATTCAATAGAAACCAGTGTGATTTAACTAACAGCATACACCTCCTCATAAGGGGTGGGCGAACAGTTCCAAGATGTCTGGAATAATATTAACACCTTAAAAGCTTTTTGTTTATACTTGGATAGGTTTGGGTCCTGGTTTTGTTTCAGATGTAATCTTAAAAACAGAGCTCCCACTTCTTTAGAGGAACATTGGGGAGGCTGTTTTTTAAAGTACAGAGGTTTAGTTGGTGTGATACTAAAACCTCCCTGCTTTGATGTTTTCTTACCCGTCACTCCAGCAGCCTGTCTTCCATGCCCAAACTGATGAGGCGTAACAGTCTAATCACCTATTTATCCAGAATTCACTAGTAAGAACGTGCAATAAAATGATTCTGAACTCAAGCTGAACTGTGATACTTGTAACTCATAGAAACTGTGTCTTTATCAAGTTCTGCATATTGTTTCATTAATGTAAAGGGATTACTGAGGAAAGATTCAGTGAACAGAACTCAACTCTAACAGAAATAAGTACAATATAAATAAATAAAGTGCATATGATTCATGGCATAAGTGGTGAGGCAATTGCAGAGGTGTTGCTCAGAATGCCTACAGCAACCCTGCTGCCCTATGGAAGGTCACATAGGAATTGGGGAATGTTGGCTGACAGCAATTGTGGAAATCTGTGTATTTCTGAGAAACCCATGAACCGGACTCAGAGATGAAGGTGGCAGAGTGGGGGAGGAATTCTATGTTCTTCATAAACAGAATGAGATTAGAGAACACTAACAACATGCCACATCCTTCCTGCTATACACCGTGTGATTGTGCATAAGAAGCAATTATGCACGTGCCTAAAAAAGAAGGTTCTCCAGAAATGAGGTCGAATACCTTCATCTCACTTTCACCAGAGAAAACCTGCAATAAAACAAGCAAATTCTTTGGTGGTAGTGTGAATTTACAGAGCAGAAGTGGCCCACTTGTGATTATTTCACAGTAAAAGTATGGCAAAAGTTATAGCAATAAAATGCAAGAACCTGCATATATCTTAATTTGTTCTTAAAAAAACATTTAAAAAGAAAGGAAAAAAAGCAATGTATGAATTGTACTGTAGAGGATTATGAAAATGGTAGTTTCCCAGATGGATTTAAGAAAGGAAAAAATAGTAAGTAATACTACATGGTAACAAAAACCTGTTAATACGGTGCATGTATTGGGTGGGTTCAAGGTTCTTACCAAAATCAGCTCGTCATTAGCTAATTCTCGAGTCCAGTATGTTTTGGGGCCATCTCCCTCAATAAGAGTTTGTTTGCAATAGATCTTGTTTTCATTCTCCCAAGTGGCCAAACTCTGCAGGCAAGAAAACCATTAGGAATAACATTAATTATAATCCCCAGCAGCATGAGGCAGAGACAACAATGAGCAGCAGTGAGAATAATTGCTGCAGTAAAGGAGCAACAATGCATAGATAAAGGCAAAGGGAAAAAGACAGTAGTGGAAAGTGGTGAAATAAAAATTAAGGCATGAGGGGGCATTTTGGAAATAGGTATATAATAATAACAAAGTAATTGTAAATGTGTCTTCTCGGTGTAAATCTGATTTTGTTTCCAAATTAAAAAGCCACCCAGTTATCAAAAAATGCTTGATGCTGAAAAGTATAATTTAGATAATGTGATAATGTAGTGTCTACATTCTCAAGCATCTTTGTACATGTGTGGTTTGACCTGACATGTTATTTATCACTACAGAGTCCCCTTAGTGTAAAAGTGTAAAGAATCATATTTATCATGTTGTAGTCATAAAAAATGCAGTATTTGTCACTTACTACCTTTCATGCTATATGGCACTGTGCCAAGTTAACTGTATATTAAACACTTACTGCACTAACAAACTAGAATAAATCACAACTAAATTAAAGAAACTTTCTTAGAATTCTAGTGTTTGCAATATTACTTTTTTAAGGTTATGGGTCTGGACATTGAAATACCCTTGGGCATTTTTCAAAGCATTTCAATAATGACTATGAAACCACCGAAAAATAAAAAAAAACCCACAGGATTTTGTTTAGCTTTCACAAACAGGCAATCCCTGACTCTGTTGCTTTTCATTCTAGCACTGAACTATTATTCTACAGAGCAACAGAACAGCTGTGCAGAAGGATGCCCTGTAATGAATGTGCAAGTAATCGCTTTATAACTAGCATGTGGGAGACATTCATTAGTCTGCGATTATATATATATATGTGTGTGTGTGTGTGTGCATATGTATGCATAAATTCAAGTTAACACTTCCCAGACTTTCCAAGGGAAAAAAACATTACTTTGATTTAAAATCAGCTGTTTGCTTTATAAATATTTTTTTCAAAACAATAGGTTTTTTAAGCCAACAAGCCATAGCAGTTCTAGAAAGCTATGCCTTGCAGTACAACTACATATGACTCGCTCTTTGTCTGCATGAACAATGGATCAAGTTAGTTGGAAGAACAAAACCCTCCACCCCATAAAGTGTATCAAAATCTATCACCAGTCAGCAATTTTGCCAGATATTGCAAATTACATTCTGAAGTATTATTTTATTATCTGTCAGTTTCTGCTCTCTGGCCACATCTTGGTTATATACACACAACAGTGCAACTCATTCCTGAGAGTGGACTATAAATAATTTCACAACACATGGAAGAAATGTACTACTTCACAAACACATTTCTTTCAGATTTTTCTGACTTACATAGCTTACAGTCATAATTATTATTTTTCCATCTGCAGCAATAAATCCTTCTCTAGAAAGCGAGTCACATTTATTGTATATGCATTATGCATGACGACAGTAAAACACTACTTCTGATAAATAAGATAAATTAACAAAGCCAGCAATGTTCCCTGAACAAACTGTTAAATATACGATGACTCATCCTAGAGATCAAGTGGATGTTCTAAATGTTCACTGACTTCCAGAACCTGCCTACCTTTTTCATAAATTTAAATTCATAGCAGTTGCACTGGAGATAGTAAGTTCTGAATTTTTAGTGGTGCAAATGGTCTCAGAAGCTGGCCCAAGAATTAGTAGACAACATATTTTGGAAAGTAGATTATTTCACCATCCTAGGATACTTTAAAAACTGTATTCTCATTTGGGACTACATTCTGATACTCTTTATTCATACTTCTTTTGTAAGTGTTTTATATATACTACTAAGTGTGAGAGTCAAATGCCTGAGGAAAGGATAACTAACCCATGCCTTCCATAACTTTTTTCAAAAGACAGCTATGACCACAGCCCAGTTCTCCAGTACCCTGGATCCCATGTATCTACACCAGCGAGAAGCTGGTGTCAGATTCTGCTGACTTAAAGCCCCCTCCATGGCCATAGCAGTGGTTACAAAGGTAGAGGAGCAGGGGCTCACACACAGAATCAAGCCCAAAACACTCCAGTGAACGCCCTCTAATGCACTTCTGCACAAGCAGATGGTGTAATTATGGCTGGTATAACACTAGCTGAAAGTCTGTCTTACACTGTTAAAGACTTATCTGATCAGCAAACTGGAGACATGCACTCACAAGGGAATGAAAGAGGATGTCAGCCCCAAACTACCAACAGTCTGCAGTCCTGCTTGTGAACTCAGCTCATTCAGTTTAGGACAAAAGTTATGTCACCTCTGTGCACTAAATCCTGACTCTTGAGGTCTCTCTTGCTCCACAGTTCCCCATGTTCCCATCCAGGACAGAGGTTTGGAGGAACTTTCACTGCAGCTGAGGTCTCCAGGGGAGAGGGAAGCAAAAAGAGCTGGACAAAACCCTGTGGGCCAAGCAGCTGGCAAGCAGGTACTTGAACTCTGCCTTTGGGACCTGCCATGCTCTGTTGCCTTCAAATTTCAGTTCTACCCTGCAAGAGGGAGAGTGTCGGAGGAAGGACAAGAGGAGCAGCAACCACCAAAAACCCCCAAAGAGTGCCTCTGGGAAGAGGAGGGTGGAGGGCAGCAATGCCACTGTTCGGGAACACTGGCAACTCATGTGTTTGTCCCATCTAAAAAGAACGTGGTAACACACACAAACGCACGCCCCAGCTCTCCTCCTACCCTGCACTTTCGTCCATCCACCGTCTCCTCCTCAAAGCTCTCCCCGATTTTGAAGTTGATCTCAGTGGTGCGGACAGTGGTGGAAGTTTTGATGTAGAACTGGTCCCCGTCCTGGCGGATCTCCACGTGGGGTTTGGAGGCGGCAGCCACTGCCACCTTCCTGAGCATGGCATTGACACCTGGGCGAAGCGGGAAGGAAGCAGAGTTTGAAGTTGCCAGCCGTGCCCGGGGCTGAGCTCGCCCAGCACCGCGCAGACCTACGGCGAGGCTCGACACGGCGCGGAGCCGCGGCTCTCGGGCGAGCTCTGCACAGACGGCAAATGCCGGGTCCTGCAAGGATGCCGACGGCAGATCGGGGCAGGAGCCAGCGGAGCAGCGGCAGCCCGAATCGCCTTGGAAGGACCACAGGCGCTCGCAGGTGAGGCTCTGCCCGTGCCGTGCCTGCGGTCGCCCTTCCCCGGGCAGGGCTCGCAGCTTTCCCCCGCACAGAGCGCTCCCGGATGACCGGCTCTGGAGGCACCGGGAACCGGAGCGCGGCTCCGGCTGCATCCCCCCCCGCGTCCCCCTCCCGCGGGACACAGCCCCGGGCTGCCCCCTGCCCGGCGCCAGCCTCCCCTGCGCCTCACCCAGCGCCTTGAGGAGTTCGTCGAAATTCTCGCTGCTCCTCATCTTCCAAGTGCCGGCGAAGTTGGGCATGGCGGGGCGGGCGCTGCGGACGGCGGCGGGGACGCGGGGCGGCTGCTCTCTCCCCGTCTCAGGCACCTTGTGAGGGGGGCGGGCCGCGGCGGTGGCTGGGAGAGCGGGGCACACCCACCCGGCCCCCCACCCCTTCCCCCGAGGCAGCCACACAGCCGGCCCCCTCCCAGCCATGGCCCCGCCACCCATCCGGCTGGCCGGCCTTCCAGTCCTCCATCCATCACTCCCTGCCCGCCTGCCTTGCAGCCGGCCAGCTGCCTCCTGGGGCTGCCCAGGAAGAAGAGCCCGGTTGTCACTTGTCCCACCGCTGGGGTGGTCGTTGAGGACTTGATGAAAGGCCCCAGAGGCAGGCAAGGAAGGGAGAGGGCAATCCAAATAAGAGCAGCCTCTCCGGGCTGACGCTGGATTGATCCCCACCACGGCAGGGCCGAGGCACAGTAATACACTGCACCCTTGCCCCCGAGCTCTCAGCGCACACAGGCCTCCCAGCTCGGCGGGCCTACACACCAACAACCTGCCCCCAGGCTCCGCATCTAGATGACCACCAAGCCAAAGAGGTGCCAGGGACCACAGCCCTTCCCGGGGTAGGAGGCTGTTGTAAGGAAGCTGTCACTGCCCCCCGATCCAAGTCTGCCCCTCGGAGAAGGGTGAAGGACAAAGACATACACAATGTCAGTACTGTTCCCCAGTCACAGCCCGCACTCCCTCATTGCTCTCTGGTGCTTTTGGCAGGATATAGCTGAGGAATCAGAAGGTATTCCTACAGCATCATAAAGAACAGCACTCATGGCTGTCACAAGCTTTTATGGAGAAGCACATCAAGCTATTTCACACTTATTTAAATTAACACCAGTGTACTAAAGATTTGAGCACTGCTTTCGGACTTTGCATGACTGTTTCCATCATCTTTGCTTTGAATCCCTCAGGTTCAGGTCAAAGATTCTAGGCTGAAGTTTCTTATTGCAGTGATTTATCCACATGATTAAGGGGAACAGAATTTGATGGGTTAAGGCATACGGAGTTTTTCTGCTGTTGTTGTGTATAAGCACATTCAGAGGTTTGTGATTTCCTGCTCAGAATAGAGCCAGATGTATTTTAATTATAGGAAAACCTTTGCTGAGCCAGCTTCATGGTACATTCACAACCATTCTTCCCTTTGTTAGACTCACTCTGTAAAATGAACAAGTCTGTTACTTGAGGTATGTATAAAATGTGTTCACTCCTGGAAATCGTATAGATCTGGGAGTTACTTTAGCCATATGTTAGGCAGGGTTCTCCAGTTCCTATATGCTGAAATTTGCTCTCATTTCTTATCCCAGGAAGAATTTTACTGGAGTAAGAACTACAGGGCAGAACCAAGTATTTGTCTGTTGGTAGTCACCCTTTTTCTACTGATTTTTTCCCCTGTCTTTTCAAAAAGACACCCTGGAGACCCAGCATAGTTCTTTAACTGAAATGTTTTGATGGAAAATGTGGGTTTTTTCAAGGAAATGAAAATTTCAGTGAGGAATATCTGTTTTCAATAACAGCATTTCGCAAAGAAAAACCAAACCCCCAAACCAACAAAAAAACCCCACACAAAACCAAAAAAAACCCAAAACAGAGAATGAAGCATTTTTCAGTTTTTAGTAAATAACAAAAGAATTAATCCCTATCTGAAATACTTTGTTTATTGATTTTCAATCACCTAAAAAAAAAAAACCAAAACAGACAAACAAACAAACCACTTCAGAAAAGAAAAACCAGACACACAAATAATTTCCCGATTGCAGGTAGGTTCAAGTCTTACAAATAAAAGGCTGCAGGCCCAACAAATCCATACCAAGCCTGTGTATTGCTATGAAACAGTGAAGAAAAACCCCACTCAGTCCCTCAGTTTTAACTTCTCAATTGCACAATTGAAAACATAATACCATGATCCAGGCTTCCTTCCAGAATCCTGCAGAATATGTCTACGTGGAGCCCAGTGGAAGTGATATGGCTCACTCTTTGCAGGACAAAGTCCTTAGCTACCTATGATAATAAGTGTGTGCAGCACAAACCATAGAAGAACCATCTATCTCTACCTGAGAAAATAAATTGGCCCAGAAGGTTTTAAGGGAGGAGACTTTATTCTTTAAAGGACCGTTTAAGTTCCACAACTATTCTTTCATTTGCTTTCCCACTGATACAAACAAGAACCGTTCCAGTAGATGTGAGCTCTGAGAGTGTTCCTAAGCTGTAGGACTTGTTTTCTAGGTGATGGACTGTGGCCATTGACCTATTTCATGATGACCAGGAGCGAGCCTTCAGAATACCTTTCATCTAGGAAGTGCAGCAAGCTAGAAGGAGCAAGTGCCTTCGTGTGATAAAGGCTCTGTTCTGCAATGGCAGCACTTTTAACTAATAATCCTAAATACATAGATATCAAATTACATTTTTATTTACATTATAATCTTCTCTCTAGGGTGTCTAACTGGCTCTGTCTGGCAATGTGTACATATTCACACCTTAGTTATACATAGAGGCAGTTTCCTTCAAGCACTGCATACTGTGGACTCACCAACTCTTTAGAATTAGAACCTCAAAGTTCAACCACAGAAGGAATTGTCCCTCTCTGAGACTGAGGGGCCACAGGCTGGAGACAGGCATGTGCATCTCCAGAGCCAATGTCTTCCCTCTCACAAGTAGTTCTTCATGTATACACAGTAGTTGAATTGATGACTAACAGCCATCCCCCCTTGCCCTTTCAGTTACATTTTTCTTTGTATCCTTCCTCTGTGCTTCTTCCCTTCCCTTTTAAATCATGTATGTTTCCCCCCTCTATCTCAAAAACACGTCTTCATGAGTCTCTGGCTTTACTAATTAATTTAAAAGTCAGCAGGAGTTGAATTCCAAACTCATAAGGAACCTAACTTCACTCCAACTAAAGTTTAAAAGCAAAACAACTCTTATATTCCAGTCCCTTAAGACAGCTAAAGCTCAGTGAGAAAAATGGTCATTTTATTTTTCCATGTTGTGTTTTATGAAAATATTGTGGATTGTAATCCCATTGCATTGTGGAATACAAATACTTAGACTGATAAGGCAACAGAGTGAGATGTAACTTAAATGGAAATAAATTTCGCATGGCTTATGTACTAGTTACAGCAATTACTTATGCATATAATAATAAGGATATAAAAGTCAGTAAGAGCTGAGTTTCTATTTTACAAGCTGTGATCATATCAGGTCAATGCTGTTAGATTCATTTGCATGCTGAACTTTTCATAGCAAAGTGAAGAAAAATAAGAAAATATGGAAAGAAGCTTAAAGGAAAGGAAAACAGAGGTGGGGTGTAAGAGCCATAAAGAAGAAAGCACTGTTATAGTAAAAAAATTAACAGGGGACAGAATGTGAATTAGGATCAGTTTACTGCATGTCATGGATCACTCAGATGAAGGCCAGAAATAATATCACTCTGGCAGATATGACTCAAATCTCTGCTGTTATAAAGTGAGGCTTGCTCCACTGAGATCAGAAAGCTGTACTAACTTATATTAGCTGAGCATATTGCCCATGGACTTTAATCCCCTTCAGAGATCCTAGCAGAGCAGCAACAGATGTTTACCAGGTCATGCTGAAATAACCCAGACTAAAAGGCAGTTTTACTTTTTTTTCAATCTCCCTCTGTATGTAATTTCCCCATTAACGTTATGGAAAACAGTTTGACTTTCAAAACATCCCCCTCAGCACTTTTTCCCTTTGGCATTTATTTTATTTACCTGAATCCCCTAAGGCTGACCCTTCCCTGCAGATGGACCTAATTAATCTTTCCAGCAGTGCCCCTAAGACAAAAGAAAGTAATATATGTACAGATGGGACCAGGAGACTCCATCATCCATCCAAATAAGTGACCAGTAATGTGACCAAAACTATCCCCTTGAGGTTATTGACTGGCCACTGTGAAGTCACACAAGGCTTAGCATAAACAATAAATTTTATTTACTAAGGTGGTACTCTAGAAAAAAAGACATTGGTTTATGGGAGAACATAATACATATTTCTGACATGAATAAATTATACAACTGGAAGGCAAATTGCCGTCATAAATTTATCTGCCAAATTCATTTACAATGGGCCTCTAGCATGGCAATAGGTGAAAAGTAATATGAATATATGCAGAGTAAACATCATTTCTGCATGTCACCTTGTATCTTCTACTGCACTCTCATTAAGTTGAAAGGATACCCACTATTTTCAAACTAAAATGCTAGAGGGATTTCCAGTCCCAAGTTATCCTTTTGGTTTTGGAGACCTAAGTAAGTGAATTATTGCATTGCTAGCGGTGGACAGTAAAGTGTTTTCCAGTTTTATGTTCATTAAGAAAAATAAATATTATCCTCTTAATTCCTTCCCTGTTATATTCCCTTTGAAGGGGAACTAATTGATCCATGCTCTCTTCCACAGTCAGGCTTTAAGTTGGCCGCATGTTCTACTTCTTTCTGAACTGCTATAAGAATACAATAAAATTGAGAACTGTTTTCTTAACCAAAGTAAAATTTGCTACTCTGAAAACAAAGGGAGTTCAACTGTCTTTTCACTTGGGCATTAATTCTGCAGACTGCTGAGCAATTTGATCGTGATCCAGCAATGCGTAGTAGCAATACTAGTAACATAATCCTGAACTCTGTTTCAGAGGTGCTCATGGACATGTTTTCCTGGGCTGGTACCAGAATAAACCCACAAATATCAGTGGAGAGGAAAATCAAGATCACTCAGTCTCAGACTAATATCCTGTCTGTAATATAAATTAGTTTAGATCACTGCTTTGGAAAAGCACTTACAAACTGCTAAATAGTTGTGCAGAAGGGTCATACTGAATAACCAACATTAGGTATAGGTTTTTAGTAGCTGGACCTCTTAACCTACATGCACAGAATTTGAGGACTGACTGAGAGTGTTAGGAACAAAAGTGACATTACCTTCTGTCCCAACTGTCCAGCTATTGCCAGCTGCCTTGAACAGTTCCTGTTTCCCAAAAGTCAGATTCTGCAGGTGGCTTGGCAGCTGAAAGGGAGTTAGCCATCCCAAGCCCCTTTGGTTCTGAAAAAGCAACATGGCAGAAAGTAACAGTTTTGAAGGAATATTAACAATCTGCCAAGTTTAAAATACAGTCTGGTATGAACAGGAGAAAAATCTATTCACACAATTAAACAGCACTTTATGTTTTATTGGGTAAAATAAGGTTCTTCAGAAAGAAAAAGAAATCATAGCATAGCATAGAATCATAGCATGGTTAGGGCTGGAAGGGACCTTTAAAGGCCATCTAGTCTAACCCCCTTGCAGTGAGCAGGGACATCTTCAACTAGATCAGGTTGCTCAGAGCCCCGTCCAAACTGACCTTGAATGTTTCCAGGGATGGGCCTCCACAACCTCTCTGGGCAACCTGTTCCAGTGTTTCACCACCCTCATTGTAAAAAATGTCTTCCTTATATCCAGACTAAATCTACCCTCCTTTAGTTTAAAACCATTGCCCCTTTTCCTCTCACAACAGGCCTTGCTAAAGAGATTGCCCCCATCAAAGGATGGTCCCCCCTTAAGTACTGAAATGCCACAATAAGGTCTCCCCGCAACCTTCTCTTCTCCAGGCTGAACAACCCCAACTCTCTCAGCCTTTCTTCATAGGAGAGGTGTTCTACCCCTCAGATCATTTTGCAGCCCTCCTCTGGACCCGCTCCAACAGTTCCATGTCCTTCTTGTGCTGAGGTCTCCAGAGCTGGATGCAGTACTCCAGGTGGGGTCTCACCAGAGTGGAGTCGAGGGGCAGAATCACCTCCCTTGACCTGCTGGCCACACTCCTTTTGATGTAGCCCAGGATATGGTTGGCCTTCTGGGCTGTAAGCTCACATTGTTGGCTCATGTCCAGCTTTTCATCCACCAGTGCTCCAAATCCTTCTCAGCAGGACTGCTCTTGATCCCTTTATTGAATTTCAGAATCCATGACAGTTGAGAATGGACTGGGGCCAAAAGTCATCCTCTGTGAAGGTCCTTACACATCTTTTAACAGGTTTTTTGTGGACCTGTGAATCAAGGATGGCTTTCTGAATGAAGATGATCCTGGAGAATCCCAATAGATTTTTAACAAACTAGCAGATAAGATTCTAGCCTCCTTTTCTCTTTCTCCAGCTTGTCCTTTACTGAAGGAAGCTGAATGAAATAGCCTATTCAGACTGATTCAACTAATTTTGGGGATGCTTCCCTTCAGCCCAATACCTTTGCTTCAGACAAGAAAATGAACAGCTCTTCAAGCAGTAAAGTCACTTGCACTTGCTCACAGGAAACCTAAGGCAAGGACTAGGCTAGGAGAGCAGAGGATCTGGGGCAGGGGGCTTCCTGGGCTCCAGAGGTTGGGACGCATCTCTGTGTTACACAGCTGTGGTTTGATACTTCAGGTTGTGACATTGCTGAAGTTTTGTTGTTAAATTGGAAACACTCCTCTTAATCACTAATGCAGAGAAGTTGTTTCTTTTTCATGAAGGGGTTATCATGACATTAGGAACCAGTGGTTTTCATAGAGGCTTTCAGGAACCCTGCAATTCTCATTTGCTTGAACAAAAGGCATTAATAAAGCTGTAGCTGTCAATATAAAAGTAATCAAACTGTGTCAGCTCCTCTCCAAAGACAACACAGGTCTATTAAGATTTACTTACTCAGGCAGATGGACCAAGCTGATGCATGTATCACCTTAGATATTGGAGACTCTTAAAGGATCTTTGTCTCCAGGGATAGAGGACTATGTCATTTTTACCAAATGTCCAGAAGAATGAGTGAATACAAAGGAATATGTCCTCATTTAGATCTGGACTGAACTCCCAACAGAGCCATGTCCTGAAGCTATAGAGGCCACGCTATTTGCACAATCCTAGGTTTTACTCTGGTGCCCTCACCTTTGTGTATATGCTAAATTCAAAAGCCTTCTACTACATCTGGCAGAAAAAAAGATGATGAAGAAAATTCATTTTCCCTTTCCTAACAAAACAGAGTATTTAGCATTCCACATAAATTAGAACCAGGAAATAGGAATCTTGTCTGTTAATTCAATTTAAAATTCCAAATGTTTTTGAAAGGTTTTTCATCAGCCTATTTCAAAGCAATAATAAGTCTAAGGGTTTGGAGTTAATCCTTACCAATATAAACAACTCTCATTCTACTGGTCCAGTGAAGATATGACAGTTCACGCTGTCAGAAGATGAGGTCTAGATATACGTAAGCCATAGCTGTTCTAACTCCTATAAATCCTTCTCCCATCTTTGTTTTGTCCTGCTAAACTTTGCTCAGAAAATGACCTTAAGTACAACTGCTCTTTCCATTGTTAACCCTCTGACCTTCTAAACTAACAGCCTTTGCTCTTTCTAATTCAGAAGGTTTCTGGGGCTTATTAACTAAACAGGCCAAGTGACCGTTCCCAACTGAAACCAGAGTCTCTGACAAGGAGGTCATTGTTTTCCAGGCTTCCTCCCTAGTACTAGATCTGCAGATTTCAGACTGAAAAGGAATAATGCAGACATTCTTTGTCTAAATGTTATCTGGAAAGCATCAAGATAACTCAAGCCACTTCCTTGTCATTTAAGATTTGAGGGGTCATCTCTAGGGACCTAAGTGATTACAGCAACAATTTTCAAACTTGGATGCTGAAATTCGTAGCAGACTATAGGATGTGGTATGTAAAGAAAAGAAACTCAGTCATCAGAATTAATAATAGTTTGAACTGCCACTGATGTCAGTAAAAGGAGACGGTACTCAGCACCTCTATGAATCACAATATTTTAAAGTATATGCCTCTGTATACACTTAGATGAATAGCTGAAAGCAATCAAATTTGAAAATTATGAACAAAATTCTCAAAAGAAGATGCTGTATTTAGGCTTCAATTTTCAGAAGTGCTTATGAGTGAAGTGCCTGTTTTTGAAAATTCTTTCCCATTTCTTTAGGTAAGACATAAAAAGTCTGACGTTCTGGCTGGTTGAACATGTTGAGGGATCTTTGTATAATATGTCCTGGAAAAGCAGAAATTCTGACCGAGATACAGGGCATACTACTAGGGACTTCTCTCCCTTAGGAACAGCAGACACATTTTTTACATTCATGCAACCCATTAGTACAAATAAATCACTTTATACAGAATTTTTCTCAAGAGCCCCTTCCTCAGAAGAGCCCATTGAAAATCTAAGAATCTAATAAATCCATTCTGTACATCTCAAAATATCTTTGAACGCCTCATATTTTAACGATAATGGTAGTCAGTTTACTGGAGTACTAAGGAGGCTGTAGTTTCTCCCATCAGCACCACCTAGTGCAGAGCACGCTTCATGTCACTGCACCCACATGTAGCTCTTCCATCTGTATCCCAGATGCATTCAGCCTTGAGCAGTTTCCTATGACCATCTTCCATCAATAATGTTAAAAGAAAAAACATGGGAGAAGAACAGGATATTATGTCAAGTAATTTCAAGATACCAACTCTCAAAGTAAGGCTAGGTGAAATGCTACAACTGAATTTCAGGAGGGTGTTTTCAAAAAAGCCGACATACAGTGGGAAGTTAAAGGGGAATTGCTAAACTTTAAACTTGGTTGTGCTGATGTATTCTTTCTACTTTTCAGAACACAGGTGAAAGAAAAAGGGGCCACAGTGACTCTGCAGGGATATTTAAATTTTTATTTTAACGTAGTATCAGTTAATTTTATCAGTCTTTCCGTTTCAGAAATCTAAACAGCAATCCCAAACCACAGATTTTAGAGCAAAAACTCTTCCTTTTTACCATTAATTGCCTTGGGCCACTGAATAAAGAGCACTCTCCTCAGCTGAACTCAGTTTCTGCCACCAGACTGTTAGATGGCTATGGCTTTCCAACCCATACATAAGAGGAAAAAAAAAAAAAAAGAAAAAAGAATGGCATTGTTTGTTCTATTATTTGGGGTGTTTAAGTCTGGGCAGATAGTTTATAAAAGGAGAAATGTCATTATGTACACATTTTAAAAGCAATACTAAGTCTACACCCAAAAGAAAAATTCAATAGTTCCATGTAAACAGCCTAAATCATAAAAGAGCCTGTGAGCACAGACGACACTAATATTTTTCAACTATGCACTGTTTTTTAATATTGCATTAAAAAGGCCCTCCCAAGATTAAAGTCCTCATTATGCCACATGCTGTAGATGTAATTCTGTCTACATTTTTTCATTCAGAAATAATTGTGAATGATATTTTCTTGGCACAAACAAATCAACGTATATATCTGGGATCCAGGCTATTGAAGTTCTGCTAAAATGCAGGCTAAAAGCCTAAGCAAAATTTCTAAAGAGAAATGGACCCCATACAGCAGAGACTTAACTTCAGATTGTCACAAGTGGAAATGTGGAAATTGTAGCATATTGATTAATTTTGATTTTGCTTAATGAGCTATGACAGAAAGCTGGTAAGCTGAATGCATCTTCCTTTCTGGATCAATAGGGGTTCTGCCCATAACACCGCTGACTTTGAATGGACTCTCTCTAATGTTTTGTTTTGTTTTGTTTTGTTTCTGAAATTCCATGATCTACTGCCAGAGTAGCAGTAATGAAAAGACTTAGACTAGCCTACTTAGAGAGGGGGAGAGTTTAGTACTGGAGGCTGCTTTCCTGAAAAAAGAGATGTTCTGCTATCAGAAGCAAGATTACAGGGAAGGCTGTCTATGATCAAAAACAATAGGGAAAGATTAGTAAATATCAAGGCAACTAAACTGTATTCAGGAGCTTGTTGTGGTCCAGGAATCTGAACTCACTGTCTGTTAAGGACTTGATACATTATGGATTTCAGTAGACCATGTCATAGGTGTAGCACAGGTGTGGCACAGGTGGCATAATGCTTAGGCAATCAGTCTATGGGATACCAGATACCTCTGCTTCCAGGTGCCAGATATGGAAGCTGTACCTGCAAAGCAAGAAACTGAAAGGTAGGAGCATTGATCAATAGAGGAAGCAAAGAGCTGGATAGTGTTCAGCACTTCGGTTCAGTCACAAGGGAATGGTGCCCTCCTGGCAAGGCGCACAAGGACAGATTGTGACACCAGCCACAGTTATCTCTGTCCACTGTTATTCATGTGAGGGGTTTGCTGGTCTTCTCAGGTGACACCAGCAAACCTCTCTACAAAAGAGCAACACCTTGCTGCTTATGATTTTGAGATATCCCAGCTCCAGAAAAAAATATTTGCCTTTGGGAAATGGGCTGAGCATCATGGACCTAATAATGAAACATTTACATGAACTCATTAGAACAATTAGAGACACAAAACCCAAGGTTCCTATCCCTTTTAAGGTAAATAGCATATAAGCTCCTCCTGACTTTCTGCTCTTAAATCAGACCTTCATTCTGATGATTTATTTTTTGCTTCAGAAAGACACTGCGTGCAGCTGTGATTAGACAGAATATACTTTCACAACAATCTCTAATGCACTTCCCATGTTTTTTAGTCTGATGACTGTGACAGTTTGCTGCTGGCTAAAGCTTTCAAATTCTGTTTTATCTGAGAGTTCTAAAGGCTTGGTTGTACCATACTCACAGGCAGTGAATGGTATGACACTGACTATATATAATATGCCACACCACTACTCACTTTGGGTAGGAAGAAACCCCATGAATATATGCAATGTATTACTGGCTTAAGCCATTTTCTCACACACCTGAAATGACTCACATAGCCAGGTCAGCTGGTACACATTTTCCAACCTTGGAAAAAGCTAGGCAAAAAAATAGGTGAAGTATTTGACCAGCCATATTGAATGATCCGGCTGAGGGAACCAGTCTGTGCAGCCAGTTCTCAAATGTCATTCCTTCCTGTGGATGCTGTGATGCTGTGACATTAACTACATCCGACATGAAGAGTAGGTGGGTCACCATGCTAAATATGAAACAGACTCACAGTGGCAATGAAAAGCAAGACAGGAGCAGAAAGCATAAGCGACACACTGGAAAGACAAACAGAAAGCTGACTACCTATGTGGGACTCTAAATGAAACATTACCGGTGGTACACTTCCTGAAGCAAGAATTAAAAGCCCTCAGTACCTTGCAGGATCTGTAACTTGATATTTTTTTTGGCACAGACCTTAGCTCTTCCCAATAAACACACTAGTAACCTGGAAAAAAGTATCTGCACCATGGTCTCCCAATTCAAAATGTGTATCAAAAGTGGAATGTAAATAGTATGCAAGGCCAGCTAGAGTGCATACAGCACTAATTAAGTGCATGACAGTCATGACTGTTATATCTAGAAGGCTGTTTACTGCTGCTTGCCACAGCCCAATAGCAGCACATCAACACTCTGGTTTCAGAATAGATTAAAACATTTCATTTCCTGGCCTTGGGCACTGACAGCAATAGAAAAGAGGAGGTCATTTATTCATATCACTGCTTGTTTTGGAGTAGCTCTTCATGACTGACTCTTTGTGATCTCTAGACACCATGTAATGCTGTAGCAGATGAGAGTATTAGGATAGGACTGCGTGCACGTGTAGGAAGATGATGGGAGAATTAGAAACATTCACTTCACAAAGCCATCAGGTGTACAAGCCAACACACTGGAACAGTTTTTAAGTTCTTCCCATATCCCCCAGGCTAATTGTTTCACTTGTGGGACAAAAAGAAATAATTGATATTTTTGAACTTTATCAGAAGTATATAAAGAAAAATCACTTCCCTTAGCCTGCAACTTAAAAGAATGGTACTGTAGGAATCTAATGTTTTAATGCTATCTGAATATTATGTTTATATTAAACTGATACAATTTAAAGGTGCCACAAACTAAGAAAACTAATCATATCTGTCTGTGATTTTCCTACAAATTCTTCCGATATTCTTTTCAACTTCTTTACTCTGTGAAATGTAGGGTTCAGTAAATTCTGGTGTTTTCTTCAAATTCTCTTTGGAGCCAGCTCTGCCCTATAGGGTTAGTTTCAATTTGGAAATGGGAGGGAAATATAGTGAATCTTAAGCAGGACTATGCATGGTCACTATTGTTATCTGTGACCATGCAGTAGCAGGGTCACAGCATTTCATTGTTCCACATCCTTTTTTATATCTTTACAAAATAAACAGCATAGAGAAAAGCCTTTTAAAAATATGAGAAAAGGTAGCAAAGCCACAGACGTGCAGGAGGACTCCATGTAGCAGCTACTTCAGTTTTAAATGCGTTGCTTTAAATTGAATTGGTTTTCTGCCAGCTGTATCTCACCAGGGTGCATATTTACAGCAATAGCATGAAAGCAAATTCACACTTTTAAGTGAGGTGCCAGAACTGGGTTTTAATAAGGAAAAAACATTTGGAAATCAAGTTTTTCAAATCCTTGTTACATTTCCATCCTTACAGAAAAGCACATTGACAGAATAAGCCTCCGGGTCAGGCAAGAATAGAAAATAAAAAGACTACTGCACTTGCATGCTTCTAGAGGAACCCCCGTGGTAAAAGCACTGTGGGGGCAATATGGGAGAAACACAGACTTCCACTGCAGGTGCTAATATGGTCTGCTGCTTTGGGAAATCATTATTTCTCTACCACTTAGATCAGTCCTATAAAGATTAACTCCTACCAGAATGGATGATGGCTAAGAACTTCACCTGCCAAAATAACAAATGAATGTGTTTCACATACATATACTTTTGTATACAGTACCTCCTCACCATTTTTCCTTAAGACACAGAACGGTGCAATCCTACAGCTTTGAGACTGATTTCGCTGTTAAGCAAGCTTTTCTAAAAAGGTGATGTGTTATCTGGAACATTAAGAAAATTGAGCAATTTGCTATCACTTTCATTAAATGCATGTCAGATTCATATACAAGGAATATTTTTCCACCAGCTTAGAAAGGTACTCTTAAATGAATGAACTCTTAATGCAATTGAAAACAGGGGAATATACTCAAAGGAGAAAGATAAGAAAAAGCAGCTAATTACTTATTTGTGCCACTTTCAGAGCTTAAGATTTTTTTTACATCATACAGTCTACATTACCCAGTGTTTTTATCCTACACCATTTAAAAAACAAACTTTAGTAATCTCCAAGTTTTCAGTTATTATCTACTCCAAAGTAGTTAGTACTAACTTTCTGATAAAGCATAATACACACAGAAACAGATCTTTACCCACTATACAAATAAATAAACTAACCAGAGATGTACTATTCTTCATGGCAATGAATTTCAACTGCTGTTCAAGGAAAGTGTAAATCTTGGACTTGAAAGGAGCTCTTTTGTTCAGTGAAATTGTTAAATCCAATCACCTCTCAATGATTGCATGATTCTCTGAGGCCACAAGAGCTACTTCTAGTTTATTTAATGATATTTACGTCTCCATTAATGCTCATTTTTAAACAGTTTCATCATTACCAAGAATGACTACTATTAACTGCAAAGAGGGTAGCCTGGGCACGGGGATATCAAAGATTAATAAATCAGTTTACTGGTTCAGTGGTACAATTTTAAATCTATATCTGTCTCTGAAAGCTTTCTGAATGAGCTAATGGTGCATATTATAGTTCTCATCGTATATGAACTTATTTAATTATGCTAATTATTCATCGTTTTCTTACCCCAGTTATTACAAAACATGAGCTGATGGATGTTACAAGTCAGGGCATTCATGCACAGGCATCTATTTACTTAATTTGTAATGCATGTTAACATGATGATACACCTGTTCTTGTTACTTTACTATTTCAAAGGATACTGATTTTGAAATTGATCCAATGATTTAATCTGGAGATTATTTATTATATAATAATAATTCAGAGCAGATTTTCCTACCCTTAGTCAGAACGGGTTGTATGCAATCTCTCAAGTATACCCACTGAAACCAAAGAGGCTACTCCAGGAGTAATATACTGTTGCATGTGAAAAAGAGAAGCAGGCTCCAGTGCACAACTGTTGTTACCAGGATTATTGCAGAGCCTGTTATACTGAGTGACAGACAATAAAAGGGCCAGAGTTCATAGCTATGAATGGTCTTGAGAGTGACAAAAAGTAGCTTATGCTTAGCATGATAAATATCATAGAATCATAGAATCGTTAAGGTTGGAAAAGACCCTTAAGATCATCAAGTCCAACTGCTAACCTATCACTGCCAAGTCCACCACTAAACCATATCCTCAAGCACCATGTCTACACATCTTTTAAATACCTCCAGGGATGGAGACTCAACCATCTCCCTGGGCAGCCTGTTCCAATGCCTGACAACCCTTTCAGTGAAGAAGTTTTTCCTAACGTCCAACCTAAACTTCCCCTGGTGCAGCTTGAGGCCATTTCCTCTCATCCTATTGCTTGTTACTAGGGAGAAGAGACCGACCTCCGGCTTGCTACAACCTCCTTTCAGGTAGTTGTAGAGAGCAATAAGGTCTCTGCTCAGTCTCCTCCAGACTAAACAACCCCAGCTCCCTCAGCAGCTCCTCGTAACACTTGTTCTCCAGACCCTTCACCAACTTCGTTGCCCTTCTCTGGACACGCTCCAGCAGCTCAATGTCCTTCTTGTAGTGAGGGGCCCAAAACTGAACACAGTACTCGAGGTGCGGCCTCACCAGGGCCGAGGACAGGGGCACGATCACCTCCCTGCTCCTGCTGGCCACACTATTCCTCATACAAGCCAGGATACCGTTGGCCTTCTTGGCCGCCTGAGCACACTGTCGGCTCATGTTCAGCCATCTGTCAGTGAACACCCCCAGGTCCTTTTCCTCCAGGCAGCTCTCCAGCCACTCCTCCCCAAGCCTGTAGTGTTGCATGGGGTTGTTGTGACCAAAGTGCCACCTCTTCAACAACTGGGACTTCATTCTGCGTACTATCTCCATTTCCCAGCACAGGGGCCTGACAACCCTGAGGATGACCAGTCTGACAATTAAAGTCTGAGGCAAAGAAAGCATTAAGTACCTCAGCCTTCTCCTCATCTTTCCTGGCAAGGTTACCTTCCGCATCCAACAAAGGATGGAGATTCTCCCTGGCCCTCCTTTTGTCTCTGATGTATTTATAAAAACATTTTTTGTTATCTTTAACAGTGGTGGCCATTTTAAGTTCCAGCTGGGCCTTCGCCTTCCTAATCTTTTCCCTGCATAACCTCTCAACATCCTTGTAGTCCTGCTGAGTCACCTGCCCCTTCTTCCAAAGGCAGTAAGCTCTCATTTTTTTCTTGAGTTCCAGCCAAAGCCCCCTATTCAGCCAAGCCAGTCTTCTCCCCCGATACGAGAACAAGTGAGTCTGTGTAGGTATGTCAGAATGGTTATAGCAAAATAATTCTGGATAAAGCAATCCAAATCATCACAGCAGGGAAAATAATATTATAGCATCAGAGACTCAAGTCCCAAGATGAAAGTTTAGCTCTGTGGCTGTCATTATCACAGAGATGTTACAAAGAAAGGCTCTCCAAGCTTCAGAGACAGGCATATAATAACATAGAAAAGAGGAAAGTAAAATGTGAAGTCCAAGTCTGAGAAACCGACCTACGAAATACACCAAATGACTATGCTTTCCTCAGTGACTGGGAAAGACAAAGAAATGGACTTAAGGCAGAAAGAAAGGAGACAGGGTACAGGGAAGATAATGAGCTCTTTTCGGCTAGGTTGAACTTCAGCTGGTTGTGAGGCCTTAATGAAAAAAGGTAGATCTAGTACAGTGATTCCAATTTAAATTGTAGGGGGAATATACATTACTCAGAGATAATGTAAAATGAGTGAGAAAGAGAGGAGGTTTCCTTCAACAAATCTGCTTTAATAATTTTATGCTGTTACTAATTTTACACTCATTTTACAAGGTCAGTTCTATCTGCAAGTACAACTGAACAACTACAGCTACACTTAGAATGTATTTCCTTTGAAATAGTGGGGAGTCAAAAACATCAAGGGGACATTTGCCTCTACACAGAGATGGGGATCTCCAGAAGAAATCTGCAAACACCTACTAGAATGGGGTCCTTGGATTCGTTCTGAATCTTCAGGTTTGTTCTTCCTTCTCTATTTCAGCTATATGTTTAGAGCCTGATTTTCTGCAATGCTCATTGTCTTGTGGTGCAAACTTTATTTACGCTCCACATTAATCCTTTATCACACATGGGCCTCATA
Source organism: Phalacrocorax aristotelis (assembly GCF_949628215.1). Lineage (NCBI taxonomy): Eukaryota > Metazoa > Chordata > Aves > Suliformes > Phalacrocoracidae > Phalacrocorax > Phalacrocorax aristotelis. The sequence goes on from NC_134282.1 coordinate 35,264,075, forward strand.
CAGGATGCAAAGGGATGCCAGTTCTACATTCCTGGACCTCTGATATCAGTGCTTTTAATTACAACAATTTTGCAAGAAAATATGCACCTAAACTACAAGAATGCCTACAGCATTAATTTATTTGAGCATGTGTGTTTGCAGTGGACTGCACTGCAATGATATTAACATTCTGAACATCTTAACCCTGAGATAAATGTCTCTGATCAGAATTCAGTATATGATGTACATTTCAGAACATGGGACATGGATTTTGATTTCATCAGATGTGAAAATAAAATATAGCCGCTCCAAAAAGGAAAGGCTATAGCTGTTCTTGGAAGGATTTTGGCATGATGTCAAAAAAATTTGTTGTCTTGATGGGATTGCTTTCGGGCAGGACCATCTAGCAAGCCCTGGGATTTCTCATCTTCTTTTTTAGGCAGTTATCTGAAATAGGAGGATGGGATGAAGGGAACTCTGGAAAGAGGGGTAATCATGATCCCCATCCACTGTTTATGCAGCAGCATCAGTTCATGGAGAGCAAGCTGCAGCAATATCATGGATAGCAGAGAGCATACCCACCTCTCCCCCACTAAACTTGCTGAAGTTCTGGTTCCTGGGAATGCAGTGTCTGCCCATACTGCCCAGCTTGCCTCCTTTTGCCTCAGCAAAGTGGTCTATGTGAACTGCACTAGCTAGACCTCACCACAGAGAAGCAGGTAAAGAAGCAGTAGCCTGGGGCTGTTTCCTTTCTTCTTGCACAGTGTAGCAGCCTGGGAAAGTTCAGATCAGCCTGAGAGGATGGTCATTTCCACACTAGCTCAGTGTGTATCTCAGATTTCCTTGCTTATCTTCCCCTTCTCGTATGGACTGCCTCCCAGAGCGGTTTTACCAATCAAAACAGACTCCAATTATGTTTTCAGCAGTTCGCTGAAAAGTTGGTCAATGAAATGCTTGGAAGGATCTGAGGCTGTGTTTTTCAAGAGATTTAATTCCTTCAAGGGCAGAGCTTTTCTTTGCTACCTCACACCTCTCTCTTGAAAACATTGCAACGTTTGGGGAACTGTCACATTGGATTTTGTTACTGTGCTCTAATGCAAGGGGACTGGAAAGTGACCTAATTCATACCAAAAAAAAAACCCAGACCAGCAACAACAAAAAGAATTTGTGCAGATAACAATGCAAAGATGGCAAAGCAAAGAGGATTATTTACTCAGCAAGCTGATATTTTCTTTAAGAAGCTAGACAATGTAAAATCCTCACAGACAAATTCACTCTGTTAATAGTTGAATTTTGTCCACTTGCTTTTGGAGGAAATCCAGCTCTCAAATTCAAGATATGGATCACCAAAGACAATAAAAAACTTCTCTGGTTTTATTCAGTCTTTCTTAGGTAAACTGTCCACTGAAACCCATGACTTACAGTCTGCATCTCTTTAAATCAGCACCTTATCAGCAGTTACTATAATAATATTACTATTACCACATGTAACAAACCCAGGAACTTCCCATCTTTGGAAAAGAATCTGTTCTTGCCGTGATTTGCACAAAAGGAGAGGTGAATACACATGCAACATAACTGGCCATGGCTGAGATTGCACTGAGGATAAACAGCCACCCAGGTTTACTACTCTTTCACTTACAGGGTCAGGAGGAGGATGACTAGATTCTAGCTATCCAGGACTTAAGGCTCTAAAGTATGTCAGACTGCAGCTCATGTTACTAAGTCTCCTTTAGCTTTTGTGCATTACTCTCCCAGCAAAGGCCTTCTCCTGGGCATTGCTCAGTTCCTCAGAAGCCGAAACCTGGCACAAGAACCAGTGTATGAAAACAGGAGACTGCTGGGCCTTGATACTTACACTGGAAATCTGTAATTTGTTTTTTCTTCACATTGTAAATTATTCCAATTCTAAACATGTGCTGGAAAAGCTGCTTTTCAAAATTCAAAACTGCTGCAGAGGATCATGTGCCAATATTTAGACCACCCAGCTATGAAGCTGAATTTCCCATTCTCTCTTCTTACGATTGATAGAGCACCTTTTATATTGATAAGTCACTCTTCTCACATAGGGCCTCAAAATTCACACACATTTTATCAAAATGCATGAAGACTCTACTAGAAGCAGCCCCAATTCAGGAACTGAAGAATCTGACCTAGGCAAAACATTCACGTAAATACCTCCTTAAAATTAATTCTTCAGCATTTGGACAACAATCTTCACTGAGAATATGGGAGAGGGATTTTATTACCTTCATCTCCTGTTATTAGAGCTCAGAACCAGCAAAATACTTAAGCATCATGCTTCAAAATACTTTAGTGCTAAACACTTAGCATATGCTTAAATACTCTGCTGGATCAGGACCTGAGAACACTTGTATATTCTTAGTTCAGTAGTGTGAAAGAGCCAGAAAAACCCCTTTACTTTCTGAGCATTCTTATAAAATCCCTGTTTATAATGGCAGTCCAGGCAGGACCACTGCTGTCCCTTCTCTTATTCAATACTGAGCTACTGGGCTGAAACTATAGTTACCTGCTTTCTAAGATTGTGTTCATGTGGGCAAGAACTGGACCTGTGTCCGTCTGTCTGTTTGCACTAGACTGGTGAATGCTGTGCTGGCCAACAGTCACTTATTTTTACTACTACCTTGCTCAGTGGTAAAATTTCTATGATACAGCTTTTACTGTTAAACTGCTAGTTACAGACTTGTACCAATCCCATATGCTATTACTGTGTCCTGGTTTCAGCTGGGATAGAGTTAAATTTCTTCGTAGTAGCTAGTATGGGGCTATGTTTTGGATTTTTGCTGGAAACAGTGGTGATAATGTGGAGACGTTTTGGCTGTTGCTAAGTAGCACATACACTGGTCAAGGACTTTTTCAGCTCCCCATGCTCTGCTGGGTGCACAAGAAGCTGGGAGGGGACACAGCCAGGACAGCTGACCCAAACTGACCAATGGGATATTCCATACCATATGACGTCATGCTCAGTATATAAAGCTGGGGCAAGAAGAAGGAAGGGGGGATGTTTGGAGTGATGGCATTTGTCTTCCCAAGTAACTGTTACGCATGATGGAGCCCTGCTTTCCTGGAGACGGCTGAGCACCTGCCTGCCCGTGGGAAGCAGTGAATGAATTCCTTGTTTTGCTTTGCTTCTGCACGCAGCTTTTGCTTTACCTGTTAAACTGTCTTTATCTCAAACCATGAGTTGCCTCACTTTTACTCTTCCGATTCTCTCCCCTGTCCCACCAGGGGGGAGTGAGCGAGCGGCTGCGTGGTGCTTGGTTGCTGACTGGGCCTAAACCACAACACTGTGATACACTGGATATCACAGTAATATCCAGTGATGGCACTTAAATTTGAAATATCCCAGTCATTTTTATGGTGACTGTAGCACTTCAGACAATAACCTGCTAAATCTCTGCCAGTAACCAACGTATGAACTGGTAAATGAAAGCTACTGACTGCACTTGATGAAACTTGATGGTGCATTGCAAGGGCCTAAAAGATGACTCTCTTTGTTCCTGACCTCAGATGTTTTGGGTTCAGTGTGTAATTGTTTTCATGCAGGATCAGCTCTGACCTAAGTGTTATTACAGAAATGTTGTGTACAACTTCCCTCCATTAGACAGTGTCAAGAGCTGTAGCTAACCGGCTCACAGGTGCAAATACAGCTCTGTACAGCTGTATATACTAGTTGTTCTCTTTCAGATAAATGCAGAAGCACTGAATCCTGTGCAGTGCAAAACCCACTTCACTAACACTTGTCAAACATCATATGATAAGTATAGTTAGGGGCTCCTCACCCTTACTACCTCTGAGTCTACTTTTGAAAGCAAAGACATGACAGGGAAAATTGCACTCTCAGTATTTTCAATGCATCCATCTCTGCAAGAAAACCTTTCTTCAGGAGTTTCCCACCGTGGTTTTGGGAACCTGCAAGTCCAATTTGGAAGGGACACTTGCATTTTAGACAGCATTTCCAAGCCACCAAAATTCAAGAATCTCTTGTCAGAGCACAGGGTTCCAGGTGTCACCTCATAAATTAAATCAAATATCACAATTCTCAAAGGATAGGTTTTCTTGTCAGGGAAAACACACAGAACTGAAGACTTCCTTGGGATCACAGTGTCCAAATTCCAATACAGTGTTTCGTGCCGTTGGCAACAATCCTCCAGTCACAGTGATTGATCTGAAATTCACTGTAATCAGGAGGAGTTTTTAATCTTTTTTTTTCTGGTTTTATGTCTGACTTATAAAGCTTGAGACCTAGATGTTGATTACCTCACACACAAAATCTATTGTTTCCTCATGCCATGCTTCTGCACATGTCAGTAACACATCGCTAACCAAAACAGTCAAACAATCATCTCATTAGAAGTCAGGATTTTTTTTCATTATATGAAACACCCATCACTGGCACAATGTCAAATGTGAATGAAGTACCTATGATGGGAACTCACAATAGCAGGGGAAATTGTACAGCATGTTATATGAGGTATTTATGGAACTGATTCAGCAGACACTGAACATGTGCTCAGGTCCTAGTAAAATCTATGAGACATGAACACGTGCTCTTGCTGTTCAGCCATAGTATGCTGAACCAGCACTGTAAAATGGGCTTTCACAGCCAGCGACTGACACAATGATTTAACAAACTTATATGGTTTAATTCAAGCATCTCATCCAGAGGTAGCTGAATGTAATGTTTATGATGTGCTATGCTTAGTCCTCCTCCCACTGACTTCCATGGGGCCCAGAGCATGCAGAGCACCGGCATTTATCCTCCAGCATAACTCCTCTGTGTAAGGTTAATATTGTCAATTTGATTCACAAGTGTTTGTGAGCCAGACAGGCAAACTGAAGAAGAATAAGCCTGTCTCACAAGGAGACCAGGACATGGACGAGGTTGCCCAGCAAAGTCATCAAAGCAAACAGCATGAATGAGACAGTGTTGATGAAGACAGAAGTGGCATTGAAGGCTGCAATAACAAAGCGGGGCAGTGACATGAAGATAAGTGGCAAAGTAATTGACTGGTTGAGCCAAGTGTATCCATATAGTCCGCCTGCCAGCAGCCCATGCAAATGGATACTAGGCACTGAAGACCTAAGTGCCTATTTATGTAAATATATTCTACATGCCAACACAAAAATACATAGGAACACTTACTAAACACAACTAGAGGTTTCTGAGGGTATCTGAGCTAACTATTACAAACCTTCTTTGCATCTACTGCCAATGAATGAAGGGTTTTCCTCCTGAGTTTTCTTACCAATTATTCTCAAAAGCCAGAGTTGCGCCCTCTACATTTGATCCTGTAGAAATTTTTCATACCAAAAAGCCCCTTGAAGTTAAAAAGGTGCCACATTGCCAGGTCAGTTTCTGGCTCCCTGCTCCAGCAAAAAATTGGCTAAAAGCTAATTTTAGCAGCTAAGTGGATTGTCAGTTTATAAAGAGAATCCCTAAGAAGCATAACATTAATAACATTTTACAGTGGAGCAAATAACATATCCAGGGACTAGAACCATGATGCCTTCGTTCCATCACTAATTAAGTGTGAACAGCTTGGTCAGGCAGAGAATATCCCATAGCAGGTGGAGGGAACTCCTTCCCTGTCTCCCAGTTCAGCAATCTATTCAAACATTTTTCTGCAGGGATCACAAAAAAAAACAAAAGAGGTTTTCTCTTATCTTCTTTGCCACCACCCATCATAACTTCACATGACCCTGATGCAAGTAGAACAACTAGCATTCTGGGTAAAAAAAAGTGCATGGGATCCCTGATGCCTTCATACTCTTGCTTTCTGAGGATAGTATCTTGCTTTATACAGGTAGTGCCTGCAGACATTCATTCATACTTGAGAACTGAACATCACTTGGGGGATGTTTGGCATAGAAAAGCCTACCAATATGCATGTGTTACAGCATTTTCTTCTGTAGCATCAGGTATGGATACCAAAGTAAAAAGTACACAATCAGACTTAAAATAGTGGCTTAGATTATGTGATCATTATTTAATTGCGCACAACTAAACAGCCAATTATTAACTGACAGCCAAAAATGTTTCCCTAGCGCTCAGGTACTTCAGTTTTGGTACATAAAGTCATAGATCAGGTCCTCGCTAGCTGTCATGTATATCTGAAGCCACAATAGCAAGCAACATACATTAATTTTGGTAAAACACTTGAGATTCTTCATACCAGAGAGAAAAGTTTTATTGTTAGATTTGATGTATGGGTTGAAACTTTGTGCTTTCTAAAAGCAAGTCCCAAGCATGTGCATGATGTTTTAAAAGGCCTTATTTCAATCCTGACAAATGAGCACCAGATGTTTCTTTTATAGTACTTGCATTTTATATAGTCATTCAACATTTCAGGCTCATGTTAAGGTCTTAGAAGCTCTCTCTGACCCACCTCTCGCCCCATAAAAAAAGAGAACCTGTGAGAGAGAACAAAATCAAGAATAAAATATAATAATTCTGATTAAATATGGCAAATAAATGAAGGAAGAACTGAAGTCTTTCCACAAGAAGGAGAAGATAGGGTGAGAATAATGTCTGGGTTAAGTTTCCATCAAGCATAGATGAACTGTTAGAAAGTCTCCCATGAAAAACAATGCTTTTTGCTTGGTTTTGTTTATTTTATTATTCCTTTCAAAACAACTGTGCTCTGAAAGGTTCCGTTTGATCTATAAATGCCATAAGCAGGCGTTTAAAATGCCTGTAATTATATCTAACTATTCTGGCTTCTCTGTGGGTAACAGTTGGGATGAGGTTGCTTCCATGGAGTCTAGCTTTTGGTATTTATTTGTTTAATTAACTGTTTTATTTTCTTCTTTTCTCCTAGAAGCAGGTGTTCATTCACTCCAGTCTCACTGCCCACATCATCCATGCTGAAACAACCTCATCCATCCTGAAGGGAAGTGCCCTCCAGGACCAGCTTTCCTCTGAGCAGTACCCCACAAGGACACCTTGGGGTGGAACTGCACAGTGCCAGTCAGAGAAAGATTTGTTCCTGCAAGTGCTAAGTATGATTTTCTTTCCTGATAAGCTCAGTCTCTGGCAGTTTTGATTTTCTTTTCCATTTTTGTCTGTCCCAAGAACTTTTCACTCCTTGTTGAACAAATACATTGAAAGGCTTGCTTTCTTGCTGAAGAAGCAATTTAACATTTAAGTGTAAGCTTAAAGCAACTTAGGTACACACTGAGTTAGAGCATATGCCAAGAGGTTGAAAAAAGGGTTCCATTCCTCAATCTACCACTGACTAAATTCATCACCTTGCTTCAGATTTCACCCATCTGCGAAATGGGAAAATGATCCTTCCTTGACTCACAGGGAAGAATGTAATTAATATTTGGACTTGGTTTCAGATTCTTGAAGAAGAGCTTTTCTATTATATCATTTCCCTGTTTTGGCCAGCACTTGGATTAAAGATGTGAGTGTAGTTCCAGCTCTATATCCTATAAAGTCTGATGGCTGGGTGTGGTGCCATCACCTGGAACAGGAGGCACCTTTACACTGGATGTTGTGAAAAATAAGGCAAGAGATTGGTTTAAAGCAAAGCCTTGATTTGAACCTCTGTGAACTTCAGGAAAGTTTATACTCAACTCCACATCCCAGTTTAGCTGCCTGGGACCATCAAAGACAAACCTGTCAGTGAAAAAGCGTATGAAGTGGCAAGAAAAGGGAAGAAAGGGGACTGCAGCTGAAAAAGATGTAGCAAAGAAATAAGTGAGCAGAGGAAAACAAACAAAAGCCTAAAGTTTATCAAATCTGCGTGGAAGCAACTGGACTGATTTTGAAAGTGGAACTGTAGACTGGATTAGGATCTGATTTTCCCAGGCTCTTGCTTTCGCCTCAACTACCCTCATGCTAATGCACTACAAAGCTGATGGGTGCATTATACATGCTTATACACTGTCTTTCAAGAGAAAGGTATATGTACTGTGTGTAACTGTCTTCCTAGAACTTGATGGAGGGGACAGATATCTGAAACGAATGAGCAAACAGCACGAATGCCATTCCAATTCACTCCCAGGAACACTCCCTTAATGGTTTCCTAGAGGCACATCAGGCAACACAAGCAGAGGATTCTTTGCTCCTGACACAACTGTTCGGTGTCCCCAGACACAGAAGGATGTGGAATGATTAATGTTTCATTGTGAATGCCGACCCGTTGCTATTGGAAGAGTTGGAGATTATCTTGATGCTGCTGCCCCACAATGGGCAGATGGAATAAATCTGCATACAGACTCCAAGCTCTATGGGAAGTCACGCTTTGTTTCTGCAGCGCCTGTGGGTTTCTATGACTAGATCCTACACTGAACCCTAAGATGGAAAATCAAACCCAAAATTAATGGATCAGCCCTGAAAGGAACCTATAATTGAATCCAGCCCTCTGCAGGTACAGATATGTTATACAGTCCCTTTCCTAAACTGACAAGGTCATTCCATCTTGATAACCACCAGAATACTTATTAATGTATTACCCACTTCGGCACACACCATACATAACTTGAATACCGTTATCATTTTTCTCAAACCCACCAGTAAATGAATTATTCAGTGCAGGGGGGAAGAGGATTTGACGTGCCTGACAATATTTGAATGCTGTAGTGTTCATGTACCTCAAGAGCTGAAGCTCCCAGTTAATTATCTAGCCTTACTGTTTTATGGAGGTCTATGTGTCTTCAAGACCCTAATAAATCAAGGCTTACTTGGCATTCATCTTCTGTGTAAGGCTGGGCAGGTGTTGAACTGTGAATGCTGATCTGAATTGTGGTTGTGATAGCTGGCCACAATGGCACTCAGCCTATTATTTTTGAAGCTAAGCGTTTTGCTCTCAGTTTGTTCTCTGCAACTGAGCTGTGGGTGGGAAGTGCCTTTTGCAAGGTTTATATGGTACGTCAAAGTCTTGACCTAATTCACTTCTGTGTGTTAGTACAATATCAGGGTGATCATAATTTTTTAAAATACATCAGGTTTTTCCCTTGTAACATTGTTTAAAAACCTGGCATTTAAACACATCTGCACTCGTAAAGTATTATTCTGATTAGGGCTGAAATATCCATATAGATACAGAGTGTGCTAGAGCTCCAGAAAAGGGACAAACATATAGAAATGTGCTCTCTGTTACCACTCCAAGGAGGCAGTTTATCTATAAATTGAACATGTGGCACACTTTGCTTCAGATTATCCTCTTGATGCATCAAAGCAGCATCTAATCAGCTTTCACTCTGACAAATACAGATTTGTGTCATAAGTGATGTAGGAAATAACCCACAGTCTCACGCTGCGCTCGCAGGAGAGAAATAACAATCTTTCCCCATGAAGGTCTAAGGTGCTCTGTGTACAAAGTAAATACTAGTGCGTAGAAGAGCTTTGCATGATGTGAAAACTCTGGAGGGATTAGAAACACTTTGTCTGTCAAAGATTATGTTACAGTACTGCAGTACTCTATACAGAATCGCAAAACCAAATCCTGGTTATTTGAACACAAGGTGAAAGTCTTAAATTTTAAGTATGAATTTAAATGGAAGAATTCTTAGGAGAATCCTGGTAAGAAATAGTAGGATTTCTCTGACTTTTGGAAAATGCTTGCCATTTCATCATTACTGACAAGAAAATGAGCATTTCTGAAATTCAATATATTAAAGCAGTATGCCTTAAAATTCTCTCAAAGCTCAATCTAAATAATCAGAGAACTAAGGATCCTGTAATTATATGTAAGAGGTTTACCCAGATTTTCATTCTTAACTGCAGAACTGTGTTAAGACATTCAGAATTCCTGTTTTGGTTGTTACTTTGCTTACTCAGACAAGCTCTATTGATCTCAAAGAGCTTTGTGTACACATAAAGACTGGTTAAAAGCTGTGAAAGGCCACTGATCCTTTGTCTTTAATTTTAAGCCTCAGGCAATCTGATTTATTCTCCTGAACTTTAATGCCGACATTTTTTCCACTTCTAACGCAAGCAGAGGCAGCAACTTGAAAAAACTCAGCTTCCAAAAAAGTAATACCGTGGTGGGGTTTTTTTTTTTTTTCCCTTCCTGAAACAGATGATTAGTAGGGAAACTTCCTCTCACTCCAGTAAAATTAAAGAAGCCGTGCTGTGGTTAGAGATATGGGCAGTATTGCTCAACTTTACTGCAACTCCAGGATCCTGGGAGCCAGCGATTTGTAAAGTAGGGCTTGATAAGCTACCCAGCAGCCTAGGGTAAGTAGTAAATTTTGAGCTCCGTCTACCCTGACTGGTTGGCAAAAGGCAGCCAGCTGCAATTTTCAATCAGAAACTTCCAGCGCTGCTGAGGCGGCAGACTTGGATGCGCTCCTTAGTCCTTATGTTTTCCACAGTTTACATCATTGCTGCCATTGCAACACCGGAGGATATTACTGTTATTTATATCGTATACAAAAGGTGCTGACTGCTTCTGGACAGCTACAACTACAGCGTCCGGCCCCTCGCCCAAGGGGTTCTTTGTCTGAGTGAGCGTGTCGAGCAGAAGGGCTGGGAAGGGGTGCAGCTGGACACCCTGACGCCAGCCCCGGGGGGCTCACCGGCATCCCCTGAGGGAGCAGGCGGGGAGCCGGGCTGCCCCATGCGCTGCCGGGCTGCGGGCAGGGCAGTAACGAGCCCCGCCGCCGCTGCTGCCGCAGCACGCCTGAGGCACAGTGTTCCCGCCGCACGGCTGCAGCAGCGCGGGACGGGCGGGAAGCCGTTAGGGCGGTTACGGACCTTAGGGCAAAGGGAGCCCACCCTTGGCCGCACGGCGGCAGCAGAGAGCGCGTGGCCGCAACCCCCTCTATTGTGGCAGAGAGACAGGGTTTGGGGAGAGGCGTTCTTGTCGCCTTCTCGGTGGTAAGAAGACGTCATCACAGTGTGACGGCGGTAGTGGTGTCGGCGGTGGGCGGAAGGCTCCGTGGTGGGCACGTCACGGCACATCACGGCACGATACGGTACTGCACCGCGAAGGGGGGCGAAGGCGGCGGGGGTGCTGGGCCCTGGCGTGGCGGGCGCGTAGAATCCTAGCATGTCCTGAGTTGGAAGGGACCCACAGGGATCATCGAGTCCAACTCCTGTCCCTGCACAGGACAAGCCCAAGTTCACACCGTATTTCTGAGGGCATTGTCCAAGTGCTTCTTGAATAGCGTTAGGCTTGGCGCCATGACTGCCTCGCTGGGGAGCCTGTTCCAGCGCTCCGCCACCCTCTGGGGGAAGAACCTTTCCCTAATATCCAACCTAAACCTCCCCTGGCACATCTTCCTGCCGTTCCCTCGGGTCCTGTCATGGGTCACCGGAGAGGAGATCAGCGCCTGCCCCTCCTTCTCCCCTTGTGAGGAAGCTGCAGACCGCGATGAAGTCTCCCCTCAGTCTCTGCTTCTCTGGGCTGAACAAGCCAAGTTACTTTAGCTGCTCTTCATATCGTTTCTCCTCTAAACCCTTCACCAACTTCGTGGCCACTCTCTGGACACTTTCTAGTAGCTTTATATCCTTAACATAATGTGGCACCCAAAACTGCACACAGTACTCAAGGATAGGCCTCATCAGTGCAGAATAGAGCAGGACAATCACCTCCCTTTACCAGCTGCAATACAGTGCTTGATGCACCCCAGGACACAGTTGGCTGTCTTGGCTGCCAGGGCACAGTGTTGGCTCATGCCTAACTTGCTGTCAGCCAGGACCCCCAGATCCCTCTGTAGAGCTGCTCCTCAGCCTCTCATTCCTCAGTCTGTCTGTACATCCAGGGTTCCTGTGCCCCAGGTGCAAAATCTGGCACTTGCCCTTGTTAAACTTTATACGGTTGGTGATTGCCCTACTCTCCAGTCTGTCCAGATCTTGCTGCAGGGCCTTTCTGCTCTTGAGAGTGTCAGTAACTCCTCCCAATTTTGTGTCATCAGCAAAATTAATTAGTATTCCTTCCAGTCCTGCATCTGTCATTTTTTAAGAGATTAAGAGTATCGGCCCTAAATGGATCCCTGCGGAACCCCACTAATGACTGGCCGCCAGCCCCATGTAACCCCATTTACTATGACCCTTTGAGCCCGACCCATCAGCTAATTGCTCACCCACTGCATTATGTGTTTATCCAGCTGTATGCTGGACATTTTGTCCAGGAGGATACTGTGAGAGACAGTGTCAAAGGCTTTACTGAAATACAAAAAGATTACATCGACAGGCTTTCCTTGGTCAGCTAGGTGGGTGACCCTAGAAAGAAAGAAATTAAGTTTTTAAGCAGGACTTTCCCCTCATGAACCCGTGTTGGCTTCTCGCCGTGTGAGTGGAGGGTGGCAAAAAGGCAGGGTTTCCCTCAGGCCTTACTCCTGCGCCTGCCAGGTTTTCTCCTTCCGGAGCAGTGTTTCTGAGGCAGAGTCTTATTGCTGAGCCTAATGGAGTTTCTCCTTCCAGAGCATTCCTGTTAAGATCGCTTCCATAAAGACATGACCACACAGGTAAATAAAAACACAGTATTAATTAAACTAATTGCCAGCTAGATGCTTTTTTAGGCCACTCATACGTAATATTAATTATTTTTGTTTTCTAGTACGGTATTCTCTTCAAGCAAGAGCAAGGTGAGAAAACACTAACATGTATTAAGTAATGTTGATCTTCTTGGATGATGTAAAAAATTGATAATGGCAGATATACTTGTGAGATGACCTGGATTATGCTTATATTAAGTATAAATCTGAATAACTCAAAAATAGCTGTGTTGTTTTTTCAAAAGTGACCTTGGTGAACAAAATACATCATGTGTTTTGAAACAATGAAAACAGTGACAAGGCTCTCAGAGCACTGATATGCCTGAAGAGGAAAGGGCTCTATAGCCAACATTGCAATCAGCAGTTTTAGCATTACCAAAACAGTTCTTCTGTCAAAAGAAACCACTTAATTATTAATTTCTATGCTTTTTTTTTTTTTTTTAGCTCATGATGATGCCATTTGGTCAGTTGCCTGGGGAAAAAATAAAAAAGATGGTTCTGAAACAGTGATCTCTGGTTCTTTGGATGATCTAGTGAAGGTCTGGAAGTGGTAAGTGAAGTGCTCCATATTAACCAGTCTTAAGCCTTGGAACTAGTCAGTGTGGAGGTGGAGCAGTCTTGAATTTCCATAACCTGCAGGGATGTTACAAGTTACATCAGGGAAGGGGTAGCCTGGCACACAAAACTCTTCTCTTGAGCAAGCTTATATTCATTGGTGCGTGCTTTCTCTTGGAGTGGTAGCATTTTGATGTGCTTTAATTTTCAAAGAACATGAACCCTTTTGAAAATGCATGTCAAATTCTACATGTCATCTGCCAGAGAATAATACAACTTGATGTATTTCTAAACCAAAGAATTAGAAATGCAGCTTTTAATGAGACAATGCATTGGGAGCATGTATACTGTGAGAGAAATAATGGGAATAGAGTAAAAGAGGAAATTACATCTTCCTTTTTATTATAAATAAATAAATCCTTATAATCCTCATACAAGTGATACAGGAGTGTGCTTCTGCAAAGAAATTGTTCTGTCTCTTAGCGAAAGCAGTACTGAGTGTGTGCTTCACTTTAATGAGATGAGTAGCTCTGTTGTGATGATTATAAAAATGTTGGTCATTGCATTTCATGCTATGCGGGCAGATTAACAGTCTGCTGTGTAAGTAGCCATGTACTGTCGTGTAATGGACATTTCAGTGGGACTACTTACAAAATTAAGATAAAGTACCTGTTTTGCAGAGATACGGTAAATGATTGATTTGTTGGATCATTCCCTTAAGTACAGAGAGCAATGCGTGCGTAGCTGTCTTCCCATTTCATGAATGAAGCGGGATTCCCCTTTTGTTGAACAAAATGGAGAATTGTGGGTTTTCTTGTTTGTTTGTTTGGTCTGAGTTTGGAGGTCAGTTAAGTACTCCCAGCTATTCATACTTAGGTTTTTCTTTCCCTTGAACAAAAGGAATGATGAAAAATTGGATCTACAGTGGACTTTGGAGGGTCACCAGCTGGGCGTGGTATCCGTGGATATCAGCCACACAGGCTCCATTGCAGCATCCAGCTCCCTAGATGCCCATATTCGCCTTTGGGATTTAGAAACGGGCAAACAGATCAAGTCAATCGATGCTGGTCCTGGTAAGATAGCAGTGTTAAGCTGTCTCTGAGTAAAAGTGTACTTAATCTAGATAGCAATACCGTACAGTGTATAATTAGGCCATATGAGATGACTAGGGTAGGGGGTTTTTTAAATCTTTGTTTGCAAAAATCTTGTGATTTTATGAACTCAACATAAAGTATTAGACAATTTTACATTTATTTTTTAACACTATTTATGCTTTCTCAGATATATTTAGATCTGCTTTTTGCTGGATGCATAAAGCAGAATGGAAGCCAGCTTGCTTTTACAGATGTATTGATAAAAAGATATTTAAAAAAATAGTTCAAATGCTTATTCAAATTTATTTAAAAGAAAATCTGAACTTCCTTTGTAAGCACTTGTGGTGGGTTAGCCCCAGCCAGCAACTAGGCACTACCCAGCCGCTCGCTCACTTCCCCCTGCCGATGGGATGGGGGAGAGAATCGGTAGAGTAAAAGTGGGAAAACTTGTGGGTTTTAATAATTGAAATAAAGTAAAATAGTAGTAGTAGTAGTAGTAGTAGTAGTAATAATAATAATAATAATAATAATAATAATAATACAAAAAGCAAGTGATGCATGATCCCATTGCTCACCACCCGCCAACTGATGCCCAGCACATGCCTGAGCAGTGATGGCTGCCCCTAGGCCAACTCTCCTCAGCTGATATACTAAGCACGACATCATGTGTGGAATATCCCTTTGGCCAGTTGGGGTCAGCTGTCCCAGCTGTGCCCCCTCCCAGCTTCTCCTGCACCTAGCAGATCATGGGAGGCTGAAAAGTCCATGACTAGTATAAGCACTACTTAGCAGCAACTAAAATATCTCATCCTAAATCCAAAACACAGCATTGAGTAAGCAAGCCAAAACACAGTAGAGCTGAACTCTGGATCAATGTTATGTCCTTCAAGTTGGAATCCAGGGCCTAAGATTTTATTCTAAATATTTCATTGGTCCACTGGTAGTCCCTAATTTAAGCACAATCTTGCAGTGTTTTAGGTAATTAATATTAAGCCTATAGAAAAAAACCTGTGAATTACATTGTGCTAGATAAGTACATTGTGCTGCTATAAAAAGGTAGTTTTTTTTAAATTCTGTTGCAAGCAATGTTGATTTATATTACATTCGTATATCTGTGTTTCTCCTGCATCTCAGATACTAGTGTTGCTTTCCTTAACTTAGGCAGTCTTAAATTCTAAATTTATTGTTACAGGAGGGTCTACGAAGCTCAAGGTCTTGTTAGAAAATGTAGTCTCTCACTAAACAGAAATAAACGGCTCAAGCTATGCTCTACTAATTACATAGGAAGAAGCTAAATTTCATGAGCATGTACATTCTTCTTAAGAGTATGTAGTAGAGTTTAGAGTATTAAGAGCAGTTAGGGGGTTAAATGTCTAAACAGATGCATACAGAACTGACACTGTTGAATAAGAACTAGAAACAGCTAACTGATTTTTTTTCTTTTTAATTCAGTTGACGCTTGGTCCCTGGCTTTTTCACCTGATTCCCAGTACCTTGCAACGGGAAGTCATGTGGGAAAAGTAAATATTTTTGGTGTTGAAACCGGAAAGAAAGAATATTCTCTGGACACCAGAGGAAAGTTCATCCTTAGCATTGCATATGTAAGAAGCACAACTGATAATTTCTTATGTGAAATTGCTATTGCTGTTATATGTTGTAAGTTGGATATTTTTGTTCCCATCTTTTGTTTATCTCCGCATAATACTGACAGCCATACTTTGATAGTTCCAAATATAAAGTGCGTGACATTCCCCCCCTGCATATACAGAAAATATACTTTGATCTTTCTTATACACATATTGTGAATACGTCAGCTGAAGTCTTCAGGATTTTTGGAGTCCAGGTATCTCGCATAGATGGTATTTGTGAAAAGTTGCCAAGAGAATGTCAAGGAGGTACATAGCGTACAGTTGTTAAATGCGTCCTTCTTGTGTTTTATTACAGAGTCCAGATGGAAAATACTTAGCCAGTGGAGCAATAGATGGCATTATCAATATTTTTGATATTGCAACTGGAAAACTTCTGCATACACTAGAAGGTAGGTTTGTGTGCTTGCAATACCCAAGTTCTGGCTTCATTCCTCAACAAAATTAAAGGATATAATGCAAGTCAGAATAAGATACAACAGCCATGACATAAACGAGTTGATGTTTCTGTCCATTAGACAGTATTTAGTTTAGTGTGCTGTAACTTAAACCACTTAGAGGCAAACTGTACACTCAGGCTTGCATCATAAATGCCTGTCTCAAAAGTTATAGTCAGTAATACTTAACTAAATTCTTTAAATGCAGTTTCTTCTTGTATTGCTGCACAGTACAAGGGAATGAAGCTAAGCCAAATGTGTGCTGCCATGTGTACAATTTTTCTTTTTGCAATGGTATTGGTTTTCATGTATTCCTGTTTTAAAAAATAACCAAACATTTTGTGTTGTAGAAGACATGCATTTTTCTAACAGATAAATGGGCTTCTAATGTTTATGCAGTTTCTGTCTGGTTGTATAGTTAATTAATAACCCAACCACTTAAACAATATGAAATAGTATTAGAAAATATGACCATTTCTAATAAAGATCCACAGCTGAAAAAATCAGATACTTTTGTGTTGCAGTGGACATGCCCTAATGTTCAAAGTTCAGAATTACTGTCAGTTTATGTTTTATGTTGTGTGAAGAAGTCTGTAGAGGCACAGAGAGAAAGACTCGAGAGGTTGCTTTCTTTCAACAGGGCATGCTGTTCTTAAGTACTGTCATTAGCAAGAGGAATAGCTACATTCTAAGACATATATAACTTTGAATTTCAGGTCATGCGATGCCTATTCGTTCACTGACATTTTCTCCAGATTCTCAGTTACTTGTAACTGCTTCAGATGACGGCTATATCAAAATCTACGATGTGTAAGTTGTTATTTTGCAAGACATGCTAACAGGAAAATAACTATTCAGAGAGGCTGATACTGTAAGAATATATCAAACCCTCCGCTCTCTCTAATTCCCTTCAGTTTTTGGTGCTTCTTAATGTAATAGTGTCTTAAATAATAGAATACTGCACTCTTAGATACTTTTAAAAAAGTGCATATGTGGATGACAGCTTTAACTTGAAAACAAATTACTTTCCTCATATTTGCCCTGTAGGCAGCAGGCTAAATGTTTTGTATATCTGTCCTGTGTGTTTGTGTTTACCCATCTTCTGTTTACCCAGAAGATCTATCCTGTACCCAAGAAATTATGACCTATTTCTGTTGCATTGTGCAAAAACTTGGAAGATCCTGGGGAGGAAAAGGCACTGCTTTAGTGATCTTTACTTCCCTAAACCTGTATTACTTTGCCTTCATGGTGAAACTGTTTTGTCCACCAATGTATCTTCTTAGTGACTTCTTTTTATGTTAACCATTTGAAATGGAAAATCAGAATCTGTTGTATCACCAGTTCAGCTGGGATGAACAAATGTCCAGGAGACACCTTCCATGACCTTGCACTGAACCGTTCCTGACTGCACTAGCTAGAGTATATTCCTGTTGCTTTCCCCTGGAATTCACAAACCAAATGTTGAAATTTGTTCTTTTCACAGGCAGCATGCAAACTTGGCTGGCACATTAAGTGGTCATGGATCCTGGGTATTAAATGTAGCATTTTGTCCTGATGATACCCATTTTGTTTCCAGGTATTGAGGATTTTTAACTTGTTTATGCTTACTGAAAAAAACCCCAATTTTCTATTTCTAAAGGGAGATAGACCATAAAAAGTAAATATGTACAAATTGCAATGGAATCTATAATGGAATAACATACATTACAATTAAAGACTTGAGAACCAATCTGTGATGTGGTACCAGTTGCAGGGAATAGTATTTTATAGGGTAAGTCATCACACTGCAGTGTAGTTCCCTACAAATGAAGAACATTTAAACCAGAAAGAAGGGCAATTCAATTCTAAATAGCTGAAAAATTGCTGTTGAATTAAAAAGTACAACCTAACGTAGTAGTAGATTAATCTAGTTGAACTTTAAGTGTTAACTCTTACAACAGCTCAGGCATTTGGGGGACCAAGTATATGTAACAGCAGTTTCTTTATAAAAGAACTTGCTTCAAAGAATTTTCTGGCTAAAATGGGAGCTTTCATTTTCATGTTGCAGATACTGAAACAGTAAATGTATTTTAAAGGTAAGTGGACCCTGGCAGAAGATGCACTCCTTGCTACTTCATTACTGTTTGATGGGTGAAAGAGGGTTTCTTATGTCTATCGTAGCAGATCTTCGAAGCTTTGCACTAAACGATAGTTAATCTATGAATTTAAACATCTGTCAATACATTTTTCTTTCAGTTCATCTGATAAAAGCGTTAAAGTTTGGGATGCTGGAACAAGAACCTGTGTGCACACTTTCTTTGACCACCAAGATCAGGTATGTCTACTATTGCTTTGTCTAGGTCACTGTGTTCAGAGCTTTAGTTTTGGAGTTGTACACATTTGTGCTTCACCTTGGTGCTGTAGCTTCGGGGTTGGACTTCAGCTTGCTGTAATGAAAGCTTAAAAGTTGTTCATGATTATTTTAAATGTTGAACTAATGCTTCAAGCGTGTAGGTTTATCTCTTCTAAATAATTGCATTTTTCAGGTCCAAATAAGGGCAATCATGAGTGGCCAAAAGGATTCTTACCAGACTTTTTTATCTTTGTCTATGCTCTTACTTATTTCTGTCACTTGAACAGCGTGTGCATAGGTGAGGGGGGAAAATACTTATTTAAAAGGATGGAATTATCTAAACAGATGCTAGAAAGCACCCTTGAAACTTGGGACTTTTTCCTCCTCAAATGTCTGTAATACCCTTTTTGGTTTTTTTTCCTCAGTGATAGCTACCCACGAGGGTAGAGGAAGTTAAGTATCTACCAAGTTACTCTTTTTCCAAATGTTAGGTGTTAAATAAATAATGCTATTTTTTAATTGATCACAGAGGAAGACTTAACAAAGAAAATTCATTCTGATTTTATTTGGGCTTTTCCTTCCATAGTACATTTTTGCTGCTAACCTTCTCAGGTAGCTACACCTATGGGGGTTTTAGTATTGAAGCATGAAGTGGAATTGGATTTCCAGTGTTATTTTAGCTGTTATCTATGATGTCGTAAATTTCTGGAAGGTAGAGATGTATCAGCTCTTGGGAAGGCTGGTTTTTATGTATTAATGCAAAACGGTGTATGAGATTGCCCAAAACTCACTGTTGTCAATATACCCATTCTGCAATCCCATGTTAATATGCTGGGTAGCCTTCCTGATATCATCCTGATGATGGAGATGGGGGTTGCTTAAGAGGTTGTGCAACTGTCGTAAGTCACAGGACTGACCTGAGTATTTCTAAATTTTGTACTGATAAGTAAATGGCTGTCTTAATTAGCGAAGGATAAACAGGATCATTCTTCAGTCTGCGTAAAAAAATACTGTCTCTCTTGCTTTCCTGAAAGCACTGTAAAATATTCTTTTCAGAAAGGAAGACAGGATGGACAAGAGTGAAAATGTTAGATTTATGCAAACTGGGGCAAGTACTCAGCTTTTTTCAAGTATCTTTAGATTGTGCAATCCATTTGCAGTAGGAATGGAATATAAGAACTTGTCAGGCTTCTAAATGGCAGTGTCCTTCTCTGGTTCATCAACCTCATCTGCTGTTAAAGCAGAAGCCATAATTGGACCAACTCTAATAAGGTGATCTTAAATAATTCTCCCGCTTCTGCTTGTTGTAGTCAATAAAAGTGACTGAAGACATTTGTTCTTACTGTCCTGCTGATAACCTAGTGTCTGTCCTATTTGCAGGTCTGGGGAGTGAAATACAATGGAAGCGGGTCCAAGATTGTATCTGTTGGAGATGACCAAGAAATTCATATTTATGACTGTCCAGTTTAAATGTCTTAGATCCTTTGGTTAACTCTTGTGGCCATTTTTAGGACTATTCTTGACCTTCTATGTAATTTTTTAGTACAATAAAAGCATTTTAGTAATGCTGATCTGCAAAACCAGATATATGTAATGACAGTTTTCTTTAGTATAAGAGAAGGCTTTTTTTAAAAATAAAAGCTACAAGTAACTTGTGTCTAATCCTTGGAAAAAATTATTTTTGGAGGTACATTGTCATGTGTGAAGGAGCAGCTCAGTTAATCTCCCCTGCCTTTATACATAAATAGACTGGGGCTGGAAAGTGGTGACCAAGTCTCACAGCAGCTTATTTTAAGCAAAGGGAAAAGTGACTGAGGCTGTGTTGTATGTATGGGAAATGATAGCAGGGCAATAGGGTCATGTAAGTTGAACACCTGTTGTGGCAATTGTGTGGTGACACGCAGCTTATGGATCATGGTTTATTTTCACTGCCGTGTGGAGTTTTTTCAACCTTGACTTAATACAAAACCTATTAGAAAAAAAGATTAAAGCTTTATTTCCTTTGTATGATCATTCTAGTACAGTATCTTGTCATGTTATAAACAGCAGCAGTATACCCTATGCATCTGGTGTTTTTTTTTTCCCCCCATCTTCATTAAGGCTGAAGTACATCACTCCTAGGAAGAAAAGCCCTTTCTAGGGGAGGCTGAAATAGAGAGCTTGAGCCTCTGAAAGATCAAAATTTTATTTAGTGTGTCTGTATGTAAACTAGAACAATGCAGGCTACACTCTATACAGGGTAGAAGAAGAGATTGTAGCTAAGTTACACTTACAAAGGATGAAGCAGCTGAAGGAGTGCTCCTCTAATACAAGAGAAAAGCACTATTATGCAATGCTTTTGAAAAACAGGTACAAGTGTTGCAGCTGATAAAGCTGATTACGGTGAACAAGCTAGACTTGGTAACAGGAATCTAAGCTTAGAGGAACTTACTTAAATAAAGGAGGTTTTACAGTGGCTTAGAAAGTAGAAGAGAAACATGACAAAATGTGCAGAATTCTATTTATTACAAGTTATTTCTGCTATGTTTCATTTCATGAAATTAGTTTTCCAGTATGAAAGTATTTACATAAGACACTCAACTTAGCCTTATCAATATTGCCAAAGTCTTATATAAATAGCATAGGTGAAATAAATTGAGAACCTTCACAGCAAACAGTATACCAACTCAGTTGTTTCTCAGCTGTGTGACATTCGCTTTATATATAAAGACAAGAACACAATATAAATTAGTTACAAAAAGGTGATACTGACAGCGCAGCAACTCAATTTGCTGAACACAAAAACCACAAGCAGTGGCTATTACAGCCATGCAGTTTTCATTGTGAAAATTTACACTTTTAGATGACATCCACTCCACCTTGCTTTAAGATGTCTGACATTGTACTCCTGTTCTTGGACCCTCCTCATCTTCTTCATACGCTTCTCCTGCACTGTTACGGTAGGTTTGCTCATTTGGATCAAAATCTTCAAGATCTACCTGATCCATCTCATCTGTAATCATAACATCTTCTCGTGGAGGAAGCAGGGCCTCCAGCAGACACAGTTTCTCCCTTGGGAGCCAGTAGTGCTCTGGGAACTGGACCTACAATTTTATATTAATTTTTTAAAAAATTAATAGCTACTCCTGATGCCAACATGATGTCTTTGCTACAGAAAAACACTCAACTTACCAAAAATTGTATAATTAAGCTGCCTTTGTCCATGGGAGATTTGTAGATAGGCATCCCTTCGTTGTATATACACTTCAGGTCACCATGTTTTATCACTTCACCTACATGGAGGCACGGGTTGTAAGAAAGTTTATGTGACAGATGTTTCATAACCATGAAAAGTAGGGTTACGTACAAGCGGTGTTCCCATAGGACCCGAGGGAGACTACTAAGCAACTTCAAGACTGCAGTGAAAAGTACTACAATCCAGCCATACAGAAGTAAGGCCATTTAGGCTATTTCCTCTACTGTAAGAGAATCAGCTTCTCTTAGTACAGCCTGAAGGCTGAATTAATAGGTAATCTAGTAGAATTTAAGTTTTTCACCGCTTGAATATTCTCCTGGCTATCCACCAACAGAGGCTGAAGTTTATGAAGCATTTCACATCTTCTGCTATAATTCTGCATTTAATGCTTTAGGAAGAGCAACAAGAATGACAAGGAACCAACTAAATTAAATGACTTAAAGTGTAGTTGTCATCCGTTGCATAAAAATCCCAGTCTAGGCACAATGACACAAGCAAGCAGTTATTTGTAGCATCAGAACTCTTAAGGCCTACCTGGTCTAGACGATATGACAAGAACTCTGTTATCCAGAGTTTCAATGGTCTTTCTGAAACCACATAAAGCCTCCGAGAGTTGAATTCTCATTTTTGTGATTAAGTCATGCCCTCGCCTCTGAAAGACACTGTGATCCTTTTGATCAAGCACAATTATAACATCACCAGGCTCCAGATCAGGCTCCTGGTCACCTTCTCCATGAAATACTATCTTCTGACCATCTTTCATACCTGTAGAGAAGAAACCCATTTATTCTCTGCAGAACTATAGACTATGATTAGGAATACAGAACAAATATACAGTTCTTACCTTTATCAACGTGAACTTCTATGATCTTTTTCTCTCTTACAACCTTACAGCCATTGCAGTTGTCACACCTGTCCTTTGGATTTATTCTTTCACCTTGGCCTTTGCATTCTGGACACACAGTTTGGATTTGTTGTACCATGCCAGGTCCAATCTGCTGAACTATAACTTGCATTCCTCTTCCTTTACACACAGGGCACTTTTCTACTGCCCCCCTCTTTCCGCCATAACCTTTGACAAAAAAGTTAAACCTGATCTCAGTCTCAAACAAAAAAAAAAGTTACTCTACAGCAGTCAGACTGGAACTCACTGACTTCAAGAGCACCCTTAGGGCAACTTAGAGCAGTTCAGCAATATATTTCCCATGTAATTGGAATTTAGTTTCCACCACAAAACATGCCCTGCAAGTTAGAAGTTTCTACAAGCACAAGAAAGTCAAGTTTTCTATGCACAGCTTATTTTATTAGCCTCTGCCCCACCTCTCAATACATCTTGGTTTTCAAGGAACTAGCAGCATATGAGCTTCAAGACCTAGACATTTTATTAATACTTTGGAAAGAATCTACTTGCTAAGTATTTAATAGAGTACTAAGATACAAGACTTCATTAAGATTTACCTCAAAGACAACCAGTCATTATGGATACTGAACAGCTGTAAAATCAGTTGCATAATACAAGCTTCTACCCACAGCAATTAAAAAAGTTTAAATGAAACAGACATTTATTAGAGTTCTAGATTAAGATACTTTTTATTTAGGTACCCTTAACTATAATTCAGTGACTTTAAGCCTGCCATTGAAATAACTTTATACCACTATGTTTAAGACAGCCTTGTTCTTGAATACGCATAAATAAGAACTAAATACCCTGGCAGGCTTTTGGTAGGGGGTGGTGGTGTAAAAAAAAATTTAAAAACCTTACCCCACACTTCATTTCCAGCCCTCCCCCCATGTTCTTTTTAAAAACAAGATTGGAAAGTGGTTTGAAACCACTTTTTTTTTTACCTTCACACTTTCCACAAATAACATTCTTTTGCAGTGCCAGTTTCCTTGTAGCACCATTATATAAGTCTTCAAGAGAAACACCTAACTGATGCACAACATTTTTGCCTTTAAAAGAAAAAAAATCAGAGAGAAAGGTGAATTCTGGTTCAGCTGTTCTAAGGACAAATGTTTATTTAAAGACTTCTACACTTCTTCATTCATGCACAGTCTCACTGAAAAAATGTAAAGTTCATTCCAAACTGAACACAGCTCAGCCCCCTTAAAAGCATGTGCAGTTCCATCAGCTTCCACTGAGCTGCACCCACTTATGGCAGAACATAAAGTTTAGCTGTAATTAAGCAAAGCATCATTAAAGCCACCCTACCCCTGCTCTTACCCCGAATTTTATAAGCTTAACAGAAACAGCAAGATGCAAGGACACTACCAGCTTCACATCTGGTCAATTTACAAGTTGCTGTTATGCCTACCTATGAATTTCCATGCCACTTCATAACACAATTTTAAAGATTTTAGAGCAAGTTACTACTTGCACCTTCAACAGACAACAGGCATGGAGAAAGCAAAAATCGTACTATGCTTTTGGTAGCACTCTGTACTCAGTTTCACATAACTTCTTCCAAATATTTTAATGACATTTAACATTACTGACATTTAAGTTGATGGTGTCCTTTGAAGCAAGTTGCTCAAAGCATATGAGCAAGTGAGGCACAGATCTGAGATAAAAAAAGTAACTTAAACCAGGTCTAATTCAACTGCTCTAACCTACCAGTGTTTCCCCCTCCCCTACATATTACCCACACCCACTTTAACCAAAAATAAACAGAATTTATCAGAAAGATTGCTATAGCTACATCATGTTATCTACTTTATTAGAATCTTAATGCTTGAGTAACTAAAAAAATCATACTTTACTTGATCTATTGTTGCAACGAGCAATATCCACACTACGTGCACTTAGCAGAACATCAGTACCGTAGCACAGGTGTTTTATGCTTAAGTGCATGGTTAGAGTTTCTAGAACTTGTTTAGAACTGTGTACCTCTTCTCTCTCTATTCATTCGGCCTCCACCACCAAAGAACATGTCAAAGATGTCCATGGGTGAAGAGAAGCTGCCGCCACTCAGGCCTCCTTCTTTAATAGCCTGCTCCCCACCCTGGTCATAGAGGTCCCTTTTCTTTGGGTCCGACAGAACTTCATATGCCTGGGATATGAGTTTAAACTAAAAAGAAAAAAGAAGCTCTGAACAACTATGACCAAGAGGAAAAGTAACCCTCTTATATGCAACTCCATCTTCCGACTGAGCCACTGTAACACTCTTGTAGCATTTGCCTTTTTCCAAAAGGAAGCTCCCTAAACAAACGTGTAATAAACTGTAATCATACACTTTTGTCCAGGAAAACCACCCCTTTTCTCCCTCTCCCCCCTCCTCCCATGTTACCAATGGACTTAATTCAGAGTCACATCCAACTTATAAGCTACACTTTGGTGACTGTGGTAGTTGCAACCATTACACACCTCTAACAATTCCATTTAAAAAGGGGTATGATGCTATCCCCAAAGTCTTGGGGGCCCCCAGATGCTCAATGGCCACCGCAGTGCTAGCCATTCTAGAGCTACACAGGGATCCTTCACAGCTGGTGAGCTGCTACATCCAGTTACAACTAAACAGAAATTTAAGTGACCAGACACTGCTATTGCTTACTCATTGCAAACAGGACCTAAATACAAATTAAACCATCCACTTTATAAAAAAGTTGAAGGGATTTTTAAAATAGCTATCAAGAATTTCCTACTACTAAGATGACTAAGTCAATTTTTAATCACAATTTGCTATTACAGAAATGACTACTTCCATTTTAAACATGATTTACTTATGACCATGTAAAGCAGTGTAAGTAAAGAAGCAAGCCAAAAATAAAAGCCGAAGAGGTTACCTTTGACTATATTGGTATTTAACTAGCTTGAGTTTTGTAAATTAGTGTACTAGATACACAAATTAAGAGCTTGTATTCTGATGTTAAGGTATTATTAGACCAGCTTTTGGATAAATAATCCCATCATTCAAGTTTTCCATAGTTCTCCAATTGAGGTGCTTGTTTATCCTCCTAGTCAACATGTGGAGTTAAGCAGGTCTCTGCTAACAGCCTATAAAATGGTGGTGGTGTTGTCAACAGTCCACCCTTGTGCTGCCCAATGACTTCCTCTGGATAGTTACCTTGACATCTGCATTAGCATTGTCTCTGTAAAAAACTCATCCTGTTCAGGAATACAAATCCTTCCAGTGAAACCCCAGCATGCACAATAGTGCCGGCAGCTGGATCCACCTTTGCACACTACCTCTGCAACATCTGACTGTGCAAAGGCCATCAGGACACTAGAAACCCTTTCAGCTTTGCCTGTTTTCATCAACATCTCTACTAAGAATGAGCTCCCAATGGCAACCATGAGGAGAACGGCAGGAACAACGGCCAGGAAGAGGAACTAAGGCATCCCCTCCTGCCACAGCTGGGCCATCGAGCATGGTGCCAGCTTCAGGAATCTTTTACAGACGTTGAAGGGCAGGAGCCTTCATGTAATCGCACTATGCTGCAAGAAGGGCATTACGTCCGTCCTTTAAGCAAAGTAGAGTTTTACAAGAACATTAAGGGCGCGCTCTCCGCGTGCGTACATCAACAGCGACCGGTAGGTGGAAGAGCCGCAGTGCCCCGCGCAGGCGGCCCTGCGCCAGCAGCCGGGTCCTCCCGCCCGAGCCGTCCATTTTGAGACCCAGTAGTAAGCCTGGCCGGCTCAGACAAGGCCCGGGCTCGAGCTTAACCCCGGCGCCACCCCTCCAGAGGGGCCTGTCCGGCGCAAGCAGACGCCGCGAGTGCCGCCGGAAGCGCTGTCGCCTCATGGCGGGCGGGCGGCCCACCGGCCCCGGTCCGGCCCCAGCCCCCGCATACCCGCTCGCCCTCGCTAGGGTTCTTGTCAGGGTGGTACTTCAGCGCCAGCTTGCGGTAGGCGCGCTTTATTTCCTCAGAGGAGGCACTAGGCTTCACCTGCAGAATATCGTAGTACTCCGTCTCCTTCACCATGGTGCCCTGCGGGAGAACGCGCCGCGTTACACCGCGTTATGCCGCGCTACCCGCCCCGGAACAGGCACTCCTCCCCCAACGCCCGGCATCCCGCAAAGGCCCACCGGACCGCGCTCACCGCTGCAGTAACCCACTCGCGCCGCCCGATCGCCGATCGCCGTTGCCCCGCCTCTTCCGCGGGTCTTATATGGTCACCGGCCGAATCTTCTGGAATGACGCCGCCCTACGTCACGGCCCTGGAACGGTCTAGAATTCCCGCGCGTGACGTCACCCCCGGTACGTGCGGGGGGCGGAGCCTCATTCTGCCCACCTCTCCAGGAGGGCGGAGGCGGGACGGGGAGGGTTGTTTTTTGTCCGCCCCTCGAGGTAGGCGGCTTCTCTCCGGCAGGTATCAGGGTTTTGGGTCATTAAAGTATGGCTTTATGGTAGTCTTCTGGGTTGGGGGCCATTTCCTCTTTTTCTTTCCTGTAAAACTTATTAATTCACAGCTGGTCTCGGGAGGGTCTGACAAACATCCTCGTGCAAGTTTCCACGCTCATGGGAAGCGAGCGCTGGCTGCGTATCGGAAGTTGTTCCTGTTAATCTCTTGGATTTCTGATGTTTCTTTCCTCGGTATTCTGGGCGTTTTAAGATTAATTGAGCTGCTGGTGTGTCCCCGCCCTGTATTCGTTTGTTACCTGCTTTTTCCCAAAGCTGGCCTGCCGAGGGTGGGCTAAAAAGCTGGGTTAGTTTTAATCTTTCTCCAGGCAACTGAAGGTCTCCAATTAATTATTTACCGCCTAGGTGAAAGGAGGTACCTGGTACTGGTGTGGGAGCTGAGTAAAAGCATGTTTTCAAAGAAGATGACAATACTGAAAATCACAAGTAAAAAGTGCAGAAAAGCTGTGTGAAGTAAGAACAGATTTCATTCAAACTCAAGATGAGTAGAAATGCTTACAGGGTGTTTTTATTCCAGGAAAAAGTTCTTTATTCCTGGAGGCAGTCTTATAAAACAAGAACACGTCCTGTGGCTATGATAACCTAAAGATGCAGCACTTTGTCAGCTCTAGTACAGGTAAAATGTTAGGATGACTGTGAAGAAAAGAATCCTGTTGTGTCGTCTAACTGAGGAAAATGGAGAAGAAGGGAAAAACCAGCAACATGGGTGCTGAATGAAAAATTATGATGGTTTAAAGCTTTAGTGGCATTATAATGAACTTCTTACTGTATTTCAGATAAGTGCTATTAGAAGATTGAATTAATGCAATCTGTTTTTTGTGTACTTAGGCCTATATTAAGCATGTAGACTTAATAAAGGAGGAGGAGCTCACCTACAGGAAATAAAACCCCAAAATATCAATGAAAGGAACTGTTCAAACCACAAGAAAGAAATCAATGTTGATAACTATTATTTTCTCTAAGCATAATTATCAGTAGCTGAACATGTAAATCTGTGTTTTACAAGTTGGGAAGTTATATTGACAAATACAGAAATTATTTTCTAAAATAACTATAGTAAATTACTCTAAACTTGTAGGCTGAGAGCTATATATCCCCTTTTTTAAGGAAGAAAACCCAGTTTGTTCTAGTAATGGTCTTCACCTTAAAGATAAATAAGCTGTAATTCCATAGTCCTGAAGACAAACTTCTTGTTTAAGAAGAAATAAGTTTATTAATAGCTTTCCAGTAGCTGAATGCTACAGCAGATGAGAGGCTTTCAAAGCATTGTGAATTGAAATTCAAATATCAATTTATAGTATGTTGTAAAGGAACAGTATATTGTTTTCGTGACTAGTAATTCTCATGTAGGTGTACGTAGATATTGGTAAATATAATATGAACTCAGACTTGTGGGTGGTTTCTTACTAGTAACAGTTGCTACTAGTAGTAACAGACAAAAACTTAGAGGATTGGGCCTCCTGATTTGTTTACTTTCCTTCCATTTTAGTAGAGGGAACTATCAGATTCTATTTGCTTTAATATTAAATATTTGGGGGGGGGTTTCTATCTTTAGTTCCAGCTGGTACAACCAAGCTCCTTATTTATTTAAAGAATTAGTGGGAAAAGTAGTAAGGGCTGGTGTTCTGGATTAGAAAAATAGGAGAGATCTCAGTCCATTGGTATTCTTTGCATCACCACCTCCAACTCCTGCATCGTTCTAGTCTGAGAACCGCAGTCATCCTGATAATTAAAGGGAATACAGTAGTTCTTTAGGTGTCTGAAGCAAAACATTTCCTACTTATCAATATGGTATTTATGGAATAGAGTTGAGATTCTCAGCAGCTGATTTTACTCATCTAATTTGTCAGAATTATTCATAAACGTAATACAGCCTTTAGACACGCACACATATTTCTCAGTGGTGGTTCCTTCACTCAGCCAACCTGGTGATAGTGTCCATATGCTCAATTGTTTCTTTTGCCACATGACTTACCTCCTTAGGTCTGTGGTTGTTTCTAACCCGTTTCTCAGACGAACAGCTGATATCTTTTACTATTCTTTCCCTCCTGCTGCATGTAATGTTATGAATCACCTTGTTACTTTTTACTTGCACAGTATCAAATTTGCCTGTAGGTGTAAACACAAAAACAAGCAGAGAATTTCCGTTCTCTGCAAGCAGGCAGGACTGGACAGGGCGTAGAGAATAATTAGATCGTACTGCCTGCTTCATTTAACCACCAGAGGACTCTACCTTCGGTTCCGAAATAGGTATTCCCACTGTTAGCAGAAAACAGGAGTCAAAACACTGCCTCCAACCTGGCCTTGGGAGCACACAGCATCTTTATATGCTACATGAATTATGCATTTATCTTTTAATCTCTGCTGTATGAAATACTCATAGAATTTCCTTGTTTGCATTTCCATCTTTCATCTGGCCATATTACCATGTCTCATTAATTATGTCTTCTAAACTGTGAAGCTGTTATTAGAAGCAGCATCCTGGAGACACAGGTAAGAGTACAATCTGCTGAACTGCAGCTTCCTGCAGCACCCTTGATTTTTGTAAAGAAGTTCCAAGAATAACTTTCATTACAAACGCCTGAAAAAAAAATCAGGAATCTGAGGGCTTGAAACTTGTGTATGTTTTCAGTCACACTAAATTTGCATCAAGAGCTTTAGTAGTACCTCTGGAAGGTGAAACCAGAATCACAGGAGACCTTTCTTGGTGTTTCAGCATTCAAACCTGAACAGGTATCAATTTCTACAAAGCTGTTAGGAAAAGACCCTTTAAATAATATTTTTTAACCTGTGATTTTTGGTCTTATTTAAAATATACTTGAAAATGCTATTTAAAGTATAACATTTTCATGTAATGGGCCTTTAATGGTACTGGAACTTTTTCCCCATAATTAATATCTGAAAAGCATGTTTTGTACAGAAACAAGCTGTTAGGAATATCTTTTTGCCTGCGATGGAAAGTAAAAGATCTGAATCTGTAAGAAAATTTAAGTGATGGCATTTGTTTTGAGCTATCTTAGGGCAGTGTATAGTGAGTGACTAGCGTCTTTAGAGGATTTTTCTGAGGCAAGTTTTAATTAAAGTGTGTAACAATCTGTGGTAATTAATTTTAATTGCTAGTAATACAGAAGGAGTAAGACCTGTTTTCATAGTACAGTTTTGACTGGTTAAAGGCTGGGTATCTCTTAAGTGGTTTGGGCACGTATAAAATTTGACTGCAAATATGATGGGATAAATGAACACCTATAGGTAAATGTGAAAATGCAAGCTACTTACTTTTGAGTCTAAAACAATCTTTTCCTCAGAAAGAAGCAGCAAAATTATTTCTAACTGTGCCTGTCCTCAAACCAACTGTTGGTTTGACCTCACAGGATGTTCTGCCTCCCTCCAGTTGCTCGGAAACAGCTGCCTCTTTCTCCAGATGTGCATTCGCAGCTACTTTTTTTCCCCCCTTTTGATTCTCTTCCTTAATTAGTACAAACAGGTGGTTACAGGCAAACCTAAGATGCTTTTTTTATTGGCACTCAGATCCAGAAGCTTTGCACAAACTACTCTGTTTTTCTCTGTACTGTTGTGGAACAGTTCCCTAGGAAGCAGAATACATTGTTCAGAAAAGCAAAATGAAATCCCTGTTGCTGTGGCATGGTCAACGAGAGAAGACATTTTTACAGAGATTGCTATTGGAAAGTTTGTGAAATATGTGTGCAGCTGGTTACGCATTTGGATAGCAAAGTGTTTTGGGGAATAAACTGCTTCACCTGATGAATGTACATGAGGTAGTCTTGTTTTTGCCTAGAGATGCTGATTTGAGCATGGATAAATTATCTTCAGTTCTGCAAGTATAAGGAGAAACAGGTAGGGGTAAAAGTTGTCCTTTTTCTAATCTGAATTCCTTCATTAGAAATAAATTAGTATAAAAAGCGTACATGAGTTGAAAAAGGCATTGCTTGCCTGGGGCTTTCCATTATGGAATCTGCCCTCAGCATCTTCTCCTTGGCCCAAGCTAGAGTAAATTTGTTGATCTTTAAGGTATGCATTGAGACTCATTTGTTTACTAAGACTTAATGGAGTTTAGCCACAGTAATGTTTGAAGACATGTTTGGATTTAGAATTTTGCTTAAACCCTGAAACCTCCTCTTGTTTAAGAACAGCTGTGGAGTTGATTATATTTTTATTTCAGCCAAAATGTTTTAGAGGCCAAAATTAAATCCTTAATTTTATGAGAAACTAAGTTTAAAAAAAAAAAGTGTGAATGTATTGTGTGTGAAAGCTGTATATAATCACAGTAAATGCAGTTAACAGCCATTCAGGAACATAGCAAAACAGGGCTGCAATTAGTAGCAAGTTGAAAAACTGCCAGGCTGTTAAGACAACTGATTTGAAATAATGAGAGAGAAAAAAAAAAAGATAACAAGTGGTGCCATTTTTCTAAACAAATGTAACAAAGCCTTTGAAATAGAAACTGTAAAGGTTAATAAATGTTTTGCTGGTGGTTGTTGTGGGGTGAGGTGGTTTTTTTTGTTTTAGACTCAGTGCTGGAAGTCTGGAATAACAATAGGACAGCCAATTTAACATCATGCTTGTATAAAAAAGCATTGTTTTACACTAAGATGTTGGTTACCAGTTCCATGACTGGAGGGAAAAAAACCCCAAACCTCTAATCACACAGTTATTTTGTTACATGACTCAGCAATCTGCTTAAACTAATTGGGATGAACAGCAAGGAGCATATAGAATTAGTATACTTCATACACTCCTGCATTCGTTTTTAAATAAATACAAGTTTTATGGCAAAACATAAACATTCTTGTATTACAAGTAAAGAAATGAGGAAGTGCACGGCTATGGGCAGTTTCATGTTGCCATAGTAGCATTGTGAATTAAACCTGTCCCAAACATTGAAGGGGTGTCATACACTCCACCCACGCTGAGGCTGATCTGTGTGTTGAGGTTCTGTTGATTACTAACCTTAGTAACAACATCGCTTTGTTTTGGCCTCTCTAATATTTCTGTTTGGGATCTTGTGACTGTGCAAGTGTGTAGTGACAGTGTCTTTAAGTATCCATCACTAATTCATGAAAATCATAATTGTAGCACAAAAGACGTCAGCAGTATGTGAGCTTTATTTGCCTCTTAATTTCCTTCATAGCTTTGTGAGCCTGTCAGTGCCCAGAAATCTTAACCTGTAGCTGGAAAAAGCAGCCCACCCCACTGCAAAAATTCAGTCTGAGTCTATTGCAAGTTGCATGCAGGTAGATATAGGCATAAAAGAAAATGACCATAGCATCATGTGAACTGCAGCATGTAAAAATCATTTGAAGATGAAGATCAGTCCTTACTGAACTCTACATAAGTTGCAAGCCTCATCTGTTAGGATTTATTACTTGAAACTTTAAGAATACCTAGAAATGTTGCACCAGAACTACAGAGGCAAATTCCATGTTCCTTACAGCATGATGTTCATAAGCCTATGTTAAAATGACAAGACTGTTTGTAGCTGGCAATTGCAGGAAACTTAGTTTAGCACAGTCATGTGAGTCTTTTGTTATAGTCAAACAACGCACAGTCCAAAAGCAGCTCTTCTCTACCAGTCCCCCCAGATAAATTCCCCTTGCTTCACAGCCTGGCTGCCCTGCAGCCACTTATGTTGCTAGGGGAGTGATTTAGCATCAGAGAATCCTTGATTGCATCAAAATAATTTTCTAACCATCAGTTAGTTTTGGTTTTCATATAATTTTCCTTAAACAAAAAAATCCTTTCTAAACATAGTGTGTATAGAAGAGATGTATATTGGAGGTTTTCTGTTTATTTGCTGAAAGTACGAGTTTTGGAGAACTAACTCTCCAGACAGGGTAGTTATTAACATCATCTCCCAGTAACAGCCCCTGGCCTGAGTTATCCCCTGGTGTAGGGAAATTCCAGTTCGCACATACCAAAACCATCCCAGGGAAGGTGCTCACAGTGGGTGGCTTGAGCCATTCCCTGGATCTTTTTTTTTGACTAGTATAGAAGTAGCCTAAGTACTTAAACTAGACCTTCTTACATCCTGGGAAGTAATTTGTTTAGTCACGTGTAGAAACTTCTACAGTATGTGATAGGCCTGGTTTGTGAAGTCGATGAAGTCCTGGTACAATTGTGATGCTGAAGGAGGTGCTTGGCTGTTGCAGTACTGGGTTTCCTAGGTATAATTGACTTGAAGGCATTTCCTAATGTAATTCATCAGCCTTTTCTTTAAGAAAATAACTTCACTGAATGCTCTTTTGAAACTAAAGTTAATAAAATTAGAATTGCTTCAACTTCTGTGAACAAATTTGTTTAAAATCTTGGCAAAAGAAAAGATCTGCATCTTAAAGCACTGTAGACTCATTAAAATTCTTCTCATGGATAATTAAAGAAAACTGAATTAAAAGGAAAGTTTAGCAGGAAGCAGCTCACAAGCACTGCGACATTTCAAGCATGTTAAAATCAGAAAGAAATAGCTTTTGTAGCTGTAGTCTCCTCCTCTTGTATTATGTGTTGGTTTTTTAACAAATAACCAGTTACTGTTGGTTTCTTCAGCTGTCCAAGTAGCTTATTTATGCCTGACCCACACAGTTCTTCAGCATATTTGTGACCAGCTTTAGAGGGTTTGTCAGCATGCCTAACAGTGGAGAGACTCTTACGAAAAAATTAAAAGATGAAAATGCAATGAATATTTCAGAAAGCTGTGAAAATGGGTAAAGTAGCTTAACTATTTATTTTAAAACCGATTTACCAATTTTTTACAATGTAAGTTTGTCTTCTCCTGCTTCACAGATCCACAAGAATCTTGTCTGCCTAGTGGTGTCTCTCTCTGCTATCTAATGCAGAATAAGGTGTATCTTTTGAGGCTAGCGTGAGAGACAATTGTAATTAAGATTCTAAATGCATTTGTTCTCCTATGCTAATTTCTAGTTTGGCATTAAACTTAATAGCATTGTTCAGTATGGACTATGTTGCTTCTATCTTGTTTGCATATATCTAGTTGTATAGTGTTCATTTCATAGCACAGGGGCTTGTGGGCCTGGCAGAAGTTTGTGTATAGCAGTTTGTAAGAGGTACGCTTAGCTCCCTGTGGCTGAGCAGCTCACAGCTTAGCAGAAACATGGAATACTAGCAAAAATACTGGTAAACTACTAGACTCTTGTGCTTCAGTAAATTAAATGATTAATGGCTTTTCAACCATATGGTGAGATTATAGGCATTCTCAAGTACCAGAAAATAGCAAATTTCAGATAGTCAAGAAAAAAAACAGTGCTCCTTTACCATCCCTTCCTGTGTGTCTGATGGTAAGAAAAACACTGAAGACTCTAGAAGTTCTGTACTGGTTTCTCTGCACATATTATAATGCTTATAATCTACTTTGAATGGAGTGTCAAAAATACCTTAGCTGCAGTTATGGAAGTAGGTCTCTCTTCCCTCCTGAATTTGGGGGAATAATCCTTTGATGATAATTCGCCTTTGTGGTTGAGCATCGTCTTCCCATCAAAGGCAACAGAATTTAACCAGGTAACCTGTATCTTAGAGCATTGACTGGGAAACTTAATTTTAGAAGAGTTTGGTTTAGGGTCTATATTACCACCTTACATGTAAGATAGCCCTGCTGGCTGCTGTCTTCTTTTTGTCCTAAGCAGCACAAAAGGGAAAAACACTTTCTTTTTCCTTTTACTCTGTCACTGGAATGATATATTCGGGTAGAGAAAGCTCCCCATTTCCAGGTTTGTGGAAATACCTATTTTAAGAATAGAACAAACCATCTCACAGGAGATACTGTATCTTCTGATTATTACAAGATTGTCAATATTGCTGAATACTAATTATCCATTCCCAGAGGCTGAACTAGTCTATATCAGGAGACATTTTTCTCTTAAGTTAAATCTACCTTCAACTTTGTGTAAGTAACAACTTTCATGTTATGTCACTTGGAAGATTTGCTTGTCCCTTTCATGTAAATGGTTGTTGGGATAATTTTTATCATAATGGTTTCTTCTGGGCTTTGTAATCCTGGATAAGCATCATTAGGAGCAAACTGTAGACTTAATCCTTTCGGAAAAGAAAAAAGTTTAAGAAATCTTTGAAACCTTTTGAATGTTTTGTTGTTGTTGATTCTGGAGTCCTAATGCAGTTAATACTAGAATTGTAATTTTTTTGTTTCATCTGTCCAAAGATCATAAAACAGTATTTGACTTGTGATTAGTATAGGTATCTGTACACACTGACTCATGAAAGTTTGAATTTTTCTAAATTAGTAATAATGCCTCTATATTACTTCATGCATGCTTCTATTTGTGACATGCCTAAGCAAAAAAAAAAAATGTTTCCATGTTTTCTTTATTATAAAAAAAATATTAAAAGAGAATTTAAAAATATATAGTGGTTTGCACCCACTGCAAAGAGGAAAATTAAGCTTCCTGTATTAGAAAGTTGTTTAGCATTTGGCTTGTTTCTGAATTTATGTTGAAAGACTATCACAGGGACTAGAACTCCAAATACTTTTGATGCATTCAAAGTTCTTGGCATAAATACTACTTTGTTAGTTTTTTGAGGAAGTCAGTGCATGTTGTGCTGTTAAGTTGTGTTGTTTACCTGGTGTGGTTCGAAGTTAGGTAGCAAACTTTGTATACCTTTTTTTGTATGCTGGAAGTAGGATTCCACATAGAAAGGGCTAGTCAAAGAAAATAAAATTTTAGCAAAATGGAAAGAGGAAAAAAGGACCTTCTATAAGGCTGAAATTGAATCAATGTGACCTAAAAAATGAGGAAGAGGTGAAATAATGAGTTCTGTCTGACCTAACTTAGCTGCACTCCCTGCAGATAGCCATAGAGAGGTTCAGGTCTGGGTTTTTGCTGTGGAGGGGACAACAGAGCCAGAAAATCTGTACCAAGGTCAGTGAAGGGTTGTAGTATACTCCAACTGGTGAATAGAGCCTTTTTTTTTTTTTTTTTGGGGGGGTGGGATGCAAGGGATACAAAAAAAGGCTGGATACATTGTTCATTCCTTCCCATTCACCCACATAGTTCTCAGCTATCTGTAGAACTGGTCTGCTCACCAAAATAAATGGACTGATAATTGAGGATATTTAGTCCGAACAAAATACTGTAGTTTTTATTTTTCACAAGTAAAGAGATAGGTTTTACTAGAAAGTGTGTGCCAAATGTGTTATATGGTGAAATAGGTCTCAGCTGTTAACTTTATCTTTAGTACTTTTTTCTTTATTAAGCATTTGTCTTGCTTTTAAATACACCTTTGTGTGGGAAGAAGCTATATAAGTGATTTGAGCAAGACTGGTTTCTTGTGCACTATGAAAAGCAGACTGATTGTCAGATCAGCTGACCCCTTTTGCAAGAGTGGGAGTGTATCTGGGCTGATTTGTGGCCCCCTTTTTAAGTCTCATGAGGGCATGAAAACCAATTAAAACCTAAATTTAACCTGTTCTTCAAGGACAAAGGGAAATTTTAAATAGAATGAATAAGGAATGTATTATAATTTTGCCCTAATTTGAATGGAGGAGTAATTAGTAAATAATATGCCCAGTCATAATAGACAACAGTGTCCCTGTAAAAGACCACAAGGACCTTTTGTGATTCTCTACTTTGCTTCTTAATATAGGAAGAATTTTACCTATAATACAAAAACAACTGATGTTATGTGTCATTACTGTGGTTTTTTTTTTCCCTTATGCTGTAGAAAATGAGAAGACATCTTTAAAAATGTCTTAGGTAAGAATTCACAGCTCCTCAGAGTCTGGGATGTATGTAGTATTTGCTACTTCTCTATTTATGTGCTGGTCACAGATTTTTATTTAGCTGCTGAGCTATCAAAGCTTTGGTACTACGTTGCTATGTTGATTTAAGTCAAAGTGACTTTATTTTCTTCGTCTAGGACAGATCTGTGATTCTCAATTTATTGTGTTATACTCCCTGCTACAACCTCTCCCCAGAACTCTGTTTTAAAATATTGGATTCAGCACTTGCAGGATGCATGGGGAATTGGGAAAGGATTACGCATGAATGGGATCCAGATGAAGATATTTACTTTCTGACGTTTCTAGGCAAAATGCCAGAATCAGTAACATTTTCAGAGGTACCCATAGGTAATTTAAGCTATTGCTTTTTGCTGCCAGAATGATTGTCAGATGATTACTTAATAATTCCATCTTGAATTCAAATGCCCCAGTGAGCTCTTGAAAATGCCTAACACCTGATGAGAAGTACTTTGGAATGTGCAGATGTAGACCCAAGACACACTACCAAAAGCAGCTCTAATGTGGAATGTATATAGCTGGGATGTCCTGGACAACATGGAACAAAAGCTTAGGACATTCTTAGAACAGAGGTAAATATTTAGGACACTTGTCACAATGAATGAAGTGGCAAAAGATGCACACTGATTGGAAGAAGGATTTTTTTCATCTACTTTATTATGGATTGCTTAAATAATCAAACAGCCAAGCTGTAGTAGTTTAGAGGTGAAAATTCACCAAGTCATTGTCAGGAGATGCAGGGAGGGAAAGATTAAAACAAAATTTATGAACTTCTGCCTTGGAAAAAATGCATATTTTCCAGTGCGGCCTATTTTTTGTGTATTAAACAAGATTCATATTTAATAGTTAGGAAAGACGATTCAACAAAAGTGTTTGAGGAAAAAGTACTTGTACAAACAGGGATTTGCAGACCTTGCTTCTTAAGATAAACACCTGCATATTACAAAATATTTCTTTGGGCAAGCAGAGAGAGGAGTTTAATTATAAGGTGGAGACTGTGTTACAAGAAATGTGTAGTAACATGCTTACTGCCACTTCAAAGTAGCCTGGTGGGCAAGCTAGTAAATGATATGCTCAGAGGAACAGTGCAGCAGATGAAGGACTTGCACTGCTTTGGGTCATCACAGTGTGGGCAAAACACAAGTGAGCCTTCCCGAGAGCCATTGAGTCTGGAAGCAGTGCTATGACAGCATTCCCAGGAGAAGCTAAACGGATTGCTTTTTGGGAAAAATATGTGACAGAGAAATTGTATGCACTCAGCAGACACTGTAACTGAGCATTCCCTCATTATTGGCTATGTTCTTTGTTGTAGACAATCTGCACGATAATTTATTTTGAAGGAATGAAAGAACAACAAAGTCATGCAATGGTTTATAATAAAGCCTTGGAAGTTAAGCATACAGGAACTGCAGTAACATGGTTGACTATAGCCAGTCTTGCATCTTGAACATACTTTTCTTCTGAAATTAGGCATCGTGTTAATCTCAACCTATCTGATAATATATGGATGCAGTATCTTCAACAGAGAATGTTTCCCATACATTAAACCAGAAAAAAATTAATCAATAAAAATATTTTTACTCTATGGTGAATCCACACATATGGTACAACGTTATCCAGGAACAAGTTGAGAGTGGAGAAGCTGTGTAATGGGAGAAGCAGCTGCATTAGAAATACTAGGAAAGGGAGGAGGAGATGGTAGCTTCATCATTAATTCAGACAGCATAAGTCTGGCCGCTAAGGTAGGGTACTCTGAATGAATGTATAACCTGAGCTATTGACTGGGTTAATCGCAAAAAGATGTTTACATCTTTTTTTTTTGTGAACAGCTGTGAATGTGATTTCCAGGCTTTCAGTATTTTGACTTGCTACACGTATATAAAGGGTTATGAGTAAATATCCTGCAGTCTAAAGGAATACCTTGTACTGAATAATATATTAACAGTATACATGTGTCATTATTTGATAAACTGCTTATTTTTGCAAGTTTGTAGAAAGCTGGTTTATTTTTTTTTAAATTCTAATAACACCTGTAAAAAGTGAACTGGTAAGAATTTAACCTTGATGAAGCCACAGGAATTGAAAGATAGTGATAGGATTGAACAGGAATACAAAAAGAATGAGAGATGTCTTTATTTGCCACTATACACAGTCAGCTTAACGAATAGCTTCCTCTTAAATCTCATGATAATATGACTGCTGCATAACAGTGTTCATATTTTGTTGGTGCAGTTTGTGATCTTAGAAATCACTCTGCAGAATTAAGGCCAAAATATATTGAACTCTACAACATAAAGTTCATAGTTTTAAAATTTGAGAGAAAAGATTTTAACCTAATTATACAGGACAATAAATGCATTCTGTGAGGCTTATTCAAGTGAGAATTTCCGTACAACATCTTCTCTGTAGAAATCATTGGTTCATTATGATATTAAAGACTGACTTTGTGGATTCTTTTCAGTTTTATTCTTAGTATTTTCACAAGATTTTACTATAAGGAGATAATTTAGAGGACAGCAAACCTCTGACTTTATTTGACCCAGAATATGAGATGTAAGCAGAAATTCCAGTTGCCAGAGAAGAAAACAGAGAGCCTGTGGAAGGAAAAGGCCAATTCCAAAGTCCCTTGAAACTGAAAAATTATGGAAAGTAGTAACTAGTGCCATTAACCAGATACTCGGTATTATTATGGTAACACAAAAACCAGTTTTTCTAATGTGTAACTTGAGCAAAGGAGCACCACCATTTCATAATGATGAAAGTGGAGAGATTTAGCTGTTACATTTAGTTTCTGTAGTTACAATAAGAAATGGTATTGTATTAATTGGTTCCCAATTGGTTAAAAAAAGTAATTGCTATGCCAGCAAATTCAGATTGGATGCTTTGCTTCTTGTGAATCATTACCAGTAGTAGGGGCTGTCAGTTAAAACAGTCATTATTTTACCATTATAGTATTGGTCACAGATGCATTATGTCTGCTGGTTTGCAAAGATAAATCTCACCAGAGCTGTTACAATCCTGTAAAAAAAGAAGGAAAGGAAACGTCCCCTTTGATAATCCAATATAGAGAATGTTCAAGTTCTTGCTTTTTAGGTTGGCATGATGTGTGAAAACGGCTTCAGTGTAATATAACACTTAACTGGCACAGAGTAGTGGTGGTAGCTGCAAGCAAGTTATGCTATGTTAGGATCTGCCCCAAAACTCTGGATAAGCCAGTCAGCCTGAGCATGCTGTGCCTCCTTCTCGGGTGAAAGGGTGTGTGTGCATGCATTGAATTCAGGCAGCAGATGAGGTCATGTTTGATAGAATGGTACCTTGAAATTAAATCCCAAATTACATCAGGAAATACTGTCATTCAAAACCCACTCCTACTAGTGCAGTTATACAGAAGTGTGCTTTATTTAGTTCTAGCTGGTCAATGTTGTGTAACATGAACTCATGTTCTAATTGTTCTAATGGGCTTGCTAAAGTGATGTCTACTATTAAATCCTCTCTGTGTGCTTTGTAGAGGTTTTTGCATGTTACCTTTGGATCATAAACTTTTTTTTTTAACACAAAAATCAGATGTAGGAAATCCCCTTTTGAATTGGTCATTGGATTTTGGAACATGCTGTCCACACACTATCAACATTAAATAATTTATGCAGAACCTCAACCATAATAACAAATTTAGCAGCCGAAGTCCAGATTTCCAAAGCTTTTTAGTTTTGCTGGGTATCTCACCACCAAACCGTAATTCTGCAGTGTGTTTTCTCCTTGCTGCAGTATGCTC
Source organism: Phalacrocorax aristotelis (assembly GCF_949628215.1). Classification (NCBI taxonomy): domain Eukaryota; kingdom Metazoa; phylum Chordata; class Aves; order Suliformes; family Phalacrocoracidae; genus Phalacrocorax; species Phalacrocorax aristotelis. The sequence continues at coordinate 35,304,738 of NC_134282.1, forward strand.
AGTAAGCACTTGATCAAGAAGTCCCACCAAATTCTGCCCAATTCAGTCTTACTTGAATAATTCCAGATCACATAACCATTCTTGGATCTTTACTTAATTTTTAAAGGAATAACTCCGAACAAAAGCTAAAAGTAACAACATTAAAATATATTCTTTTACTCAGAAGGGATGGTTCCGAATATATACATAAATTGTTGATGGAAGAGAAAATTTCTTAATTGTACTTTCAGGGCAAAAAACCCCCAACTCTCAAATTGATTGCTTAGTCCATAGAGCCAAGTAACAACTACTTTGCACACTTTGAATGCAACTTTGAATGTTGAAGCATTACCGGAGCAAGTCCAGAAGTTCAGACTTGTTGGTTGATTACTTTTCTATTAAGGAAACTTAATATAAACTGAAGCAGTATCCTATAACACTCAGATGAGAATAAAGCAAGCTAAAGAGATTTTCATCTGGGAAAAGTCATTAATGATTATTATTAAAAGCTTTGAGTAGCCTCACAGGAGGCTCATCTGATATATTACCAGACAGATCTGTTCTCTTTTGAGGGCTTTTTTGCTGTTAACTTTTGGCAGGAGTAATGTTCAGTTATCTTTTGACTGTTTTATTTGTTTTGTAAAATACTTAAAAATTAGTATTCAAAAGGTATTTAAAGGAAAAGATTGCACTAGATTTCTAAACATCAACTGTAGTTTTTCTTTAAAATAGGAAAAATTTCAAGAACCATTAAGTGCTTTGAGATGGCAGGCAAACACGTGTTGAAATTATCTAGATGTTTTGTTTTGGTTTTATTCCCAAATATGTTTTTCTGGTCCATCATTCTGTCCTTGCTATCCTACTTCATTGTAAGTAATTGTTTTCCCATATGTCAAACACTGACTTACCTTTCAAAATACAGTATAATCCCCCTCTGTATTTAAATTACTCAGTTTCTCATCAACATCCACCTTCACCAAGCCAGTGACTGTTTCCAGAGCACAACTCTCAGCTTATCAGACAAGCCCTTTCATGTTTTGTCCCATTATACCATTAATAAGAGAGAAAATGTCCTTGCAGGCAATGTTAGTGATGACTCCTCATTTTCCTTCAGCTGCTTTTGTGACCTGTACCTCTGCTCTAAGACGACATGGAGCTCTGCAGCATAGGAGTAGCAAGGGAGGAAATGAACTGCAGTTGTCACTTCTGATGGGTGAATTACGTCATCTGCTAAATTCTTGTTAGGGGATCTAGCTTGGTTAAGGCTTTCTTCAAGTATGATTTAATTGTGAATAACAATAATAAATTATAGGAGTGCCCCACATGTAGGTATTCTACAAAATGTAGTTAATATGAGATAGGAAATAATGTTTGGTCCTACTGTTTGCTAGCTAACACTGCTGTGTGAAAAACCTGCTTTCAAAGTAGTTAGTTATTTATTTGAAAGCTGGGATGGGCATTGTTTTGGACTTTCTTTTTCTACATTTTTAGTTAATTTTTTACACTGTGGAGGGGAAGGACTTCCTAAGCTTCACTGAGGACTCTTCAGTTGTACCTGTTGAGAGGGAATGAAGGTAATCCAAACCTGTTCTTGGCCTCTGAAGGCTGCTGATCCCTGCTCCTTGTTCTCTTAAATGAAGTCAGCTAAATTTAAAAAATGTGAATGCTGCTATTCACATTACACAGATGTGAATACAGAGATGCACAGCTTCAGTGCATTGCTGTATGCAGTCAGTAATTTCTAAACGCTTATTGTTTAGATTTTTTTGTGCATACAATCCTTTGCAGTCTGTTACCTTAGAGACTTTCTGGTTTTGAGTTTGTATCATCTGTGATTTAAACTTTGGTTAATTTAAGCCAAGAAAGGTTAATTTAATCCATGTCATAATGATAATTTGTGGCTTTGGTGAAGTTTTTGGGAAACTTTATTATTATTTTTAGGAGCTAATTCTTCTTTTCCTAGGCTTAAAAAAAAACCAAACAACAATGAAAAAACCCTAACCTCAGAGCTTCAACAGGTATCAACAGTGACAATTTACTAGGTATTGTGATATTAGTACAGTAGCAATATGATCAAAGTTAAGGTTGATAGTTCATTCTTCATATTTGCACGGTTCATGGCCTCTCTGTTGAGATTCAAAATTAGTGTCTCCATCTGTTATATACCATGATGTTGATACCGTAGGTCCACTGCATGAAATACAAATGTCATCCTTAGAGTGAATATATTTCCCTGTTTAACCAGATTCTAGTGGAGTTTGCAACAGAGGCAAAATGTTCTTTGTTCCACTGAGCTTTCTGTTTTCTCCTGTTGGTATTTCTAAATGCTTGCAAGCTGTGTTTTTGTTTTCCCTTGGATTTATTGTATGTTGATTATAGTGGATCCTACTAGCACTCCTGAAAAACATTTTAGTAAGTATATTTTCTTTTAGAACCTTTACAGATGCACAGACTGTCTGCAGAGATTTGCTGCCTCATTTGGAGGAGACCCAAGATGAAAGCATAGAGCCAGCAGGTAAGCATGTAGAAGATGATCCTTGGAATTTTGAGCTCTTTTTAGATTTTTTTACTGTAATTTTTGTGTCTATTCTAGCAAGTTATGATTGACAGTTTTTCAGGGCTGGGATAATGAGAGGCAGTCAAAAATAAAATTAAACTGAAGTGAATCAGGGCAACTGAAAAATTTTCAGGAGCTTTCTGTAACAATGTATGAATTCAGTTGTTTTTCCCAGTCTTTGCCTGTATTTGAGATGATTACTAGATAAAAGTGAAAAATAGCCTGATCCCATGGAAAATCATACCTATTCTTGTGTTACCTTTGGCATCATAGCCTGCTTACTGGCTGTCAACTATTGAGGATTTGGCATACTTTAGTAACTGGAGGCTGTAAAGGAATATCTATACTTTGGTCAGTTCTGTGTTGCACTGTAGCATATCATATTACTGTAATTTTAAATCAATTGCAGTGTTAAATTAACCTAGTTGTGCTACCATGTGGCTTAAATGAAGTTTACTAGCAGAAGTTTCCAAGGTTCTTTAGAAGGTTTGCAGCCCTGTTGCCTTGGTGAGGCTGCTACTGGTATCTAAATTTGCTCATTTAAACAGGGAATGTTTGTTCTATGAGACAATTGAAGCAATGACTGCAAGTGGATTTTTAAGAAATAACAGACCTATGTAGGAATCTCACATGCAGACTTTACATATAGGTATGAATATATACCTGTGTGCATATATATATATATTTATTTTTAAAAAGGTAATTCTTTGATATGCATTAGGTTTCTTTCCAAGAATTGAACTGCTAGCCATTTGCGTTTTGTTTTTCAGTAAGCAGGAAATACATTTGAATGGATAAAGGTGATAAATAATTTCTGTTTTCAAATTCAGGGTATTTTATTGACCTATTTGAGACTCACATTGTATACGTAGATTATTATTGAGGTTGTGATTCTGCAGAATACTTGCTTGTGTGCTTGTGTGAAGGCTCTGACCTATTTTTGTAAGAATTTATCTGGGACACTGGTTACTGCTGTCAGCTATCTACCCTGCTTCTCTCCCAGAGGTTGCCGCTGGCTGCAGTTTAGAGTAATACGCTGGGCTGTAAACCACAGTGCTCAGGAAGGAATGCACATGCCGTTCAGCCACTCCTGCAGAGGTGACCACAGCCTCTGGAAGAAGGGTGAGGTGAACAACTCAGGCTAGAAGCTGTTCCATCATAATTTTCCTGCAAATGCAAGTCACACCCCATCCATTTTAATTAAGCAGTTCCTTTATTTGAGTTTAGGTGTGTTTCTAAGTTGATGAGTCAGGAGCTTACAATTTAAGTTAGCCTTCGTCTTTTGTTTGACTTTGGGAATCTGTGGCACTACTTGTTGTCCATTTAAATGAGAAGTAGTGTTTGACTTGGAAACATCACACAGCCATGCAGATGCTGAGTCGTAAAGTGAGGACTGAATGTCAAAAACTTCTCCCAAAAATCTCTTTGGAGAAGGAAGCTCAGTGTCTAGTTGCAGTGGGTCTGTTCTGTAGATCAAGAGAAAAGGAGATTCTGATGTTTCCTAGTTGTGCAGAACTGTTTTCTCATTTTATAATTGATATGTTCTGCAACCTCAGGAGTAAATTTGCCTAATGAGGACTCTGGGTTGTTACAGAATTTTTTTCCCCATTCTTTTCCACCAATGTACAGAAGCTCATTCCTGTGGAACCAGGCCAGATTTTGGGTTTTCTAATGCATATGTAAATCCAGAGTAACCTCACTGTTGGCAGCTGGCATTATATTGACTTAAAATCATAGAATCATAGAAGAACTATTTTTATAGCAGGTTGGTTTACTGCAGAGGTACCACAGATGTGCCAGGACCAGTGGCTTTTCTGATAACGGGGTCTGACGTAGATCTAGCAATGTAAAGTTAAGACAGAACTCATTCATGCTGGTTTTATACTGATGGAATAATAATGAAAAATACTTTATGTTGGAAAAGACCACTGGAGGACAACTATTCCAGCTTTCTGTGTATGGGAGGGCTCATGGCTTTGTTCAGCTGAGTTCTGAAAACCTCCAAGGATGGAGATTCTACAACCTCTCAGTCCCTTTCTTAGGCTGAGTCACCTGCATTATGAAATTAATTTTCTTTATGTAGCAAGAATCTTCCTTGATGCAGCTCATGTCAGTTGCCTCTTGTTCTTCTGCTGTGTGCCTCTGAGAAGAATGTCTTCCTTATAGCACCCCCGGTCAGTCTGTGGCAGACTGCAGTTAGTCTTCTCCAGATTGAAGAAACCCATCTTCTTTAAGGGCTTCTCATACATGGTGTGCTCCATGTACCTGACCACCTGGGAGTCCCTCTTCTGGGCCTGCTTCACTTTGTCAGGATCTCTCTCTTGCACTGGGGCTTCCAAACCACACTGCTTCAAGTGTACCCTCATGAGTACTGAGTACAGGGAAATAATCGCTTTCCTTGGTCTGCTGGCTATAATCTTGCTAATGAAGCCTACGATGTGGTTAGCCTTTATCTCCACCACAACATACTACTGACTTGAATTCAACTTGTCCCCCAGGAACCACAAGGTTTTTTCTGCTGAGCCAGCTGGCATCCAGTCTGTGCTGTTGCATGGGGTGTCCTATCTCAAGTGCAAGACTTGTGTCCACTCTTGTCAATCTTTGAATTTTATGTCAGCCATTCCTCCAGTTTGCCAAGATACATCTGAATGGCAGCCCTGCCTTTTGGCATGTTGGCCAATTCCACAAGTTGTCATCTTTGAAGCTGGTGAGGGTGCATTCTACTGTCTGAGACAATAATGCAGTCATTAAACAGTATTGTTCTCAGGACTAACCCCTGAAGAATGTCACTTGTAATTGACTGCTAGCTAGACTTAGAAATGTTGACCACTGTTCTCAAAGACTAATTATCCTGCATTTTCTTTTATCCACCTGTTATTCTAATTCCATCTGGTCCAAACCTTCCAAGAATGCTGGAGAATGGGGGAGACTTTGTTGAAGGTAACAACATGCCACTGCTTTCCCGATCTCTGAGCAAGTCATTTCATCATGGAAGGCAGTTGGGTTGGGTTTACCAAGGTCAAATAAAGCCTTGTCCATTCTGGCTGGTCTCAGTCACCATTTTATAGCTCAAAACAGTTTCTAGGAGAGTTTGTTCTATAGCGTTTCCACAGACTGAGGTGGCTCTGATCGACCTTCAGTTATTTGAATCTACTTTCTTCCACTTTTTGAAGACAAGTGTGACATTTGCCTTTTTCCTGTCTTGGGGACCTTAGCAGATTGCCATGCTTTTTCAAAGATGATGGAGAGCAGCCTTGCAATGGCTTTGGCCTGGTCTCTCAGTGTACTCAGTGTCTGAAGCATTCCATCTGAGCCCACTGACATTTTTGTATGTGTCCAGTTTGCGTACGTGGTCCCTACTTTGATCTTCCTCTGCTGTTGTAGGTAAAACTTATCACCTGCCACTAGGCACAGAAACCCAGTAAACACCAAGGTGAAGAAGGCACTGAGTACATCAGCCCTTTTCATGACCTATGTCATTATGTTGCCCATAATATCCTTGGGTCTCTTTTTGGCTGCCAGTGTACCTGTAGAAGCCCTTCTTGTGGCTTTTCACATCACTTGCCAATTTCAGTTCCAAGTGAGTTATGACTTTCCATTCCTGCATGCCTGGGCAATGTTTCAGTGATGTTTCCGCCTGATTACACCCTTCACACGCTTCCATTTTGGTGCATCATAATCAGTTTTAGAAGTGTCGGTATTGTTAGGAAGCTTATTTTGTACTTGTCCTGATGCACCACTCCCTCCATGTCACTCGGTACAGGCAATATTTGGAGGATATCTTATTTCTCTTATCCACATTGGCAGTAGTTTAATTCATGTGAGGAGCAGTATATTTTACTGCAATTTATAAATGTTCACTTTTCCTCCAAACGAAAACATACAAGTTTCCATGAACTGAAATATTTGTGTGTGTTTTGGCTAATTTAAAAATATTTATGCTATTTATTCAATCTTTTCTGTTGGAGAATTAAAAGTTACATGCTTATTGTGGAAAATTGATACTATAGCAGAAGACCCTTCTCCTGCACTGTGGCAAGGCAAGCAACAGGAAGCTGGTCTCTGTATTTTTTTTTTTTAAAGAATCACTATGTATTTGGGCTGATACATTCAGGTTCACTTGAAATTCAGAACTTCTGTACTTTTGTTTAATCTGTTCATTGGCACAAGGGGAAGTTTGATACAAATGCCAAGCTCTCAGGCTCCAACCTGTGTGTACTGAGCTCCACCTTTTACTAAAAAGTTAAGCTTTCAGGGCCACAGATGTCTTGGAAAAAAACCTATAAAATAATGGGTGAGAGGAGGAATGATGTATTTGTATGGTCAACAGAATGTGATGGCATCATAGCTATGGAATCTGGGATGATGACTGTTGTCAGAAATTATTCCAGCAAAGAGCTGAATACCTTTGCTCGTCGTTAGAGCAAATTTGACAATTGTCAAATGGCCCTACCTGGAGCCTCTGGCAGAAAGCACCAGGGGACACTCAATGTCAACCCCTAGGGTTTTGGAGTCTGCTATACTCCAACTGAAGAAGAGATATTGGCAGCATATGACGGGGTTCGAGCTGCTTCAGAAGTGGTTGGTACTGAGGCACAGCTGCTCCTGGCACCCCGACTGCCAGTGCTGGGCTGGATGTTCAAAGGAAACATCCCCTCTACACACCATGCAACTGACGCTACATGGAGTAAATGGGTTGCACTGATCACCCAGCGGGCTCGAGTAGGAAATCCCAGTCACCCAGGAACCTTGGAATTGATTGTGGACTGGCCAGAAGGCAAAGATTTTGAACTACCACCAGAGGAGGAGGTGACACGTGCTGAAGAAGCCCCACTGTACAACAAACTGTCAGAAGATGAAAAGCAGTGTGCCCTGTTCACTGATGGGTCCTGTCGCCTTGTGGGAAGGCACCGGAGATGGAAAGCTGCTGTATGGAGTCCTACATGACAAGTCACAGAAACTGCTGAAGGAGAAGGTGAATTGAGCCAGTTTGCAGAGGTAAAGGCCATCCAGCTGGCCTTAGACATTGCTGAATGGGAAAAGTGGCCAGTGCTCTATCTCTATACTGACTCCTGGATGGTGGCAAATGCCCTGTGGGGGTGGTTACAGCAATGGAAGCAAAACAACTGGCAGCACAGAGGTAAAACCATCTGGGCTGCCACATTGTGGCAAGATATTGCTGCCCAGGTAGAGAACCTGGTTGTGAAAGTACGTCATGTGGATACTCACGTCCCCACGAGTCGGGCCACTGAAGAACATCGGAGCAACCATCAGGTAGATCAGGCTGCCAAGATTGAAGTGGCTGAGGTGGATCTGGACTGGCAACATAAAGGTGAATTAATTCTAGCTCGGTGGGCCCATGACACCTCAGGCCATCAAGGGAGGGATGCAACATACAGATGTGCTTGTGATCGAGGGGTGGACTTGACTATGGACGCTATTGCACAGGTCATCCATGAATGTGAAACATGTGCTGCAGTCAAGCAAGCAAAGTGGGTAAAGCCTCTGTGGTACGGGGGACAATGGCTGAAATATAAATATGGGGAGGCCTGGCAAATTGACTATATCACACTCCCACAAACCCGCCGAGGCAAGCGCCATGTGCTTGCAATGGTGGAAGCAACGACCAGCTGGCTGGAAACATATCCCATGCCCCACGCCACTGTCCGGAACACTATCCTGGGTCTCGAAAAACAAGTCCTGTGGTGACATGGCACCCCAGAGAGAATTGAGTCAGACAATGGGACTCATTTCCAAAACAAGCTCATTGCAACTTGGGCCAAAGAGCACGGTGTTGGGTGGGTGTATCACTGAGAGCAATGGAGGGTGGAACATTCAAGCACTGGGATACACATTTAGCAAAGGCCACCTGGTTAGTCAACACTAGGGGATCTGTCAAGCGAGCTGGCCCTGCCCAGTCAGAAATCCTACATACTGTGGAAGGGGACAGAGTCTCTGTAGTGCACATTAAAAATATGCTGGCAAAAAGTTTGGGTTCTTCCTGCCTCAGGCAAAGGCAAACCCATTTGTGGGATTGCATTTGCTCAAGCACCTGGGTGCACTTGGTGGGTGATGCGGGGGGATGGAGGAGTCCAGTGTGTGCCTCAAGGGGATTTGATTTGGGGTAAAAACAGCCAATGAACTGAATGGTATGCTGTTAATCGCTATATAATGTTGTATATCGTCACTACTATGGTTGTATATGTATGGGACCTGAGCATTATGTAAATTGTATGGAACAACAGCTGGATACTGTCATGGTTTTAGCTGGTGTAGAGTTAATTTTCTTCACAGGCATAGCTGGCACAGTGCTGTGTTTTTGACTTACTATGAAAACAATGTTGATGACACACAGATGTTTTAGTTGTTGCTGGGTAGTGCTTATACTAGTCAAGGACTTTTCCAGCTTCCCATGCTCTGCCAGGTGCACACGAAGCTGGGAGGGGAGGGGGCACAGCTAAGAGAGCAGATTCAAACCAGCCAAAGGGATATTCCATATCATGTAACATCATGCCCAGTATGTTAACTGGGAGGAGCTGGCCAGGGGAGGGAGGCAGCAATCGCGGCTCAGGGACCAGCAGCATCGTTCAGTGGGTGGTGAGTAGTTGTATCGGGTTTTTTTGGCTTTTTCCCCTTTTTCCCTTTTTAATTTTATTTCATTATAATTATTGTTATTATTATCAGAGTCATTATTATTATAATTATTCTTTTATTTTTATTATTAAACTGTTCTTATCTCAACCCACAAGTTTTTTTTGCTTTTGCTTTTGCTCTTCCAGTTCTCTCCCCCATCCCACAGAGGTGGGGGGAGGGAGTGAGTGGCTTGCGTGGTGTTTAGTTGCTAACTGGGGATGAACCATGACAGTTACCTAGGATCTTTCATAGCTACTTGTTTCCTAAACTGGATTTGTGATGCCCTTGTTCCACTGACCTAAGTAAAGCTCCGCACCTGTGTTTTGAAAATCATTATATGCAATTTACACATGAGAAAATGAAGGCACGTCGAGTTTAAGCAGCTTTATTTGTGTTTATTGCTGTCATTATTACTTTCTGTTTGCCAAGAGAACAAAAGCGAGACACTGAGTAACATGAATGGTACATAATGTAAGTCAGGAACATTAATCCTGAATTGAAACACATCACGGCTTTGACTGCTCAGTTTACTTTTCTGCACCAGGGTTTTTATCCTCTTACGTGAGAACATGTAGAAAGGTGATTTTTAATTTTGCCAAAATACTCTGTATATGCTAGGATATAGCATGGGGCAGTGAAATCTTCAGATATAGTTTCACAGAATAGTGGCAGCAAACTAGACTGCTTTTGTTATTTTTCAGTTTAGTAGTTGTACTTTATCAGCTGATTATGAATGAGCTTTTCTACACAGCTAAGTAATGAATTTTTTTGATGCAAGAGAAAGTTGGTTTGGGGGCTTTTTATGTATATTTGTGAGCTTATAATAGCTTGCTGTCCTTCTGGTTGTCTGTGCAGTTTGCAAACCTGACTCGAGGGAGGCTGCAAGTGTGTTCTAAAACTCTCATATGGATCCAGCTATGGCTGATGTGTTCATATATTGCTAGAAATGCTCAGAGAGGTAGTTTCCAGGCCCTTTGTGAAGCAACAGGAGGAATAGCATTTGAGAAGGATATGAAGCATGTTGTACTTTTGAATGCTCCAGAACTGCTTTTTTTCAGCCAGAGAGGCACCGGGAAAGAGTAGAGATACTTGCTGAGCTTTCTTTACAGTGTTTGCTTTCCATAAGTGTAGTAAAAGACAATTGTGCTTATTAACTTGTATCAGAAATTTCAAAAAGTTGTATTTTCCGTTACTTTTAAATTTGATGAACTTAAGTTCTTTGGTCTGAAATTTTCCACCTGTTCTCTGTAGAATATATATATTTTTTTTATGTTTCTGCTAAAAATATTTCTTCATTTATGAAAGTAAATCTAAGGAAAATAATGTTGTTCTTCAAATGTTATATTATTTTGTTCAGAAGTATGGGAACTGTTTGACAGGGGAGTCATGAGTGGGGTTTTTTTGGTCTTCCTTGTGAGAATTCACCTAAATTTTGCCAACTTACTAACCCCTAGATTTTCTAAGGAGTGTATTTATACTCACAGTGTGCTTCTTTCTGGGTTTGCAAGAGCCAAGTAGACTCTTTTGTGACAGTTACTTCTTGTGAATGCCAGGGACTGCACCAGTGGTGAGGGCCAAGTGACATTAGTTGGTGCTCTGTCTGTGTCCTGTCAAGGAAGGGGAGGAAAAATACAGGGGGGGAAAAAAGTGGATGGTAGAAAGACAGGGTGTGGAAGGCAAGAGCAGAAGGTGGTGAAAGATGATGTGGAAATAGGGTAAGACAGGAGTAGATATACATACTAGAACAAAGGGCAGGTGGCCAAGGAAAAAAAACTGTGGGAAGTAGTGGGGAACCAGGAGCAGGGTGAAGGAGCATGGCTGGAAGGGAAGGAGGGAGGAGAGAGTTATGACAATTAAAAGGGGCTTGGATGCTGAACAGGGGCAGAAGTTTCAGATCTTTCAGATCTCTGTAGCCTTCTGATTCACCAGCTACTCCATTAGCTCAAGGGATAGTGGGATGTGCAGGGCTGAGCATCAGCAAACAGATTCTCTGGAATTGGTGGTGTGCCTGTAACACACAGAAGATAAACATAATTCTGTATGGTGGCACTTGTATTCAAGGTGCAGCATAAAGGGTAAGAAATAAAGATTTCTCTTTCTACGTGGCTTATTTGACAGTTCTAAAACTGGAAAGCCCTTCTCTCAATGGGTGGGAAGTGCCAGAGTTGTGCTTAGTCCTGCAGTCTTTATTCAATCCTCTTGTCTTTTGCTACACAGTCACAGGGTATTTTTCAATGATAGAATACCTTGGTGACAATGCTTTTACTTCCCAGAGTCTCTGTGGACTTCCTTTGCTGATGGCAGAGTCAGACTGAGAATAGATAACTCATGTCCGCAGACACCCATAACAGTTCATCAGATGTTCAAGGAGAGCCTGGAAAAATATGGATCCTTTAATGCTTTGGCCAGCAAAAAGAATGGGAAGTGGGAGAAGATAACCTTTTCAGAATATTATTGCCTCTCCAGGAAAGCGGCCAAGAGCTTCTTGAAGGTAGGTATAGGAAACAAAACCAAATCCTTTTTCTCCTTTTGTCTCCTTTAAAAACCCAAAACAAAACATGAACAAACAAAAAAACCTCAGAACACAATATAAGAGGCTTTTCCCATTAATTGAATATCAGCAGTCATATTCTTTCTTGAAATAATGATGAAAATTGGTTATGGTTGAGGTAACACTGCTGTCAAGGGAACTTGACTGGAAGTGAAGAGCTTCTGTGTTATACTGTCTCACTGGAGCATGAGTATAAAGCTCAGCATAAAGCCTTAAGATTAAAAAAAAGAAAAATAGGTGAAAGCAGTGCTGTCATGCATTTGGCAAGACCAAGACAGATTTTAAAACATTCTAAACAGAGGGTAAGACTCATTATGCTCTTGTTCATTTTGACAAGTTCTGGTTTTTGGGCCTTTCTGGACAACAGAGCTGAACCGCACAGGAGAAGGTAGTGAAAAGTTTAGAGTATGTTAATTGCTGATAAATACTGGTTTTGCTATGGATATCAATACAGAGGTGTGTGTGGACATGTCTTGTCAATACCAAAATAATAAATCAAAACTTTCCACGGTTTAAATTTGTATGTATGTTTCATGGTATTCTCTGCAGTGTGCCTATATTATGTAGCCTTATGCTTATTATTTTTAAGCTTGGTCTTGAACGATTCCACAGCGTAGCAATCCTGGGATTTAATTCTCCAGAATGGTTCATCTCGGCTGTTGGAGCTGTTTTTGCTGGGTAAGATTTTATTTGGTTCGGTGTTGTGAGGGGGTTGGGGTTTTCTTCTTTTACTAGGTCTGGAAATGTAACAAATCAGTATATGGTGTCATATCTTGGAAGTTGTGCTGTAGCTGATTAGCATGTTCAGTGGCCTAGTGGAGTGTCATAGCTTTCAGTATATCTGAAATAGTCCAGACACTTGTAAAATGATCCTCTTTGCTATGGACTTAACTGTGACCATCACACAGAAGCTATTGTACGGTATCTTATCATTGGAAGATGTGGGAAACAGATGAGATTCCCAGTTTTATATTAATTATATTTGTCTACAGGAAGATATGATCAAGTAGATGAAGTGACAGATAAATACTAACTAGCCTGATTCCTTCTGTCCTGATACCTGTTTATACAATTTGGATTTTACCTCTTAAGCTGTTTCTGTGCCAGTGAAATTCAAATTGGTATCTTTGTGCAACTTGAACAGGAAGAGGGCATAGTGGTTTTTTTACCACTTCCTGACCTAACTCTTGTGTAGCCTCAAGTGGGTTAAAATGCTGAGTCCTAGCCTACAGCATCTTTGACTGAGCAGGTTTCAGAGATAGTTGTTGCAGTGTGCATATATCAGATAGATTCTTGTATATCTGAATACTTGAAACAAATGCAACAGCTGTGCTGCTGTTTACTTCCACATCTTCATACTATTTCAGCTTTCATCTGATCTTTGATTATTATTCTCTTTTTTGATCCTCAGTGCATGTATATGTGTGTATGTATATAAATATATGTTCTTGTACATATAACTAAAAAATATATATTTATACATCTTTTTGATACAGAGGAATTGTCACAGGAATATATACAACCAATTCTCCAGAGGCCTGCCACTACATTGCTCATGACAGCAAAACCAATATCATGGTTGTGGAAAATCGGAAACAACTGGACAAGATAATGCAGGTACATGGTGGCTGAGTGATTGCTTAAAAGCCATAGTTTTCCAATTTCTTGATGCTCTAGTGGTCCCAAATACCATATTCACTATCTGTATCGTGAAACCTTTCATGGGAGTGTTCTTATTCAGAAACCTGGCATCTGGTGTTTGACCTATTGGGTAACTTGCAGCTCTATTCTCTATAGTGTCTGTGACTCATGTGTAAGCAGTTCTGACTCTTCTCAGCAGAGAGCTCACTGGCTGTTCGTTGCAAACTTACCTGGAAAAAAAACATGTTTTGATCCCATGTTTGTAATGTCACCACTCAATTCCACTTGGAAAAGCACAGGCCACTTGAATGGAAGAGATTAGGATGATGCAGGTTTGTAAAGGCCTTCCATTTAAATGTTAAGGATGTTAGTGTTCAGAATTTCCTCTTTCCAAAATGGCATCTTTTCCTGCTCGTAATATTAATCATTAGGGTGGTTGAGTTCACTGCACTTTGAGAGCATGATGGTTGATGTGAGATAGACTTCAGTGAGAAAGGAGGAAGCTCCTTAAGTGAACAGTCACAATTTTGACAAAACTTTCTGACAGCTTTGAGTAGCTTTCTGCAAGGGTGCCAAGTTGAAAGACCAACTTGATGGAAAGATCCCTGTTGCATGACCTGGGGGAGGAACACGGGGCAGCTCCCTGGGAAGGGCTTGTCTGTCAGTAAGGTGTTGAGGGAGGCCTGTGGCTGAAGATGAGTCATCAAACTTGTACTAAATTGCACTCTGTGCCAAAGCATGGCGGCCCTCCATGATGGAGTTTTCTGCCAAAAACATGTACCTGCCACAGAAAATATCAGTGAATGTTTTCAAATGTATTTCATATCAATTATGTATTAATTGCTTTGTATTTTGTAGTTTTCTTTTATCTGCAATTTGGAGGAAGAGTGATCTCTATAAATATTCTGGAAAAACTTAAAATCAGACAAGCCTTCTTGCAGTGTCATTGACTAGGCTATCTTCAGGCTATGCTGTCATGAATGTGGAGAGAAGAATATAAATTGAAGAACTTTGGAGATTTGATTCATACACATTTCTAGAAAAAGACAAGACAGCTCTGGTCCACACTGATTTATCCAGCTGAGGGTTTTTTGAAACTTTTTTTTTTTCTGGAAGAACCCAAGACTGACATAATAACATTTCAATTGTTATCCTTCTAATAATATATACATAATAGCTACCATCAAGCCACTGCTTTTGTGTTAGCGCAGATTGATCAAGTGAGTTCAGAATGTGATTAATTCAAAGGCATCTGTGAGGCACTGGGTCCCACAAAGTTTAGTGAAATGAATGCTCTCTGCAGGTCATGCAAAGCAGAGAAAGAACTACTGAAAGCAGCAGCTATTGCTGTCTGCCTGTAAGCCTGAAGGTTTTTATTTTTATTTATCCTGAAAATGGGCATATGGCTTCCTTTCCTTTTTCTTATTTAAGAAAATAGAATGTTGTTTTAGCAGTTTAACGACAGTTTTTGCTGAGGTATTTCCTCCATCTTTATTGGTATCTACAGCAGCTAGGGTCAACTTTTAGCTTAACCTAGACTGTTTCTTGATGTGCCCTTTGGGGCATTATGAGAAAGAATGCTGAGGAGCCATTTCTGATGTGGGGTTTTTTGTATTTTTTTTTTTTTTTAAATCTTGACTGAAAACATATTTTCTACAGGAGACTGTGTTGCTTCAGTTTTTCTCCTCTTTTCTTCCCCCCCCCCCCCCCCCCCCCCCGTTGAGCTAGCTGGTTGTGAGTTTTGGGGAGGATATTTGACAATGGAGGGAAAGGGGAGGTTTCTTGTGACTGTCAAGATATCACAGTTTTGGCAGTATTTTCGTGGAATGCACACATCCCTGCAATAATAAATAATTAATTTGTTTTTAAAAAAATCCAACAGATCTGGAATCGCTTGCCACACTTGAAAGCTGTTGTGCTATATAAGGACTCCATTCCAGAGAGACATCCGTATTTGTATACGGTATGTGAATGCTAGAACAGAATTATAATTGATGGGATATTATTTATTTGATTAACTTCTACTACGTTTAATCTGTGGAATCTCTACCATTTAGAATGCATTGCTGTGTTCTAGCAAACACATTCAAAAGCTTCATCAGCTTTTTCTGTTTAATTTACCTGTAACTTCATGTTTGATATTTGACATTTAAAATCAGAGCTACCTTGCTTAACGGTATGTCTTGTATCTTCCTGGCTTTTTACTTGATTGGATTAACAAAACACATATAGGCTTCAGGTGGAAATGTGTACTCTCAGACTGTTAAAAATAAAAGTTGTCCACTGGTGCTAGTGAAAACTGAATCCAAGACCATGAAAATGCTTGTACTCTACGGATGATAGTTGCATTTTGTTTGCACCAGATATTTCTGGTGATAGGCAATAAGTGAAGAGAAATAACTACAGACTACACAGAGAAGCACATTTTCTCAGTATATGTAGTATCTTTGTATCACATGGTAAAAATAAAACAGAAAAAGGGACAAAGCCAGGATCAGAAATTTCTCAGTGGTAGCAGTCCAGCCTTTAGTTTAAGAAAGATGAGGACTTCTAGCAGAACAGATTTTTATAAACATGTTATTCCAATATATTTTGAAAATATAATTGAAAATAATTAAGTAGCAAGAACACAAACCCCAGCATTTTAAGTGGACTACAGATTTTCAGATTCTGGCCTGAAGATCTTCAACTGGGGAAATAAGATATTAGTGAAGAGTGAACAGTGTAAAAATATTTTTAAATATCTGCGGTTTTGGTAATCTGAGGGGTTACTAGATACACAAAAAATCTTTTCCACTTGTTTTAATCAGATCTTCTTTTCCTATGTTGATTAGCATATAACCATTAATAATAAATGGTTACTGTTACAATACTGTATGTACTGGTATGGAGTATGCCTTACATTGCAGTACAATAAAAGATTAATACAAAGATGATCATACTGTTTATATTTCTTAGTAAAAGGAATAACTGCTAGCAATTAATTCTGGAACAGCTTTCAGTTGCTGAAACTTAAATGCCTGTGAATTCATATATTTGAAAACACCCCTGTTCAGGTGTCACATAGGACACATTTTTTCAGTGGAGAAGGGTAGCTGTGAGAGCGTCTGACGGTTGCCATAGTTTGTCGTCTAAAGGAGAAATTAGAGATCAAATCACCAAAGGCAGTAATGATTGTTTATTCAGTTTGATGTAAAGCAAACCACGCCAACCACATGGCATTTGATAAAAGAGCTTTGTGTTGCAAGTTGACAGCTAACATGTAATGAGCAATTGCTGCAGTAAGGGCAGAGGCCTAGTTCACTGGTCAGTGTATGTTTCCAGAAGGCAAATGCAGAGTCAGTAGTGTGTGTGACTCTTTGTTTGTACCTTTCACGCTCTGGTGAATGGGAACACTGGCTCTTGCAGGTACTGTTCAGTAAACAAAGGCTAGGCAACAGATTCACAGTGATTAATGCATTCTAGTATGAGAAGACAGTAAGGTCAGGAAAACAGGAACAACTGCTAAGTCACATAGAAACAATTACATCCTTGACACCTCCAGATGTTCCAGGAGCTAGCGAAATTGACCCAGCCACATTTTGTGGGATGGATAGGATATGATAAATTCTCTGCTTGCTACAGAGCTGTGCGTTGTACTGCCTCTTTTTTCAGAGATGTGTTTTGTTCGAAGAAAACATAAAACTGATGATAGGTAATTATAAGAATCCTTAGGGACAGTGTTGCCACCCAAGAAAAGGTAGTCTAGGTGCCACAGAGACTAACTGTTTTAATGTTAGTAGCACACTGGCAATGGCAGAGGTCTGAAGGAAACAAGAAACTCCCCCCAAAGCACAGACTCTCCTTTTTTGCCTCTGCTGTCCTTCGCATCATCCCCTTTACTATGTGGTCTATATATATTTCCAAGAAACCATTGAAGAATGGAGGTGCTGCATCTTGCATTTGAATAACGCAGTTCTGTAGCACAGTATGAAACATCTGATTCCAATGGGAAACTGACTGTTTTGTTATTGACTTTCTTAAAAAAATTGCTATACCCT
Source organism: Phalacrocorax aristotelis (assembly GCF_949628215.1). Lineage (NCBI taxonomy): Eukaryota > Metazoa > Chordata > Aves > Suliformes > Phalacrocoracidae > Phalacrocorax > Phalacrocorax aristotelis. Next base: position 35,322,139 of record NC_134282.1, read on the forward strand.
ACTTTTCAGTTAGCATTGAAATCAATAGCATGCTTAGCAGCACATCAGGTGCATGCAATAGAAGTACCTGGGAGCAACTGATAACAACATAAAGGATCAGGTTCAGCATTCTTTTGGGCCAATTTGTGTGGCACAAAAGTCCAGCATCATAAAAGGTTTAGCTCATTCTAGATGGAGCCAAATTTGAATGGAAGTTGTGACCAGTATCATATGTATCATATCTGTTTGCTGCAAAATAGCAGATAATTTGGGCAAATATTCACACATCTAGGTGATGATGCTTTTGCAAAGAAGCTTTCATCCAATTGCTTTATATTTGTATTTGTATAGAGGAGAAGGAATTATAGATGGAATGTCACAAGTGTGCTGCTACTTAAAAATGATACATCCAGATTCCTTTAAATAAGACTCAGAATCATTCTAATGGTGTGAAATAGCAACAGAATTTTAACCTCTATGACTTGCCCATAGTGTCAGTGTTGGAGGAGGGGACAGTATTACCATTCCCTTCTTAAACACTGAAAAGACTCATGGCAGCACAATTTTAGATACTCTAATTGCAATTCGCATATAAAGTTCTAAGTTAGTCTTATCATACTTCTTACATAGACGAGACCTGGCAAAACTGGCCTTGGAAACATGTTCAGAGCAATGCAATGAATCTTTCTGCCATTTTTGAGACTGATAAGGTACTGCATCTTTCCTACTTGTAAGAAGCCATTTGATAGCCTGTATTTTCTGTTACGTGTTCTAGATGGAAGAGTTTCTGGAATTGGGAAATGACATATCTGATACGACTTTGGATTATATTATTAACTCCCAAAAGCCGAATCAGTGCTGTGTACTAATATACACATCTGGAACAACTGGGAAGCCAAAAGGAGCCATGCTGAGTCATGACAATGTATGTACTTTAGGGTCTTCCTTTCACATAAAAATAGCAAAGTATGTGGATATTTATTCCTGTGTTTTGAAATGACTGGTACATAGTAGAGCCCTGAAATCCTTTTCCTTTTGTAACATGGATAGTGTACTACAAAGCAATATTCAAAATGCAGTTGGCTGTTTCTGGTAAAGTATAAGCATGGCAAAGAATGAAACTCCATTCAAACTAGCACTTCACAAGGCTGAACAGTTTGTTATGAATATCAGGGGGGTTTTATTCACTGTTTTTCTTGTGTGATATAATGCATATTTGCACAAACATAATTCACAGATTGCCATAAAGTGTCTCAGATGATGTCGCAGGTCATCTTAAAACAAGCAAATTACATACATCAGCCAGCCACTATCAAAACAGCCTGATAGACTGCTTTTGGAAATTTTATTAAAATTGCAGATGGATGTGTGGGGTTTGTTGTTGTGGGTTTTTTTTTTTTTTTTTCCTTTGGCATTATTATATTCCTAGATCTGCATCTGCCACTGGAGGATAATGCAATCTAATACATAGTCCTGGTACTTACAATAGCCCTACTTGCATTGTTGCGAACAGAAAATTTTCCAGTGATAGTAAAAAGCAAAGTTGTTTGCAAAAAGGACTTTCCTCAGAGGTCTGCTAGCAAAGATCTGGACTATAGTTCTTTTGGGGTTTTATATATATATTTTTTTTTTTTTTTAAGGTGGCTGAGCAGGACTGGAAAGTGGTAGGGAGCCTTTCTGAACACAGACAATCTGTGAAAGGGCTGGTCTAAGCCATGGCCTTGCCTCTTAAAATAATAGAGAAACTATTGCAGACATGCACACTGTGAGGAGCAGTTCACCCAAATGTAGGGAATGAGTATGGTGGTATCTGGAAGCAGAACACAGTGGGCTCGATAGACAAAAAGAGTGATCTGACATTGCAAATCCTGCGCTGTTCCATCTCAAAGGAGTCTGGTGTCACTTCCATGTTAGCTGCCAAACTATTCCTGGCAGCTGATCACGAACAGACTATTTTTATGTTGATGAACAGTGGAAAACATGCCTTGCCTGTAACTGTGCTACTGCCTTCTTTAGTCAAAAGATGTTTGCCACCGTCCATGTGCAAAACCAATGCTGAGTCAGTCATATATGCACCCACACAGATCTGCTGTGAGTGTGCCTATGTATTGCGAGACTTGGAGGATAAGGAGGGTAAGCAATCAATATAGCCAGATCTCAAAGACACGATGTTCTGCCTTCTGTGTAAGTATCCCATAGCCACTTGTCCACTGCTGCTATCTAAAATTGGAGCCTGACAGGATGCTGCTCCTTGAAAACCTCCCTTGAGAATCTGTATTTCCTTAGACCAAACGTACACTTGTACCTTCTAATTTATTAGAAGGAAAAGGAACTGGCAGGAACACACTGTGATAACAGGTTTGCATGTGATTTGTATCTCTTCCCTGCCATCTTGAATAATCTCATTTCTGTGTCCTGCCCTACCCATTTTAGATTACAGACTCCTCTGAGAAAGAACTGTGTATTTTTTTTTGTTTGGTTGGGGTTTTGTTTTGGGTTTTTTTTTATTTGCTTTGTTTTGTGGTGGGTTTTTTTGCTGTGCGTGTATGTCTTCCCCCTGCCCCATACCATCACATATATTTGTGGGTCTTCCATATGCCATATTCTGATAATGAAGATATGCACATTTAGCATGCTTGAACTGCATCTTCTGAGATAAAGTGGGAGTTAGGAAGAAGGTGGAGAAACATCATACAGAGGTCAAGCAGCACATCTTCAAAAATATTCATACATGCAGTGCTGCTTGTGGCGGGGTGGGGGTGTGTGTGTGTGTGTGTGTGTGTGACTTGTGAACCACCGTGGTGAATATCCCAGAGGCTTCCAGAGGAGTGGAATATAGCTGCTATCTTCTTCGTTAGTGCTTAGCCAGATGATGATCGATACAAGATAATGAGCTCATTGTTGATACTAAACTGTCCTTTGGGCTCACTAATCACTGAATATTTATTTTCTTTTTTCAGGTAAACATAGACCTAGCACTGGTGTAAAGTGCTGTCTTGATAGAAGGCATGCATAGTAGGAGAGTTGCAAAAGAAAGGGCAGGTGAATTTACTCCTTGTCCATCCAGCCCGTGGCTGCCCTGCTCAGTGTGTCACTAGGGTGTGGGGAGTTGGTAGTGTTCATAGCGCAGTCAGGCAGCGGAAAGACTGCATTTGCTTCTATTATCTGCAAGTCTATGTTGCTGCTAAGTTCATCTGGCTTTTGACTGAGTGTCCCCCAGGGAATTGGAAATCTGGTGTGTTGTCAAAGATTGCAATGTCTTCAGCAATTTCTGTGAGCACAGATTCTTCATAGTTACATTAGCATAGCACGAGGATCCTTAGTTTGTGTTAAAAGAAAAAAAAAGAAAAAAAACCCACCATACCTGATGAGTCTTATTATTTATTTAAACAGATAACTTGGACATCAGCACATTGCAGCAGAGCAGGAGATATGCAACCTGCAGAGGTCCAACAGGAGTCTATAGTCAGTTATCTCCCACTCAGCCACGTAGCAGCGCAGATATATGACCTGTGGACTGGAATCAAATGGGGAGAGCAAGTTTACTTTGCTGAGCCAGATGCTCTGAAGGTACCTGCCTTGTATTTTACCTAATTAAGCTTGCACTTCTTCCTCTTGGAAAGCATCCCAAGGAGAGAATATTATCTTTGAAAAGGTGCAGAAGATGAAGATTGAGAGTCTGCTATTGCAGGAGTTATGGAAAAATAAAATCCATTAGGCTTGTGACACAGTGCTCTAGGCTCCAATTAAACTGTATAATCCAGATCCATAAGCTTCTATTAAGGCAGAAGAATATGCATCTAAAACAAAAGTATAAGCAATTTTTGGAGGAAAGGGAGGCAGAAGGAACTAAACCACCAGTGCATTTCCCTTTTTGTATACATACCTCCTCCGATGTGTCAGAGCTGACATATGTTGGTGCATACACCTGACTGAAGTAGGTTCAGCAGTCCTTCTTTATATCCTACATGCTTAGTAAAGTTCCACACGTTAGCATTGCAAGATGCAGGCTGTATCACCAAGCCTCTTAATCACCGCTGTGGGCCTTTTGCAATGTTTGGAAATGGTTTAATGATTTTAACAGGGCAGCTTGATCAACACGTTAAAAGAAGTGCAGCCAACATCTCACATGGGAGTTCCCCGAGTATGGGAGAAAATCATGGAGAAATTAAAAGATGCTTCTGCTCGGTCAGGATTTATGAAGAAGAAAATTCTGTCATGGGCTATGTCACTTAGCTTAGAGAGAAATCTAAACTGCTCAAGCAGGTATGTATTATAATGAATGAGATTTCCATCAGCTGGGAAGTAGCTATCTGCTTGTAATAAACTATGAAGCGTCAGTGAGACCCTAAGTGTAAATGGGTAAAATTTGGCCAGGCAACACAACAAACAGTTATGCAAGAGGGAGGGTGTAGTTATCAATTATAGCAGGCTGATCTCAAACACAGGTGATTCTTAAAAGTGTCCCTCCATCCTCCCTGAGAACATACTCCCACTAACACATCCCCCAACTCAGTGTCTTCTGTGACTTGAAAAGGTTAGTTTTCAGCTCAGAGAGTTCCCTGATGTGGTGCACCATGTGACTGTGCAAGTGCTAGTTACCTGTGTGAGAAGAGGGCATGAATTTGGAGGAGGCGTATGACGGGGGGAGGGGGTGGAATATTGGGGGACAGCTCAAGAGTTGGAGTTTACTAGCAATGAAAGACACTGAATAAATTAAAAAAGGACAAATATTTAACCTGTTCTTACTGATGTAACTTCTGTCAACACCCAAAACCAAATGGCAAATATATCTCTAAACCAGATTAGTGTTTGATTTGATTTTGGAAACTTCATAGGTTGCTCTGACTTACTTTCTCCTTCTCTTGTGTGTTTTGTACTTGGCAGTGATTTAAGGCAGTTCTGGGCAAGGTTAGCAGACTACTTAGTGCTTGCAAAAATACGCAATGCACTGGGTTTTTCTTCCTGTAAGAAGCACTTTTCTGGTGCTGCTCCTCTCAATAAAGAAACACTGTATTTCTTCCTGGGTCTGAACATCACCCTATATGAGGCCTATGGGATGAGTGAGACCACAGGCCCACATTGCCTATCTGGGCCCTATATTTACAGGCAGCACAGGTAACTTTTTTTTTTTTTAAATATGGTATTTTTTGTTATATCTATGAGAAGAGTGTTTACTAAGTTCAGCAAAGATTTTATTGCTTATTTTATTTTCTGTCAACGCATTGCCACTCTATTGTGGCTTTGGGAGGCAAAATAACTTCCAGGTCAGAAGCTGAACACCTTGTCTCCATAGCATGCCATGCCAAGAGCGCTGAAAGTGGTCTACAGCATTCTATGCAGATCACAGTTTCTAAATCTGATGTATATCCTGGCTCTGGTCCAGGGTAGGATAGCTTTCAAATGCAAGACCTTAAATAGAAAAGTGGTTTTATGCCTGAAGATGCAGAGTGGGGAAGAAAACAGGAAGCACAAGGCAAGATACACAGCCAAAAAGTGCTTAGATACCCTAACACATCTGCCCTGGTGAATTAATATTCCATATGTTTCAAACAGTTACAGCAGGGTGTTACTTACAGTCACTAATATTTTGATAGGTTCATGGATTTGGCATGTTAGACATCTTATCAGTATTACATTTAATATTTCTGTGCTCCTTGTGGATTTTTCTGCTCTTCTCTGATAGCTGTGGTAAACCAGCACCTGGCTGCAGAGTGAAATTGGTGGACGAAGATACAGAAGGCAATGGAGAAATCTGTTTCTGGGGAAGGACTGTTTTCATGGGTTATTTAAACATGGAAGACAAAACAAAAGAAGCTTTTGATGAGGATGGGTGGCTGCATTCTGGAGATTTAGGAAAACTAGACAAGGATGGCTTTCTCTATGTCACTGGAAGAATTAAAGGTAACAAGCAAAATCTTGCTCCGTGTTTATGGAAACGGTTCAGCACTGTTCAATTACATGTCATATGTGGCCCATCTAATTAAGTGTCTTTCCTCTAATGCCAGCAGCATTGACCTAATAGGAAGGTAAAATAAACTTTCCTGTGAGGAAACCATGATGTGCCCTGTTCAGGAAAGGTTTCCCTCTAGTCTGTAATAGGTGGACATGGCTCAATTACTACAATGAGGCTTTTTACCTTCCTGACCTTTATTTATTAAGTATTAATTACAATTAGTAATTTAAAACAATAATGCAGGTTGAATGTGTCTTCTATGTTTCTAATGATCCATTAAGCTGTCCGGTCTCCTTTTGAATCTTGCTAAATTCTCTTAATTGCACATTAGAATGTTTAGGCAGTGATGAGAGACAGCCCCCTTACATAAAAGTTGTTGCTCTGGGTTAGAGCTAGGTTCCTCTCATGCCTTAGGCGATGTGTTTGCAGAGACTACTAATGAAGCTGGGGGGCAGAAGGGAAAGTTAAAGCTAAAACAATAAACTAAGCTTATGTATTATTAAAATACATATCTTGAAGTCTCACGTGGACAAGACTGGTCACTTGCTTACTTGAAAGCTTTTTTTTTCATGATACATATTCAGAGAGTGGGATTAGCCACAGTCGAGATGTAACTGAAGATTTAAAAATTGAGTAACTATCATCTTAGAATATATGGTGAGTCACTATGGAGATAACACAGATGAGTGAATTTGTCATGGGATGACATAGTGTCCTGTTAGGAATCAGGACTTAAGTAGATGCTATTAATAGCCTGCACCAAATGCAGCTATCTTGATTTTAACTTGCTTTCTTGTCTGATTCATTTTCCTTCAGCATAGCAGTTAGCAACTCCTAGTCTCATTTGGTCGTAAGATTTATGTTTCACTTATATCTTCCTTGATTGCTGAACTAATAACAATTAAATTACAGGAGATGTACAACATCTGGGATAAAATAACTGTCTGTCCAGTTTGATTAAATATTTAAATCCAAGTCCAAATAAGGTAAAATCTAATGGGAGGTAGTAAAGAAGCTTTTCTTCTAGGGACTGAAACAGGTTCTGTGGGTCTTAGGAGTTGTAGGACTCATAAGCTGCAAGGCACAAAGATGTAGCTAGGGAAGTCCTTAAGGGGGGAGTATTTGTAGAGGTGTGGAAAAAGTTGTTACAATTATTACAGTTGTCTGGATCAGCTCGGAAAAAGCTGACATCTCAGGCAATGAAAAAATTAAAAGCCAGAGATTGGTAGCGGATCTAAGGCAAAACCAGGACTACAGCAAAAGGAGGGGAGAACAAAAGGAAAAAAAAGACATAGACAAATCTGGGTACACAACTAACTTTGGTGTGTATGTGTGGTTTGACGGAAATCTCTCATTCCATAAAGAGTACTTGTGCTTCCTCAAATGAATGCAGTGCATTGACTAGGGAGAGAAATAACTTTTCTAGTTCTGAGATCAATGGCTATTCCATACCAGAAGGTTCAGTATATACTGGAAGTTATTTCTTGTCATGGTTCTTATGGAGCAGTAGAGATGGTAGGGTCCAAACCTGTGAATGCTGGAAGGGTGCAATATTCCCTTGATTGCATCGATATTCTTCAAGTTTATCACTGACAGGGAATCGGGTACCTTAATCCTTAATACATACAGTGAGCTACGTTATTACACAAAGGACTGGTATGCCATTTGTCTATATCATTTGTTGAAGCATGTTCTGAAATGCTGCAAAGACTATTATTTGAGGACAGTGAGAAGTCAGTAGTGTAATGAGTTGGAGAGCAAAGAGTTGGAATTTACTTAGGTAATACTCAAATTTTTAATAATTCCAATGAATATCTGTATTATAGTTCAGAATGAAAGCATTCAAGTAAAAATAAGGTATCACTACCATTGTTGACAAGCCTTAAAAATATTAAGACTCCAGTCTGTCGTCATATTCCCCTTATGTCAAAAGTAGAGCAGGAATCGCTACTGTCACTGCAGACTTCTTCTCTTAAGATCTTGACTTCTCCCTCCTCGCACTCCTCTCTCCCTTCTTTCCATGTTGCTTTTAGGGAGCCTTTCTGCAGTAGTAACTTGTGTTTGTCTGACCCCTCTTCATGGCTTTAAGAATTAATCATTATGTTAAAAATGAACTTGCTTTTTGTTGAGATAGCAACAGTAAAATAGAGAGTGAATCCTATGCCAATTTGGAAGAGATGATTACTCACAGAAAAATACCAGATTATGCAACAGTGCCTCTTGAGAAAAACTAACCTTTTTCTGGATTATGTAAAAATCACCTGGAGCAAATATGTTATAGTGCGGGAGAACTGAGAACTTGAGCACATATTTGAAAAATATTAGCATTTTTATTTTTAAGATAATTAATAGGCTTAGTTCTCTTTGAAAGCATTCTTTGAAAAAAATATCTCATATTCTTTATGTCAGAATAAGAAAAGTGGGTCGATCCAGACATTAACCTGATCTTCAGAATTTACTTGAATTCAACTAATAGCCTTTCTTTTTTTGCCTAGATTTGATTATTACAGCTGGGGGTGAAAATGTGCCTCCAATTCCAATTGAAGATGCTGTTAAAAAAGAACTCCCAATTGTTAGTAATGCTATGGTGATTGGAGATAAAAAGAAGTTTTTGTCAATGTTGCTGACCCTAAAGGTATACCTGTTTTAATATTGATTTCAGTGAAATTATATACCTGCACCTAACAAAACAAGAAGAATTTTGAGCTGTTTGTAAAAAGATCCAAAACTAGATAGGGGCGTTAGTGGGAAAAACAATATATAGCAACTACAGACCAAATCCTGATGGTCTAAACTTCTTATAATTAGATGATCTGATACACATTTATGTGTTTACTGCTGTTGCTCCTATACATATAAGACCTTTTTTTTTTTTATTTAAATGCAAGTTTTTAAGTGTTGGAAGACTGAGAAATCTCTGTTACAGAGCACAATAATAGCTTTAATTCTTACAGGTGAGCAAAGACAGCAAAGGTTTCTGTTATGGGCAAAACCAGCTTGTAACAGAGACTTTCCGACAGAAGTGTTTCTCTACAATTTGTTCTGTGCATATAACACAAGAAGAATGACTGTAAAACAAAATAATTAATAGCTTTGCTGTGGTATATGCTTCAGTTGAGAAATCACTTTTTCTAAAACATTTGTACTTCATGTTCTGTGCACATACATAGTGAATGACCCTTTAGTTTTTTTCCAGTTGTTTACCTCTGCAACTGGTACTCCCTATCTACAGGTACAATAGAAATATTAATTTAAGAACTCTAGCTTCAAAGAATGCTTCTGTCAAGCTGTTTACATTACACCACATAATTCAGTTTAACTATGAGCTAAATGTTCACCTGTAACAATGAAGTAATTTGGAAAATAGGGTAGAAATTCAAGGTCCGTAGGTGGACTTTATTGCCCAATTTATTGGCACATTTTACGTCTGTTCATGTTATCTGCATATAAGCCAAAAATATTGTCATTTGGTAGAAAAATGGAAAGAAAAGCACTATCATCTGTAGGTGTTTCTGCTTTTTAAGGCTTACAGAATGCTTGGGTCTTGATGCTGAGCCTTCTTGATTCTTACTAGTCAGGGAGGACCTGATCAGAGAAACATGTGATGCCTTGTAAGAGTGAGCATTTGACGATTCGCTTAATTTGATATTTCAGAGCATGCTGGACCCAGATACATCTGATCCCACTGACATCCTCACTGAGCAAGCTCGAGACTTCTGCCAGAAGACTGGTAGTAAAGCCACTAAAGTATCAGAGATTGTAGCTACAAAGGACCAGGCAATCTACCAGGCCATTCAGGAGGGGATCAATAACGTCAACATGAATGCTACTAATAGGGTTCATTGTATTAAAAAATGGATAGTCCTGCCAAGAGATTTTTCTATTTCTGGGGGAGAACTAGGTAAGATTTACTGAATTATATTGAGATATTCATGCAAAAAAAGGCTGCTGATCTAAGAGTATTCAAATACAGTTTTGTATGCTGAATTCTGGGTACAGCCATTAGAGGCAAAGGAAAAAAATGTTATGCATATGTTAAAGAATACAAGAATACGTATCAGTCTGTGGTAATTTACAAGTACAGCTCTACAGTTACGTTTCAGATTGCTTTGGGCAAGTAAACAATCAATTCTGCTTAACTCCTTGTGCATTACAGTATTAATAACTTCCAGTAATAATGAATCATAGAATCATAGAATCGTTAAGGTTGGAAAAGACCCTTAAGATCATCAAGTCCAACCGCTAACCTATCACTGCCAAGTCCACCACTAAACCATATCCTCAAGCACCACGTCTACACATCTTTTAAATACCTCCAGGGATGGAGACTCCACCACCTCCCCGGGCAGCCTGTTCCAATGCCTGACAACCCTTTCAGTGAAGAAGTTTTTTCTAGTGTCCAAACTAAACTTCCCCTGGTGCAGCTTGAGGCCATTTCCTCTCATCCTATTGCTTGTTACTAGGGAGAAGAGACCGACCCCTGGCTCGTTACAACCTCCTTTCAGGTAGTTGTAGAGAGCAATAAGGTCTCCCCTCAGCCTCCTCCAGACTAAACAACCCCAGCTCCCTCAGCCACTCCTCATAAGACTTGTTCTCCAGACCCTTCACCAACTTTGTTGCCCTTCTCTGGACACGCTCCAGCACCTCAATGTCCTTCTTGTAGTGAGGGGCCCAAAACTGAACACAGTATTCGAGGTGCGGCCTCACCGGGGCCAAGTACAGGGGCACGATCACCTCCCTGCTCCTGCTGGCCACACTATTCCTCATACAAGCCAGGATACCGTTGGCCTTCTTGGCCACCTGGGCACGCTGCTGGCTCATGTTCAGCCGTCTGTCAGTGAACACCCCCAGGTCCTTTTCCTCCAGGCAGCTCTCCAGCCACTCTTCCCCAAGTCTGCAGTGCTGCATGGGGCTGTTGTGACCCAAGTGCAGGACCCGGCACTCAGCCTTGTTGAACCCCATACAGCTGGCTTCAGCCCATTGATCCAGCCTGTCCAGGTCTCTCTGTAGGGCCTTCCTGCCCTCCAGCAGATTGACACTTCCACCCAGCTTGGTGTCATCTTCAAACTTACTGAGGGTGCACTCGATCCCCTCATCCTGATCATCAATGAAGATATTGAACAGGACCGGCCCCAACACTGAGTCCTGGAGAACACCACTTCTGACCGGCCGCCAACTGGATTTGACTCCATTCACACCACTTTCTGGGCTTGGCCGTCCAGCCAGTTTTTAACCCAGTGCAGAGTGCACTTGTCCAGGCCATAAGCAGCCAGCTTCTCCAGAAGAATGCCATGGGAGACAGTGTCAAAGGCCTTACTGAAGTCCAAGTAGACAACATCCACAGCCCTCCCCTCATCCACTAAGCGGGTCACGTTATCATAGGAGGCCAGGTTAGTGAGGCAGGACCTCCCTTTCGTAAACCCATTCTGGCTGAGCCTGATTCCCTGGTTGTCCTGCATGTGCCATGTAATTGCATTCAAGATGATATGCTCCATGACCTTTCCCAGCACTGAGATCAGGCTGACAGGCCTGTAGTTCCCCAGATAAAGAGAAGCAAGACAGTGAAAGCCTGAAAACAGAGCTCCAAGTACTTTACTAGGCTCTCTGAATAAACTGGGAATTGTTTAAAAGCTTGCAAAAACATCATCCTTTTAATGATTTTTAATGAAAAAAGTAGTAGTAGTCAGTCATCACCCTCCTATCTGCAGCTCCCTTGGAAGTCCTCATGTTTATGTGGAGGCAACATTGCATACCATGCTTGCTTCTTGCTTTTAGCAGCTAACTACACTTACAGAGTGGGGGATGTCCTTCCAAACAGGCCCTTCAATAGAAAATCTTAGGAACCAAAGCTCAAACTGAGTAGGAATTTTTGTTCATATTTCTGCAATTGTGACTAACTCCCTCTTTTAAGGTCCGACAATGAAGTTAAAAAGGCTCACCGTGCTTGAGAAATACAGAAATGAAGTAGACTCCTTCTACGAAGAATAAGAAGTCTTTCATCCAAGCATTAAGAAAGATCTGTGAGCTAAAGGAAGTATTTCCTAATCAAAAGCATTCACAAAGATTATGCTTGTTTTGGTTTTGTAGTCTATTGCACTGAACCACTAGAAAACTAGTGTCAATGTAGTTGTTCCTGATAGATTGTCCATTTTTTACAGAAGCATCTACTCAGCATCTGTTTTCTAATAATATTGTTCTTGCTTTTTGTCCTAAATGACTAAGATTAAAAACATCCTCTTGTGTTGTATAAAGTGGGTATAACTAATTAATACCACTAAATATTGAAACAGAAGGAAAATTTTTTATACATTGATCTTCCCTTGTAATTTTTTTTCTCTATAGGTTGTCTGTAGCTCATGGTACATTTTGGTAGATCAGTAGTTAGCAGTGCTGCTTAGTGAAACTTAGACCACTCCGATAATGAAGGTAGTTATTAAAAAACAAAAAGGGGGGAGGGGGAACAAAACAAAGGGGCTGGTTTTTTCCCTCCCAAGGACAAGTTTATTTTTGTTCACTAACACATTTCTAAACCTAAAGACACTCCTCTTCCATTTTTAGCGGCTAGAATTCAGACTTTGAGAAAGCAGCAGCTCATAATTTCTTAAATTCATGTTGAAATAAGCATTACTATTTCTCCTAGAAACAAATAATCAAAAAGTTGGAGGAATAGCTCCCTAAGGTTGAAAGACACAAAGTGGCAAATACAGGAGTTCTCACATTAAAGTGCTATTTAGAACAGAAAATTGTTTACAGCACATTTTTTAAGTGAAAGTTTTAGAAGCAATGTTTGTCAGTTTGTTGCAACACTACCTGCATGTTTCAATATTCACATTGTACTAATTCTGAAAAATGAGAGCTGCATTTCTTCTTCCCTTTATATAAAAAAAATTGTATTAGGTGAAGGACATACTTGAAAGAAAGTTGTCTAAAGGTTTGCTATTAGTAAGTGATCTTTGGCAGAGAGTTATAATAGCTAACACAAGCAGGCAGGCTACAGCTACTGTTGATCAAAAAAATCATGCAGTATAGGGTGTTGTTTCCATGAAAGCTCCATTACCAGTCTTACACATAAGATTTCTTGCAAGTACCAACAATCAGCTCAACACACAAGACAAGATAGCCGCTTAGGATTATACAAGCCAAACAAGTAATAGGGCTTTGAAAAGTTTATTTTTCCTCATTTTGTGCGTAATGGTAGTTCAGAAGTTTTAACAGTATTAATCTAAAGGAAGCAAGGAAGTAGCAGCTTGTAAAACACAAAGAAATTTTGTCCGTTTCACCAAAAGCAGAGTGCACAAGGAGTAATAAAGCTCATTGTTCCTCCTCCAATCTGTTGTTAGACTGTACAAGAAAAGCACTAGCAGCTACTCAAAATTGATTTTACCTGTGAACCAAGCAGCCTAAATAGTCTTAATAGAAAGTAACTAAGTGAAGTAACATCTATTAATAGAATTAAGCTTTAAGCACCCTGGTTCTGGCAGTAGGGACAATCCTGTGCTGTAGTCATGAGTTTTAAAATGCACATTTTCTTGTAGGGTGTACTAATGGAAGCATACCATACGACACACAGATCAGAAGGACTCGTTTGACAACCTGTATATGATGAAGGAGGGAGGGGAAAGAGTTGCTTTTGTGCCCATTAAGCTTAGTAAGCAGGCAAAAAATAGTCTCAGATCCTCTTGACTAGGGATGAAATGTATTTCAGGAACATAGGCACCAGAGCCAAATCTTCAGTCGCTCTTAATCCCTTACATTCAGAGTTTCTAGAATAAAATTACCAGTCAATAGAGTAAGACATACTGAACTATGCATAAAAGTACAACACACAAAGCATTCTAGCAGAAGTCATGAAATATTTAGTATAAATTTGCAAAGTTAATACTTTCCCCTCACAATATGTGGCAGAAGTAATTTTGTATAATTTAATCTTATTAGAAGTCTGTTGTAAAGTGTGTTTCAGAGAAGAAAATTTCTAAGAATTATTTTGGTGTATAGATTTGAAAAATAATTTTACTTCGTTCTCACCCCTTGCTGGTTAATGGTTGTGGGTATTTTAAAATACACAAATAGAATAAAATCTCTAGAATTTTGTATTTCTTTATTCTTGTCCTCCAAGGGTAAGGCCATATTTCATGAATCACCAGAGTATCTAAAGTGGGTTTTTTCATTGCTTTTAACATGAAATTGCTATTTTAAGTTATTTTACACCCGTTTCTGTTTATGAAGGTCATCTTGTGCTATTGTTAGGCTGAAAACCTATCTTTTAAACGTCAGTAAGATCAATAAAGTAGGTTTTAACCATTAAGGTGCTTTTACATTTCACTAGTTCTGTTACTGGTTTATTTGCATAATTTTTCTTTGTGGAAAGTAAAAACCTCAAGTGGACATGGAAAATGGTAGACAGTTACATGGCAGTAAATGAATTCACTTATATAAAAATTTTCACGAGATAGAAAAAAATAAATAAGACAAAGCACTTGGAAAAGTCCACTGGAAGCAGGCACAAGCATAATTTGTAGCCATTTGGACTAAATTTATTAATGGAGAGGCCCTAAATAAAAAGTTTGCTCTCTTAAGAGACAAGCAAACTATATGGTTATCAGGTTACATATAATGTACTTTGGGCAATGTGTCCTTTCAGAGTTATTACAATTCATATGAGAAGAGTTTAGTCTGTGTCTTGTACTCTGCGGCAGATCTCCTCCGTGAATTCTGAACACTTGGCACTACCTCCCAAGTCTTTTGTCAAGACCTGAAAGAGAAAATAATATTAATAAAATGTTTTATGCATCTAGTCTTGTCTCTGAACAATTCTATATGCTCTTTTTAAAAGTTGCGTATGGATGCTAAATCGGTGTGAGAAGGAATACATCAAGTTTGAGTTCTTCTGCATCCCACATAGCCTCCATCAATAAGGACTAGGCAGACAGAACAGGTAGAGAAAACTTGAGTATGAACATAAAGCATTCCGTTACCAGATTTCAACGTGATTTTATCTTAACTACAGGAGGATAGTGTGTTTGGCCAAAGCTCTCCCTTGGCCGCGTAATAGTGTAATTAATTGTTAAATATTTACGTTTTCAGTAAGATGTTTGCCCTTTGGAAGTAAAATTCATATATGAAGGCTCAGTGCAAAGGCAGCTAATTGAGAGTCATTCAGTAAGGTTTTGGGATTTGGGTTTGGTTTTTTTTTTTTAAAGGAAACCCACACAGAAAAAAAAGCACACATAGCTCTTAATGCTGCATGTTAACAGTTCTTTAAGTTTGCTTAGTTTAGTTAAGAGATGGAAAAATGCAGAGTTAAAAGAAACTTTTTCATCAAGTACAACTCCTGTCTAGTAGCATGGAGATAGTAAAATCAAATAAAAGTTGGACAACATTGCTTATCCAACCTAGCTAGATTAAAGCAGTCTAGGAGATAATTTAAAATCATTAGTTTTCCCCTCACAGGACATGCACAGAGATCTTAATTAAATGGCTAGGGAGGAAGGGAAGAAAGGGAGAAATAGCAAGCATGAGAGGCAATAAAGGTTACTATTTTAGGATCTTGTCGTTTTACCTGCATTATGCTTTTTTCAATTTAAAAATACTCTGTCCATTGCGAGCATGTAATCATAACATTGTAAGTAACTAGTAAACCAGTAGCCATGTCACAAAACTTGTGCTGTGTTATCTTCCATAGAATTACTGACCTGCAGATGGAGGATTTCATTTCCAGAGCAGTAAATGGGAACTTTACAGGAGCACCTCTTTATTCACTTGTAAGTTTAGATTTTTTTTTTTAACTGGCTCCTATGCACAGTAAGGTAGCTGCAAACAGACCACTTATGAAATGATGACAGCTTTTTGTTTAAGCATGCTTGTTACTTTTACTTACAAAGCAGCTGCTTATGCTCCTGCCCAAAATAACTGAACCAGCATAGCTAACTGCTAATCCTGTTTAACTGCAATCTTCAGGATCTTTCCAGCTATGTTTTGAAAAGCTGGATGTCAAAGTAGTGATGAGTGAACCAATAACTTCAAGAGCACAAATTCAGGTCAGGTTTCAGGGCATAAGCCCCCCTAGAATATTCCATTTCAGTCTTGAATCTGGAGACGCTTACTGCCAAAGGGAAATCACATAGAATCTTAAGGGATAATGTAAATACTGGATAAAAACTTGGTGTTTGGTAGTCCAAAAAGGAGCGAAAGCAGTTAGGAGGAAAGAAGAAAACAATTGACCTGAAAAAATAGGAGCAGAAGTATTACAGTCAGGACTGAAATGGTATAAACAAAGTAGATGATTAAGCCTGTGAAAGGCAAATGAGTGTCCTTCAGTTCAGGATCCAGATTTAAATATATATGCTTTGTACGCATTATAAACTTCACAAGTGAAATACCACTAGTTACTTAAACCTCTAATCCCCTTCATGAAAAACAGATATCCAGTTCTAGCTTTTAGAGTTAACAAAGTTGTACAAATGTAGAATGGGCATTACTGAGACACAAGGAATGCTACAGCCTGTCCTTATTACTGAGCTGGGCAGATTTAATACCACCAAAGATAATATACTTACTATCAGAGAAGGATAGAGGCACTGCTCATGTGTCATGCCAGCAGAGCAGGTGAGCCACTGTTCTGGTGTTAATGTTCTAAGTTAATCTTTGCTGTGACAGAATATGATTTTAATTCACTGCATTTATTTGCACACCCTCATATTACCTTTCCATCTTTAATTGTATCAAAGCAAGCCATCTCAATTTTTGTGGCATGTTTGTGTAGTCCCATGTGACGCAACATCATTACAGCACTCAGAAGAAGGGCAGTTGGATTTGCCAAGTCTTTTCCTGCAATGTCTGGTGCTGTTCCATGAACCTAGAAATAAAAGTGAACCTATCTGTTAATTATGTTAACATGCTGATTAAAATGTCCTAGGCAATTTAACTGTATGCACACAACCTGAAACACAGTCCTCATGCACAAGGATGTTAAAATAGGATGTACTTCACTGTGATACAGTTAGTGGAAAAGAGATAGAAAAGGCAAGAACAATTCAGTTCAAAGACGTAAGAAAAGGAGAGCTAAATCACCTAATATCTCCCAATTGTGTCACTCCAGTTCTGTTTCACAGAGGGTATTTATCTTATGAAAAAGGGGGAAAACAAAGTGTCAGTAAAAGGACATGCAAAAAACCTGTGTGTAACACATACTTAAACTACTCCCCCTGGGTAAAGTTTCAGCATCTTCACAGTAAAAAATAATTTTACAGAGAACTTAGTTAAATGACAGCCACATTGTAAGTCATGGAAGAGTTTCAGGTTCTCAAGTTGAGACAAAGTAGTTAATTACTACTATACCTTGCATAAGAAGACTTACCGATTCAAAAATCGCAACCCCATTAGCACCAATATTTCCACTTGGTGTTACTCCAAGACCCCCAATCAGTCCAGCACACAGGTCACTAAAAAAAAAAAAGAAACAACCAAATCCCAGAGAAACACACAAGTTTTTCCATATACAGCTGCCTCTCTCCAAGGTATAAAAATCTTTTTGTTTTTCATTTTATTGCTACAATAACCTATTTCATATACCCACACTGCCTAGAAATAATATTGGGAAAGAATAGATGCTGTTTGCCACTAGTGCTCCATTGGAACATTTCAGAATTAGTAGAACTACTAGCAGGAGACAATTTAATAAAGGAAAATTAAAAGGAAATTTCAAATACCAGAATAAAGCTGATTAAGATGTAGGCACAAAAGAAGTTATTCAAACCACAGAACACCTGTTGAAGACTCAAAAACTAGCAAAAATTGTAATGTACAGTTCCTGATATCTAGCCAGAAGTTTTATTTCCTCCGAAGAGGCCACAGAACTACTTTTCTTATGTGAAGTCCTTCTAAAAAATGTGGAATAATTTTGCTCAGGTAGATGAATTGCTAGTAATTTTAAAGGTTATTGCATGTAGCTTAAGGAACATGTTCCAGGTGACACCAGACTAGCTTCCCCCCCTCTCTCTACTGAACAGCTCTTAAGTCACAAGTCTGATATTAGCAGGTCATCAGACATAAGCAATTTGCATTTGGTTTCCTCCAAAATTAACATGGAGAAGCACAAACCAACTGTGCTTATAGTCATCATACCATACTCTCAAAGCTGAGCATACTGATAGAGAAGCTGATATTTTAGTGTACTGTTTATTGCCTACAACTTAGCTAATCAAGGACTAACAAGCAGAAAGGTTTGGCTGACCTTGCAGAACAATATTTTAAGTTTAAGCTAAAATAAACCAATTAGCTTTAGTTGTATAGTATGGGGAAAAAATGGATACAGTCTACATTTGTCACTTTAAGTTTGTCATGCTTCAAGGTAAGAGATTTCTTTCTATACCTATTCAGGCTAAGAAGCTTATTTGGCATTATGTTCATGCTTTAAAAAAAGCACTAAAAAAAGACCCTCCTCAGTGTCAAAAGTGCCCTTCTTCAAGAACAGAATCAAATTTACTGGAAGTTTTCAGAACTGTGGAATTCTTTACAGAATTTGTATGAGAACTTTAAAATCAGTGATACTGAACTAGGTAAAGTGAGTCTAAATAGTACTGATAATGGGACTCATCTGATTTGATCTCTTTTAGTTAACAGCCTAACAGCTGCTGTGAGGGCCCTATGGACTCCTCTATCAATTCTTAAAGCAAGAAGCTTTAAGTTGGAGTCTGACTATTCTTAGAGGTGACAGCCTTATCAGAGCGAGTGCAATTTTAAGAGAAGCTCAACAAGCATTTATTTTACGTATGTTATATTTACATTTGTAATCTGTACAAAAACAGGAGATGGATTCTAAGATGTAAATCATCGTTGAACTTTTAAACAAATTCTGATTCGGGCTATTTTCTCAATCTCTCCTTAGAGATGCAAGGAGAAGCAATGTTATGTCGTACACTTCAAAGTTCAGATTAAGATACTTAATTTTACACACAGTATTTAATTGGATTTACATTCCACCTAAACATTTTACAGAATGAAAAATGTGTGCTGATGGATTTTGCCTTTAAGACATCAAGTACCTCTAGTATTAATGTTATTCAAATATGAAATCTAATTTGAAGATAAGGAAAAACTACAATACATCAATCAAGAGCTGGTAGGATAGCAAGAGGCCACACATGTCATGCTTCAGTGACTGCACAGAATCATTTAACTGTATGGCTAGCTTGCTGTAAACATTGTGGCCCCACAGTCATCTTACACAATCCATTTTAGTGCTTAAGATGAGAAAGTTTTTCCCCAATACCTAACTAAGCGTTCTTTCTTACAATTTAAGCCATTAAATTCTTCACACATTGGGGGAAATTTCTCTTCTGCCCCGTATGAACAATATTCATTGCCTCTATATGCAGAACCTTATTTTTTTTTAAATAAGAAGCACGTTCTCAACATACAACTGAAGGGGGGAAGGGGCTTTTAGGATGCAAAACCAGAAGTCAACTGTTCTGTTGTTGAATGCTTATCCAGCTGAAAGTTAATTGTTGCAGAACGCTTATCTGGCCGCTATGTGAAATGATTAGCAAGGAGGACCGGAATCTACCAGTGAAGGACAAGTTCTTGATAAGGATAGAAACTTGTCTCAAGAACCAGCTAAAACCAACTTTGCAGTTTGGACAAGTGTCAAGGGATAACTGAGTCTGCGCAAAAACAAAAGGTTACTAGCGGTGACGAAGAGGAGCCAGCAGCCTTCATCTTTACGACCTCCGACGACCACCACGAGGAGGCACTGCGCAAGCTCAGTTGGGAAAGATTTATGGAAATAATTCTTTTAGGCTAATTTTAATACGAAGCGGGGAGAGGTCATGCATGTGTATAGGCGTGTTGGGAAGTCTTATGTATATGTAATGCTTTACTGTATAAATCCAAGACAAACTATCACGCAGGTGCACACAGCTTTGGTGAGACTACCCTCCGTGCTGCCCAGTGCTGAATAAACATACCTACTTTACAATCTTACAGATTGTGGAGTCCGCTCTCCGCACGTCACAACCCCTCCTGATAGTATATTAATAATTGAAGTGTAATAATACCGGCCTTTCTTCCCATTTGGAGTCTGATTTATAAACTCTGGATGCATAAAATCATCACCTATCTGGCTGGCATATAACCTGAATAACTGTCTGGAAGGTAACTATTTTACACATTCAGTTAGTTTAAATTAAAATCTTCATACCTGAGGATGTCACCATACAAGTTTGGCATAACAAGCACATCAAATTGTGATGGATCCTGTACCATCTAGAAAGAAGTATATTTTCATTAAAGTTAGAATTTAACATAAAAAATAACAATTAAAAAACATAAATACTCACATTCAGACACACAGTATCCAGATACATTTCATTAAATTTAATATCTTTACAGTTTTCTGCTGCCTCCCTGCATTTTCTCAAGAAAAGCCCATCAGACATTCTCCTGCAATTAAATAAGGAAGAGAATATTGCAGTTATTGTAAGTAAGCAATACTGAAGATAACGAAAACTGCATGCAACAGAGGATTAAATAAAAATATTAGAGTGCAGAAACTTAATTTCTAATTATCCCTTACGTTAAATATAAATAACATCTTCAATATATTAGTCAGAGAAGTTATGCCTTTTAAATTTCCTCCTAAAATATTTTTGTGTCAGTAGTTTAACAGGCATACATTAATGCTCAGAACTACTCTGATTCATTCATTTACTAAAGGCATTTGTAAAGGTGGCGTCGCATAATATCACACGTGTTCTGACTCAGTTCAGTACAAAGTGGCTTGGAAACTGTAAAAGACACCATTTTCATCCTCAGTTTTTAAGTTAATTTTCCTAGTTTAAGACTACTTTTAAAATAAGAGCATTGCAACAGAAGTCACAGGATTACTACAAACTTACTAATAAAAACATTACTACATAATTATTACAGTCCTATGAATACTGGATCAGTATTGCCCATTTTACTTAGGAGGCATTTACTTTACTTACTGCACATTTTAGTTACTCCCACTAGCATCAACAGATGTTATATATTTGAGGAAGATATACAAAATTCTTTATAACTAGATGCATATTATATTTGTTGTTGTTCTCAAAAAGAAGTGTCAACATACATAATATTTGCCTTATGCACAGCAGTAACATGGCTTCTCTGATTATTTCTGGCATACTCAAAAGCAAATTCTGCAATACGCTTGCTAGCTCCTTCTGTGATGAGCTTGATACTCTGCACAACACCTTCGACAATCTGAAAGACAGTAGTTGCATTGACAGTAAAAGCGTAAGCTCATTTTTCTAGTCACTAGAACGAATGCTTGGAACAAAGTAGTAGAATTCTGATGAGGCAGTCTCGACAATACATTTCACAATAAAATAACATTTTTTATGGGTAGCAAACTTGAAAAACACCACCCAACCTCTTAGTACCACTTAGGCCACTGAGATGGGCAAAGTTATTGTTCATGAAGCACAGGAAACCTGCCAGAAACACAACACTTCCAGCAACGTACCACATGCTCAATTCCACTGTATTCGCCTTCTGTGTTCTCTCGAATTGTGACAATGTTCACATCTGTATATGGGGTTTTGTACCCTTCAATTGAGATACAGGGACGTACATTTGCATAAAGGTCAAAGGTTTTACGCAGAAGCAGATTCATTGATGGGTGCCCTGCAGCAATTGGGGTCTTTAAAGGCCCTGAAGAAAAACAAAGAAAACAAAACCAGAAAAAAACAGAATCTGAAGAATGAATGAGAAGATAAACTCCTCCATGAATTTTAGAGGTGAAACCCTAGGTAAAGTGGTACTCTTACAGAGGATCTCCAAATTCCTATTTAACCCTTATACCAAAATGCCATGGGAATTCTCTGTGCTATCAAGAGTACTGCACAGTGATATTTATCAGCTGTTTAAAGGCCAAATTGTGACCCTTACATGGAATAGGAGTTTTTACAAAAGGTTTTGATTGAAAACAACATAAAAAGGTACTATTCATTAGGAGTAGTTATCACATACATATTGTATATCAACTGCATTAGAAATGCATTCTGCATAGAGTCCAGAAGTTGGTGTTTAGTAATACTGGCCTTCAACATACTTCCTGGAAGTTCTGTGGAAGTTATGGCTTTGAAATGAAGGACTGTTTTAAGACTACAGAAGACTATCTGACAGGCTGTCCCTTATAATTAGCCATTTTATTGAGCTATAGATGAAGGGCTTTGGCTTTAAATCAGACTACGATAGAAAAAACAGTATTTAATATTGTTGTATTAACCCCTAAAATACCTTTTAATCCCATTTTGTTTTTATCCATGGATTCTTTGGCATCTGGAGGTATCATCCACTTCCCTCCTGGTCCTTGGATAGCTGTAACATTCCTCTCTTCCCACTGAATAGGAGCCTAAACACATTTACTCTACATTAACTTAAATATCATGATCTTTGCTTCAAGCTTTAACTTCCCTTTCACAAAAAGGTGCATAAGGAATTTGTCCAGACCTTCCTAAACAATTTTTCTCCCATAAGTGAGAGTAAGCATGAGATGTTTGAACACAAAAATAAACCATTTTTAAAAAATGTAATTACGTGAAAATGAAACAGTATGAGCAACAACATATCATAAACTCAAATACCACAAGATGCCTCCCTAGGTGTCTCATACACAGAAATTTTTAGAATTGCAATATACACGCTACTACTTTCAAGCTCTTAGAGCTGTTGGGTTCCTTGTATTCATGAGACAAGACATTTGAAAACTGAATTAATTGAGAATTCATCATCCATACTGCCTGGAAGACAGTACACAACATAGTCATATATCTGTTATCTAACTGAAAATCTGCGAATGTTCCACAATGCTTGCTGAATTTGCATTCACCACGGGAATCCTCTAAGTGGAGACAGGCTGCCACCCACTCATTTTGTCAGGAAGGACCACAAAGGAAAGGATATGAGGGCCTTCATAAGCAAACAGAATCAATCTTAAGCATAACAGTAACTAGAGAGTCCCCTTTAAAACAAACAAATCTGATTAAGTATTGCAAACATGCACTCACACACAAACTTAAGTTTTACTCCTCCACACCTCCTGCTTGACTCCCCAGAAACAACCAGAATATTATAAGGTTTTTATATATAATTAAAAAGAACTACTCTCTTCCAAATCAAAGGTGGATAGTTAGAATAGAAAGGGAATATGCCTTGGTGCTGTTACTATTGTGGAACAATTTAACAGGACCTTTCCTGAAGAGCCATATTTCCTTTCAAGGAAACCGGACACGTTCTGGTGAAGTTCCTCAGATAGGCAGTAAAACAGTTCTTGACTATACTTAGCTTTCACATCACTTAAGTGAGGGTGTTTGGTAGTGCAGCAGTTTGATTTCTAAGAATAAGCCAGTCCTTTCACACACACTTTCCTCTGCACTGGAAGTCACCATGAATGAAAGAATATCCTGCTACATCAACAAGATGATTTCACATGATACATCGGGTTCATATTTCCAAAAAGTAAACAAAACATTCGCTCTCAACTCTCTACTCCTCTGCCATCTAACAGTTTCAAACGCTGCCTTGATATTGCAATCCTATGTTTTATTAGCTGAAGCTTCAGACTCCTTCTATTGTCAGAAGTTTTAACACCCTAAATATGACTTGATCCTTTGGGAGTTAAAGAGAAAACATTTTTAATACACCTAGTTAATACTTGTTGTAGTTAAACTTACACCGCTTACAGCAAGACAAATATGACTTACCTTGGCAGCATCAAAGATCTTCATGACAGC
Organism: Phalacrocorax aristotelis; assembly: GCF_949628215.1. Taxonomy (NCBI): domain Eukaryota; kingdom Metazoa; phylum Chordata; class Aves; order Suliformes; family Phalacrocoracidae; genus Phalacrocorax; species Phalacrocorax aristotelis. The sequence continues at coordinate 35,345,851 of NC_134282.1, forward strand.
AGCAGAAATCTCAGGTCCTATGCCATCTCCTGGGATTAAAGTTACTGTTTGTACCTAGGTAAAGAAATATCAGTAGTATAACAAATGAATGCTGTTTTCTATGTTGAAAACATCTTAATGTATTGTAGGAACCAAGTAACTACTAGAAAAGAAAAGAAAGTTTCAGTTACCAAATACTCACTATGAATTAACAGCGGTATTGGACAGAAGCAAGAATGACTAGCTTGCTTTCAAAGGGAGTGTGCACATGTTTTGAGAGAATTGTTTAAAAATCTGCCAACTATCCATTCCTATTTCGAAGCACAGAGGTTTAACCTGAAAGGCAGGTTCCTGCTCAGTACTCTTTGAAATAAACAATCTTAGCATGCTCTCTTCTTGGAATTTGGAGATGAGATAATACTACCTAGTTATGGCTCTGTTACCCATATGTCTCCAGTATTATCAACATGCTGCATAATACTGACACATGCTAGAAAAGATTAAGTTTATTAGAAACGCAACATTCACCTTTAAAAAAAAAAATCTAAGGCATAGCTAAACTTCTCAAGTGACTTCCTAAAATTCTCAGACCTATTTTTAACAATACCGAGTTATTTTCCTCCCATAGTGTTCTCACTCTGGTTTCTTTTATCAGCATCAAAGAGATGAAATAAATTGCACAGCCCAGGATCACTGAATAACAGGGGAAGAAAGTATTCTACTTGGATACAAAAAAAAATAATTATGATCACTATTCTAATTGTACGTGCCCCAGTTCCTTTTGTTTTAATTAAAAACTTCCAACAGTTTTGTTAAGGGCTCATTATTACCTACAAAAAAGGCTACTCAGATGCAGCATTATTTGCAAAACTCCAGTGAGAATCAACTCATGAGATATATTTCCATCTTTCCATCCTTTTCCACACAAAATATTCAAAATTTCAATATATATTGACTGATTTTTTAACTAATTTGAGCCAAATAAATTTCACTGTGCACAACAAAAGCAGCAGAGCTTCAGATAACTGAACACTGCTGTTGAGCAAGCACATAACTGATGGGATGCCTCAAGATTAGTTTTGTGCTGCCTTATGTTGTTGCTTCACAGCACAGCAGGACTCCACCTGAGCCAGAGAACGTTTCACCTGAAACGGTAATGTGGTATTAACAGAACTGGAGGTGCCTCACCTTCTAAATCCTTGTATACTGTGTAAGATAAGAGTGAACCTTCAGTTTCTTTTCTAGCTGTTCTACCTGCTGTTCTACAAAACTTATAATTAAAAGCCACAGTTCCTCTTTAAAATTAAGTCCTGCTTAAGAATGTATGCAGCAGTGCTAAGCCCTGCTTCTGCCTGAGGAGTTTTCAAGGCCGCCTTCACTCGAAAAAAAAATAGCCTGTGGGCACTTCAAACACATAGACATAAAGAAGGTAAAACATTTACAAGGAAATATATAATCAGTGTCTAAAATACTTTAAAGAGGGCCTTGAAAAGGCAGAACTTTAGATGCAAGGTATTCTAAAAGCAGCAGTAAAGCTAGTGCTTAGATGAAGGTCTGAAAAATACAGAAAATGAGAAGCTTCTCAACAATCTTTCTACTTTGCCCAATGTTTGCCCATTTCCAGATGAATTTCAGAAGACTGGCTTATGTCTATATTTTGTGAAAAGTCTTCATGCAACTTCTATCTTTTGCTAGACTCTTTTGTATTATCACTTATGCTTTAATATGCAATTGCCAAAGACAGTAATTAACCAACTTAAATCCAGCACGGCATTAAGAGCTTACATGTTCTCTTATTAGGTCTTACTTTTTGAGAACATAAAAATATAACCAGCAATCTTACAAAAGTAAATTTTTGAACCCCTTTCTTGAGAAACTTCTTAAAATTAAAAAATGGTACTATCATACTCACAGCACTACCAAAACTTCTTGTCACCTGTTTTTGGTTTTTGAAAGCCCCTAGCAATCGAGAAACCTGTAAGAATATAAAACAAAAAGATGCTATTTTACTACAGGAATGGAATTTTTAAATCTGCAAATCATTTTAAAATCATATTGCTTTAAATTTCCTCTCTCAAACTGGATCAAACAAGAGCAACTAACGCTTTGCCAAGTTGCTCTCTAAAACTCAGTGCAGTAACACCTCACGTCGGTATTTTTAGCACAAGGTAAACCCAGGACAGCCGCACTTTGCAGTATGCCATACTCTCTGATCTTGCCTGGGGGTGAGGGGAAGTTACTGCACAATAACTGGAGGCCTTACATACTACACCTGTGAAATAAGGTTACAGTAACTCTAACTAAATAGATGATACGCTAAGGATTAAGATTTGTGGAATGCAAAGTGAAAAATCAAACACTTTCACTAACAGTTGGGTGGACAGTTCTTTACATATCTTAGGTAATGTTTCCAAAACTACTTTGCAATAGTGTCACTTCTTCCATTCAAACTATAGTGAATTTTGTCCTTCCACCTTTTATATCTGTAGGTTTTGTACTGTGGCCTTCTGTGTGCCTGACGGTTCTTAAAAAGCATAATGGAAATGCACATTAAAGACAAAAATCACCATAGCAACAAGTCTACACAACATAGTCAAAGAACTATACTTTCTAACATCTGAAATATTCCAAACTGGCATTAAGCTTCAAAACTGGGGTGGTATCTCAGCTTAAGCCCTTGCCTAGCTGAGCACCGCAGACAAAATCCCCAATCGTATCAGTATTGATAACTTCACTGCAGAAAAATCACAGCCTCCCAATCTCCCCCTCATCTCTTGGATCTTTCATGCCTCTGTGACTTAAGAGTCAGAAGACTTCAAAATGTAAACAGACTTGTACTACTTCAGTTCTACCACGCTCACATATGCAGTCCGTCTGCAGCTATCAGGCTAGATAGGAACGTATTTCACAATTTGTATTCCTCTCCTGTCCAATTTGTATTTGTCATCTCCTATCTTCACTGACATGTATGCTTAAACGTAGCTGTATGGCAAAAGGGACAGGCTATGTGGGCACTAATAGAAACAACTAGAAAGAATATAATTCTAGTATATGTTGTAATGAATGCTGCAGAAGTAATTTCAGCTAGAATTTATTTTTACTTGTAACTCAACATGAGATGTACAAGGTCATTATCACAGACAAGCAATGTTTACCACAGCAAGCCACATATTTGAGGCAACAGCTGGAGCAATAAATGAAAAGGTGAATTTGACTACACAAGTGTAAGTAAGTGCCCTTGGGGTACAGTTCCTGCACATACAGTCAGGATTCACAGGATTCACATTCCAGAGTAGACCTGGAAAGGGAACAGTCGTACCTTGCAAGAAATCACAGGCCTGGCATGTTATACTCAAGTTCACAGAATCGCAGAATGGTAGGGGTTGGAAGGGACCTCTAGAGATCATCTTGTCTGACCCCCCTGCTTGAATAGGGACACCTAGAGCAGGGGGCACAGGACTGCATCCAGGCAGGTTTTGAATGTCTCCAGGGAAGGAGACCCCACAGCCTCTCTGGGCAGCCTGTTCCACTGCTCTGTCACCCTCACAGTAAAGAAGTTTCTGCTCATATTTAAGTGGAACTTCCTGTGTTCCAACTTGTGCCCATTGACCCTTGTCCTGTCATTGGACGCCACTGAAAAGAGCCGAGTCCCAACATCCTGACACCCACCCTTTAGATATTTATAGGTAATGATGAGACCCCCCTCAGTCTTCTCTTCTCCAGGCTGAGCAAACTCAAGTCTCTCAGCCTTTCCTCATAAGGGAGATGCTCTCCAGTCCCCTGATCATCTTGGTAGCTCTCTGCTGGACTTGCTCAAGAAGTTCCACGTCCTTCTTAAACTGGGGGGCCCAAAACTGGACACAACACTCTAAATGTGGTCTCACTAGGGCAGAGTAGAGGGGGAGGATAACCTCCCTCGACGTGCAGGCCACACTCCTTTTAATGCATCCCAGGATACCGCTGGCCTCCTTGGCCCCAAGGGCCCATTGCTGCTCATGGTCACCTTGATGTCCACCAGCGCTCCCACGTCCTTCTCAACAGAGCTGCTTTCCAACAGGTCAAGCCCCAACCTGTACCGGTGCATGGGGTTGTTCCTCCCCAGGTGCAGGACCTTGCACTTGCTCTTGCTGAATTTCATCAGGTTCCCCTCGGCCCAGCTCTCCAGCCTGTCCAGGTCTCCCTAGATGGCAGCACAGCCTTCTGGTGTATCAGCCACTCCTCCCAGCTTAGTATCATCAGTGAACTTGCTGATGTTAGACTCTATCCCATCATCCAGGTCACTGATGGATATGTTGTACAGGATTCAACCCAGCACAGATCCCTGGGGAACACCACTAGTTATGGACCTCCAACCAGACTCTGCCCCGTTGATCATGACCCTCTGAGTTCTGTTGTTGAGCCAGTTCTCAATCCATCTCACTGTCTGGTCATCCAACCCACACTTCCTTAGCTTGTCTGTGAGGATGTTATGGGAGACAGTGCTGAATGCCTTGCTGAAGCTGAGATTGACAGCATCCACCACTCTCCCTTTACCTACCCAGCCAGTCACGCCATCGTAGAAGGCTATCAGGTTGGTCAAGCAAAAAAGTTCAATATCTGCAACACTAGCAGAGAATCAGGCTAAACAAAATGGATCCATCCTGACCTTGAAGTCATGTGTTGTGATTAACTCTTGACAATTCTCCCATATTTTAGCTGATCTGTCAAGTGGGGCTTCCGCAATGACTTAGCCTCCAACTCGCTAATACTAGAAGGAGTGAAAGAAATTCCATTTACTGAAGGCGAAAAGCAGCAGTGTCTCCATGGCGGCCCCGGGAATAACAGCTGCGTTTCAGAACCGCTCAGAGCTGGTAAATCCCAGACGACAGGCAGCGGGCCGGGAAGCCCTCTGACAAAACCCAAGATCTCGCAAGATGTGTACCTTTTCCCCGGGTTTGACCCTCACGGTGTGTGGGTGGCGGCATCCCACACGGGAAACCCCGTCACGGGGGCTGATCCCCCCTCGGCCCCCGCCGCAGCGAGCCGCCCTGCCGCCGCCGTGACCTCTACAAACCACCACCCCGCCAGCCCAACGCCGCCGCCGCCGCGTCGGGAGTCCGACCCTGGGAGGAGTAGGCGGAGAGCCCGTCGCCGCGCTACCGCCATTCGCCGGGAGCGCTGCCAGGGCCCGGCGGCACGGCGACCTTGCGGGCGGCTCCCCACGGCCGCACCGCCTCAGGCGCCACCGAACCGCCGCCACGGCCACGGCCGCTGCCGCCGCCACGGCCACGGTCACGGTCACACACCCGCCCCGGGGCGGCGCGGGGACGGGGCTTGTTACCTTTCGCTTACCGTAGGCATCCACGCGGCTGCGGCCATGATGCTCCCCGGCACCGCGGCGCGATGAGGCCAGACAACACCCGCCCCCGCCTCCAGACCGGAACCGGCGCCCGGAGCGGTACGCCCCGCCCCCGCGGCCCTGAGGCCCCGCCCCCGGGGAGGAGGAGGGAGCGGGAGCGAGAGAGGGAGAGGGGGAGGGGCCAAAACCCACCCCCCCCACTAAAGGACTCCATAAATGTTAAGTCAGTTAGTGCTAATCAGTATATTCACATAGTTTTCTTGTGTTTTCTGACTGTATCTGCATGTACTTTCTCCGTTTACATTGTGATTGTAAATTGAGTGGAGGGGAGAAATTATTTTTTTTACATGTATTTTCAACAGCTGTTACAACAGATTTCTGATCTGTGTCTCAGAGGTGCTACCATAATAGTACTACAACAATAAGCAATTAACAGTGGCTGGTTTGGATCTTTTCTGAGAAGCGCTAAACAACACAGTAATAAAACCATCAGTAGTTACTTTGCCTAAAAAAAGAAGATGTCTATATAGCGATAGCAGTAGTTTCTTGCCCCTAGTGATCACTATATTGAGACTCCCTATGAGCAAATTAATCATATTCAATGTAGTCTGCTTTGGAAAAAATTATTTTTATTATTATTTTGTCCCTGAGGCAAACCATTGTCTTCTATGAAGCATCTTAAAAAAAAAACAAAGGTCATTTTAACTTGATTTATTATGGATAAATTAGGCTTAATGAAATGCAGTCAGAAACCTCCATCTTTCAAGATAGCATATTTTATTAAGCTAGGTAGATAAGATCATAAACCGAACAAATTTGGCACCAGGTTTTCCTTTCTGTTTTCTTTAGTATTAAAGCCTCTCTGCAGAAAGCTTCTGCTTACCATAACAAGTGTATTTAGTCAGAGTGTCAGCATCTTTTATCGGTTTGAGGGCCGTGAGTTTTCTGTCTTTCTCAAGTTTGGTTCATTCATAGGACAGGGCTCCTATATAGGATAGGATATATAGGATAGGATAGGTCCCAGGAAAGCATTCTCTTATAGCCTAGCACTTGCAGACAAATTTAATTGGGTCTAAGCAGCCTACCGGTCATGCGTTGGAAAATCAATCTACTGCAGTAGCATCAAACTGTTCTTTTCATTCATTTTTGGGTTTCTATTTTGTAACTGTGTATTTATAGCTCATTTTTAATTTATATTTTGCAATAACTATTAAATAAGAGGCAAGTTGTGACAGTTGGTGAAGCGTATTGCAATGGTAATGTTTTGTAGCTCTGTAGCATTTTTTCATTTAAGGGACTGACAAGCATTTTAATTATTTTATCTCCACAGCACCTATTGTAGGTGAATATTATTATTCCTCATTTACCTGTGAGCAAACAGAATTGTGAATAGGGTTCAAGTAAATAAAACAAGCCCCAACGACTCGGGTTGAATTTCCACAGCTTGGGTGGAGGATAGAACTTTGCCCATGTAGTCATTGCAAGCAGTGGTCATTGTTACACTTGCAGTGGAAGGGGGCCCTAACTTAACTTACAGAAATGAGCAACAGAGTAAAGTTACAGGCAGCCCTTCTGGATGAAAACTGGTCTTTTTGCTAACAGAGTGAATCTTTATTAAGAGCTAATGTGCAAGGAAACATCTGTGTGAGAGAGAAATTGTTTGAATATTTGGTGTAATGGGCATGCAATCTTGCAGGTTCTTTTTTTCCCCAATTAAAAGGATAGTTTTGATTTTTGTCTATATATGAAAACTCAGAAAAGTTGTAGCAAACCAGCTTGAGCAGTGAAGGCCATTAATAAGCAACCTGATTGTTAAAACTCTGTGTGGATCTTCTCATTAACAGGTAAAGTGATCTCTGTTCATAATATCTTGATCTTTCTTAGGTGAGGAATAAGAGCTTTCATACTTAAACTACAGTCAAATTCTCACTGCATAATTTACAGAGGTGATTTAAGGTAGTGTGACCTGTCTGGTGGAGGTTATTAAACTTACATCTCTACTAACCAGAGCAAAGCCACCTGGTGTAGTAGCCATGTCTAGTAACAGTTTGGAGCAGGAGACTTAGCACTGAAGGCAATCAGGAGTGCTAGCATGATTTGGCCCACTCCCTGAGCTCTGGCTGTGGGAGCATGTACCTGCAGCTGGGGTCAGATTGAAGCCTTAGGTGGGTGTTAAGCTACTGCAGCTGACAGCCATCTTGCCATAAAATACTAAATCTGATGTACATAGTTGATTTTCTGCTCCATGAATTAACCTTCTTAAGCAGATGAACAGTGGCTACTTAACCATGTTCTCTGGTATAATGGCCAGTGTGATGTCAAGACTATTGTGTATATAGTTATACTATGTAATAAACTTTGTTTGCAACTAATGGCAAGGTATATGCTATGTGTTGCTAAATAGCTTAAAATCACTTGCTTTGGCAAACACTGAAGAGAAATTGAAATATAGTAAAGTGTGGTGAAAGGCTGGTACTGATAATGTTAAGGTCAGATCTTGCTGTGTACATAGAAAAGTATTGATTTGTTGCAGTAACATGTTGGGAGTAAGTATTGCTTAACACCCAACTGGCTAATTAAACTAATCTTTGATAAATACAAACAGATAGAAGAGGTGAAAAAGAGCAAACTGGAAAACTCTTTGATCTTTGACACATATAAATAGATAGGAGTCAAAAAAAGTTGGTGCATTATATTGTCTTTACATTTTACCCAGTTATTATAGCAAGGTAATTACGCAGTGAAATATAGGTACCACTACAGCATGCTTGAGAAGAACCAGCTAGTGTAGTGGAACCCTCAACAGCCAGTGTTTGAATCATCTTTTTAACAGTCTGTGCATTTTAATTTTATTTAATAATTGAAAAGAACTCTTCAGAGTGTGGAAAGAAGAATTAAAGAAACAGTTTATATTCTCTCCATACACTCAGTGGGTGCTGTTCCCTTGGTCTGTTGAGTCTTCCTTTTAAAGCAATACTTTCTAACTCTCCTAAAGCAATCAACTCTTTCGGCCATACCAGTTTCCCTACATAATTTGTCTACATTAGCATGAAACCAAAGCATTTCTGATATGTGAGAGAAAAGCTGAGGAGGCAGAGTGAAAAGCCAGGCCCAAAGGCGTAAGTAGGAATATGTCTATGAACCTCAGGAATGCCACTTCTGGCCTACTTTGTAACAAGAAGTAAGTCTTACCTAGCTGGTGCTTTGCATTTAACCCTTATGCTTTTCGATGTTGTTATTTTGATTCTAAAGATAGAGACTAGCTGGTATGTGTGTCATGTAGGATACAGTGGGACCAAACAGCCAGGAATATAAAAGCAGGTAAAAAAATGAAGATATAAGATATCAGTCTTTTCACTGTAGTAATACTGTTAAGTATACAGAATCACAAGATTAAAAGATAAGCAGGCCAATGCACCCCTTGTGTCAATTTGGTTCTGTATAATGACATTAAAGATAATTTGGCCATTTATATTTAATCTGATATGCAAAGACAGGCAGCTTGAATTGTGTGGCTGTGAAAGGAGTGCCATAGTCAAGTCACTTGACTATGTATTGGTCTGGTCTAAGTGAGAACAGCTGCAGAAATACTGTATTTTGCAGGTTTGGGGTTTTTTCTTATGTTCTGACTTGCTTGCCGAGAATCTTTTTGAACATAACAGGAATCCGATGCCACTGTACCTTGGGGAGAGTAAAAAACCCCCATAACAGTAATGGCTAGAAAAAGAGGTCAGTTTAGCCATGTTACAGTCAGTCAGTTCAACTGTCTGATATTTGCTGCACTCTTGATCTCATGGTAGGTCATTCAGAGTTTGTATTTTCCTTAATATTATAGCTTCTTCCTTCTTATTTTGAAACTGTGCTGCAATATGTTCTGGTATAGAATATTGAGTCTAAGGTCAACATATCGGTAGAATCCATTTCTTTCACTGTTAAAATTCTGACAATTGCTTATCACTAGTAAGCCTTGTTGAATGCATTGTCATACCAAGCCATTTATTTTGTATATATAGTAATATCTTTTGGTTTCGTAGCTCAAGGCAGTGCTGGTTTGCAATTCAGCAGATCTGCATTTCTAAATGTTAGAATCTAAATAAGTAATCTCCTAGAGCAGTCTACGGTTCAGCACTTCATAAAATCTTTTTACTACATATCCAACACACTTCATCGGCTATTTTTACTATGTATACAATACATTTACTTTCAGTGTTATTAAATGTTTGTTCTTTGTTATATGCCAAGGTAAACTGAACTCCTATTACCCAACGCTGCCATCAGGTCAGGATCATGAGAAGGTGTAGGAAAAAGCATAAGATAATTCTAATAAGATAATGCTAATCTGCTGAGGAAATAATGACCACTGGCAGAGCTGTAGGTAAAGAAGGTAGGAATCTTATTAAATATTTATAAACCTCTCCGTTCCTGTGTGCACAAATGGGAAGTGAGTGGTCCAAAGAAACTTACTCGTAGCAGGTGCTCCCTCCCTGTTCCCATCCTTTCTCACTCAGCCTTCTCCTACTGTTGTTATAAGAGCTTATCCCTCTGCAGATGTTAGATAACATGATTTTGTCTGAGTATTCATTTTGTCCGTCTCCATCTCGTACATGCTTTTTTATTTTTTTATTTTCCCGCAAATACGGAAATAAGATTGTATGACTTTAACACCCCCAGTGAGCCCTCTACTGGTACTTTGTACCTTTACGCTGTGGTAACTTTTCTCCCCAGCTGTGCTTGCTTGAGCCGAAGGAATCAGATTAACGTCTGTTTAAACTACTTTAATCCACCCGATTTGCGCGTAATTTGAGAAGGGATTACGCACTCACTGGTATGCCTGGGAGTTTGGGACCCCGGTAGTGAACTCGCACCCTTGGTAGCCAGGGCTGGTTCCAGCCACAGCGTACCCGTAAGCATGTGCTGTGGAGCCCCCGCGGCGCCCGGCGGTGATGTGGGACTCGCTGAGCCTCCCGACCGTCCAGCGGTATCTAACCTTGGCCGCATGGTACAGGTCAGATCCAAGCACCGCCTAGGACGCCCTTTTTCCTGTGGGGAGACCAGCTGCAGAAACGCTTACTCTGCTAAGCCGTTTCCTGGTTACTGGGTGCGCTCGCGGGGTGTGGGTGCGGTACGGCTGCGCCGCCGAGCGCCATCGGGTGACGCAAAGCTGCCCTGAAACGTGAGGGTGCCGAGCCAGGAGCGCCCTGAAGTCGTGAGGGAACGAGGGAGGCACCGGGGCGGCAGAGAGCCGGTGGCTTCTGGTGCTGGCTGCTCGGGTTGTGCGTTGTAAAAGCTCTGTATGCCTTTTAGAAAAGCATCTGAAACGGGGAGAATGGCATCGCTGTTTTGGGGCAACACCTGCCTGTGATTTTAACGCTTTCCTTCCCGGCACACTCCAGCCAAGCCTTTGCAAAGATTTCCCAATACCGCGTCCTTCCTCATTGGGCAAGTTCAGTCAAAGCCAGTTCAATGCAGGCGTTGGGATTTTTTTCAGCACATACACGGAGTATACGTGCTCTAAATGCCGACAATACAGAGGAATCCAGCTACTTCTAATGGGATGCATTTGCGTAGAGGAAGAATTCCTCATTTAAGATGGGTAATAAGCAAACGATATTTACTGATGAACAGCTAGATGCCTACCAGGTAAGATATCTTAGTTTGCATTAGGGGAAAGAAAGGGATAATCTTAATATGTTTGTGGGTTTTGGTTGGGGTTTTTTGTTTGTTTGTTAGTTGTTTTTCCCAAATGTAACTGAATACTTTTATTTGTAGCCTGCATGTATATCTTCTGCTGGTCCTTCCCAGGAATTGGTGTAGTACTGAAAGGACGGGTTGTTGAATATATTCAGTTTAATTCCCATCTCTGTATACAAGGAAAAGAGTCAAATTCTCAGTGGCTGGGCTAGGAAGCAGGGTGAAGATGGTGACTAGCTTGACAATGGGAGTTATTAGTAGAATCTTTCTACTGAGTGTCTTATAAAGAAGGAAGTGTAGCAATAACATCTTTTTCTTTCCCTGATACTTTTGCCTAATGGAGGGGAAAAGCAACAACAACAAAAATCCTTAGGAGAAGTGAAATTAGGTAAGGCCAAGTCAGAAATATGCTTAGTGTAATTTCAGAATAAGTATTCTTATGCTTGCATCCACACCTTGCATTTGTTGTGCATATATTATGCATAATATACACATTGCACAAAATATGTATTTTATGTCCAGGGATAGCTTATTGGTGGTACTTTATTTACCTCACATTGCATCAACTGAATTTCCAATACGGTAAAAATTAATAATGCCTTGTTTCAGTCATGTTTCAGCACACTGCAAATGTTGCTGAAATGGATTGTGAGAAGCTATCTGGACGGTGAGCATCTTGAAAGTTTCTGAAATAAAGTGAGGCAATATATGGAATAGAAGTGTGCTGAAGGAGGAGGCAGCTGACTATTATGAGATGCAGACAGGGCTGGCTGCATTGCTGTGTTCTTATGTGAAGTGATAAACATAGACAGAATTAACAGTGCAGGAAATTAACATTTAGTTTATCCCCTGATAACCAAGGGACAGATCCAGTGCACACAGAAGTAAATAACTTTATTTTTACCTTCAGGATCTTTGATCCAAGCACTTGAAGTAGAAACTATGATTTTAAATACCAATTTTCTTTGGAATTACTGCTGACATGGACTTTTCACAGGTGTAGATATTTAGCTCCAGTCAGGCTAGGAATATATACTTTAAAATGCTATCCCATGCTGAAAATAAGGCATAAACTAAATGTTATTAAATTCCTATATTTTCCTTGTCATTGTAGGAAATGTGAAAATGGAGCTTCTTTAATTTCCACTTTATCACACATCTCGCCCTCACCAGCAGTCTGTCACTGTAATATAGTAGTCTAAGTTAGTGGTCTTAGACTTAGTAGTCTAAGATCCAAAAAGGCTTTTTTTACACCCCTGCTGAACAGGCAAGAGGGAAAGCAAGGATCTGTAAAGCACCAGCGCCTGTCTTCCTACTACCAATAAAAGTGAACACAGAACAGACACAACTGCAGTGAAACAAAACAAAATCCAAATGTAATTAACGTTATCTTATTGACATAAACTGGCAAATGCAAGAGCTGAAATGTCATCCCTAATTCACTACTCTTCATGTAGAAATCGCCTTTCTCTAATGGCTTTTGCAGCCCTTGCCTTGCATAATGCTGGGTAATTGATCTCAAAGCCTGGCAGTAGTTAGGCCTAGTGGATTGAGTCAGCCTATGGGATTTCTCTGTTACAGGCGGACTTGTAGTTCATTAGTATATGCTAGATAATTTTTAACTAGTAAAAACACTTGTTGTATATGGTAAGTACGATAAAATAACAAGTTTCAGGACAATAACTAACCTCCAGAATTTGTCAGGAAGGAATATTAGCCTCATGCTGTGAACAATCAGATGAAGTTCTTATTTTGGTGGTCATTTGCCTCTGATCCATTAGTTATTGCATACATCTTGGATCTTTTAAACTTAGAAATCCTGGGGTTACTGCTGTAGCCATCCACACAGAGAGCTCTTGTTTCTCTACTTTGTTCTGGGAGAGTATGCAGTTGCTGTAATATGAACACAGCTGTTTGACCTGGAGTTTGCTGTCTTATCTGCCTTTTTCTCATTTGTGGAATTCCTTCAGAACAGAAAACGGGAGAATGGAGTCATGGTTCCATAACTTTTAAAATTTAGGTTTTTCATTTCTTGAAACAGCAGTTGGGTTGCCAGGTCCTCTGAATGCTGGACCAAAGTAAAACACTGTGTACCAGGGTCCACTACAACACTGTTGTGCACATCTATTTGTACCCCAATGTACAGCTGGTACATATAAATAGCTTTTAAAATGGGTCATTGATTAATCCTGTTTTAAACAAGAACTATGCAACTTCTTGTGAATTTGTATGTCTGAGTTGGTACTGTACTCCTTACAATAACACCCCAGGGTTACAGAATCCGTAGTATCAGTATGACAGAAGCAAAAGAGTCACCTTAATCCTTTTCGTAAAATAGATTATTTTTTTTAAATTCACCACCAATCGTATTGGAAGACTGTTCAAAACCTCACTCCCCTCATGGTTAGATTTATAATTTCTTTGTTTGAATATATTTCTGGCCGTTGTATTATCTGGTTGTAGCTTTGACCATTTTTTGTCTTTGACACAAATTGCTCTGAGCTTATAGCACCTGAATGTTACCTTTGTAGTGAGTTTTGTTAATGCATTATATTTTAAATGCTTGTTCCATAGGAGGCACTATGAGATGGGAAAGTTAATTAATGTGCTTAAAGTATGGTAAAACTATGTTAAGTGGCTTTAGTTTTCAGGAGTAAAAATTAAACTGCAGAAAAATCATGTGCTTGAAGACCTAGCATACATAAATCTCAGACCATTAATACAGTATTAATGAGGTAGAGTAACCTTGTTTGATTTGTCAAAAACTTTCTGAAACGCCCTTTTTTGCATATAAACTATCATATTAAAGAGTCACTTTTTTGCAGCACCTTTACATTTACATGAAATAATTGTAAATCTTGTCACCCACAAGAGGACCCCAAGGTTTTTAATAGATGAGCGTTTTAAATACTCTTAAGACTGGTGGTGAGTAGCCAGTTGAAAATGTTAAAGACAGATGCATAATAAGCTTGATAGTATTAAACTCTTATAGTTTTGTGGGGGTTTTGTTGTTCTTTGGGGTTTTTTTGGAACAGGTAGAGGCAAATTATCTAAAGCAAGACTGGAAAGCTGCAAATCTCCTAATGCCTTGTCATATCACCTGTTTTTAAGGTAATGCTCTAGTTGGCAGCTATTTATATTTCCATAAACTTAGTGAAATGTTTTGTAAATCAGGCTTCCGCAAACATTGGCTTCCTCATTGAGATTCACCTCATTTGAAGAGTTAGCCTTATATGAAAATGAATACTACTGGGGATTCCGGCTTCTTATGCCCTTAGAGTGCTTGACTGTTGTGGGGTTTTTTTTGTGGGTTTTTGTTTGTTTTTACATAAAATGCAAATTCTAACCAAGGTCTGGTTAGGGAAAAGGTTAAGTATTAATCACCAAGAAAGATGTATTTCATTGTAATCAAAAAACATTTTAAAATTAAGCTTTTGAAAGTTGCCTACGGATTTTGGAGGTCAAGTGTCATAATAAGAAAATTAACAGGAATTTTAGGGTTTGAGTGATGCTGTATAAAGTCGCTTGGGGCAATATAAAATAAAGGTATACAATAAAGTGACATCAGAGCGATATGTTAGCCTCAGTGCACTGCATTTCTCACTGAGAAACAGTAGTATTGAGTAGGAAATCTGTAGAAGCTGTGCTTGGGGTATGGACAAGCTACTCCACTGTCCAATCAATCTCACTGCATTTTCGGGGGTTACTCGAATAAGTGCTGTGAATTTGATACGAACTTGATTCTTTTTTTTTTTTTTTAATAGATAGAACCTAGAGAATATAGGGCACAAATATTTTATATCAGATATTACTGTTTTATTGCAAGCCATTTCTTTTTGTATTTGTTCATTAATGGGATTATTGACGTTATTTAATGCATCCTCAAAACAAACTGATGTTTATCCTGGCTGTCTTCTAGGCAATGTTGCAATAAAAGATAGGAATAAGAAATAATGACTTGCTGCTTTTACACAAGAATTTGACTATTACAGAACTAACTTTTTTCCTTTATTAAAATTCTAGTCAAAGTGGGATTCAAAAATATTTAATGAGAATTATGCAAAACCAGATGGAACAAGTTATGTCATGATCTGTCAAGAAATGCCATTTATGAAGTGAAACTAGGCTATCAAGCTATCTCTTGATTTAAAAAGCTATGCTTGACTTAATCAGGGCCTCTGATGAAATCCTTTACAAGAATACAAAACGTGTTCATCACCGGTTCTCCAGGAATTTCTGTAAAAAGTACTTTTCAGTTTGACAGAGTATTACTGTTCATGTGCATATTTTGAGTAGCATAACAATGGAACAAGGGTTTTGTGAAATTATCCTTCAGTCAGATTCTGGTTTCATGTTGCCATTTGGTGCATATATAGATTGAGCAAAATTACAGTTGTTGACAGTTTTTCTTCCTCAGTCCTTGCAAATGTCTAGCTGTTTTTACTGCCATGTTGCAGTATAAATATATAAACTGGTTCTCATAGCTGCAGATTTTTCCTCCTGAAACTCAGTGGGTGTCTTAGTTGTTCTGGCTGTACTTTAAAATATATATGATTACAAATAAAGATAGGTTGGATGTTAAAATCTCCATTGATATTCTGATGCAACCAGCATTTATTAAGATAAAAGTCTATATACCAATACTATTATTAATGCAGACGCTACTCTGACAGTATTTTTTTTAGTCTTTAAATCCAGATTTGCTAAAGTACTTGTACAGCTATGCAACTTGAATGGTGCTAGTCTCATTGACTTCCAGTAACTCTTTATATATAGTTTTCAGTGATGAAAATATGTATCTTGTGACTCAGTCTTGCACAACTCTATACCAGTCTTAGTTGTATAGCAATTAGAATAAAAGTATTGCATTTGTAAAATGTTACCAGAATAGAGTTAATAATAGATCTTAGATGAAAATTCATTTGCTGCTATCCGGCACCTTTTTGATTACTTCATAGGATGGTGTTTTTACGGTATTTTGATTAAATGTTCTTACACACATTGTGTATTTCTGGCACAGTACAAAACATCATTTATGATATGAAAAATGAAACCTGTGAAATAATTTGTTTTAAAATTGTAACATTTAAAATGTTGCAACATTCAGTACTTCTCATTTATTGAAGGCTGTAGAGTAGGGTAGCTATATGGATGTAATCTGTCTTGCCTTGAGGATATGTTAAAATTCCTGCTAGTCATTGGTTTACTTTATCTGTGGCTTGCTGGCTTTTGTTTGAGACTGTTTTTCTAATTTGGAGTGATTTTTTTTTTTTTTTTTTTACTGAGACTGTTATATATTATTTCCTTATTTATAAAACTTTCCAATGGAGCTGTTGCAGGGTCAGAATGAACCTGCCTTTATGAAACTATACATATAAAAGGCAGAATTACATGCATTGTCTTAGAGGAGAAATCTGCATTTAATAGGCTTAAAAAGTATTATTTCCCAGTAGCTTTGCATAGTTGAGGATTGCTGTTCTTTCATTCTGTTGTTCCTTTCTGCAGTTTTCTGTAGAGAAGTGTTTTGCTTATGTACGCAGAATTAGTTTTATTTGAAAACTGCTTTATGCACAATATTTGTTTCTGAAAGTGGTAAGTGATAATCTTTCATTCAGTGGCTCTGCTGCCATTCATAAACTGCGTGCTGCGCTCTTGCATTGGCAATAGATCTAACAGAACCAATTATATGTAGTCTGATTCTGGAGCCATACCTCATGTTACGCTGAGTATGCGCGCTTTTTATGTATATATATATAAAGTATCGGCATTCTCAGTACAGTTATCTCTATTCCTATTTTTTGTGCAAATCCCTGTAGGACTAAACATAACTGCAAACTCCTAGAGTGGTTCTGCCTTAAGTCTTACAGACTAGTGGAAAAGGTAGTGGACCACCCTGTTTCCATCTTCCTGTTCTGTCCTAAACCTGCATTCACCTCATACAGGAAATCAGGGAATAAAACTTGAGCAGTCTGTATGTTCTGCTCTTTTATAAAGTAAATTTTAAGAGCAGAGACCATTAACCATACTTTAGAAGCAATGTTGAGTGACTTGCAGAAAGTCACACTACCAGTCAAGAGCAAAGCCACCCATGGAACCTAAATACATCAGCTATCTGACTTGCTTCTCTGCAAAATTTTTTAAGAACCAGGTACACCACCTAAATGCCAGATTTGAGAAACAAGACCCATTATACAAGCTAATGATCTCATTGAAATCAGTGGGAAATTTTGTTTGCTTTATTTTATTCACTTTGCTAGAACTAAGGAGTTAAGTGGATAATTGCAGATTTGTTCAAGTGGTATCTTGCCTCCAAAAAACCATCAGTGATCCTTTATCAGACTTCTAATTAACTCGATTACTAAGGGCAGAAGGACAGACTGAGCGGGACAGTTGATCTTGGAAGGAAGAGCACATATTTTCTCAGGGACTGGAGTAGGTGACCTTTCCAGGAAAAGCCTCTATTCTAAATAACCTAAAACCCCCAAGGGTGGCCTCCTGTTAGCAGAAGTTTTTCAGGCCATTGTACAGCATTAGAAATAAAAGCAACGATTCTCAGGATAACTTATTGCCAGAAATCTTAAATTGATAAGAATTATGAAAACTCTGGTAATATTTATGCGGTATTTAGTTTGTGCTTTTGTAGCAGGACTCACAGTGGCTGCAGTGTCCAGACAGAATAGACAGGTTACTTTTTGTGTTCATAGTAAGTTCAAATACAGCTCACATAATAGCAAATGTGTTCCATTGTATCTCTGGCTTGAAGGAAGATTAATGTCATCATGTGCATAAATGCCAAATTCTTTCCAGAACCCACTTCACCTTTCCTTTTTGAGGGAGTTAATTTAGCATGTTAGTTTACTACTTATTGCCCATCATTGTGTATTTTCTGTATGAATGAAGTAGCAAGAAGAAAATTGGATGATTCATCTCCGTGATTCTTTGGCCAAAAGTCTTTAATTAAATTTGAATTAAATTGCTGGAGTTCCAGCAACTATAAAATGTAATTATGCTACTTAGACCCTTGTTCCGTTGTGACTTTAATCCAACTTAGGGCTGTGCTTTAAAAGAAAAAAGGCAGTCAGATGCTTGTTGTATCTTCATCTTTTGTACCAGCACTACCGATGCTATATTCTAAGCCAGTAAAAGGAAATAAGGAAATTATCCAAGCTAGAAATGAGTCCATTTACATTACTTTCCAAACACATTAGTTCCTTCCTTCAGAGTTCTCTGCTGCAGTTATACTACTGATGGGTGTGAAGTCTGCATAAAGGAAGAGGCAGAAATAAGAAGCTGAGCTAAGCAAGAGAGATGGCTGGACTTTCCTTTCAGAGCTAGCTTGGAGCCATGGCTTTTACATTTGCCATTTGAGACCAGGCAGGCTTCTTAATGGTAAAGCATTTAAATGATGTGTGTGATCTTGCTGTGGATCAAAAGTATAGGCCAGGTCACAATTAATTTGTGGTGCTCTGAGTAGCTTTAGGATCTCTGCAAGTGGTCTGTCAAACCACTGCAAATCTTTTTTGACACCCCTCATCCCTACACACAATTCCGTGTAATTGGCATAGGAATACTGCAGTCAGTAGCAGTGGTCAGGCAGATGCTTGGCAGCTACCGTTGTTATAAAGGTTTTCAATATTGGTGTGTTTTAGATTATATCGTTAAAAAAATTGATTTAAAAAAAAGGCAGACAATAGTGTCTGTGAAAGACATGCAGTGACTAAGATAAAAAAATTATGTGGCCCTTCAGTGAAAAAGATTTATGATATGACTTCTTAATGTGTCTTCCAATGGCATTTCTGCATGATTTCTGGAAGCTAAAGGGTAACTTTTCTTTTTTTGTCTTTATCTCCATTTGCATATCAAGTCTCTTGTCAATTTTCTAGTTAAGTAACAGTGTCTGCTGTTTTTTCAAGCCTATATAATTATGGGATGACTGCTGCTGAGGGCATTACAATTATTTGTGAGGTTGTACCTGCCTTTCATTAGGAAATGAAGCATCCTTAAGTGACAATTTGACTGTAAGTGTTGAATGTGCTGGAATTAATGAAGACTTAACCGGCTGGCTCCTATTTCACTTTGTGCAGTTCCAGACAATGTGACATCAGTGTCAGCAGCTCACAAGGTGCTTCCTATAGTGCCTTGCAACACTATTCTGCTACGTAATACACTAAAGGAAGAGCTGCTTTTCCTGCCACTTTCTATGGAGGAGAGCAAGCAAACTCAATAATTGATACCATGCAGGACTGGTAGCATACCTGGATACCTGAGACAAGCTGTTTGACTCCTTCACCTAGCTGTGATCATTTGCTTTTCCCTTTCATGGAAGAAGCAGGCATTTAGCCAGACTTTTTCTTAGCTTAGGAAATAAATGCTTTTTCACTAGTTGACTGAAGAGCAGGATTTGGGGAGTCATACTAGTTGTATGTACTCTTAAGTATGACTTTCCAAGTCTGATGATGTTATCTTGTCACTAGGTGATTTAAAAATATGATCTATTTTCAATGTGTTTATGTTACAGGAGGAAAGCTACTGAAAGCTGAGTTCTTGGGCAAATGCCTTGCCACATTACATGGGCCTGTGAGAGAGGTGGATAATCAGGAAGAATTTTGTGGTTTGGTTGTTCCCTATATGTACACCCTTATCAGCCACTAGCTCTAAGACAAGAAGATGCATATTCTCTAAATTTATGGCCTGAACAACGTTCTAAACTGATCATCCAATATTTAATTGCCACCAAAGTTCATAATTTTGGATGCAGGGCAGAATTTTCCCTAAACATATATTAGACAGGATAGTAGGGATTAGGAGATATTTCTATTGATGGATCAACTGATTATTATGGTTTCTCACAGCACCTGAAAATGTAACATGTTTTGTGACTGATGTAGAAATACATGAAATGCAAACTATTTCATTGCTTATATTATGGTTCTTTTGTGAAGTGTTTGAATTCTTCTAGCGAAATGCAGATGTTGAAAAAGAATGAATTAAAGCAATGTAAATGTGGTCCCACCACTGAGGCATTCATATAGCAAGCCAATGCCTGTAAGTTCTTTCGTGTTCGGCCAGCTCTACTTTGCATTCTAGTAAGTTATTTCAAATTCTGTGATAACACAGGGAAAGCTAAATAGTTTGCTTGCTGTTTGGAGGGCCTGTCCTTTTATCCATGTTCCTAACATACAGGAGTTTGCAGCCTTTCTCTGAAGTGACTGCAGTACAGAGTAATTATTAACAACTAATAAATAAGTACATGACTTCTATTGTTAAATCAGTTGTCTCTAATAGAGGAATACTCCAAGTTAGAAGATAGTTTTCATCATCTGTTTGTTATTTATATCTTTCTAGATCCATTTATTGAATGTTTTTGGCCTATACCTTTTTTAATGTAGTTCTGTTTCTGGTCTGGTCATTCCACTGTGGAGAAGTATTTCAGCAAGCTGGTGTGGTGGTTTGTTTTTTTTTTCCTCAAGTTTCACATAAACAATCTTTTTTTTTTTTTTTTTTTTTTTTTAACTGAGAGCCCTGTCCTTAGGATATATCAGTTATTTTATACCGTATATTGCTTTCGGAGTCAAAAGCAGATGGTACACAGTGTCTTTTATGTTTTTTGCCAGATCTGAGTTTCCTTCCAAAAGGTTGAAAAATAATTCTTTGCAATATTTCTGTAGTACAATAACGCATTTTGTTTTGTAACAGGATTGCACGTTCTTCACTCGGAAAGAAATCCTTCGGTAAGTAAACTCTATTAACATATTCTTTTGTGATTGGTATGTGTCGTGGTTCAGCCTCAGTTGGCAACTAAACACCATGCAGCCACTTGCTCACTCCCCCCACCCCTGTGGGATGGGGAAGAGAATCGGAAGAGCAAAAGAACTTGTGGGTTGAAATAAGCACAGTTTAATAATTACAATAAAATAATTCTAATAATAATGATTATTATAATAATGTCAATAATGATAATATAATAAAATGGAAAAGGAAAAAAAAACCAGAAACACGAATGATAAAACCACTCACCACCTGCCAACTGATGCTGCCCATCCCCGAGCCACGATTGTTACCCTCCTCCCCCAGCCAGCTCCTCCCAGTTAACATACTGGGCATGACGTTACATGATATGGAATATCGCTTTGGTCAGTTTGAATCTGCTCTCTTAGATGTGCCCCCTCCCCTCCCGGCTTCTTGTGCACCCGGCAGAGCATGGGAAGCTAGAAATGTCCTGGACTAGTACAAGCACTACCCAGCAACAACCAAAACATGTGTGTCACCTCAACATTGTTTTCATACTAAATCCAAAGCACAGCACTGGGCCAGCTGCAGTGAAGATAATTAACTCTATCCCAGCGAAAACCATGACAGTATCCAGCTGTTATTCCATAAAACCTACATCATGCTCGAGTCCCATACTACCCAATACAATTTCAATAACCCCTACCTGCCTTCTCATCTTTTAACAGAATATACAGATTTCATTTACCATTCCCCTAGTCTAGGACCATGCCTGTAAAATGTCCGTGAAATGTCCATTGAGTTCATTTAGTCCATGACTTTGGGTTCCATCTATCGTACGATTCTTTCAGAGAGGTGCTGTGTGTGGTGTTGGATTGTTGCACGCTGAAGTCAGTCCTCGTTTCATCACCACTGCACTGTTAGTCCTTGTTCTATCACCACTGCCCTTTGGTTTGTTCAATGGAAAGTTCATTTTTTAAATTAATTTGGGATATTCCCACCATGATACCATTGATATGGCATATAGCAACCATAGTAGTGATGACACACAACATTATATAGCAACTAACAGCATACGATTCAGTTCATTGACTGTTTTCACCCCAAATCAAATCCCCTTGAGGCACACACTGGACTCCTCCATCCTCCTGCATCACCCACCAAGTGCACCCAGGTGCTTGAGCAAAGGCAATCCCACAAATGGGTTTGCCTTTGCCTGAGGCAGGAAGAACCCAAACTGTTTTTGCCAGCATATTTTTAATGTGCACTACAGAGACTCTGTCCCCTTCCACAGTATGTAGGATTTCTGACTGGGCAGGGCCAGCTCGCTTGACAGATCCCCTAGCGTTGACTAACCAGGTGGCCTTTGCTAAATGTGTATCCCAGTGCTTGAATGTTCCACCCCTGATTGCTCTCAGTGTAGTTTTTAAGTCCATTGTATCTTTCAATTTTCCCAGGGGCTGGTGCATGATAGGCGATATGATACACCCACCCAATGCCGTGCTCTTTGGCCCAAGTTGCAATGAGCTTGTTTTGGAAATGAGTCCCATTGTCTGACTCAATTCTCTCTGGGGTGCCATGTCACCACAGGACTTGTTTTTCGAGACCCAGGATAGTGTTCTGGACAGTGGCGTGGGGCATGGGATATGTTTCCAGCCAGCTGGTCGTTGCTTCCACCATTGCAAGCACATGGCGCTTGCCTTGGCGGGTTTGTGGGAGTGTGATATAGTCAATTTGCCAGGCCTCCCCATATTTATATTTCAGCCATTGTCCCCCGTACCACAGAGGCTTTACCCACTTTGCTTGCTTGACTGCAGCACATGTTTCACATTCATGGATGACCTGTGCAATAGCGTCCATAGTCAAGTCTACCCCTTGATCACGAGCACATCTGTATGTTGCATCCCTCCCTTGATGGCCTGAGGTGTTATGGACCCACCGAGCTAGAATTAATTCACCTTTATGTTGCCAGTCCAGATCCACCTCAGCCACTTCAATCTTGGCAGCCTGATCTACCTGATGGTTGC
Source organism: Phalacrocorax aristotelis (assembly GCF_949628215.1). Classification (NCBI taxonomy): domain Eukaryota; kingdom Metazoa; phylum Chordata; class Aves; order Suliformes; family Phalacrocoracidae; genus Phalacrocorax; species Phalacrocorax aristotelis. The sequence goes on from NC_134282.1 coordinate 35,368,615, forward strand.
TCCGATGTTCTTCAGTGGCCCGACTCGTGGGGACGTGAGTATCCACATGACGTACTTTCACAACCAGGTTCTCTACCTGGGCAGCAATATCTTGCCACAATGTGGCAGCCCAGATGGTTTTACCTCTGTGCTGCCAGTTGTTTTGCTTCCATTGCTGTAACCACCCCCACAGGGCATTTGCCACCATCCAGGAGTCAGTATAGAGATAGAACACTGGCCACTTTTCCCATTCAGCAATGTCCAAGGCCAGCTGGGTGGCCTTTACCTCTGCAAACTGGCTCAATTCACCTTCTCCTTCAGCAGTTTCTGTGACTTGTCGTGTAGGACTCCATACAGCAGCTTTCCATCTCCGGTGCTTTCCCACAAGGTGACAGGACCCATCAGTGAACAGGGCACGCTGCTTTTCATCTTCTGACAGTTTGTTGTACAGTGGGGCTTCTTCAGCACGTGTCACCTCCTCCTCTGGTGGTATTTCAAAATCTTTGCCTTCTGGCCAGTCCACAATCAATTCCAAGGTTCCTGGGTGACTGGGGTTTCCTACTCGAGCCCGCTGGGTGATCAGTGCAACCCATTTACTCCATGTAGCATCACTTGCATGGTGCGTAGAGGGGATGTTTCCTTTGAACATCCAGCCCAGCACTGGCAGTCGGGGTGCCAGGAGCAGCTGTGCCTCAGTACCAACCACTTCTGAAGCAGCTCGAACCCCGTCATAGGCTGCCAATATCTCCTTTTCAGTTGGAGTATAGTGGGCTTTGGACCCTCTGTATCCCTGACTCCAAAACTCTAGGGGTCAACCTTGGTTCTCCCCTGGCGCTTTCTGCCAGAGGCTCCAGGTAGGGCCATTCTCCCTGGCTGTGGTGTAAAGCACATTCTTTATACCTTGCCCTGCCTGGACTGGCCCAAGGGCTACTGCATGAACTATTTCCTGTTTAATCTGTTCAAAGGCTTGTCGTTGCTCAGGGTCCCATTTGAAATCATTCTTCTTCCAGGTGACTTGATAGAGAGGGCTTATGACCAGACTGTAATCTGGAATATGCATTCTCCAAAAACCCGCAATGCCCCAAAATGCTTGTGTTTCCTTTTGCTAGTTGGTGGAGACATGGCTGCTATTTTATTCATCACATCCATTGGAATCTGACAATGTCCATCTTGCCATTTTATTTCTAAGAACTGGATCTCTTCTGCAGGTCCCTTAACTTTGTTCTATGGCAAAACCAGCTTTCAGAAGGATTTGGACTATTTTCTTCCCTTTCTCAAAAGCTACTTCTGCTGTGTTGCCCCACACAATGATGTCATCAGTGTATTGTAGGTGTTTGGGAGCTCCACCTGTTCCAAAGCATCATGGATCAGTCCACGGCAAATGGTACGACTGTGTTTCCACCCCTGGGGCAGTCGATTCCAAGTGTACTGGACACCCCTCCAGGTGAAAGCAAACTGTGGCCTGCACTCTGCTGCCAGAGGGATTGAGAAGAATGCATTAGTGATATCAATTGTGGCATACCACTTGGCTGCCTTTGTCTCAGTTCATATTGAAGTTCTAGCATGTCTGGCACAGCAGCACTCAACGGTGGAGTGACTTTGTTCAGGCCATGATAGTTTACTGTTAACCTGCACTCTCCATTAGACTTCTGCATTGGCTATATGGCCAGTAAGTGGGTCTTACTGATGACTCCTTGGCTCTCCAGTCAACGAATGAGCTCATGGGTGGGAATCAGGGAGTCTCAGTTGGTGTGATAGTGCCACCGGTGCACTGTTGAGGTGGCGATCGGCACCTGTTGTTCTTTGACCTTCAGCAACCCCAAAACAGAAAGATCCTTCGAGAGGCCAGGCAAGGTAGACAGCTGTTTCATTTCCTCCATCTCCAGGGCAGCTAAACCAAAAGCCCACCTGTAACCTTTTGGGTCCTTGAAATACCCTCTCCTGAGGTAGTCTATGCCAAGGATGCACGGAGCCTCTGGGCCAGTCACAATGGGGTGCTTTTGCCACTCGTTCCTGGTTAGGCTCACTTCAGCCTCCAATACAGTTAGCTCTTGGGATCCCCCTGTCACTCCAGCAATGCTGATGGGTTCTGCCCCTGTATGGTTTGATGGCATTAGGGTGCACTGTGCACCAGTGTCCACTAAAGCTTTATACTCCTGTGGGTCGGACGTGCCAGGCCATCGGATCCACACAGTCCAGTAAGCCCGGTTATCCCTTTCCTCCACCTGGCTGGAGGCAGGGCCCCTGTAGTCCTGATCATAGTATTCATCACTCACTTCCTCTAAATACGAATCACAAGTGTCTCTATTAAGATCAGACAGAAAATCAGCACTTCTGCTCCTCTGTCTGGGGAATTGCTTACTGGAAACTGGAGCAGCAGCTGTCCTGGAGAAACTCCCCTGAGTGACTGTTCTTCCTTGCAGCTCACGTACCCGTGCCTCTAGGGTCGAGGTAGGTTTTCCATCCCACTTCTTCATGTCCTCTCCATAGTCACACAGGTAAAACCATAGGGTGCCCTGTCGTGTGTATCTTTTCTCTTGAGCAAAGGGATGCTTACTCCTAATGGCTGAGATAGTGGTCTGTACTGGTGGGGAGTAGGACCTATCTTTGAATTGCTGGACCTCTCGGGACAGTTTCTCAACAGCAGAGATGAGCAAGGAAGAGATATTTGCTTCATACTCCCAGAGTTTATCAATCAACTCCGCCACCATTGGTGTCTCGTCATCTTTCCAGGACATCACTGCCAATGAGTTTGCATGCGAAGATGGCGCGCTCTGTACAAACTTCTGCCACATGGTTGTGTGCACTCGACTTCATCTGGATCTTTGGATGACCGTTGATCGTCCAGGTCACCATAAATCACCTCAAGCACGGCTAATTCCCTTAGATACTGGATGCCTTTCTCCATGGTCATCCATTTTCCTAGGTGAAATACAAGATCTTCTTTGAAGGGGTACCTTTCTCTCACACCTGACAGGAGTTGCCTCCAGAGGCTGAGGGCTTGTGTCCCTTTTCCAATTGCTATATCAATGCCCCCTTCCCTAAAGAGGGATCCCAGTTGTTTGGCTTCCATCCCCTCTAATTCCAGACTACTGTCCCCATTATCCCAGCATCGGAGCAGCCAGGTGATAAGGTGCTCACCTGAATGATGGCCAAAATCTTTCCGTATATCCCGCAACTCACTCAAGGATAGGGATCGGGTAGTTTCGTTTCTTGTACACATTCTTCCTCTTCCTCCTCCTCTTCTTGTGATGGCCCTGGTTCCTCATAATCTCTTTCTAAACGAGTTGACTTTCTCTTCCAAGATTTCTTCTTGAGTATAGGGGCGACTGATACTGGCACGGGTTGGTCCTCTGGTTTACCCGCAATGCTTGTCACTGGGGTTTGAGTAGCTGCAGTGTCTGTCGTGGGGGTTTGGGTGGCTGCAGTGCTTGTTGCTTTTTGTCTTTGTCTTTTTAGATCCAGAGACCTTCTCTTCCCCTTGGGGGTACTGAATAGTGGTAAGTAGGGCTCGATAGGCATGAGCCAGGCCCCAGCACATTGCAGTGACTTGTATCTCTCTGCAATTGCCAGGGTGACAACATACTTCCTCCAAATATTCTACTAATTTTTCAGGATTCTGCACTTGTTCAGGGGTAAAGTCCCACATCATGGGGGTGCCCACCATCTTAGGCATTTGCCCATACTATCCCACATACCCTGCCGCGCATAGCTACCGAGCCTTGGGGCAGATCTCTGGATTATATTCTTAACTTGCTTATTAATCTTAGACAGAACTGACACCGTCTGCCAAAGCAATACCACCAAATGTATCTTAACTACCCAAGGATGTTCAAGATACTGAAAAGTTGTTGTAATGAAGGAGGAGACATTATATAAGATGGTAGCTGAGGTGCCGTTCTGTATTTCCTCCATAAAAAACCTCTCAGAGGAGGAGGTATAATTGCTAGTTGTCTCCATGAGGTGGTAGCCAAGTACAGTAATGGCTTCCATGCAAGACCTAAATAATTTATAACGGTCAAGGCCAGTGTTTTAATAACAAATTAAAACAGTCACACTCAGTCGCACCCATCTGCTGACCTGACAAGGAGTCACGAGAGGTATGCTGCCTTCCAGGAGCCAAGGTCTGAGACGTTGCTGAGAGGATTCCACAATTCATCAGTAAAACAGACTACTATCTGCTGTTACTGTTTCATATAGGCATGAATGACACTGAGAGCTGTTACCTGGGTAAAATCAAGGAAGGCTTTCGAGCCCTGGGTGGAGCAAGTGAAAAACAATGGCGCCCAGGTGATCTCTTCCATTTTGCCAGTTCGAGGGAAGGGAGCAGCCAGAAACAGGTGCATAATGTGTGTCAACTCCTGGCTACGTGGCTGGTGCCACCATGAGGTGTTTGGCTTTTATGACAATGGGGTGTTCTTCAATGATGACAACATGCTAGGGAGGGATGGAATCCATCTGTCCAAAAGGGGTAAGGGAATCTTCAGCAGTAGGCTGGCTAATTTGGTGAGGCAGGCTTTAAACTGAAGGACTTGGGGGGTGGGATCCATTGTGAAAACACTCACACCAGCACGTCCAACGGGGGAGTAAGTCAGGCCAAGCACTGTGGTGATAAAGGTTCCTTAGCTGTCTCCCAAGAGGTGAAACAGAAGAGGAATCACCTCAAGTGTATGTATACAAATGCACGCAGTCTAGGTAACAAACAGGAGGAACTGGAGCTCTGTGCCCACTCAGAAGGGTATGACATCATAGGAGTAACTGAAACATGGTGGGACAACTGAAGACTGGGGGATCACAATGGACGGTTGCAGGCTCTTTCGTAAGGACAGGCAAGGTAGAAGATGTGGAGGAGTTGCACTCTACATCAAGGAACACCTTGAATGTATCAAAGTCAACTATGGTGATTGCAACTGCTCTATCGAATGCCTCAGGGTTAAAGTCATCTCCAAGCAGGACCTCACAGTGGGCATCTGCTATTGACCTCCTAACCACGATGACAAAGCCGACAAAGCGATATTTGGGGCACTGAAGCAAGCTTCTGGCCAACAGAACCTGGTCCTGGTGGGTGACTTCAACTACCCAGACATCTGCTGGAAGAACAATACAGCAGCTCGCATGTCATCCACCAAGTTTCTGGAATGTATTGAGGACTGTTTCCTGATACAAATGTTAGATGTGCCAAACAGGAATGAGGCACTGCTGGACCTGCTATTTACAAACTGAGAAAGCGTGCTTTGTAATATCTCAGTTAGTGATAGCCTTGGTTGCAGTGACCACAATATTGTGGAGTTCGGGATCCTGCTGAGTGTGCTGAAGGTCAGCTCTAAGACAAGGATTCTGGATTTTAGAACAGCAAACTTGAGTTCACTCAGGGCTCAGTTGAGAGGGATTCGATGGGATGCTTCCATGGAATACAAACGAGCTAGTGAGTGCTGGGAGTTCTTCAAGAACTCTCTCTTGGAAGAACAAAGCCAATTTATCCCCTACAAAGGAAAGGGAAGTAAGTGGAGCAAGAGGCCCCCATGGCTCAATCATGATCTCCTGGGTCTACTCAAATCCAAAAGGGCACATACCAGAGATGAGAAGTGGAGGATTATCCGTCGAGAGCTACAAGGGCATTGCCAGAGTGTGCAGAGATGCAGTTAGAAAAGCAAAAGCCCAGCTTGAATTGAAACTAGCTGTAGATGTGAAAAATAACAAGAAAGGTTTCTTCAGACATGTCAACCATAAGCAAAAAAAAAAAAGGAAAACATAGGACCATTGTTAAATGGAAAAGGAGAGTCAATTACCAACGATGCTGAAAAGGCAGAGGTCCTCAACACCTTCTTCACCTCTGTCTGTGCCAACACTGCTGGGTCCCAGGCTTTGGGAACAAAACTGCCGGTTGATCCAAACACTGACCCACCATCAGTGAAGGAAGAGTTAGTATATGACTTACTACAGGAGCTTGACCCTTACAAATCAATGGGCCCTGATGCCCTCCACCCAAGGGTGTTGAGAGAGCTGGCTGACATCATCGCAAGGCCACTCTCCGTAATCTTTGAGAAGTCATGGAGAACGGGGGATGTTCCAGAGGACTGGAGGAAGGCAAATGTTACCCCTATCTACAATAAAGGCTTGAGGAAGGGTCCGGGTAACTATAGGCCCATCAGCCTTACTTCAGTCCCTGGGAAAGTTATGGAACGAATCCTCCTGGGGGCCATCACAAGTCAAATGAAGCACATGATTGGGAAAAGCCAGCATGGCTTCACTAAAGGCAGATTGTGCTTGACAAACCTAGTGGCCTTCTATGACAAAGTGACTTGCCTGGTTGACATGGGGTGGGTGGTGGACATTGTTTACCTGGACTTCTCCAAGGCCTTTGATATGGTCCCCCACAGTCTCCTCCTGGAGAAATTGATGTGTTATGGCCTGGACAAGTGGTCTGTGCAGTGGGTGGGGATCTGGCTGACAGGCCGCACCCAAAGGGTGGTGGTAAATAGCTCCTTCTCCAAGTGGCAACCTGTCACTAGTGGAGTCCCCAGGGATCAATATTGGGCCCAATGTTATTCAATATCTTTATAAGTGATCTGGGTAACAGGATCAAGTGTAGCCTGATGAAGTGTGCTGATGACACCAAGTTGAGTGGGGAAGTAGACACTCCAGAAAGGAGAGCTGCTCTGCAGGGAGATCTGGATAGGCTGGAAGAGTAGGCCAGCAAGAACCTCATGAAGTTCAACAAGGAGAAGTGTAAGGTCATGCACCTGGGAAAACATAATCCGGGAGTGCAGCACAGACTGGGATCCACCTGGCTGGAGAGCAGCTCTGTGGAAAGGCACCTGGTGGTCCTGGTGGACAGAAAGCTCAACATGAGCGAACAGTGTGCTGCTGCGGCCAAGAAGGCCAACAGGATGCTGGCTTGCATCGCCAGCAGAGACAAAGAAGTCATCATCCCGCTCTACTTGGTGCTTGTCAGGCCACACCTGGAGTACTGTGTACAGTTCTGGTCCCCTCTATACAAAAAGGATGTGGACAGGCTGGAAGGGGTCCAGAGAAGGGCCACGAAGATGATCAAAGGATTGGAAAGCCTGCCATGTGAGGATAGGCTGGGAGAGCTGGGTTTGTTCAGCCTTGAGAAAAGGACGCTTAGAGGGGATCTCCTCACCATGTACCAGTACTTAAGGGGTAGCTACAAAGAAGATGGAGACTCCCTTTTTACATGGAGTCACATGGAGAGGGCAAGGGGGAATGGACACAAGTTGCTCTTGGGGAGATTCATGCTATGTCCAAAGTACAGCACTGGGCCAGCCGCAGTGAAGAAAATTAACTTTATCCCAGCTAAAACCATGACAGTATGGAAGGGACTAAATCTTTTTTCTGACTTGTGAGGAAACCAAATAAAGCCAGTTATTTTGCATGAATGAATGAGTGTAGGATTGGACTCAAGGTACACTTACTCATATTATGTAAATATCTATAAGGAAACAGATGGTGATTAGCTTAATGTCAATATCATAGACTTTTCTAGGGATAAGCCATTGAACCGGTGAGAGCCAGTGACTTTTTATGAAAGGAATTTGCTGCTTTTCTGCTCAGTTATACCAATGAGGGCACATCTGTCATTTGGTACAGGTTTTGGTATGGACTTAATTGTGGGGCGAACTGGTGGAACTTAAACTGCAGAGTGCTGAGAATGTTTGTTTCTGTACAGACTTTCCCTACAGAAACAGGGCTTCGTGACTACAGTAGAAAGTCACAAAGATTGGGATCACGGCTTGCAATAAGAGGGACTTGTTTTTTTTCAGTAGTGATGGACTGAGCAAAACTGGAGTAATTTCTGCCTATGTACATGCTGACTTCTTGCCCTGGACCCTGCTGTGGATTCTTGATCTTCTAAGCATTCAGATTAAGGATCTGTAAAAGTATGACATAGGTCCTGTCCTGTCAATACACCTGTTGTTTCTCCTGAGGATTTTTGCCCCATTAGGGAGTGAGAATAAATCTGTGGTATGTGTCTAGACCTGGGAGCTCATAATGCTTCAGGATTCTCAAATTTTAGTAGGTTCTCAGACATAAGAAGCCTTTGTTTTAATAAAGGCTTGGAAACTTTTTGAGATCAAAAATAGACATGGTCTCTGAGAGAAATGTTCTTTCCTATGTTGCTGTAAATCTTAGTAAGACTGATGTTCAGTGACTCTCTCAAGGCAGAAACTAATGTCATGGCTTTGAGTGGGGTGCTTTATTTTTTTGCTGGGAAAATAGAGGTGGTATTTCAGCTAATTTCTTGCATTCCTTGTTCTCATTACTCACAGAGAAATGATGAACTCACTCCTCACCAGTGCACATCATCTCCGAGACCACTGTACAGTAGGAACATTGCAATATCGTCACCTATGTCGGGATTTAATTTGGTCCAGGTCCCTCTTATATAATTGTTCGGGTTTAAAATTTAGTCACATCATTGGAGAACATTTTCATGGTACATGATGGTGTGTCTGAATGAGTCAGAATATGTGTGTGTGCAGTCAGTGGATGATAGCTGGCCCAAAGATAAACTAAGTTTAGCTGGCTCCCACAGAGATACTGGTGTCCTCAAAGTGAGTCAAGGCTTCAAAAAAATGAATTGCCATAGCATAGATGTAACTTTCACAAAGCATTCATCAGCTGTGAACAATGCATAATTGTTAGCTATATTGCAGTGTCATTCTGTATTTGTGGTACCCTACAAAAAGTTGTCCAGCTTAAATAAAAATGGTCATTGTATGTTCTGTCAGGGATGCAACGTTGTTAGTTCTGCTTGAGAACACTGACTTCGGCAATAACAGAATTTGTCATTGCAGTTGGTTCAGAAAAGCATCTGTGAGCCCAAAATAACAGGAACGTTGTTGTTTAGATGTCAGAAGTGATTCAGTGATATTCCTGTACCGTCATTGGTTCTGGCAGTTGGACACAAAATAAAAGCTGTCCCTGTGTATCCAGCAAGTCTTACATTTATACAGCCAGAAAAAAAAAAATCCCTAATGGTTTAGTGTAATTTCCTTCAGCCACCTTCTAAGTCTTTTAAAAACCAACAAATACTGTTCTTTTGTTTCACAGGGCTGCCTTGAAACACAACTCCTGAAATAAATTTGTTTGGAGTGGATAAACTGAAAAAATTGCTTAATATTTCTAAAATCCCCTTTGAACTCAAAATTGTTAAAAGCTGTATGAACAGTGAATTACTTGTATTTGTACTGTGTTCCTATGAGGGAAATAATTATGAATTCAGGATTTTATGTTTTATGTAAGTAAGGTTCTTTTTGTCACTTTGAATACCTCATCTAAACGGAGAATTTGGACCTTTCCAAGGGAAGTGATTTGTAAACTGTGAAACTATGTCATCTTGCTCTTAGGAGTAATTTCTTTTTCTCCTCTGGGAAATATTCTCCTCTAAGGAAATATTGGAATTAGCCTGAAAGAACCATTGATTTCCTCTGCAAGAAAAGTGACTTATTTTGATGCTTGTACACCTAAAATACATTTAGAGAAAAATCTGTGGACAAATAGGAAGCCTAAAACATGTGCACTACAGGCCCGAGTTAAAGAATATGACATAACGTGACCAGTTTTGTAGCAAGACTGTAACATTGGTTGGGGGAGAATGTACTCAGAACTGTAAAATGCTGATGAAAGAAAGGAAATAATGAATCAAACATCTCCACAAAAGTTGTTATTAGGAGATTGCTGAATCTGAATAGGCAAACTTTTTAATCTGGAAAACAATATTTCCAAACTGTAAATTTGAATCATCATGCGCAACTGAGAAAATACAGAAAGTGTAGTTTGAAAAATACACTGCAGATTTCAAGAAAAGATATTCTGAACTAATGAAATTAGAAAATGTCATTGTATGGTAGACAAACAGGAATTTACAGTATTGCAAAATCTGGCTATGAAATGAAGAGTCAGCAAGTTCTGTTCTCTTTTCCTGTGTTCCAGTGGATAAAAAAACCCCACTTGTAGAGAATGAGTTTGCAATGTGCAGCTTTGACAAGCAGATAAAAACTGGCTGAAATGAAGAGATATTTCTGTAGGGAATTGTCATAAAACTTTCACATGCATTCTTCAGTTTTTCTTGACATGTGAGACAGATAAAACTTAGGTTGAAGTTCCATATCAGAGCACTGAAGACAATGTTTCAGAATATTCTAAAAATCACAACAATATATTATCTGGATTTACAAATATTTTTTATATAACAGTATTTAGGGGTTGATTTTTGGTGCATATCCAAAACCTGAGACTGTATTGCACACAGGACCTTTGGTAATGATAAAAATAGGTCACAATTTATTTCAGTAAGTTAGAGCACTTCACTGTTGTGCAGGTCTATTGGCAGCATAAAGGAATATCTGAGTAGAAATGGATCTTTATTGCCTCTTTGATTTAGGCAGATTGCAGAGTACTACAAATCTCACAGTGCTGGACAGAAAGCTACATGTGTCTCTCTCAAAACTGTAGTCTGAAACTAAATTTGCAGACAGATGATCTGTAATCTTTTGTTCCCTTGCATGGCAAGTGTGACATAGATTAGAGGAGGTACCTTTTAATTCATAGGACTTGATGATAAAGGAAGCAGTGTTGAACTGTGGAGAAGATTTTCCTGCTATTCAAGAACAAGTGGATGCTTTTTCCATCTAAGAAAATTTGACATGGGCACTATGGGTGCGATAGGGACTGGGGAATTGGAAGCTCTTGTTTGCTTTCTTACTCTGTCACTAGTCTATGTAAGCAACTGAGCACCTTTGACAAATTGCCACTGTAATTTGTCTGGGTGCTTACACTTAGTATTTTCATGCTTTTTAAGTATCAGGATAATATTTTCTTTGTCTTCTCTGTTTAGATTGCAAGCTCTGCCTGGTAATGACAATTTGAACTATTTTTACATGCAGTGTGCTAAAAGTGACCTTAGTTGTAGCTTTTACATTTTATGGTAGTGAAAAAGCTGTTCTGAATATTTTGTTGAGGCTTATGCTATTTCTGAGAGGTGCTATTGTTATTAGGTAAACCTGGTCATTTAAATAGAACAATTAAAGAACAGCGAAGTGTTGAATGTGGTAAATAGTATTTAAGTTAAAACAACCCTGATAGATTCTTAATAAGTGTTGATTCTCTAAAAAGCATAGAAATGTAAATAACTAATTTTGTCTTGGTTTGCTTTTCTCTCTTCAGTGACATAAAAGGGCATGAGTGGTGCCAATGATAACTCCCAAAATTATTATAATTTATTGCAAACTAGAAGCGTAGCTCCTTCCAATAGGAAACAGGTAACGGACCTCAGCTTGAGTACTGTAAAAGCCTAGTAATATATTTTGTATTTCGGAACTGAAGTTGTAAGGAAACAAACCATTTCCTGAGAAGAGAACAAAGCATACACTTAGACTCAATTACATTATTTATATTAAGCTAAAGAAAACTTTTCTGCTTATGGGCTGTGTATGGCAGATAAAGGAACCATTGCCTGCATGACTTTGCTCCCTATCTGAATCAAAAAGGGCAAACCCTAAAATACTTAGGAGAAACAGTGCAACCTTAGAAAATATGGTTGTGAAAAGTAGATATTCTTGGGATAAGAGATTAGGTGATGGTGAAAAAATAGATACTCTGTTTGAAAAGTACACTACACAAATCTGAATAGTAATGTTTGAGTGCAAAATACTTAGAAGAATAAAATCACAAGAGTAGTTCTGTAGAGGCCTAAAATCATGGGAGAAAGAATAGTCACTTAGAATAATTTTCTCTTCTGTCTTATCCTCACAGTGTGATGTTTCTGCTTATTGGGAACCTCTACAAATAATCATTTTATGATATGGCAGATAGTAATACAATCAATATAATTTATTACAGTATATAAACCATTGAATACCAATTGCTGTCTAATGAATAGAGTAGAATCAAGAGGCATGTTTGCATGTCTGAGGTGAAGTTTTACTGAGTGGGAATAAACTGGGTTATGACTCCCCTCTTAATTATCATGTACTGATTTAGCATGTCCCCACCTCAGTTAAGAGAGAAATAAGTACTGTTGTACATTTCTTTATGCACTGCAGAATGCTCTCAGATGCGATATGAAGGAAGTGCAGGTCCAGTTCTGTTGAGGCTGAACTGAATTTATTGTGCAGCTGCAAAGTTCAGTGAGACAATCCAACAAGGATTACAAAAAAGTGAATAGTTTTTTGGCTAAAGTCAGCCACACTGGCTGGCTCACCATCCACTTGCGTAAGTATTAGTGAGGACACAAGGGAAGGGGCATAGTTTTGTAGGTGGGGATGAAGGGATGAATATGGCAGCTGCAATTTAGATCAATTTAAACTGATGTAAACCAGCATGAGATAGCAATTAGGTGAAATGGGCAAAGTGTTTTTATCTGTCCCTACAGGAAAAGTAGCCCATCAAAAAGCCCAACCAACAACAAATCTATTTTCTGCTGGTTTAATGAGCTGAATCAGCTCTCTGAGGGATCAGATGAGTGCTAAAGCTGGCATAAGAGCCAGAGTGAGCAAATGCAACTGAAAATGAGCAAAGGAGAGGAGAACAAGACTTAGCATTTCAGTAGCTGTAAGGTGTTAGACTGGCTTAGTCTCTGACTTCAGTGTGTAAGACGTTAGTACCAACATCTACTTAAGTCAACATAAACACAGGCTGCTATCAAAGGGGTTGAGACATGTTCTCTTGATTGATAATCTGAGTGTGGATAATTAGCAAATTATCAGGAGATAGTAGAATTTATGAATTTAAGGTGAAGAAATAACCACAGAATAATGAAAATGAATCTAGGGAAAAAAATAAAGTTAGACTGACTGCAGCAGAGGCAAGCATGCCTGGTGAAAGAGAAAAATAGAAACCATAGATCATTTTCAGGGTTTGATAGCTATTTATCAGCAGAAAACCTAAATCCACTCCTCAGTCTTTAATAAAGACGGTTAATTTTGAGAAGTGCTTAACACAACTAAGAGGATTCACTTATGGGCCCAGGGCAAGAACATGTTAAAGAATATTGTGTAATATAGACATATTTATGTTATCACGGGCTCAAAACATTATCTAAGATACTTATAGAACAGCTGACAAATTTTTTAGAGTTGTTACTGATTTTATTGGTAAGTACGTGTTAGGGCTTTGAAAACATACCCCACTTTTCTTAAGGAGAATGTGGTAATTAGACCAGTGTGTATAACTTCAGGACACAGCTTTGGTGTATGGAAAGATGCCAGAACACCCTGGCAGGCAATCAGTTTTTAAGTGCCTAGAACATAATGCGTGCTTAGAGGCAGCCACTGTGGATTTGTTAAAAGCAAATCTCTTCCTCTGAGTGGCTGCTCTTGTGGATAAGAGAAAAGAAACAGATGCAACATATCTTTATTTTGGTAAAGCCTTTTATATATTCCTGCATGTTAGTTCTTTTCTACCTGTATAAGTGCTCTTGCCTAGGGTACTATTGAACATAATTCGAGAATTTGCAAGAATGGTAAGAAACATTGAGGTGAAGAGGGTTGCAGACACTATGAAGAGTAAGATTAGCTTTTTCAACAGTGCTCAATTTATTAGAGACATTATTAGGTCCAAAATGAGCAACAGGAAATTCATACAGTGAAGTGCTGAGAACTGAGAAATGTTTGCAAGTGCAGAATGCAGTGTGAAAAAAAACAAAGGGGGGGCGGGGTTAGTTGATCTAAGCAAAATGAACATAATTTTGACAAACAAACAAAACCCCCTGATGCTTTTGCAAAAAAAAAGTGAAATGTAGTTCTTGGATGCATTCATCTCAGCATTGTATATAAAATAGGAGAATTCCATTCCAGTCAGCATTGTTGGGACCTCAGTAGGAATAGACTGTCCAGTTTTGGGCATCACCATTCAAAAAAGATTTGTTGTACTGGAAAATGTCCAGTATAGAGAAAAAGAATAAGAGGAAGAAATGACATATGAAGAAAGGTTGGAAAAACACTTTATTCATAGCAGTGAATCTGTTTATATAACGTGCCTCTCTTGTGATTGTAAATGAGAACAAATGGTTGAGCTGTCTCATATAAGGCAGTATTTCTCTTACTCAGTTCTGTAAATCTGATTTTCTAGCAGACAAGCTTTTACTCCAGTAATAATGCTTATCTGCTAGCCAGCCCAACTGTTTCTATTTCTCCCTGTAGACTAGTACAATTTGGCAACTACCCAAGCATTCAAACACAAGGTGTTCTTGCATGTCTGTCCTAGCCAAAAAGCACAAAATCTATAAATTAAAGTTGTATAGCTTGAGACTGACTTAACCTAGCTAGAGAACTGCTGGGGGAATATGGCACTAAATTACCAAGCTGGGCACCATCTGGACAGTCAACAAACCTTTGAAGCTTTTTGTAGAAGAAAAGTAGTGGTTTTGTTACATTCTCTTCTCTGCCTGTTTCTTGGCATGTTTTTGATGGGTGAAAGGTGAGGTGCAGAGGAGCCCTTCTAGCCAATCCAGCTATATGCTGGATTTTAGATCTGAAACCTTCCTGAGAGTTACGTTGGGGAGATAAGCAGTGCTTTCCTCCAAGCATCTGGAAAGCCTTCCTTATAAGGGAGCAAATGCAGCAAACTACTTCAGATGCGTATCCCTGTGGAACAAGTTGCTGTGCAGATGGAGGGAGGGGTTAGAACACAGCTCCTGTTTTTCTAACAATCCTGTCTTTCAAAAAGTTTGGGGTTCGTATGCAGAAAGGAGAAATTCTTCTGTGAGCTTTGGTGAGAAAAAGTGTCTGCCAACAGAATAATGTTTGGGGGAACTGTATACCCTTAGGAATCTTCCTGAATTTTGTGCAAGAAACTACATACAGGAAGAACATATATACAGAAGCTGCTATTGATCTTGTTAATTATGTTTCTATTCTTGTTGTTAATAATGTTTCTGTATCCTCTATGAATGAAAACAAAAAAGGCCTATAGACAATTTCTGCGTCACCTGTACCACAAAGCTTTCCTTCATTCCCTCTGAGTCAGGTTGTACCTGTTTTGCTGGGCTCAGGTGAGAACAAAATCATTCTCAGTGTTGATCTGTATGGAATCTGGAGTATTGGTGTACTGTGTCCAGTTCTGGGCTCCCCAGTATAGGAGAGACATGAAGGTACTGGAGAGAGTCTGGCAAAGGCCACTAAGATGGTTAAGGGACTGGAGAATCTCTCATATGAGGAAAGGCTGAGAGCTGGGATCTGGAGGAGGGTGCAAAGAAGACAGAGCCCTGTGACAGGACAAGGGGCAGTGGATCCAAACTGAAACACAGGAGATTCTGCCTGAGCATAAGGAAGCACCTTCCCTGCCCTGCTTTTCCCCCAGGGTGGCCAAGCACTGGCGCAGGTTGCCCAGAGAGGTTGTGGAGTCTCCATCCTTGGAGATGCTCAAAAGCCATCTGGGCATGCTCCTGGGCAACCTGCTCTAGGTGCCCCTGCTTGGCAGGGGGTTGGACCAGAGGATCTCTGGAGACCCCTTGCAACCTCAGCCATTTTGTGATTCTTTGAATTACCAGTGGAAAACGGGCCTGTGAGCAGGGTTCTCAGTGGTGCTTCAAAGAAGGAAAAATAATACCAACTGCTTTTATCTGTAGTTACTATTCATCATGTAGTTCAGTGAACAGCAGTTACATGTATTAAAAGGCAAAGCATTCCTAAGTATGACTCCAGCTTTTAGAATAGATTTTTTATAAATTATCTACCAAAAACATTTCTCATGCAGAATTTTTTTCATTTTACTGCAGATGGATTAGGAGGATATTTATTCAGTATTGTCTTGACTTAATTTGTACGACTTCATTTTGCATTGCAGAGATGAAAGGACACTTGGCGTGTTAACTAAAAGGTGGCAGAAGGCTCATCTATCCACTTCTTCTTTTCCTCTTACGCTGCCTTTTTATAAATATGATCTCTGTCCAGTTATTGTGTTTTATTGATATAATGAAAATAACTTCAACTGGAAAGCATAGAAAGGACAAGGCTTATCAGTAACAGAAGTGTAACAATTGCTTCATCTTTCAAGTCCTCCTGCTTGTGTTTCTCACTAGTCTTTGTTCTTTATCCTTTTGTCAAAGTGTGGCAACTTAGTGAATTGTGGTTCCAGTTTCTATGTGACATTCCTGGCTGCTGTCCTCAGATGTGGCACCAAGTTTCCTATGATTTTGTTTTCAGCTTTGTATAGACAACTCCTTTCTCTAAGTCTGTTCGAAACTCTTGCAATCCTTGGAGGCAATAACTCACTGAGGAATTGCTGCAGCACAGAGATTTATGCCTTAGTTACCACGTGCAACATTTAACTGTTGTTGCAAAAGCAGTTTGTGAATATATGGCATAAATCTGAGACCCTGAAAGTACTTCCCTTATCAGTTGTAGACAACCCCAAAGGCCCCTCCTTCCTCGGTTTCTCAGACCCACATTAAAGAATCTCCATGACTTTGAGCTATGGCAACTTTTTCTCTGTGTGTGGCAGACTTATTTGTATAGGTCTGTCTGGACCTGTTCACCAGCTCTCTGATCATGCATTTGTCATCTGCAATAATAGCACTATAGGACAAGCAATCATGTGTACCTCAACAATTTTCAGGGCAGGGGTCTAAAGCCTCTGTAGCATCAGTTGTAAATCAGTTCCCATCAGTGTCTTTGCATCAGCGTGATACATCCTTTCCTGCAGTCTGTGCAATCCCATCTTGAATGCTGTTGCTTTTGCTTCCAGCCATCTATGTCTCTAGGGGCTCACAAGGGCTGATTGCCCAGATCTATCTGTTTCCAGGGCTATGGATAGACTTGTCAGTGCTCCTGCTGGTCTCTGGAGTGGTGAATTCTTTGCACGTTACAAGAAGTCCTCCAGCTGTTCTGTTCAACTCTGGCATCTGGACAGGAGCCCATAGCTTTGATTGTGGAAGTTAACTTTGATAAGTGAAAGTGAAACCGCACAGCCACAGAGCGCTTCTCTGGACCTGCTGCTGTGACATAGTTTATTGTATTCTGTACAGCTGTCTCTGGTCAGGTCACGCCGTGTCTCATATGAACTTGTAGGACTGTCCATCTGTGAATAAGCAGAACAATCTAGAATTTACTCTTTGGGATGGTCTTGGTTGTAATGTTAAAGTCTTTGAATATATTCCTGTTAGTTAGGAATAAGTAGGATATATACTGCTGAATAAAAATGTTTTCCCTTTACAACATATATCAAGTGACTGCTGCTACGAAGGCAGGACCGGAGTTGTTGAGATGTTTATTAAGTTCTAAAGGCCACTTTAGAGCCTCTGCTTATGTCTAGTCAATGAGTCATTACAAGCTTTTGTCTTTTGTTTTCAGCACTCCTTTAGTGCAGAGTTCTTATTACAAAGGCAGCCCAGCCAGCTGTATTGTGTTGTCACTATATTTAATGGTGGTGGTTTATGTATATCAAGCCAAGGAAGAGCTGCTCTATGTTTCAGCACACCCACTGGTGATTTTAGGTACAATCTGACTTTCTCTCAAAGCTTAATAGCAAATTAAAACAATCGCTACAGGGTGTAAGCTTGGAGATCTCTTTTTTTCAGGTCTGCACAGGTGTAGACGGAGGCCCTGTTATGAGTATGGAGACATCCCAGTCAAGCTGTGTCCAGCAAATACCCACAAAGTGTCACCCTTGCTGTCTCCAGGATGTTACACTGTTGAGAAGTGGGGACAGACTCTGACCCACCTTTTTTACCATGTAAAATACAAGTGGTAGAATGAGATAGTATGAACAACAAGTAGGCTGTGGAGGCAATACTGTGTTGGGGGTTTTCTTTTCTGAACACAGCTTTTTTGGTTTTCACTAGTTGATGGGCAGCTGAGTTGATTTAAAATTTCTGCTGCCTACAGGGGTAAGTCTTATTCTATGCTTATTTAGTTGATTAATTCAATAGAAAAAGTATACCCACATTTACATGCACAGGCAGTACTGCTCTTGCAACTACATCAGTTACCTTGAGAAGCTGACTGTGAAAAGGTTTGTATTTGCAAACACATCAGTTCCCTGAACGTCACCACAGTTTAAGTGTTAGTGCTTTTGCAAGGGAAGTGGGTGGGTGGGCTTGAAATTTCTGCAAGGGCAGAGCAAAAGTTTGGGTTTAGACTGCATTAAACTGATACAGCATCATAGCCTTCATCATTGGATATAGCACATTAAGCTTAAACATATACTGAAATCTGTGGGGACAGGGCATCATCAGTAAATTTGTCATTACATTCCCTCCCACTCTCACCTGTGGGAGGGAATACACTAGTAAACACTGCCAGCTTTTCCTCTCCTTCTTCCATGCAGAGTAAATAAGGCATCGCGGCAACAAAGAGAGTACATCCAGGAATGGGAAAATGCATCTGCATGTACCCAGAAGAATTTTTTGAAGCAAATATCGCTGCAGGATCTCTAGTCACTACTGCAAAGACAGTGAGGCTGGTTGCAAGTCCTGGGCTTCTGAATATACATAATGGTCTGTATATGGTAACAGTAGCCTTTCCAAATCCGTATGTGTTCAGACAGCACTGCAAAACTTTGCTCCCCTGACAAGACATAAATGTTTCTGTGACTAGTCAGATAGCTAGATAGATAGGCAGATAGCTAAAGCAGCTTTAAGTTATTTTCAGATATGCTACTTGTTGAGGGACATGCTGAGTAAAAGGACAGAAAGGTCACAACTGCTGCTGATGTGTTCAAGTCATCTGAAGTGCCTTCTGCTTGTGTAAGACCAGGAGAAATATTACAGCTTTTACTGCAGAGGTTTATTTCTTTTGTATTTATGGTTAGTAATTAATGCTATTGAGAGATGTGTCAAACAGTAATTTGTACAGTGGCAATTGGTTCAGCATTTGGGAGATGATTACTGAGTCTGACTCATAGTGTTGGTCATAGTACTTGGTCCAAGTGTGGCAGTGGTATGACAGATTGATGTGGCAATACATTGCACAAAGGCAGGAGGATTATGGGTGTAATTAACCCTTACACTTACTGAATAATTGATCAGAATTGCATCCAGTTTCCATGTCAAAAAGTAAATAGCCAGTGTAATGTAGGTTACTCAGGTAAACAGAAGTGTTGCCAAAACTCACGCAAGAGGGACTGTGTTTCACTGTGATGTGTAGCTTTCTCAGAATCCTGTAAGAGGCTGAGGCAGCTCTCTTACTTACTTTACCAGTTTTCTACAAAATCTGGCCATTTGAGAGACTGGGAATCCAGAAGAATAGAGCCCCCATAATCCAAGGGGAAACGGTTAGTGACCTGTTACACCACCTAGACACACACAAGTCTATGGGGCTGTATAAGATCCAACTAAGAGTTCTGAAGGAACTGGCAGAAGTGTTCACCAAGCTGCTTTCCATCATTTACCAGCAGTCCTGGCTAACTGGGGAGGTCCCAGTTGACTGAAGGTTAGAAAATGTGACACCCATCTACAAGAAGGGCTGGAAGGAGGATCTGGGGAACTACAAGCCTGTCAGTCTGACCTTGCTGCTGGGGAAGGTTATGGAGCAGATCATCTTGAGTGCCAACACGCGCACGTACAGGAAAACCAAGTGATCAGGCCTAGTTATCATAGGTTTAGAAAAGGCAGATCCTGCTTACCTAACCCAGTCTCTTTCTGTGACTGGGTGACTAAGTAGGTGAGGGAAAGCCTACAGATGTTGTCTACCTAGGCTTTAGTAAAGCCTTTGACACTGTTTCCCACAGAATTGCCCTGGAAAACTGTCATCTCATGGCTTGGACAGGTGTACTCTTTGTTGGGTAAAAAAACTGGCTGGATGGCCAAGCCCAGAAAGTTGTGGTGAATGGATTTAAATCTAGTTAGCAGCCAGTCACAAGTGGTGTTCCCCGAGGCTCAGTATTGGGGCCGCTTCTGTTTAATATTTTTAACAATGGTCTGGATGAAGGGATCAAGGGCACCCTCAGTAAGTTTGCAGATGACACCAAATTGGGCAGGATGTTGATCTGATTGAGGGAAGGAAGGCTCTGCAGAGGGACCTGGACAGGCCGGATCAATGGGCTGAAGCCAGCTGTATGGGGTTCAACAAGGCTGAGTGCCGGGTCCTGCACTTGGGTCACAACAGCCCCATGCAGCACTGCAGGCTTGGGGAAGAGTGGCTGGAGAGCTGCCTGGAGGAAAAGGACCTGGGGGTGTTCACTGACAGACGGCTGAACATGAGCCAGCAGCATGCCCAGGTGGCCAAGAAGGCCAACGGTATCCTGGCTTGTATGAGGAATAGTGTGGCCAGCAGGAGCAGGGAGGTGATCGTGCCCCTGTACTTGGCCCCGGTGAGGCCGCACCTCGAATACTGTGTTCAGTTTTGGGCCCCTCACTACAAGAAGGACATTGAGGTGCTGGAGCGTGTCCAGAGAAGGGCAACGAAGTTGGTGAAGGGTCTGGAGAACAAGTCTTATGAGGAGTGGCTGAGGGAGCTGGGGTTGTTTAGTCTGGAGGAGGCTGAGGGGAGACCTTATTGCTCTCTACAACTACCTGAAAGGAGGTTGTAACGAGCCAGGGGTCGGTCTCTTCTCCCTAGTAACAAGCAATAGGATGAGAGGAAATGGCCTCAAGCTGCACCAGGGGAAGTTTAGTTTGGACACTAGAAAAAACTTCTTCACTGAAAGGGTTGTCAGGCATTGGAACAGGCTGCCCGGGGAGGTGGTGGAGTCTCCATCCCTGGAGGTATTTAAAAGACATTTGGATGTGGTGCCTAGGGACATGATTTACAGTGGTGAACTGGCAATGTTAGGTTTACAGTTGGACTCAATGATCTTAAAAGTTTTTTCCAATTTATATGATTCTGTGGGTTTTTTGTTGATCATTGGTTGGTGGTTTTTTTTGTTTGGTTGGTTGGGTTTTTTTATTACAGAGGATAATGGAGCTTGTGCAACATACTGTATGTTGGGTTTGGAACCTAAGCTATAAAAATCTTATGGCCTTTTTCATTGTGATATTAGTTAATCATGCTATGTAATAAGGCTATCACAAATAGAGTTGTAGGATCCTAGCTGATAAAAGCATGTGAAAGACTATTTTATTGCTGTAATTTAGTTTGCAGGAGTTGGATCACAGCCACTTCCTACAGACTGATCTGGATGCTTTACTCTGAAATCCACTCAGGTGGAAAGCTCTTATACCTAGAGATCTTTGAGCAGTTTGGTGAATTAATGGTCGAGTTAGTTGGAGGGGAACAGGATTTCAGAACTGCCCTCAAATGTGCTGTTAATTACTTGCACATTTCTGCATCGTCATCTGCCTTCCAGCTAATTCTAGCAGGGTTCTGCTGAGCCTGAGGCAGTGTGCTGGAAGGCTGGCTGGTTACTAGTGCATGGCAACTCCTTCCTGCTCATATTCAGAGATAAAAGACTTAACTTCAACTGGACAAACTGGGTGCATATTGTCTTAACAGATTTCTGTAAAAATAAATGTTGTCTGCATTGCAGATGTTTCTGAATAAAACTCAAGTATAGAAACTGCATGTATTAACATGTATAGGTTGGGACATACGTATGTTACAGTAAAGATGTTTGGTGGGGGGAGTTGTTTAGCTTTGGTGGCTTTTCCCCACCTCCAATTCCTGGGCATGCATTTCCCTTTCCGATTCTAAAAATTAACTGTCTGCTAGCAAATGTGTTGTTCAACTCAATGCTTCTGGCTGTAACTCCTTGTAGAAAGCAGAGACTAATTAGTTTTATTGTAATCTGTGGCAGCAAACCAAAGGAATGTGTTTTTATTCTGTGTCCTTTGGTAGAGCTTTTTAGCTCCCTTCAGAGGGATGATTTGAATACTTAGAGATGTTTTCTGAAATTAGTGTATTTGCCTTGTATGGAGGTGTAAATGTGCTAGGGTAGTATCACTTTTCTTGAAGAAATTAGAAAAACTCAATGTCTGAAGTAGTAGGAAAAGCACCATAAGAGAGAATGCATCAGTCTTGGGTAATTGTACTTACCATGGTGCTGTCAAGTGGACACACTATATTCTTTACAGTTAACATAGGTGCCTTGTCCACAGTAAAGTAGGAGTGCTTTTGTTGGCTTTATACTAGAAGATGCAAATTACTTGGTATCTGTGGGACAAGAAAGGCAGTTCTAAGATCTAATACAAGACCTAACTGCTCTAAGTGCTTTGCACTTGAAAGAATCTCTCCCAGTTGAAAAATCAGATCCTTCTTTCAGCTGCTGGAGAGTTTGGGTTCACTTCAGTATAAATAGGTTGTGTTAATTTCTGTGGTCAAGATGGTGAATTCTGTCACCAATAAATTACGTGTTTACTTTGCACTGTTATTGCATGTTATAAAGAGACTAAACCTTTGTCCCAAGAAAAGGAATGTCAGTAAACAGCTGGTAAGAGCTGTGACTGTGCCCTCTCTTTGATCTCTCTCCCTCTGAGCCTCCATCATTGAAATAAGATTGTTTTTCACAGCACACGGCATCTGGGACGCAGCATTGCAGCCTGTCCTGTGCCTTACCAGGGTGTTTCTTGTGTTAGAATAATATTGCTTGCTCTGTAGATACCATTTCAAAATTTCTTACTTAATTTGGTGAGCATCATAAAAAGCTTTAGTATTTCTACCAAAACAGTTCTGGATACCAGATCACTGAAAGTCACGGTGATGCAAGGTGCTTCTTTATGTACCTGTAATAAGTACATTTTATTTGTCATCTTAGTATTCAGTCTCTATTGTAGCATTGCATTATTCCCAGTACTAAAGTGACTTTAAGTTCACACTGTTGTGGCTGTTTCTTTTGTTACTGTTAACAGGTGTTTCTTTAGCCTTGTTATATGATTGTATTTCAGTAACATACTTTCCTACAACACTTTTAGGCTTCTCTGATATGTTTGTTCCCAGTAGAAATTGACTCATCTTTTTTTTTCTTACAAACAAGAGGTTTATTCAGAGTTTTTTATTGAGAACTAAATGAAATTCCATATGCTGCATTTTAGACTAATATAGCAAGTTTAGTAAACTGTGAAACACAGATCAGTCCATTCCAATCCCTTCTGTGTCCTCTGAAAGACATTATGGAGAACTCCTTTAAAATGCCCAACACAGTGTCTGTATTCATAGTCCTGTTGGAGAAGACAGAACAAAGAGAGAAAAGTCTAATACTAGAGAAAGTAGAGAAGAAAATTTTAGCAGTTAAAATAAGCAGGCATTGCCAGCTAGTGTGTTTTGAAATGGTGATCACAATGGTCAAGCCATTCCAATGATGAATGCTTTATTTTCATTAAGACAAGAACACCATTTCAGTATTTTAGCTTTAAAAAAAAATAATCCTTCGATGGGTATTTGATTTGAAAGGTTTGCTTTCCTTTAAGTACTTTTATGCTGTTTTTTCTGTTGTATTTAGGGACAGCTTAGCAGCTGCTGTTTAAAACAGAAATCCGTTGCTGGAGTGGGAAATGGCTATTGCATCTTGAATTACACAGTATTTATGAAATGTCAGGGTGAGCTGTGGTAAGCAGCTGAAATATGCTTAGATCAGTGGGTATTTAATTTCCTCTATGGCACAATATATTGCTGCCCAGTGTAAAGACATAGTTTCCTAAGATCCAGACAAAACATGTTTCCATGTTCTTTATTACACATCATAACCATGACCAAAGAGGTGCTGAGAAAAGAGATGCCTGTAGGTTATTTTCTCTTTCTGAAATTGATTACCCACATTAACCTGAAATAGCTCGGTAGCTTGCAGGGCTGACTGAGGGGTTGCTGAAGCTAGAGCTGGAGGGATGAAGGGGTTGGTGAGGCATTAATTCCGGTATTATAGTTTTATGTTTTGCTGTTTAAAACATGTTAATCTATCTGCAATTGTTAGTATACCTAGTGAACAGGCAAGATTTTTTTTGTTGAAATGAGAGTCAGTCACAAAATAATAAATATAGCTTTTTAATATATGTAAGGAGTACATGTGACCTAATGAAAGACCAGAATACTCTGTGTTAGTACATAAGACATGGCAAAATTACCACTTTCTGTCCTAAGCAGTTTGAATTAGGTGCAACACAAATTTTCATGTACTATAAAATGTAATATTTTATCATACATGACATATTCTAAGTTTTCTGTGAATAGCAACTACCCACTCTTCCTTCCTATTATTTTTACATGTGGTATTTCATAGAGGTCACACATTCATACTAAATATATTGATCTCTGTCTAATCTTTGAGCACTAGGATAACATGTATTTCCTCTCCAACCTTTTTTGCGCTGTTATTTGACAGAATTTGGATTCTAGGTACTTGTCTGCTAGAATGAGATGTCACTGGAGTCAGTAAAATCAGAAAATCAGTAGAATTAATCTCTCTAATACATGAATTGCTTCTAGACAGGTAATATTTTACTTACCAGGCAATTTCTGTCTGTAGTTTGAGAGCTCAAAATTTGAGATACATTGGTGAGTTTGAACTGGATACCCATTTTACTTGAAGTGTGCCTATTTCTAGTTTGAGTGAGCATCCCAGCAAGGAAAGGTGTGCTAACATGGTTTCAAAATTTGCATCCTGCTTAATTTGATGCTTTCTTTACACATGGCTGTTTTCCCTTGGCTTATGGGCTATGCTTTTGAACACATTCACCGGAATATTTGGAAGCAGCAAATAAAGGGTGGGATTAACACTTAATTCAATTAACAGTTGGAATGAATGTCATAGAAACATTTGTCCAGTCTTTGCCCAGGCTGTGCATGACTGAGACAGTTTTCATAATTTACTGGTAATAAGCTTCTAAACCTTCAGAAACATTCATGTGTTAGAAACATTCATGGCCTTTGACTCTTCCTTTCCTAACTCTCTTACCAAAACTATAACATAATACTGTTAGCATGATAAACAAGCTTTAGAGAGTGAAGCTAGGTTTATGAATGTTTGACTTGCATCTCTTGGGAAAAATACTTGTTTATTGCCTTTAAAATATACTGGTTTGATGAATAAGCTGGCTCAAGAATGAAATGAAGCTATGTGAAATGGAACAAAGTGGAAATGGTCTGTGTGCTGGTGTCAGCCAGTGATAGAATTGTACGACTAAATCTGCTGTGTTAATGAGGCACAGATAGGAAAGGG
Source organism: Phalacrocorax aristotelis (assembly GCF_949628215.1). NCBI lineage: Eukaryota > Metazoa > Chordata > Aves > Suliformes > Phalacrocoracidae > Phalacrocorax > Phalacrocorax aristotelis. The sequence continues at coordinate 35,393,644 of NC_134282.1, forward strand.
CTTTTTTAATTCAGAAATAAGGTCTCCTAAGAATATTGTTGTCTATAGCATCATAGCTGCATATTGTTTGCCTTTTAAGTTCTTTGAGCTGTTGAACAACAACTTCTTGCATGGTGCAGATCAAACAATAATCTGCACTGAGATGTGATCCCTGGATTATATTCACAGTGTTAGTACATTGTTCCAGCCTACTACTTCTGCGCATGTACCTATACGGTGCTTAAGCGTTGTATACAGGTGGTGTGAAACACCTCAACTTACGCATGGGTGTTAGTAGCAGTGTAGCAGTTATGCTGGATACTGCATCAAAGCCCTTTTCCCCTCCCCCCCCCCCAAAAAAAGATGGGAATTTGGGCTTAGAGTTGTCCACTAAAAATAATTAGAGCTGCAAGACAAATTTGTGTCTGATTACTGTATGAATGGAATTGGTTATTTAAAATTAGTTATTGGCTGTTTTTTCTGCTTGTTTACAGGTTGCATGGCCGATACCATGAAATGGCACCAAACGTTGTGCCAATGGACTATACAAAGGATCCAGATGTTAAACTACCTATGCAGCTTATAATAAACATGCCTGAGCTAAAGGTATCGCTTCTGACTGCTTACAAACTGTATCTTAAATTGTGTAGTTCATCTGCCAGAGGTTTTGCCAAGTGAGTTTGATACCCTGAAGCAATATGGCATACTGGAGCCTTCCCCTTCCTGTTACTGTTCAAGGGCAAAACCAGCCCCAGAAACTGGAAAAATATTTAGGTGTATTCTTTCTTTCAGAGATAGTTGGAATAGATGCTAGAGGAAATCAGTAGGAAATAAAATTTAATTTAGCAGTCTTTCCACTTTGTATATATCAATCCCTTAGAAGCCAGTGGGATCTGTGTGTGAAGAGCTGGTTAGAAATCAGAAGTTCTCATCTCAGTATTTTCATATGAAATTTGCCAGAGGTGTGCAGAACCTTGCTGGTCAGAAGTAAAGATTTTTGCCCATTTTTATCAGCTGCAATTGCACAGTAAATATTATTTTTATTAGTTATCAGAAGTTTTTGTTTTTCATGGACTCATTACATGATAGGAAGTGGAGAGACAGTCCATGGAACTACTAATGAGAGAAGCAATAGGTGTAAAGCAATCAGTGCAAAAAAATTGAGAAATATTTGTTTTTATTACTTTATCAGTTCAACAACTGAATATGGTTTTATTAGGACAAATATGGATTTTCAGCACTTACATTTTAAAACATTCATTGAATTATGGTGTCTTTGGTCTCGTGGTCTATATTTTTACATATGCAAATTAATTGTCATCTTTAAATTACTGTCATATAGGAACAACTATATGTTCACTGTGATAGTTGCATAAAGTATTATTAAGCTTTTTAAGAGCAATGCCATAAAAAAACTTGTCATTGATGGCCTTCCACTTCATTTTAATGGTTTAGAAATTCTTCCTTAATATTGTAAGACATCAAATATTTAGAAAAAGAAATACAAACATAAGCAGTGCTTTAGAAATTCAGTTGGGGAGGAGGTTAAGTCAACATAAAGTGGAAGTAATTTGAAATAGATTTCAGGTTGAAGTTCAAGAAGTCCTTGTTGCTTTAGTACCACACTTATCGCATGTTTGATTCTGGGACAATACCATTTATTGAACAAGAAGCAGATTGCACTCTAAAGAATGTTTGTTTAAAAGTGTTTGACCAGCATTTCATATAAATGGAAACATTAGGGGTTAAACACATATGAGTGTTTAATTCAACAGAAGACCTTTGAAAAATTTTCATCCTTCAGTTATGACTGATTACCAGATTACCAGATACCTATGTAGAGCTTAGAAATTTGGCTTTCTGAAGAAACTGAGAAATAATTTAGGATCCTTTTTCATACTAAGCATGTGGTTCTTCAGCAAAATCCTAATATATGTTTGCACTCTTTCTAATGATGAGTTGGCCCTATAATAAAGTGAATGAAGATGTAGCTAGCTTTAATTCCAAAATCACACATTAAAAGAAAGAAATTATATGTTTTAAAGTTGTATAAATAAAAAATGCAAGGAAAACTTTAGATATTTTTAATTCTATCATAAAAGCTGTAAATGCCACTGATATCAATATAGCACATCTGCATTGAGTTATTAAACATATTAATAGTTAAGGATTTTGGTAGGGCTGTTTTGCTAATGACCTTCCTTAACAATATTGTGTAGTATAGGAATAAGATTAGTATATACATCACTATTGTTTAAATAGTTACAAAATTGAAACCTGTGGTATGCTATGAGCTGTTCCTAAACTTAGAAAATAGTTCTTTCATCAGCTGGTTGAAAGCTATTCAGCCTTTTAACTCATAAAGCTGCATAACCCAACCCTAATTAGAATCCAGCTCCAGGTTAGTTTTGTATCAGCTGTGTGCATGAATCCTAGTATGAGTCCTTGACTGCCATGGTATAAGTGTAATACCTTTGTCTGCAGCTTGCAAAGTTGACCTTCCTAGTTCATCTCAAATAAAACAAATTATGTTTAATAAATCATGCAGGTAATGTAGTTTAAAAAAAATTCTTCTAATCTTTGCCCATTATGTTACACAGTGTGAAGTAGGAACAGGATATAGAAGTAGTATAATTCAAGGTTTGTTTATATATGAACTTCTGGTATCAGCAGCATTCAAGAAAAAATTATTTTTCAACAATATTATGTGTTTAAATGTATTGAAATGTCTATGAAAGAGCCTACATTATGTGCCTGAATACTTAATGATGAAAAAAGTGCATCTAAAGAAGTACTCATGGAGCTTTAAAACAGGGGGTATAAAGATCTTGCTGAAAGGTTCTTTTCAGTTCATTCAATCACATAAAATACTACATTAACAATTCAGATATCTTATAAATATTTCACATGTTTTGTGTTACATAAATGTTTGTGTAATTTTTTTCTTATGATACAAATAAGAAAATAGACAACAGGCAAAATCAACAACACTCTGCAAAAATGCCCTGTATTTTAGTTAACTCAAATTGAGTCCAATTTGGAGATAGCAACAAAGATTTCAAACTTGATTATCTAAAATGGGATTTAAGACCGAATTGGGCATCAAAATCAGTAGCCTGTGAGAAGTTGTTAGCACAAGCAGACCTAATTGGGCTCTTAGGCTGTATTCTGAAATAGTGTTAAATTACTCAGTGGAGCTAGAAGTTGGGAATTGGAACACTTGCTCTAAGTCATCTTAGTCCTACCTAAGGATCATGGGATTGGATGAATAATACCAACAGGCGAATAGAGAACAATTATTCACTACTTTCCACAAGGACAAGGGAGTATTGCATGAAATTACAGACAACTGACGTAACGTGTGAATATATTGAACTCATTGCCACAAGACATTTTGGCAAAGACAGTATTAGTCTTCAAAAATTAAAGTGCTTTTACAGAGCAGAATTGTACAGATTGATGTTAAGTTTTATGACCTGGATGTAATGTCTAACTTGGAAAGTCATGGAAATGCTCATTGCACTAATCTCAGAATATATTATGGGAAAGATGACTGTGTCTATCTCCCTCTTTTTTAAATTCTTCCCTTATGTGCTACTGGTTCCAGTTAGATTTAGGTTGGTGGGCTGGATGGACTCATAAATTCCCATATTATACATTTTTTTCCCCATAGAAGCAATCCCTAGATCTGTTGTATTTATTCTTAATGCCCCAGTGAGATTTGTCTGAGATGATTTAATTAAAGGACCTGCTCTTAACAGTTACCTGGAACCACTCATTTGAAGCTTAGCAGCCTAGTACAAAAGGAAGAAGATTCTTCATCTTGAAATAGGAATATTTGCCTGACTTACTGAAGTGCTGTCATGTTGGAAGAATAGCTGTATATAAAAATGCAAATTAGTGTTGTATGGAATACAGTACAACAAAAATTACTGATGGTCTTAGCTACGTGAATATAAAATAAACTAATCAGGTTTTTAAGTAGCTGGCAGGATGAAATAGCATGGGTTTCACAAAGTCTAAATACGTCTTCTATTTCATTAAATGCTTATATGCATTTAATCACTAATGTTTTCATTTATATGAAATGCTGGTCAAACACTTTTTAACAAACATTCTTTAGAGTGAAATCCTGAAGTATTCTCATTGTTTTCAGCCATGTGCTATTTTTGCTTATGCATAAATATTGAATTCTTATCTTTGTGTATCATCCTTAAGGGTGATAAAATGTATCATCCTTAAGGGCTTTTGATTAATTCAGCCATTACTGCAAGTAATTTTATATCTCTCTGACATGTCTGCAACTCATTCATCAATGTAGCATCTTAGGTGCTTGTACTGGCATTTCTGGTATGGACAATCAGTGTTCCTTTAGTTTTATGTTATTATCTGTAGGATCTTGATAGCACCATATGAAATTCTCTGGCTTAGTTACATGACTCTGAAGAGTTGAACTGCCAGATGGCTGATAGTTGCTTTGTGAAAAATCAAGGCTAAGTTCAGAACAGAAAATGAGAAATAATAATCATACACATTCTTTTTTACTTCAGTGATACAGGATTGAACATTTATGGAACAATTCATTTATGAAAACCTTAGAGACAGGAGACTACTATATTTACAAGACAGTCTGGTACTTGAGCTGAGATATAAACCAGAATTTTTGTACTGGACCATGCTTAGATTTTGAGAAACAGGAGTGCATCTCACTACCTTAACAAACTTAGGTGGTAATGATAATAGACTTCTCTAAGTGGCTCATAGCCTATCTTCTTGCACCACATCAAGTCTGTGAGACTTTCTGACCCTGCTTTAGAATATGTCTCCAGGGTAATGAAACGTGGTTTTATGAAAATAGCAGGACAAAATTCAGTGTCAGATTTGATAATAGTTCTCTCTCAAATCTCATAAAGCTGTGGAGAAACCTTAGAAATATTGCTGTTAAACCACTCATTTTATTTCATGAATTCTAGCAGTTCATAGAAGAAGTGCTTTCAATAGCTGGTAAGCTTGCTTCCAGTAAAATATCAGTTAAAGGAAACTAGATTTTCCTCCATAACTCTTTCAAAACATTTACACTAGAAGATATTAAAATGCCACCTAAGACCTCAGTTATAAACTGGGGTCAATCTTGGTCATGCACCATTTTGTGATTTCCTGTGCAGAGGGGTGGGGAGGGGGAGAGAGTCTTTCCCCTAGAGTTCATTTTCCAAGCAATTTAGGTAGACTAGGTAGAGTTGACCAGACTGCTAAATAAATCGTTAAGGTGTTTTCTTTCTTCAGTAAACTTTCATCAAGGTGCAGACAAATCCAATATTTAAATCTTAAAATAGAACTAAATGAACTAAATGTCTATTGAATTTTAATAAAATTAGTGATATTTTCAATGCACCTGGCTTTTTCCATATACACATTACATTTCTAGTTACTGGCAATGTTGAGCTCAATGCCACTGCAGATTCTGACAAATGGATAGAATCAATAATGCACTTCTCTAAATTAGATTCTGCTACTATAAAGAAAGATCTTTACCTTGTGCATTAATGTTTTGAGCCAGGATTTTTGTATTTTAAAGAAAAAGAGAAAATGCTGGTGGTCACTTACTTTAATTGGTAATGAATTATTCACTAACTCTTGATTCTTAAAAGTTGAAAGTCAGGGCAAGAAATAAATAAATAAAGGGGCAGATAGTTTAAGTTTATTAGGTTTATCAGGTTTATCATTACACTGAAGTTAACAGACCTAGTTTACTCCATCTATTTCATTGCAGCCTCTCTTCTAGTTTTGGTAATCTTGTTTACACAGGCAGTAGTCTAATAAACTAAATTCAGGGCATATGGGCACCTGTGAGGTTGCAGCAATAATATTGCTAAATTGTAACAATGGTATGGGCTGTTCAGTATGAGACCATGGAGACAGCAAAACTGATTTTATTTCAGAACAAAACTGATTTCACTCACATTATCCCTGTCATTTCCACAGAGATAGATGTGGTAATGTGACCTGATGAGAGAGATCATGTAAGATCTGCAGAAGTGGGTGGGTGGCTGTCTTTGCGACACATACATGCCTAATTGTCAGAATCTTCAAATTGGTGTATGGCCTGTCTCTGGTCATTGTAGTGTAGGGCAATCCTTCTGTCAGGAGTCAGTCATAAAAGGACTTCCTGGAGGGGAACCATTTTTTGTTTCATTCGCTTTACAGTCTGTTGCTTTCTTTTTTTGGCTTATGCAGTAACTTCATTGATCTTCACAGGCCTTGTCATTAGCTGCAGTGGTGAGTAAGGTAGTTCATAAATCCACACACTACTGAAACAGAATGACCAGCAGGCACAGGAATCAGTCAGGAGAAAGAAAGGACATACAGGGAACAGTGAATTGATCACACATTTCAGAACCAATGTTAGCACCCTATTTTTGGTAAGTTTAAACATGAGTATGCATTTTGAAGTGAGTTGCTTCAAAATAAAATTAAAACACTTTCTACAATATTAAGAGGATGGAATTTTAGATGTCATCTCAATGAGCCCCAGTTTCAAAGCTTTCCATGTAATGAGCAGTGACACCTGAGAGAGCCAGCTGATATTCTTCCCAAGCCCCCACCCCTGCTCTGGCCATTCTTCTCCTGCAGCTCAGCCCAAGTTCTTTGTCTCTGCATCCTGTTACTTGCTTCTAGTTATGATGGGACGTTTTACCCCTTGCAAACCACTATTCTTGCTTCTCTGAAGCCCCTTTTTTAACTGTGTCTCAATCAGCTGTATGACTTCCAAGTGTAGTGAGGGCCATTGAACTCCAAATCCATACCTGCTTGATGGTTTTTATCGGTATTGTCTGCAGTTTCCTGCCATAGTTGTTAAAATGCCTTATATTCCTACGATATACTATTACGTTCTGTAATATTTAAGCAATTCCACATGCAACCAGAAGCTTTGGTTAATTGGCTGTTGTGACCATAGTGCAGCCTTCAGTAAAGAGGTAAGCTCATTGCTGAACTGTCTTACATTTCTGCTTTATGACAGAATGACATGATCTTTTTTTTAAAAAAAATGTATACATACCAATTTAGCTGTATCTTAGCCTTGGTTTGTGCAGGGTTTTCTTAATCAGTACCCGGTGAGCACTGCAGAGAAGATTGACATGAATATAATAATCTATACATGAAAAAAAGGTTTTATTAATTTTGAGAAAGAAGAAAAGGGGAAAGAAAAAGTAATGTGCTTTTATCTGCTCCAGGGACAATTTGCTGTTGCACTTGTTATGTTTCCCTTCCAAAGCACCAGCCTCTCCTGTGGAGATCTAGTAATGAACAATTTAGCAATTTTTATATTAATATTAGTCTGGTAAGAATTAATTTCTATTTTTCTAGAAAAATAACTCCTGAAGTTTGAGAAGGGTTTGCTTCTGATCAGTTCTGAACAAGTCCTGATTAAAGTATCCAAAGGGATTCTGGCTTTCAGTAGTCTGCAAAGCAGACTACTTAGTACATTTAAGTAACTTCCCTAATGTCAGTGGGGACTTATGTCCAAATAGAAAGGAGAAAATTATCATCAAGTTTCTGTGGATATAAAACTGAGAACCATTTTGTAATGACTGTCTAGCCTCTCCAGCTTAGTTATCTTGACCAATCTTACAGATTTACTTGCAACCACTTATTTCCAAAATGCACTCAGCTTGTGAAAATAGGATACAATGCTTGAAATTAATTCCTCAAGCTGCAAAATGGATAGGGCAAAAGGACAATGCAGTGCTTTCCTAGGGCCTGCAATGGAAACTAGATGACAGAGGAAAATAACAAGTGACTTGGTAAGATTTAGCTGCAATCTCAGGAATAAACCCTATAACAGTTTATTAGAAAACTAATGGTTATATTTTAATGTATGGTGTTCTAGGTCTGTATGTTGGAATAGATGCTACATGACATTCAAAAATATATATAGAAACACAATTATCTGAGTAGAAAAAGTTATCATTAAGATGGATGGCACATTTAGAAGGATTATCTCAAGCCACTACAGCAGCATCAGTCTGCAAAAGAGCAGTGTTTTAGCTGTAACAATTCTTCATTGTTTCTGTCTCCTCTCCCATTTTTATTGTGAGAGACCAGAAAAAGCATTTTAATAAGACAAGTGGAAGTTTCTAGTTTTAAAAGGATTCTTTTTTAAACAGTTAGTGCTTAAGTGAAAACAGTCTAGGAAGGAAGAGTATTGTTTTTCCCTTTAGTCCCTTCCCCCCTGTGGTTTTTCCTTTAAGTATGATGGAACCCTAATCTGTGCTCTTTAGAGTAGAGGTAATGAAATTACAGAAAGGATGTGAAAAGTATCTGTGAAGGTAAGATAATACTTTCCATTGTGTAAACCACAGATATACTGCCTGAAGACACATAATATGAGAAAGTTAAAGGAATGAAATCAATATGAGGAAAGATTTTATTTTTCATTTAGGTTTTAGAGATCTATTTGGCAAAGAGTTACTTAAGAAGTATGCTCAGGTCCATTTAGTTCATTTTTAATGCATTGATATTTTCAAGATCTCTGACATGCCAAATAGATAATTCACCTTATGTAACTTATATACGTATTCAGTCAGAGAGATCATGCCTAGCATTTCTAATGCAGAAAGTCCTGGGTTTGATATTCACTGCTGATAGGGATATTTGCATCTCTGTACTCCTGTTTGTTACCCAATGCTGCCTCTAAGATGTCAGTTTACAACTGTTACCATGACACTCAGTTCTGATGAGGTTTGTTCCAAAGAAAACAATACAGTATTTTAGAAATAAAAAATATTATTTTTCTAACGTGTTTTCTTGTTCACTCTGATATTTAGCATTCTCTAATATTAAATGTTTAACTGATAAACCATTTTTTAATGTGCTTTTTAGGAAGAAGGTGGGCCTCATTCATGTATTTCAGCCCAACTGAATCTTACTTTGGCTTCTTAATAAACTGACAGTTTGAAACAATAGAACCAATTGTTTTCCAGTGTGTCTGTATGTATATTCATACCACAAACAGGCATATCACCAAGCACTCAGGTCAGATATTTTAGCCTTAGAAGTACCCAGAGATGCACATCTGCTATACCTCCTCAACACATCATGCACATGATGTGAGTGATCATTACCTATTCTTTTACAATTACTTTCTTTCAGCCATCTGGCTAATTCTGGGATGTTGTTTTTCATTCCCAGACTCTTGAGAGATGTGACCCTGCTGCTTTTTTGAACCTGTTGTCTTTTTATTTTCAGGAATCCCTCTTTTCTACTCTACTTAATTTCTTTTTCGTTTTTATTTGGCCTGGTTTTGTCTTCATCTGAATGGTGACCTCCACCTTACATATTCAGCTCAGAGCTGTTTGCTCATTAATCTCCTACCCTTTGAAATCTGTAGGCATGCTCCTTAGTGTGGAATTACTTCAGTCATCAAACCCTGCAGGAGAATTTGAATTTAGTATTGACTACCTGAATGGGCTTTTATTTGAGCAACCTGATCTAGTTGATGTTCCTGCTTACTGCAAGGGGGTTGGACTAGATGACCTCTAAAGGTCCCTTCCAACATAAACCATTCTACGATGCACCTATCCATTAAAACAGCCTTATTCCTGGCCATTATCTCAGCCAGAAAGACTAGAGACATCATGGCATTTAGTAGTGCTAATATCTCTGGTCAAGGTTGATTTTTGAATTTTGGATCTTGTCTCAGGAAATTATGCTTCCAGTGTCTCTTTCTCAGATCTCACTCATCCTTAGAAGATTGACTCACACACTTACATGGTTTCTCATTAAATGGACATTTGCCTTTCGGCAAACTCCAACTAATTTGTGCCATGGAAGTAGTCCTGGAGCACAATCTACAAGACCCAAAGACATCTCATTAGATAGCTGATGTATCCTGAGTGCTTTGTTATCATTAAATAGAAACCTCCTGATAGAATCAGGTATGCTCTTGGAGGATGTGAACAGCCAGTATAGCTTCTGTGAAAAAGTATCTCAAAGTTCCAGCTGGGATGGCTACTGGAATCTGTTCTTAAATTTGCCAGATGACATGACTTGCCAAATGTATGTAGGTGTGGTATAACCTTGATCACACCTTGTACTCAAATGTCTGACCACTTCTCTGTACCTGCATCCCGGAACTAGATACTGCAAAGGGTCATCCCATAGTGTGAATCTGTCACCTGAAGAAGAAAGGAAGGCTGCTTTCCAGGCACTGGATGTTCTTTGATATGTTCACGTGCACAGTCACGTTCCTTTGGGAGAAATTAAGCTTTTGTATGTATTGCTTGTCTTTTAACAAGAATCCTGAAAACTTTTTCATTATTTTGAGGCTATTAAGAAAAAAAAAATCTTAAATGTTATCTCTGTGTGGGAGACAAATTTCATTATGCTTTCAAGTTTCCCCTGTGATTTCAGTTGAATGTCTTTAGTTCTTCTTGTAAGCTGCTGCACACCATTTAACCGTTGTTGAATTTCACTTTAGAGGCAGCTGCATAATAGTGGTAAGTAGCCCATTCTTGTAAGGTACTTTATGTTCCTATAAGACAAAGGATATTACCTAAATATAAAACATCAATCTGCTCACATAATTCTGCTTTGTACATGCTGCTTGCATTTTTTTTAGTCTCCACAGGTGTGCAGAAAATGTATTCTATAGATGCATATGTTCTGTGTGAATTATTAAGAGAGAATTCAAGTAAACTGAAAAATAACATTTTCTGGTCATTTACCTCTCATATAGCTTTTTTATAAAATTTCGTTTTAAATAATTGGATGGCTTATGAATAGCTAATTAAACTTACAGGAAAAAAATCAATCGGATATGTTTGAGCTCTGAGCTTTCACAATACTACTTCTTTTAAAGCCAAATAAAATGCTGCATACATATTAAAAATAATGAACATGATATGCCACCACCAAAGCTGTTTACATTTATAGGAGATCAATATGATAATCGGTGTCTTGGCTTCAGATAAGATCTGTAGAACAGCTTTGATGAGATGCCTCTCACAGCCCAAATGGTGTTTGTGTGTTGTATTCATTTTCCCGGTTTTATAGACATAGCTACACATTCATCTTTGCTTTTTATATAGCTGTGAGAAAGATGTTGTTTTGTTACTATCAAAACATTTGTTTTGGACTTGAGTACTAAAGCAGGTTTTCTTACGCTTGCTTGTCTGTTTATGGGTTTAGAATATTGTCGTATTTGGAGTAGCCTTGACACCAGCTGGGTCGGTAGGGTGCTAGAAAAGGATCTTAGGATCATCTCCTGCAGAGATGAAATTTCATTTAAAACTCTAGAATTTCTAGTCAGTCCAACCAGAGGTTGCACATTGATGTGCATCAGGGTAAAAATGAAAGTCTTTTCTGCGGGGATGTGACTCTACATCCTTATTGAACAGGCACGGTTTGGTTGATGGTTGATCGATGGTTCCACATCAGTCGGGTGGAATGCAGATGTTTACTAAACATGTTATGGTTTCATAAATAATATTTGTTATAATAATATTTGTTCCTTCAGCCTTTAGTCAAGTGCCACCAGACGGCATAAAGACCCTGCTTGTTTCATTGGCTTTCCACTTTGGTCTCTACGATTCCTTCCCGTCCTGCCATCCTCTGTTTGTATGTGCTAGCTTCTTAATGTAGGAGCTGTAACCCTCCTGAATGTGTCAGTCTGATACCCTGTCAGAAACCCGTTACATGCAAATGATCTTCATGCTCTTAGTGCCTTTCCCTGATCATTAATAAAGCACGTGTTCCATGCAGAAGAAATTACATGAGCCCCAGTTTAGAGAGAATGAATAACAATGGAGCTGAGAAAATCTGGGTAAGAAGTGGTACAATGCAGCAGCATTTTCTGCTAAAGCATGCAAATGTAAATTTTTAGATGTATTTTGGAAGAAAAAAAGTTGTCTTCAAAGAGCCAACCATGGAGTTAAATACTCATAATTATTAACAGGGAGTCTGCAGGTTTTTTGATATTCTAAATACTAATATATATATATATATATGTTTTTCACAGGAGAATCCCTTCAAGGAAAGGATTGTGGAATCTTTCTCAGAAGATGGAGAGGGGAGCCTGAGCTTCAATGATTTTGTGGATATGTTCTCTGTGCTCAGTGAAATGGCTCCCAGAGAGCTTAAAGCAATCTATGCCTTTAAGATCTATGGTACTGAATTGGGTGATTTTGGATGCCTTTTTTGTTTGATGTAAATGAGTATGAGAGTTGTTGGTGATCTTTTCTTTGGTTCTTTTATTGTTTAGATTTTAACACAGATAACTTCATTTGTAAATCAGACTTGGAAAAAACCCTCAATAAGCTGACCCGAGAAGAGCTAACAGCAGAAGAAATCACTCTGGTTTGTGAGAAGGTGATAGAAGAAGCTGACATGGATGGTGATGGGAAACTAGGATTTGCAGATTTTGAAAACATGATTTCCAAAGCACCAGACTTTCTGAGGTATTGTTTTAAGAAAAAGATAGTTTCCTGCATATTTTCAGGTATTTTTTTAGGATATCACTGTGTACTATAATACAAGAAATGTCAGACATAAGTACTTTATCAGAGAGCTGATTAGAGGATGTCTTCTTACCTTAACTCAGTTTACTTTTCTAGAGCATGTTCCAATTCTCTCCTAACTTGAAGACTGAGATCAATGACACTTTATCTAATTTTCCCCCCGTTTGTTTGTGTGGTTTCTTCAAGAAAATATTTTGATCTTTTATAAGCTTAAATTCATATTGTTCTCAAGCCTATAGCAAGGATCTATGCTGTCTGAATAGGAATGTGTGTAAATATTGTATACATGTTACAATACACAGAAACACATTGATCTTTTGTGGTAGGAAGGTGAGAGCTAGAGGACATTACAGTGGTACAGTTCATGCTGGTAGCAGAAAATCAATGAAAATGATTAATTACTGCAGTCTTTCTTTGATCCACTGTTAATCAGGATTTTTTATATAACTGATTTTTTTTTTTTTGCTGAGTTTCTTCCTAATAATCTGTGGATAAAACCCAGCTATCTTAAGACAGTTTTTCTTGCACATTTCATATTTAAAGAGACCTTTTAAAAAGGACAATGACTTTTTATTTTTACGCATTAATAAAACATTCCACATAAGTTTATAGCTAAGGCTGTTACTTAAGTAGTACAAGGATAGACCTTCTTTAAGAAATTGCAGTGAACCAGCCAGCAAAATAAGATACTCCAAGATTGGGAAGAGTTCATATTTGAATCTTGAATCCACTGGTAGAGTAGGCTGAAGCTAAAACCTAGGTCTAATTTCTCCCCAGATTTCAGTGGTCTGGGTTAACTATGTCTAATAGTAAATCCTTGATTAACCTGGAAAAGTTTTTTTAATCATCTTTATTCATAAACGTTGATAGTGTTTCTGTTTGGTGATAATTGATAATAACAAGCAAGTTCTAACATCTGGGAAGATTAATAATCCAATAATTGTCTGGACTACAAGCAGGTATACAGTACGTTTGTAAGTTGTTTTGGAAATTTTGTCATTTGTAAATTCTAGTTTCTGCAGACTTGTGTCTCCTGATTAGTTGGCTGATATTTGAGAAATGGTTTAGGTTCAGGCTTTTTTGCTACACGTAAGTGGAATACTTAGAGACTCTTTTTGACACAGCTGCCTGTTTCCAGGACATTGGCAGAAACTTAATCATCTTTCAGTCACATGTTGTTTAAATTCTGCCAAAGGATTCAGAAGTTATTGGGGGAGGATTAGCAAAGCTCACAGTCAGACTGATTGAATAAACTATATTTTCCTAGGAAATAAGGCTAAACATTAGGATAGAATTAAGATAAATCAAAATTTGGACTGATAACCTCTTAATGCTAATGGTGTTTAAGAACCTTTAAGTGACCTGCAGAAGACAGAACAGTTTCTTTCATAAGTTACATTTCTAAGGAAAGACATTATAACAAAATGATTCTACAACAAAGCATTAGGACGTGATCCCTATGAACCCTGAGAAACATCAGCATCTCTAGAGGGATCTGCTACAAAGTCAAAGTGAGTCTCTTTTATACATTAGAAACATCTCAGGCATTCCTTGACTAATCAACAGAAACTTTTAGAACAAGATACATATCATCATTATGGTGAGGCTCAGCTGAGTAGGTATTCTCATATTTTGTTTACATGTATTTCCAGCTAAGAAAATGTTTTCCTTATACTGTTATCCATATAGAAGCTCCTGGGGTCAAGTAGTGTTTCCTTTAATCAATGGAAAGACTGTACTGTACCTACAAATCTGGTAGAGAGCAGAGATCAAATGTGAAGAATTGAAAGCAGATCTGAAGACCCAGTAGAAGCTGTAGTTTCAGAAGTTTCCTGTGCTGTGACTGAGTTTACTGCTGTGTGGTGGAGGCTCTCAAACTGCTGACTAAGAATTCCAAGCTGAGGATGCTGTGCAATCCAGTTATTTCCTGAGAAAGCAGCAGAGAGGAATATTTGCCACTGTAGCTAGTGGAATGATTGTCATAATTATTTTTCTTTTCCAAGTTTGTGATGTTTTGGGAAGCTGAGAAAATGAATGGAAAGACCTGAGTGCTGGGTACTCAACAGGGCAAGAAGATGAGTAAAAAGAAGGATGAGGTGAACAGTACAGAGCTTGGTATAGATTAGGTAAAGAGAAAATAGATACGAAGGGATCACCATCTTCACAATACTTATAATCTCAAAGGACCAGGCTACCAAGTAGTAGAAGACTGTTCATCATCCAGTTGCTCAGTTTAAACACATATACTTGGATCTGTGTCTGTGACACATCTTATTAAGATGTCTCCTTGATGTTCAAGGGAGTGATACATATATTTAAAGCAGATTTTCTCCATCCCTGGCTTCAAGGGAAATGGTAACTTCCCTCTTCTTTCAGATCCAGGAGGTTAGCTGGGTCAGAGGATTCAGCTCTGAAGTCCTCAGGCTTAAGAGCTCCTGGTGTGACATGACCTAAAGACAGGTTGCCTTCCACCTTCTAGCTGAAATATGGTTTAGAGCCTCTGACTGTTACTCAGCTACATGTTTTTTAACCTTTGAAGTTATATTGTGAAATTAGGGTGTAAATGGAAAAATCTCAGAGCCAAAAAGAGAATGTGTCGTTTCTCTGATTTGGTTTGTATTTCAGCCAGAGTTAACAGCTGCAGGAAAAGAAAGTGACAAGGCCATGAAACCGCTTCTATCCAAACCAATCTGTACAGAGGACTTGATACCTCTCCCTTATTGTCATTTACTGTTCCTTTTCCCTGTAAAGGTATTTTATTTTTTGAGCACATTCTTAGGTATATTTTTTCTGTATGCAGTGCATCGTAGACTGACATGTGTTAATACTGAACTTCCTGACCTGAGCCACTTACTGTCATTTTTTAAATACTGTGTAAATGTTGCATTCTTAAGGGTAGACACTGATTTGACTTTTGGAGTGAGATCCATTGAACTTTAATGCCACAATAGGTACACCAAGGTCTGACTGGGGACTGAAACTAAACCAGTGCTTTCTGATAGTACCCAATGCATGCTAGCATGTGACAGAATGTGTGACATAGGACAAGAGTACAATTCCTGTAGCTGATCTCTCACTACATAAAACCCAGTTCCTATTAACTGAGTTCAATTATACCATAACAGCCTTGGACACATTACCTATTTAATGAAACAATGCTTTCTTTTATCTTTCTGATTTTATCTCCGGCTTGATTAATGGCCTTTCATTGTCCTCTCTTCCATGTCTTCAGCTGTAATGGTAATTGTAACTGATAACCATAGGCTATGCGCAGCCAAACTGAAGACAGGGCTGTGCAATTTCTACATATAACAACAGAGAACATGCAAAGCACAGGAAATGTCTTTAATTGTGGATCAACAACGCTATATGCCAGTGGTAAACTTATGCCTGAGCTATCTTCTTCTTATTGTAAAAAGATACAAAAACATGTTTTCGTATAAATAAAATTATTCCTTTTGAAATCTTCAGCAGTCGCATCAAAGAAATACCAACCCGTTAATGTCCAGAGACATTCAAAATTTCATTTGGTTTGGCATATCTCCACTTTTTGTGCCCAACTGAATGCATTCCAGACTTCTAAATTCAAGGAAGCCTAAGTTGCCTATTGATTTATACTTTCAACTGCTCAGCAGCTGTGAAAATTAAACACCCAGGAACCAAAGCAATAGCCACCTTTGAATATGATTGCCAGTGAGCAATTGGAGATGCTGGTTAACTGCAGTTTTCAGAGACTTTGCTGTGAAGCTATGGGCAATTAACATTTCTGAATTATCTGATCCTAGAATACCATATTGGCACCTGGTGTATGATCCTTTTGGAAATGTTGACTAACTTACCAGACTCCAGATTGTTTTTATTTGTAGTAAAGGATTTCATATTCTGTTCTTTGCCTTTTCCCCCAGCAAAAGCCACCACTTCACATCGTAGGAGTAGGAAATTTAGGATGCAAGGCAGTTAGGTTTTATCCTTGGCTTTGCCATTGCTTGAGCAGGTGATCTCTGCTAAGTCATAGGTCATTTTGCTCTCTGTGCTCTGTTGCATGGGACCAGGGCTTACCTGACTTCTGGCAAACATTGAGAACTCCTATGAACTATCCAACTGTAAAATCTCATAACCATTAAAATGAGGTATGAAATTACTGAAGAGGAATACCTTCTTTACCTTGTTTGTGGAAAAACTTTGAAGGCCAGATTCCTGTAACAATGTGCACTCTGGTTTTGAAGCACTTTTTTCACACAGCTCAAGTTGGTTTTTTTTTAAGCTGTCATACTTTCATGCATACTTAATATATACAACAGGTATTAATTTTGGCACCACAATCCAGGCTTTGACCTGGTATGAGCTAAAGTTCATCCACTGTACATTGACTGATTTTCCTTATCTCATCACTCGTTTCTCAAACCTTTACTTAATGATCCTGTGTAGGTTTAATCTCCTGCGGACAGCTTTTGCAAGTTTTGTACTGCTGTCAAGCAAATGAAGATGCAGTAAAGTCTGTTGCCTGATTTGCACTGCTGTGGTTGAGGAATTTTTTTAAGGCTAGAAGAAAACACTGCTAATCATTGACCAGGGAAGAAGATATATACCTTTTTGGCTGTTATCCCAGAACCTTGAGTAATCTGTAAATGATAATGACAGTTGCTAGTTGAGAAAATTTGATCGCAGTAGGTTTATTTCACTCAAAATTGCTATGATTAAGAAGCTGCTTGTAGTTTAATGGAAGTATTAGCACTCTGAACTGGCACTAGCTAAGTGTTCCATTCTACATGACTGGTTACATTTTCCACAGGAAATTGTTTTATAAATCATCCTGGAAGTTCAAGCTTACTTGAATGCCTGATGGTGAAACACACTATAACAATTAGAAATGGAGTTTGAGAAGAATACAGCATTAGTAACAGCTGGGAGCTGCCAGAACTAGACAGAGAAACAACAGGTTAAACAAAAAGGTGTCATTGGAAACGCAGTATTTCTGAAACCTTTGTGGGCCTTTACTCGTGTAACAGTTGATGTCCTGACTCCAGTCCTACCTAAAGCAGAAGTAACAGAAGCTGTCTTACAGGAAATGTGTTTCATAACACGTGTCTCAAAATGCAGATTGTCTAGTTCTTAGGGACTAAAATTAGAGCTAGTGACAAATTGGCAAGAGATGCTTAGCAAGAAAACAGTGGAAGAGAATAATTTGGTCAGTATTTTTTGCAGAATATTTCAGCTGCTTCTTAGTAAAAAACTTAATCTCCAAAGGCCAAAACGACACTTTGATAGAAATAAAAAAAATTTTCAATAAATAGATTTCCAGTGAAGTGGATTTGAATGGATTTTTTTTGTAAGGAGTGATGCCTGATATGTTTTCACATACAATGCTATGGATTTTTTTGTTCCTGGATGTTGCCTATGTGGAATTTAAACTTTCAAGAGTTTGGATTAATATGGGGCTCTAGACATTTCTTGAGTTGTGAACAAGATGTTTGTAATTCTCTTTTTCTTTCACAATACTTAGGCTAGTATGCCAGACTGCGATGGATCATATCTTTCAGTGTCACCCAGACTGAATAAATTCTTAGATACAAAGTTCCTTGGGACCACTGTGAACATAAAATTTTGTCTCCTCCAAGTACATACCACAGAGCTTCCCTCAGTGAATTCCTGATTCAAATCAAATAGCTGTGATTAAGTTAGAGCATTCTTTTTGTAAAACAAAATAAAAAAACTGTACATCCAGAACTCTTCAGTCTCTAAAATGCTCCAAACCTTTGAATTTTTCTTCTGGTGTAGGCATCAAAATTATAGTATTTACATACAAAAATACATAATAATACCTTCTGATTTCAATCAAGAAATTTATACTGGTTTATACTGTTGTGATATTGAATAGAGATTATTACTTAGAGAAAGTGAGCTTTCACCGTGCCCTCTTTAAATTGTCTTTTATTGTCCTGCTAAGATGCTCAGGAGTTTTTCTGAAAACTAATAGCAGTAGTAAGGCAGGCTGCTTGCCTGTATCATGCTACAAACAGAAAGAAGATAACAATCAGTTTCTCTTGGTCCCAGCAAGAGGAACAACAAATTTATTTGCCTAATTTGACTTGTTTAGGAACCCAAATGCTGTGCCATAGTAAAAATGCAACTGGGAAACATTTAGCTCTGCTGTATATCCAATAAGTAAGTCAATTAATACTTGATTTAAGCCGGTGCTGATCTTGGCCCCCTGAGCTAACTTTTTCAGAAGGTGGAAATTTATCCCAGAATGTTTAAATCTTCCTGAGAGCATGAGAGAAGAGATTCAGATTCATTACACAGCATGTTCCTTTTTGTCCTTTAAGGAAAATGTTGTACATAATGACAAATGTGTTTATATCCCTTAATTGTTTCCTTTCCTTTGCAGTACTTTCCACATAAGAATCTGAAGATGTTTCTGTGAGCCACTGTTATCAGAAATGATTTGCCAGTCCAGCCTTTCTGAATCTCAGGCACTTTGGGGGCTTTTGTCCTCTAATTATGGCTTCTTAGAACTCAGCAGAAAGTACTGAAATAATTCTCGTCCACAAAGAGACAGAAGCATCACGTGATCTACGGGACATTTGAACAGTCACATTTTTATCTTCACTGCTGGCCAAGCACTCTGGCAAAGATGGTTGGTTGTTGGGTTGTGGGTTTTATTTCTTTTTTCTTTTTTTAAACAGGCAGAATCAGAATATTATTAAAGGTATTTCCACATAGTTTTTATATTTATGAATATTTAATACTGCTCTTAAAAGCTCGCAAAAAAAAGATTGACAGAAAGATTATCTTTGACTTTTCCAAGAGTGTTTGAAAGAAAGCACAGGCCTTAAATAATGAGATGCCTCTATCACTGTGTTGTGCAGCTGGCGATCTTGCATGGAAATTATCTTAAGTGAAAGAACTGCAGTCAAGATCAAGCTCCCGGTGTTGAAGACAACCACATCCCAGGTTTGCCGTTCAGTCACTGAAATGGCAGTTGCTGGGTTTGGTGCTTACCTTCAACCAATATTTTGTGGATTGTCATGTCCTTATGAAACTTGAAATATTTGCCTTTTGTATTTGATAACTGCATACGTGATTAATTTCTTCACAAGATAAATGTTAAAACTGTGTCCTAATTCTCAAACAGGGCCTTGCATTTTACTCATTCTGTGGGCTGATAATGTTGAATGGAAGAATATAATCATATGTAACTCATGAAGAATTTAAAGAAGCACAGAACTACTGCTAAGGATATGAAAAGACATTTTCTTTCTAAACCAGCTATGCAATCTTTCCCATAAAAGGCATGAATGCAACTCTATATTTCTCTTCCGTCTCCAGCTGGAAATCAGCTAGATTTTCTTTTTTAATTCCAGTATTGTTTAGGTACTGGGGCCTGAAGACAATCATATGTGTATTACTGTTCTAACAGTCAATAGAAGGGCTCTGTCTCTTACATGGCTTCTGTATCAAAGTCATCACAATTAAAACTTTTGATGCATTCTGTTGTGCTTTGAGAATTTTTGGTTTAGCACATACTAATTTCCTTTCTGGTCATTATTCCAATGACTGTAAAGTTAAGTCTTTCAAAATATGAAATGTGTTATTCGTATTGAAAAAGTTGTTAGAGAAATTATTTGTTTTTCCACTTCTGTAGTGATGATGCTGCTTATCTACCTTGGAACCTCTTACAGTGAGCTCAGTGTAGCTTGTTGTCAAAATTTTCACAGTATGCATCAAGAAGAAATATTTGTCTAGTAGTATGGTTGTACATTAAAAGCATTGATGGAAATTTTGAGTATTCAATGTATACAGGACAGACTCACCTAAGATAGCATAGAGAAAATGAAACTTGTGTTTTAGTAATAACATTTATTTTAAAAATATTTTTAGAATAATCACATTCAGTGATGTTTATAGCATTTAATACTTCCTCCTACTGGTTTCTATTTAGATAAAGGAATTAGAGTCTGAATTCCCTTTTATTTACTTATCCAAGTTAAAGTTAGCATAAATCAATCCTGTTAGTCAGCTCTGAGTAAGAAGAGATTCAAGCCTCAGTCTCTCTCATTTCAAGCAAGATTACGTTAGATATATTGGTTGATTCAAACAATTTGCAAGACATTGGCATTAAGGGAGATTATGTTAAAATTACTTCCTATTCATTGAAATGTCAGCCTGATAGTTTTTTATTTCTTTCAAGACACACATTTCATCTTTAAATCCTCATGAGATGTATTTTTCTGTCACTATTAGTATGTATTGCAAAATACCAGGTTGAAAGATTCTGGATCAGATTATTCAGACAAAAAGGATCTGGTGCCGATGACATAGGTCAGTTCCCTTTGACATCAGTCTTCTTTTTGTATGTTTTAAAATTTCTGTTAACTAAAATTCCTTCCTTCCTGACACTGTATGTGATTCCACAATTAGATCATCCTCCCCACGTAAAGGAAGACCTCAGCTGCCTTGGAATGTGCTCAGTGTATTGTTTCCCTATGTTCTCCCTGACCTGAATGTCACAAAGTAGTTGAAGAGACCCTTGGGCTTGCAGTCAGATGTTTAACCCTGGAGTCATCCATCTGAGCTGAGAAACAAAGAGAGAAAGAAGTCAGGAGCACCTGTGAAGGAGTACTCCTGTCCACAGTTAAAGGAGAATTCTTGCAGAATACTGCAGATACAAATGTATGCGGTTGTCCTAACTCCCTTTATTTCTTTGACTTATGTTCATCTCCTGTAACAAAATCCCAAGCAACATAGCAGGTTCTTGGAGTTTGAATGAGGTAAGTGCTCTGAATGCTTCTGGAGCAAAATAATCCTACCTAGTAGTAGGTAAATTGTTATACCACCTGATGGCAAATGTAAGGGTTAGATTTCTAAAGAAGCATTGTATTTGCAGTTTCATAGTTGTATGTAGTTGGATGTCTTACCATTGAAACTTTTGTTAGGGCAAGAGTGTTGAGTGAGTAGAAGCGCAGCATGATGTATTGCAAATTTAAATAATGTTACAACGTAAAAAACAAGCTGTGTTTCTGCAATAGTATTATTGGCAGATTGTACAAATTCACTAGCAAGTGGTTATTCAGCCAAGCTTACTTCTTCGAAAGGAACTATCAGGCAGTTTAGAAAGAAGCTGAAATAGTAGAAGAGATTTAGATTTAAAACAATTTTGGATTTGGCCTTAAAAGCAAGAAGGCATGCATTTGTGTTGCAAAAAAAAAATCTTAAATACAAATTAAATCCTTAAATTTCTATATTTGCCTTCAAAAAAGGACAAAGAAAAAACTATTACAAAGCCTCTATGAAAATAGCTAAGTGTGTGTGTGTTCTCTAGTTCATATACACTCAAAGCATCTTAGGGACAAAAAGGAGCTAGTGGAAGCAAATAAAACAGTGTCAAAAAGCGAGCAATAACCAAGATATTTATTAACACACTTTAGCATTGTTTTAAGGGAATATTGTAAGCTGAGATTTGTAACAGCCTGCAGGCCAAAATCTGATCTTCATTACTTCCATATTAATCTTCAGTAACTCTGCTGACTTCACTGGAATTAACTCATATGTCTGTAATTGGATCTGTGTTGAGAAAGGAGTTGGGTTTTTTCTGCAGTTCTTTGTGCTCTCTTATGTCCTTTTAGTGTAACCTTAAAATGCTGAATGTTCTTTTGTTAGTCGATAACCACATGCTCCTCTTTGTCAACAGACTCAGTGCTGGAGTGTTGGAATTCCTTACAATCACATAGAAACAGTCTACTTTCCTTTTTCCCCCAGGGCTAATTTTTTTCTCCTTGTACATGTTAGAGGCACTTCTGATACAACATCACAAGGTGGCACCATAAGATCATACCAGGTCATGACTTCATTTAACTGTTTAAATTTCCTTGACCTATAGGATACTAGATAGAATCTGCAATGCTACAAAACAAAAAGATGAATACTGTGGTTAATTACTGATTTTAAAACTGTAGATAACGACAGAGAAAGTTTCATATTTGATCCAATCCATTAAGTTAAATCTGACAAGGGGCAAAACTAAATGTTTTTGAAACAGGTACATGAAAATGTAATGATTTTATAGAATAACTTGAAGCATGAGAATTTTTTTCTTGACACACACACACACATATGTTGGATTGTGAGCCAGTATAATGACAATACTCCTTTACAGTATTTTCAACTCTGTCTCAAATGCAGATATTGTAACTTTCCATACAATCACTTATTTTGTTTTGTGTGATGTTGGTCTTGATAATATCTGCAATTGGTCAGTATAATGGGTTAATTCTTTTTTTCATGTTCATGAGTAGTTATGCTTTTAATTCCATCTGTTCTGCTGTCGTTCAGTATCATTGGATATTCTTTTTTTTTTAATCATGCAATAGTAGTGCCTCATGGGATTATTGTCCCAGAGGACTGGAGGAAGGCAAATGTTACCCCTATCTACAATAAAGGCTTGAGGGAGGGTCCGGGTAACTATAGGCCCATCAGCCTTACTTCAATCCCTGGGAAAGTTATGGAATGAATCCTCCTGGGGGCCATCACAAGTCAAATGAAGCACATGATTGGGAAAAGCCAGCATGGCTTCACTAAAGGCAGATTGTGCTTGACAAACCTAGTGGCCTTCTATGACAAAGTGACTTGCCTGGTTGACATGGGGTGGGTGGTGGACATTGTTTACCTGGACTTCTCCAAGGCCTTTGATATGGTCCCCCACAGTCTCCTCCTGGAGAAATTGATGTGTTATGGCCTGGACAAGTGGTCTGTGCAGTGGGTGGGGATCTGGCTGACAGGCCGCACCCAAAGGGTGGTGGTAAATAGCTCCTTCTCCAAGTGGCAACCTGTCACTAGTGGAGTCCCCAGGGATCAATATTGGGCCCAATGTTATTCAATATCTTTATAAGTGATCTGGGTAACAGGATCAAGTGTAGCCTGATGAAGTGTGCTGATGACACCAAGTTGAGTGGGGAAGTAGACACTCCAGAAAGGAGAGCTGCTCTGCAGGGAGATCTGGATAGGCTGGAAGAGTAGGCCAGCAAGAACCTCATGAAGTTCAACAAGGAGAAGTGTAAGGTCATGCACCTGGGAAAACATAATCCGGGAGTGCAGCACAGACTGGGATCCACCTGGCTGGAGAGCAGCTCTGTGGAAAGGCACCTGGTGGTCCTGGTGGACAGAAAGCTCAACATGAGCGAACAGTGTGCTGCTGCGGCCAAGAAGGCCAACAGGATGCTGGCTTGCATCGCCAGCAGAGACAAAGAAGTCATCATCCCGCTCTACTTGGTGCTTGTCAGGCCACACCTGGAGTACTGTGTACAGTTCTGGTCCCCTCTATACAAAAAGGATGTGGACAGGCTGGAAGGGGTCCAGAGAAGGGCCACGAAGATGATCAAAGGATTGGAAAGCCTGCCATGTGAGGATAGGCTGGGAGAGCTGGGTTTGTTCAGCCTTGAGAAAAGGACGCTTAGAGGGGATCTCCTCACCATGTACCAGTACTTAAGGGGTAGCTACAAAGAAGATGGAGACTCCCTTTTTACATGGAGTCACATGGAGAGGGCAAGGGGGAATGGACACAAGTTGCTCTTGGGGAGATTCATGCTATGTCCAAAGTACAGCACTGGGCCAGCCGCAGTGAAGAAAATTAACTTTATCCCAGCTAAAACCATGACAGTATGGAAGGGACTAAATCTTTTTTCTGACTTGTGAGGAAACCAAATAAAGCCAGTTATTTTGCATGAATGAATGAGTGTAGGATTGGACTCAAGGTACACTTACTCATATTATGTAAATATCTATAAGGAAACAGATGGTGATTAGCTTAATGTCAATATCATAGACTTTTCTAGGGATAAGCCATTGAACCGGTGAGAGCCAGTGACTTTTTATGAAAGGAATTTGCTGCTTTTCTGCTCAGTTATACCAATGAGGGCACATCTGTCATTTGGTACAGGTTTTGGTATGGACTTAATTGTGGGGCGAACTGGTGGAACTTAAACTGCAGAGTGCTGAGAATGTTTGTTTCTGTACAGACTTTCCCTACAGAAACAGGGCTTCGTGACTACAGTAGAAAGTCACAAAGATTGGGATCACGGCTTGCAATAAGAGGGACTTGGTTTTTTTCAGTAGTGATGGACTGAGCAAAACTGGAGTAATTTCTGCCTATGTCCATGCTGACTTCTTGCCCGATTGGACACCAGGGGGAAATTTTTCACAGTGAGGACAGTCACCATTGGAATAATCTCCCCAGGGGAGTGGTTGACTCGGCCACATCGGACACCTTCAAGAGTTGTCTGGACAGGGTGCTGGGCCACCTTGTTTAGACTCTGGTCTTCCTAGAAAGGTTGGACTAGATGATCCCTGAGGTCCCTTCCAACCTGTGATTCTGTGATCCTGTGATTATTTCCTATCATCTGCCACGTGTTTCCCAGAAATATGGTGGCCACAGCTGTTGCAGATAATGGCAAACCATTGATTTATAGAAAGTTTTCTGTATTTTCTGTCTTATCCTTTATAAGTTATGCTACCTTGTTTGCCTTAGAACAGTGATGAACACTAAGTTGAAGTCTTTATAAGTGGCCTGTGGTATTTATATCTTTTTCCTGGTATGAGAAAACACAAGAGTAGATGAATTAAACTTTTATTATTTTAGATGTGCATTATCTGATACATTGAAGTTTATCTACCATAATGTTTTCTCTTAACAAGTTTTATATTTGAATGCCATGAAACATCTCTGTCTCAGATGACCTTTGTATTTCATCTTCAGTGGGGCTTTGGCATATACCTAATATTCATCATGTGGCAATTTACTGTTCTGAGTCGAAGCGTTTCTTTGAATTAAGGTCAAACTGAGGTAAGGCACCACATATGACATTGTCTCTTCTTACAGAGATGGAATGTTTGTTGTTTTTAGGAAAACAGCATATTAATTAACATGTTTTTTATTAAAATCCCAAGAAATTGAAACATACATTAAAAATTAAACAAATAGGCATTTTGTTGCAGAAACTGTAAAAACTCATATTCTAGAGACCTGGATAGATTCAGATTATATTCTGAAGTAAGATAATACAAAGTAAGCTAGAGACTGAGTTTTTGGTACCAATACATTTGTGCAGTGTGAAATATTACACTTATCAGCACAGGATCCATAAGAAATCGATTTGGGCTGAAATAACAGCAGGATTAAAAAACCTGATAATGTTATTGCCCAATATACCTCAGCTGGGACAGACAATGGAATGAAATTTGATGAGGAAGATATTAAAGATGATAAAATTATAATTGTGTCCTTAAGAAGATGTGTGTCTGAGACAGAAGTGAAGGACATAGCAAACAGATGTTCTGCTTTTTTTCTCTGTATCATTTTGCAGTTATGGGTGTCTTGTAGAGATGTTATTGACACCGAGTGACTATCAGATTCTCTTTGGTGGGGAAAAGGAAGAGACTGTTCTTGGTAGAATTAAAAGTGCATCAGCATTACAGATGAAAGTGCCTTTATTTAACTGGAATTTCTGCCATTCTTATCTGTAAATGGCATTTTACAATCTGAACTCCAAATGAAATTCCCTACTGCCCTTCTCTTTGCAAGACCAATGACAAGCCAAGTGTGCCAGCCTTGTGTGCTTTGCTGTTGCAATGTAGATTACTCATTCCCTCTGTTCTCAGTTAAATTTGCTCAGATCCAAATATTTTTATGCATAAATCCATTACTCTTGTCATGTCTCCTTTGCAGATGCATGATTAATCTGCCATGCACGCTATTGAGTGCATGCTCACAAGCCCTGCAATAAAAACCCTAATGTGTACACTCTTCTCCAGTTATGTGCACATAGAGGTTGAGG
This sequence comes from Phalacrocorax aristotelis, assembly GCF_949628215.1. Lineage (NCBI taxonomy): Eukaryota > Metazoa > Chordata > Aves > Suliformes > Phalacrocoracidae > Phalacrocorax > Phalacrocorax aristotelis. Next base: position 35,419,967 of record NC_134282.1, read on the forward strand.
CTGTATGTGCCTGAAAACATAGGCCAAAGTGTTTTAACTCTGCTAAAGAGGGTGATGGGCACCAGTCCAGCCTCCTCCTTTTTTACTGTAACTTTCCTCAAGTGGGTGTGGCAGCTTGCCAGGAGCAAGGCAGTGCATTGGTGTGGGCTTAATCATAACTTGGGCAATTCAACAGGGATAAAGCTATATGAAATGGTAGCTGGTTGTTGAAAGGGTGATAACTGAAGACTTTGGTCTGGTCTCTCATGTAAAGCTCTGTGAGAAAGCAGGTACAAGATGTCTCTGTTTACTTGATTGTCAGTTCAATCTGAGAAGGTATTCATCTGTCCAGTTCCTGCTGTGGAAGTCAGATCCAGCTTTTTCATAGGCCTTTCATCCCCAGTGGTTATGGGTTACTCCTCACATCACCCTGGAGGCAGTACTGATAGTGAACTCACGCTGATCATTAGTAATCTTCTCTTAGAAATCTAATATCCAGGGTTACTTCAATGGCACTTAGAAATAACTTGATATTCACCAGGTTTTTTCCCCCCAGTTAAGAGGAAAATATCTTCTATTTAGGAATCTCTTCAGCTTTGTCGTCATGGCCTAGTAGACCCAGAGAGGAAAAAGAATACTGGGGTTTTAACCAAAATGGTCTTTTTGTTTTCAGAAAATCTCAAGTAACTTTTTTGTGCAGGTATAAAATTCCATGTATGAAAAACATTGTAGATTCAGAGCAGATTTCCCTCTAGGAGTAATCTGAAACTGAAAGACTGCATTTGCTCTGCCTAAACAAATAGGTTCATTAATGTGTGTATTCACAGAACTAAATTAAATTTCAGGAAATTCAGTGAGGCTTTTCATCTCTTCTATGGTGATTTTAGTGACTATTGTTCTTCTAAAGATATAACCAAATATGGTCAGGAAATATAGATAAATACCCTATTGTAATTTCACACATCCTAATGACAGTAGCACTATAATTTAGTTTTACAAGTCATACATCTTTAAACTTCAGTCTTCTGTAGAATTTGCTGGCAAATGTTCCTGGTGGAATGACTTAATCCCATGTGACTCATTCTCAATATTTTTCCATTTCCAGTTATCTCCTGCAGCTGAAAAAGCAGAGGGAATAATTGGCATCAAGAGAAGTTTGTGTATTTTGAAGTCTTTTCCTTCCAGTAAATGCACAAAATTAAATACTGGGTTATTAATGCATTAAGTCCAGCCTGATTTGCTTAAAAGACTTTCTCACTGTGATAATTCTGTAGTAGCCAGATATCCTTGAGGGCCTGATCTCAACAACAGGAAGACTCCTACTCCCTTCAGTAGGCAGGCGTCAGATCAGGTCCTTAAATATTTTGCTCTGTGCAAATGTGGAATGCATGTACTAGGTATTTCAAATTAATGCCAGTATCTTATTTATGATGAGTTCAGCCTTAATTGTGTTCCCCTCTGGAGAAGAAATTACCTTTTGTTATGGAATTCTCCTCTATTTCTTTGTGTAACTATTAATTCAAGTATACTATTTAATGAGTTTTGAAGTTAATTTTTGAATCATTTTCTTTCTCACACCTCTGGACCACAGGCCACAGTTTTTCCTTCTGATGTGCATTCATATACTCAGGCAATAAACAGGCAGAAATCATGGAGCACAGGGAGAGGAAACTTTTCCATCATGCAGTTAACTGACACCAGTTGTGTGCCTGTCTGAGGCAAGTGAACAGCAGGCAGAAGGGGCACTTCGGGATAACAAAGAATGCGTATGTTTGTGCATTTTTGGTGAAAATCCAAAATACACTCACTTCATCAGAAATGAAGTGCATTTGTTCCTCAGGAAAGATACAGGTTTTTATATATCCTCACCTTCCTCTTTAACTGTGTAGTTAGCTAAATCATGCCAGGCTAAATTGCTTTTTTGAGGCAGGCACCAGACCAGTTAGTTCTTTGAACTGATGATCCAATACCGTATTACTTGTGCTAAACAGCACTTTTATCTCTAGTATGTCCCTTTGATTTCGGTGAGTTTATTAAAACATGAATAGTTAATCTGACACTACTGAAAAATGCAAAAAATCTTCCTTAGCCATTTCACCTCTGCCTTACATTTTTTGTTTGAATGTTCTTGCTTTACTGATCTAATTGAAGAATATTTGAGGTCTTGTAAAGAATACAGACATCTGAGTTTGCACTGTATTGTTATTTCCTGTAAGACTGTACAGTGAACTCTGCTAACATTCCCTCTCAATTGTTTACTTGAAATGAGTACATTTTGTACACGAAGAGGCTGCAGGCTTACCACTAAATACCACTGCCCTTGACATTCTGAGTAAGCATTTGATAAAATGAATTCCGTTAAAGCCAGGGTAAATATTTTAAACAGTATCTTCATACTTTGACCAAAGAAACTTGAGATTTGTTATACGCCTTTGAAAACCATAGAATCATAGAATCGTTAAGGTTGGAAAAGACCCTTAAGATCATCAAGTCCAACTGCTAACCTATCACTGCCAGTCCACCACTAAACCATATCCTCAAGCACCACATCTACACATCTTTTAAATACCTCCAGGGATGGAGACTCAACAACCTCCCTGGGCAGCCTATTCCAATGCCTGACAACCCTTTCAGTGAAGAAGTTTTTTCTAGTGTCCAAACTAAACTTCCCCTGGTGCAGCTTGAGGCCATTTCCTCTCATCCTATTGCTTGTTACTAGGGAGAAGAGACCGACCCCTGGCTCGCTACAACCTCCTTTCAGGTAGTTGTAGAGAGCAATAAGGTCTCCCCTCAGCCTCCTCCAGACTAAACAACCCCAGCTCCCTCAGCCACTCCTCATAAGACTTGTTCTCCAGACCCTTCACCAACTTTGTTGCCCTTCTCTGGATACGCTCCAGCAGCTCAATGTCCTTCTTGTAGTGAGGGGCCCAAAACTGAACACAGTATTCGAGGTGCGGCCTCACTGGGGCCAAGTACAGGGGCACGATCACCTCCCTGCTCCTGCTGGCCACACTATTCCTGACACATGCCAGGATGCCGTTGGCCTTCTTGGCCACCTGGGCACACTGCTGGCTCATGTTCAGCTGGCTGTCAGTGAACACCCCCAGGTCCTTTTCCTCCAGGCAGCTGTCCAGCCACTCTTCCCCAAGCCTATAGCGTTGCATGGGGCTGTTGTGACCCAAGTGCAGGACCTGTCACTTGGCCTTGTTGAACCCCATACAAATGGCTCTGGCCCATTGATCCAGCCTGTCCAGGTCCCTCTGTAGGGCCTTCCTGCCCTCCAGCAGATCGACACTTCCACCCAGCTTGGTGTCATCTGCAGACTTACTGAGGGTGCATTCAGGTCATCAGTGAAGATATTGAACAGGAAATGAATGAAGATGTCAGGAAAATGTCAGTGTATTTTTTGAAGGTTCACTCAGGAATCTCTCTCTTGTATTGTATGCTAGTCAGAGGTCTAATGCAGTGCAGTGGGTTTGGCTTCAGGTCTCTCAGGTTCGCCAAGAAGTCTGGGGTTTATTCTGATCACACAGCTGTAGAAATGAAGTCCACTGCACTCAGTGTATTGAAAAGTATAGCTTTGGTAGAGAAGCATACCAAATTGTGACCTATTTATGGTATATTCTCATTATTTCTTAATTTTTACTTATTTTTAGCAAAGAACTGGTAGAATACTTAGTATTTCTGCAGTTCATCTGTTGTATTAACCTTGAGAATACCAGTGCAGAGAAAAGGTAAGATGAGCAGGGAAAATTAAGCCTATTATTTTAGAAGAGCTAAAAAAAAAATCTTGACTTAGCAAAACGAAACTGAGGGCGTTGTGAATCCTGTGGTGAAACCCAGGAAGCTTGATTCAGTGACCTGGGTTTTGAAACCTACAAAACCTCTGACCTTTTTCTATCTGATTTACCTTAAGATATGAAGCAGGTGGAATTTTTCAATTGATAGCTAATCTACTGCTATATGTAAATTAATAATTTACAAATATGTGATTCTTCATGGCCTTTGATTCTAATTAGTCTCTTGTTTTATGTCCCACTAAAAAAGGGGAAAATGGAGAAGCATATGCAGAAGGAAAGAGAGTTAAGGACACTTCCCTGGTCATCTACTGATCTATTCTTCCCCCAAGGGGGACCTTCAGTCACCTCTATGACTGCTGAGGCAGCCAATTTCTAAACTCTTTTTTAGTTTAGAAATCCATTATAGGGACAGGAAGAAAAGACAATTGTGGTGATAATTTTTAATCAAGATTCACAGGTGATTTCTTTTTTGTGAATGGGACTTGCTTTCTACCTAGTATCATCCTTCTTTTTAGTATTTGTACTAATTGTGACACTGTGGTAGTGTGGCTGGTTCCATGTTTCTTCTTGAATTCATGAAATAGTTTTGATCCCTTTTTTGTTTTAGTTTAATGATTTTTGTTGGCTCATAATAGAAGTTTGGGGTTTTCTTGTCAGCTTTGATTTATAATCATCTGTGATATATGTCAGGGATTTACGATTTTACTGTTTTACACTTTTCATCTATAAGCTTAATGAGCTGCTAAAAAGAATTTGTTTAAAAAACAAAAAGTTGTAATCAAATGTTAAAACCACTGAGAAAGGAGTTTTGGCCTGATGTCTCTCTGAATGCCTGTAGTGAAAGTGAACTGAACAGAATGAAAATAGATAGAAGCACTTCTGGAATACTCCCACTACTTTGGGAGCTCAAGAACAGAAATGCCTCTTCATTGTATTTCTGTCCCCAATCCAGTTGAATTGCAAAACTGCAGAGCACTGTTAGACTTTTCTTATAGAGCTTTCCCAAAGTTCACAAGAAGATATAACATATTTTGGTCAAAATTATGGGTAGATTCTTACAGAAGATAACCCCGAACTGGTATGTCATCAACTTTTTTTTTAATGTGTGTGAGGTTGCAGAGGTCTTTATTATGAAGGGTTGTATTTTGTCCATTATTGAACAAGGAACAAGATGTATAGCTTGTATTCAGAGTCTTCCAAAAACCACAGGAGATTGTCTAGACACTGTGAGAAAGAGTCTTTTCTTGATTAAAAAATTAATTCCACTTTAAGTACTGTCATTTTGTCTGCTGTAAGGTTAGTGTAATTAAGAGGAGAATGAGCCAGAGGGTTTGAGTTAGTCCCCAAAATTGGTCTTTTTTTGGTTTTATTTCTTTTCTTCTTTTATTTAAACTTGTTTATTCACCTGTAACTGGAAATGTCTTTAACAATACCTTAAGAGTGTCTGAACAGAGGAAAACCAATTAATAAATCATACCTTGGAGTAAAATACTGCTAAAAAGCCTCAGGAAATTTCTCAGTTCTGCTTTCTCTTCTAAAAGTTTCTATCCTCTGTTATACCAAGGAAAATCAGGGAACCCTAGAGGAGTATGTGTTAGTGATTTTATATTCCCATTGTGTACTAGGGACCTTGCATTTAAATGAGCTCTGTGCAATGCCTGGTTCTCACATACAGAAAGGAGGAAACGGCTGAGCTAAGTTCTGTCACTGCAGTTAGGAGAAGCAGATTGTTTCATCTCTCCATTGATCTCTACAGTCCAAGTACACCTTTCTTACTCATGGCTCTCTTTTTGAAAGGCCAGAGGCTGAGAAGCATCAGCAGTACTGCTCCTTCTTACCAGTTACTTCGAGATTAGTAATATCCAGTGGATGCTTCCAACAGAGTTGTTTATCCTCTGCACTTCCCTTTGGACATTTCTTTCCAGCAGGTGTTTGCCTCCTGCTTTTTCCTTTGCATTCCCATGCTCTATTTGTTCTCCTACTGTGAACTAGGAAACAGCATCCAACTAAAGATTAAGTTTTGGAATAGTGTTCTCAGAAGACCAATGAATCTGCTGAACCTGATAGATGGTAAATAAATCTGGTAAACAGACTTAATGAGACTGTTAACATTTCTTATAAACTAAATGTATAAGCTAAATTCTCAGCCTGTTTTCAGGTGCAAAATTTCACATTTGCCATCAAACAGAGGCATGAATACATTTTGTGGGTACAGCTAGAAGTCCAGTTGAAGTGTTAAATGAGATGCGTGACTTGCTGTTTTGAACTGAAATCCTACCAGGAAAACTCAAAACACAAGAAATACTAGAGCAGATGATATTGAGGATAAATCCTTATTGTTCTGGATTAATTTTGCAAATTGAGAATAGCTTTTATATTGTGCATTAGGATTTCCATTTAATGTAACTAGAAGAGAGGCGGGAATGTGTGACATGATATTTTTAGCTGTCTTCATATTATATAGCTTTGTGAAGTTAGGTCAGCTCATCGTCTGGTAAAAATTAGCAATCTCATAGAATTACTCTAACCTGTACTTCCAGTATCTATACGTTATCACTGAAGACCAGTGAGACTTACTGACACCTACATACACCTTTTTCCTAGAGGTCATGCCTGATAGTGGCTCCAGGGAGTTGCTGAGTACCAGTGCTTGCTCTGGCATTCTGCCATTTGGAGATCTCTCTAATGGAGAAATCTTTCTGTGATCACCTGTTCTGGTTTCTGCAACACTAAGATTGTGCAGGTACAGGTTACTCTTTTTCCACAAAGAATAATGCAAGTGATCTTGATAAAACTTTTGATGTGGTCCCTGATAATAACCTCAGAGCAAGAGTGAATGTCATGTTAAACAGAAAAGTTTAAAATCTCAGTGAAGAGCCACAAAATTTATGCTGCAGTGTATGCAGCTGTAAAAAGGCTGAGTATATTAAAAAAGCAACCCAACCCAACACTGCTAGCAAACATTCCTGCTGCTTCAATTCAAAGCCAATTACGCCTTTCCAGAAAACACTGATTGTTACACTTTTCCCAGTAATGCCAGTTGGGAGGGCTTGCATGTTGTGAATTCTAACCAATATGATAAATAAAAGCTAAACAACATTTTTTAAAACTCATTATGATTGGCATATATATGAAATAAAAGACAATTTTAATGCCTAAGAACAAATTCCATAGGAACAGTCGTACCATATCCTGGATATTACTATTTGTATTTTTTTCAGAAAACAATCTGTGAATCTATACAAGAAAGAGAATACATTAAAAGATTAAAAATAGAATTTATTTCTCATATAAATGATACATGTCTGACTAAGCTGATAAAAACTGTGAACGATTGGTCTTCAGACATTCAAATGAATAAATATCCAAATAAAACTTAAGTTCAAAGAGCTTGATTCTTCTTTGATTCTCACAAGGTTATTTCAGAATTAAAAGCAGCTAGTTGAGTTTATCCATAAACGTTTTAAGAAAGAATCAAAGTAAGTGCTTTGCTTATAGTGAAAAATATGGTATTTGATATCCTGATGATAATCAACTTGCAGTGTGGCGTACTGCATATAAATGCTACTTTACCTGTATATAAATATTACTTTAATGTAAATAAGTACCCAAGTATACACGTTATTACATAAATGCTGATGGTATTGTAAGCCACCCATCAGGATTTCATTTTGTTAGGTCCTGTATGAAGACAGAACAAAATTCCAATTCAGAGGAGTTTACATTCTAAGAATATGAAGAACAACACAAGGTCAGTCGCACTTTTGGAGGAATACCAATTTACATATTCCATTAGCTGAAATTTTTCATTAGTGTAAGATCAGTTGTAGCATGCATAAGTCTTGTACTGTGGAAGTGTTAACAACTTTATAAATCTTGCAACAATTACTACATCCTCTCTCAGTTTAAATGCACACTAAGTCTCTGGGGGTTGTGGTTTGATTGATAACGGGGTGCCTGATATTATCAAAACAATTCAGGATTGGTAGTTCATTTGTATTAGAGAACGTGGACAGGAAAGTTGTTGGCTCTATTTTTAAAGTGTCTGTAACAAGGCTGATGGCAAGGATTTAGTTCTCCACATCTGAAATGGAACAAGTGCTGTGAAACAGGTTTGTGCTGAGCTTTAACAGCAGTTTTGTAGTGGATATTGGATATAACCAGTAAAAACAGACATTATACAGAACTATAGAAAAAAATACTCTAGACTTGGTTAGGAATCACCAGATCCTGTGGAAAGACTAAATCTAAGCAGTACAAGATTTCAAAGGACAGGTTCTCAGTGACAGATCATGTTGCAAACTAATTGGCATTGCGTTCACAATCATTGCTAGGTCTTTTCAAGTCCCTGAAGTTTTAATTTCTTCCTCATATAGGAATAAGTATAATATAGAATAAGGCCCGTGTACCTCTGGATATCTGAGAGCAAGCTGAGTTTACAGAGCACTTCACAGACATTAGCTTGTCCTCAGAGGAGCCCTGGCAATTCAGCCACTGAGCGTGTTGATATTCCCACTTTACAGAGGGAGGGGTTTGAGACAGCCGGTTAAGCAAAGCTATGCCAAAGCTAACATGGAACTCAGCACAAGGTAGATTGTAACTTTACCATGTTGCAGGGAAAGATTTTGTTCTATTACCAGTCATTGTCTTTGCTAATAAGGATCCTATTGCATTATTATTTGTTTTATACTGGTGATCCAAAATGATCTCATAATGATCACTTCTGTCAGCTGCCTATGGAAGAGTTCTCTGTGAAGCATCTTTCCTGAATAATTGCTATGAGAACAGATGTGTAAAGCATTCCTACTGAAAATATTGAGTCCATTACTCATTTAAATATAAGTAAAGTTAGACATCTGTGGTGTTCATTCTATGAAAGCTAGCACCTTCATAGAGTATTTCTTAATAATACTTCAGAAGCAGTGTAGGAGGATGTAATACTTCAGAAGGGACATAAAAAGCTACTGTTTTTCAGTTCGTAGTGTCTTGTCTTTTTTTTAGGGATGCTTATTTCAGAATTCTGTTAAATTAATATAATGTTGAAATCTTAAATGGCTATGTTGTTGAAATGACTGGAGGTTTCTCATGCAGTTTACACAAATATTTTCAACTTGGCCATCTTGTTTTGCCATAGTCTGCGATATTCTTTATATTTGCAATACTTTTTATTGCATTTTATATCAAAATTCTATTTATTTGTCTGTCTTGGCAGCAGGATCCCATGCTGGGCTATAAGTACTTTTTCTTCCTAAAATTTATCACAAGCATGCTAATGAAGCATTCTACAGTGCAAAAATTTTTAGCCTAAGCAAAAGCAACAGAATAAATAATTTAGTATGTTCAATCCCACTCAGCAACTAACTGAATTCCAAAGTCCTTAACCTACCTTAGCATGGGCAGTTTTAAGACTTTCTCCAAAAGGCTCAGTTTCAGAAACTCAGTAATGGTCTATCAAATCTACAAGACTTTAATGCGTGCAGGTATCCCCAGACATAACAGAGGCCGTGACTCAAGTGGTTGATACAAAATGCCAACATCAATCTTTGCCTCTGCAATAAAAGTCATGGTTAGCTGAGAACACACTGATTTGGTTTGACATTCTCACTTCCAATTTGGCAACCCAGAATTTAGTATAACTTGGATTCCAACTGCATTTTATCTGAATAATCAAGGAAGAACTTTTGAATAGGAAACTTTTTCCTTGTCTTGGTGCAGTCAAATTTGAAACTACTTAGCCTTGGAAAGCTCAGCTCACAAACCTAATGCTTTCTGCATATAGTTTTTAGTTTTAATTCCTGGTTTGCTTTTGTAAATTCAGAAAATATTTAGAGATGGGATTGGCATCATGTGAAACAATCTTGATCTTTAACTTTGGTAATTAGCTGGATTTGGACTTTTACATCTCACTATGGGTCTCTGTTATTTGAGCAAAAACAATGCAATAGCAGTCATAAGCAGTTACCCTCAGAGTGGAATGGTTACAGAAGTGTGAGACATACATACATACTCTGTATGTATGTAAATATATATATATTTAATTAGCATTTTCCCTAGCTGGAAACATATAGAAAAATAGAAATTAATTTTAGGGTATCATGGTTATAAACTTACTCACTTTCTCATGTTTTCAATTTCCCATCCTGGCTACTCTCTTTTTGTTCCTATTGGCCCTCCAAATCCAGGCTCTATTCAGATTCACAGGCCCACACAAGACAAATACTTGACATAGAAATACCTGCCTTGCCTGTGATAGCTGATTGCTCCAAAGCATGATGGTGTTTTGTAGCTTTACAGCATAATGGTTGCGTAATTTTCTTAATATGAGCAAACAACACTCTTTCTGTATACCTTCCAGAACTGTTTTTCATAAACATACACATGTTTAAAAAAACAAACAAAGCCAAAAGTCCCATTTGAAGAGAGTGTGATATAGAAAAGATCTTCTATTGTGATTATATTTTCATAAAGTTAACAATCTAGAAGCACTGTCAAGATGGTAAGTGTTGTAGTGTTCCAAGTAAGTTTGGAAATTGGCACTCTATAGCTTCAACTGTGATTTCTGTGGGAGGGCTCTTTCTCAGTCCTTTTAGCCTTCAGAAGCCAGAAACCCTATAGCACACTAATTTCTATATGATTCAGAACATGTAGAATGAATTTTAGGTAATATTTAAGACAGAGGAAAAAATTCAACCAATCTCATTTGGTCAAAACTCCAAGCTAATAATTTCAGCATGATTCGACAGGCAATCTGCCTGTACCACAAGATTTCAACTGAGATAGCACTTGCAAATAAGAAATGATGTTATGCCTTCTCATTCTGCCTTTATAACTTTCCATTATTGGCCACGGACCACTGTTTTCTGTTCTGTAGTCTCTGTGAACCACAGACTTTTCACCACTTCTGCATATTGCCAGATGTGGAAACCAAAAGTCTGCATCTTTTTCTCCATGCAAAGCTTACAAACTATGCCATTTTTGATGCAACTTTTACATAAAAGAGACTACAGCTTCTTTCTATCCTGTTTTTCCTACAGCACTTTTTGATTCTCCCTGTAAGTTACACATCAGTATTATTTTACAGGCCTGCAATCAGTCTGTGTTTCAACCATTGCAGAAGACAGATTGTGCCGAGGAACACAACCTTAATGAATCCATGTATCTGAGAGACATAAAGAAAACTGTGTCTGTCTAGACTTTTCACCCTTCCATATTTGCATTTAAAAACACCAAAAAAGGACCTGAAATTAAACGCGCTTGTTAGTTGTGTACACCTTATTCTGTTTCTCTCAGCCTATACTGAAATTCAGTTGATGCACTTTTATTACGTTACCACCACCTTGAATGCTACCTCTGAATTTGACCTCATGAACCTGAGTGAAAATGCACTGTGTGTGCAAAAAAACCCCACCCCTCAAGAACTTGTCACTGGGCCAACTGTTATCAACATATTCTGGTAGGCAAGTGAATCTCTAAGTTTTATCATTGACCTGTAAGATGAAAAGCTGCATGAATTTATGGAGAGCGTAAGAAGTAGATGACATGTCTGTCATCTGTATTCACAGGTATGACACTGGAGCATGAAAAAAGGAGTGGAATTTCTCCTCCATAACACACTGGAGGAAGCATAAAGTATGTTTTGCATTTAACCACATAAAGCCATTTTCATCGCGTTCTCAGAAAATATTGAATACCTTCAAAAGGTCAGCAGAGAAGGGGATTTAAGTATGTGTGCGTATCTGCTGTAGTCAGAGTTCTTACAGTCTTATAAAAACTGAACATTCTAGTCCTGCAGCCTTCCATTCTCATGTGAAAGTAATGGGAGGGTTGTTTGGTGCATGCTACTTTCAAATAAATCTCTTGTTTATAGATGAATAGAAATATTTTAATTTTGGAGCAATTCTGAACACATGCCGTGAAAACATAGCTTAGTCTTTAAGGAGTAACATTTTCTCCTTGTCAATCATCCATACTTCGTATCTTTTCCTAGAACACATCTCTTTTTCTAGACTTATGCAAGCAACATTTCCATTGACACTAATGTAAGAGGGTCAGAACAAGTGTTTACTGCTGCCAGGTAAGCCAGTGGCATATACTACTAGCAAATTGGGTACAGGAAAGCAGCTGTATGGATATGATGGGATAATTTTCCCCTCATGTTTTCTTAGATAATACTATTATTTGATATCTGTCTTAGTTAGAAAGGACTTGGGGTTAGTTTGGCTACGGATTTGAATGTTGTGACTTACTCTTGAATCTATTTTCTCAGTTTTCCATGTGACTCCTATCTTTATGCAAAGCCAAAGCCTGAAGTTCCAAAACAGAAAACCACAGGAAAAGCTGCTCTGGTAATGTTTGTCTTGAGCAGAAACAAATAGCAAGAGAGATTTCCTGCAGAATCATTTTCTTGTGACAAATGTAGTCTGGATTCTAGACCAAACAGTCTGGATAAGTCTGCCTACTTTTAGATAAGATTATATCAGTTATAGATTCTTATTTAAAACACATGGAAGTGTCTTTCAGTTTACCATCTTTAGTTTGGTTTTTTTTTAATCCCATTCAGTTTTGATAAATACATTAACCCTTTACTATAATATTTTCTTTATTTCTTGAAAAGGGGTGAATGGACCTGTGATAAAGTTAGGAATTAAAAGGATTTGAAGAAAGCTTATTTGCAAAGAGCCGTTGTGACTTGCTTGCTGTAACTTTTAAGTAATACAAGTACATTAAGCACTTCATAGTACGCATCAAAAGAAAAGTTCCTGTCCAAAGCATTTAGGCTGGAATTCATCCCGCTGAAGTTTAAACACTGAAACGATTTGCTCTCCATCAATATCTGCTATTTTGTCATTGATGCTAGATGGAAGCTGGAGTGAATAGATTTTTCACTTGCAACATATGTTCCATGTGTGGATTATACCAAACTTGCAACAATGGGGTGCTTTTGCCACTCATTCCTGGTTAGGCTCACTTCGGCCTCCAATACAGTTAGCCTCCAGGGGCTGAGGGCTTGTGGCCCTTTTCCAATTGCTATATCAATGCCCCCTTCCCTAGAGAGGGATCCCAGTTGTTTGGCTTCCATCCCCTCTAATTCCAGACTACTGTCCCCATTATCCCAGCATCGGAGCAGCCAGGTGATAAGGTGCTCACCTGAATGATGGCCAAAATCTTTCCGTATATCCCGCAACTCACTCAAGGATAGGGATCGGGTAGTTTCGTTTCTTGTACACATTCTTCCTCTTCCTCCTCCTCTTCTTGTGATGGCCCTGGTTCCTCATAATCTCTTTCTAAACGAGTTGACTTTCTCTTCCAAGATTTCTTCTTGAGTATAGGGGCGACTGATACTGGCACGGGTTGGTCCTCTGGTTTACCCGCAATGCTTGTCACTGGGGTTTGAGTAGCTGCAGTGTCTGTCGTGGGGGTTTGGGTGGCTGCAGTGCTTGTTGCTTTTTGTCTTTGTCTTTTTAGATCCAGAGACCTTCTCTTCCCCTTGGGGGTACTGAATAGTGGTAAGTAGGGCTCGATAGGCATGAGCCAGGCCCCAGCACATTGCAGTGACTTGTATCTCTCTGCAATTGCCAGGGTGACAACATACTTCCTCCAAATATTCTACTAATTTTTCAGGATTCTGCACTTGTTCAGGGGTAAAGTCCCACATCATGGGGGGTGCCCACCGTCTTAGGCATTTGCCCATACTATCCCACATACCCTGCCGCGCATAGCTACCGAGCCTTGGGGCAGATCTCTGGATTATATTCTTAACTTGCTTATTAATCTTAGACAGAACTGACACCGTCTGCCAAAGCAATACCACCAAATGTATCTTAACTACCCAAGGATGTTCAAGATACTGAAAAGTTGTTGTAATGAAGGAGGAGACATTATATAAGATGGTAGCTGAGGTGCCGTTCTGTATTTCCTCCATAAAAAACCTCTCAGAGGAGGAGGTATAATTGCTAGTTGTCTCCATGAGGTGGTAGCCAAGTACAGTAATGGCTTCCATGCAAGACCTAAATAATTGATAACGGTCAAGGCCAGTGTTTTAACAACAAATCTCCTAGGCAAAACATCTCTAATCACTGCAGAGCACAGCAAATTACAAAAAGCAACAGCAATTTTTAACATGTACTTTACAGTCAGCATGGTAAAGACTGGACAAACTAATATTGAGAGCAGATGAATCAATGCTGTGACCAGCAACTGTTATTATCTCAAACCCTTCGTGCCCCACGTTGGGCGCCATTTGGACTGTTGTGGTTCAGACTCAGCTGGCAACTAAAGAACATGCAGCCATTTGCTCACTCCCCCCCCCCCCCCCGTGGGATGGGGAAGAGAATTGGAAGAGCAAAAGAACTTGTGGGTTGAGATAAGCACAGTTTAATAATGACAATAAAATAATAATTCTAATAATGATAATGATTATGACAATAATGACAATAATGTTAATATAATAAAATGGAAAAGGAAGGGAAAAAAAAAAAACCACAGAAACACGAACAATACAACCGCTCACCACCCGGCCACTGACGCTGCCCGTCCCCAAGCCGCGATTGCTGCCTCCCTCCCCTGGCCAGCTCCTCCCAGTTAACATACTGGGCATGATGTTACATGATATGGAATATCCCTTTGGTCAGTTTGAATCAGCTCTCTTAGCTGTGCCCCCTCCCCTCCTGGCTTCTTGTGCACCCGGCAGAGCATGGGAAGCTGGAAAAGTCCTTGAATAGTACAAGCACTACCCAGCAACAACCAAAATGTGTCATCTCAATATTTTTTCATGCTAAGATCAAAGCACAGCACTATGCCAGCTAGAGTGAAGAAAATTAACTCTATCCCAGCTAAAACCATGACAAAGCCTCAGTTAATATCTAAAGACTGTGGAGATGAACATCAACGTTCTATGAGATGGACATTCAAAGTGAAGATAAAATGGTAAGAAATAAAAAAAGCATGTCTGGCTAAGCATTACAACAGTGGGTATTGTTGGCACTCAGGTTTGCGTAGATGTTGTAGCTATAAGCTAATATAGAATCACCTGTTGAGGCACACAGATGAAGGGCTTGTCAGGGCTTGTAACTAGCTGCAGTTCTTGGGGAAGTCCACTGGAACGAGACGTTGAAGGTTTCTTAATATACCCGTGACTGCCATTATCTCACATGAGCATCAAGCCTCGGCTATGAACTGTTCTGTCTTTGGAGAGATTTCTGTTAGGATTTAAATGGAGGGAGGGAAGTGATCTACAGCTTCTATACATGGGATGAAGGAAGTTCAAGACCTACTGAAGAAATGGATTTTCATGTTGCAGTTAATACAATGAGAAGGTGTCACCCAGGATGTGGTGTACTAAGAAATGAGTTAGAAAGTCAGGACAAGGGCCACAGTGTGATTGACAGGACAGAAAACTGACTGGGCCTCTGAAATGTTGTGCAGAAAGCAAGAACAGCTTCTGAGCACAGCTTAGATTAGAGAATAGTTAAAAGCTTTGAGGTCACAGGTCCTGACAGTGTTACCATGAGCTAGAATAGTGATGTGCCTGCTAGCGCAGGCAGGTCGTGCAAATGTTAATATTGGCCACCGCACCTGGGAAAATGGGCTTGTAAACTCTTAACAGGAAAAAATGAAAATCACTAATGTTAATGAGATGTCATGTCATGAAACACTGATGGACTGTAGTCCTGTTATGTAAAAAATACCATGTGTTTGCAGATTTTCAGAAAAGCCTTATTCAGCAATGTGAAATTGACAGACAAATGTATAACCCATTAGACCCATAGTATGCTTCTAACACGATTGGCCTTCTGAACTAAATAAAAGCAAGTAATGGTAAAAGCATTACATTAAAACTATTTCCACTAAATGCTGTAGATAAATGCCAGTACAAATATCCATGTATTTGTACAGTAGTGATATACTTCTTCCTGTCACCTCTTTTTCCCTTTTCAGGGGAACGTGAAGTAGCTTGTCTTGTGTGCTACAAACTTTGCTAATCTGATGACCCAAGCATGTAGCCTGAGGGCTGCCTTTGTGGTCAGTGCACTCAACTGGAATTTGCAATTCTGTTATGAAGTAGTACCCTGGGCAGAATGTTACAACTTAAAGTAAGGTAAGGAATCCCTGCAGCTCGGGGATAGTTTACCTTCCTGTCTTCTAGTCCAGCTCTCTGATTTGGCCATCTAACCCCAAAGAAATCCCCTTCCTCCATTCTCATAGTGCAATGGTACACGTCTGACCTCAGGAACATTTATGAATAATGGACTCAAAAATTAATTGTACTAACCTCTTTTGCTTTCTCTCTTGGCTCTTACTTTGCAGGATGACTCTTCAACATCTCCTTTTTTCTTGTTCTAAGAAAATCTGACTTGATTATTAAAAGTGATTTTGAGCATCCCTCAAGTGAGTGGTCTGGGTTCATCTTTCAACTCTTTAGCCTAGCATCACTTAAGCTGCTACCCAGGGAATAAATGTAGCCTTACACAGCCCTTCACTAAATTATTTCTCACGCTGTGAGACAGTGGATATAAAACTCTTGTGATCCATTCTATCCTACTGGATCTTTCCTGATTCTTGTTACATGTAATGCTTCTGTGTAATATAAAACTATTACACACAAAAAAAAGGATTATGTGAGGATTTTTGTTGAAGTCTATTCTATGATCTCCTCTGATCTTTCTTTTTACTGGACACTTCTGTAAGTCACCATTATATGTACATATTCTTAGGTTCTCCACTGAGAATCGAGTATACACATGAAAATAAGTTCCACTATTAGCAGCTGAAATAATTGTGTTTTATTAATTGTGTCATTATCTGTGTGTATATCTTTTGCCCATTATTCTTTTCATCTCTACAACAGTACTCTAAATTCTTCTCCTTATCCTCTTCAGCATTCCTATCAAGCTCTATAGCAGTTCTCTAGTCAGCCTGGATCTACATGAATGCCAACAAGCCAACGATTATGTGCATACGGATTTCCCAATTCGTCGCTACAGTTAAGTAGTTCCTGCTTTTCTATTCATAAGGGGTCTAATTTGACTCTCTGTCCTCTACATGGCTACCAACTTGCCTGGATATTTTTACAAGTCAGATCACAGATGTGTAACTAGAAATCAATGCTGCCATTCACTGAATTGTATAATTGTTGCTTTTTTGTAGTGAAGAATTCTTGATAAGATGCCGTGCAACAAAAAGTAAAAACCATGCATGTAATGTTGTCATATATTCAGGTGGTTTTATATGAGACAGTTAACTGAAGTTAAATTAGCTCTTTCCTGCTGTATCAGAAATGACAAATAAGCTTCCCTGCTTTTCACGGTTTGTATCTTTCTTCCCATCTTGAGAGCGGAACACAAATGGTGAATGTGAAACAAGAAAAGGGCACCATCTAGTGTTTAAATAATACTACTTGAGAATGAAAATTATATGAAACATTGCCCATCAGTTAAAACATGCAGACCATGTAATTCTTTGGCTGACTTGTTTGCATACACAGAAAGAATTTATTCTGGAAATGTAATAATATGATGTTCTTCATGGACATTGTGGTAACTGAGAGGCAGGGGAATGTAGAATGGCATGCCAGACTGCATCAGAAACAGTAATTTAGAGAATTTTCTTGCCTGTTTGTCTCCATTGTTTAAAAAAAAAAAGCTTAGGAAAGTTTTCCATTCCTGACCTCCAGAAAATTTAAATAATAGTAGGCCAAAACCATTCATGCTTCAAAATAATGTAGTGCAATACTGTATGCAAGTACTATACATAATCAGGCTATAGCAGAGTGACAGTATTTATCTTCTCAGTGACAGTCATGGATAACATTCTGCAAGAACCCTCAAAATATTTGTTAAAATGGAATAGAAGTAACTGTTTAGCCTGTATCTCAGCATGCAGGTTTGGACTGACACTGTGTGGGAAAGGGTGTGAGGGGGACAGTTGTCTGCAGTTCCATTGTTCTGGAAAAAAAAAAAACCAGTAGATGTGTGGTGTGAGCTCTGAAAAATTCTGAGTTTCATCTTTAACTGAATCCCTATGTCTCAGAAGATACCAGACAAGAGACAAAGTCATTTTTGCTCTCTGTTTCGTGAAAGGAAGCAGTGTACACTCTCAGCCATTCTAATTTTGGAGCTATGATCTCACTTTAACCAAAAGCATAGTACAGATGTGCCGCTTGTAATTTATTGGTGTTTTCTGCACTTCTGTAAATATGACAGCACAAGCCTGGCATATATACCAACTGCACTCCCTCTGCCTCTATATCTAATGATAGAGTATCTCTTTTTCTTGCACATTTACTTTTTTTTTAGAACAAAATGTTAACTTATTCAGGAACTGTGAATGCTTATATTCATTATAAGATAAAACCAATACACTTGTTAGACCAGTCTCTCATTTTTCAGAGTGAACACAATTTTATTTTTTATGTGTGGTAAATGGCCTTGTTCAGCCAAAAGTGCTGTTACTAAAATATTTGTTAATTTTTAGGAGAGAAAAACACACCAGAAAAAAAGGGAATTTCAAATATTTTCATGTTTGATAAGCTTTGTGGTTCTTCTGGGAGTATAGCCACTGTTTCACTATATGTAAAATTTACTTGACTGTTGCACTATGGTTAGGAGTTACACACCCCCCAAAAGCTTCATTGGCCTTCACTGCTGGGCAGGAGGGAGATCTCATCTTGTGAGATGCTATTTATATTTGTTTTCTAGACATTTGTTAGCAACAGAATGTCACCTATATCATCTGTGCATTCTGGACGTGAAAACATGAAAGGAAGAAGCAGGTAAAAGGAAGAACATTGTTTTAATTTATATTCACCCCAGCCACTTAGAAATAAGTTGTTTTTATTTACCAGTCCATATCTGGATCTGTTTGTGAAAAAAGAGGGCATGCATGAAATAAGGAACTTATTTCCCAAGAAGGGGAACTTTCTGTTTACATGAATTAACTGTGAAATTAGGGGATTCTCCTGCTTTAAGTGTTGTAAGGAACATGAACAGAAAATTAAAAAAGAGAAGTACTGACAGCAAAAGTTTTGAGACTTTAGAAATTGATTCTATGATTTGCTGCAATATGTAATTATTGATAGCCAGTAGGAGTCATGGGTGCTCAGCAGGCAAAAAACAAGGCCACACTTCACTAAATCCATGAGATAATGTAACAGATGAGACATAAGTGCTGGCACTTAAACTTGTCTACATGACTGAGGTAAGGAACTGGCAGCTTCTGAAAAGAATCAGTGTTTTCCCTGTGTAATTCATGTTCTGGCAAATGACACTTGCCAAGAAAGAGTATGAGCTACCAGAAGACCAAGAATACTTTGTATTTGGGGAAGAAGATACTGAGCACTAGATATGGAAGAAACTTTATTGACCTGTTGTATAAGCAGGATCAACCCCTCTTACTTTCCACATTTACTAACAAAGCCTCAAATTTTGACAGAGCAGAAACAGTCATTACAGCCGGGGGTTGAAATCTAGCCTTAGTTTGCAACATTTAATCTTTCAGTGGATCACACTAAATGTCATGTGAGTTGACTGGCGAGATAACTTCCATGCCTTGGTTTCTATAACAAATTACTCAAGCTTCCCTGCTAACAGAACACTGGCTATTTCCTCACTCGACACATCTCTTATCAGTAAGTGACATCCAGAGGGGGGGGACTCAAAGAATTCTGCAATCCCTTATGTCACCATCAAAGTGGAACCCATGGAGAACCACAGTGAATATTCAGGTGCTTTATACACTTTACATCCTTTAGCACAGAGTGAAAATATTGCCTGGCAGATAAGACAGTTACTTTTTATTGATAAATTAATCAAGGCATTTAAAAATTAGGGCAGAGTAAGAAGCTCTGGGGAATTTAGGATTTCTGGATAACTTGAACTTCCAAACTGTCAGAATTCAGTCAGATGAACAGAGTTCATCAACAGCATAATCCTAATAAAAATGCCGTTGCAAACATCAGCTCCAACCATTGCAACAACTATTTTGATAGCAAACCTTTTGTGCTATAGATAAGGTTGAAAATGAAAAGCTGAATGTCATTAAGCATAGAACTGTCTCCTCCCATTTTTGGATGATTATACCACATCAGACTGTTCTCTCTATTTGTACCCAGAGCATTAGGCATGTTTGATGGAAATAGGCATAGACTGCATTCCAAACACAAGGAGAAATTATGTGAAATTATGTGTACCTCCCTGTGGCAGCTTGATCTCTCCACAGGGAAGTTTTCTGTTACAGAAATTCTCTATTATTGACTTCTAGTAAGTTCCTTAGAATCCAAAATGCACTAGATGTTTCAGTGAAACATAAAAATATAAATGGTTTGGCCTGTAGCCATTCACAAGCTGTAAGCTACAGCTTTTTACCTATTGCTGCCTGCATGTTCTGTATGTTTTCCCATAAATAATACGACTCAGGAGCACTTTGTAAATGTCCCTCAACGGGCAGAGTGGCAGGGGTTTGGTAAGCAAAGTCAGATGCTGCAGGGAGATGACGAAGGCATCGTGTGGGCCACACGCTCCTTCGGTTACTGCTACAGCACCGGGCACGGCACGGGGGCAGAGATAAGGTTGGGGCTGAGAGGCTGGAGATGAGTAACACAGTTCCCAATAAAAGAAGGGTTTAATCTGATCGCGGGCTTACCCCACGATTTGAGAAATATATTTTAATGTGGTCACAGAAGCATTGGAGCCCGGTAGCGATAAAGCGAGGGCCGGCGCGCAGGCAGAACGGGCTCTGGCCCGAAACCTCCGGGGGTGGGTGGCTTTCCACGTCAGCAGCGCCGTGCCGAGCTCCGGGAGCAGGGCCGGGCGGAGGCCGGAGCCCCGGGCAGGGCTCCATCCCGGCGGGCGGCGAGGCCGTACTCAGCGGCCGTGGCAGGGCGGCCCCGGGTCCTCGATTTTGCCCGCAGCTGCGGGGCAGAGCGCGGGGAGTATCGGGCCAGGCTGGGCCTCGGTGGCCGCACTACAAGTCCCGTGAGGCGGCGCGGCGCGGGCCCGGCCGGTTGCCTGCGCAGCGGGCGAGGCTGCGTCCGCGGAGGGGCGAGGCTGAGGCGAGGCGATGCCGGCGGCGGGCTCGGAGGGGGAGGAGGGCCCGTCGGGCGAGCAGGCCGGCCCCGGCGCCCCCAAGCTCTGCGGGTACCTGCAGAAGCTGTCGGGCAAAGGCCCCCTGCGTGGTTTCCGCAGCCGCTGGTTTGTCTTCGACCCTCGCCGCTGCTACCTCTACTACTTCAAGGGGCCGCAGGAGGCGCTGCCCCTCGGGCACCTCGACATCGCCTCCGCCTGCTTCAGCTACCACCAGCCCGAGGCCGGTGCTGCCGCCGCGGGGGACGAGGCCGCCGCCTTCGAGGTGCACAGCCCCACCGGCGCCGTCGCCGTCCTCAAGGTAGGCCCGGACGGGACTCGTTCCCCGTCTCCTCGCATGCCCTCAGCGCCGGGGCGGCCCCGCTGGCTGGGCTGGGGCAGGCGGTGGGGGCAGCTCCCGCGCCCCCTGGGGCTCGGCCGCCCCCCCTCCCGCTCCCGCGCCCCCTGGGGCTCGGCCGCCCTCCCCTCCCCTCCCCTCCCCTCCCATCGCGGCGGGGACCCGGGCTGGCTGCGCCGCCACAGCGGGACTGCTCCTCGCTGCGTTTTCTGTGTTTCTTTAAAAGAAGAAAAGTAATATTTGGCAAACCCATCAGTAATGCCAGGCTATCCCTAGCGTTAGTTTCTTTTCTTTTTTTTTTTTTTTTCCCCTTTATGGTTTTGTTTTTAAAGCGCTCCTGTGAAGGGGAAGAGAATGCTCGTGGTAAGCGCGATGCCGTTGGTGCGGGACAAGCTTGGGAGAGTGCCTTCTGTGGAAACGTCTGGGTAGAAAAAAGATTTCTGAGGAAAGCTGGTGGGCAGTGATTTTGGAAGTTGAGAGGGAGTGGTTGGTTTTAACTTTTGGGGTGTTTATTTTGAAAAGATTATGTATGGTAGAAGTCTTCATCTAGACTGCTTCAGGAGGAAGGAAGAGGAGGAAGGAGAATTGTTTTTCTGATAGTAGCAGAGGCTGGTTATCCGTTGTCTTTGCAAGGACTGAGACTTTCACAGGATGAGAGGTAAATGTTAGGATAGTTTTATGCATCTTTCCTTTATCATCGTGTCTATGAAAAAAAACCCCAAGGAAACCAATTCCACCCAATAAAGGAGAAATAAATTCTCCTGAGGATCTATTATTTTTCGTCGCTATTAAGGCGATTTCCCGCAAGGAACACACTTGTGCACTGAGTGTGAGTTCTCACCTGAACTGTGTTCTTTTTTAGCACGATCCTTAGCGTATAATCCATGAAGTTTTTGAAGCAAACCAGCAGAACTTCCTACTGAATATTGGAAAATATTTTTCTTCTATACTTAGTTAACAGTGGAGATATAAGCAATGATAACAAATGCTGAGATTGTAGAACATGATTCTGTAAAGTTCTTCAGTATTCGGTTTTGATAAATATAAATGCTTGTCAAAATAAAGAATCATTAACATTTTACTAAAGAATAAAACGTTTAACTGGAAAACTAATATGGTAATAATTTCAACTATATTTGGCTAAGGAAAAGCAGTGTAATCAGCCATTTAGCATCCAGTCACGTGTAAAAACTACCTTTTCCTTTGGCTAGCCGTAACTAAAGTTTTTATCGCTTTCCATGATTCTGCCTTTAGAGCCTGTATATAGTTTATGTTACGGAAGTTAAAACTGCAGACTTGGCATAAGCTTTAAGTTTTGACAGAGGGATTTTTTTTTTTAAATTAGTATCCAGTGACTTTTATATGGAAATCTCCAGGAAAGTACGTAATGCACATTTTGTTTTGAGGATCCTTTTGAGGATAGGAGGGCCTTTGTTGAGAAACATGTAGTTTATGATTAGGATTATACTGGGAAATAGTATATGTCACCTCTGCAATAAGTAACTAGTCTGTCAAACAGTATTCTAGCAGCAGCCTCGGGTGTCTTCTGCAGTCATGAAGACACAAATCTATGCAACATCAATGCAGAAGCGTAAGGAACAGGGAGACTCCTTTTTCATGTTTTTCATGGTATCTTTCAGTTTGTGATGTTACTGCTCTGCCAGACTTCTTGTATTAATTTTTTTCCTGTACTCGCTAGGAAAGAACCTGCATAGATTGGTGCTCTCTTCATGTTTTCGTAATGGGGACTGAGAAAAGGTGCCAGTTAAGAAAGTCAAGGTCATTTCTGTAATTAGCAGAAAAAAATATTTTTGTGTCTTTTACCTCTTGTATTGTTATGATGCTTGCCCTAAAGCAGCCAAGTGATAGTCCATAAAAACACTATTATGTTATAGGTGTTTATATAGTGCATAATGAATTAATTAAAATCTTGAGGGATGTTGCATGGCCTTTTGTGGCCATGTGATTCACCAAGGGATAAGGCTTTTGCAGCTGGAATTAATTTTCTTCTATCCAACAAGATAGTTCTTTAAGGCCTTTAGAAACATGTTTCAGCTCAATTAGGCAGAAATAGAATTAAGAATTGATTCAAGATGTTAAAAAAAAAACCAACCACCCCACCCCCGTCTAATCCAGCCCCTGTTGAAAACAAATGTGATTTAATCTATCAAGAAAACATTACACAGAGAGCACGAGGAATAAAGTCAAGTCAAATGTAGACTTCACTCTCTAACTCACATGCCTTGTTTTCCTCAACTTGCTGCTTGTTCAGAATTTCCAGATCTCATGATTCCCATTCAGTATTATAAACTAAGAAGAGCAATAAGAAATAAGCAACTGGAATTCCAGATTGAAATGATGGTGCTGTTGAGGAATGCATTATTTCTTCATAATGCCTCAGTTTTTTGTTAATGTAATGATTTTATCATCTGGATTGCTCAGTCTTTGTCATTTAATGGGAGCTGAGGGGACTGCATGATATACTTGGAGCTTGTTTCTCCATTTGATAACAATTTCAGGAAAAATTTACTGTGACCTTTACAGCAGATGGTTCGTAATTTAGAAATGTAGTTAACCAACCTGACACTTGCATGATTGTAGCTTTTTTGTGTATTTCCAACAGCCAAAGTACATTAGAAGAAGCTTAAGTGTGTGTAAAAAGCTTTTCCATTTGAAACATATGACAGGTACCATCACTTTTAAGTAAAGAAGCAGAGAAAATTATGTACTTCATGAATTATGGATAGATTATGTTTGATAATATTTTCATGGAAAGGACCTGATCCTGTAAATATTTGCTGTAACACAGACTGCTGGTAATACGGTCAAGTGAATGTTTGCCTGTGTTTACACAGTAAGGTCTGTCATTAAGGGAGAGAATTAGCATTATGAATATAATACAAATGAAAAAGGGGTCATTTCTTACCTATTTTTAAAGCAGTGTCTTGTTCACTTGGTTTTGAAACAGAGAAACACTGGCCAGGGATGGTAGACTGTGTGTCTCGTCAGTTATGTGCGGATAACTTCTTTGTGAACAGTGGTGAACTGGGAGGGGAACAGAAATTGCACTGACTTCTTACAGCAGAAAACTTTTCTGGGTTATTGGCCAAGTAGTAAGCGTTCTAGACACTGCGGATTTTGGAGCCCAGATCCTTGGAAGTATTGGGCACCAAACTTGCTGAAATCAGCATTATTTAGGAGCTTTTACTCTAATTTGTCAATAATCTTTAAGTATGTGGCAGTGATTAATAATGGGGTGCTTGGGCTTAAATAGTACCGCCTTAGGACCTAAAACCATTAGGGCCTAACTCAGCTTAGAAGGTAGCTCAGCAGTGATGGTGTCTTTTTTGTTTTTTTTTTTAAACTTTGCTGGTTAGTGGTTGCAATGCTTTAATTAAAAATTGGGCTGTCCTCCAAAAAAAGTCATCTGGCTCCAAATTTGCTGTTTGAGCATAGCAGAATTAGTAAATATTAAGAAATGCAAACTCTCTGGTGACGTTCCCTTTTACAGAAAAGCTTGAGGGAGAGTTTGTCTGTGTTTAGAAGAGAACTGTGGCAAGAATTTTCAGGAGTTGCCTGAAAATGGTAGGTCTGCTTGTTGCATTTCTTCGGACTCTTCCTGTGAAAGTATTTAATATTGGCATACATGTTCCACCAGTGGGTCCAGGTAGAAGATGCCACTGGGTAGTTGTTTTCCCCAAATTATTATTCTGTTTGTGTCATGTGTGCATCGGAAGAAGGCAGTTCCTCCAGCTTCCTTAGTAGGAGAACATAGGGGAATGCTTTTAAGTAAATGATAATAATTTTCCACCATTTATGTTGAAAAATACATGGGACTGTGTGTCTCCGCTTAGTGTCTTTTGTTGCTACTGTTGCCTGTAAGTTTGCAATAGTAATTCCTTCTCTCACCCCAATTCAGGTTACATTTATGGTGGGTTTTTTTTCTTGCAGAAATGTCTCAGTTCAAATGTGGCTAGCTAAGGTTCTTTCTTACTGCAGAGCCATACAATAGTTTAGCACAAGTAAGGATTTTTTTTGCAAGATCTGATTGGTGCCGCACCTAGTTAAATGTTCAGTCTGTCATGGTGGGAGTAGCCAAACACTCAGAAGTCATGAGAAATGGGGCAAGCATGGAAGCATGCTTTCTTTGGCAGGTAAAGTGAATTCAAAAAAATGTTTGCAAATCTGTCTTTTGTTTAAGAGTAGAGGAAGAGGGAGACTTAATATGTTCTGTGTGGTGTTATTTTTTTGTTTTAAAAGTCCATTTCAAATAACAAGCTTCAAAGATTAATTTTGTTTAAACAAAACTTGTTTCAACAGAGATTCTCAGGGTACTCATTAACTTGTAAAGAAGATAATTGCGATGCTTATAAATTCAGCAAAAACTGTTCAAAGGGGGTGGAAAACTGTAAGAGAAAGAAAACCGTGTACATGAAGGAAGGAGGTGAAAGTAACAGGCAGGGTGCAGCAGCGGGGTACTGAATAATTCGTGGGAAAAATACTTAAAATAAGGGAGCGAGAAACTTGTACTGCTTTGGTATCCTGTTTTACATCATCTTTGAAAGGTAGAGGACAGGAGAGGTGTCTGAGGACTGGAGGAAAACAAATATTACTTCAATTTTTAAAAACGGCAAGAAAGAGGACCTGGGGAACTATAGCCCAGCCAGCCTCACCTCCATCCCTGGAAAGGTGGTGGAGCAGTTCATCCTGGAGGTCATATCCAGGCACGTAAAGGACAAGAAGGTTATCAGAAACAGTCAGCATGGATTCACCAAGGGAAGGTCATGCTTGACTAATCTGATAGCCTTCTACGATGGCGTGACTGGCTGGGTAGATGAAGGGAGAGCAGTGGACGTTGTCTATCTTGACTTCAGTAAGGCATTCGACACTGTCTCCCATAACATCCTCACAGACAAGCTAAGGAAGCGTGTGTTGGATGACCAGACAGTGAGATGGATTGAGAACTGGCTCAACAACAGAACTCAGAGGGTCATGATCAACGGGGCAGAGTCTGGTTGGAGGTCCATAACTAGTGGTGTTCCCCAGGGATCTGTGCTGGGTTGAGTCCTGTACAACATATCCATCAGTGACCTGGATGATGGGATAGAGTGTACCCTCAGCAAGTTCACTGATGATACTAAGCTGGGAGGAGTGGCTGATACACCAGAAGGCTGTGCTGCCATCCAGCGAGACCTGGACAGGCTGGAGAGCTGGGCCGAGGGGAACCTGATGAAGTTCAGCAAGAGCAAGTGCAAGGTCCTGCACCTCGGGAGGAACAACCCCATGCAGTGGTACAGGCTGGGGGCTGAACAACTGGAAAGCAGCTCTGTTGAGAAGGACGTGGGAGTGCTGGTGGA
This sequence comes from Phalacrocorax aristotelis, assembly GCF_949628215.1. Lineage (NCBI taxonomy): Eukaryota > Metazoa > Chordata > Aves > Suliformes > Phalacrocoracidae > Phalacrocorax > Phalacrocorax aristotelis. The sequence goes on from NC_134282.1 coordinate 35,446,518, forward strand.
CAGCAAGGTGACCCTGAGCCAGCAATGGGCCCTTGGGGCCAAGAAGGCCAACGGTATCCTGGGCTGCATTAAAAGGAGTGTGGCCAGCATGTCGAGGGAGGTTATCCTCCCCCTCTACTCTGCCCTAGTGAGACCACATTTAGAGTGTTGTGTCCAGTTTTGGGCCCCCCAGTTTAAGAAGGACAGGGAACTGCTTGAGCAAGTCCAGCAGAGAGCTACCAAGATGATCAGGGGACTGGAGAGCATCTCCCTTATGAGGAAAGGCTGAGAGACTTGGGTTTGCTCAGCCTGGAGAAGAGGAGACTGGGGGGGGGGTGTGTGTGTGTCTCATCAATACCTATAAACACCTAAAGGGTGGGTGTCAGGATGTTGGGACTCGGCTCTTCAGTGGCGTCCAATGACAGGACAAGGGTCAATGGGCACAAGTTGGAACACAGGAAGTTCCACTTAAATATGAGCAGAAACTCCTTTACTGTGAGGGTGACAGAGCAGTGGAACAGGCTGCCCAGAGAGGCTGTGGGGTCTCCTTCCCTGGAGACATTCAAAACCCGCCTGGATGCAGTCCTGTGCCCCCTGCTCTAGGTGTCCCTGCACAAGCAGGGGGGTTGGACAAGATGATCTCTAGAGGTCCCTTCCAACCCCTACCATTCTGTGATTCAAGGACTGTTAACTGACCTAATGCGTAACAATGACATTACTTTCAGATTGAGGAAAATATGTGCTCCTCAGCAGAGAACAAGTGCAATTGGGAATTTAAAAGCAGCAAGGAGCAACTCCAATAAAATCAATTAATGGTTTTTTGAAGACTATTAGGGAGAGCATAATGGGACAATTAGAACTAGTCCAGGGCAGAAGTAATTGTAGGCATCTTCTAGATGGACTCCAGGTGAATTGCCTCATGAGCTATGTTGTGGCAGCAAAGAGAACCGCTTAGGTACAACATCCTGTGTTAGTGGACGATATTTGAATTTCTGGTGGTTTTCTGCCAGAGCACAGTAAAACATTGCTTTACAAGGCCCGTGTGCAAGTCTATCTGAAGGGAATGTAAGCTCTTCTATTTACCAGAAATGAAGACTTGCCACTGGATAAAATTCCAAAGGAAGTAGAAGGCGAGATGTTTACTTTTTGCAAAAAGTGACTGGAGTTTGTAAACTTAAAGCCTGCTGCTGTGGTCATCCCAAAGCTGCCAGCAATGGCTGTGTGCATTGACGTTTCCCAGTGTCAAGTTCTTTGTTGCTTTCTGAGAAACCTCATAGACACTTCTGAACTATTCTTTTCCCATGTCTTTTTTTATAAGGGAAATATTTTCCTCCATTGTCCTGTGAGGCAGCAAGAATATACTAAAATAATTGCCATTTCAGATTAGAGATATTTTGCTTGCATATCTTTCTTACCAACTGAGAAGAGTGAACCCACAGTGCCCTCTTGTATCGCGCTCTGGTTTATTTCACCACTTGATTTGATTTATGAATGTTTACTTGATGTATGTATCTTATGTCTTCTCGTGTGTGATATACTGAGAGGAACTGGAGCAGCAGCTTCAGGAATAACCATGTCCGTTTTCCAATTAACTTCCTTGCACAGTGCTTCGGAGCCATCTGCTGTAGGATGTTGTGGATGTTAAAGCTCATATGGGTACAAAAAGCCAAACTGTAAAATAAAAGGCTATCTCTGTGATTGCTAAACGCTAAGATGGCAGATCGCTGGGCCAGAGAGAGCACTCCGGAGAAGCATCAGTTCTTGTTTGCTGTATTGCTTATGCTGTGTCTTGTAATTAGCTGCTCTCAGGGTCAAAATATGATGGTCAATGGATTTTCAGTTTGACTAGACCAAAAGTATTCTCGTATCAAAAATGAAGACAAATCTGTTCCATTTTTGTGCTTTATGCAGCACTTACTGTAATTCCTTTGTAAGGAAATAGTCTTGTTTGTTTGTCTTCATTCTTTTGCAGCTGTGCCCTGCACAGGTACCCTCTTCAGTTGTGCTGATCAGAACAGGAAGCTACTTGAAATTAAGTTGTCTTTAAAGAGTAAACACAGTCATTTGCCCAAGTAATGAGGGTTTTTCATTGATAATGTCACCAAGCACTTTGGGAGAAGGTAGGAGAAAGGCTGGCTAAAAGGTAAGCACTCTGTGCTTACAAGCCAAAGGACTTGGGGTGAGCGTCTCTTCACAAGTGCTAACTTTCTGTTCCTGAATGTACCATGTTACTACTCTTGGGTGCTTGTTCTAGGCTGGTGGCTGGGGATGTTTGGAATAAAAATGACTTTTCCAAGTGAGTGCCTGCAATGTCAGTTACCATCACTTAGTCTCTTGTTGATATTTGTAAATTGTCATTTGACACAGTTTGAAATGACTCTTAGAGCTGTGATTTTTACTGAAGCTTAAAGATGTGTTTAAATTCTTGCTCACTTTTTACCTGTTCACATTAATGACTGTAGGCTTGTAGATTAAATAGTCATGTTGGGTTTTTTTTGTTTTAAACGCAACCTTTCTGTGGAAGTAAGTTAGCTCATGGGATCATCAAGTAATACAGTATGTAGATTTAGTCATTAAAGTAGGGGCATTGCAATGCATTATTAATTTGTTGGTTTCTGCTGCTACTAAAGCAAGTTAAAGAAAAGAAAATGGGAATCTTCCTGCATGTGTGGGGGAATTTTTTTTCATCATACAGATTTGTAGTTATATATTTAAACAACTCTGAGTGTAAGAATATAAGATACTGCTGCTGCATTTTCCAATGTTCGAGTGTAAAATTGGAGAACAAAAATGCACGTGACTACTTCTAATGGAAAGCGGATTTGGCATGAAAGTCAGGGGGGTGTATGTCTGCACAAGTTGCATCTAGTTCATTGGTGGTTATTTCTTTTAAATTGTATTGGTTTTGGGTGATGATACCTTGCTTGTCTGGTCATTACCTAGGTTGGCGTTTTTTATTGCACTTGGAGTTACTGTATTCATATACTGAAAACATGCAGTGATCTCATCAGCACTCTGGTTCTTTTGTAGGCTGCAACTCGTCAGGATATGACATACTGGCTTCAAGAACTTCAACAGAAGAGGTGGGAATATTGTAACAACCTTGATGCAGCAAAAAGGGACAGCCGAACTTCCCCTACACCAAGTGACTTTTCCAAAGGTCTTGTTGCCAAAGATAACCCTGGTAGGTTGAAAATTTGAGTGAAAACAGAATGCATGTTTCTGATTAGTGTCAGTTAATCATTAAAAGGCATAGCACTGGGGTAGAAAACAGTCTTAGGAAGTTTTTTGTCACATCTTATTATCAAGTAACTCTGTGTAAACTTTGCATGTGTTGATGATGAGAAAATTATTTAACATAAATGTAATTTTATGTGTGATTTCATATCTTCTATGAAACATGTTGATTTCTTTAAAAACATATTTTAAAAAATGATGTAAAGTTGACTAGTCCTATGACTAACTTTCATTAAGTGGCAAAGTACAGTTTAGGTTAGATAAGTTGTCTTTTAGTTGTTGCAATATCTTAAAAATCAGTGTGCTAAGTAGCCTGAGATGTAGCCCGAGGTATATTTTTGCATTCTGAATGGCCATACTTTGTTCCTGAAGAAGTATGGTATGGTGGATTTACCTGACTGCGATAAAAATTTTCTGCCTTTTAAAACTGGACAACAGTGTGCACTGATACTGCATAAGTGAAATTCAGTCTCCGTGATACCTTTAGCAAAGCAAAATATAATTTTAGACCAGTGTCAGAGTCATAAAAATGAATCCGTGTATTATACAAAGTTATTCTGCATTTTTTATGACATTGCTCAGGCACTTCTGAGTTGTTTTATTCCTGAGACATTACAGAAATGGATTGCTTGCTGATTTCTGCTATCAATAAATAAGACTGAGTAAAATCCTGTTCTGTGCCAACTTAGACGTTAGTAAAGCTCTTTTGGGTTTAAACAAAGTCTTGAGGTCAGAAATATTTCATCAACAGATTTTATATTTTGTTGATTTAATTTGCTCATACTGTAAAACGAGAAATGTTAGACTGTCTTCTTCCTTGCCGTTCTCTCCCCTCCCCCAGTTCAGATCCCATGCTGCAATATTGTCCTCTAACCCAGTTTACTGCTTTCATTTGAGAGCAGTCTGTGGCTCCTTGCTCAACCACAGCTGGTTTGAGAGTATGTGTTTTCATAGGGGCTCAGCCTGATGTTTCAGCTACACCAGTCTAACAGCTAGTCACTGCTTAAAAGAAATGCCAAGCTCTCTCCCTTGATCTAGCACGGGTACTAGTCTTGTCCTTCCTTATGCTAGTGCAGGGAGTGCAACTAGGAGGAAGCATCTTTTTCTGCAGGTTAGTTTTTGGCTACTATAGCTTCCTGAAGTGGTTTACTGTAGGACAGTGAGTGCCAGGATTAGTTTAAGAGAATTGTTGGGAATGCAAAGTGGGATGGTTTGAGACCACCTTTCTGGCAGCAGACAGTCTGGTTAGCAGCTTGTTAAATCATATGCTACAAGAACATATGTGTTGGTGTTGGAAAGGGTAACAGGCTTTTTGCTCTTTCAAACCTCTGCCTTTCGACCTTCAGCCTCTTGCTCTCTGCTATGTAGTCTCCTTTTCTGTGTTTTGTGGTGTTTGTCTGACCCTGTGCTGAATTGGTTGAGTTCAAAAGCTAGCCAAAAGGGAAGCTTTTGGAGTTTTTCTTTTTTTTTTTTTTTTCTGCTAGATTAACAAGTGGACTATATTTACTGTGCAATCAGGTGACTTCCAGAGCTGATGGAAGCGAGGGAACAAGGCATAGTGGCCAAGTACAGGAAAGCAGAGTAAAGGAACTAGGCAGGACTGCCCTCTTTTGGCAGCAGACTGTCGGATCAGATCAACTATAATACATAACTTGGCCCCAAACCTCTGTTTTCTTGTTTGTGCTACTTCCCTCAGAGCTTAGGTTACAGTGTGAAATTAACCTGCTGTCCCTGCAGTCTGTGTAGATACTGTTCCCTCACTCCTGCTTTGCATCAGATCTAGCAGTCGTAATCAAGTCACTTTAGATCACTGATATGAGATTTTCCTTTCTTGTAAATTGTTGGGGGTTTTCTGGATCAGCAAGCTGAACCAATTTGTGGTTTGTTTTTTGGTTTCTTTGTTTGTTTTTTAAAGTGAATGTGCATTCGATGATGTGCCTTATACTGGAGCATAGAAATTGGTTTGTTTTGCTAATACTTGAGTATAGCTGCTAGCATTAATGTTTTAAATGGAAAAAGTAGTCTGTCTTCAGTCCAGAAACAAAATTGCTTACTGTAGTCTTGCCTGTTTTGTTCCCTTGTCCTTCCCCACCAGTTTAGAAATCTGGGCTAACTGGAACATAGTTAAAGCTAATGTACTGCTTTATGGATCAGGCTTGACAAGTTTTTAAGAATTCTCAAAGTGGTTAAAAATACTTTAAAATATCTTTTGAGGTGGGCTGTGGGGAAGCTAATGTTATAAAACTGATTCTGTAAAATTTGTCATAGAGCTGCCTTACTACCATGGAAGTCAAATAAATTATTTATTCTTTATAGGATATGTTGGGGTTTTTTTGTTCTGTTTTTTTTTTCTTTTTTTCCTTGAAATTGATTGAATGTTAATGTGGTTCTTACAATTTCAGTTCTTAGTTATGCTCTCCCTCAACTCTTGATTTGCATTAATAAAAAATGTTGTGTCATGTATTTATAAGATTGCAATGTTTTGAAATAAGTTTAAAAACAATGTTTTTTGTGTGTGTGATGACTGCATTAGCAACCAAATTACATTGCTGTGCTGTGTAGTCTGTACCCCTCACCAATCAGCTGGCTGATGTAAGCAGTGGATCATGTACAGTGAGCAACCTCAGAAAGCCAGAGAAGGTTTGGCCAGACGGATTAGCATGTCTGTTAGAGGAAATGCATTTACTAGAAATTCAGCTCTTGAGCAATTAATTTACCTGAGCCTTCCTGTAAAGAGATTTTGTAGTCTTGTCAAATCATACAGATGGGAGTTGAAACAAGCTGTAAGGAGGAAAGCAGAATGTTCCAGCCTAGTTTTGGGTGCCCATAAATTTTTGGTGTGTATTTTTGTGGGGGTGGGGAAGTAGTTGTTTTAGTTTTGGTGGTTGTGTTTTTTTTTGTTTTGTTTTTCTTAGTTGAAACTTACTTTTTACCTTTCCCCTTTATTAGACAGTGAATATGATCAAAAGTTAGTTTTATGTAACTTAGCTGAATTTTGTTCAGTTCAAACAGCAAAGGGCCAAAAGAATTTGGGATTTAGTTTGTCTGATAAGGCACTGAAGAAGTTTCTATCAGTGCTGATCATAAAGTTAGTCAAGTATAATTTGTACCTGTATTTGAAAGATGACACGATACACTTACATTACCATTTTTCAGGGGTTTGAGAGATTTGTAGTGTCTTTTATGATCTTTTTTTTATTTGCTATTCTTTATCACAAAATGTTCTGTCTTTCTACTTCTAATCTTCAATATGGGCTAAATAAAAGTAACCATCTGCTGAATAATTGGAGGGTACAGCTTGCTGAAAGATGGTCTTACTGCTAGTGCCAAATAATCATCAAAACAAAGACTGAAAGGCTCGCCAGTGATAAAATACTGTTGTGAATTCCCAGTGTTTTTCCCTTCCTGCAAAGAATCATTTAAATCAAAAGCCTGCCCAGTTTGTTACTTTCTAATATAATTGCTGAAGCAAGTCTGAGAATGTCTTAAAACATTTTTTTTTGTCCACTTCAGGACTTTGTGAATGATACAGGGAAGAGTCTGAAAATTACATTTGAGCTTGTTTCTAACTCGCCTGGTCAGAGGGTTTGTAGAAGGCCATAAACCACTTTATGCTTCTCTGTAATGCTTGTACTGTTCATAGTATATTCCATGCTCCGCATTTCCTATTCCCTCTGCCTGCTGGAGGAGGGGCGAGGGAGAAAGCAAGCTGTCCAGGATAATGGAAACACTGAGGTAATAACATATATACTACAGATTTGACAGTGTGTGTTGGACAGTGTGGTATGTTGGAGACCTGGCTAGCTCTGTTGGATCATCTTGGATCCTCTGGAATTCATTAGCTCTGGCTTAGGGCTAGCGCCAGTTTTTGGTTGGTTCCTGTGGTGCCATTCAGAGCCTGCATGAGTTTGCTGGCATGTGTGCAGTGCTGGGCCTGAGCTGCATGTCTGCATGGCCCTGTGCCCAATCAGTAAATTTACTGAAGTGCACAAGAGTTTGGCTGGATGAATTCAGGTGTACCTTCATTCAGCTTAACCAGAGCTAATAAATCGTCCCTGATCCAATAGGTCTCTGATGTCTCTGCAGTGCCCATGCTAACGTTGTTGGCTCTGGGAATGTCCAGATTGGACTCGCATGGGGCTGGCTTGAGTCTGTAAATCTCATTGACTTGCAGGAGTTTTTGTGGATTAATCCATTCTAACTTTTATGGCTTTATAGCTGCTTAAGCTAGGTGAATCAGTATTGACTAACTGAGATTGTAAATCAATCAAGAAATAATGCTTCATGAGCATCACACAAGTCCTGATATCAGAAGTATGTGGCTGCAGTGAGAGCTGACTGAGGAAAACTTTGCTATTTTTGAAGTTCATTTGAACAGAGCATTTTATAAAGTTATGCTGCAATTTAAAATAAAACCCTAACTACATTACTAGCAGGCTTAGTAGTATATGACTTTATATAGCCACTGTTTTTTACTTACTGAAAGTTTTGCCTATTTTTTTTTCTCTCTTTTTTTTTTTTTTAATAGATTTGAGTATTCTTAGACAAAATGCTTCAGCAGAGAGAGCCAGAAATATTCTTGCTGTGGAGACCTCTCCTACAGACCTGGTGGGGGAACAAGCAGCTTCACAACGTGCACCAGTCCAACCAAGTGCCATCAATTTCTCACTTAAACAATGGAGTACCGAAATCAAGTAAGTTGGGGAAGTGGGAGAAGAAGTTATAATGAGATTGAGAGTTCCTGGCAGAGACCATTTCCTACTGAAAGATGTGTGTATGTGGTAGGCAGAGCTTTTTAGAAGACCTGGGGGTGATAAGGTGTATCAGTACATTGGACTGTATCTCTTCACGTAAACGTTTATTATACTTACTTCTTTGAAGGGCATAGCTAAACATCATTGTGTAGCATTACTGATACCTGAAAGGGAGAATCAGGTCCTGTAAAGCTCTTCTAGTGATGGCTTTGCTCTCTGAATGCAAGCAGGGAGCCCAGAGTTGCATTCTCAACTAGTACTGCTTTTTATCCCTCATTGTGTAATGGAGCTGCTAATTGCTAGCATAGTGTAGTAGTCATAGTATTTAGTGCTTATGAATTATTTTTAGTGATGAAAAACAAAACAACATAAATAATTCTTCTTCATTTTCTTCTTAAAGTAAAAGCACATGGAAAGATTTGAAATAGACGTAGTTTGAATTCTTGAGCAAAAATGTGGTGGGCCCCTTCTGAACAACAGCAATACCACATCTTTCCCCTCAGTCTTAATGAGTTTACTCTTTAGCATTAATTGCTTTAAAGAAAGGAGTCCTACTAGTTTTCAGCTCATGGTTTCTTTCTAAATGTTTGTTCACTTTGCTCTGCCTACATAGATGGATCTGCTGCTTCTACTCAAAGGATATTACAGTACTATTACAGAGCAGTTCACAAAGCAGGGCTGTAGCTTTGGTTAACTAGACCACATCCCTTCTGAGCTGTGAGTAAAATGTTTGGTTTCAGCAGCAGTGTTGAGTTAAACAGGTTCCTTTTAAAGCTTTCCTATTAAGCAGAGAGATCTGAGAGGTCACAAAGTGTTACTGGTTCTGGATTTTTTTTTTAGTTTTGTGTGTGGTGTTTTTTTTTGATTGGGTTTGTTTGGGGGGTTGTTTTTTTTTTTTCCTATTACTGTGTAGACCATCATTTAAGTTCTAGAAAAGATGGCGTATGGCTGGATTAAGAAATATGTAAATCCTGTTACTACATAGCCTGTTTAAAGTGGTAGTCTTGTATGGTTTCTTGGGTTGGCATAGCCACTTTGCTTTGGTAGAACTTAATTTGGTCATAAGAGAAGGAAAATAGCATGAAACAGTTTCTGTTAGGTGAATTCCTGTACACTTGAGAGTTTCTGGCTTTTAAAAACTTTTTTCTTGATTTTGATTTTTGGGCTTTGGTTGTTTGTGTGGTGTTGTGGTAGGGGTTTCTGGCGGTTTTTTTTGTTCATTTGTGTTTTTTTTTTTAATCTGAACTGCAGATGATGTGCTTTGGGGAAGTCTAACTAGAAGGGCAGTGTTGAAGGGAGCTGCTTAGCGTTCCCTGGTTAGTGTATATTAATGTTTCTTTTTAACTGAGCAGAAAGGCAACAGTGGAGTTGTGGGTTGGGAAGCCCTTTTGATTGGAGGGAAATGTTTCTGGTGGCAGTGGCCCAGCAGATATTGTAGCATGGTATTCGAGAGCTGGCCTTTCTCTGTATAGCTGTGACCCTAATGGTTTGGAGTCCTTGCAGATCTCTGGGAATAAACATGTAAGAAAATTTCCCACTGTGAAGCTCTTTCAGGCTGAAAGCCACCCTCCCCCATTCCACTGTTTCTGGACATGTTCAGCTGCAGTGGTTCACCTGTCTGAAAATGTTCCTGGGAAAATAATATTTATTATATCTACTGACAGATTATCCCTTTTTTTAATTCTGTGGAGTATTTTATAGGGAGTGTTCTAGTACCCCCCCACATGCTCTAAATTTTAAAGCAGGCATTCCTCATTGCAAGCTGATACCAGTGGGAAGTGGTGTCTTTGTCAGGATTGCTTGTTACGCTCAAATACCCTCTTCTGAGCTTTTGAAAAGTTGTTTTGCAGAGGATTTACTGAGCCAGCAGCTAAAACCTGAAGTATGTGAGGTGTGGACAGTTGTGCACTACTTCTGGGCATGTATTCTATCACTGGGATAAGAGCTGACAACCTTGTGAGAAGCTATTTAGCTGCGTGGTAATATGCTAGAACCTCTGACAAATTAATTTGCATTAGCACAGGCCTTGCAGTGACATGGGCTAGCACTACCTCTGCCTGTTTTGAGCTAGCAGGTCATGAGGATTTAAATTCCTGTATCTAGTAAGACAAATTTGCTCCGAGACTTGAGTCTGTAGCAGTTTTCACATGAAAGGTGAATTTTTTTCAGCATAGGCTTGGTTAGGGACAAGTGGATTTTCCTTCTAATGGCTATCCTCAGCTGCTCCAGAAAGGAGTAGAGCATGTATAATCTTAATCTGGATTTATTTTGCCTAAGTATTAAAGATGGTCATTATTACTTGCTTCTACTCCCCATATCTCTTATTCGTTCAATCCTGCAATGAATTATGCCTAATTAATAAGCAGAACTATTAGGCAATGGTGCAAGGGTTCTTCAGATGACAACCTTTCTCATGGTGCAGCTTTGGTTTATGCTCAGACCATTTTGAACAGAACTCCTGTGAAAAAGTATTAAGTGGTCATGTAAGTCTTGGATTTTAACATGCACGATCTCATTTGTCACTTCTTGATTGACAAGTGATCTTCCTTTACTGGGCTGAACAGCGTTCTTTGAGTGTATATCACAAGGAGGTCTAGTTAGTTGTATTGGACCTCTGTGTGGAATCAGGACAAGACTGTTAATATTTTCATAACAGCGAAAGCTAGTTATTAATAATGGAAAATTAAAGTGACATAGTATCATGATTATAAAAGCTGGTGGCAAAAAAAGCACCATTCAAATGATAGAAACTCTATTATAGTAAACGTATGCAAACAGCAGTACGGACGTATTTGATTGTTTTCCTGCCTACTCCACAACTCTGTGCAATTTGGGGCAGGGGTGGGATCTGATCACCTTTAGAATATGTGTGCACTATCCAATATCTTACTGGACTGTGACTAATTTGAACCTCAGTATTAGAGGATGGATGAAGGTGTTTCTGAAACTGCAGAGAGCTTTATCTACTTTGCTGGGGGTATGTATTTGCTAGGAACCTAATAGATGTCTTAATCAAAGACTTATCCTTCCTCCTGAACACATCTATGATGTGTCTGACAGAGAAACTATTGCTATAATAACTGCATTTGCATCCTAGATAGCAGTGGCAAAATAATGATTGGAAAATAGTGAAGAATATGTGTTGGAGTTAAGCTACCTGTATATTTACAGTTACTAAATTTGAAACATGTTTTCCTGCTTTTAAAAATCTATTTTCAAGTACTAATTGGCATATATAGGCATGTAGGCCTCAATTTTTTTCATCTTTATGCTGTCAGCTACTTCTGTCTCTTATTTATGTGGAATATAGTGTTGGAGACATAATGAATTATAGTAACCTCAAGTTACATAATCATAAACTAAGACTTAAGCCCAAAGCACTTAAAAATACAGAATCAGGTCTTGTGTCGTGTCTGATTGTACTTGTCATACTGTGCTTAGTAAAATAAATATTGTTTTTTAAATTCAGCTACCTACTTTTCATCTAGTAGACGGCAATGAAGCGGTGCTGCTTCAGTGCTCTTAACCATCCTATGCAAAAGCTTTACAAAATTCAGCATCAGCTATGATTGTTCATGGGCTGAACAGCAGTTTTTGAAGAAGTTTTTCTAGAATTCATTTGACTACTTGTTCCTTGTGATTTTTCAAGCTTTAAAAGGTGGTGGTGTTCAGACAGACTTCAAGAACTGAGGTTGACCAAGTGTAGAATGGGTGGTTGTGGAGTTGTGTGGTAAAGACATCAGCCACTACTCAGAGAACAGCTGTAGAGATGCCAGGTGACAATAATTTTGGGTGCCCTAGGAAATATGTCAATCATCACCCCATTTGACCTATTTAATTTGAACAGAAGGTCTGAACAATGAAGTGAGGCTTTTTGCCCCCGACAGAAATTATGATTCTTTCTGGACGAAGATTATACATATAGTATAATTCAGTCTTTGTCAAGTTGGAAAATTGATTGTTGAAATAGTTTTATTAATAACCTTTAGGATTGTTTTTAAATTGTACTTGATTATTAATGGCTTCATCACACTATAGGAACTTTGCACTGCATAATGATTAACCTAGAGTTCACTTTGATTGAAGGTTAAATCTCTTGTGAAGTTGGAAGACTGGGTTGAATCATCAAATGATCCTGAAGGTGTAATATGGGTTACTTTCAGTTTAAGGTTTGAAGAATAGGAAGAGCAAATGTGGCTGAGTGAGTGAAAGCATCCTAGTGGGTCTCCATCTTACACAGACTGTGTAGAAAATGCTGAGATACTAAATATATTTCCAACTTTATACCTGAAGTATTAAACGGATTCATATGGATTGATGTCGAATCCCCTTCTCTAGTTGAACAAAGACTTTATAATACCGAGCTACATGAATACTCATGGACTTAGGTATGGACTTAAACATTTCTGATTGCATGATGGTTGTGGTGGAAGCCGGGTAAGGTAATCTCATTCTGCTTGTGAAACGTATTGTTCTTCTAAATTAGTATCTGGCTGGAATTTAGAGGTTGTCTCTGAAATGTTCTTGCAGATAATTGGCAACGTTCTACCTTAGGAAAGAAAACCAGCTGAGGAGTCTGTCATCAGCGATTCAGCTGTAGCAGGTCTCTTGGATGATCCCAAGTTTGATATTAATCCAAAATATGAAACTATAACATACAAGTTCTGACTACGTGCTGTCCTGTTTAATGCTTGGCGGTTACCCTAAAATTCCAAGCTGCAATAACTCATCAATAAAGAGATGCTGCTTCTAAATCTTAATTTCGTTTTGTTTTCCCCCCACTGCCAAAGCAAGGATAAAACAGAGGATGATGCAAATGACCGTAGTGGTCTCCTAGATATTAATGTCCCGTTAAAGTGAAATAGTTCTGTTATTGAGACATAGCACTGTTATAGCAGGTGCTATTTAGTAGGATATACTTTATTTTCTTTTAGCTTTTATGAGGCATTGGGTTTGTCTGTGTTTTAGTTGATTTTCAGTTTGCACTGTTTCAACTGCAGTGGTTGGCTTGAAAATGCCTCTTTATAGAATGCAAAGTGGAGAAAAATTTGTCACTTTTTGTGCTGTCTTTTTCACAGAAATTCAATGTCCTCTTTAAGAAAAGGAAATAACGAAAACCGTAAAAGCGTATTTTATACCAGTGAAGAGTGGGAATTGCTGGATCCAACCCCAAAAGACTTGGAGGACTCGATGGCCCTGGAGGAAAAGAGGAAACACCTGGCAGAAGGAAGTAAAGGTAGAAGTGGGAGGAAGGAAGGGGAGCATATGCCTTACCTTCTTCAGTATAATGTACTGTATTACGTGTATCTCCAGGAAATAAGTGGAAGCTTATCTTCACAACACATCCAGAGCTCTCTAAATTATTTTTTTTTAAAATTACTTCCTTAAAATTTGCTTGGAGTCCCCTGCCATTCATATACAATAGAATAAGTATGAACCCTTTCATCTGCCATTTCAGGTCCCCGAGCATGTTACCATTTCTAGTTTTGTAACTTGAGTTGCAAAGCTACAGGATGAAGGGAAACGTTGGGACTTTCGATTATTAAGTTGGGAGTCGCCCACTGAAGAAGAACTGCTTTTAGACTAAAGACTGTATATACACATTATATTGGCTTGCTTCTGAAATGGGGAAAAAAGCGTAGGGATGCATATGCAGTGATAGCTCATTTATGCATTGTAACTGGCTGGGAGAACTGAGTTTGTTCAGCCTTGAGAAAAGGAGGCTTAGAAGGGATCTCCTCACCATGTACCAGTACTTCAGGGGTAGCTACAAAGAAGATGGAGACTCCCTTTTTACACAGAGTCACATGGAGAGGACAAGGGGGAATGGACACAAGTTGCTCTTGGGGAGATTCCGATTGGACACCAGGGGGAAATTTTTCACAGTGAGGACAGTCACCATTGGAATAATCTCCCCAGGGGAGTGGTTGACTCGGCCACATTGGAGATCTTCGAGTCGTCTGGACAGGGTGCTGGGCCATCTTGTTTAGACTCTGCTCTTCCTAGAAAGGTTGGACTGGATGATCCCTGAGGTCCCTTCCAACCTGGGATTCTTTGATTTGAACAGTGTCTGGAATAACCTTGTGAAGATGTTTTTAGAGCTCTATAAGAGCACTTTAGCTGACATCCAAGTGATTTAATCTGTTAGAAAACATCCTTCTCTAAGAATACTCTGGTGGTTATATAAATGGAGGTGAAACCTTACACTGAATGCCTCCTAAAAGAACAGTAGGCTGTGATATCAGTGATGTTTTTTTTCTGATCACTTCTGAGCTGTTAATTATTTGAAGCAAAGTTTACTTTGCCATAGCTAAGGGTACCTTTTATTTTCTGTAATGAAATGTAAAGTTCTCGTCATGTCTTATTTCTCAAGTATTAATTTATGAGCTAAATCTTTTATCTGGGAGGGGCAGAAGACTGAGCTATATACTTTTCCCACCAAAGGAAATGGCTTGGAAATGAGGCCTGTTTAACACTATTTTATTGGGCTGTTTAAATGCTGCTTAGAGTCTGATTTTAATGACCATATTTTTAAAAGGAAATCTAAAAGCTTTGAGATACCTTTTTACTAACTGAACTGAACTAGAAGAAATTGTTTTATGCAGGAATGACTAGTTCAGCTTTTCCATTTGATTTTGGCCGCATTCCACACAAAACAAGGCGCCCGTTAAAAGACATGATTGGGTCAAGCAAAAACCGGAACAGCAGTGACTCTTCTCCAACTGAGTGGTATTCTGGTAATGGCAACAAACTAGTCTCTGAACTGCAACTGAAGTATCAAAGCCAGCAAGAAGAGTTGGAACAGCTGAAGAAAGATCTTTTGAGCCAAAAGGTAATTAAGCCTTCAGGCAAAGTGCGCAAAAGCAAACAGATCTGGCAGGTGACTGTGGCCATTTAACTGCACTAAGAGCTGGTTGTTTGCTATAAAATAATGGTGCTAAATGAACCTTTGTTTACAAAAAAACCTTGAAACAAGAAGGACCAAATTTTACATCTGTTGAAGATTAGATCCCTGAACAAAACTTTCATTTGCACAGTGTTAATTAACCTGGCGTGTATATCTTTCTGTCATGGTTTAACCCCAGTTTGCAACTAAGCACCACGCAGCTGCTCACTCACCCTCCCCTGCCCTGGTGGGATGGGGGAGAGAATTGGAAGGGCAAAAGTAAGAAATCTTGTGAACAGTTTAATGATTGAAATAAAACAATAATAATCATTATAAATTGTAGTGAAAAGGAAAACAACAATAAAAGAGATAGAGGAACAAAACTGAGGAAAAACGAGTGATGCAACCTCTCACCACCCGCCAACTGATGCTTAGCAGCGATCCCTGCTCCCCAGCCAGCTCCCCCCAGTTTATATACTGAGCATGATGGCATATGGTGTGGAATATCCCTTTAGCTAGTTTGGGTCAGCTGTCCCGGCTGTGCCCCCTCCCAGCTTCTCATGCATCTGACAGAGCATGGGAAGCTGAGAAGTTCTTGACTAGTGTCAGCACTACTTAGCAGCAACATCAGTGTGTTACCAACATGATTCTCATCCTAAATCCAAAACCCCGCATTGTACCACCTACTGGGAAGAACTGTCCCAGCCAAAACTAGGACACTTTCTTATTATCTGAAGCTAGATTTCTCAGTGTCTGCCAGGATCCTGGAGAATAATCACAGCTTCTTTCACCATTTGTACATGTAATTCCTGAGAACAAATTCTTTCAAGTCCTTCTTTTATTTGGTTTGGGTTTTGTTTCTTTTAATTCTGGAGGAGAGGGTGAGGGAATGGGGCTGACTTCTCTCCCTTCCTCTCTCACCCCCATCATCACAAACGATTTTGTAAATGATAGGCCTAACCATAAATCTATGTATGTAGTACTGCCCTCATATAGAGTTCTAGATTCTATGTCCTTACAACTCAGATTTGTTAAATACCTTGGTTTTATCTAAAAGAATTTATCAAAATCAGTGCCTCATTCTAGGTATATCTTTATGATTTACAAGTTTTTGTAAACTTCCAGATAGGTTATTGAACACTCAAGTTCTCAGGAATTCCATAAAACAAATTCCTATTTCCGTCCTTGTATTCTTAATCAGTGTCAGAGAACTATATTTTTAAAAATCCCACTTTTATTGAAGAGTATTGCAAATACTTCTAGGGTTGAACTTAACCTTCCCACAGTTCCACAGTGTTAAACCATAATGAAACATGGGGAACTGCAAGGATAATAATCCCGATTAGTGAGACTTGCAAGTGAGCAGTCTGCTGTTCTTGCTTTCTTAATGTTTATTGTTGATCTGGATATCTTCTTATCTTGTGTGTGGTTTTCAATTTTGGTGGTGTGGGGTTTTGTTTTTGTTTTGTGGGTTTTTTTTAGTTTTGTGTGTTGGATTTGTTGGGTTTTTTTTTGTTGGGTTTCTTTGGGGGTTTTTTACAGCTTAGCTTTCAGAGAGCTTACTTTTACATTATTTTTTTTAACTTCACTTTGACTTATTTGCCTTCATTTCTTGAATGTTGTTGTAAGATCTCATTCCAGCAAGGAAGAAATTAAGTAGGGTTTTACTTTCAGTGTAACTGCTGTGAAAATCAGCTTCTCTTATGCATGTGTATCCATGATTCCCCAAGCAAAACACATACATCTTTCATGCAAGTGAATAAATGTTTTAATTGTCCAGGATCTGTGCAATGCCGTGAGCAAAGATACTTCTTTTTTAGTGTGAGAGGAGTAGAAGATGAAAACTGTAGAATTGTTCAGTGGATGTGTTTTCGAAAAAAAAGTTCTAGTTCAGAGCATTTGATGCTGTCTTTTTTGCAAAGACCACAGAAACTTCTTTTCTCCGTTGTGGCAAGTCAGTTAATTACTTGGCAGATTCTGTGGCAAGATTTCCTAAACAACCCTTCAAAGGCTTCCTTTTCAGCAAAGCAGAAATTTTTTTTCCTCCTTTTATTTTCTCTGCATCTGTTAGGGAAGAGAGCAATTAGTTATCTTCCCATTTTCATTCTGTAATGTTCACCTCTTAATTTTTTTGGCTTAAGCTCTCTTCATATTTATCTTCTTAAAACAGGGCTTTGTAAAAGTATGCCTTTTTTAGCTTCCAAGTAAATGCTGGGCCACAGCCGTCAACTACTCTTCCCAAACCTGTTGTAGCCTTTCCAGGCAGGATCCTTAGCTCAGTGAAAGACATTTAAGTCATTTGTAGAGGCCAGTCATTGTAAGGTGGTAGCCTGCTAGAAATCATGTTGTGTAAATGTTTGCTTTTTTCCTTAAAAACACCACCATGAAGTCTGTTATAAGCTGATGACTGAGATGCAAAACCCATTCCAAAGCTTTCTTTTACTTGACGTTAGACTTCTAAGTTATAAAACTTAAAAAATTAAAACTTCATTACAATCTTTTTTTTTTAAACTCAGGAACTTGTGCGACTACTGCAGCAAACAGTCCGATCTTCCCAATATGATAAATATTTTGCAAGCCGTCTTTGCGAGGGGGTTCCCAAAGACAAGTTAGAGCTGTTGCACCAAAAAGATGACCAGATTTTGGGTCTCAACAACCAGCTTGAAAAGTTAAATCTGGAAAAAGATAGTCTGCAGCAGGAAGTAAAGAATCTGAAATGTAAAGTTGGAGAACTCAATGAGCAGCTGGGTATGTTGATGGAAACTATTCAAGCTAAAGATGAAGTGATCATGAAACTCTCTCATCAGCTCAGCGAATGTGAGGACAATACATCCTCTCAAAGTGGAGCAGTAAATTCTTCCATGGCTACCTGTACTAACAAGGAACTACAGGAACTGGACAGACTAAAAGTAAGAGCAATGTCTCTGTCTTGGTGTATAGGGGAATCTCTGCTCCCTGTAAAAACTACTTTCTAGTCTGCTATACTGTTTGAGGCGATCACTACAGCAGTTCTCCAAGATACTCATCAACTGAGGCTTTCTCTGCTTGGAATCTACACTTCGAACTGTTTATGTGGCAATCTAAATAGGACTTCTATACTTTGAGCTGGTCTGTACATCTGTAGGAAAGTGTCCCATACTTTCAGTAATTTAATCATTGGTGCGGAGGAGGAGTGATGTGAGAATTAATCAAAGGAGTGAGAAAAAGTAAGGGTAAGAGGAAGGTAGAAGCATGGAGGAAAACAACCAGAAAGCTTAATTATTTTATTTTTTAAATATCAAAAGTGAGGAAACGAAAAGCATGTGAAATGGCAAAGCCGAGCTCTGAGGATTAAAAAGGAGGAGTATAACAACCTGTTTTACTAATGCTGCTCCAGATGTTGTCAATGCACGTGTGGTGGTTTGGTGGTTGGTTTTTGTTTTTTTTTTTGTGTGTGTGTTTTTTTTTTTTTCTCCCCTCGAGCCTACCTCAGTGAATGTGTCAGAAGTTCTTAATGGAATTACTGAAGTTACCCACTTTGTTGTAAACATGCTTTCTTGCCTTTGGATAAATATTGTATTCCAAACTGATTAACATTCCAAGGGATTTGGAATACAAATAAGTAATTTAAAATATTTATAAATATTCATAATTTTCTTTATGTGAGCCTGGGAAGTTTTAGAAAATAAAATTGAAACTAGAAATCAATGGTCTTGGCAGAAAGCCGACCAAAGCTTGTAGATACTGTGGACTGTGGGAGTATTGTAATTGTTGGGAGCGTACCAACATTCCCTCATCCCACAACCTCAGGTTCTAGAGGTAATATTTGTAGCCTAGAGCTGAGTGGATTAGGCAAGGAAGCTTATTGCTAGGGATTTATATTTTGTATGGAGGCAGACATCAAACTTGTACTTAATGAGAACTGGTGAGAGTGACCAAAACCCAAGGGGCGTTTGCCCATGCTCCTTGTATTGCATGGTGTGTGGTTCTGGCCGATGTGCAGCACCATGACCTCTCTGGTGTGCTCAGCATGCAGGTTTCTGTTCTCCTCCCTGGTGGTGCAGCCTCACAGGGTTGGGCCTGTCTTGTGACAGCAAGCAGCAACCAGCTGCCTTCTGCCAGGAGTGTAGCACTGGAAGGGCGGCAAGCAAGGCACAGCACCACCCTTTACATCTCTGTGCTTGTATTTGGCATGTATGTTTATCTTACGTGAAGACTGAAAATAATATTTTATTTGATCCTGATATTTTTAATGATAAGCAGTATTAGTAGCTGCTTGTTCTGTATTCTAAGGCAGGCATTTCTCTGGTAGACATTTGCTGTTTGTAAGATATTTTTATTAAAAATCCAGTTTGTGTGTGGGTTTGTTTTTTTTTTTAATCAACAGGACAATCTTCAGGGTTATAAGACCCAGAATAAGTTTTTAAATAAGGAGATTTTGGAACTTTCTGCTCTACGAAGAAATGCAGAAGCAAGAGAGAGAGAATGGCAGGCAAAGGTCAGACTAACACAGCATGTTCTCATTTTTGCAATGTCTAAAGCAGTTGTCAAAAATTCAGTTGTAAATCGACTCAGGGAATGTAACTGTGGAACGGAAATGGAATGACTTAAATATATTAAATGTGATAACTTAACCCCCAACCTCATCCTCCCCCAAACCCAATCCTTACAGACTAATCTTTTTGAATGGATTCTTGAAAGAAGTCATTGACTTTAAAATCACATTAACCAGTGGAAATTTTCATAACTTATGAACACAGGCATGTATATATTTCTAAAAACATTGTTTCCTCAGAATTAAGGCTGTAATACTTATCTTGAAGAATGCAAAAGACAGGGTGTGTAAGGATTTGGTATGTTGCTGAGTAGAGCTTTATCCTGAGCACAAAGGATGACTATGGTATGGTGAATGTAACTTTTGAAGTATGTTTCTGTGTAGATGACTTGGAGTATAGAGAAGTTGAGGGTAAATAGTGAAGATTTCTGTTGCCTCGAGCTAGGAAAATATGCATACATCCATAGTTAAGGCAAAGTATGTGTAGCTATGGTTTGGTAGGGTTTGCTTTTGTTTTTTTGGAAACGATGCCCACAGTGTTCAGGGCTAAATGCTGTATTTTGGTCACAGTGGTGCATGTTTACAATTCCTACGTACTATTACCTAACTTGTGTCATTAAAATTCCATTTAAGTTCTTTTGTTCAAACATGCATAGGCTAAAGCTGTTACTTTAAAAGCACAAAATGGTTGAGTTGTCCTTCATAGAATGTAATGATAATTAAAGCTTGCTCAGATTTTATGCATGTGAAAATACATGTGATAGCAAGTCTCTGGTCTACTATTTTGTCTTAAAAGACTTTCTGTTAAAAGTGACAAGTATTTGAGGTTCTCTTCCCAAGTACTTTATATACAGAATTTTACAGTAGTGTAATAAAATGCATATATAACTTTCATTTTCCTCACAGAAGGGTTGCTTATGTGTTCTGGTGCTACAAAAATGGGAAGATGGAAGTTGACTGTTCTTGACTCACAGGTTTCTAAGCGATAAACTAATAGAATAATATTGAACCAGTTTTTAATAGAAGTGTAGTACAAAGTAAGCTTCTGAAGACTTATGATATTACATATTGTTTTTTTGCAGTATACTAGCTTGGAAGCCAAACTCTGCCAGATAGAAAGTAAATACTTGATTTTGCTTCAAGAAATGAGAACTCCTGTTTGTTCTGAGGAGCAGAGTCCTACTCGTGAGGTCATCACACAGTTACTGGAAGATGCCTTGAAAGCAGAAACTAGTGAACAACCAGAACAAACATTTTTTAAACCACACCTGGTCAGGTAATTTGGTCCTATTAAAAGAAATATTTGTGTATTTTGGTCAGTGGTCCCGGTTCTAACATTGCAAAAATAGACAGTGGGCATATATTTGCAGGATTTGGGGTTTTTAATGTATTTCCCTTCATGAATAACAGTATTGTCATGAAATCCTTTCGGCTGTATGAATAAGTTTATTACTTCATTTGAGATACAGTATAAAACTTAGACTCAAATGTTGCTGTATAGCTGAAGAGATGAGTTAATTTTAATTTGACCATGTTCTTAAATAAATTGCTTAATCTGTGTAGTAATATATATTGGAATACGGGTACAAAGTCTTGTATATGGGTTATAAAAATAATTATTAAAGGATATACTTCAGAAAAATGTTTAAATAATAATTGTTAAAACTTGAAAACTATGGGGAGTGGCTTGAGGGATATTTAAAGTAACATTAGGATGAGAACTTGAGAGTTTCAGGGCTACTGAACACATTTTTAAAGGCCTTTTTTCTTTTTTGCCCTCCATTTCAGTGAATATGATATATATGGTTTTCAGACAGTCCCAGAAGATGATGAAGAGGAGAAGCTAGTAGCAAAATCACGAGCTTTGGACCTGAGATCACTTTCTCTCAGTGAAAACAGAGAGATCTCCACAGGGGTAAAATGGGAAAACTACCTTGCAAGCACAATGAATAGAGAGATGATGCGCTGTGTAGAACTAAAGAATCTTATTCGATCTGGAATTCCACATGGACATCGTTCCAAGATGTGGAAATGGTGTGTCAATCTTCATGTTAAAAAATTCAAGGACAGCACTGTTCCTGGGTACTTCCAAACCTTGCTTCAAAATGCTCTGGAAAAACAAAATCCTGCGTCTAAACAAATTGAGTTGGATCTCTTGAGAACTTTGCCAAACAACAAACATTATTCCTCCCCAACATCTGAAGGGATCCAGAAACTGCGAAATGTGCTGCTAGCATTTTCATGGAGAAATCCTGATATTGGATATTGCCAAGGGCTCAACAGGTAAGATTTTGCAGATCTTGAGTTAAAATTATACAGTGGAATACTTCATGAGCCTTTCAAATCACGTGTATAGCGCTATGCTTTTGGACAGCCATTTGACTCATGGGTTTTTTAGTTCATAATTTATAATGTTCTAATATCTATCACATTTAAAAAATAAAAATAAATTAAAAAACCAAGACTTGGATCATGAGACTTGTTAAATCAGCTTGGCAAAAGAACTGGAACTGGAATTAACTCACATCAGAAATGGGCTACTTAAGGGTAGTTTTACATTGCCTTCCTGTCAGTTGTAGGGGATCTTTATGCTTTTGTGTGCAAGAATTTGATGGGTTTTGCTTTTTTTTTTTTAAAAAAAAAAAAAAAACCAGAAATAAATGCTTGAAAGCTTTTTGTTCTGTCGAGGCCACAAATTTCAGCATTTCCTTCAGGATGTCTTCAATCAGAATTGTAGTACTCAATTTAGGGATGACTCTCGTGTTACAAGGCTAAGAAGAATTTTAAGTCATTGCAGTTGGTGCTTGCCGAAATAACTTTGGTACTTTGAGATCTGTACCAAAAGAAGGTGTTATTTGAAGCAGGTGTATTAGTCTAACACCATTCTTGTCCCCATAATATAATACTGAAAATGTCAATTTGTGCACTAATTTATGGACTAGTACAGGGTAAAAGACTTGAACTGGAGCAGCTTTGTCATTTGAAACTGTGCTGAAGAATCACAGAATGGTAGGGGTTGGAAGGGACCTCTAGAGATTTTCTTGTCCAACCCCCCTGCTTGTGCAGGGACACCTAGAGCAGGGGGCACAGGACTGCATCCAGGCAGGTTTTGAATGTCTCCAGGGAAGGAGGCTCCACAGCCTCTCTGGGCAGCCTGTTCCACTGCTCTGTCACCCTCACAGTAAAGAAGTTTCTGCTCATATTTAAGTGGAACTTCCTGTGTTCCAACTTGTGCCCATTGACCCTTGTCCTGTCATTGGGCTCCACTGAAAAGAGCTGAGTCCCAACATCCTGACACCCACCCTTTAGGTGTTTATAGGTATTGATGAGATCCCCCCCGCAGTCTCCTCTTCTCCAGGCTGAGCAAACCCAAGTCTCTCAGCCTTTCCTCATAAGGGAGATGCTCTCCAGTCCCCTGATCATCTTGGTAGCTCTCTGCTGGACTTGTTCAAGCATTTCCCTGTCCTTCTTAAACTGGGGGGCCCAAAACTGGACACAACACTCTAAATGTGGTCTCACTGGGGCAGAGTAGAGGGGGAGGATAACCTCCCTCGACGTGCGGGCCACACTCCTTTTAATACAGCGCATAAGTAGTAGTGGAATAGAGGCAGTGAATAATGTGGTAGAGGTAAAGAGGTGGTGCTGGCAGCAGCAGCAGAGGTAGTGAATGATGTAGTAATAATACGTATTCTTTTTCTGAGTATTCATCACTAGTGGTTGCATTCTGTAGGTAAATCATATGTTTGTTGCATTAATATTGTCGCTGACATGTCACAAGGCATGTCTGAAGAACACGGCTGTTGCAGTCTTGGAGCACCATGTCTTTGGTGACTAGAAGGTGATGGAGGTGCTTTTGCTAAATTTGAACTTTTTGTGCAGCATTATTTTCTCCTGGGACGTTTTTTGTTTCATTTTTGGTTTTACTGTAAATAATTCTGCAGAAGTTAAAAGCAAATTAAATATTTATTCCTTGCTTTGGTTCTCTTAAGCTTTTAAAGTGTGATCATCTTATTAAGCTGTGCAACATCAGAAGCAGTTCGTGTTGTTACAGATGCTCTGGCATACAGAAAAAACCCCAAGTTTAATTGGAGGAATATATTGGAGGTTACCTTTCATATTCAAACAACTATTATAAACATGAAGTTATTTTCTGAATTTTTTTTTCTTTCATTATATTCATTGGAAACAGGAAAACCAGGAATGCTGCTGCTGTTGAATCTTTTTTTTATTCTACATAAAGAAATTCTTAGAACAAATTTATTCTTTGAAAAAAATTTAGGGCTTTTTTTTCCTTCAAAGACAATGGTAGATAAATGTGTTACTTACATGTATTT
Source organism: Phalacrocorax aristotelis (assembly GCF_949628215.1). Lineage (NCBI taxonomy): Eukaryota > Metazoa > Chordata > Aves > Suliformes > Phalacrocoracidae > Phalacrocorax > Phalacrocorax aristotelis. Next base: position 35,470,242 of record NC_134282.1, read on the forward strand.
TAATAGATATAAAGTAAACATGCTAGAAAGGATTTTTCTAAACCTAAGATTTTTGTGTGAAATACAAGAACCATCTGTTCTTTCTCCTCTTCAATAAGGAAAGACAAATGTATGGGAATTGCAGTAGTATATTTAGGACTTGGAAGCTTTTCATTATTTTGCCTTAGTTCCTGGGAAAATGGCTTCTAGCAAATCACTTTGCTTTTGCCTTTAACTGTGTTCTTATTTAACTGATCAAAAATAGTTGGCTTGGCTGAGAAGGCATCTCATTGCCCCATCTTAAACTTCATTAACCATTTTGCTGTTTAGTGCACTGCTGTTAACACATTTATCTCTGCTGAATAGAAGCAAAGGCTTTATTGTAATTGTTCTTAATACGTTTTGTGATACTATAATAACTTTTTTCTCCAAACAAACCCTATTTTCAGACTGGTAGCGATTGCACTTCTGTATTTGGAACAGGAAGATGCTTTTTGGTGTCTAGTAACAATAGTGGAAGTCTTCATGCCTCGTGATTATTATACTAAGACACTACTAGGATCTCAGGTATGTTCTCTGCCAAAATAAAGCCTGGTCCTGTAAACTGCAGCCAGGCAAAAACTTTCCTCTATAAAACTGTGTTGACAGAGGTGAGTTCTAGGCACCAGGGCCCTTGTTTGGACAAGGACTCTGAGTATAACACTGAAGTAACTGTTCAGTGATCTGCTTGGAGCTCCAGTCCTTAACCTCTCTTCTGATTATTAGCTTCACAACATCGACTGAGCTGATTTATCATTTCTTCCCTCAGAATTGGTGGGGAGGCAGTGATGGGCTCTCTGGGGGAGTGGGGGTGAGAATGCATTTTGCAGTAATGTGAACAGTGTATGCTGTAGTGCTCTTCTGCTTCCACGTGATGCTCTGGTATGTGCTGCCTCCTCCCTCTAAGTCTTTCCCCAGCTTGTTCACTGGTCTGATGCTCCTGCTGCACCAGTGCAGCACTAGTCACCTGTAGTAGGAACACAACACCTGTGTGTGAGGAGCCCTGTGAGACTGGGGGTGGATTGAGAAGCAAAATGTTGTGTCATCAAGGGCGGTGTGTGTTGGGATGGCCCTGTATGTTTTGGGTGGATCTAGCTTAGAAGTGTTAGCTAGACAGTCCTAGGTTTCCAGGTCAACTCTTGAAAACTTGCACTTACAGATTGGTAGCAGCCCTACTTTGAATGACATCTATGGTGGAAAATTAGGAGCAATAATGTCATATTTGTCATCTCTTTAGGTTGATCAGCGAGTATTCAAGGATTTAATGAGCGAGAAGCTTCCACGACTGCATGCTCATTTTGAACAATACAAAGTTGACTATACTCTTATAACTTTCAACTGGTTTCTTGTGGTCTTTGTGGACAGCGTGGTTAGCGACATCCTTTTTAAAATCTGGGACTCCTTCCTATATGAGGGACCAAAGGTGAACTGAACCAGCTAAGTTTTTTCAGTTGTTACCTGGTAACAAAATACTATGGTGTTATTGACTGCAGAGTGGAGGAAAGTTGTTTCACAGTTAAGAATCACTGGTAGGAAAAAACAGGGAGGACATGCATAAATAACCAGTCAAAAACTTTCCATTTTGTCGGTGTTCTGCAAATTAAAACCTTAAGTTGCATGGAAGAATTCTAAATGCTAGGTATTTTCCTTTCACTACCCACCATTTTTTTAACCTTTGAAAAAGTAAAGCTGTAGGCAGTACTGTTTAGCCAGACATTCAACTCTCAATCAATTTTAAGTAATTATATCAAAATGAGAGCTACTTTTATAAAGAAGAAAGGTTACGCGAAGGAGACAGAAGTCAGAAGTATTGAAAATATGTAAGAATTAGTTGTAACCAAGTGCTAATGTTTAGCTTGTCTCTGCAGAAACTATTTGTTTTATTTCTGCAGACATTAAAAGTACAACAGACAAATAATGACTATCTGGGGTCCTATATCATCAGCTAAGGGGTGGGGGTGAAAGAATTTTCATGTGTTTCATACTTGTTAAATTGCATTGCAATAAAATTGGTGCAGGAAAAAAATCATTAGGTTCAAACACAGTGGTACCACTAAAGCAGATGTGGTAGGCAACTGGAGAGAACAGGAGAGTTAGAAAATAAGTAGACAAAAACTGTGTGTGCTAGATTTCTTTTTGGCCTCATCTGAGCATTATAACACACAGTGGTATTTTGGTTGTGTGTTCTTTCAAATCAGTTTTAAGCATCCTGGTATTTTTTTAAAGGCAGCCAGGTACAGAATGACAAAGTTCAGAACTTACTGAAGCCTTTTCAGAATGAAAGGAAATAATGCTTCATCCAGCTTGTGCCAAAGTTGATTTGACAAACTGGTATCAGAAATTACTTCAGCATCAGTCCCCCAACGTGTTGGGAAAATTGAAGGCATTGGAAACAATCCATATAAAAAGCAAAACTTGATTTTAGCTCTGCAGTAACTTAATAAATGCATTCATCAGATGTAGCAGTGTCTGTTCTACAACTGAATTAGGAACTCAAAACTTCAAAGAATTTGTATGCTATAAACCCAGTATTGTATTCTGGATAGAACTGGTTACAGGGCACAACACAATTATTTGGCAGCTTTTGGGAATGGAGGACGGGGCAGGGAGTAGCAGGTGTGATTACATAGTTCAAGCGAAGGCCATAGGAAGAGTAACACTTTTCCTTTGAGTTTGTAATAGATAATAACGAGAGCCAATGCATTCTGTTGTTATAAAGAAACAAACATTGTATATATTTTTATTAGGTAATATTCCGATTTGCCCTGGCACTTTTTAAATACAAAGAAGAGGAAATCTTAAAACTACAAGATTCAATGTCCATTTTCAAGTACCTTCGATATTTCACACGCACCATACTTGATGCTAGGTGGGTAACTCAAACCTGTGTGTAATTTGAAAGACTTGTAGCGGAGGCATGGAAGAAGTCTGTCGTGCTTTGGGGTTTCTTTGTTTTGGTTTTATTTAGAACTTAATTTAGATATAAAGCAACTGGAGAGGAAACTACTCAGATTTCTCAGGAGTAGTTTTATCTAGCAGAGACAAAAGCCCAAATGATTAATCCATAATTGTAAATCTTTAGGTATGATGGAGATTACTTGGCCAGGCTGGTCTTGTTTAGCAGTTGAATCATGGTAGCAACACTTAAGAATTTCAACCATAGGTGAAGTCTCACCCTGCGCTGCAGATAAAACTTCTGTTGTAAAATGTTTTGTGATAAATAAAAACACATCCTGTCTCAAGTATTAAAAATGTCAGCTGTGACCCACTAGGTTTAGATATCTCATGCATCATTAATGCATAGCCTAATGCCACATAACTCCCGCTGATTTTAAGATACACTTTGAAGCAGAGAATAAATACAAATCAGATACTCTTCTATTCTTTAGTCCTTGCATAGGAGTTACAGTTTGTAAATTAGGGTCTAATGTTTTTAGGTTCTTAGTTTCAAGACTGTAAAGCAGCAGATTAATCTTAAAAACAAAAGTCACATTGGGATTGGTTTAATATCTGAAAATATGTTTTGCACAGATACTGAAACTCACTGACTGAGAATTTAGGACAAGTCATGTACTGGAATCTGAGGTTTGTTTTTACTGTAATAAATTCCGTATGAATTCAGGCTTATACTTTGGCTCCTACTGTAAGAGCTGTTTATTTTTACTTCCTGTGTTTCAGTTTTGACTGGAGAGAAGTTAAAGCTGAATAATCTTAATCTGTGCTTAAAAAGGATTGTTGGGACTGATGCAGGGAGAATGTTCTGCAACTGATTTAAATGGTAAAAGTCTTGATAACAGATGTTGCTTCCTCTGCTGAAACCTCTCAAAAAACTCTTGAGGGGGAGTTGCATGGCGCTATGTATTTTAGCATTCCCCCCCGCTTTGATTTGAAAAATGCTGGACAGTTGTACTCAGCTGTTTGTGACCAAAATAAATGCTGACTCTGATTCCAAATCTGGATGTGACAGAGAATTATGTACTTCATTTTTGGGAAGAGGGTGCACATAGCTTTAACAGAAAACAATAAATAAAACAAACTTGTGGATATTTCGTAATCGAAAAATAAACAGGCTATTTTATAGCTTATAATCAAAGATGTAATACGTAGTACCAGTGGTACCACAGCAGTATCACCAGAAACTCCCCTCATCGGGGAGGGGGGATGATTAAATCTTTTTGCTCTTTTTGCTCTTAACATTATTTGAACAAAATTGATTAAATTTTTAAATAAATGAATCAGAGATGCAGATTTGTCTTTCCTTCCTTTTCCAATTATGTAATGGAAATGGCTTTCCTGTCAACTTTCTGCTGTAAAAACCTATTTTAAAGATTTCTAATACTGCCAGAAGAGATCTCGTTCTGGTGTATCTTTGGGTATCCTTGGCAGATGGTGAGTTCAGGTGAGGACAGAATTCAGTGCATCAAAGATATTTACAATACAAATATACTCTGTGCTGGTCTGTAAATCTCTGGTTTTGTAGGATTTTACGAGTCAAGAGTTGAAAGTAGTGCTGTAGTGCCACCTAGGGGATATCAGTTTGCCTGCTAGAAGTGATACGGAATGATTCGTGCTGCCTGGTTTCTTATGTTACCATTTTTGTACAAGTTTTACAGCATCAAAATTTAAACAATACAGAAGCATGTAGGATGATGTCTTTCCTGATATGGACAAAAAAGTCATCTTGATGTAGAGGAAAAATTCAGAATTATTATTTTTATAGAATTCGTGGGCATGGGTTAGAAAACTATTTTGCATAGAATTCCTAAGTTTAAGCTCTCTTCTGGAGAAAAGTCTCTACAGACTTGTGCATAATTATACTGTAGGTTATTGAATGTCATAGTTATATTTTTCTACAGATTAAAGTTGTGTTCCATAGCACATTGTGCACAGGTAGAGAAGCTGTTGAAATAAGTTCTGTTTATAAATAGCAGGAAATTGTTCCTGTTCACTCAACAAAAGAAACCTAGGGAGAGCTTAGCCTTAAATAAACTGTCCAAATAAATTTTCTGATAATCTTGGTTCACCTGATAATTAAACTAGAATAAGTTAAATTCCAGTTCCCCTTTTTCCCGTAGTAGATAATGAGATATTTTCCAGGTAGAGATCAATAGTAATGATCTAGCTAACTGTATTTAGACTAATTAGGCAAATCAGTTACTAGTTTTGCTGTGACTGAATGACAGTATAATACAGCATAACTCTGGAAGGGTGATGGGTACTCTGGTCCTTTGCGATGTGATCTGACAAGCTTGAATTGACACTAGCTCAGAGGTTTCTGTGCCTCAGCCAGGAGAATCCCAGAGCTTTCTCACCATATCATAAAGTTTGGTTTATATGCGTTTCATGTTATCCTTGTCTGTATTTGTGTTATCCCAGGCTTTACCTGGCCTCTTACACTACTTCATTATCTTGGATAACTTGCGAGCTCACTGTCCTGGGATTGAATGAGCTTCAGTGAGTTACATGGAAGAAGTTACCTGATCTATAAACGGGTAACTGGATGTACCAAGTGTTCAGTTTAGCCAATGAAGCTCTGATCAGCCAAGCTTACATCTTCTGTTTAGTGTTGTCAAGGCTATAATCACTGTAGCTTTAGAGTTTGCAGGTGGCTTTGCAGATTGTTGAGCATTTGATAACACTTTATCACTTGAAATACTGAAAACATATAAGACCTATCAGGTATGTGAAGGAGACCAGAGATATTAGCCATATACTAAATATTAATATGGATGAAGGTCAAAACTAATTTGAAAGAACACCAAATGTGAATTATAGTCTTCTAACATTGTATAATCTTACAGGAAACTGACTAGTATTGCTTTTGGAGACCTGAATCCTTTTCCATTACGTCAGATCAGGAACCGGAGAACCTATCACCTGGAGAAAGTACGTCTTGAACTAACTGAACTAGAAGCTATTCGTGAGGATTTTCTACGTGAACGAGACACATGTGTAGAAAAAAGAGACCTTATTAGTGATGATGAGGAGGATAGTTGAAACTACTCAACATAAACTTTTCTTTGGGACAGTGACCAAAGTGAGTTAACCTCCAAAACACTTTATTAATCCTGTCAAACAGAATGTAAACTAGCTGCTTTTGGAAATATGCAGGACAGATTTCCAAACTTCAGCACTTTCAGAAATATTGCTTTGTACGGAGGCCGAACACTTCTGTTTACATTCATGGAAATGTATGTTGAGCACTTAATATCTGTCTCAGTCAATCAGCTGAATTGCCAGTTGTTTTCCCACAGTGCACTCTTAGTGCCTGTGTGTGAAACTGTAGTAAGAAAAAGTGTACACTCTGTTCACCACATTCATTGCCAGTCTGCGGTTTTGGTTTGGTTTGTGGGTTTGGGGTTTTTTTGTTTTATTTTTTTTTATGTAATCATGTTTTTTTTGTAGTCAGGTTCAATGTGGGAGAACATAATATTTTTTGGTTTCAGGTTGGTTCAATAAATGCTTTCATCATGTTGTCCTTTAAACTAGCCATTCTTGAGGTCACAAACTAGAAAAATACAGAATGAAGCACAGGAAGAACTTTGACTTCTCTCGAAGTGACATGAAATGGATCATCAAACAGAACACTTGAATATATGGACTTAAAGGTAAAATAGGTAACTATTTGCCACTGAATGTTCAGTTTATCACTGAAACAGTGATATCAAACATCATTTATGCTTTTCTGGGCAGCTGTGTTGATAAAGATCCTTATTAATGCAAAGGGGTTTATAGATAAAATTCCGTTCAATCAATTCTATTTCTATACACTTTTTTGATTGTAATGTCTCAAGCCACAACCAAAACCCAGCTATTATAGAAGAAGAATAGTTTGTCACAGGAGTACCATGTTTTAGAAGCTAATTAGTTGTATATCTGTTGAAGGCGCTTTCTTTTCAATTTTTTAAATTTATCTTAATTTTTTTTATTTTAGTGCTTCTTCCTATTTAGGGCTTGAAATAAGATTAAGTCTTCATATTTAAGAAGACAGATAGCATTCTTTTTGCATGAATGTATACTATTGTACAATAGTGGTAGCAATAGGACTCCTGAGACAAGAATCTATCAATTAATCAAAGGAGCCTAAGGAGTCCCAGCATGCACACAGAAATTCAGATCCTTTTCCAGCAGAAAAACGCAATATTCTCTTACTGTGTCAGCCTTGCTGCAAGTGTTGCATGTACGTCCTACAAGACAGCTGTAAGGAAACATTGGGGGTGTTTAGCTGTGGTGTTTCTGACTATGGAAGTGTGACTGGAGGCCATTCTTTCTCATCTGATGGCTAGCAATAATCTTAAAAAAAAAAAATTCCTTGTCTGAGGACAAGGAAGGCTTCTTTCTTGCTGGCTGTTCTCTGGACTTCTGCAATATTCTTTCTTGAGGGTGTTGGATTGACTTAAATGTTGGGTCTGGATGCATCATGATAAAAGTAGGACTCAAATACTATGCAGCAAATAGCTGAGCTCTGGGGAAGTGGTTAATTGGTGGTCGGGACTGGTCAAGTGCATCAAGCTTCTACTTCACGTGTTTTCTTCCAGTTTTCTGAGAACAAGTAGGACTTCTTTATCGGGTATACTCATGTAATTGTTTTAGAAAACTTAAGTGTGTGCAGGTAGAAATCCTGTTTCTGTTTCACAGCACTTTTTTTTGAGAATGTATTTGTAGCCTTCTCTAAATAAGCATATTATAGCCAATTTATCTGGAAGGGAAATATTTAATCAGTGGTGAACATTGTAACTTACAGGACTACTTTTGATAGAAAATGTATACTTCTTATATGACATTGAATTTTTAATTAGCCAACAAATCCTTGCCAATGAGGGACACATGGTATGATCATCTTGATTTCTAAGTTATTTATCTTGTAAAAATGTCCCCTACCTTGTCTATTGTAAGCGCTAGTTTGGGTTTTTTTATTCCCTCGTTACTCTCGGTTGTGTACTTGAGTTTGTTAGGCAGGTTTTTCATATTATTGCATGTACTGTATTCATTTTTACTTACAATCAGTGTATGAATATAAAAATGGGACCAGGTTTTCTAATTTTCTGGTTATGCTGCCTTGGTTTTGAAAGAGCTGGTCTCTAAATCAATCTGTAGTGTCTGCTTTTTTTATTTGTTTTAATCGTGTTTTCAAGTGTTAAATGAAATCTTTCTAAGCTGAAGATCTTCCTTCCAGTGGCAACAGTTGAAATGTTAAGGTAAAGAATAGGGTACCTCCTCTGTTCCTACAAGTGTATTATTCCTGGATTTTGAGTCTTCGCTACAAAGTATAGTCCTATGGCTTTAGGAGATGTTTTCAGACTGATTTCATGGCAGTCTTTAGGTTGTGAAGATAAAACTAACTTTAGGCCAACTGTTCAGGAAGCTCTCTAGCTGACAATACATGACCTGCAATGTTACAGAACCATTTCTTTTTTACAGTTGTGCTGATGGTTAAATTTATGTGTGTTGCTGTGTTTCATTATATAAGTTGTTACCCAATTGTACAGTAAAACTATGTAGCTCTGTTTCTTATACCACTATGTGAATCTAATAAATGAATGTTAGGAAGCTTGTGGAAATAATGTTGTCTCTGGGTATTTTTTTAGTTTGCAAATATGAACTGAGTTGATGCTGTTATACTCAAGTTCCCAGTGAGCTGTTGCCTTCATTTTTGTTACTGATGCCTTAGTTAAAAGGTCAAAAAATTCCCAAGGCATCTAACCTCTGACCACTAGAAGTCTACACAGAACAAAAATGAGGTGCGTATAGCAGGAAGACATCAGGGGAAGCTTGCCATGGTGTTGCAAATGGCTTTGGGTGACTACTAGTTTTCTAGTGGTGTTTAATCTGGTAATTTTGAAGAGTAGTGACTAGTTAGGAACATGCAAGATACACAGGCAGTGTTTAAACCCAAGGAAACCAAGCAAAAAAATACAGTGTAACTCAGTGGCCTGCAAAAGCTGAACTGCATAGATACCAAGTGTTTGTATTTAGGGGTAAACTTCTGAAACAGTGAATGAGGATTTCATAATCATGCCAGCTGCTCAGTAGGAAATTGACTTGTTAACGCAAATAAAGACTGCTAAAACTATTTTTGAACTTCAGGGTCAGGCATGTATGTGAAAAGAGTTCCTTATGCACAGTTCCCAGTATATGTGATATAAACCAAATCACTAAGTTGCATCTTGCAGAATATTCCTCCAGCTTCATACATGTATGAATGGCTTTCCAGTGAAACTTCTGGTTACTTATTTGAAACGTCCTATTATCTTCTGTTTAAAGGTCTAGTGCATTTTTTTTTTTTTTTGGCCTATTTGCTATTAAAACTGCACGGTATTTCAGCTTTACCTATACATATGTACAGGTGGTGTTATCCAGTATTATCAGATTGCTTGGTGGGTTGTTTTGTTTTTAACAGCTATATAATCAATAAAAAAGACTTTTTGTTGCCCTTTAGGTGTCCTCTGTGAGAGACACCTCCCCATCCCCTCAGTCTTTGTAAACATGGTAAGATATTTCAGTAGGAAGGGAAAGATTTTTTTCTTCCTTAAGATATCAGGAATGAATGGTCTTACATTTTAGAGTTGTATGTTCAGTCATGCTTAACTGAGAAATGGAAAATTAAATCAATTTCATGAGATTGTATAGCTGTCTAAGTGAATGTTCCCTTAAGTGCTGTGTTAGAAATCAGCAATATGTGGTACAAGAAATTTGAATAACAGAACATAAGTGATGTTATTTTCATAAAAAGATTGATATAAAGAAAAAATAAATTTTCTTAATTTACAGCTTGCTCTGGTTCTCTCTTTCTTGTTGTTTGTTTCATAACAGATGTAAATAACTGCAGGTGCCATCAGAACAAACCAGTAGTAAAGCTGGTGGTTTTGTGTGATAATGTGATTTGAGAAAGTCTCTATAGAGGAACATACATGCAAATTTGGCTTTGAAGCATGAAGATAGAGCTATAGACATGTTGCATGCAGGTGATGCTGATGGGGAAACTTGTGATTGGTGTCCTTGGTTTACTGGGCGAGGAAGGAAGGGGAGGGGAGGTTAAATTTGCATGACTGTTCACAGGGAGCATGCTTCCAAACACACACATGTATTTGTATGATATATCCTGACATTAAAAGCCTCCTAAGTAGGCTTGGCCACTGATGTTCTGCTAAAGTGTTTGGTAGCTTTTCAGCTGCTTTGAGAATTGAATGAAGTACTGAATTAACTTGGAAATCTAGCCTCAATGTCTGTCTTTCAGATAGGATTTTTGCATTTTGGAGTTACCCTGATTCCCTTAAAGAGGCTATCAGGTACCTCGGCTACTTCAGATATAAAACTTAACAGCTAAATGTTTGTGAGAGAGGAAAAATAAGAGTTGGGAGATCACTTTAATTGCATGGCCAAGCAGATCTTTCATAGAAGAGGTGAAGAGTGCACAGTTCTTGTCCTCTGGCGCTGCTACAGCATGGCAAGCTGTTAAGAGTTGATATTGGCACACTTAGAAATCTGTTCAAAGGGGTTGCAAAACAGGACAGAGAGCAGCAATTGAGGCAGAACATCACTATGGCCTAAGGACCTCCTGTCCTGTATACTGAAAATTAAGTCAAAGGACTAAACAGAAACTTCTGGGAAGAGAGTGCATAGGGAGCAATGTCCTCACTTGGATGCTCAGCATATTTTGCTTGAGTAGGTTGTGTTGCCCTAGCAGCTGCTGGGGCCTGTTAAAGAACAGCTGAGGCTCCCGTTTCCTCCTCTGGGCTGAGCTTGAGACATCTGTTCTCAGTGGAATTGCAACAAGGATGCGAGTGTGGCTGGTGCGTATAGCCTGATGCGTGTTGTACCTTATTCCTAAGAAATGCATTCACTTAGGGTAAATGCAGCTCGTCTACTCTGAACTGAGACCAAATACCTGCAGTCTCCCTCTCTCTTCTGGGTGCCTCAGAGCTGCAGAGAACACAGTGAAGTCTGCTGGTATTACAATATATCAGGTGTTCATTCTGTGGGATTTTCAGAAGTGCTAAATATAGCTTCCTTATCTGCAGCTCCTTGACCTCACTGGAAGTAGAATCCATGTAGCGCTGAAGCTTTAAGAATTCCCACACATGAAGTACATTTGCTCAGATAATGTAAAGGAAGGGTGTGTTCTGCTTTGGAAGCTCTTTCCCTAGAAAAGAAGGTAAAAGGTTCAATCACAAGGAAGTTGGTAGAGTGGTATTTTCATTGTGATACTATGCTATAGAAGCCATACTTCTCTACAGTATATCCATCTACAATGCTAGCTCTTCAGAGGATTAGACTGGAAAGCAAAACTCAGGACTATATACTGGATGTGATATTAAAAAACCAAATAGTTATTTAATAAGAAAACTATCTATCCTTTACCCTAAATTAGTCTGGGTTGTTGTAAAGAGAAGTAGTCAAAACATTTGGCACTAGAATATACCTGGGAAATTAAGATGACTTTGGCCTTAGTTAAGGTATTCCTAGCTTTGGGTGACTGCATCCTGCCTATGTGTTTCAAATGAGGTGTACCTTTTGTGTACAAAATGGTTACATTTTTGCAGTAAGCTGCCTCTAGGACTTCAGGTTTGAGCTGATGAACTGACTCATTGATGTCTTCAGGCACTGTGGCTTGTGATTAAACTGTGAAATAAGCTATTTACCTGTTTTTATAAATGCAGGTGGTATTTGTCTGGTATTTAAGACTGGGACTCCTGCTTTGGAACATAAGGTATGGGCTTCCTTCTTTATCCCTTCCAAAAGGCAAGTGGTAAATGCATGGCTAACAGACACTACAGTGTTTGCTTGTGCTTCCTGCTTCAAATGCTACTCAGCTTTTAGTTTTCCTTCCCATTCTTGTCCTGTATGCATATAAAGCCTTTTGCCCTGATTGCCAGTGATGTTACAGAGAAGTCCAAATTAGTGTTTTCAGGGTGAACAACTGAAGAACCAAGTAAGAGCAATTTCTTACTTAAGCAGAAACACGCATGTATTTTGGCTTGCAAACCCTATGGACATGGTATCAGGGATGAGATTCAATCAACCCTTGCTCTTCCTGGACACCAGCAGATATTAAATTCAAATTGGGGTTATTCAGGGTGTAGGGAGAACTTGTCCTGATTTGAAAAGTGGTTGTGACCTCTTAGGGCAAACCATGCTGGTTTGTCCCTTTGCAGCTAGGAGCAAACGAAAGAGGGGGCCTTCCTTGTGTGCCCTTCCCTCTGAGAATTTTGTAGGAGGATTACTGTGATTTCATGTGATTATATCATGTGACAGAACTAAAGGTGAGGAATGAAATATCTATTTCCTTTTCAAAGGGTTCTGAATTCTGCTGCTGCCCTTTGAAACCTTTATTATTGCTCCCATTTCCTGTCCTCCACCCTGTGTAATATCAGATGCAGCCACTCTCCTTCTGGAATGGGGAGAGCTGGCTGGAACTCCCAGGCTGTGAACACCGTTCCCAGGGCAGGTGAGCAGGGGCACGGTTCAGTCCTCTTGACTCGGAACAACTTTGAAGCCAAGTTTCTTTTTAACTGTGATAATAAAAAGCACTGCCTTTGGGCACTTGCCTAGTATAAAATTATTTTTAAATTCACCAATCTTTGCAACTTATTGCAATGGAAGCAGCCTGCCTATTTAGGTATGATAATTTGTCATAGCTTTCTGTTATCTTAACTGCATAGAGAAGTGAAAGTGAAGGCAGCCTGGCATTGTGTTTGATTTCAAAGGTGCGAACAATACCACATCATTCCTCATTAACAAATGTTGGATATTAACTTGCCCAGAAAAAATTTAAGGAGACCAAACAGTATTTATTGCAATTACAGTCTGCCAAATAAAGAGGGAGAAAATCTAGTTTTACAGGTTTTGGGAATGTCTTTTAAGACAGGAAGGTAAACAGATGAACAATGTCATTGTTGGTAGCAATGTTTGGTGTAGGGCAACTTGGAAAACAGTATTGCAAATATTATTGTAGTGGTGCATATTATTGCCTTTTGAGGTCCCCAGAGGAGTAGAAACCTGTGCCATTCTCTGTCATGGTGGTTTCTTTACACAACAGGGAATTTCACCGGGTAAGGTTGAGTTTCAGACAGAGAATAAAAATAGGCTTGTATAGAATATAGAACAAGGCTTATGCAAATGAAGTGCCTCTCTAATGAATTCACCTCCTCAGCCTTATTTCTTTGGTATTGTTTTCATATATCCTGAATCTACTAAAGCAGAAGAAATCAGGTCCTACCTCTGAGATATTCTGTGATCAGCCCGGGAGAGCTATGGCAATCTGGAAGGCTTTGTAATGACCAAGCACGTATCCACATCTCAAATGCAGGAGTGCAGTGCTGTCACTCCTGTGGCGATGCCAAGTGCTAGGGTTATTTGGCTTGTGGACACACATTCATACCAAAATAGTATTGTTGAAGCCACGTCAGGCAGCCATTATATTTGTCGTGTGCCCTTGAATAAACTTTGTTCTCATCGTGGATTACCGCAGCTTGACCACTGATGAAATGGAACACAACTGCATAAACAAGTGAGGACTGTGGTTGTTTTTGACAGGTGGGGCCTTTTGTTTATTCCAGAAATCAAGGAGTTTGTTTTGTTGTATAGGATTGCTGCTGAAAACTGCGACAATACAAGCTCTTTACTAAACTTTGGACTGGTTGCTACCCAGTACGAGAAAGAGGAGCTGATGCCTGGCAATCGACCTGTACCAGTTCAGTGGTGATGCCCAGGTGAATAGCTCATCCAGTCTGGCTGGGGAAGAAACCCTGCCACGCCACACCTGTTCCCTGGGCGCTCCTCGGAGGCAGCCGGCCCTCATCCCTTCATTCTCACACATCGGCCGTGAGGCCGGAGCCCGCTGGTGCCTGCAGCGCGGGGTGTGAGGAGCCAGGCACTGACCCTGGGACCCAAGGGCAAGGTGGAGGGTTGGGTTTCTGTATGGGCCCTTCCTTTCCTTGCTGCGAAGCGGGTGCCCCACACCGCGCTGCTGGGAGCGCTCCGAGCTCCCAGCCACCTTTACAGGGTCTAAAACCCGAGTTTGTGCCGTGGGGGTCGGGACGCATCTGCAGCCGCCCGTGAAATGGGTTTGTTTCATGTTTTCTTTCCGGGGCAGAGGGCCTGGCCCGATCCCCGGTCTGCGAGCGCCCAAAGCGGCCGTCCCGCCGCTGGGGGTCGCGGCGGCTCCTCCCTCCTTCCCTCCCTCACGCCCAGGGGCGGGCGGCCGGCCGGCACAGCCCCGGTGACTCCTCCGGTGAGCAGCGCCGGCGGCCGCCGCCGCTCCTTCACCCTCCTCCCGACACAGGCAGTGAGGGCAGCCCGGCGGGGACCCTGCGCGGCGGTAAGTAGGCGCTGCCCCCCTCAATCGGCAGCGCCCAAAGTCCTCCAGGGGGCCGGGGGCTCCCCTCACCTCACCTTCCCTGCTCGGCGTCGGCCCCCTCTCCCTGTTTCTCTCCTCGTCCGTCTCTCCCCCTGTGCCTCCCACTGGCTCTGAACCGCTTCCACGGTGTTCCTGCTCTGCCTCCCGCCTGCGTCGGCGTTCGCAGGCTGACGGAGCGCAGCTGGGAAGCCCATCTGGCTGGGGCAGGTTCTGGGGAGCCCGCAGGTCCGCCGCTAGCCACCGGGTCTTCCTCAGCGCCGTGGATGAGTCCCGGGGTCAGCAGCTGGACGGTGGGGTCCCTCCCCGCAGGTCAGTCTAGTGGCGGTGGTGCAGGTCTGTCAGAGGGGCTCAGGTGGTGGCTCACGCTTGGTGGTCCCTTCCGCACAGTGTGTGTGTTTAATGGTGTTTCCACCTCACACTGTGCTAGGAGTCCTGCAGCTGTCAGCTGGGGGAAAAAGCAGCTCCCTGGATCATCTCCTCAGCGAACAGCTCTCATTTATCCCTGAGCACATCCCACAAGGGCTGGGGAATGCAGTAGTTTCAGAAGTACACTGTTCAGTGTTACATGCCACTTGGTCTGGTGTTGTTTCTGTCCAAAACCATCAGGTACAGTTGGTCCTGGGTTCACACCTCAGCTTACTGATATAATTCTGTAAATGTTCTGCAACTTCATTATGTTTATCCGTAAGTTCCTTCCTCTCTTTTCCCTCAAAAGGTTTCACCTGGGATCTGGTAGGTTTCTTATACACCCGCTCCTCTGGGCAGTGAGACAGCAGTCCTGGGGTGCTGCAGCATAGTGGGGACTGGTTTGTCCTGGCCTGCATCCTTTTAGCAGACAGTCAAGAACAAAGGTGTGAATGAGGGAGTAGAAATGTGCAGCAACTGTTCCTCCTTTGGCTGATCAGTCACCAGCTGCAAAAGGACCAAAAGCGGTGTACTTATCTGCTTAGTGTGTGAGGAAAAAGCTCAACTCAGACCCTCTCTAGAGGTATCTGTTCTGAAACATTCACAGGTTTCAGACTTTCCTATGTCCTTTATCTGCATGTGCAAGGAATGTATATCTTATGTGCTGGATCTCACTTGGCTTTGGGGCAGTGATGCGTCTTATCTGCAGTAATAATCTTTGAAGGCGCCTCAGGGACGGAGAGTGGGGCTCTGCGATGCCACATCAATGTGCCTGGCATTACAGGCTTCCCCCTGTGCCCTGTCTGTCGAGGCTTTTGCACCGTCTCATCGCTCAAGCATGTGAGGGCTTTGGGATCAGTTACAGCGGCAGCCCTGGCAGTTAGGTGTCTGCTGGGGAGCTGTAATTAGCTGCAGAGCTAACACATTTGGTACGTATGCTTGAAGGGGAGCCTTGGAAATGCAGTCTTTGGTTATTCACTGCACAGTAATTACCGCGGAGTAAACTTGGGAAGTCAGAAAGGGATCCCTTGAGAGTTAGTGGCAGGAGCAGTGGTTCTATAATGGGACTGAAGTGCTCAGATGGTGGGTGTGTTTTGTGTCCCTTCTAGGCACACAGGTAATCATAGCTGCCTCAATTTTCTGACAGAAAAACTTGTAGGCTACTGTTGTTTTCTGATAGGAAAATATTTAAGTGAAAATAAGGTTTTTGCTAAAATTAATATAACACTTAACTGTGCTTTGATTACGTTTATTTGAAAGCAGAGGGTAAAAATTACTTGGTTTTTGCTGTTGGAATTGTTTAGTCTTTTCTAGTACAAAAAAGAAGAGGAAGGGGATGAGAAGGGTCAATGAGGAAAACACTTCAATGCTTATAAAAATCTGTTCAGCTTTAGCATAAGGCACGAAAACTAGAAGGGAATATCACTTGATTTTGTTTGGCGGGTTTGTTTTTTTGGGGGTTTCTTTTTTTCACATTACTAATTTAAAACAGTCCAGTTTTGATTCTAAATTGGTTTGGTCATTTGTCAATATTAAAAAAACCCAAGAGGGTAGTTGTCACTTTGATCTGTTATAATGTGTGTTTTGGGGTTTGTTTTTTTTTAATTATAACTATTGTTTTGTAATATAAATACATGCCACAGGGGATGCTTCCGAGTTTGGCAAAGGATTTAGTGATTCAGCACATGTCAGGTGTACTTGAGAAAGTAAGATTATTCAGCTGTTACCTCAGTCACTTGAAATGGTTTCCTTAGGGTAGAAGATACCCTAAGGAAAAAAAATGTAAGGCTGGTGACAATCTAAATGATCCAACAGCTTTGTTCTCATCTCCATTTTTTATATCCTGCTCTCATTCAGCAGTGTGGAGGACATCTATCATGGATTTGACATGTGTAGACTAGTCATTGTCAAATAATTTGGTGATGACAGGCCAATAACTTACCTACGCAGGGAAACCTTTCGTTGAAAAAGAGAAATATAACTTACTTTCTTTTGCTCCTCTTAAGGTGGATTCTGTCACCCTCTTTAGAAGAGTGGATTCCTTTAGATTAATCTCCTTTATACACAGCAGCACAAACTGTGCAAAAAAGGCAGTGTACTGAAATAGGTATACTGAAAGGTTCTGTACTGAAATAAGAACATCTACATCCAGTGTTTGTACTGATATAAAATTTATGTGTTTAAATGCATGCCTTAGATCACAATGGGAAACAGTGTGATTTCTTAGGGTAAAAAAGATCTGATTCTATGGTATGATAATTTAGGAACATGAAGAGATTAGCCAGGACACATTTCTAGTGCCTGAAACTGCAATCTCAGAGGTTGGTATTCTATATCTGGTTTTGCTACATGTCTGTAGGAAAATAATTTGCATAGGATTAAGAACACTTTGCTACCTTGTGATATTTGGGATGTGTAAAGGGGAGTTGGATATAGGAGTAAAAGGTGAAGTGCTGTACACTGTGCTATGGAATATTGTTATGAAAACACATAAGTAATATGAATGCTGAGTAGAAGCTGGCCTTCATATTAAAATGCTCAGTGCTAGGAATCCTAGAGCAAAGATACTGATCCAGAAGAGCTGGCCCCAACATGGGGTGGTTGAGGAATAGACATGGCATGTTCTGTGAAAGAACACAGAAGGCGATCTCCTTTGCAGAGCTTGCCTTGGAGCTCTTAAAGATCTGGTCTTATCCAAAAAAACACTGAAGCAGATTCCCCCATCCTCCTGGTTTTAATGAATTCTGGTGCAGACCCTAAGTGATCAGATTGTCCTGACTCATTGTATTGCAATATTGTTTGGGCACGTGTCCCGGAAGCGTTGGCATATAGAGCGTATCAGAAAACAAAGTTGATTGTTGTTATTTCCTCAGATCATGAACTTACAACTTCTTGTCTGAATGAGTCAAAGATGAATGACTATCTCTAATTCAGTGTGCTTTCACTGACCAGCATAAGGAAATCACCATCTGACTGAAGAAGAAAATTAAGGCTTTCATTCCTCCTTTGATATACTTGTGCTCTGTACTTGCAAATGGAGTCCAACAAAAACACTGTAGTTTGAATCTTTGAATGTGAAGTCACCGTAGTTTCCTAAGATCATTATATAATATCTGGGGAGGTTTATGTTTGTCCTTGTGAATGGCATTTTTATTTCAGATGAATCTTAAGTGTGTGAAGGTTATCTTTGATTATCTCCCCCTTATGCTGTGTATTTGCTAATGACAATTGTCTTGGATCATCAAGCCTATGATCTATTTTGGGCAACTGCTAATTGTGACTGCTGCATGAAAGCCAGTGAGAGAGATCTGCACAAGTAATGAGAGTGGAAGGCAGTATAAGATAACATGAAGTGATAGACGTGGGAAACACCAGCACATCAGAGGTTTGACTGGAGGGTCTGAACACCTTGGAACAGTTTTGTGTTTAGTCTTCAAAACCAAGGCTCTCAGTCTGACTTAGATGCTTGAACGGTTCCTTGGTGCTGAGAGTAAGCTTGCTGGTTTGACCTATGCAGGGCAAGAGTATAAGTTAGAAGATCAGCAAACGAGGTGAGAATTTTCAGGTTATTTTTGAGATAATGTTGCATGGATTCTATGCATCTGCAGAAGTAGGTACGTTCTTTGTAGGATGCTGGGAAATGAGTAAACTTGTCAAACATAAAGTGGCCATGTTCTCAGAGGGACCTTGGGTGCGTTCCCCATTCTCAAAGCAATGTTTTTAACTTGCTCTTCTGAATCACAAGCTCTCTTAGAACAATGGTTTTCTTTTAGGTGTGTTTGCATTAATGTTATTTATACCAGTGTACCTTGGATTCTGATGAAGGGAGTAGTCAGCTTGAGGGATTTACAGTCTTTGGGCAAGTCTCAGCAGTATCTCTGAATATGTGGACATTTTCCTGTACTTGACATTTGCATGCATGCAGAAATTAATCTTGCAATTCAGGATGAGCAAAACTTTTGGGGTTTTCTGCAAAGCTTAGCTTTTTCCTTTGTTTGCTTTTTCTGAAGTCTGTGGGTGTTGAACTACGTTTCGCACCAACACTTCAGAAAATCCTGCTCCAAACAATTGCAAGCAACATTATATAAACGTAGTACAGAGGCAATAGCTCAGAGATGTCCTCATTCTTGTAAATGCTACTAAAGCATTTACTGATTGCAGTTTCAAACCCTGAGCAATATTGGTCAATGAGCTTTCTCTGAGATTATGAAAGGTTGCTTGAGGAATACAATACTTTGCTTACAAAGCAGAATTTGAGTTGTTTATTTTCATTGAGAGGAAATGTTTTTATCTCAGGCATGAAATGTGGCTTTGGGAAGGGAATTAATGAACCCGGTAGCAGAATAGTTCACCTGGCTTCATCTTGAAAAACTGAAAAAACTAAGGATCAGCCAGAACATGCCTGAGAAAGTATGGGGATGGAAAGTGGAAGTGAAAAAAACCCCACACTGTAGTGCATCTAGTTGAGGATCACCAATGCAAGAGTTGATTTCTACAGTATACTTTAATAGTGCTATGGTTAGTCTGGTCTTCAGCGTCACAACCTGTGTGGTTTCTAGCATTTGCCCTTAGGTGGCTAGATAAGAGAGATCATCGCTAGAGCACAGTTATACAGGAAGGCGCGGGAGGCAAATTTGTCTCAACTGCAGCATTACAAAATTGGGATTTGAACAGATTTGTTAATGAAAATGCAATAGCCCCACAGAGCCTTTAGGAGAGCCATCATGTCTGCAGTGAAGATCGCCAGCAATGCTGCTATTGAGGGCATGAAAGCTATAACTAGAAATATCTTGCACCTCCCTCGCCTCCAAGAGGTGCCTGCAAGTGTCTGTCATGTGGTGGAAATGGTAACTTCTTCTGAAACATAACAGAAATGGATGTGTTTTGGTCATGTGACAGATCACAGAATGGTAGAGGTTGGAAGGGACCTCTAGAGATCATCTTGCCCAACCCCCCTGCTTGTGCAGGGACACCTAGAGCAGGGGGCACAGGACTGCATCCAGGCAGGTTTTGAATGTCTCCAGGGAAGGAGGCTCCACAGCCTCTCTGGGCAGCCTGTTCCACTGCTCTGTCACCCTCACAGTAAAGGAGTTTCTGCTCATATTTAAGTGGAACTTCCTGTGTTCCAACTTGTGCCCATTGACCCTTGTCCTGTCATTGGACGCCACTGAAGAGCCGAGTCCCAACATCCTGACACCCACCCTTTAGGTGTTTATAGGTATTGATGAGACCCCCCCTCAGCCTCCTCTTCTCCAGGCTGAGCAAACCCAAGTCTCTCAGCCTTTCCTCATAAGGGAGATGCTCTCCAGTCCCCTGATCATCTTGGTAGCTCTCTGCTGGACTTGCTCAAGCAGTTCCCTGTCCTTCTTAAACTGGGGGGCCCAAAACTGGACACAACACTCTAAATGTGGTCTCACTAGGGCAGAGTAGAGGGGGAGGATAACCACCCTTGACGTGTGGGCCACACTCCTTTTAATGCATCCCAGGATACTGTTGGCCTCCTTGGTCCCAAGGGCCCATTGCTGGCTCAGGGTCACCTTGCTGTCCACCAGCACTCCCATGTCCTTCTCAACAGAGCTGCTTTCCAGTTGTTCAGCCCCCAGCCTGTACCGCTGCATGGGGTTGTTCCTCCCGAGGTGCAGGACCTTGCACTTGCTCTTGCTGAATTTCATCAGGTTCCCCTTGGCCCAGCTCTCCAGCCTGTCCAGGTCTCCCTGGATGGCAGCACAGCCTTCTGGTGTACCAGCCACTCCTCCCAGCTTAGTATCATCAGCGAACTTGCTGAGGGTACACTCTATCCCATCATCCAGGTCACTGATGGATATGTTGTACAGGACTCAACCCAGCACAGATCCCTGGGGAACACCACTAGTTATGGACCTCCAACCAGACCCTGCCCCGTTGATCATGACCCTCTGAGTTCTGTTGTTGAGCCAGTTCTCAATCCATCTCACTGTCTGGTCATCCAACACATGCTTCCTTAGCTTGTCTGTGAGGATGTTATGGGAGACAGTGTTGAATGCCTTACTGAAGTCAAGATAGACAACGTCCACTGCTCTCCCTTCATCTACCCAGCCAGTCACGCCATCGTAGAAGGCTATCAGATTAGTCAAGCATGACCTTCCCTTGGTGAATCCATGTTGACTGTTTCTGATAACCTTCTTGTCCTTTACGTGCCTGGATATGACCTCCAGGATGAACTGCTCCACCACCTTTCCAGGGATGGAGGTGAGGCTGGCTGGGCTATAGTTCCCCAGGTCCTCTTTCTTGCCCTTTTTAAAAATTGAAGTAATATTTGTTTTCCTCCAGTCCTCGGACACCTCTTCGGTCCTCCACGACCTCCTGTCCTCCATGACCAGATGCATGTCAGTCATGTTATATCACAATATACATACTACCCCATGAGATGTGCAGATTGTTTTGCACTCTTCAAAGAGGAGAGGATGCAGTTTTGATGTATAGCTGAAATATTTCTTATCATCTGATAAGAGTGAAGCTGTGGGTCCCTTGGGGAGAGGGAGTAGGGCTTGCCAGAATAATGCATGTGCCCTATATCTTCTCTCCCATCTGGGAGCAAAGATTGTGGAGGAGAGCAGGCCGTAAGCTGGGTGTAGGCCATTAGAAGCTCCCCACTTAATGAATACATTGTGAAAGAGAAAGCAGTGAAGGGAAATGAATGGTCACAAAGTCACCCTGGATCTCCTTGTGCTTTGGAAATGACAGTCCAAAAGAATGCACTGCACAGAGATGTTAAGTACGTGATGAGAGCCATCTCGGAATTGCACAAAATTGTGCCACTACAGGATGGAAGCAGGTACCCCTTCTCACCTTGTATATTGTGTGACCTGTGCTGAGCAACTAACAGAGGGACACCCCTTATTGCTACTGTTGTTTGAAAGAGTGACTGTTATTCCTAATATCAGTGTCAGTATTCATGCAGTAGCCTTTCTGCTTGAGATAAAGAAGTAAAATAATTTTTGTCCTAATGTGTAGGTTTTGCTGACATCAGCCAAAAAATATATGTGGAAGAACCAAGAGACTGTTTCTGTTCCTTTGAAGCAATGGAAGGATCATATTTGGAAAGGAATTGAATTGATACTCAACATGCCTCCCATGTGTTAGAAGCCAATGATTTATAAAAAGGGAGGGGAGAAACAAAACAGGCAGCCTTTTTTTTGAGGTGAGTGCATGACAAAAGCTGGGTGTGTTTTGACAAGTTGTTAGATTTTTACAGTGTGTTTGCTGCTTATGGTATATGCTTTTGTTAGAGAAAAAAATCTTTAAAAATATGTGCATTTGAACTTGGCAGGAACCCTGCAATTGGTCCTTGGTACTTTGTCCTATTTTATAAGAAGTCTGCTGATGTATCAAAATAGCTGGATCTTTTTGCAACATTGAGCTTATTTCTAAAGGATTAAAATAGAGCTTTGTTTTATTGTGTAATATGCTTTGCAGTATGCCACAGTCAGATGCCAAAGACTGCTATTTTAAAATATGCAGGAGCTGTATAGAAATATAGAAGCTGGAAGTCCCCAGTGCATCTGAAGCTGCATCTGTGGTTCATAAGGAAATACACATTACATTGAGAAGTACAGATATGCTGCTGAAGCCTACAGAGGTGTGAGAATAACTGTATGGCTCAATGTAGTTAGATTTTATTGTGATGCTAGAGGCCTTACAGCTGCCTTACATGTTCTGATCTAGATAGTACATGTTGTTTAGGCCACTGGGGATAATGCTAGTGTTTATCTACACAGGAAACACCAAACATGTTGTAAACTGGTTGGCTGGTTTTTGTGTTAAAATACATTCTGTTAACATAACGTATGTTTCTGTGTGGGCATATCCTGAGGAAGAGTGTGATCTCTGATCTCCTCTTCCAAAAGTAGCACAGCATAATGCAATCCCAGATCCTCTAATATATCAATGTGAGGCTTGTCTTTCCTGACCTCACAGATCTTATCCACTTAAAAGATTGTGTTCAGGAAACAAATGTCACAGTTACGCAGAGTAATGCATACAACAAATGCTGCTTGTGTTTGTCATTTGAAACGCCCAGTGTGTGATGAAAGATGCTGCACTGAAAACTCTGTAGACGGAACCACCATGCCTTTTTGCAGCAGTAGTTCAGATTTCCATTTGCTGTCCTGTCTGCGTGCTTCAGAAACATTGTCTGACATGAGAAAAAGGAAGCTCTTCTTTGTGGTCTCCGTGGTTCACGGTCTGCCTGCTGTCACTAAAGTGAAGATGCCTGTAATGCTGATTCTCATGACAGCTCCTCTTAGTGTAGTGTAGATGCTTTATTGTCCATAAGTTTGTCAAATTATTAATTAGTTGCTTTACTTCCATCACATTTGTGTTTTGCAGTGTGTTCTGTGCTTCTGGTTAAATATGTGCTCAGGTACTTCAGTGTGGGGCAAGAACCCTCTTCACTTACAGGCACTCACCTCTTTCCACGTTTGGACCCTCACTATTTGGCTGAGACTGCTAAATTATTTCTTTTGATTGATCAGTGGTAACTTTGGCCATGAATGGTCTGCAATGGATCCAAAGTGACTATACCAGAAATTTTTTACTGAATCTTTGGCTGTTGGAAGATTGTAATGAATGTCATTTTTAGTATTCTAGCTGCATCATCTTTGTGAGTCAATGAAAACTCCAAATATGGCTGTGTTCAAGCAACAGAAGGTGGAGGATGTTTACGAAATTGGGGAAGAACTAGGAAGGTAAGTTTGTAATGATAATTCCACACTATTCTGAAAAGCTGACACATAGGGTTATTTGCCACATCTTAAAACAACTGTGCATGACAGCCTGAAGCAATTGCAATATACAACAATAGAAACACATCCCTTTGCAAAAACTGCCCTTTGGATATAACTTTTTTAAAGTGTACTAACTATTTTTCCTGTTTCTTTTCTTGCAACTAGGAGAATAAAAGGTATGTTTACATTGTCTTTTGTAGATAGGTGTCATCTGGGTCTGTGCTTTAGACTAAGTCCACCTGTCTATTCTCTGAACCAGCTAGGAAACAGGAACCCATGGTGCTGTCATCATAGATGCAGTGCTTTTATTTGGCGTGTTGGTTTGAACAGTGCTGTGCAGCACTGTTGTTTTCAGCTGGCTCCGAGCACTAACAGAACACGTTCATATCTGCCTGCAAAACACTGTGTATGTATTCCTGAAAAGATTTACCTATCAAAACTTCTACTGGCCTAGTTAATAACTGTATATAGCTTTTAATCTATAAAAACTTATCTGCAGGTATTAATTATAGGTGGAGTTAATGGGCTATTACCATGCTTAACCATAAGCACCTGCTTAAACACTCTGCTGGGTTTGGGAGCTGGATGACACAGGGCTCCCCCAGTCACTTAGCAACATACAGTGCTCTGGGTGAGGATAGCTGGTTTCCATTCAGTGTCCAATCCTCCAGTGGTTTTTTTTAATATGCAAATAGCTAAATTAGGGCTATGCACATGTTGACTTCTTCCCCAATGTCTGGAAGTTGGTTTTGATAAATGACTGGGTATGTGCAATTACCCTTTTTCAAGGACCAATAATTTAGTTACATTAAAACACTTCAGATGAAGCTGTTTCTCTGCCAAATCTTGTGGGTTTTTTTTTTCACTCCTAGCTATTAATCTTTAGAATTATTGAGAAGATTTCATTTAAGGGGAGATGGTTTTTTGGGTTTGGGTTTGGTTTTTTGTTTGTTTTGGGTTTGTTGCGGTTGTTTTTCTTTTTTTCTTTCCATTCCCTTCTTTCTCAGGAAGACCTCAACTATTAAATTTTCTGTGACTGCTTACTTTTGAGTACTGGCTGGTCCCGAGAACATCAGTCTGAAAATTAAAAACTGACAAAAGTAAGCAGTAAAGAAATTCAGTGTGTTTTTGCAGGCTGTAGAAGGTGTGCTTTTTTTAACCTAGGAGGCCCTAGTATGTGCTGTAACAGTCCAACTGATAAAATGAGAAACTAGAAACTGAGTAGTGTATTTTTACTTTGGTTCCTGAATTGGATTTGGAAATCCAGTGTCTTTTGAGATTATGAACTTCACTTTCCTCTTCAAGCTGATAGTTATTAGGCCTTCTGAATGGAGAAGTATAGTTGAAACAACTTGGTAAAGGCTGGCCCTCGCTGTTTGAATCTCTGAGAAGCCTCAGGCTGGTAAAGGCTTGCATGGTCACAGCAGCTCTTCTCCTTTTCTGGCTGCACGTTATAGAAACGTGGCTGGTCCTCAGGTTATGCTATGGAGCTGGTACTCACAAGGTGTCGGGTGTTGGGCTGCCTTTAGAGGAGACTGCACTCAGACGTGGAATCTGAAATTGTGGCTTTTTTAATGGGTGTATTCTCTGCAAGAAAGACTATTCCTACATAAGCCAGAAGAAGAAGCAGGTGTATAAGTGAGCAGATGCCATCCTCACATGATAAAGGGGTATTGAACTCCACAAAACCATGTTCTAGTTCCCAGCATTTTATGCGTAGTCATTCTCGTAGATGTGAAATCCAAGTCTACTTGGAACTGAGGTCTGTAGGCAAAAGTGTTCCCTGAAAGACCTGAAGTAAATAGGCAAAATGTAACAAGCAAGCCTGTGCTGCTTGTTATGTTTTCAAGGAAAGCCCTGTAATTGTAAATCCTGAGAAGAGGGCAGCAAGATGGGAATTGGTGCCCTTACTCTGAATGCATTCAAATTGTATACTTTACACATGCCCGTGAATATAATGTCACACTGTCTTTGTCAGTGTATTTTCACTTTGCGATTTTCTGAGGAGCTCTGCAGACCTCTTGTTGTAACTGTGTGTTATCTGTGGAGTGTCACTGGGTTATCATGCATCTATATCTCTGAGCAGTAACTACTGATTAGGGCTGGTGACAAACGATATCTTGCTTTGTTAGAAGAAAAATAACACAATAGACAGGTTGTGATGACTGAAATGCAAGAATCTTTTCTATTGCTGACTGATGCCCTTAGAACTTGTAGACACCTTTTATTAGTTCCATACGTTTGCAACAAGCTGTAGGCTGCTGGCTGGTCCAGGCAGGGAAAAGGATTCATTTATTATCACTCTGGCAACAGAAGTTACTTACAAAACAAAAGTTTTCAAATAACATCTGTGAAGAGTCTGACCTGTTCATGTCCTCCTAACTGAGTTTGTGATTTCTTGATAACAAAAGTAGTCATTAATACAGGCCTAATGCTTGTTCTAGCTTGGGTTCAGTCAGAAGTTAAAATACAGGATCTCACTGACAAAGCCAGCACCTGTTTAACTAAAAGTCTTTGCACAGCACTTAGGAAAGGAGGCTGCTATTATATACTGGAAATATTCCTTTGCAAAGCTTAGATGTATCTGGTCTGGTAATGAAATTAGACCCTTCCTTTCACTGTGTAGCATTGAAGGTAGCTGCAACAAAGGCTCTTTAGAACCAGCTGTATAAAACCCTGCAAATGGTGCAATTGTGGACTCCTCAACCAGATCATTCTCAGAATAGCTGCTGAGCTAGGAGCAACTCAAAGGATGCTGGAAATGCAGTTGTGTCCTGTGCCAAGGCAATGGTGTGAGGAAAACTCTTTGCAGAAAGGGGGAGCAGGTTTTCCATAGCTGCCGCTGTGTGCTATGTATCTAGCTGCCTAGCTCCGATGTTCTCTCAGCCTTTCAAATATTAAACTTAGGTCTACACCTCTGTTGCTCAACTTCTCCAAAGGGTACATACAGGGAACAACAAGTCAGGCGTGTGGCATTAAGAAAAAGAAGTTGCTGGTGGGCTTGTTTGTTCTAGCGCTACACTTGAGAAACTTAGCATGGCCTGTGCTGAATTAGCACAATGCTTTATTATCTTATATGTATATTTAAAGTTACTTCCTGCAAGATAATATCAGTGGTTTTGTAAGTGGACTGAGGTTCTCTAGCAATAGGTGAGGGGGAGCCTAAAAAGAGGAGGAGTCTCTAGAGTGAATTTAGCAAGTTTCAACATTTTAAAAATGAAACAGAAGAACCCTGTTGAGATCTGTGATACACCTTATCGCTAGAATATTGAAATATTAATATTTTTCTTCTTTAAAATTTATGACAAGAGAAGGGAAAGTTTAGAAAACTTAACTGAAGATTAATATGTTGTAGAGATTTATTTAAAAATTTCTCAGTTACACTTGTTAGTCTGGAAGTCTGGAAGAGCTAGAAAGCAATGCCTGCAGAGGTATTAGAAGATTCTCTTCTCTTTCCTCTTCCCCCAAGGGTAGTAGATTGTGTGATTTGGGAGTACTTTATACGGTCCTCCCAGGCATTTAATGCTATCACTCTTTGAAGACATCAGACTTTCTGGCAAATTCAGTTTCTTTCTATGTCTGAGACATTGATCAAAAACGGATACTTCAAAAAATTATTTTCCATAGAATGTTTTCAAAATATATCTCTTTTCAAGTATGAGTTTATGTTGTTAAATTTCACTTTTATTCAAGTAATGGCAAACTACATCCTTTACCATTGATTTTAATAAACTTCATAAGAAACTTATTAATATTTTTGCCTGTTTCGAGGAGGATCCTGGCATAAGACACTTGCAGGAATGTTTGTTTCTAACAGCATGCCAAAGCAATGGAAATGCTTCTTGAAAAACATGAGGAAGTGAAGGCTAACTTGACTTCTTGGGAATATGCAGTAGGTCATTTCAGCTGTGTCACAGCTGACTCTCCTACCACAAATGGACCAAAGGGTATTGAAAGAAAATGAAAAAGAGTCAAGCAGCTGTAATCAGAAGAAATGTTTGCTTCTGTGTTCCCTGTGAGATCTTTTGTCACTCTCAAAGATTGCGATTACACTGCAGATAAATAAGTCTCTGAAGAATGCTGATTTTTATACTAAGATTTTGTGATAAATTACAACAATGAAGAAACTACACCTAACTGGATGAGCAATCACTTTATGTAATTTCCAGAAGCAAGATAAGTATTATAACAGCAATTAGTCTGGAAAGGCAAGACAGCCAGCTGTATTTGAGTCTGGTTTATTTTTCTTTTTGAAATTATTACAGGTTTTCACCATGAGTAGATAACAATAAAGCTCTATTAATATATAGCGAAAGACTTTAACCTTTTTCCTATCCAGCTTTGCAACAAGAAAGAAAAACCAAATAAACTAACAAAAATGAACCTTTTTAGAGCTCAGACATTATAAGTAAATGAGATATTGCACTTGCGTTGAAATGTTAAGTGTGATCCAGTGAAAAATTAAGTGATTTCATCAGAGTGCAATCTTTTGTATCATTTAATGATACTGTTTCAGATGGAAGTGTAACTTAGTGCATCTGAATGTGTTTCAAACAGTTAAGAGGTCCAGGTAATGCACTGAGGAAAACAGAAAGTTTGCTTTCAAATGCATGATTTCTGATATATATATTATATGAAAGCTACAAAAAAAATACCCTCTTTGTCTTTTCCTTTGGGGGGGTGGATGGGAGCAATTCTTTACAGGAGTTAAGAATATGACTAAAATCAGTTACATTTTTTTTAAAAGTTCTGTGAAAAATGTATTATAAACTAGAAGTCAATAGAACTGATCTGAAGGAATGCAGACTATAATAAGAACAACAGAGTGTATTACAGAGCATTAATAATATTAGAACATTTCCCGTATGTTACAACATGAGGGAAAATGCAATGACACTTTAATTTTAAAAGAAGTAGAGAAACTGACTCTCAACTGGTTCATTACAAGTAGGGGGGTTTGTTGGTTTTTTTGTTGTGGTTTTTTTTTTCCAAAGTACACAACATAGATGCACAGAAAAACAAGTATTTCTTACTAATGCAGCAGAAAATTCTTTAATCCTGTACTTCAGCAATATAAAACATATGAAAAGCTTTTAGAAGGGATGGCCTGCTATAGGGAAATACTTGCTGACACAACTTTTACAGAGGAAATTCTGTATCTCCTATTGGCACAGCCTCTGCAGTAAGATGGGGAGGAGGAGATGAGAGGATGTTATTCAAGTGTAGTACAGCGTCTTTATCAGATCTTTAGCTTGCAAAGAAGCTGAATACAATCTCTGAACTCCCCAATTTCTTTAACATAGCGATGTTTGTACAATATGTAGCATGTTTATATCTA
The DNA here is from genome assembly GCF_949628215.1 of Phalacrocorax aristotelis. Lineage (NCBI taxonomy): Eukaryota > Metazoa > Chordata > Aves > Suliformes > Phalacrocoracidae > Phalacrocorax > Phalacrocorax aristotelis. The sequence continues at coordinate 35,499,127 of NC_134282.1, forward strand.
TTTTTAGATACTGAATAGTAAATAGTATTCTTCCTAAACTACATATTGACCTGCATAAATAAAATCTTAGGTAAAAATTTCATTCATTCATTCATTCATAGCATGTTATCATTCTGTACATGGTCCTTATTTATTCATATTGTGGCTACATGAAAATTACCCAGAAGAAGAGCATACAACTGATCAGACTTCTCTATGCCAGGAACAAATGACTAGAAGGGGTGGTAGAGGAGTTGAGAATGAAGGAGTGAAGTTGAGACTGGGAAAAGACAGGGTTGAGGAAAGGTTAAAGTTGGTTTTGTCTCTTACTATCCAAATCTGCCTTAATTTGCCATAAATTCCCCAAGTTTTCTGTTCTGTCTGTGTCAGTAAATGGTAAGCCATTTTCTTGTCTTTATCTTGAGCCATGAGCTTTTGCATCCTTGTGCTGCTGAGGAGAGGAAGTGAGAGAGTGGCTGATGGGTGTCTGGCAGCTGGCCAGGGTCATTCTGCCACGAGTGATGCACATTAATCAGTGGCAGAGGGAAGAAGATTAAGATACTAAAAATTGGAAGTGTCAAGACAATACAATATTTGGGGGGTGAGGGTGGATAGAAGTAATAGTAAATAAAAGGCTGAAAGAGCTGGAATTCTTCAGCCTGGAGAAGAGGAGTCTCTGTGAAGACCTTGTGGCCTTTCATTATATGAAGGGAGGTTATAAGAAAGATGGAGAGAGACAAATTTCTACTAGGGACTGTAGTAGTAGGACAAGGGGCAACAGGGTAAGTTTAGATTAGACACACAAAGAAATTTATTACAACGAGAGTGGTGAGACACTGGAACATGTTGCCCAGAGAAGCTGTGGATGCCCCATCCCTGGAAGTGTTCAAGGTCAGGTTGGATGGGGCTTTGAGCAACGTGATCTAGTGGAAGATATTCCTGCCTATGGCAGGGTGGTTGGACAAGATGATCTTTAAAGGTCCCTTCCAACTCAAACCATTCTATGATTCTATGAAATAACCACTGGTTCTTGTTGCAAGGGAGGTGACAGTGAGAGAAACAAACTCTTAAATTGAGGCCAAAGCAGGCCAAGAGAACTACTGAGCTAGCGGTATAGTTCCCAGGAACGTTGCAGCAATAAAGTGCACTGGAGAGCCTTTTAACAAAATGTCTCAAATGACTCAGGACTTGTGATTTGGATGGGTAGGTCTGTCCAGCTGGAAAAAAGGAGTTCTTGTACAAACCTGCAGGAGCCTTTTCCAGTTGTACTAGCAAACACCGGTGGTGGTGGTAGGTGCACAGAGTGCTAGAATTTCAGACATGTCCAGTGTAATTCATAAGTGGTTGTACCATAGAGTCATTAATCTATTACCCAAAGGCATTGCCAGCCAGGCTGTAGAGAGCAGTTGACATTTGTGCCTTCTGGGCAGTGTCATTGTCACATGTCAAGTCTGGGCTGAGGGTAGGAAGTATTAGGGAGCTTGTCTGGAAAAGTGCCATTGAGAAAGCATGTTCCTGCAGGGTGGTGCAAGAATGACACTGCTGTGCCCTGAGACAGCGTCCTGCTCAGCTTTCTGCAAAGGTCTTAGATCATGCTTAGCAAAGACAAACCTTGGAGTGACGTTTCTAGGTCAGGAAGCCTCCCCCTTTCTTTCACTTACTGTCCTTTCACTGTAGGGAAGGGGCTCTGCCTTCCTCCACAGTGTGTGCCCCCCTTACCACCTGCCTTTCCAGTTTCTTGTCTGTCTCAGTGACTGGGAGCTATACTCATCTCTAACCTTGACTTTCTTCAGCTTTTGTCTGGCTTTGCTACATTTTCTGCAGAGGTAGGATATCTTGTATGGATACAACATGCATAGTCTGACAAACTGATCTTCATAGGAAATCTTTCAGTGTGCTTGAGAAACAGGCAAAGTGTTATGTTCGCTTGCTAGCTTGAAATCCTCTCCACTGGGAAAGACAGACATCTTGCTGCTGATACAGCATGGTGGCCTCAGAGAAAAGGCAGCTGGGCATGTCTTTAAAATTCTAAGAGCTGTTCTTCTGACAAGAAAAACAAGCAGGGCTTGCTGTAGTTGTGGAAACTAGAGTGTTGAGATGGCTGGTTTTTATGGGGTCCGATGCTTAAAGGGTTCTAGAAGCCCAAGTTAATGCCTGATTAATGCAAAAGGTGAGCTAAATATGAGTGGATCAGGGTTAGGCTGGAAACTAATTTTACAGCAAGTCTGTGACATTTTTCTGCATGTTAGGATGGTCTATATTTCATTTGGAGGAATTTTCTGCTCTATGTGCTTAAATATCCCTATCTAGTTGTTTCCTCATGTTTCTTGGGGTTTTTTTTTTATAGCTGTTTCATGATTAAAGCCAAGCTAGATCTTTCATCAATGGCCTATCATGCCTCCTGTAGTCCTACCTCTCCAGCTACAAGTTCCTGCCTTGTGTGTGGAGGATCAGCTCTGTTCACTGAGACAGGTGAAACCTTTTTTTTCTGGGTGAAGCTTAAAAGGACAGCAAATGCAATATTTTACCTGGAGCCTGGTACATAATCGCTGTTCTGACAGTGTAACTAGTAAATATTTATTTACTTAATGAAAACAAAAAGCAGAGATAACTGAGGTGTTCTTTGTAGGGGAGGAGCCTGGAAATCTATGCAAAAAGTCATTTCATCCACCTAGGTGGACTCCCTGGTAAACAGAGGGATATGACTGCAGCTACAAAATTTACCTTTAATACACATCGCACAGCACCTTCATACCAGGAATATTTTTTCTATCTGTATACATTGTTCGGTATTGGGCTTTCTAAGACATGAACCTTAACTCTGTTCTTAGATTAATTTATAATTTAAATTACTTCTTTAAATTTGGAAGAATAACCCTGGATTATTTTTTCCTACAACAGAAACAAAGCAAGTCTTTGCTTTTGATGCAAATGTATGTTTAATTATTGAGTGCTAACCAGCACCTCTATTACTATTTCTTGTTGCAAAAATCTTCTATGTCGTGTGTTAGATGTATACTGAATCTTTCATTGAAACAGTTTTGGCATCTGGTACTGGTTCACTGTCACTATGTAATCAGCTGTCTGATATGGTCACTGTTTCTGCCTTTTTTTTTAATTCCTTCAAGCAGAGTGATCTTAGCTTTTTCCTTTTTAAACAGATTTCCCTGCTACTTTTCAGTGTTCTTTCAACTGTTTGCAAAATCTTTGACTTATTACAGAAAGTGCAGAGAAAATAGTGGGAGATTATGTTGTTTGTTTTTTTTCCAACAACAAAGCTGCTCTGCCTCCAGTAACTGAGAAGAACTGGCCTGGGTTATTTAGAACTGGCCTTAGCCTTTCTTAGTAACAAAGTAATGCATTTTTTTCAAGTGAGTTCCTTATTACCAGCATCCATCTCTATGATGGAAGTGATCTCAGTGTATCTCCTCACTCTGTATCTGGCTTTGAAAGTATAATTAGAGCTGAGTGGCCCCAGTGGGTAGTGCTCAAAAGCTCAAATTCAGTAATGTCTTGAACCATTGAATATTAAGCCTAATCCAGTCTTTGCTTTGCCATTTCTGTAAGAATAAAACTATTTATTTCCAATTCACATTGCAGTAGAAAGCAGATGGAAGTTTGCACAGTTGAGAAGATAGAATCTGTATGGTATTCATTCCATGATTTTGAAATTAAAAGTGTTACTTATGAGTAAAAAATACACATAAAATAAACATAGTACAGCTCACCACTGGACTAACGATGATAAAGCATTGGACAAATTATTAGCATCTTATGCAGAATAGGGCTTGCAGAGACTTGTCTGATGGTCAAGCTTAATTTAGCTTAGGTGATATCTATTAATCATTCTTAAAACTCTGTATCAGCAGTTTTCAAATGCAGTGAAAACCTGTTGTAATAGCTGAGCATGACGTGCAGTGATGCTTAGGTGAGGAGGGACATATAAAATCACTCAAATAGCTAGACTTGTTCTATCTAGTGCCAGCATGTTTGGGTTGGAATCACTGGCCTTTTTTGGGCATTTCCAGAGAAGTTCCGTTGAGCTGCTGTTTCCTATGTAGGAAGAGTGGAGGGAACAAATAATGTAGCTTCTGTGCTGTCCTGCTGCTGGAGGAGATTGTTTACTTAAATATAATAAAGATTAAATAAGATGAGGAGGTAACTTCCATCTCTTATTTTGGCAGACCGGAAGAATCCACAGAGCAGTGAAAGGGGAGTTTCAGCAGCCCTTTGTGGTTTTTGGCATTACAGATAATGTCCTAAAATCCTGATTAAAATGCCAGCATGATTTCCATCTGTTTTGTATATGGGGAAGGGGAAAAATCATTTAACCATTCAACCATAATACTGCTACCTTCTTAAAATATATCTGCTTCCAGGTATATTGCACTCAGTCCGTATCTAGCTGGATTTGGACCTTTAAACACAAAGGTACAGTATGCTAACCTTCTGCATGCATATTACATATGCACTGGTGGGGTTCCACATAGCAGAAGGAACAGCTTATCAAATCAGCTATTCCTGCAGAGCATGAGTCAGCTTTGACCTTCCCTAGGTCTCTGGACTCTGTTTGTTACCACTCTGAGAGCTGATACTCAATCTAAAAGCTAAGTGTGATAAGTGGGGGAAAAATTTTTATCATGTGCATTTTATTCTTGAGCTTCAGATGACATAAAATGCTTGCCAGGCTATCAGGAACTTGCCAGAATTGCTGGGCTTGTGCTATATCACTGCAGACTCTGCTCCTCCAACCTCAGGAGCTGATAAGGGCTATGCTGCTTGTCACTGCATGATTGGGAAGTTTCCAAAAACACTTAACAGCTTCAGGAGATGCTGGTGATGATTCAGTAGATGGTGCAGTTTCTTGTGACTCAGGGCTAATGACCCAAAATAGTGTTTAAGGCATTAATTGACTGTAATGCAGATAATGTTACTTTATTGATAGCCTGTAATAATTCATAGTGTTGTTCAGAAACATTAGATTTATGAAATTTTTCTTTGAATTTCAAATTGTTTATTTGCTCTCTACTTATTCCAGTAAACTAGATCATTTTGTATACAACAGTCCATATTCCCCTACTGTTCTGACTCTCCTGTGGCAGTGATCACAGAGATCATCTTTGGACCAGGATGTGCTGGTTACATTAGCGTAAGCTGTAAAGTGATGTCGATGAAAGGTGCCAGACAGTGACATTATCAGACACAGCATATGTCCAAAGTTGCTCAGCACTTCCCTGTTGTGAATATTGAAACTTATGCTGTAAAGTCACTGTATTCTAAAGTACTACACAATCAGTTAGTAAAAACAAGTTGTGAGTGAAAATGCCAGTGTGTTTAAAAGTGACAGTTGATTTTTTTCCCTTTCTATATAAAATAGTGTATCGCATTAGGTTTAAAAATTAGCATATTGTTAGTGTAGTGGTATTGTGATACTTCTCTCTATAGCATTAATTGGTTTGGTTAGAAGTCACCCTGACACTGCCTGGGCACTTAGCCTGAAACGAAGTTATCTTAGTTGTTTGTGATATCATAAAAATTTTCTTCCAGTCTCTATCACAGGGCCGGGGTAAATTAGTGATATTTCTATGATAATCTTGTGTGAAAGGTTCAAAAGAGAGCCATACTATATTGTGAATTGCATTTACTTCTGTATCTTTCACACATATGAAGAACTTACCTACTTTTTAGTAGCCAAGCAAAATTCCTGTTAAATGCTCTATTAAGAACAGTTTTAGATCATTCTGACGTACTCTAGCATCTGCCACACTTTAGGTTCTGTGTAGTTGCTTTAGTAGAGGGAGCCACTTTGCATTTTGCTGGGCGGGGGGGGAATACCCAACCACCAAAAAACAAACCAACCAACCAAAAATCACTTTTTATTTGCAGGTTAAACAGGAAGTATGGTGACATTTGTGATAATCTCATTTTTAAAGCTCTTTATGAAGTTATAAGAGGTGTCAGCAGAGTATTTAACAGATTAAGCTTATGCTGCTGTTTAGTTTCATTCCATAAAGTGTTATGGCAACAGCAAGATACTTTCCCTTCAGTGACCTTGCCATGCTAGTATTTGTTTTGTTGTTTCAGCTATCGTACTGTAGTTTTTTGTTTTGTTTTTTGAATACTGTGCTGTTGGACATACTATTTTTTCACTGCTTAGATTAAATTTCTGCTGTACCAAATCCTGGCTTAGTCTACAAAAAAAAAAAAATCTATTAAAAAATCAAACATACTACAAATTATTGCTATAGTCCTTTTACAGACGGCTTCCAGTTCTTCATGGCTATGACTGCAGACTTCCTACAAAAAACTTGTAGGAAAGTGCTTTTATGCATATATTTTGTGAACCTTGCATGGCCTTTGGTTGATCTGTGTTTCATAATTGAGCTGAGAGTATACAAATGGATTGTAGTAGTAGTTACCAACAGACTCCTGTCCTCTCTGCTGGGAAGAGCATGCCAGTGCAATTACAACTAGCAGAAGTCATGTCTGAAGTGTAAGGAAAGAGGGAGGAGAGTATTTAGCTTGGTAAAATTATGTGCAGTAGAGCAAGTGCTCTAATCGCTTAAATTTGAGAGGAAAACAGCTTTTTCAGGCTTGAGTTAAAGACATTCAGCAAGAATTCTCAAGAGCTTTGCTTTGAAAGTTAACAAAAATGCAATCATGAATGGATAAACTTACTAGTGTAGTTTTTCAAAGAAAAAGAAATAATAATGAAAAACATGGAAAAAGTAATAAGATGCAGGCTTTGGAAGCTCAAGATCACCAGCTAAGACCAATCTGAATTTAGTAGTGGCAAAAAGGCACGCTGAACGAAACTGTGACAAAAACAATTGTATCTGAGAATAAATGGACCTTCTTTGCTGAAACTGAATAAACCATCGTGTCTGAGCTCTAAAGGCTGCTTCCTGAATGTAGAGAAGTCCTGCATTCAGGTTAGCTAGACGCTCTGATCTGTGATTGTTTGTCTATTAATATAAGAATGTACACATGATGATTTCATAATATATTTTTAGGATTTTTACTCATCACTAACTGTAGATTGTGCAAAATCAAAGTGAAAGATGCTGTAAGCTCATTCACTAGAGAAGGGACGATGTGATGCCAACAGAAGATGAAGCTGACTTGGCTTATGGTATAGACTGTAAAGTAACTGGTTACTGACAGTAAACATAAATAAAATTATTTTCAGCATTAAAAATATCATATTGACTCAGAGCTCAGAGAATATATGACACTGGATAGGGTGGTTTTTGGTTTTTTTTATTGCTGTCAAGGGACCAAGCATAATTTATCATCCAATTAGAGGAAAAGAGCCAACAACTGGCAAACTCTGCAAAGTCTAGTAAACCTAAAATTAGATCTCTAAACTGTGTTTTGGCTTCCTAAGCACAGGCAACCACATATGTGAATTACATCGTTTGTCTTTGGGGTAGGGTTTGTAATAGCAAATAAGCCCTTTTAGGCTTGCATTCCCACAACTGCATGTTTTAAATGTGAAGAAAAAAGGACCAATAGAAAATTCATGTTTTTATTAAAACTGTGAGCACCTTCTATTTTGTGAAAGCTCATTTTTCCTGTTTTCCTGTAAGCTCCTTCCTATAGTAGGCAGTTGGTTTTTATGATATGGTGCCTGGTGTATGTTGTTGTGCTCCAAATCTTGCTTTTAGATAACATAGAGCATGTTTTGGGTAGTGGGGAAGGATACTGAGAGACTGAAACATTTACTCTACTCTTCTGTAGAAAATAATCTTAAATCAGAATTGTGCGTTTGTAATTTGATGTAAACACGTCAGAACCGTCTAGTTCTATCCCGTGGATACAACTGCTGTTTTCAAAATATTGATGTAAGTTAGATGGATGAAGTGATGTGCCTGAGGCAGCCCCAACTAGGTGTTTCTGTTTTCCTCGGTATGTGGAGAGGAAGCAGTTTAAACAGGATCACTCAAAAATGTGTAAGCTCTTCAGTGTGTCTTTTACCTTCCCAGCAACTAACCTAATTCTGAACTGCAGTCAGGTTTGAGTTTTGTTGTCTTCCTATGTTGTATGGCTTTGACACTTCTGGTGTGAGAAGTTTCCTTCAAGGGCCTTATGTTGTCCAGATGTAATTATGCTGTTAAAACCAGCTGGCTGGCATACCAACCATAGTTTCATTAACTCAGCTTCAGTCTTGAGAGAAGTGCATGTCTGAGCAAGAACTGAAGTAGGCTAGGAAGAGCTCAGTGTAACCTTGTCAAAACATAGTAAGCAACAACAAAACGTGTGAGGGAGGACAAGATCAAGGAGAATGGAACGTCATCTTCATTTCACTTAAAGGCGTTTGCTTGTGTCCACTCTAGTTTAAAGAACTTTTCCATCTGGTGCAGCAGTACCAAATGTGTTGATGTCAGTAGTACCATGTTCACACTGCTGTAGCTTGGTGAACTTTAGATTGCTGTTTCCTGTTCTTCTCTAATGAAAAGAAGAAACTTTCTCCTTTTTGGAATTTTCACCTCCCTACATCTGCTGTAGGTAAAAAACAACATGAAAAAAGAATAATAGATATTTATGGCACCATTGAAGTAAAAAAAACTGATGGAAGAAGTACTTCTGTGTTTTGCTCTGTGCAATAGGCCGTGATTGCACCTTTCCAACAGCCTGGCCATATACTGCTGGCATTGCTGAGCCTGAGCGGCTTCTCATTGCAAATTCCAGCCTCAAGCAAACACCTCCCAAATTGGAAACAAAAGGAATGCCAACTAAATGCTCAGATCCTCAACTGAGTTTGCAGGTGCTCCATGAAAAGAAGGGTTAAACTATCTTGCATTTGTGGTAGTCTGCATGTGAATCTAGGCAGTTAAAAGGCTGAGATGCCCTTAGATTTTATTTTAGTTTCCTTTCTGGTCATGTATTCTTGTGCAGGAGCACCTACTGAATACAAACATGAACGATTGTAGTTGCAATTCTAATGATGTCTAGAGACATGAAATTAATTTGTAGGTGCAGTTGTGTGTTTACCCCTTATAGTTTTATCTCATTTTTCCGACTTTGGGAAATTAAGTACAGAAAGACTAAGGTGTTATTTTTCATCAGGTGTGTAAGAACCTAATTACTGTTAAAGTCAGTGGGAGGTTGCTGCCTAAAATCTCTTGCAAATATGTTCCAAAGTAAATTGTCCTGGGTCATCTAGGGACTTGAGTGGCACCTCTTGACTGGCAGAATGCTAGAGCACTGTCCTTTGCTAGGTTCACTTACTTTTCAAAGAACTCTTTGAAAACATATTTCAGGGTAAAGTGTATCTGTCAACATGTTCTAATGTGTCATCTATTTTATGGGAATTTCAAGTTTTAACAACTGCCTAGTAATAATAAAATCCTCTTTTTTAGAATTCTTTAATGAATGAAATTAAGCTAAATATGGACAGGACAGAAAGAAATAGATTGCACATGCAGAAAGGGAACATATGTTTGGTATTTGGGGAAGAAATGGTTTGTCCTTCTCAAATGACAGAATCAGCTTCCTGACTTCTCCCCACTCTGGCCTCAGAGAGCACGACTAGAGTCAGGTAATCTGTACTGTCATCTCAGTGTTTTGTTTACATATTTTCAGCATCTTATGACAGCTATTCAGCAATGTGGTGTTTCTGGAATATCAGAGAAAGATTTATATAACCCCATACCTATACAAACAGTTGCTTAAAGGCTCTCTTTATTCTAATGCTCCATAGTAATACCACTGTTAGACGTTGAGGCATTCAAAACTGGCAGGCTGCACTTCTGTCATTCTCTCAAGTCAAATTCTGCCTCAGAGCATCACCCTCCAGTACCAGTATTAAAAATAAACTGTGAAAAAAAGAGCAAGAAGTTATCCTGTTGATCTGGATTGTCCAGTTTCTTGCTTCCCCTCATCTTTTCTGCATCTTCTACTGACCTGCGCAGCAATTAAATAAGCTGAACTTGTGCTCCTCTAAAGCATGCTTCTGAAAATAGACTCCAAAACCATCCAGTAATATTGTCTCTATGTTCTTATTCAGTGATAAATCTCGTAGATGATAGTAGCAATGTGAATAATAGGTTATCTTAATTGCTAGGATAAATTCCCTTATTAATGATGGACAGATTTGATATTATAGCTAATTATAATGATAGGTTGCAGCTGCTATTGTTTTTACTCTTGAGCTGTTACCACAATTGAGGACAGTGTATGTTGAATCTGTGACAAAGCTGTTGTACAGCTGTCCAAAATATTTCTGAATGGGAACAAACTTCATTTCGTGTAAAAAAAAAAACAACAAAACAAAACAAAAAAAAACAAAAACAAAAAAAACCCACAACAACAACAACAACAAAACCACAAAAAAACCACACACACAAAAACCCCAAACAACCAAACAAAAAAACCCCAAAACTCAGAGGCGCTTTATCTTGTGTGTATTGTAAATACTACTGTTTATATTCCATGTCATCTTAATTTCAGCAATATACTAAAAATATGAATTTTGGTCAACTCATTTGGCTGAAATTTGGATGTCTGAGCTGTGAAGTTTAGTTTCAAGTCTAAGATCAGCCACAGACTCCCCATATGAAATTAAGTAAATGGCTTAACTTCTCAGTGCTGTCAGCTCAGTTGTCAGAGAGACATACTTTCCTTTCTTCTACTTTTTTCCTAGCCTAGATCAAAAGATTTTGGAAGCTGATGCTGCTTGGTTCTTATGTTCTGAAGACAGATGCTTTAGGAGGCACAGAAATGCTGTCCTTGACTTCACAAGCTCAGTAGTTAACAAGAAATCCAAAGTGTGTGATTATAAAATACCAGTGAGATGTCAGCTTTTTTTAATAGCTGTATGGGCCCCCACATGAACTATTCATTCTGTTTAGTAGAAAAGTAGAGCAATATGCTACCCCTTTAACACCTGTTTGAAGACTTTCCTCCCTGCCAGTCCCTTCTCCAGCCTTTAGATCTTTTCTTAGTGTGCTTCAGTGTGTCAGTGCCTGGCAAAGCATTGTGTGGAGAGATGCACCAGCTGCTGCTTTATTAGAGCAGTCTTTAAGGTGGACAGAAAATACCTTAGCATTACCCTGTGATCCTTTAATAAAGACCATGGGAATTCAGGAACAAGCATGGGCAAAGCAGATGTGCTCTGCAGTGAGTAGGGAAACAGATGAACGTGGGTTATTGACAGTATTGTGGATAATTACATTGTAATGGTCTTAAATGTCTGTCATGGTTTTAGCTGGGATAGAGTTAATTTTCTTCACTGCAGCTGGCCCAGTGCTATGCTGTGGACTTAGTATGAAAACAATGTTGAGATAACACACAGATGTTTTAGTTGTTGCTGGGTAGCGCTTGTACTCGTCAAGGACTTCTCCAGCTTCCCATGCTCTGCCGGGTGCACAAGAAGCCGGGAGGGGAGGGGGCACAGCTAAGAGAGCTGATTCAAACTGACCAAAGGGATATTCCATATCATGTAACATCATGCCCAGTATGTTAACTGGGAGGAGCTGGTTGGGGGAGGGAGGCAGCAACCACGGCTTAGGATGGGCAGTGTCAGTGGCCGGGTGGTGAGCGGTTGTATTGTTCGTGTTTCTGTGTTTTTTTTTTTCTTTTTTTTCCTTCCTTTCCTTCCTTTTCCATTTTATTATATTATCATTATTGTCGTTATTATCATAATCATTATCATTATTAGAATTATTATTTTATTGTCATTATTAAACTGTGCCTATCTCAACCCACAAGTTCTTTTGCTCTTCCGATTCTCTTCCCCATCCCACAGGGTGGGGGGAGTGAGCGAGCGGCTGCGTGGTGTTTAGTTACCAACTGAGGCTGAACCATGACAATGTCCTTGCTAAGAAATTGTGCATTTGTATTTCTCCCTGTGGCTTGCAACTTCTTCTAGTCAGTCACAAACTGTCTCACTAAAGACTGCCTGCAAAAGGCTGTTTTTAAGGGATAAAAGAAATGGCATAAAGACTGGGACAGGAGCAGGGAGAGTGTGTGATCATGGGTAGACATACAGGGGGGAAATAGTAGATTACAAGGGAATGGGAATTGTGATTAACAATTGTCCCAGACTATTAGTATGTAAAAGGAGAAGACAGGAATTCCTCTGCTGCATCATTATTATTTTTTGTAAACTTTTAAGTAAACAAAAATGTACAAAATTCACAGTATCGTTGGGCTTTTTAAAAGCAAAAGTAACTGTGTTCTTTCCTGTAATCAGCACTCATAAAATAACATTTTCCTCCTGAACTTTGCTGGCAAAATTTATGTCCTCAGAGGGAATTCAAGGAAGCAACCACAGCAACATTAGTACCATGTCTCTTTAGAAAGTCTGGACCAAACAAGATGTATGTCTTGCAAAAAAATGAACAAAAAACCCGATGAAACCCATGATGTTGTACACAAACAGCTCTCAGCACTACAGAATGAACTCTTCTAGCAGAATGTTTAAGGCAAGTTTGGGAATTTTGTAGCAGGAATTTCATTCTCTTAAGTTCTTTAGGGTTTGCACTTAATGATAAAATCAGGAGGCAGAAATATGAATGAATTAATGGATTTGACAAATGGCTGTAGCCTTGATTCCACTTGTGACTGATTAATCCTTTAGGGTACACTCACCCCATCCATTCCAACCTGTTTCCTAAGAAGTGTTTGGGATGCATCTGAAAATGAAAAACAAAAAGAAGCACTTCAGGCTGTTTGGCATTTTTTGAACCCTTTGAAATGAGAGGCTGCCTCTGCCGTGGAGTGCTAGCTCTTGAGAGCAATTGAGCATCAAGTGACAGCCTTAATTTTTAATTTCTTTGCCTTTGTAGATCTAAGACAGACTACAACCAGATAGATTTCTGTGTTAATGAGCACCAAGTACATTATATAGTTGTAAGGTTCTGAATATAATTGCTGTGTATGCTGCATAATTTAAGTTCCAACTTGTCACGGTTCAGCCTCAGTTGGTAACTAAACACCACGCAGCCGCTCGCTCACTCCCCCCACCCTGTGGGATGGGGAAGAGAATTGGAAGAGCAAAAGAACTTGTGGGTTGAGATAGGCACAGTTTAATAATGACAATAAAATAATAATTCTAATAATGATAATGATTATGATAATAATGACAATAATGATAATATAATAAAATGGAAAAGGAAGGAAAGGAAGAAAAAAAAAAAAAAACCACAGAAACACGAACGATACAACCGCTCACCACCCGGCCACTGACGCTGCCCATCCTGAACCGCGGTTGCTGCCTCCCTCCCCCAACCAGCTCCTCCCAGTTAACATACTGGGCATGATGTTACACGATATGGAATATCCCTTTGGTCAGTTTGAATCAGCTCTCTTAGCTGTGCCCCCTCCCCTCCCGGCTTCTTGTGCACCCGGCAGAGCATGGGAAGCTGGAGAAGTCCTTGACTAGTACAAGCGCTACTCAGCAACAGCCCAAACATCTGTGTGTTATCTCAACATCTTTTTTTTTCATGCTAAGATCAAAGCACAGCACTATGCCAGCTGCAGTGAAGAAAATTAACTCTATCCCAGCAAAAATCATTACACAACTGTGTTTGCATCTCTCATTTACCAAGCCAGTGAAGGATATAACAACACTGAAATCAGTAACAGCTCAGTGCTTCTGCAGCGTGGTCACGGGGAGCTGCACTTAATGAGTTCGTCTTATAAAGAGATCCTGGCTGATAAAGTCATAGTAGCTAAACGTTAAGGTTATCTGTAAGATGAGTCTTTTCCTTGCAAGTCTGGATATAATGCCCTGAGTAAGGAAGTATCTGATACTAAACATTTATTTGGGGACTGGAGACCTGCCAATTCTTGCAGACTGAGGTATTGGCCATACCGTGCATTGTGGCAGGGGAGAACAAGGCTGTTCTTTGCTATAAAAAGGAGCTTACTGTCTTGGTTTTTTTTCTGTTTGTAAGGTGATTGGACATCAGCAGAGATTTGTGAATCTGAGGAGACAAGGGCTTCCGTAAGATAGTTCTTTTGGTGGTAGGATCTTACATACCTGTTAGGCTTTACACATGCCAGGCAAGGGTAACTATTTGCACTGTTCTTAGAGGTTTCTTACTTATTAGTTTACTGTGGCTTCCTGGCATATATGTTACCAGAACTTTAAAATTTATTTCTGTTCCATGATGGAAATGCAGTGAAATATTTTTGATGTTTTTTTTGCAAAAATATGATTCCATCAAATATTCGTTGATAAAACCTGAGCCTTTTCTGACTAAGGAATGCTTGGTAGTATGTGGGGTACACATATGGTAGCTTAAAGTTTCCATGTTTTTCATTCCAGTTATTATGAAAAGGGTAGAGCACAGATTTGAGCTGGGGCTTCTTGCCTCCAAATCACTGAGATTCTGCAGATATTGCTTACACCCCCTCCCCCTTCTGGTATCAAGTTGCCAAAAAACCCAGCAGCTTACATGAAGCAGTAGTTTTAGTCAAAATTTGTTTAACTGAAGTCCTATTCTACCTTTACAGCTTACTAGTTTTTCATCTCACTGTTATCACAAGACGTGTTGTACACTTAAACAAAGCAGACTGAAGCGCATGACCTTATCCATAGGCTCAATTCTCCAGCTATCTGGTGTGCTTCACCACTATGGTAGTGTTTGTAACAGTACGTACATGGCCTGTTTGCAATGCAGATTCTGTGGTCTTTTTTTTTTTTTTTAATTTTTTTTCTTTCCCTCTGCCAAAAGGGAGTTTGATAAATCTGTCCTGAAATCTAGCAATGGAAGAATAAATAACAAGAAGTAACCCTCAGCTTAGATCTTCTGGCAGAGGACGTTTAGGGTGGTAAGAAACAGTTCTTGTTACTTGAAATCACAGATGTACTCAGGTGTGCTATGAGATCCTTTAGCTAGTGTCCAAACAAAAGTAGTCAACTTTTCTTTCCCTTCATACTCTTGTACCTTTTATTGCAGAGATATTGCTCCAAGATGTCAGCAGCACCCTGCTATCGGACTTATCAAACATGATCTCTGAATGCTGCTGCTGGTATAATTTTGCTTGACAGTTTTTCTTGCCACTACCACACTTCCCCACTAGCTCCTTGTTTTCCACCAGCTCAAATTCAGCATCCCATTTTATTATGTACTCTACACATCATTATGTCCAGGTCTGTGCTAGTAGTTAGTTATGAAAAGGCAAAGTAAAAAATCCTGTAGTACTATTAGCTACAGGAAGGTTCATCAGAACATACATATTTGTTTTAAAATTAGTGTAGTTTATTTTAATACTTAGTATGAATGTTATTGAATTCACTGAATCAGTGAAAATACTGGGCTTCCTATTGAGCAATGAGAGAGAGCAGTAAGTGAATGAAAACTCATCCTGAATGGGATGGACAGACCTCATTTATGTTTGGATTGACTTAAGTTTATGTCAAGACCAAATGTTCTTACTTGAGCTGGAGGTGCTCATGCTGGGAGAGCAGTGAGTATGCATCAGTTTTGTTTGAAAGAATTAATGTTGATGCTTTTTGTGCTATAACCTAGGTTTTCTTTTTTTGAACCTGTCAGTTTGAGTTTCAGTTTCTTAAGATCTAAGGAAAACTTGAGAACTGGAGAGTGTTTGTGTCTAAACAAGGCAATTTTGTATGAATCCTGTGACAAATCTGTATCCTAACTTCATTTTAGTAAAGACTAGTTGAAATTTAGAGTTTCTGATGAAACCTCAAGCCATACAGGTTTCACATAAGTTCAGACTAACAAGTATTTAGATATCTTCATTCATCAACCTAAGGAGTTAATATATATTTAAATCTATATGCCCGCTACTTTTTGCTTAATTTGAGTATAACAAATTTAAATCAAATGTTAAAATCTGCAGGTGTTTAATTAAATCTGCCAAGTCATCCTTAAGGATAAGGGGGAAATTTTACCGTTGGACTGGCATATCTTACTTTAGGAGCCACAGTGAGGAAAATTTTTTTGGTAAATGGCAGCTACATGCATTTTCAACTTGAATGCAGCCACCTTACTATTTAGTACAGTGGGAAATTCTTTGCCCTCAAAGTGCAGTGAGAAACCTCTACTTTAGTTACATTTACAGCTAAATTATCAAGTGTTATCAAGTGAAGTGCAGAAATATGAAATTTTTGTCTTATTTGAAAATTGGTTCCTGGAGGCCAGTTCTGCATTTCCAAAGGGTTATCAATCCTTTGAGTTCCTTTCTGAGAGGTTATTCTTAAGAGAAATACTTTAATGCATGTGTATCCTTTCAGAACATCCAGTGGTATGTTGCAGACTTGAATGCCTTAAGGATTATCCAGTGAAGGAGTGGTAATTTGAACCTTTTGAGGAAGATCTTACATGTTTAAACATGAACTGGGTTGTAGAGATTGTAACATCTGTCCTCCCTTCTTATCAGACATGGCTTGGTTTTGCTAAATTTCAGACACAGCAGGAGGCTACCTTGTTATGCTTTAGTGACTTTAACTGCAGGATTCTGACAGTCCTCACTATTGTACCAGAACAAGCTTGTATAGTTAGCAGTGTTGCTCAGGGGTTGGGGGATCAAGCTTTGTATATGAATGGTTTATTTGGGAAGCTGTGATTATGTGAAAAGTTTAAGAGAATTTTTGTTATCTTCTTGTCCTTGCAGTGGCCAGTTTGCTATAGTGAAGAAATGTCGAGAAAAAAGCACCGGTATGGACTATGCTGCTAAGTTCATTAAAAAACGTCAGAGTCGGGCTAGCCGTCGTGGAGTGAGACGTGAGGAAATTGAACGGGAGGTTACTATTCTGCAGCAGATTCTGCATGCCAACATCATCAAGTTGCATGATGTCTATGAGAACAAGACGGATGTGGTCCTCATCCTTGAGCTGTGAGTAAGGGGACTTTCTATCCTCCAGTATAGGATGAGGTAAATAGGAACAGACTGGCCCCCCGGTTCATTCATGTGCCCTGGGGATACAGGTGTACCTTAACCTCAGCTGAGGCCATCGTTACGGAGCCAGGGAGTGTTGACAGCTTGAAAACAGTTTACTAACAGAGGGATTACCTCATGTCTGCCTAGTGCTTCCCTGAAGTGAACCCTGAGAAAGCACAAATGGCCACTGAATGCTCATTTTTCTTTCTGTTTTAATCTTTTCCAATGCATGTGAAGCCATCAAGTCCTTTGCAAAATTTGCAGTCATTTTTACTAATCCCATATTTTCCTCACTTAGAGGAGGTTAGGGGAAAAGAGGGGAGAGGGCAAGGGAAGAGGATTTTTAAACCCTAGACTTTGACTATTGAGGATGAATAGCCACAGGGTGAGAGTGAAGGAGAGCTGTCCACTGTTCCCTTGTTCCCCCATGTGATAGGGGAAACCCCCTGCCATTCAGGTCCTGCTGACAAGTGAACACTCCCCAAACAGGGGATCAGTGGACTGCTGTAGCCTCACCCCTGCATTGTGACCCATTGGATAGCCAAGTGACTGGTTTAGGATGCCTATCGGACATACTTGGCTACGTAATGCAAACTGGCTTGTGCTCTTTAAGAAGTGATTTAAAACCAGCTACCAGCAGCTTCTTTGTCTAGTCTGAGGGGACAAAGGCTTATTCTGCAGAACCTGTGTGTGTCCCTGCCTGAAAGAATGAATGCACAGCTCAGGGAAGCTGGAGGAGTGGTCAGGAATCATCTTAAAGCCTTAGCTAAGGAGCCTGTGCTTGGTTGGAACATGAGTTTGCATTTCAGGGAGTCAACTTTGATGCATTTGTCTGTATTTAATCCTACTGACTGAAAGGAAGTGAAAAAATGTGGTGTTACTATGTAGAGTAACGCATAGCTGTGTTAACTAACCTATGTAATAGGTGTTACTATGTAGAGAAACGCCAGTTCATTAGAATTTGAAGCAGTATCAAAATTGCTAGTGTCTGCAATAGCCATTAAATTACCTGTGTGAATTCTGTTTGGCTGTTTGCTTCATCAGCCTAGCAATACCAAAGATGTCAGCTATTTCTTACACCCCGTTGTCCTTCCTGTATGTTTGATGGAATTGAGGTAGAACATTTGAGACAGATGCAGACCACAGGCTTATAACACAACTTGTTTTGAACGTTTTCTGCCTGTTTCTGCTGCCTGGCTTGAGATCTTCCAGTCTGCCATTTGGACAGACATGCCTGACCATGCTTTGGAAAGCTGTCATACCATTTTAACAGTGTTACAAAGTCGTTACATTTTGGGGATTGCATGTGGGGGTTGGTTATGTGATGTTAATCTGAAATGCATGTGGAGGCTGAAGTTTACACAGTCACTTCAATGCTGACACTAATATATGCGTAATGGAATCTCTTCACTTCCGTAAAATGGTATGTGATGTAGAAGGACCCTAACAATAAAGAAAAATAGGAAGATGATTTTATAAAGAAGAAATATCTCTTTCCATCCTAGCCAGGAGAACATTGCTCTTGTGTAAATAGCATTTTTGCCTCCTGGCCTTGCAATCAATATAAGTCAAAATGACATTGGAGGAGTTATTCCTGTTTATGTGACTTCAGCTTATATTGGAATCCCTAAAGTAGAGGTCTTGTGAGAAGGGACTAGGGATAGCCAAAAAGAACAAAGAGTTTCTTCAGCAGAGCTAGAGCAGGACACATAAACCAGTTGCAGTAGTTTTCAGGATTACTAGTGTGCAATACCAAGGGAAAGTTATTAGAGTAACTAACTGATCTATCAGACTGAATATATTGAAGTGGTAGATGCTACAGGAAATAGTCATCACTCTAGGTAGGTCATGTGAGTAATTTCACCTTCTGCTCGTGCCAGGGATGCAAATTCTTCACTGTGAAGTCAGGAGGGGAACTAAGTTGCCTCCTGCTGTTTGACTTTCTGTTCTCAGTACTATTTGCCAGCCATTCTGATGCATATGAGGTTTGACCCTTAGGGGCTGGGAGGTCACAGAAAGATCACTTGCTCTTCTGCGTCACACCTGCAGCTGAGTGCTGTAGAACACTTGGATGTCCCCAAATTTAAGTGTGTTACTGCCAATGTGTTTGAGGGTCATTTCAAGAAAACTTTGTAGTTGCCTAATGTCAATTACTTAGTAAAAAAATTGCCATGATAAAATTATATCACTTTTTTAAGAGATGAAAAAGGGGAGGCACCAAGTGATTGGGTCTGTTTATACCTAAACTTATACCGGGATAATGAATTTGGATGAAACTTGGCACTTGTTGCCATTCCAGATGTTTCATGGCTGAGGATCAGGACTGTAATAGAAGCAGATGACTGCACAGATGATCATACAGCCCTAATTCCAAAGCATCTCCTGTACAGTTCATAGTGTGTGCTTTTGGTCTACCTTAAGGAGTTGATAGATTCTCTTAGTGCAAATTCATATCTATGTGTATTTGTGTGACTCAGCCTTCCTAATCTCCACTGAGAACTAGGGGGAACCTGAACACTGCCACACAAAGCAGAGAGTAGAATTGTGTGCTTGTACTCATCAGAGCTAGGAATGGAAATAGCTCTTCTAATACATTCTAACCGTCAAAGGTCCATTTATGGTCTTGGCCTAAGTGGATTAAATTTGTTGTGTAGTGAAGGGAGACAGACATCAATTTAAGCTTTTTTGGGCTGTGTTCTGCTGTTTTGTGGGATCAACATCATCTAGCTTACAAAGCTTGGAGTCTTACAGGAGTTGTGCAGAAGATGACATATCCTTTATCCTTTATATGGTACTAAGGTAAAGCTGTAAGCAAGGAGACAGCCTGGGGTCTTCTACTTAATACAGTTTTTGGGTGATGAGTAAATGATGCAATTTTTCTGTACGTATGAATCAGGAAATACAGAGACACTGTGGCTGAAGTTATGTAGACCGTATGTTCCCTAGGGCACCTGCCCTGACCTTGTGTATGGAATCCAGGCAATGAAGCTTTGATTCCTGAGTGAGATGAAATAACCACTGGCTTTTCACTGGAGCCAGCATTTAGGCCAGGGAGCATTCCTGGAGGTTATTGTGACTGTTGACAGTGGCATATGAGTGGTGATAGCATCTGTTAGTTTTTAAGTATATATGTGTATGGCCAAATGTTGGTCTCCATAGCCATGCACTGTAAGACAGGAAAGGAGCTTCTTTTTCTGACTGGCAGCTACTTTGTGCTAAAACAATCTCCCATTTCATACTGTCTGCTTTTTCCTGTCCTCACATGGCCTGACACATTTTGTGTGTCCTATTGTCAGGCTGTAGCTTACTGCACTTTTAAGAGGCTGCGTGCAACAGAGTTTTGACCTGATTAAGGCCACTGCATTCAGCTGCTGTGTACAAATTGAGAATAATGATAATTGCTAATAAAGATAATTAAATTCTCGCTGGAAGCAGATGATCTCTCCTCCTGACATTCTGATATCAGAGTCTCATACTCCCTGCAGTTCATGAAAATAAGCGTTCCAGCACCTGGCCAGCTAATCTTACATTAAGCTACAGTGGACTTCGAAAAAACATCCCCAGTATTCTTGATTAATTGAAGCAGCTACCCTCGTGTTTAAAAGAGACTTTGGCTAAAATGTTGACCCTCTCCCAAACTCACTGAGCTGGAGCAGGCAACACTATCTCCTCTTTACACAGGGGTTGATTCTACAGGTGCTGTTTCTTCTGTTCAAGAGCAGGAAGAGCATTGCCAAGTCCATTGCTGTTATGTGCAGTTTGGCACGTACACAGTTTGCCCTTCCTTGTGCACATTGTTTAGGGATATGCTCTTCACAGCTTTTGTGACCTTGCTGTTCTCTGTCTCTTGGGCCCTGCTTTGAGGCTGCAGCCTAAAGGCAGGTTTGATATGCCAGTCTCCTCTACTGATAATTGTCAAGGTTGTGTACACAAAATAAACAGCTGTTTCCAAGAAGTAAGGCAGCATTGTTGTTTGTCTCTTACTGGGCTTTGAAGGAAGAGTGAAGTTATCGTTTGTTTGCTTCTTTGTTTGCTGTGGGAGTAAGGTGACATGGTAAAAGGGAAAGAGATGGAGCCAGAGGAATGAATTTTTCTGTAACCTAGGGTCCTTTGGGAAAGGAGCATTTGCTCTTTTACAGGTGGTGCTGATATAGAAAACACACCTCCCTGGCTTTTCAAATGTAACTTGTAGTGCAGTTATGAGTGTTCTACTGCAAAGGAGTTAGTGCTGAACTGCTTTTTTTGTGGGATTCCATAATGACAGACTTTTGGGATTGCTAAGTCTCTTCTGCCTGAGGGTTTCTCTGAGTTCAGGTACATAACTTGGATAAGAATGATCCTGCACTAAATGGCTCACCACTGTGTACCGTTTACTCAAACCTGATTTTATATCCTGAGTCTTTATTAATGAGAAATCATCACATCTCTTCTACTGATTTTTCCTTTAGATTACTCTTTTAAGATCTCTGCAGCTTAGGTTAATGTCTTAGGCTATACCACAAGAGACTGGAGATTAATGTACTATTTGTAATGTATGCCAATCTTTGACCTTCAGAAAATGAAATGCTCGTGCAGTTGTTGTAAGAGGGAGTCTTTTACTGATAAAGTAACAGATGGACTTCAGAGTCCCTGAATCTTTTTTTAGTTTCCTTTTTTATTTTTATGTTGTATTCTGTACCTTGGAATTTGCCCCGTCTAGCCTGATTCAAGGTTAGTGTGAACTAGAGAGAAGAGGGCAAATAGAGCAAGGAGTTTGCAAGTAAATCTCCTGTGACCCTCGTTCCTGCAGGCCATAGACTTTGTTCAGTAATGTTTCAGGTGTAGCTGATTGCCCAGGATGTTGCTGAGGTTGCCGTTGAGTCGAAATCCCTGGTGTGCCCTGTGCAGATTACACAACTACTTTAAGTGACCGCTCTTGGGGGCAGCAAGAGAGAAAGGGGATTAAGTACCCCCAGTCTGGACAACTAAACAATTTTCTGACATTTCTTTGTGTAGCAGAGGAGATTCCTCAAGAGAAAGTTGCTAGCCTCCTCCAGGCAGGAAGGTATCCTCTAACATACTTAGTCCTCTGTATTCAGTGGAAGGTGAGGGGAACAGCTTTCACGAAGTGGCTCAGCTTGTGTGCTCTCCTTAAGTGGTTTCTTCTTCTGCTGGTATTGGAGAACCTGAGGCTGGGCTACATGGCCTGTTGGTCTAGCCTGAGTGAGAACTCTTTTTGTCTTAGTCCTGATTAAAAAGTCCACCTTAAGGAACAATCACCAAAGAGATTTTACAGGGTAAAAGAGGAAAAGAGAGTAGTGTGCCTACACGGTCAAATTCCAGAAAAGTACAAATACCCTGATACAGCTGGCTTCCTGATGACCTGGCCATAGTGCCTGCCAGAGGTGATTGCTGAAGTGCAGTTTGAATAGAAGTCGTTAAGGAAATGGGATTTGCTTGCTCTCTGTACACCGATTTCACCAAGGGATTACCAGGTTTTACTTACAGGCTTCCCTACTGGCTTGTCACAGTCAGCTGTAATAATTTTTCAAGTAATGAACCCAGGTCCCTAAACCTACTAAAACAAGGAAAGGAGACAGTGTTCCCTGGCTCCTGAAATGAGCAGGCTAAAACAAAACCTGCCCAGCAAGGTTGATGGTAGTGCTGAGACCGTTGGCATGTGTCACCTAAAAAGAAAATCAGAGGCCAAATAAGAGTCTCACAGGCTGAGTAACTGAGATTAATAGGAAGAAGGCAGCAGCCAGAGACAGCAGTTGCAGCAAATTCCTGGGTCATAGAAGTTTATTTTTGTTTGCCAGCCATTTAGTTGTAGCAGTTAAAGCATCAAGTAACTTCTGCCCAGGTGTAGAGTTCTGCCTCATGTTGCTTAGAAAGTTTCTGACTATGTGAGCGCTGCAAAAAAATATCCACTAATCAGTGCTCAAGTCAATAGGCCCTGTCTAAATCTTTGCCTTTGAAACAGCAAGGTATGCTGTCACCCGCGGCAACAGTAGAAGCTAAGAAATAAGCGAAATGTCTTTGTGGCTTTTGACATGTTTTTGTTTGTAGTTGACTTCTCTTTGCAGTTTTTGTAGCTGTTCACAATAGTTCACTCTGAAAGAGTCGGAGTAGGAAATCACCATTTTAACAAGATCTTACGATGTACCCAGTGTTGCAGAGGAGCCTGGGGTCAGAGGAATGATTGCACAAAAGACCTCTGCAGTGCACAGTGTGATCTAACTTGTCTGTGATTCACAGCACTTAGTTAACTCAAAGTACTTGAACCTGCCAGTTCTTTTACAGGTATTTCATTAGACAACAGGGCCAAAAGCCTGTTTTCCAAAATTACTCTGTTGGATCTTTGAAATCTTGCATGTGCACTCTGAATGGTGAGCACAGATGGGTGCTACATCTGAGCCTGAGACCAACAAAGTGCTTTGTGGGTGCCCCCAACAGCAAATCTGAATGAGAATAAATCAATAAAATCAATGACAGTGTGAACTGGAAACAATAAATGTAACCATAATTTTGAATAACAACTGTAAATGATGCCCAATTCAATATCTAGATATCCTGTTTCATAATGTATAGAAAAACAGCACTGGAGCTTTCAATACAAGGCACAAAAATGAAAATGGAAGTCTTATGTACTAAATATGCATGAAATGTAGTTCAATTTTGATTTGAAAACTGATAATAACTAATAGCACTTCCTTGATTTGTGGAAAAAAAATTTAGTTATGTTCCAAGCTGCTACAGTCTGCTTTTTTCTTGCACAGAATAAATGCTTTCCTGTCAGTTGTCAGAGCATTAGAGCAATATAATGGCTGTTCTGTTGGCAGATCTGATTGCTTCATGTTTCTGATGGCAACTGATAAGAGAAGTAATTTTTTAACAGTGTTGACTATTACAATTTGTTCTGTTTCCTCTGTCTCATCCAAAATGAAAACTTTGAAAAATCACAGTTGAAGTGGCTAACACCAAAGTCTACCTATTGAAATATGTATGTGTCTGTAGAGTCATCAAACAATGTACCTTTTTTTGGTCCTTTATAATCCTTAATTAATCAAACCTTGCAGCATCAATGAATTAGGGAAAGCTAGTCCTTAATTTGCCGGGGAGAGGGCTGAAGCTGGAAGGAACTTTTGGCACTTGTGGGGCCAGAACACAAAACTCTAGATTGTCTGCACGTGTGGCCTTTTGTATGTAAGAGTATGGAGGTTTTTTGCTACTTTAGTTTTTTGTGTTTACATTTTGTTTTATGTCCTACAATGCGGTAGATAACAGGACATTTTCTGGTGTGTTTTGCAGAGTTTCTGGAGGAGAACTTTTTGACTTCCTGGCACAAAAGGAGTCTTTGAGTGAAGAGGAAGCAACCAGGTTCATCAAGCAGATTTTGGATGGTGTGAATTACCTTCACTCTAAGAAAATTGCTCACTTTGATTTAAAGGTAAAGATGCTGATTTAGACTTACTGTTTGTTTTTAATGATGGGACTGTACCTTCTACAATTTATTAGAAGTCTGTATTTGATAACATGCCTAAAGTAATAGGTAAGACCATTTTAAATGTACTTCATGGCTGAGAGCTCCAGGGAAGCTGATCTTTATCAGGCCTGTGGTAACTTTTGGATGGGCTTATGTATTTACTGACTGAGAAAAAGAAATGGAAGTCTTCAACCTTCAGCTGTTTGCGTTCATGTTACCATCCGAAGCATGCTGTTTTAAAAAAGAAAGTAATTAGAGTGATATACAGAAGAAATGCATTTTTGGAAGAGGAGGACCAGGTCCAGCTACAAACAATGTCCGCTGCTTCCATTCCCTGCTGTGTTTAGAAATACATGAGGAGTGTGTGTCATCCAGTACAGTTTGTTTAACAAAAAGACTTCTTGTTTTCTTAGCTGCTTAGGGCCTTGAAAGCACATCACACAGACCTTTCTCCCTACCATATCAGGTGGCATCTATAGCTTTGGTCCTTGTCTTTGGTATCAATACAACTGCCCTAGACAATACAGAAGAGACTCTCTCCTTCTGATTGTGGCCTATCTAGGTGAACACACTTCTCTGAAGCTAGGAGTCTGCTGTCCTTGGGAATTAAACTCTTGAAACTAGGAGGAAGTGCTTTCTCAGTAACAGATTCACAGCTACAGAACTGGCTGCATCAAACATTGCTGGTTCCATTCAAAAGGCACTTATCCCCTAGGAGAAAGTAGACTAAAACAGAGGAGAACTGTTTTAAAATTAAAGAAAAAGGAAGAAACTACTGCTAGATTATATGTTCCTTGTCTTAACTTTAAATCTGGGTTAGTTTACTATTAATTAGTAATTATGTGTGTGATATGGATAGATTCCTCCCAGATTATCAGGATAGATATGCAGATTCCTGGTGCTAAATGTGTGCCTAAGGCTGTCTTTGCCTTAAATTGCTTGGTCCTGAGTCAGTGTTAATGGCATATATGTAGTTGCTGCAAATGTTGCAAATCACACGTAACCTAAGAAACTGGTGAGCAAACTACTGTCCAAATCTTCATGGGGTGCATGTGAAAAGGAATAGGAGATGTGTGAATATATAAAGGATATGCACTTGATTTTGAAATTAATACAGGAATCCAGAAGCCAAAGACTGAAAGTTTTCACTGTGTATTAGAAATCAGTGTAATATCCAGTGGCATTAAATCATTGTAAGAATATAGGTACAACTTTTTTCTATACTGATCTCTAGCTACTAATTTTGATATTTAATACCAGTAATGTCAGGTGGTCAGTGAAGATGCTACAAGAAATGCAAGATAGAAATCAGAAAGGATAAGTAAAGACTCATTTCACTGACAGTGAATATCAAATGACCTAAAACATATTCACAGAATAACCCTCCCGGGTTTTATAGGACTGGGTTTGGAGTTTTGCTAGTGTTAAATTAGATGTGTCTTTCTAAGCATTGATCTGATTAGATAGAAGATGATTCATAATTATCTTGTCACTTGTCAGGGCTCCATCGACTGCAGTGGAGCTACAGTGACTTACACCGTCTAAGGAATAAAACAGTCTAAGGGGTAATGACTGTGACTTTTTGCCATTTCAGTTTGTTCTGTCTGCTCTAAACAAGCTTACATCATGTATCTGGGGTGAACATGTATGCCCCCAGACTTGCTAGACTGAGGCTAAAATATTCTTGGTCCAATGACAAATTATTCATATGCTCTCTTCCCCAGTGCAGCTCTGACTGAGAGTATGTGTTAGCAGGAGCTGCTTCCACATTAGGATCTGCTGTGGAATGGCCAGGCAGCTGCCAGCAGGGAATCAAACTGTCTCACTGTTGCTCTTGAGCTTATGATTAAGTTATGACAAATTAATGCATTAAAGATCTTCATGGGAGATAAATTGAACCCATAGTTTACTTTGAAACCTATGAAATCGGGCCACAGTAGGGAGTAACTAAGGCCGAGAATTGAGTTGAAGAAATAAGTTTATGAAATATCCGTTATATCTGGGAAACAAAGTCACAGTCTGTGGTTGAAAAAGCTTTAATTTCACAGTTCTAACTTCAGCTTTTCCCTACAATTCTGTGAGAAATGCTACATATTCTTTTAATAGCTTGCTATCATATATGAGCTAGGACGTCTGATCTCAATTCTTTCAATTGTCTGGACTGTTCAAATAATAAACCCTAGATCTTTCCTGGCCTTGTTGTTGTAGCTGTGAATTTAGCCTCATAGAGAAGAATATTTTCCTTCTGTGAGTACGTTCAGATGTGACTAGAATACCACAAGAAGCATTTAATAAGACGTCTTCCAGGGGGTTACAATACAGTATAGGGACAGATGGGCAGAAACAGTGAGGTTTCCCAGTGTAAAGTCCAAGAACAGATCAGTAGAGTTGATGCCAGTCAAAATAATCAGTGGTGCAGCTGTCCATCAGAATCAAGCAATGGCACGTTTTTTCTCTGCACCAGGTATCTGCACTGCTTCAGCTACCTGCTAGCTGCTGTTATGTGTGCACCAGTTGTTGTAACTGAGGCAGATCCATGGGGTCAGGGTGTGACATCTTCCCCGGAGGACCTTTAGACCAGGGATATATTTTCTGTTTTAAGAGGGGACAAGATGAACTGAGCTTCCACTTCATGTTTTATTACAGTGCTGATGGGCCATTAATCTAGTGGCATATCTTGTCAGATTAGGGAACTACATACAGTTGTGTGAAAAACTTCTGTCTCATTGTGAAAACAAAGGTATCTTGTTTTCATCCTGGCGATAGCCATCATTAAGAAAATAAGCTTAGGAGTTCTAACAGGAAGATGAAGAAAGGCAGTTTTTGCATGAGATAAAATTCAAGGAATGAAAATATTAGTCTGGTTAGATTTGCTTTGCTTTTCTTAAGTTCTGGTCCATTCAATGATGTCAAACTTCACAGTTGTCATCCTGTTCTCAAAAGAATTAACTGTAAATGGTTAGGCACAGGTATATGTTTCTCGTTCTACAGTGCTGTATATGTTAAGAAAAAAAAGCAGTTGAACTGTTACTTTCCCAAGATATTAATGTTATAATAACAAAGATCTATCTTTTGTTATTTTTAGCCTGAAAACATTATGCTTCTAGACAAGAATATCCCTATTCCACACATCAAACTCATTGACTTTGGCCTGGCTCACAAAATAGAAGATGGAGTTGAATTTAAAAACATTTTTGGAACTCCAGAATTTGTAGGTGAGTGACCCACCCATTCCTTTGTCTTGTATTGCATGTTCCATAAGGAAGTTGAGATGCCTTTTAAATTTAAGAAGTGAGGGATAGAGGTAGTTTCAATCTCACTTATATCAAGGTGACCTAAATCTAGAGTTTATTTTATTTTTCTGGAATAGCCGAAAGGTGCTTTCTGTAAACTAGATGTGCTATTCCTGTAAGAGTAGGTTGCTGCCAAATAAATATTTAGAGATATAAATTCAGGATTGAGATTGTGAAACCCTGCAAATGCAAATTAAAATTTTTTACTTGTTGCCTGGGGAAAGTGAGCTCTCTGTATTATAATACACAGGTACCCAATTACATAAGTATCTCTATCATAGCTTTCTAGATAAATCTGCCTCAGATACTATACCTGTTGAGTACAAAACCCTTAACTCCCCTTTACATTTTCCACCGGATTCTCTTTTTGTTACTGATCATAATTCTGATCTCTTTCGCTTGAATTTTAGGTTAGTTCTACTCCTTTCTACTAGTTTCAATTAGAAGCTTTTGGGGGTTGGTTTTGGGGGGTTGTGTGGCAGGGAGAGAATTATAATTCATATTCCAGTTAAACACAACCATTACAGACACCATTTTTCATCTCATTACCTCACCTTGGTCTTTTGTGTGCAGTCTTATATGGGGATGTTTTCAAACATCCCCATATGTTATAAAAATAATAGTTTTATATGGATAGCAATGTAGTCTGGCATGTAATTTCAATCTCGCCCAAGGGCTGTTTCTGACTGGCCATTACAAACTAGTTTTCATGGCATCAGTTAAAAACAAAACAAAAGCTCAGATTCTTAGGGGTAACAGTATTCTTGGGATGAGAAATAATTTGTTATTTGTTAAAATTTGCACTATAATTAGTATATACTATTTGCTTCACCTTTATTCTTGCATTGTATTATGCTGCAGATTACTCTACATAATCCCTTCTGGACACCTGTGAACTTGAACTCCTATCAGGGCTATAAAACTATAAACAGTGCATCCTATAACTACCTTTCTTTTTCCCACCCGCCCCTTTCTCCCTCTTGGTGATTCTTGACCTGCTACTCAATTCAGCCTGGTAAAAAAAATATTACCTCTGTTGCTGATATTTGATTAAATTTTTCCTACAGCTCCAGAAATAGTAAACTATGAACCGCTTGGACTAGCTGCAGATATGTGGTAAGTTTTTAACATCTTTTTTTCCCCCAGATTGCTGTAATACTACTTTTTCCCAATTTACTCTGAATAAAATCCATTCTACTGCAACAAATTAAAAACAAAACAAGAAACTTAAGTGTAGTTATTAACTCTTTGTTCTGTCTTTCCATTTTTATGCATTCTTTTTAATTAAAAGATAAACACTTCGTTCTGCAAAATTACAATGAAAACTTTAATGGAGCAGTTATAGAGTTAATAGTTTACCACTGTCCGCTGCAGAGGAGCACTCAAGAGAAAATGTGTTCCTGCAGTGCTTGTGACAGCTTTATTTATAAAAGCACTGCATGCAGAGGAGACCCACGTACTAATCTGATCTGCTGAGAAGGCAGGCAAAAGAGGTCACCCCAAATAAAACATCCTTGCTTCTATTTCTTTATATTTCTGATGTGTACTGTAGTAAATAACTACTGGAGTAGAAATGCATACAGAGACTTCAAATATCCACATTACTTGAAGTTAATCTGTAAAAATCACGTTTTCCCTGAAATCTTTGAGAGCTATTAGTAGTTATCTAAAGTTACAATGGCTCTCCTGCCTGTATAGCAGCTACTATGGACTTTTTAATATTGTGTACATTAAGAAGAATACAGGTGATGTAGAACCGGTGCAATTAATCTCCTTTGTTTTTTAGGAGCATAGGAGTCATCACCTACATACTGTGAGTACAATAGATTCACTCCTGCATAAGTGTTCCTAAAGCTCGATTGCACTAGTATTAAACAGCTCTTCCCTTCAGCCATTTAAGAAAGGAGCTGAACACGCAGGGTGGGCAGTGGTTTGTGTAATGGGCAATGTTATCCTGCAAATATTACCCTTTTCAAGTTTAAAATAAGGGGTAAAAGAAGAGGGGTGTTCTGAGCAGACAAAGAACAAATGTAGCGTCACTGGGCGTTTCTGCTTCTTGCGTGACCTCGTCAGGTCCACATGGTAGAGGATGGAAAAGGCCAAGTGTATTGGTTGCTCATAGAATGACTATGAGCTACCTGTGTGTGCAGAGAATGGAAACACAAAGTGTAATAGTACAGTTTACAAGGTGAGTTATTTCAGGTGAAAACAGGAAAGTTTTAATTTGCTTGTAAAGGCAGCAGTCTAGATTACTATGCAGAAATGTTGTCACCCGTATTCAAAAGGGTAAATTTAAGCTGGGATAGGAGCAGAGAAGTTGATTCATCTTACAGGAGAAAAAAGGGCTTGTTAATGATGGTAAAACAAAGGCTGGTTGGGAATATCATTGCAGTCAGTAAGCACAAGTGGGAAAAAAAGATAATCTTTAGAAGAAAAGTGTGTCAGCTGGTGATGAATAAATAAAGGTAGGAAATTACGACAAGCTCAAATTCTCAAAGAAATTAGTTCCATGTGCATCCTGGGAACAAGCAGTCAAAAGAATTTTAAGATGGAGGTTGGCAATTTGTGAAACTGCTTGTGTGACAATGGATGCATGCAATGGAGGGACAGCATTTGTTGCTTCAAGGATTCTTTTCTCTGGTTTGATAAGAGAGTTACAGAAGTGGTCAGGGATCCTTGGATCTAACTGCTTCCATTGAAATCAAGCTCCTGTGGCTGCTGGGGAGCAGGCATGGTGGATACTGTACGCTTGGAAAAGCCTCACCCTAACATTCCTACCCTCGGCCTCTGCTGTTCCTTACGACATTCAGAAGACTAACTTGCTGCCAAACTTAAAAAGGTGCACTCCAGTATGAGAGGGATTTGCGCTCCACAGCTCAGGGATCAGTACAAGTATGGAGGCTTGAAGGGGAGGAATTGTCTTTTCACTGTGGAAGATAAATGTAGTGGAATTAAATCCCCTCCTGGGCTATACCCAAGGCTCAGACCCAAAAAGTTGTAAAAGAGCTATGGTCTGAGAAATCAGCTTCAGTGCAACAAATTCCCCTCTGTCCTGTGGTGCAGAAAAGATAGGGATACTGGTTGAGCCCAGGCTCAGGTAAAGGGGTTTAAAATATTGTCCAGACTCTTGCTTTTTATCAGCACTCTGGTCTTCAGTGACATGTCTACTTGACAGGACATTAAACTTTGTAAACTGCTGTTCATGTGTGTTCATAAATGATGAGAGGAAAACTTAGGAGTTGAAGATAAGCAGGTGGCAATACTTACTGTGAGATTACAGTGATGCACAGGCAGCCAGGTGCTCTAGAGGTTTTTCTGTTGCATTGAGTTCTGTCCTGGGGGCAGAAAAATGAAGCGGGTTTCTGTACTGTATCCAGTGTCGGAGTGTTTTACCTGTTTGGCTAGTAATGATTGCCATAGTAATTAAGGTTGAAAATTTTCTCCCTACCAATGATCAGTAAAAAAAAAAAGCATGCTTTTTATGATGGGAGGGGTCAGCTTGCATGATATGCTATGTACTAGAAACTTATATGCCTTTAACTAGTATTGCCTGTTAATTTTAAAGCCTTTTCTTCTGAAGAATTCTGAATAAATGGGGTGTGTTTAATGATACTGCCTACTTTAGCAAATATGGCAGCAATGGAGTGGATGCCATCAGGTGTAAAGATCAAAGTGCCTACAAGTTCCTAATTCAGTAACCAGCAGAGTGATTCACTGGGTTGTAAGGGTGAAGCCTCTATTATTGAGGTCTGCTGGTAAATGTTTACAGGCACTGAGTCAGGATATGACAAAAGTAATTTGCATTTGGTGTTAGGATTTGACAATCCTCCCGTTTCGCAGACCTCAAAACTGAGTCCCAAAGGAAAAAAAAATTCAGAGGAGAAAAGAGCGCTGTCGGCTTTGGCTTCTAGTGGAGGGTCAGAAGGTGGAATTACAGCTGCTTTATGGCACAGATTCTGAAAAGGGGAAAGAAACCAATGCTCTAGGGCAGGTTTCCAAGCTTTAGTTTTGGAACAACATGCATGGTCTGTGGCGAGGTGCCTGCTTGTAGCCTTCATTATGGCTAATGGAAACAGAACAAAAGCTGAAGAAGGGAGTATGTAAAACCTGATAAGAAGTGAGATTGGCTGTGGCTCATGGGGTGAAATTTAACATGAGGGCCTCACGCTTGCTGCCTTGCTGCGCCAGCTGCTTTGGTGTCATTGTATGATTATAGAGGAAACACTTCATGCACTCAAATATTTATTCTGTGGGTGAAACAACATGTGGTAGTTGGGGACTGGGCTGAATGTCACAGGTGGTCCTGTCTAACTTTCTGTTTACCCCCAAATTCCCAGCCAATGTGGTAGTGGCAGTAGAGACGGGGGAAAGGTCTGTGGAGCAGGATCATGTAAGCAAGCAGTTTAGTATTCAAAACCTTGATTTAGATCCCAGGAGTTTGCTGCAGTCCTGTTTTGAGCCTGCTGCATCCTGAAACTATGCTATCAAAGCTAGACATAATAGATAAGCATAATAATAGCCCAGAAGATTTAAAAAAATGGGATGAGATCAATTTCCTTGATATAAATAATGTTTCCCGTAAACCAGACTTTTGCAAGTCAGCATCCCTGTGGGGTGGGGAGGGGAGGGAAGGCAGGGCAGGAGGAGTCTGCAATTAATCTGTTCTGACACTTGAGTTTTATGGAGCAGAGGTAAATAGTCATCAAAGATGAAGGTCGTCAGTCACAGCTGAGAGGTAGGCAAAGCAGGATGAAAGCTTTTTCTGTTTAAGTAAAGATTGCTGAACAGCATTTTATTATGATGATGTCTCCGTTATATCCTTGCAGTTGGAGCAAAGTGCCAACAGAATGGAATTTTGCATTGTTCAGAAACAGTTGGATTTCGTTGCAGCCAAAGTCTCTTTGTGGATTCCTTTTAATGAGCAGTATAGCCCTACCTCTCTGGTGGAGTTGGCCCCTAGGCAAGGCCACACACCTGACTTCTGATCACACATTGGATTTTGATTGCAGCTAAGAAAGGTCTCTTGGCTGAACCCAGTGTACAGGAAACTTGTCAGTGGCTTGGCAGACAGAAAAGCAGTAGGGGCAGGGCTTTTCCTACCTGAAGAAAATCTGTAGGAACACTACTTCATCTGCTTGAAGCCCGTAGAAGCTTCTGCCTGGTAGTGTTTGTGGGTTCACAGGGAGAGATACTCTCCTCAGCTGAAGGTTTTTCTAGTTTGATTAACAATTACTTCAATGAGACACTTAGGAGAGGAGAATCTGTGCATTTCTAGCTGTGTGCACACATTAGTGTTGCACTAGAGACTTTCAAGATGAGTCTGATTCATAACCACAGGTGTAGTAAGCCAAAACTGGACCTGTTATTTCCCATGTGGCATGGTTGCTACAACACAAGATCCACAAATGTCCTGCGAGTATATTACACAGTCACTGTAATTTCATTAGAACACCTCTGCTGTTTATTTTTTGAATTGGTTATTTTTTCTGACTTACCTAGGCTTAGTGGTGCATCGCCTTTCCTTGGAGAAACTAAACAAGAAACACTTGCCAACATCACAGCTGTGAATTACGAATTTGATGAAGAATTTTTCAGCAATACCAGTGACCTGGCAAAAGATTTTATTCAGAAACTCCTGGTGAAAGATACACGGTAAGTAAAAATTCAGAAAGATCCATTTGCCTCTAAGATAAACCTGGTGAAATGTAGTCTGACAACTGATCTGCAAAGTGTGATCCTGATGCCTGCAGTGTGTATTGCCATTCAAGAGCCTGACAGGAGGCAAAGTTTTGCTGCTGTGCCCCTAGTTAATCACTGCCCTCAGAAGCCCTAACAAAAGGAACCAAAATCTTCCCAGTTAAATTTCACTTTCAGGACTGAATTCTCACCTGAGTCAAGCTGTTACAACAGGGTGTAGGTGAAGGGCTGAAAATGGTGTGCAAAATCTCTAGTTCTGGGTAACTACCACTCCAATATTTTAGTCTATTACAAGCTACTTGCAAGGAGGTGACATGATCCCAGAATATGCTCCTAGTGGTGCAAGGCCAGAAAAATCTTCACATGTGCTCATAGTGGAATTGTTCCTTAAGTCTGCATCTGTTGCAATCACCTAGAATTTGCGTGACAGCTATGCAGATCTTTATTCCCAGTTCATAGGAACCACAGAGCTTTTTTTAGTTTTTCTTGCTTTTAAGAAAGTGCAAACAGAAGTTGCATCTCCTTCCCCATAACCCTATTTGTCCTGGAGGAAAGTCAGGCCATTGCAGTTCTTTCTAATGGCCTCGTGAGGGAAGAAAATAGGTATTAGAGAGAAAGAGGCAAGCTGTTTGGTCAAGATTTCTGCAGATCCTCAGGCTTTAGAATAGATTAGAGTAGGCGGGGTTTGATGAGAGGTTTGCACAGGTCTGGCAGCATCCTTTTAAGAAAGGACAAGTCAGTGATATTGATATTTGTTCCCTGTACAGAGGCAGTCTCTGTGCAATGCACCTTTAATTCTTGGTGCTCTTAATGTGCTGTTCACCAAACTGCACCGAATGCAGAAGGAAGTTAAGATTGATCAGGTTTGATTAGGTTCAAAGTATTCCTCTCAGAAATGTTGCTTTCAGGAAATGGCAGCTCCTGCAGTGATGTAATATTGTGTTCCAAAGGACAGTTTTGATATAATTAATGTTGTATACCTTGATTCAGACACAGTCATATCAGGGGTGTATAGGAAGGACTGATTTTTCTAAGCATGTAGGATGAACAAAACAAAGTAATGTTTTATCACTTTTTATGTAAGGATACACAAAAATGCAGGTAAATTTTGATCAAGTAAGAATTAAAATTGTGTGGAATGAGGACAGTTGCTTACTGAAACTTAAAACAGGTACTAAACTGCACACAAGCAGTATGCCTCATGGAGAAACATAACCCAGAAATTTGAGCGTTAGTCCTCGCATTATCTTGATAAATGCTTCATATGAAGCCTGGGATAAGCGTGGGTCAATGGACTTGTCTACAAGGTATTTCTCATTCAAGTTGGTGAGGTGTTTTTTGTGGTGTTTTTTAGGAAACGGCTTACAATTCAGGAAGCTCTGTCTCATCCGTGGATAATGGTAAGACTGACTCAAGAGACAGATCTTGCTTTTTACCATGAGCAAAGCAGAGAATATTTTCACTCTTATTGGTGTGTTAAATGGAAAACTGTCCTTTAAGTAGAGACCCTTGGTGTCTCAGAGAGATGCACTGGAAATTGGTTGGGTCTGACTAATTATGCAAATGACTTCTTTTATTATCATACCTCTCAGAAAGAGGGGGACAAAGCTTTGATGCTTGTTGCACTTGCAGTATCCTACAGTAGACTGTGCTTTGCATTTTTCTCTTTGCATGCACATGTACTACATCTTGCGTTTAGTGCTTTCTTGAGTTGAGAGCTGACTACAGCCAATGTGGAAAATATAATTTATCTCAAGATATTACTGCTGTAGCAAGTGTGTTGATTTGTGTGTCTATATTTTTTTTTATCATAAACATTTCTTGCTTTTGTGTCTCTTATTGAAAATACATTTAGCTAATCTCAGCATGACTAATGAGGATGTTTGAAATTCAGTTTTTGCTCTGCATTGCATAAAACATTAACTGGAGTGTGTTCAGGATTGTCGTTTTTTCCTCTTACAAATATTGATAGCTTTGAGACTGTTAACTGCTAAAAATTAACATGAAAATATATTGCGTTCCTGTTATTTACACTTACCACATTGGAATGAATGCATATCACTTGTCACATTTATTTTTGGGTTTGTGTGTTTGGTTTTGGGTTGGGGTTTTTTTCTTGGTGGTTTTTTTTCTTTTTTAATCAAATGCATGAAGGGAAGTCTGTGGGAGCAAAGAATCTCCCAGCATTGTGGAAGTTCAGGCTGCATCCTTTGTGTAGAGTTTTTGAATTACTGCACTGTCCTATAAATCTTCAGTAATACTGGTTCCTCTGTCTGACGACTCACCAGCTGGAAGAAGAAACAAAAGTCCAAGAAAACAAGAAGGTTGAGAACACACAGCTGAAGACAAAACACCTGAGAGAATACACCATAAAGTGCCATTCGAGTATGCCTCCCAATAATAGCTACATCAACTTTGAGCGCTTTGCCCAAGTAGTAGAAGACATTTCACTTATGGAACAGGGTTTCAGCACTTTGGCTGCATCCCATGATTCCTTGCAGGAGGACATTGATGCTCTGGTTTCTATTTATAATGAGAAAGAAGCTTGGTATAAAGAAGAGAATGAAAGCGTGAGGCACAAGCTGTCTCAGCTGAAGTATGAATACCGTAAAATTGAATCCCTGAGAAGACATCTACAAGATGATATCAAGACTGTAGGTGGTAGCCTTATAGGCGTAACTGGGAAATATGCTGATCTGCAGAGTCAATATGAATCTCTCACTCAGGAACTTTCTAAGGAACTCAAGTGGGTACAGGATTTAATGAGTAGTTTTCAACTGGAAAATGAAGCCTGTGTGAATGGAAACTTTGACTCTGTTTTCAACAAAGATATTAATGAATCACTAATGGACCTGTTAAATAGATCCTGCTGTGAAGAGTTCCTTGCAGGGTTGAACCTTGATGTAGCAGAATCGAATCAGTAATGTTGTAGATCAGGCTAGGTGCAGGGTTTGCTGCCTGTTTCAATGTGCAGCAGTTGAAAAAAATTTTCAGTGCATAGTTTCTACACAAAAACATCACCTAGAGCTAAAACAGAAATTCTGATATATTGCACGAGATGCTGACCAAAACCATAAACTCCCAGTGGTTTGTAGTGTTGAAGTTTTTTTCCCATGTTCAGTGTCTGAACTTACAGGAAGTAGATTATCACAGTGGTATGTACACATTTAACCGTACAGCCTTTTGCATTGTTTATTGTACTTCATGTATTACAGTTCCAGAAGATTACTAAGTAATTAACTTGCAATGAAGAGTAGGTCAGTCTGTACTTACTAGAAGCTGGGTGCCTGGAAGCTAATAAAAATCTCATTATAACATCTTTGGTTGGATGAAGGAAACAATGATGTAGACCTGCTGCATGCAGGCAGTTCTATAGACCATATGAGAGAAATATTTGCAAAGGTTAAATATGTCCTGTAAAACAAAGGAAATGGTGTAGTAATTTAACATTTAGCTAGTACTGTAGAAATTCTCTGAAATGGCTGCTGATGAAGAAAAGATTATATTTTAGGCCAGTTATGCAAGGTGAAATCTTTTACCGTCAAAGGTGTTATGTGAATTTTAAACTAAAGGATTAATCAACAGCTAAGTTTCCTGTCCTATACCAAAGAAATCCTGTTCAAAAGGCACAACTGTGAACTTGTAATGAACAATCAAATAACTGCGTATGTAATTTTGCAGTGCAAATATTGATTTGTGAGTGAAAAGTGATGACATAGAGCTCTGCTTTGCTTTCTACAGTAAAGAATATGACAAAGCTACAACTAATTTAATATACAATGTGGGATTTGAGACTAGTGTTCTTACTGTGATGATTTTTTTTCTTAAGTTATAGAAAGTAAAAGTTCGCCCAAAGTTGAATCATGTCCTGCTTCTAGTATTTCATAGAAGTAATTTGATTATTCTGTATTAATATGCACAGATATACCTTTCTTGTTTTTGAACACAATAAATAGCTATTTATGCAGGATGCACTTGTTCCCTGGTGGTGTAGTTGGAGACTTAAAAAGAGATGTCAAGCTTCTGTGTACTAAAAAAGGTTGCCAGCCTAGGTTCTGCAGCTAGTTTACAGCCCCTTTGCTTAGCTGTATGAATTTGCTGCAAGGTGACTGCTACACAGCTATAAGAATCCATGAGATAGTAGCCAGGCATCCCTGCATCACTGCTCAAGTCCATCTAGAGTGGATCTTTGTATGTATATTAGAGTATGTCTTTCACTGCCCAGCTTCCCTCCCTCATTTTTCAGAGAAGTTAATGACTTAACCAGATTGAACTGTTGTTAATAACATTATTAAGAATTATATTTCCTACTTTGAGATAAAAAAATAAAAGCATACTGTCATCCAATTTGTGTAGAGTACAGTGGACCCATCACTGCCATGTCCTCATAAGGATTTGCAGAGGCTGGTGAAAATTCAGAGTTCTGAAACCAGATAGGTTTCAGATATTCAATATCCAATTGAATATTCCAGATATTCAATAGGGATATTGTTATTCCTGTCATTGTACTCAGAGGATAAAAATGGATGTGCTCTCTGTGGCATCTTTCTTCGCATGAGATATAAAATTTTCAAAAGCTTCAAAGCTGTGCAGATAGCCAGGTGATGTCCCTAGCAAGCTGGTGTTGATGGTTGGGGAGAATTGGGCTCCACCGTGACAAACAATATGGGCACAAATAAAATTCTCAATAATTTTATTCTCTCACAATGCTGCAGTTGTCACTTCTGCAGACTCCTTTGAGCTGGAAGACCCATGAGATACTGCCCAGGGGAACTGGAACAAAGAAGGTTGTTTTTTTTATCGGGGAGAAAGTTGTAGTTCTTAAAAAATAACTTAAAGCTTAGTGAGAGTTCGTATTTGCAGAAAAGACTCTCAAGAAAGAGACTGCCTTCCCTCAGCCATGATCTCATATTCTCTGTTTATGTAGATTTTCTTTATGAACAAATGCACTGGCACGATGAGAAGGAACATTAAATGAGGTCACTCTGTTCCTGAGTGTGTTCGGGTGAGGTTAATATCGTTGTGACTCAGTCCTTGAGGCTGGTGCTCTCTGAGCTGAAGGAGGTCACTGGCATACTGCTTTTGAGAAGATATTCTGATGATTGAGAAAATGACAAGGTCACTGGTTTGCAGGCTACTTAGAAATTGAGAGGCAGTTATTTAGAGTCTGGAGTACTGTAAAGTGAGCTGTTTTGATTCAGCAATGGTTCTGCTGCTGAAAGGGCACTTGGAAATTTTTCGTGATGATTGTACAGCTGACATTTGGCCAGCAACATTTTTTCCACCTCAAATTGATTTTTACTCAGTGTTTTGTTGCACCATGCTAGCCATTTGCAGCACAAGGAAATTATATTTAATGCTTAAATGTCCTGGTTATGTTGTATGCAAATGGTGTATGCTTCTGAATGAGAAAGAGACCTAGCTGATAGCTTGGCTTCTTGAATTACTGCTGAGGTAGCTGCACAAATGCTATACCTATAACATTTGATTAAAAAAGTGAATCTGTTGTCTCATAAATATTAACAATTATTTTGCTGAAAAAAAAAATGTTTACATCCTCACTGATGTGTTTTCCATTCTCCTTTGGTACTCTTGCTTCTTCACACGTCTGGCTTGGCTGCATTCCAGTCCAGTCCAGTATAAATATTTCTGGGCTATCCTATTCCTACATCTACAGATCAGAACTGCTGGAATGGTTGTCACTCCATGAACTCCATAATCTTTGAAGGGTTGATTTCTGGCCTTTTTCTTTTTACATTTACCAGAGCTGGTTTTGAACTTTTTTTCCCCTCAATCTCTGTCATATCTGTCAAACCACAGTTTTCTGGTCTATGCAAATTTTGATGTGGATTTGGAGTGGAAAGGTATTTCATTTTCAGAAGGACTGTATCAGGGTTTGCAGAACATCTGTTACCTAACACCAGATTGGCATCCAAAAATTTTTGGCACATGGCTGAATTCTGGTATATATGTATTATTTCTTCCTATTTTTGCATACTCAGGTATTGTAATTCTTTCCTTATATATTTCTTCCCAGGGCATCAGTGTCTTGTGCTCTCATGCTCTGGGTATGGTTAAAGGACAAAGCCTGAGGTTTTTTTCAGATATGCTGTATCCTCATCACTAATCTAATCACTAATACTAAGTGACAGCTAACTTTTTCCGTTTTTATTACGCCTAGTAAAAGAAAAATTTGTAAAAGCACAATTCAGAAAAGATATGCTAGAATAAAATGGAGAGTCACATGCCAGAAGTTAGGAAAGAGCCCTAATATATATTTGGTTTTAAAAATATCCTTGTAAATGGCAAAATGTGCAAGACTCTATCTGAAAATTTAGAAGGTAGCATGGGACCTAACACTGTGATGATGATGCATTTAGTCCTATCCTGTCATGATTTCTAGCAAGCATGTGCAAAACCCCTGAGCATCAGTGTGCTGCAGTGCTATTGATGGGCTGACAACAGCTCCATCTCATTTCTGTCAGGTCTCTGTGGGACCTTTTCATTGCTCTCCCAGTGCCTTTCAGAAAGAGGGACATGAATAAAGGCCCGCTGTTATGAGCTCAATCCAGAGAAAATAGAGACTCTGCAAGTGTGCTCTCAGAGACACCTTAGCAACTTAACAGAGTGAAAGCACTGCCTTAGCCCCACCAGCATCTCCTTAGTTATCTCTCTCTTTTGTTTGGCTGTCCTTCAATCTGTCCTTTGGCTAAAAAAGCTGTTCTCAGACTTTTTGTTTGGTTTTTATGTGGATCATTATGAAGCAGAAGGCAGAAGTGGAGGCTGGAGCAAGGTCTGTGCCATGCAATACACCTTTTGTACCAGGTCGAGTGGCTAGAAAGGGGCAGCAGTAGAACTGCTCAGAACAATGTTGTGCACAGGGCCAAGTGTGACAACTGCCTGTAGACTAGTTCTAGGATTTTGTCTGAAATCAAAGGGGTTCTGTCCAGGCACAGGCTGGACTAGATTTATTTTTCTTTTGCCCATATGAATCCACAGCTTCCCCAGCC
Source organism: Phalacrocorax aristotelis (assembly GCF_949628215.1). NCBI lineage: Eukaryota > Metazoa > Chordata > Aves > Suliformes > Phalacrocoracidae > Phalacrocorax > Phalacrocorax aristotelis. The sequence goes on from NC_134282.1 coordinate 35,539,428, forward strand.
AGCATTCTTTTCAGCCAGCTCCAGAGCACATGAAGAATATTTTCTATTATTTCATGCACCAAAGGGAGCCAAGCAATAAAATTGCTCTCTTATCTTCCAGCCAGTGGACAAGCGACAGGCTTTGGTTCGGCAAGCATCTATTGTTAACATGGAAAACTTCAAAAGGCAATATGCTAGAAGGCGATGGAAGGTATGACAGCGAGCCTTTAAATGCTTCTCATGTAAGGCTTCCCAAGCCTGATGGGATCAGAAGGCAAGATAGAGCTTGAATGTAAAATTGTAATATAATGTGTTTCGATATGTCTGCACTGCATATGTGTGGTCAAATTCTCATTCTTCCCTCTTTCCATAGCTTTCTTACCGTATTGTCTCATTGTGCAACCACTTATCTCGTTCGCTGGTGAAAAAGGTCCTAATACAGGATGAAAGCTTGGTATGTACATTTCTCAAAGGGGAAGAAGAAAAGGTCCAGTTTTGCCATGTAGTGGTTTTTGCTGCCCTTATGCGGATGTACAGCCCAACAGGATGACCGTGGTTTTGAGTGGGAAACCAGACAGAACTGTCACATCCCTTGTGTGTCTTTAATGCTGCTGTAAGTTGTGTTACTGTGACAGAAATGTTGGGCAGGGAGAGCTGGTAACTGTATAAACCCTTTAGATGCTAGCCACATGTATTCTGTAAAGGAGCAGCATGGAGGCTGCAGATTATGTTTGGATACCATACTAGTGACTGTGCTGTCTGACTGAGGAATGAATGAGTGTTCGTGGAGGGTGTCTGCACTTGTGGCCAACTGTGTGATGGAGGGTGAGGGACCCCTGCAGTGCATGTGACCTTCTGGAATGAAAGTCTGTAAGATTTCTGTTAGCTCTACTTTTCTAAGTAGATTATATACTAATAATATTAAAACATCATGTTTAGAAGCATGGTGTCTCATGTGATTGCAACATTGTGCCTTTCTATTTCAGAGAAACTGTGAAAGTGACAGTGAGGATCTTTCACAGAGAAAAGCCACTCATCTGCGGAGAAGCAGCATATCATAATGTAATGGGGATTCCATGGGCAGGAGACAGAGGGAACTTTCATCCTTGATGAAAAAAGCAGCTGTGACAGCAGACCTTGACTTCTTGTCTGAATCCTTGGTATGGTGCTTCTCACTTCTCAAACTACACCAACAGCTGTGTGATGTTATTAAATGCCTTCTAAGCATTTTAGAAAATTGGTGATCCAGATTCCCAGGGAAATGCCACAGCACAAGCACCAACTGGAGTGCTTTTATATGTTAAGCATTTCAGAGATACTTCAATCTATTAATGATATCAACTGCACTCAGGACGTAAGATTTCTACTGATATTATTCTACTGCAGAATAATTCACATTGCGCACAATGATTAAGACTGTGTGCATTATTATTTCAGTCAGGGAAATTGTTATTGAGTCTTAAGGAAATTTTTTAATTTTTTATATTTGTTAATAGCATAAATATTTGGCAGATATCTGACAGGTTTTGTTAGCTGTGTGCAGTACTATGTTACTGCTGTTATTGAAGAGAAAATCATAGTGCCATTTTGTTTCATAACTTTGATTTCATGAACCTTGCAGTAGACAGTTCTGTACTGCAATATGAAATGTGCTCTGGCCATCATCTTTGGCTGAAGGCTAACATATTGCCGTTGTCAGTTTGAGTACAACCGATCTGGCAACTGAGAGGTTGAGACAGGCCAGGACAATTTTTCGATGAAAAATATTCTGTAGTGACTACATGCACACAAATACAATGTTTTTACAGAATAATGGCAGGATGCTTGACCAACACAGGGCACTTAAAAACCCAAGATATATGAAGAAATAGTCTTTATTAGACTTCGTTATTGCTTTAATTTATTGTTGGCAAATTGGAAAGTCATTAACACCTATTTGTATAGGTGCTGTTTACATGTAACCGAAAATGCAAACATCTGTGTTTTATTCAGGGGGTTGTATCCAAAATTGAGGAAATAAGCACTTTGATGTTGATGTAACATCTTTGTGCTGGGAAGTTGCATCACTTTAACTATATTAATTTCTAAGCCAGTATTCTTGAATTGGTACCAAAAAATGTGCTTATACTAGGTTATTTTTTTCATTGAATATATTAGTTGTTAGAAGTTCATATTTATTTTGCCATTTAATAAATTGAAAATCAGAAAGCAAGCCTACTAGAAACAGCTATAGATTGACAAGGAAACTGGTTTTGTTTGGCTTTATAGTTGTCACTCCTAGGCTGAGGTTTTACAACTTGAAGGTGTGAACTGGTGTTGAAAACTAGTATCAGGTTAATTTTGCCTGGCATCCAGTTTCTATGGAAGAAGTAAAAACACACTGCTTTTATTTGTAGCTTTGTATCCTTGCTTAGGCAGAGACTAAAATGTGGTTGATGAGAAAGTATTTCTATGACAGGAATGAAACGGATGAGAAGCACTGGAGGAGAGAGACAGAAAGCAAGATTTGAGGGAAGAAACTTAAAATGAAGGATATGGGGTGGGGGAGAAGTGGCGGAGAGGAGTGAATATGAGAGGGACATGTAGGGGATGGAGGCGAACCTGGACTGGGAAGGTTGAAGGAAGTGTAAGAGAATGTAGGTGCAGGAATTGTGGAAGCAGGAGAATGGATGTTTCCGCAAATATTGGACTGCATTTTGATACTACTTATTTAATTTCCTTTTATTTCATGTGTTCTGCTACCATAGCCTGTGACATGTGCCTGGTCAAGGGATAAGGAGCAGGGCATGGGCTTCTCTTCACATTCAATTAAAGGGTGCGTTTCTGAGCTTTCTGTATAATTTTTGAGACATAATCCTCAAAAAGCACTGTAGTAACATGTATATTAAGAGGATGCAGTAATGGGAAAAACTATTGTTTTAGCATCTGGAGGGACTCTTTCATAGACAGAACACTAAAAATATATATTTGGATAAAAAGCTGCCCAGCTTACCTACCAAATTTTGCTTCCTGCTTTCCCTGTCCCATGTGTTACCATTAGTTCAATCCCTGGGCTACGAAAAACCAAATAAACTCTGAGCCAGTGACACTTTTCTGAATTCCCACCATTTCAAAAAACCTTTGGTTTCCAAATTAGAGATTGCTCCATGGGCACATAAATCACACTTCTGAAAATTAAACCCTGGTTAAAATAGCTGTTAGGTTGTTCCATGAGAATTGTGCTGTCACGGTCATTCTTATGTAAAATCCTAGGAGCTACCGAGCAAGATGGGATGCAATAGAAAGGCAGGCAGGGGAGTGCAAGGCAGTATGAAGCCATAAGCTCCAGCTTATTAATTCTATATTAATAAAAGATGTAAGGTGGTGTTTTAACAAAGACATTACAGACAGCTCATGGTGCCATGAGTAATGTGGCATTCATTGTACATAAACCACAACAATCAGCACTCGTGTCAAGCCGAAATATTCCCTGACTGTTCCAGATAGGAGTATACTGTGAGTGTATAATCTCTTGTTCTCAGGACTAATGTTTGTGATTTATTAGGAAGTTTTACTGTGTTTTTCCACATGTGGTGTTCTCTGTATTTATCACCGTATCTATTCAACAGAGGTGGGAATTCAGCCCCACTTCAGGGAGGCTTAGTCGAATTAAATTCCATTTACAGCACTGGAGGACACCTTTCTCAGTGCAGGGGTTAGTTTCATACCATTGGTGGTTTTTGAGGAACAATCTAGAGGTTCCTTTTATTAAGGGGGGGAGGCAGAGAAGGGAAGGGGGTGGTGTGAGGGGGAATGTAGTACTCTTCAATAAAAAAATTCATGTTACAGAATTTACTTCGGCGGGGAAGAAAAATCTATTTTCTATGTATTTTTGAGCAGTAAGGTTACCTGGAGATAAGTGAAGTGATAGTCTTAAAAAAAAAAACCATGTATTTTTATTAAAATAGGACTATTTTTGTTGTTACTTCAGTGTCTATATTTTTATTAAGAGAAATACTGATTTTTATCTACTTGGAAATAGTACAGACTGTAAAAACCAACAAATATATTTGTTATTCTGATTTGCTAATAAAATTTTGTAAAGCAGGACAAGTGTTTTTTCTTTCCACATGAGCTGGCATGTTGATCTGAACAAGGTAAGGGCGGGGCCTGAGGGCACATGCTAGTCTGTCTCTCCACAGAAAGATCAGTCCCTCTGTTGCCTCTCTGAAATCTGAAATATCAGAGAGGTGGAAATTGCACATGTCAAGTAAGGCACCTGAGGGGGTAGCAGGTATTGCAGGTAGCCCCACCGGCTGCCTGTAGGCTGTGACCCTCTTCCTCCCTCGGGGGTGGGCGGCTGAGAAGAGAGCCGTGAGGGGGGCTCCCTGCCAGGGACACAGCCCCTGGGGGTTGGTGGAGGGGTCTTAGAGCTGCAAGTTTCAGCCTGTTGTGGTGTTGAGGGGGAAAACGTAGGTGCTGCTGTGAGAGGCCACCTGTGTGCTGGGCACTTGCCGGCTGCCCTGTGGTGCAGCCTCAGGGGTGGAGGAGAGAGTGGGGGTTGGGCTGTGGCACCCAGGCCCTCTGGAGCAGCTGTTACCATTATTCCCCTCACCTGTGGTGACACTTGCTGCAAGCACTGGCAGCTTGGGTTAGGGGTAAGGGTGGGCTCCCAGAGAAAGCAGATCAAAATGGCTGTTTCAGGAGGGCACTGTTGTGGTGCTGCATGGGACTGCAGAGGAGCTGTCACCTTAGCATGAACCAGCCTTTTAGGCAGCGAGAGCTGGTAGGGTTGCTGTTAGCTCCATGCTGAAGCAAGAGGGAAGGCTTGCTGGACCGTGCTTCCTCATCAGGATCGAGGTCCCTACACTGCTCCCCTGTGTCCTGTGCCCTCAGGGGAGTGAGGTAAGCCTGGCTCCTTCTGACCCCAGAAGCTCGGTGCATTATTTCTAGTGTTACTTCTGGTCTGTGCTGTCTGACTCCATGTACTGTGCACCTGATAATTTTTTTTCTTTTAATAAGAAGTATTGTTCCTATCCACATTTGTACATGCATCAGGGAAGCTGTATGTGGCAGGGCAAAAAAGAGTTATGTATTTGACAGTGTTCAGTTGAGAATTGAAGAAGGCTGAGTCGTTTCTTTTACCTCTTTCTTTTCCATATGGTCACTCTGTGAATCGACTGACATTATCTGTGTTTTTCACTTAAATGTCTACTGTGTCTTCACGTAAACCTCAAACTTTTATCAACTTAAGTGCTTGAGTGGTAGGTAGTATGTTATTTTCAGTGTGTATGTTTTGTGAGAGGAGGTGAAAGCAGTGGTGGACCAGATAGACCTTGCTGTTGGGCAGGGATGGCAGGGCATGATCACCTTGAGATGATCACAAGCCTGACAAAGTGGCATTACAGCAGGCCTCCTCCAGCTGGGGCAGGAAGAACTGCAGAACTTATGGGCAATGGCCAGAGCTGTGCCCCAGCTGGGGTGACCAGGTGTGTTGCTGTGGCTCAGGGGCAGAAGTTTTGTCTGGAGGCAGAGCTTGTGATGAGCTGAGAACATAAAGGTTTCAGATGGGCAAGAAGTCATGGCCCTCATCAGAGTAGGTGACTTTACTGAGGGAATGGTGGCTTGAGGAAAAGATTTGGGGAGCCCGTTTTCCACCCGAGAATGGGCTTTGGCCGTGTAATAGGATGGGAAGGAATGGCTGACCTGGTTGTGGGCCTGGGGGTGGTATTTGCACTAGAAGCCTGTGAACGTGCCCTATGCACAGCATACCCCATGTCAGAAGTGTGAGACTTAGGTTATTCAGAGGCTTAATAGCATGGACCTTTGGCTCTACCTGCAGCTCTGCATGCCAGAGACTTAGCTTCTCAGGTTTCTCTTCACTGTGTCATTGTTGGTGTAATTTGCTGTTATTTTTGGGGGGGTTAGGTGAAAAGACTGTCACTGAGCGTTGGCTTTTTATAGCAGTTTGCTACAATGTGTGACCATCAGTCTCAGAGGTACAACATTTTCCTATCCTACTTGGAAATCTACTCAGTCACAGGCCTTTTTAAGGTGGGAGATATCTGCTCAGCAAAATGAGGTAAGAAAAAAAATGTGTCACATCAGTAGTTCCTAAAATACATTTTTTCCCAAGGATAAGCCTTATGAGTTACATAAGATGCTTTGTTAAAAATTATCATTTGAATTATCCCGTAGTAGTGTGTGTACATTGTCTTACTGTAACAATTATTTGGAAAAAGAGCTTTTAAGTAATTCAGCTTTTAAATCTTTTTACTGTATCTACCTAAAATATGTTGCAATGTACTGGTATGAAATTTGAATTTCATTAGATTTATTGTTCTGAAACATGGAAAAGCCTTTCTAATATTTAGTTTAGAGTCTCTAAGTCAGTTGACAAAGGATAGTAAATGCTAAATTAAGTTTAGCCCCAGTCATGCAATTCAGGTAACAGAAAACAATGTAAGGGTGGAGTTTTGGTCTTAGTGCTGAGGCTTAGTCTTGTCTCAGCTCCTGCTGGGCCTTTGTGTGCTGGGCACACAAAGTTAAGTCCTCAAAAGTCTGCAACAAGCCAAGCCTGATTTTGAAATGTGAAGTGGCTCAAAACCCATGATCATGGAAAGTTGGGAATGTGTAATGCCACTCCATCATCTAGAGTACTCCACTTCCCTACATCTGCACCTGGATCAAAGCAAGAAGAAAGGCTCTTCTCAGCCTGGCACAGGAGCACTCTGTAAGCTAGTGGTAGTAGAAGTCAATATTTAAATACACAGTGTCCTCTGCACAGCATGTATCTGTGTCTGTATTTACACTGCTATAAGGCAAATCAGTGAATTGGAGACTCCAGGTCCTTTCTTGGCATTTGATTATTCTGCTGGGAAGAAATCCTATAGGAGTCTGTAGAACATATGGAAAGATATAAAGCAGACAGATGTGTAATTGGAGTAGATACAAAGCCAGTTACTAGGGGCAGATCATTTACCAACAATGGTCTGTTATGCCAGGGTCCAGAAGTAAGCCCTGCTATTTAACAGACTTGTGACTGGAGCCCAGGGATGTGCTGTTATGCAAATACTGGCCTAAATTTATTTATTATTCATTTTTTATCTTAAAGACTGAATTAATAGAGCTATTCCAATATCATGCATGTAAAATGGAAGGGAGATATTATGCAGGAAAACATAAGATTTTCTGAAGTTTTTAATGCAAAATCACTAATTACATAGTAAATGGGATCATGGTAAATGAAATGATTGATCAGTTAGCAGGACAAGCTGTATAAAATTATTTTGATGTCTAGTTTTGGGCTCTCTAACCCTGGATAATGCTGCTTACAAGGAGATCTGTGTTTTCTGCATGCAGAGATGCCTTATAGTTGCACACAATGAGGTTAAACCAAATCTGCCCTTCAGCTTCTGCTCTCTGGAGCAGTAACTGCTTGTTTCCTTCCTGTAGTTTCTCATCCTAGTTAGCTAATATCTACATTGCAAAACAGATGTCCTGGGTCTCCATGCTCAGGATCAATTGATGTAACCTCCTTTTGCTTCTTGAAATGCCTAACTTTTCTTCAGGTAATACAGAGAGAGTATAGGTGCTTTCTGCCAGCTCCACCAGCTGCAGGTTGGAGGATGAGAGTCTAAGTGCCTACTAGATAAGGACTGAAGGGCTTACCCAGCCCTAATCATGCTTCTTCTCTTATTGTGGCAAAGCAGAGACTCATGGCCAGTCTAAGTGCCACGCTACAGCCTGTTCTTTTTAGCCACTGAACTTTGTTGCTAGGAGGGATTGACTTTGCCCTTTAGTAGAGCAGGGAGTGATTGGAAGAGGAAGTTTGCCTTCCTTCATGCTTGCTGATTCTTGATGTAAACTGTTCATGTAAAAGTGATCCAAGAGCCACAGTTGACAGCTACTGCCATGGCAGCCTCATTTCAGTCTGGAGCCCTCTCAGGCAAGTGTTGCCAACTAGAATCCTCTTTCAGTCTTAGCTGTTTCTCGTTGGCCAGTAAGTGTGACCTTCTTTACAAGTCACAACATTTGAAGGCAGGGGGGTGTGTAGTAGTAATTTATCATTATTCTGTGAGTCATCAAGGGCCCACTAAGAATTATGGAATTTTTCGTTTCTATCTTGTTTAGAATTATTTGAAACCTATGACAAGGTGCTGAAAAGCAGTTGAAAAGCTTTTATCTTTTTCTTTATAAATTTTGCTGAAAAGCATTCAGTATCTTTCAGGAATTACACCTCCAGCTGTTTAGCTTAACCTGGTGTAGTAGGTCATGGCACTTAGTACCTAAAATATTCTAGTTCAAAACCTACGCTTTCACCTTGAACCACACTGCAGGGACGGCAAGATTATTCTTAAGTGTCTGCTTCATGGGGTTTTTATGCACTTCAGAGGGCAGGCTGCATCCAATAGCACAGACCAAATGCCAGAGAGAGCTTTACTGAAGAAATCCATATGAACATATGGAAAACCTGCCAGCTTACGCTTTTCATAAAATAGTGTGTAAAAAAAGTGATGCAGTTTTCATGCAAATGACAAGTTTGTTTTTGCAGCATAAGTGCCAAGGAGACAGAAAATGTAAGTTCAATGGATACGTTCTACTTAGGCATATATTACCACAGGATGGTTTAGGACAGATGGGACAGTGGAGGTAGGGCCTGAATCGCTTGAGCAACAGCAGTGACCTTCTGTAAGAATACCTAGAAGGAGAAGACCTCTGAACTAAGATTTTAGGGAACAGAATGAATATAAACATGCTAGTACACTTTAAATTATCAAACAGGGAGTATGTTTTCAGGACCACGTGGGTTCCTTCCATACTGTCTCGCTTTTGAAGTTCTTGCTCTCTTCTTCCCACAGCAGCTTTCATGCCTTGTTCTCCCCACCTCAAACTTTATGTCCACTCAGATTTTTTCATTTCAGGGAGCACTGGCTGTTTATATCTTTAAAAAGTTACAGTGGGAGAATTCCAGATGTTCGTTCTTTTTGTTTTGAAAATCCTTCCAAGAGGCTACAGACTGTTACAAACATGACTGAGACTTTTTTCCCTTTGATGATGATGATGAATGTAACACTTATTCTGTTTAATGGCTTTGGCTTCACTAACTGAAGCAAATCCGAACAGACTGTTCAGATGGGTTCCACCATTGAAAAGTTCAGGTAACAGAAAGTTACATGGGCCAAAGAAACATGGGGTAATACAGGCTGTTTCACCACTGGATGTCATGCCTAGACTGCCTGTCTCGGTTTAGAACTATCTGTGCAAATAATTTATGTCCTGTGTTAAAGGTACACCAAGCAGGGTGTACTCACACCACTGAATCTATTTGCTGCTAGAAAACTCTCCTAATAACAAAAGAGGGCAATAAAAGTCTCATCTGACCACTTCAACCTCACATAAAAACAAAACAGTACCTGAATTTGAATGTGACAAAAAATGGCAATGCTGCCTCCAAGTTCGGGACATGACTTTCAGTGTCTTTTGAACAGGCAATGTATACATTGGCAGTTTGTCATGCTTCAGCTTCAAGCAATTTCTGTAATTAACATTAATTAAAATACTTGTGACCTGCTGTGATCCGAAGTGTCTTTCTCCCTTTATTGCTGTTGTTACTGCACATGTATAAGGGGATGCCTGATCTTTAATAAACTTTGCAGTGCATGATCTGCAGGAACTTTTAAAGACCCTGTGCAGAACAGTGTTAATTTGGGAGAGACAGATAGGCAGTCCAGCCCCAGCAGGTGTATTTTAGAAAGGAAGATGACTGTCCTGTCCTTGATAGTGTTTTTGCTGACATTGGAGCTTCTTAGAAAACATGCTGAGTTCTGGGGGTTGCTGAGGGCTCCTCAGGAGATGTGTCTCAGGTAAGTTCATTGCATACAGCTGGAGGAACTTTATGCCTTTGGTTGGAGTGGTGCTCATTACAAAGGTGGCTTGCTTTGCCCCCTAAAAGGATATATAATGGACAGTGCATATACGGGGAAGCAGGTGACAAGGTATTACATATCTGCAAGCAGCAGACAGATACTCCTTTGAGGCTGTGGTGGATGTAATGATTCCTTCCCTTCCTGTCGCCACTTCTGCAAAACGTAGCCTGGAAGAAACACAGAGCGATGAAACTCTTATTGCTCCAAATGGCACTGTCCTCTGACAGGAGGCTTCCAGCTATGCGGCTTTCAGTTCAACCAGGTAACAGGACTGACTGTCTTTGAGGGAATCGTTCAGGCTCCAGAAGGATGGCTGAAGGGAGATACTTGCTTAACAGTCCCCAGCAGGGTTTGGGCTATGTTTCTGACTCTGCAAGTGCCAGGAAAGCTGTGCCTAGATAGCAGGGAACATCTGTGAAAAGAATTAGATTCTCTTCCACTCCCTAGTGGAAGAATCAGTGAAAAGCCCTCCACCAAGGCTGTGGCAAACAGACTTTCCTCAGGAAAAAAATTGTGTTATATGGGACCAAAAAGTACCTCCCAAAACAGGCAGTCTAATATCTTTGTTCATGTGTTCTACTTGAGCATAAAGTGAGTTTAGTGAGGCCTTCCTGGAAAGCTGATAGAACGCATGACCCTAAATGACTGTAAATTGATCTGATTCCATTTCACTCTACTGCTTATGAGTAATGCAGATGGTACCAACTCAAGTAAATACACCTCACGTGACAACGCTTGTCATGCTACATGCTATACCTGTACTAAGACCTGATAGTGGATTGTAAGAGGTACCTTCCCTACTGAATCTCAGCACCTGAATTTAAGACTGATAAAGCAGTTAACAAATTTTTAATTTTGTTATTTTTGTTGGAGAGTTTAATTAAGCCATTGTATAGTAAATATTATTAAGAGGTAGCTAAAATAGTTCTTTTGGCCTCATGTAGTATGTGTCTTTCTCAGTCTACTTTGAAACTAATTAAGCCTACCCAAGATGGCGTGCAGTAATTAAGAAAATATATCTAGGCTTGGTGCCATAATGACAGAAGACATGCGGTATGTAGTCATTCTGGGACTGTGCTGAGGAAAGAGCACCTGATGAAAATAAGTTAAGACTGACAAAAATAGCTGCTTTCTACAGTATACCCTCTCTACAGTAAAACTCAGGTCCAGGGAAGGCAGGCATTCTGCTGTGACTATATCCAGTATTCTGGTTGCAGATATGGAGTCATTGCTGACCTGACAAATATGCAAGAACGATGAATGATTTGTTCTGATTTAAATGCAATTTCTTATAAGACATTGGTGTGGTCATATAGGAATGGTCTAAGTGATTAGTGGTAATGAAAAAAATACTGGTGTGACAACAAAAAAAAAGTCTGTCGTTCATTAGAAGACTGGATCCCTAGGTCTTTGATTATAAAGAAACCAACAAACCTAGTTTGATATTGGGATGCAGTAAGGCCTAGTTCATTTAGATGTGATTGTGAAACCCTCCACAGAAATACATTATGAATTTCAGTTTTAGAAATCCTATTCTAGTAGTTTCTTTGATAGTGAAAAGGCTTGGCTTCTGATGTGATAGAATTGTAAACTTGGTAGATTCTGCTTTCTTTACAGTTGTTTTCTCTGTACTTAGAAACACTAAACAGGACTGCAAAGCAACAAGCCAAGTCTCTGGAGGTAATTTTTAAGTGAATGGTGGCCAGCCAGCATGATGGGAATATGTTTTCAATATTTCTGATTTTGAATGGGCTTTCAACTTGTTGGAATGGGTTTGTTTGGGTTGTGTTTTTTTTTTGCTGCTAAGTGCAGATAATGCTGGAATTAACAGCAGGGTACAAGGCAGAAGATCCTGAGGTGGTTAACTGTACAGCTGAAATCAATATCCTAGCTTTATGTTGCTGGGGTTGTTACTATGTTTTAGGTTTGGACATTTTTTTCCCCACCTCGAAGTCTGGTAAAACTACGTTACCTACAGTATGCTTTGTATCATTTAGAGATGAGGGGATGCTAAGTATTTTCTGTCACTTGGGTTCATACAACAAATGTCAGTAAATAAATGGAGAATTAACTTTTGACTACCACATACACCTTGACACAGTTGCTTTCATTGTGCAAAATGGGAATAAATGCTTGTAGAGTAGAATTCTCTCTGTGCTGATGGCGTTTTACAGCCATGCAGCATGTACTTTACACATTTTTTAATGGATTGCATAAGAATTAAGTCAGTGGGAAATCAAGTCTCTTACAGATCAGCCTATAGAAGAAGAATAAAGGTCTGACTCAGACTTAAAAGGTTGTTTGTTATCAGAGGCTTCACATTAGTACAACTCAATGTATTTGGATACAGTAATAGTCTTCACTTGTAAGAAGATGCATATTTTCTTAGTGGTCTACTTGTTTACACTTCTGTATTTGTCGTGTGTGACAAAAAAAGTATGTGTTATTCCTTATATTATGCACAATATTAGAAAAGGTCTTCATTCTGAATTGGTCATGCATATCATACGGGAGTTCTAATTTCCTCAGGGTGTCCAGTTGAGAAGGATTTTCTTCAGGATACTTGTTTCTAAACTCTTAAAACAACTTTTACTGTAGTCGCTGCTAACATTAGAAGAAAATTCTCTAAAATTTTAAGACTCTTACCTGCTTGGGAACCAAAATGTGTGAATTGCTTAGTTTGAAGGAAAAAATAGTGAAAATCAAGATTAGGAGCAATTAGGAGTCTCATACTGTATATGCACACATGCTTATTTTGTTACTGTGAATGTTAAGTTACCTGTTTCTGAAGTGTGATGTTGGATTCATGCCTTTGTGTGGTCTCTGGACAATACATCTATTTAACTTGCTCTAATTTTTCAGAATATAGACTAAAACTTCTCAGAAGAAATGGAAACTCTGTTTTGATATTGAGCAAAATGAACTTCCAGCATTCTTATGGGGAAGCTTAGAATCAGTTGAAAAGCCAGTTTTCTGTATTGAATCAACATTAATGTTCATTTAATATCAACTTAAGGTGTTTTACTTGGTAACAAAGGAAAACTAAGAATGTTGAAATACTCTTTCAAACAGGTTTAGTTTTTGGTTTTGGTTCCCCCCCCTCCTACGCATTTTATGCATTTTTGTGTTTGTAGCAGCTTTGCTTATCAACACCCTAGAGAAATAGGAACAAAAGATTACATAAAAGTTTTCTAAAAAAAGTTTATTAAAACCCCAAATTGGCAAAAATTAGAAAATTATGAAAAGTTACAAAACATTATGTGCTTTTCAAATGAATTTTTGATATGCAGCTGCTATTTTATCAAGCTTCCATAAATAACGTTTATGTACAATAGACTTATCCTGTACTTAGTAGCTATGTACAATATTGCCAGCCACAAGAAAGGTCACATTAACGTCTTAGTGTCACTCTAAATGCATGAAGTAAAGATTTTCTCTCCTTACCAGTTTTTCTTACTAATGACTACTGGAACTTTCATATGCTCTGTTGAGATAATCTGTTACTTATGCATCTGGTGTGATGTGCCTAAGAAGAGTTTGTGGTTTGCACCTGACCACATGCTAATTCTTAAGTACCTTGGAAGTGGCACACCATTTACTTTTTATTTTTGTTTAGTAAAGATGTAAATAGGACTGCAATTTTAAGGGCAGTTACTTCAGACAGAGTATGTGTACAGCTACAAAATGTTAGTCAAGGTCTCTCTTGATCCAGATGCTAAAGATCAGTGGAACAGAGACATAACATAATAAAAATCTGTCTGGTCTTCCAATGTCATAGCAAATTACAACATAAAAGAACCTAGCAAATTTGTTATAGTATTCTATTTCAATTCTCATACCATGACTGTAACCATTGTATATGAGCACCTAGTCATGGGCAGCTTTCATAGTGGTGTGGAATATCCTCTAAGGATTAGCAAGAAACTGATCAACTTAACTTTTATTGTCCCCTAGGTTCTTGCTCAGAAAAATCACTGATGTTCATGAAAAGACTTACATTCATGCTTATTTTTAAATATAGGCTTAAAATCTTCTTAGCTTCTTACTGAACTGTAACTTCAGGAGAATTTAAGCATCTGATGTCCATAGCCAAGATACAGAATTCACTGCTATGGGAAGTTGCTGGTAATTTGCTAGGTGTTATTTTTGTTCTGTTGATTCAGTATCCTAAAATATTAAGTGACATTGTGTGTTTGGAGGTGCCCTATCTTTGAAGCACTATAAAGCTGCAGTCCAGATGCCCTATAGCTGTTTTGTAAGGATAGCTGTTGGCTGTGGTAGGCTGGCCAGTTTCCCATTTCAGTAATTGCTTTTGGCATGCCTGAGATGTGCCCTGTTGCTTCAATGGGATGCAATGTCTCTCTTCTGTTTCCTGCCCTATATTGTCCTGTAGTCATGCTCCCACGTCATGTTTGTATGTGAAACTATTGTGCAGCACAGCCTGATTCTTCATGCAGTAAAACCCATTATTTTCAGATAGGGAAGAACATTTAGAATTTAATTAAAAACCTGACCTTGAGCTCTCTAAGGATGGGACCATGCATCTATTCCAGATGCTATTCTAAAGGACCTTTGACCTATGCTGCTCTGTGTCTCCATTTAGATCTAAGCGTCCCTGGCCTTCTTTGCAAAGCCTGAAAATCCTTCTCAGCAGCCTGCTTCAAGGGAAGAGCACCTGTCTGTGCTCTTTCCATTGCTGTAGGCTTTCTATCTGTCTTGCCTCAATTTAGGCATGGCTGTTGATCCTGGGGCATGTTAGAGCAGCCAGGAATGGAATGAGCGCTGGTTTGAAGTCTCAAATGTCCCACATCAGTGCCTGGAAAAATGGTACCTTCATAACCACCCTCCCTGTTATTTCACTATTGTTTTAGCTTGTCGTCACACTGTTCCATGTGCATGACGGCCTAATCTGTTCACCAGTGCTTAGCTCTGGCACTGCTTTATCCCAGTAATTCCCTAGTTAGGGGATGGGACCATAAAATAAACCCAAAGGGCTGGGTGAGTGCAAGGGCATGTCCTGGCAGAGGGGTGTTAGAGAGCGTCACTAGCAGTCCCCACTGCATCATGGCGTTTCTGCTGCTAGAGTTACCAGTAATGGAAAAACAGTAACCAGATAATACACTGGGTTGAAGTATGTATTATGCCAGGGAGCTTCCTCTTTGTCTACTGTGACTATATTTCTGCTTTTAGACAGGCATGGCGTAGGTGATCACTATTTTTTTCACAGTTTATGATGTGTATTTATAAAAATTGGTAGGTGTTACAGTATCATGATTTACACGTTTCCTCTTTAGACTTTGTCCTTTGAAATCTGGAGGCAAGAGGAGTGTTTCTTCAGGTTACCACCTCTTTCGAGATACATTCTCCTCGTTTTTTATTGATGCTTTAAAGTCACAAATATGAATTTTTGTGAGGCAGTGGCTGCAGGCTTGTGATTTGTTACTGTGCAGCCATGTCTGCAGTGATGGTACTTCTCAAATCTAGCAGCAGTAGCAATGTAAGAAGAATAGTCTGAGCAGGATTTTCTTCTGTTGGCGACAGCATTCTCAATCCATTGGTTCCAAATTGCCTCCCTGCAAAACTGATGCTGCAAATACTGCTCCTGAATTACCTTTCTGTAGTGTGGATTCCTAGTTTTCAAAGTAGCATTTCAGCTTTTGTTTTAAGGAGGACATCCTCACATGAACTGTGCAAACATGACTGAAAGTGCTGTCCATATTGTTTTAACAGCCTTGCTGCTTTTGGTTTAATTGGATCATGACTGTTGCATCCCTTCTAAACTGTGACAAAGGTAAATGACTACTTTTTTTCTTTTAATTCTTTTCAGTCGTGAACTTTAAAAAAATCATTCTTCCAGAAGTACATGAGCAATAATACTAATTTGTATTGTTTTTTTCAGCTGCCACATATGAAAGGGTGGCATAAGTTCTGATTTTAATTCCTTTGATCCTGGTGTATGTTTCTTAAGACACCTGTTACATAGGAGATAGAGCTAAGGACATTTCTTGCAGAGCCATCTCCAACTGTTAAAATAGTTTGCTCTCTGTTCTGTATATCCTACTGAAGGCTAGTAAATGATGGCAGGCAGGTTATACTTCAGGTGTTGAAAATACTGCAGACAAGATAAAATACCAAGCTAACCCATTCCTGTGCTTTCCCCCATCTTCTCTTTTGTGTGCCCAGTTGATGCTGGAGCCTCTCCTCTGCTTGAGGCTAACATTAACTAGCATTAAATTGGGACATGTTGCATTTTGAAGCAGCTGGATCACACAGTGTACCACTAGACTTCCTCTGTGCCAGGCCTAAACAACAGATGTCCCTGCACAAATGAAAGGCAGTGGCTGCCAGACTGATCATATTGTGTATACCGAGCAGGGGCCAGCTGGAATAAAGTGTATTTGCAGGCTGGCTGGCCTTGCAGTGCAGGTGGGCTGGTTTGGGTGTTGGTGGATGTAAGAGGAAATTGGACAATGTACTTAAAAAGGGGAGAAAGGGTTGTGGGTGAGGGAAGCAGGGGACTGACACTGAGGAGAAGCTGTGGGAGAGGTGGGGAAGGGTCACTGTATTGCATAGCAGGGGGAGTAAAGTTTAGGGGGGTGTAGGTGGTGGCACTGTCCTGAGGCATATTCCTGGTTGGTACCTTCTAAGGGACAAATGACAAGATGTTATGGTCATTTATCAGTTAACATATAAGGATGTTTCAAGGCTGTATTCAACTCTTGCAGATGATTGTACAGCTTTATTCTGTTTTTTAAGGACTAAAAAACTTGGAATGGGACCCAGTATTGTATGACTCCCTTAAGACCTTATTTAATTATATTTTCAGCAGTTGGGCAATGCTGGACCTTCTTCAAACTCCAGGGGTTAATTTCTGTCTTTAATCAAGCCTCCTTACTGAAGTTTGGAAGGTTCTGCATCATGTAAAATGTATTCTGTACTTAATTCTTAACACACTGAACTAAACTATTCACAGGAATTAGAGGCTGCTCTTTGCTTGGCACCCAGAAATCAAGAATTCATGAGGTTTCTCTAGTATTCATTTAAATGAAAGTATTTCAGAAATAGGAATATGAGTGAGAGAGAGAGAAATTTGGAAGGTATACAGAGAGTTTAAGATGAGAATTTATTGAACAATGTCATGAGGTATTAGGGAGTGTCTTGTGTTCTCTGTGTGTGTGTGTGTCTCAAGATAATGGTATCAATGGACCTGAAATAAGTAGTGTAGATCTAAGGTTTTGTTGAGTTTACTGCAAACTGTCTTCCTCTGGTAGAACTTCACACTTGGCATTTTGTGAATATTTATGCTATATTTATTATAAAAAGTCTTTTTTTTTTTTTTTTCAGTCACTGATCAAAACTGCAAGTTTAGCCTGCAGAATTAGGCTCTTCTAGTCTGAATATGAACGACAGTACATCTGGTGACTTAACTGAAAACTACTGTCATACCAGTTTCCTTGAGGGTGAGGGCTTGAAAATACCTAAACATTTCTTGAGGTGATACAGCTCAAGGGAAACTTCAAAATGGTGTGTTGAACTGTTGGAACACTGGATGGACCACAGCTTTAAGAGTGACATTTTCTAGGGAAATGTCACCTTGTGAAAAATTACACTGAATATTCTAAGAAAACAGGTTGAAGGGAGAGTTTTGGGGTTTTGCTGAGTTCTTGGAATTTGTAAAAAACAAACACAAAACCACAAAAAAACCCCACCCCACCACACAAACCCAACAAACAACGCCCCCGACCTCCCCACCCCCCGCAAACCCAACAAAAAACCAAAACACATTCTATATTTATGCACAGAATTTTTATTTATTAGCATTTTGTTAACATTCCAAGTATAGAAATGGTTTCCAGAAAGTTCAGATGGGGATAACTTGTATCCCATCCTAAATGTGCAAATTACCCAGAGGATGTATTCATGGACTGTTCCTCAGGTCACCAGCTTAGTTAAATAGAATGCCCTTTTTAGCCCTTTCTGTGCAATGGGCAGAGCTTTGTATTCATCTAGCCAAACATTTCTATAAAATGGAACTGCTTTTAATTGCGAATTAAATTGATTTAGCACTATCTACCTAGAAGTTACGATAATACATTTGGAGAAAATTCAAAAGTAAATGTAGGGTAGGATTTAACTGAATTTGTTGTTGTGCATTTATCTTATTCTTTTTTTACTTTGCCTTTTTTTAATATAGTTTTACTGGGTCCTATCTGTTTTCATAATTTTCCTTATGGAATCTTTACATTCTTTTTTAATTATCATTATGTCTATGTTTATAGCAACACTTAAAATCAAACCTCACACAATATTAAGAACCTTCTCTGGTCATGTTCAGCTTGTATTAGATCAGACCTTTCACCATATCTGTACTCTTCCAATGGAAGCTGCTGACCTGCATTGATCAAGTGCACATTGCTGCAGCTGCTGGTGAGGTCTGATAAGGGGGGGGACTGGCTCTGAAGATAGACTGTGGCTCTGGTTTTAGCACACTGTGTGTGGTCGGTACTTTCTCTCAGATTTCACTCTGAAATGAAGAGGGGAAATTTGAAAGTGGCTGAAGCCCCCTGAAATGAGCAGCTTGTCCCCATGAATTGAAGGAAAAACTGTCATGAGAAGTAGTTCCCACTGGACCCTCTGTATTTTTCAGAAAAATCTCTCTGAAATCTGCCTGGAAGTGGGATGGATGGGTAAGTATGGGGGCAAGTGGGCCAGTATGCAGATCACCCCTAAAATGGCATGTAAGGCTGTTTGAGCAGGCATTGTGTAGGCTGTGTGGGACGGCTGGGCCCTCTGGCCTGCCTGCTCACCACTTGCTGCATGGCCCCAGCTGAACTACTCTGGTGCTTGTGGCTGGGTGCTGTGCTGTACACCTTGCCTCCCTCTCACCTTCAGGGCCTGCATCCCAGCCAGCAGAATCCAGCAGCTACTCAGGGCCTTTCAGGAGCTGAGTACTCCTGCTGTTTGGCAAGGAGGAAAAATAAGCATCTTGAAGGAATTAAAAATAACAGCATGAAAAACTTGTTTCTGTAATCAGCTGAATGCTGAGGGAGGGGTGAGGAGGAGGATCAAATGAGGTGTAGCCAGCTGTATGTGTTTGCCCCTTCGCAGCGCATTTGGGCATGGGGATTGATTAAACAAAATCCTGAATGTGTGACCAAGCAAACACTTGTCCTTACAAGAGAAGATACAACTAAAGAAATAATAAAGTTTCACCATTTGCTTGTTATACCTACTTAAAAATGATTATGGTAGGATTTAATAGTTTTTTTCACTTCTAGCAAAATTAGAAAAAAAAAAAGTCTCAGCCATCAAGTAACCTGTTTGCAGGAGGTTGCCACAGTGTATTGACTGTCGTCTTGCCTCCTCCTCCTTGCTACTTATTCTTCTCTCACAGCCTGGCAGAACACTTGTGCTCTCTAGTCATACTCAAAAAGTACTACCCATCGTGAGCAGGTATTGCCATTTAGCATCCTCAGGTAAGTGGACAGAATGTCTTTAAGAGCATGTGTTCTTCTTTTCCAAGGCACATCACAAAAAATTGTCGCTTTGGCTTTTCCTGTCCCAAACCCATTATTATGAACCACCCAAACATGCATTTGCTGTACATCCATAACACACAGAATACCAGAGCCATGCCCCAGATCTCAAAATGTGCCTCAACTAATTTTTGAGAAGCAATAAACCGGTTTCCAGCTCGATTTCCAATATTATTCTCAGCTGGATGATTATTCAGGCTTGAGTTAACTCTTTAATTCAGATAATTCAGGACAAATTAGAAATAGCTGCAGATGGCTATGTGACTGGTTCCAGAAACCCAGGTTTTTTTCCTTTATTATTTAAGAAGTGAGCTAATATCTTCAAGTGGTGCATGCTAAGGCTTGTCCTGACTTCAAATTGTTGCCTGTGTGATTCTAGGGCTGGGCAGAGGTTTGGTTGGGTTTTTTTGGGGAGTGTTGTTAGTAAGTGCAGTTACAGAGAGAGACATGTGCCTTTAACCAATAGTGCAAGAACAGAGGATGGAAATACATAACTCTGTATTGATACCGATGGCATCAATCCTGGTCAAATGACCAGCATAAGTAGGCTGGGACAGACAAGATTACACCCTAATTGCCATGGCTGTATTGACGGCCTTGTTAGTTGGCTGAAGTGTTTATTAGTGTTTCACAATACAAATGTTTTAGCTCGTCTCTTTTCTGGATGATATAGGGCTGAATTAGCTACAGCAAAGAGGAAATGTCTGTTGGTTGCTCTGTGACTCTGTCTGTCAAGTCCGGGACTTCAGGGCACAAAGAAATCCAGATGACTCTGGGCAGGACCTCTGGGCTTTTGGGTTAAACTCTAGTATTGGGTCGTGAAGACCAGAGCTGTATTCCTGGCTCTGTTCCAACTTATACCGTGAAACTCCAGATCAGCCTTGGAAAAGTTGCTTAATTTTTTACCTCTCTGAAATTAAGATGTTGATAGTGCTCTATGTGAAAGATTACTTTCCAGTATTCATTTTGAAAGTGACCTTTATATTTCCACATCTCTCTTGTGAGTGAGCACTTTCTTTCCCCAGCAGCAGTGAGGTATTGTAGCAGTAGCAGCCCAAGAAGCTATGTGGGACAGAAAAAAGCAATGCTTGAACTTTACCAGTCTTTTTCTAAAAAGACCAGTATGAGCAGGGGTTTTCTTGTAAAAGTAGCATGCTGAGCTAGAACACAACCTGTGCTACACATACTGGGATGAGATAATTATCCTATTTATACCTTGTGTTTTCCTATCTAAGGGAAAGATTATTCCTTTCGAAAAACATTTTAAGATCTCAAAGTGAAAGGTGTGGGAGGGTATTATTTGCATTGTGCTACTTGCTGGAAAAAATTGAATGCAACAGCAAATGGATTGAGAGGAAATGTGAAAACAATGGGAAAAGAAAAACTGCTTTTAGCCTTACAAAGTAGGCATTGATTCATGAAAGCAGAATGATAATTACTCATTGTACAGCTTTCAGACAACAGTTAGAATATTCACTTCCAGCTGAAGACTAGAAAAATATGAATGAACTGACAGAAGCCAAAGATAAGTCACTAAAAAAAAATTAGGGGACTGTGGGAATAATAGAAAAAGAGGGGGAAAAAAGCATAGTTCAATGAATTGGTGGCATGGAGGATGAGCAAGGAAGTGACATAGATGTCATAGTTGGCAAAGATTATAAATTCAGAGGAAAATAAATTGCCTTTGTAGCTCAGGTTCAGAAAGAGGAATTCTGGGATGAAAATAGAGGTGAGGGGTTTTTTTTCTGCAAAAATATTTTTTTTTTTAGAAAATGTTTTTTATCTGAGGAACGATCTCCTAGAGAAAATGGAAGAAGCCATTATTTTTAAGAACATTAAACAATGCATTAGAATATGCTGTATAGACAGGGTGTTTTACAATATCCTTCAGGCTTCATGTGCCGTGATTACCTGAGTATTGTGTGTAACCGTGGTGTTTGAATGTTGTTAGTTTTGAGGATAGCGCTACCATTTTTATGCATTTTTTGTGTGTCCTGCAAAGAAAAATAAACCAATCACCACTATAAAGAAGTGCTTCTTTTCCTAGGCTTAATATTTATTAATGACTTCTATAAAATTAATGCTATATTATGACTTACAAAACTAAATGCCTCTTGCTGAAAGAAATCATGCACAGGGTCTTGCCGGGAGCAGTTATGGTACAGTGTAGTAATATTTTGCATTTATGCAAAAAGACTAGAGTAATTTGAAAGCAAGTTATACATCTAACTAGTGGCATTATGCCCATTTCAGAGAAGAATAAATAGGAAGGGGACTTACTCAAGGTCACGTGGTCACAGTGGAAAAAAATGGAAGCTTTCTGCTCAACTGAAGCCCTCTAGATAAACTAACTAAATATTTCTTTTTTTTCCTCCTTATGAAAATGGAAACTGGATCAGTGCTGTGTTTAGGACTGCATAAACTTTAATTTTAATCCTTATTTCTTGAATTTTTCTCCTCTCTAGAATTTCCTTGAAGTAAAACAGAATACTAGTGCTTGCTAGAAACAGCTCAACCGTTATTTTGCTACCAAGACCAGTCTCATATGATGCAACTCTTTGTAAATATTAACTTGTCAAATACTGTGGCCATTCCTTTTTGGAACAGCAGTGAGTTCACTGTGCATTAAGTTAATGTGTACAGGCACTCATCTCTTGCGTACTATATTTGACAGTCCTCCAGTACATCCCCCTACCTCCTGCCAAGACTAACCAGTCTGTTTGCTCCTGTTGCTCCAGGGCTGTGATAGCTGGATAACCTCTTTGCTTTAAATGCAAAGGGACAACTAGTCTCAGTCTATTTGCATCTGCATGCTCCAGTAGTAAGCATAAAGGTAATGACAGAGCTCTGTGTTTTCTCTTTTCCATGTTTCCACCTAGAGGTCTCGGTTTGCCTTGCTCACTAAGTAGGAAAGATGGGGGTGGGGGTGTGGACAAGCAATTGTGACTAGTACTTTTCCTAATTGTATTGCTAAAGAGATTTGAAGTGGGGACACAACTGCAGGACTGCACAACAGTGGTTCTTAAGAGAAGCAGAGGACCAAAACTCACTCATAAGGCCTTAAAGGTATTGTGAACAACTGGTAAGAGTACAGATGGGGAGAGGCAATCCTATGAATGGTCCTTTGACCATTGGACATTTGTTAACTCTTTCTAGTATCTTTTATGCATAAAATTATTATTATGACACAAAAGTTAAGCTGCGCTTCGGCTGTGTGCTGGATGCTATCATATTGAGCTCATGTGAATTACTAATCCTTTTGAAGTTCTAATAACCTTCTTGCTACATATGCTCAAGATGTTTTGTACTCATGCATAGATTAGCTTGGAATTAGCCTTGTTTATGAATTTAGTTGTTACTTAGTTGTTCATGTAAAATCCTTTTATTTTTCCCTTTATAGTCTCATTCATTGTCTTCCACTGCAAATCCCTCCCGTTTCCCATGTGTTTTTCTCATTTGTTCTCTGGCATGCTTCCTGTTTTGGCTTGGCCAAGGGCATTTCTGAGGTGCAGAACACTGCTTCACCACGCTGGCTTGTAAGAGTTTGAAAAAGTTACCAGCTAGCTAAAGAAAGGGAGAGATGGTGATGGATTGAATCAGATCTTAAATTTGAGGTTACTTCAGACTGGCTCCTACTCTGCATTTCACAGTGTGTTGGGATCCAACAGTAGAAGAAGGGGAGTGACACAGCCACCTGCAATCCTGAGCTCTGAAAGTGCTGGTTATGTGGCAGTGATGATTTGTACTGGGGTAAGAGCCAGCTGGCCAGGTGGATGTGGCTTTAGATTGCTTTCTAATAAATAACAGTTAGTATGGCTCAGCTTGGTACGAATGGGAAGTGCCATGAGGAAGAACTGTCACTCCAGAACATGAGTCAGAAGATTAAATTAGTGACTGACACAGATGCATATATCTCAATGCCTCCAAACTTGGCATCCCTGCATAGGCAAAATGTTCTAATAACAGCTCCCCTTGGATCCACAGGAAAAGAGCTAGCGTTGTGATGAGCAACATATAGAAGACATCGATGAATGGTATTTTTAGCCTAGCAATACATTTTTCCAGACACTTCATAGATTGGTGTAGGCTGCCTTTAGTCATCTTTCTTAGTGTTTGCAACTGCTTCTTCCACACCTGATCAGTGACTGACACAGCTCCTTTCCTCATCTTTTAATTGGTAAACTTGCCTCTCAAAAATACTTTTCTTTTGCCTCATGTAAATTGTGAACTCATTGGCCAAGAGAAGTGTCTTGTCTTTGAATTAGGCCTCACAGAGAAATGGTGGTTTCAAGGCTTTCTTTATTGGGATGGTGCACAGGACAAGACTCCTCTCATGTATTTCTGAACATTAAGAGCAGCATTTATTTGAGTCCCAGTCTAGTAAAGCAACTGTACAGGCAGATCACTGTGATTTTAATAATGCTCAAGAGTAACGAAGATTTACCCACACAGCCCTAACTGCAAGATGGGGTCACAAGTAGCAATTTGGTGTCTTGTATCCAATCACAGTGCTTACATTCAATGTCTTTTGTTGCTGGTTTGGGCTCTTTTTTTCCCATTGACTATTTACTAACTAGTGGCACAGAAACATTCAGCGTCCATTATCCTATTATTGTCCCATTTCTGTATAAAATGATTTCTGAGTCACATCCAAAAACATATAGGCTCCTTTCATTGCTATGACAACAGCAAGGCATGCCAGTGTTAGCAATGTCTGCTGGAAAAAAATGTCAGTAAAAGCAAAACACAGTGAATTGAGATTTCATATATAAATCCAATTTTCTGTAATGATCAAAAACTATCCTCCATTGTGGAGAAGTAGTTAAGAACAAGCATAGTCTGATGCTGAATGTTGGGGCCTGTCCTAGGCACTGCATTACAACAAAAAGATCTTACAAAAATAGTGAGAGTGGAATTGGTTGTAGTATAATGTCTAGATCAGAAGAGGATAGTGTTAAATGTGGTTACTAAAAATAAAGGATAATTTCTAAGAGTTTTAGAAAAAGGAAGACTTGATGTTAAAGTATGCACTGTTCTTTCATTATCATACCTTTCTTATCATTGCCTAAGATTAACAGTACGTTTGATGGGATTACATAACAATACATTTTAAACGAATAAATAATGCAGCAACTCACAGAATAATAGGAAATCATTGATGTAAAACAGGTCTTGTACAGCTGAATGCTAGAAGAAATCTGCCTTGGTACAAGGGAAGGAGGAAAGCCAGTGGGGTGGGACTTGAGAGATCTGCAGTCATCAGGAGGGATTATTTCTGTTTTTAAAAAGAGGTGGGAGCACAGAGCTAATGGAGGCAGTATCTGCAGCCTCCTTTCCCTTGAAATCTGCACGATCATATGGGCTTTCTCCTGGCCTCCCTCTATGCTTTGAAGCAAAGATGGAGACTGTCTTGGAAATAGAAATTGAGCATGAATATCCTGCAGTCAGGGGCATTACCTGCTGAACTCTAGAAATCTGTACGTTTTGAAGACTTCTGCTTATGCTTGCTGTGAAGGAAGGGGAGAGGATGAATGATGTTGTCCACTGAGAAGCTGTGATTCACATTTTCCTGGCCTATATCTGGGGTTCTCCCATAAAACCCTTCTCAACTTGTCATTTTCAGCCTTGTTAATAATACTTAGTTGTAGATGGCTGGAGGGCTGATCTTTCCTCTGGTGTGCCATCAGGGTGCCCTAAAGAGTTTCAGGAGCCTTTCCAATTTCCAAAGGATGGAAGTGCTATGTTTTCATTTAATGATAGTTTGACTCTCAAATGAGGTGGCTGATTTCTAGTGACAGCCATAGGTGACATCAGAGCAAATGTAGATCTTGTTCCTCTTATTTATATGCTTATTTTTAGACATACTTATACTGCTATAGACTAGGATGCTGTTGGCTTCGTTTGGGTTCTTGGGAATTTTGACGTTACTTACCTCTTAGTACAGGGAGATGGGACACGCCTCATCCTCCATCACTTGGCATCCTGGGTTTTCTTTGAGTCAGGGAGGTCCCTAGTGCCAGCTGGCTCGAAGTGCAGACAGTAGCTCAGGCAGCGTAGCCCCCAATCAGTGGGGGCTCCAGCTCTAAAAGAGCTCTCCTGGACTTCCAGAGAAACTGGGGAAGTCACTTGACTTCTAGATGATGTTTGAGACTTATCAAAGATTGTGGTTATTATCAAATATTAATGGTTGCTCTCTAATAAACAAGCTTCATGTGAGAATTCAGAAAGATAAATTGCAGTGGTCCTTTGCGACAGTGGCAGCATTCTGTGGGCTGAAAACCTTATGAAGGTTGGATACACCAAACTGGATTTTCCTTTTTTTAATTGTCCCTCTTACTCCCGCCTTTAGCTGCCAACACTAATGATCAGAAATTACATGGCAAAGATTTTCAAGGCATTTTAGAGAATTAGGTGCTTTGATTACAACAGTCTATATTATAGTCAACTTGTATGTTTAAAAAGATATAAATTCTAAAATGATAGGAAGATTTTAAATTTAGAACACCACTGTTAATTTGCTTCCTTGATTCTTCTCATGTTCTTGGTACCTCAAGTCCCAGTATGGAGAGTGGCTGCATAGTATCTCCAGTGTAACTTAGACTCTGAAATCAGTGAGCCTCTGTGGAAGCAGACAGATGCGATTTGGCTATACACAGATGTAAGGTGAAAGTCCTAGACTCTCAGTATTACAAGTGGATCGGTATAATTGCAAGAGGATTGATGTGATACTTTGTTGCTGGTGGAGCCTGCAAGCCATAAAAAGCTGCAGTTAATGATAAGGTTTGTCTTCATGCTGCGGTTAACATAAGTATGTGGGTGTGGGGCATGTTAGCATGTTGAAGAGTACTGCGTAGTGTCTGTTTATTCTGCTTTCTGTTCTGTGGAATGGCAGATCTGAATTTAATGTATTCTGATCTGTGTGTTTCATTTTAAAAGTTTATTTCTTCCACAGCATTCTTTAGCAGGCATATTTTAAATACTTAAATAATGCTTTAAAATGTTTTATAATTTACACATTTTTGGAGATGTTTGTTTGCACAGATGGTCTCATCAACAAAGAAACTGCTGATTCACAGCAGAGTTTGACTATGGCTTTAAACAAAAGATTAGCTGGTGCAGTTAGGGGTACAAAACTAAAAAAAAAACTTAAGAGTTCAAGAAAAATGGGCTGTCTTAAGCGTTCTGTGGGTTTATGTTACCTGGGTAAGTTGCTAACAGAGACTTTTTCTGGTCTGTGTTTTTTAGCTTGGTTGGGTCAAAGACTATTTTCAAAGCAAGCATTTGAGTTTTATCCTGCTGCAAGGAATTATGAATCAATGGGTAGCCTTTTAGGGGGGTGAAATAAAGAGCTCTGAGTAGCTGGGATCTGCCTCCAAAACTGTCCGTGTCATTCGATCTAATTTTGGTTGGAACCTGTGTCAAGAAGTGCAACAGTCCCTCCAGGGAGCCTGAGCTCTACCCTTAGTAAATCCCCTACCCACGTCATACCTCAGAATAAACTGTAAAGGACATGTGCTTTGGGATGAGAGGGGGACTTACACTGAGGAGAGATGCAGTAAAGATGGGCTGTAAGACAAGGACGTAAGGATGGGAACACTGGTCCGTCAGTACGATATGTCTGGGGAGAGTCGTCAGCAGATATCTAGGGAAGAAAAGGCAAGAGCAAGTATGCAGTAATGTGTCCCCATATACTCTGGCCTTCAGTGCTCTGTGGGTTGGGCATTTTTCAACCAGAGGAGATGTCTTTGGTAATCTGTGATGGATTGCTTTTTCCTTCCTTGTGTTTTTCCAGTCCTTTTTTTGAATCCAGGTAAACTCTTGCTACACAGTGTCCTGCAGCAAGGTGTTCTACGGCCTCATTACGTGTGTATGAAGAAATAATTGCTCTTTTGCTTGTTCTGAATTTGACATCTACCAGTTCCACTTGTTAGCCTCTAGCTCTTCTACTGGAAAGACAGTAAACAATTGTTCCCTGCTCATCTATTTCATGTCACCAATCTTTGTAAACTTCCATTATATTCCTATCTTAGGCTGATGTATCCACACTTATGCAATTGTTCCTTGCAGAGAAGTTTTTTTCTTGCTTCTTTCTTGTCACTTTTCCTGTTTATTTAATGACAGTCATTAACAATGTATACTAATTCAGTCATGACATCCCTACCCCGTTGTATGGACCATAACCAATCAACATGGATATAACTGAAATTTCTCATTGTATTATTTCTTGCCAGTGTACTCTCACTGGTCTTACTTGCCATGTCACTCTTGCTGCCAGCATCGTAGTCTGTAATTCACTCTCAATAGTACACTTTATTTTAGACCCAGAATTTCAATACCCAGTGACATTTCTTGTTGTTTTTATCCTGTTCAAACCAAAGCTTGCCTTTTCAATATACTTCTAATCCTCCATCGATGTGATGTTTTGCCTTTTCTGCACTTTCCATCCCCACATACAGCATCCGTTTCTCCTTTCACTGACTTTCCAACACATCTATCCAATCAATATCCTCACCTCATTTAGATATTTCATTCCCCATACCTGTTTTATAGATTGCTTTTATGCAAAAACGGTTGTCCGCTATTCCTGCCACTTTGAGAAAACAAATGTTTTCATTCCTAATGTCAGCAGCCTACTTCCATTTCGACTGAGGAAAAGCCATCCCTGCAGCATGTGCTGCCCCTGCTCTAGCCTTGCCCTGGGTGATGGGTCTGGGCCCCTCTTTCTTCTGCACGCTTATTGTTTCCTGGTTTCGCCATGGCTCTTGCCACAGTGTCCCTCATGGCCCTGTGGGGAGCCTCTTCGCCTCACGGAGCTCCTGATATGCAGCCGCGGTGCCTTGGTGCTGCACACACACCTGCACCACAGGCACTATGGGCAGCCAACGCCCGTGCCCGTCACTCTGGCTGGGCTGCCGCAGGCCCCACTGGATGAGGTGCTGTGTTCCCTGTCCCTGCCCACCGTCACTCCCTTCGGGGGCTGCTTTGCAACTTGTCCAGCGGGGCGGGGAAACCCTGCGGCCTCCCCTCGGCAGGGAAACCTTCCTGCTCGGGCGGGCGGGGGTTGGGCTGCCGGCCGATGCGCGCCCCTGCCCCCCGGCCCGAGCCCCGGGCGCGATACCGCTGCCTCCCCCGGGCGCGATGGGCGCGCGGTGCGCACCCCGCAGGCCCGGCGCGCGCGGAGCGAGAGTCCGCACCGCCTGCCTTCCCCGCCGGCGCTCGCGGCCCTGCGCGTGGGGGCGGGGAGCGGCCGGCGCCTCGCCTCGCGAGGCGCACGCGGTAACCCCGCGAGATCTGGCCGCCTCCCTTCCCCCCCCCCTTCCCGCCCCCTGCTCCCGCGTCATGTTTTCTCTTTGACAAGCCGCCGCAGGAAAGGACGCGGCTCCCGGCGGGGACTCGCCGCTTGCCCCAGCCTCGCGGAAGAGCCGGGCTAGTGTCCGCCGCCTTCCCGTCGCTGCCTGGTGAGCGCTGGGCTGCGGCGGGCTGAGGAGCCGGGCCCCCCCGCGGGGTCGGGGGTGGGAGGCCTGAGCCAGCCCGGCGGGGGTGGGGGGGGTTCTCCTCAGCGCCGCTCCTCACCGAAACAAATCGCCGGCGGGCGGGGCGCGGCCGCGGAGGGGGGCCCTGCAGCCCCCCCTTGTCAAGAGGGGGTGGCTGCACCACCTGTGCTGACGAGGGGTTTGGGGGGCGCAGGGAGGCGAGGCTGCAGCGATAGCCACGGCCGCCTGGGAAGGGGGGAAGGTGCAGGCGGAGATGGAGGAAAGGGGGAGGCAGGTGGGGCAGATCTTAGATGTCAGTGCTCTGTTGTTGAGGGCACTCGGAGAGAACGAGGGGCGTCCAGCAGCTCTTCCTTTGTAGGGCCGGGAGGAGAGGGGGCTTTCTGTGCCTATTTAGAGCAGTGTAAACTATACAAAATCCTGGTTGTGCTTCGGCTGAGGTTCTCTGAGGCTGTGCTTTTCCCTTTGAGCCTCACCAATGCGGTCGTATCGTGGCCGTGCATTCTTCCCCTAAGTGTTAAATGCATCTTTGGCTGCGTGCATCCTAGGTGGATCTGGCTGGTGGCACAAAATTTGGTCTGAAAATTGTCGTGTTGGCCTTTATTAATTGTGTGCATGGATGTGTAACTGTAGGTGTTCCGTATATCTCCAGATCTGTCATCTGAATTGCATCGTCTCCCCATGGCTTATTTGCTGGTTCTTATTTGCAGTACTGAAAAATTATATGTATGCTTTTACTTCAGAGATTATTTATTTTGCATTCTGAAGTGATGTCCTAGCAGGTGTGAGTAGGGTTTTGGTGTTTTGGGTTTTTTTTTTGTTGGGTTGTTTTCTGTTTTTTAACTGCATACGGTTAATTTATTTTAGTAGTTACTTTATACAAGTTACTATATGCAAGTATATGCTTTTCATGTCTTTTAGGGACAGAACCTTATTATTATGTGCCCTCTCTTTCACAGTGTACATAGGAAAGGTTTATGTGAAGTTGGTGGAACATCTTCATTTTTTGTTGTTTTAGATCTGTTCTTCATGTCATGTATCTAAACCGTTGCTTCATGGACTGTTTAATTTGCTGTAGGTGGGACCATGTGCTCTCTATATATGCATACATATTATGTACATATATGTACACGTATATATGCACGTATACATATAATGTCACGAGCTTCATTAGATTTGTGGGTTAGCATAGTGTTCTATGCTGTTACTTCATAACAGAGACTCAAAGCTATCAATTAATACATACTGAATTTAATGCTTCTTGTTAGAGGCCCCATTAAAACTGCATCTTCTCCATTGCATAGGAGTGTGGCACTGTGGAGGACTTGGATCTCAGGATTGAGTCTGACATAGTTATGGGGAAAAAAAATAATAGACATTTAATCTGGAAAGGTAGATTGTATACCTGGTCAGCCTGCTACTGCTTCTCGATATTCGAAGAGGAATCTATTTTGTATGAAAGATTAAAAGCTGTACAGTGTTAATGTGCTATAGAACAGAAGGGCATCGCCAGTGTCCTGTATCCTTTCACTTACAAGGAATTTTAGGTGGATTTATATGTAGTAGTTGCCTCTCAGAATGAAACATCTTAGGGCTCCTTGTCTCCGAGTATAAACGAACCTGTATACGTTTGATGCATTCTTCTCTGCTCTTAAGTTCTTATTTAAGTGTATGGTGTATGTGGTGTTCACTGTGTTTTAACATTAAGGATAACCATGTTTTTGTGGCTGGAAGTACATAAGCTGAAGGGGGAGCGAGGGTGTTGAAATTTTTTTCTGTAAGCTGTGTAAAGGAGGTATTGATATCTAATTGTTAAATAAGAATAATAGGGATATAAAATCTTATTTTTGCTGAAGGACTGCTTGGCATAGTAGGAACATAACACAGGATTTTTTTATTAATGTGATTCTTGAACTAATTGAAAGATAGTTTATCAGTGAAAGCTTTTTCTTCTGTTATTTCAGAACTGAATTAAATGGATATTAGTTGATTAGGAAATTATTTAAGTGTCCTGACTAAAAATCTCAGTTGTTTTTTGTCTTTAATTTACCAATTTCAGATAGCCATAATAATTTTTTTTTTTTTTAAGAAAACCGTGCAGGGGTGCTCTGCATGTTTTAAAGTATCAGTGATGACTGGAGTGGGACTATTTTACAGATAGGAAAAACTACACATGAAATTAGTCTTTGTATTTTGGTAGTAAAGTTAGAAAGTATAGCTTTAAATACTTTAAGACTCGCTTTTGGTATTCCAGTCTTTCTTTCTGTTTTTAATACAATTATTCTTGTAATTATCATGGGGTAGAGAGGACTTTTATCCTCATTTTATAAATAAGTAATTGAAGCAAAAATTGTGTGTATTTCAGGAAGACTTGGTGGAGGGGACATTTGACTTCTGGTCATAGGTTGTTACGAAGTAATTATCCTTTCAATACAACAGTCTTCATTTACATACTGTACAGATACTCAATCTTCCTTTGTTTGTATAACTTGCAAGATTTTTATCTTGCACTAGTATGTTTTAGTTAAATGTAAGGTGCATTTGTCTATGGCTGATTTGACTTCCTGGTGTCATCGTAGTGAAAGGTGAGTACTGTGTTGGTTATGTTTCTTTCTTGTGATTGATTCTCAGAAGTACTCAAACTCTGAAGTTGCTGGCAGGTTTTCTTTCCTTCTGTCTGCCTGTAGTGGTTGATAGTCATATGGAGCATTCAAATCTAGTAGGTGTTTTCTCTTTAAAAACATCTAAAGTAGCCCTTAGAAAATGAAGCTCTACTTTCCTAGGGCTGCTGAAGTAACTGGCAGTGTGCTGCAGCTGCTTACTGTGCGTTATAGTAACTTCATAGTAATCCTTGTAATTTCTGAAGATTAAAAAAAACCAAACCTGGAAGCCAGTGGCTACGGAATTTGCCAGTCAACAGCAAGTGTAATTGTGGCCTGGGAAGTGGCCAGGTATATTCACTGGCCTTGGCTGCCTGTTGCGATTGATTGATGTCATCAAGCTAGTTGGGAGTATGTTCAGGTGGCTGAAGCAATCATGTTCTCTGCTGGAAACTGAAATTCATTTACTGTTTAAAGAAGAGCCTACAGTTCGAGTCCTCCTTACTAGTAATACTTTTTTTTTTTTTTTTTTTGCTGTCAGCACTGCATAATACAGAAATTTAATCCTCAAACATTTCCTTGCAAATGCACAAATTTATACAACAAAAGTTTCTTTTTCACTTAGTTATACTGGGAGTACTCTAAATCAAGAAATGGAAATGTGAATGCAAAATATGTACTTTGCTTATTTTGCATTTAAGTTGCAGTCTAGCTCTTGAGTACCTTTGGTGGTTTTTTTTTTAATTCTCTGAAATAAGAAATTGCCTATTAAAGCAAAAAAGGGCTCAACTGTATGTTAATGTAGAATTACCTACACCATATTCACTGTATTCTAGAGGAAGAAGTGATTAAAGAACTTGCTAAGCGGACTATCAAATAATTAGGTTTAAGTCACCCCTGGAGGTCATCATAGAATGGTTTGGGTTGGAAGCGACCTTCAAAGATCATCTAGTCCAGCCCCACTGCTGTGGGCAGGGACATCTCTCACTAGACCAGGTTGCTCACAGCCCCATCCAACCTGGCCTTGAACACTT
Source organism: Phalacrocorax aristotelis (assembly GCF_949628215.1). Taxonomy (NCBI): domain Eukaryota; kingdom Metazoa; phylum Chordata; class Aves; order Suliformes; family Phalacrocoracidae; genus Phalacrocorax; species Phalacrocorax aristotelis. The sequence continues at coordinate 35,571,976 of NC_134282.1, forward strand.
CCAGTGCCTTACAACCCTCATTATAAAAAATGTTTTCCTAATATCCAATCTAAACCTACCTCTTTTTTTTTTTTTTTTTTTAACACCCATATTTGATGCATGGGGGTGTCTGCTTCCCAGTTCCTCTTTTTACTTAGTAACTGCTTTTCATGATGTATATGTGGACAGTCTCAGCTTTTGTTTCAGTATAGTTTTATGCATGTGAAGAAGTAATGGATTAATTTGATTTTTGTAAATTTCTCTGCTGAATAGTAAAAATAAACTTTTATTTCTCTTCTGCTTGGGTAGGTTTTGTACAGCACCCACGGGTATAAGGGTTTACATTCACAAACCATGATTAGGTTTTTGTATTATTTTCTCTATAAACATAAGGGCAAAAGGGCAAATATATTTCATTTCTTATTAACTTAAAAATAACTTTGTACTCCTTTTGTGTGTTTCCCAAAAGATTTCTGGAGTGACCAGTTATGGCCAGCTGAAAGCATAGGGTTATACTGGTTTCAGTAGTAGGCCTGATAATGAATCAATAATCCTAAAGGAGGCCAAAATCATGTAGGAATACTAAATCTGGAAGAGTATCAGTAGAATTTCAGGATGGTTTACCAGCAAATATTCTGAAGCTAGGTGGAATTTAATGTTTGGAAAAAAAGTTGATGGTTGGTTGCAGAATTAATCGGAATTATGGTATCACTAATTTGGTTTCCATATGCGGAGCAGAAGACTGATATAAGGAGGAAAGATAGTAGACATTGTGACCGATAGAGATGGAAATTCACATAAATCAGTTCACTGTTACGAGTGAAGAGTGATCTGCTCTAGCTGCTGTTCTTGCTTGCTCTTTCTGGTTTAGTTCCTTTTGCTTGTCATCTTGCTGCTCCAGATTTGTAGGAGACCATGGCTTATTTCTTCTGTGTTGTTTTACTGTCCATCTCCTGTTACCTAGCGCCTCTCTATTTTTCCTTTTTTTCTGCTTCTAATGTCTCTCTTTGTCTCTTTAGTTCCAATTCTCTGTTAATTTGTAGTAATTCCTCTGCAGCGTCAGTATTTTCTAATCTATCATTTTCTTTTTTTCTTTCCCATGACTGTTTTTTGTAGATTCCCATTCACCTCATGTCGGTCATAAAACTGTGTATAGAGTAAATGTGCTGGTCAAAGAGAACATTTGAGGTCCATTACTTTGCACAGTGATCTCCAATGCTTTTTTGGCATGAGTAAAATACTGAACAAATAACTCTTTTAGGCAACATTATGTCCTATTACTGTTGGTTTTAACTGTCATAGTTTGCCCTGGCCATTAGTAATATGGAACGTCTTGCAAGTTCTATGTTGTTGGCTTATGACAAGGCAGGATTTTAATTAATTTTTTATATTCCTGGTTTCTAAATTAACCTTTCAAGAAAGAGGCTGTAAATGTTGTTTGGAGCCCTGATATCTGCTCCTAAATCATATATATATATATATGAAAAATCGTATATATATTCAGGAAAAAAGGAAAGCAAATCAGTTTGCTCTTTTTTTTCATTTGTACTTTCAGATTGTAAAACTTCAAAAAGGATTGCAAAAAATTGCTGCATTCTAACAGTTGGTAGCATGTGAAGCTTGATTCTTACTGGGACTTTGTGCCTCTTTTGTAAGAAGCATGAAAAACTGGAATGGTAAAAAGTTCACGTAATATGTTGGTTTATATATTATTAGGAACTGTTAGGACTGGAACTCAGCAAAACCAGAAATCAGTCCTTCTGTTGCACAAATTCAAGGTACGTCTGTATCTTCAATTCCACATTCAATTCTGGAGTCATACAGATGACCATACAGGTATATATACTGATGCTACAGGTAGGTCATTAAATCTATATAGATGATCATATAACAATAAAGCAACTAGGAATAAGGCAAAAGAATATAGTATGGATGATTAGAGGAATGCAGTGCTTCTATGGAAAGAGAAAGTCTTTGGTTTCAGTTGATACTGCAGAGGAGAAATAAAATAACCACATTTTTTGTGCGTCATGCTTGTACTAGGAATTGGACAGAATATTGAGATAATAATTTAGAAGATTTAAATACAGAATAAAGACTTTGATTTACGGGTAGGGATGTTATATTTATTTGAATTAACAAAATAATTTATAAGGGTTCTAAGTGCTTATGCTACAAAACTAAAATGTTGTAACTTTGAAGGGGTTCCACATGTATGGAATTGTAGTATTATTATCACCACAGTGAGGCAGTAAATAAAAACATATTGCATCAGATTTTCAGCCATGTTTCAAATAAATTAACTGTTCCAGTCCTGTGATCAGCTATGTATGGAGAACTTCTGCTTTCTTAACTTATCTAGAATAACATCCCAGAAAGTTTTTGAATGTTCAGTCTCACTTGCAGTGAATAAATTATGTTCTTAATGAGTTAGCAGAATTACCTGATTATTCTCATTGTGAAATCTTTCCTAAGTTTTGTGTAAGCCACAAAAAGCTTGATTTTTCTCGTCCATCTGCAGAAATTGTTCCTCACTGTTGCAAACCAAGATTTAACTACTCTGAGCAATATTAAGAGCTGTAGTGTGCCCTGGCTGCCATCTGTTTAAATATTAAATTTTCTAATCCGTTTCAGAAACCACCCAGGTGACATGCTAAAAATACCTCTAGCACAGTTGAAGCTACTTGTTTCAATTTCATGTTTTTCATGTTCTTGATAATAAAGTTGAAAACAGTAAATGAAACTGCGGTGAACTCGAGAAAGTTAATAGTTGGTGAATGCACAGAGAACTCTGTCCTTTAGAAATACACAAATCTGCTTATTTGTTAAAGTTTTTCTTTCTTGCACTCTGTTTATAAAATATCTTTACCTATCCATTGGGGAAAGGTGGTATAACATTATGGTGAGGCAGTAAATGGAATTTAGGTGTGCAAGTTTCACAGCCAGTTTTTGCATGTTCTTTAGTTTTGAGGTTTCCTGCCTTTGACTGTACAGACTTCCAGCTTCTTGTATTACAAGCTTTTGTAATTGGGTTCCCATAAAATAAAGTTAAATGTAGCCAGCATCTTACAAAGGTTGCTGAAGTTGCTCATTGCAGAGAGGAGAGACTGCTTGTGAGGTTTATTTTTCCTCTGAGAAAACTTCTGATTTTTAGGACATGTAATCATTGCAGCTTTATAGGTGTAGATTTTAAAGAACTTTGCAGAAAATAAAGCTTTCAGCTGCTTTTTGTATCAGTTCTAAGAGTCTGCGCACTTAGCTTCTGTCAGAATAATTGTTTTTGTCTGTGCTTGATTTCTGCTGTAGTCAGACTAAGTTAAAGAAAAATGTGGTAATATGCAGCTTTGTTAAATTCTGACCTTTCTAAATGTCCTAGATATATTGAGTCACTGGTTTAAGAAAATGTATTTTCTTCATAGTGACTGAAGATACTGCATCACATTTTATGCATATTGATTCTCAGATTGTGGTTAATCAAGTGGTGCTGTCTTCACATTTCCAGAATTCAGAAGCTTCTGGATCATACTTAGATATTTTATTCATTACCTTCCTAATATATATTTTAACTTTTCCAGAAACTAATCCTGGTTTTGTTACAGGGTATTATAACTTAACCCTTTATAAGTACTAAAGTAATTTTCTGGGTCTTCCCACATACCTTCTAGCTTTGGGGGTAGGCTGTTGAAGCTGTTTTTAATTGCATTATACCTAGTACATTATTTGTACAGCGAGTGAATAATCCTACGTTCTATTCAGTTGACGCTGTAGGGAGAAATAAAATTAGCTGAAGTAGAATTTGGATAGAATGTTAAATTTCATTCTTCTACTATTCTAAAATGAGTTGCTCAAATTTTTTTGTAATTACAAGTGAAAATATCTATGCTTTTTCTTTCCCGAAACATTGTACTAACTTACTGTTGAGTCATAATATTGCTTCCTACAACACATGAGTCTCTCCTCTTATTTCTCTGGCTGACATGCCATGCTTTTTCTGAGGAGGTGATGACGACAGCATTTTCTAAATTTTCAGGTAAGAGGCTTTGGTGTTTTGAATACGTTTATAATTGTAGGAGTTTGTGATGATGACCTGGTAGTTGAATCTTTCTCAGTTGTATAACTCATGGTGAGATACTTCGTGTTACAGAGATGGACCTTTTACAAGACACAGTGTTTCCCGTATTTTTGATTGCTGTAAATAAATGTTTGCAAAATCTCTTAAAAATCTGTTTTTTATTTTGAAACAATTAAAAAAAAAAGTAAATGGAAGATTTGTACCCTGCTTTCTGTTTGAGCAGCAGATGCAAAAATGCAATTAGGTATGCTTAGCAGGAAGTGTTATTACTATTTAAGAGAAAAGTAGTAGAGAAATACTTTCATGAGCCATAGGAAACTTTTAAACTTATAATTGTGTTAGCTGAAGAATGATTTTTGTAAATTTGAAAATCTCCGTGGAGTGTGACAAGTGATGCCTAAAGATAAGGTTAAAATATATTCCCCTTGTTCACTGTGTCCATTTGACAACACTTTATGTAAGACCAGTTTTGCTTTTCATCCCTGGATGACAATGTTTACTTGTTTGGACCTTGTACACAGGAAGGAAAGTGCGAAGTTGTAAAATAAAAATTGAGCAGGAAGATTCAGGTATATACTTGAAGATTTAGCTACATTTCTGAGTTGATTGTTCATTTTTTCCTTTTAGCAGTCTGGGCAGCAGTTGTAACTTCTTCCATCTTATTTGTGGGCTTTTATTATTATTGAAATTCTTGATGGAATACCAATGATTACTGCATTTAGCAATGAGGTAGAACCTCCCTTCCATACATTTAGGTGGTTTCTGTCTGTTGGTAAGCTGAATGTGTGTGCTAAGGAGTGAAAAAACAAAACATGTTTTTTTGGGAAATAGTGCTGTTACACCCTCGACTTTTTAAAATAGTAAGATAATATTCCTGTGTTCCACTTTTTAATGATCCTTTGTACAACCTTCTTTTAAATAAAACAAAAATGCCTTCTACATTTTCTTGCCTTGACTCTCATACTTAAATATCTTCTTACAGGAATTTAGAGTTTTCTCTTTAGAGTTGCCCAGAGCTGTTCCTTATCTTCTTGTTCCTCCCTCAAAAAGAAGCTACAGTTTATGCTGTAATCACTGTATATAGCTTCTGTTCCATCTCCACCTTCCTTTAATTTATCACAGCGGTCTTTCTCCTAGATCTATACTCAGCACCTTCTCAGTAATCTTTTCTTTTGTATTCCCTAAATCTGAACCCTAGAAGGGAGCTTCCTGTTCGCTTATATTAGGATAAATTTGTCACCTGCGTGGAGGCAGATCTTGCGTGACAAATTCAAATATCTCCCATAATTTCCAAACTGACATGGAAAGGGAATATTATGGAAATTCCTTCTGGGAAGTTGTGTATACATTCTATCCAGGGCCAATCTTTCCTGCTCAGCTCAGAAAAGGGATCTTTATAACCTTACAAGCTTTGACCTTCAACCCCACACTGAAGTCCGTTTTTAATTATTATTCCCGACATTGGAATATAGGAGTATTTGCTGCACTTTCCAAAGTCCTTTGACTGTGCTGAAGGTGAGACCTTCTCTTACTGTTTTTTAATGTTTTTTTCCCCTCTAGTGAGTTGTTCTTATACTTGTATTTGAAGTTGATCAAAGCTGTCCCACTTACTTCAAAGTGAGAGGAGCTAAAAACTTGGTTTCCAGAAGCTGTAGTAAAAAACTGAAAAAACACTTGTTCTTAGAGATTTAGCAGCCTTCATATCTGAGCATCCAAGTGGATTTATGAGAACTCTTTAGTGTTTGCTTTGTTCCCCTTCTAGAAAAAAATCTACATTTTCTGTAGATAATGTAATGTGGTGGTAAGTGGCTGGAAAGCTTAGTTACTTTCCAGTCCCATTTTAACTTTTGTATGGCACATTATACAAACACAAAAATACATTTAACATAATTTTCCCTATAATTTCACTTTGATGTTAACTGTGACATTTTGAAAGAATTACTTCACTTTTGAAAAGAAATAATTGTTACACAGAAGTTACTTGTGCTTCAGGCACATATACATGAAATACTGAAATATTTGTAGTATATACTATAAATAATGAAATATATACATATATAAAATATATATACATATATATAAAATATATAAAAATACTGAAACATTTATAGTGGAATAGCTATTTTGTTATATCTTCTAGTCAGTTTTATATTAGGGTATTGCTGATGCATTCATGCAGTCAGTGGCTTGGTGTTCTGTATATATAAAATAAACAAGCTGGGATTAATTGCAAGATCAAGTTCCTCTTTCTGTTTCTGAGTGTTTAAATTCCTGTGGTGACAAAGAGAAGTAGTAGTATTTATATTTTTATCGCTTCATAATTTATTTGTTTCATGGAAATAACTTGTAAATTTATTTATATGCATCTCCAGTCTCTTATTTTATTCTTATTTAAGATATAGGGATAGTTCTTTCTTATTTTCTAAGAAAATATGCAGTGTTCCTCAGTAAAAGCACTTACTGTTTGCCCTATTTCTTTAGTGATATAAACTTAATCTTAATTGAAAGCTCATTCGTTCAATATTCTCTTATATTTAATGATTACTTGTAACAGGCCTTTCACGTTTTAATATGTGTGATTTATTAGTTATTTTAGGAAAGCTTACGTGTAAAATATGAATATTTTAAGCGATCTGTAAGAGATAGCTGGTGGTTTCAGGCTGAACTTAGTTTCTATTTAAGAAAACCAAACTCTTTAATAACACCGAATAATTTAAATTTTTTAAGAATATGTGCTAGGCCACTAAAGACTGCATTCTTCCCTGAAATATGACAACTTTCCTCTTTTTCTCTATATTTTAATTCAAAAGGAAAAATCTTAAATGTATTAATTATTATTAACGCTTACTCTGTCTTGCTGTCAAAACTTGCAGGCTTTTAGGTTTGTGTTTGTTTTTTTCCTAGATGCAGCAAACACTGTCTCTTTAAAATCACCATGTAAGTAAATAGGTAAACAGAAATATATGGAAAGGGGGAAATTAATTTTGTTTTAAACTCTCATTCTCTCTGAATTCTTGGCCATGTGGAAATGCATGCCAACCATTTAATTATTATAATTTCATAATGCTTAGAATTGCTGGTAAGTTGATTTATTTGACTTTTAAATGCAGCCTGTTATCTTCTTTTTATGACTACTAATTATTGCAAGATATGAAGACTTCATCCTGAGCTTAGAATTTCAGTGTTAGTAGCATGAGGTAATTTGTATATTTGGTGTTAGTTTGTTTACACAATGGGGAGAACCATGAATAGACCAGAAGAGGTAGCTGTTTATTGCGTAAAAACACAGAACCTGGAACATAGAGGGGTGATCACTCATTATGTAGTGAGGTGTGGCTTTGGAGGATGTAGGTTCATCTTTGGGTGAATTTTAAATGGCGGACTGATGAAAGGAAAAAGAACCTTGTTCCATGTTTCTTATAACATGAAAAGGCTCTCTAAAGCATTTTTGTTTGTTTGTTGTTTAAATATTCTACTCTCTTAGTTCAGGAAAAAACACAAATCCTTGATTATGTTCTTTTTGTTTTCATAGGTTTGATTTTTAAGTTCTTCTCATTCCCTTTCATGTATAGGTAAGAGGAAAAACCACCAGTTAGTGTCCCAATTAAACTGAAGGATAACAGCTTTGTTTGTTCTACAGCTTTGCAAATATTCCAGTAGAGCATTTGATGACTCTGAGCCTTTTCTTCAGTTCAGTTTTAGAGTCTGCAGCACTGTCTGTGACTCACAGAGCTATTAAGCATCATTTTCCCCCCAGCTTTAACAGTAGTTTCTGAGAGGGTGGTGGACAAATGCCTTTTCCTTCATCTTCTCTTCAGCAGCAGTTCTTTCGTTTTTGGAACTGCCAGTAGTATCACTAGGTTTATGCATCTTCCTCCTAGCAGTTGTTAATGAAAAAAACTTTATTGGCAGGCACGAAGTTGGATAAGAATTATCCAGATTCTTTTGTCCAAATAGTGTTTGTAAGGAATGCAGTTGACCTTTGACCTTGCCCTGTGTTTTGCTGAAGGTAGTCTCATGCTTGTATCTTTGCTTTACTTTCTTTCATGTTTCTTCTTTACTCCTGGTGTAAGAAAGTTTTGTCAGCTACACTTCCTTAGTGTTTCCATTTACTTAAATGTGTTCCTGAATTATTATTTTTTTTCTCAGAGTCAACTCTTAGGTGGAGGTTTTCCAGATTCGTTTCTAACTTTATAACAAAGAGCTTGGAGTTCAGAGTTAGGAAACAAGCTCTGAAGGCAGTCTTAGTTACCTTCAGATTTGTTCTACTGCAGCTCAAGTTGCTGCCACTGCTATTTTGAAAAACAATCTACACCTGGGATACATAGAACTTGTTTTTTAGGGTTTGATATTTTCATTTTGTCCTAAATGTTCCATAGACTAAGCTGTTGAAATAGATGTTAAATTTGGTCAGACTGTCTTGTAATTCTTGTTCGGCTATGAGTTTTAAGTCCATTTTAGTTGATTTACTGATCAGTAACAGTAAAATATATGTGGGCATTTACTCGAGCAAAATGGCTTTTTGCCTAACAGGAACTGTGGTTCTAAAAGATATGACAAATGGGTTGTGTTGCAAATTCTCACTGTCATGTTTTTATTTTCTGAGGAGGAAGAGAGAACAAGGAATAAGGGAGTAATTTTGTTGTTAGTGTTTGGTCATTATGAGCAGATTTTTCTCCACCTGGTGCTGGACAGAGAAATTTTTATATAAAATAAAATATCAAAAATTTCTCTAATAATTCTAATTTTAAAACTTTGTTATGTATCTGGAAATTACACAATGGGTAATCTTCAAGACATCGTCTTGGTTAAATCCTCGCTTTTTTGAACCAGTGAGAGCCTGGAGGTTTACTACACTAAAATGCTGGCTGGTGATTTGACGGTAGGATAAGTTATTTTCTGATTGCTGAAAGGAATATTTTCTCTATTTGGAGTCCTAAAATATGAAATATAAGCACATAACAAAATGTAATAGGGCTCTTTTGGAACAGTTGTTGCAATTTCAAAAAGATCTTTGTTGTTGTTGTTGGGTTTGCTGGATTTTGGTTTGGTTTGGGTTTTGGGTTTGTTTTGGGTTTGTTTTTTTGGTGGGGGTGGTTTTGTTGGTGTTTTGTGGTTTCGTTGGTGTGGGGTTTTTTTTTTGTTTGTTTGTTTTTTTTTAAACTGGAAAGCCCAGAAAGTTCTGGGAACTTTGAATTTGGAACTTGTAATTCCAAGTGGTTTCAGTGCTCCAGTGTTGAAATACTTTTATAAAGCTGTTGCTGTACTTTTAGGCTGTTCTAGTTTTGCGCTGCTGCTGCTGAAAGAAAAATACTTGCTTTCTCCACTTCTTGTCACATGTTTCTGCCTTCTCCCTTTGTGCTTGGCCATATGATCAGCCATACAATCACCTTGTTCAGAAAGTTGGTGGGACCACACACTGGCCCACGCTGCGGAATTGGTACCTTCTACATTGTCAGCTGACCTTGTAGTGGTTAGGTACAGTAAAACATCAGTGAATACGTTCACATGGTCGTTCAAAATCAAATGTATTTTCTTTTTGCCTGCACTTAAAAAGAAATAAGATGTCCTTGCCCATGCTCTAAAGCAATTATAAACCAAGCTTGTACTCCACACAGAGATAGAGATAATTTGCATTTGTATTCATAGAGCATTTTTAGGATTATATCAAATCAGCTCGTTGCCATTGGTGTGTCCAGTTAAAGATTGCTGCTGGTCACATCAAACAGAATGTTATTTTCAAGATGGACCAATATATTTCTTTAGAAAGCTGCAGTAGGTCCCTACTAAGAGTTCAGATTCAAGCTTCAGCCTCTATTTTTAGAGGTACGTAGAAGTGGAACAGAAAGAAAATCTATCCGTTTTCAGGAAAAGAAGCAGTATTTACACCTTTGAGGCACATGAGCAAGTTTTGAAATTTCTGAATGAAGAATAGCTGGCGTAAGTATAACATAAAGCAAATGAATGAGTCTGTATTCAGAGAACTTCTTAATGTAGCTAGATCCCCTGGTATTGCCTCTTGAGAAGGCACTTAGTCACTGAAGACCAGAATTTGGAAACTTGCATTAATTGGCTGTTACAGTTGCAATTCAGATCAAACAGTAGTTAGCAAATCCTTTTTTCCTGACAAATGAGAACAAGGTCCTGGATGTAGTAATACCTATCTGTGTCACTTGGAGGCTGAGCTGTTTGTGTTTTGTAGTGTGAGTAAACAGAAGGTGTGTCTAGTATGAAATGCAAAGAATGCTCACTGCCTCTGAATGCTAGTTAACAGCTGTGGCTCCAGTTTTCATGTGTTAGAGGTGTAAGGATTTTGTCCCCTGTAATACAACTGAAGTTACTTGGGCAAGGCTCACTGAAGCTCAAATAAAGCTTTTGGTGAAGGGGCTAATCTATTTTTGAGAAAATTTGGCTGGAATAAAAGCAGGTGTTTAACAGCACAGGGTATGCTGGTATATTTTGGCAGGTATATTGGCAGAAGAGCTGTAGTATAGTTCTGATTTTTTTAAAAAATTGTTTTTTTAAAGTGTGAAATGTCAAATCTGAGGGAGAGCAAAATCGCATTATATGTTACCTGTAGCACTACAGTCATTACAGCTGTGACAAGCACATCCTCTCACTAGATGGCAGAGGGAATCCCTCCACACACCCCCACCCCAAGATTTAGTTTTGAATTAGATCAAGTAGGGGTCAAACTGCCAAAGAACACCAACCTCTCTTTCAGAATATTATATTGCTTTTCAGTGAAATTGTAATGCGTTAGAACTTGAAGGGTCAAAGAACAGAAACTGATCTTTCAGAACCCATGTAGTCCATGATTAATGATTATAAAACAGCAGTCAAACAAATTTGTTTTGTATAATAGGACGTAAAGCATTTGTGGGTTACTTTAAACAGCACTTCTTTTAAAAACACTGTTTTGCTTTGAAAAAGCCTCTTTGCATATTAAGCTGTAAGTTAGCTTGACAAAATTTACACTTAACAGCAAGAATCCTCTTGAAAAAACTGGAGTTATAACTGCTACCAGCATTAAAATTAATAACTGAAGTGTCTCTTTGGGAGCAGAGCGTTCTTTTTATTTATTAATTTTAAAAAATTTTCTCAGATTTAGACCTAGAAGAAGCCTGGACTCAACTAGTTGTGATCAGTCTGTGTTCTTGAATGTGAGAGGTTTTTCAAGCTCAGTGGGTGTTTTTTTTAAATTATGCGTTTTTGGTCACGTTATCAATGCTTTTACTTTTGCAGTACTTGATCTTTGTATAAATGGTAACTAAGAAACGTTTATTTTAGTGACTTCATTGTTACTTCACATATATGTAGTTCTTGTGGTTTATGTTTTCACTGTTGAGTTCAAAAGCTGTCTACTGAAAATACTGTTTATGAGGGTTAAAATATTAAGCAAGGAAAACAAGAATTAAAAAAATTCATTTTATTGAATACAGAAATTGAAGGCAGTAAAAAAGGATCTTAAATCCAGTTGCAAAGTACAGAAATACTAAAATGTTGCTACATTGCAAGTGAACAATAAAAATAGTAGGACAACAAAGTAGACAGTCTTTGAAATCTGTGGGGCACATATAACTATGAAATGCTCAATGCACATTGCTCTTACGCTCTTCTATAGATTTCTCCTACTCACGCCATGGTTCTGATCCAGGACTATGAATAGGATCTGGCAATGAAGCCCTCACTTCATTTTTAAGTAGTTGGAAATACCAAAACATAATTATTCCAAAACCATATTGCATTCCTTTTTTTTTTATTATTCTTAAGTGTTGACAGAACAGCCTGAAATTGCAAGATGAAAGGAAAAAATGAGAAGAAATGGACTGAAAAGTTTTATGACACGTGCTGCAGCAAGATATGTGAACTAGCTTGGATCCTGTAAACAGTATGACTGCATCAACATGGTACTTGATATAATACACTCTGCTAAGAAACTACCCTGATACAAGCTTTGCTTGTATCTCAGCTGAGTCTCACATACGCCAACACTTCTAGACCATGCAAACACTGGTCTCGGCAGCAGCTTGCCTTTGGGTATCAGTGGCATATATTAATGGTTTTGGTTAGAATAATATTTTTGAAGAATACTAACATCTTCCACTTCTAAGCTCTAAACAATATGTAGAGTATAGGAGTTCTAGTCATTGCTTTATTCTTGGGAGAGTAGTCAGTTGTATTTCCTTTCTTTTTGGTCTGTGAAATTTCTTGTTATGTGAGAGATGTGGACTCTAAAGCAGTTTGCATTTTTGTCAGAAAAGTTACTCCAATAGGTTAATCTCCTTTATCCTTATAAAATACCAGAACATGAGAGCAAGGTCATCCATTGTATAATTCAATGCAGACATAAATCATCATAATGCTGGGATATGCTTACCAATTCTGCAGTTTTTTAGTTCTTCAGACCTAAATCTTGAATTACCTTGCCTGTTAAATAAATGCTGCTCCACGTGTACTTAAAAAATAATAACTAGGTAAACTAAAACTGTGGTTACTAACATTAAAATACAATTCTATAGTACTTGGAAGAAGTGAACTATGGTAGGATGTTACTATGACAAAGAAATGCTGTGCATTATTGCATCTATATGGACCAGTCTTCCCCCATACATCCTCATCTGTCTGTGAGAAAGTGGTCACTACGACAGCGTTAGGCACTTAATAAATTTAAAAAAACCCAATTAATTTACTTTATGACTCCAAATATTGCAAAATTGGAACAAATTTAGGTTTGTGTTCTTGCTGCAGAGTACTTAGGGGGATAAAGCCCCTCCCACTGTAAGGGAAGATCAGGTTCGTGACAGCCTGAGAAACCTGGATATACACAAGTCTATGGGACCTGATGAGATGCAACTCAGATTCCTGAGGGAATTGGAGTCTCTAAGCCACTCTTCATGATATTTGAGAAGTCATGGCAGTTGGGTGAAGTGCCTGGGGACTGGAGAAAGGGAAACATTGTGCCCATCAAGGGTAGAAAGGAGGACCTGGGAAACAACTGTCCTGTCAGCCTCACCTCTGTGCCAGGGAAGATCATGGAACAGATCCTCCTAGAAGCTATGCTAAGGCACATGGAGGACAGGGAGGTGATCTGAGGCAGCCAGTGTGGCTTCACTAAGGGCATATCCTTCATGACCAACCTAGTGGCATTCTGTGATGGAGTGACTGCATCAGTGAACAAGGGAAGAGTGATGGATGTCATCTATCTGGATTTCTGTAACGCCTTTGAAACGGTCCCCCACAGCATCCTTCTCTATAAACTGGAGAGATGTGGATTTGATGGGTGGACTGTTTGGTGGATAAGGAACTGGCTGGATGGTTGCATCCAGAGGGTGGTGGTCAATGGCTTAATGTCCAGATGGAGACCAGTGACAAGTGGTGTCCCCCAGGGGTCTGTACTGGGACCGGTACTGTTTAATATCTTCATCAATGACATAGACAGTGGGATTGAGTGCACTCTCAGCAAGTTTGCAGATGATGCCAAGCTGAGCAGTACAGCTGACATGCCAGAAGGATGGAATGTCATCTAGAAAGACCTAGAAAAGCTGGAGAGGTGGGCCTGTGAGAACCTCATGAGGTTCAACAAGGCCAAGTGCAAGGTCCTGCACCTGGGTCAGTGCAACCTCCAGCATCAATACAGGCTGGGGGATGAAGAGATTGAGATCAGCCCTGCAGAAAAGGAGTTGGTGGATGAAAAGGTGGACATGAGCCAACAATGTGCGCTTGTAGCTCAGGAGGCCAACCATATCCTGGGCTGCATCAAAAGGAGTGTGGCCAGCAGGTTGAGGGAGGTGATTCTGCCCCTTTACTCCACTCTGGTGAGACCCCACCTGGAGTACTGTGTCCAGCTCTGGAGCCCTCAGCACAAAAAGGATATGGAACTGTCAGAGCGGGTCCAGAGGAGGGCCACAAAAGTGCTCCGAGGGCTGGAGCACCTCTCCTATGAAGAAAGGCTGAGAGAGTTGGGGTTGTTCAGCCTGGAGAAGAGAAGGCTGAGGGGAGACCTTATTGCAGCCTTCCAGCACTTAAAGGGGGACCATAGGAAGGATGGGGGCAATCTCTTTAGCAAGGCCTGTTGTGAGAGGACAAGGGGTAATGGTTTTAAACTAAAGGAGGGTAGATGTAGACTGGATATAAGGAAGGCATTTTTTACAATGAGGGTGGTGAAACACCGGAACAGGTTTCCCAGAGAGCTGGTAGATGCCCCATCCCTGGAAACATTCAAGGTCAGGTTGGACGGGGCTCTGAGCGACCTGATCTAGTTGAAGATGTCCCTGCTCACTGCAGGGGGGGTTGGACTAGATGGCCTTTAAAAGTCCCTTCCAGCCCTAACCATGCTATGATTCTACTTAGGATTTCTTTTTGTGACAGAAATCTCTTCAGGGAATATATTTTTGTTAGCCTGAAATGAATGTGTTCCCGGTAGAATGACAACATGAGACTAGAAAAATTCTCTGTGTTATATATAAGAATTTATTGTACTCTGTTTCAAGAGAGTTTGATATTTCTATTAGAAACTCGCTACAGAATTTAACAGGGAAAAAACTTGAGTCTTTCAGTTTAAATTAATTTGTGATTTTTTCACGCCCATATTCTTATGCACATATTCTTCTTTTGCTTACTTAGCCACTGTCACCCCCGTTTTTCTCTGCTGTGTTCATAGACCAGATTTAATTTTATTTGATTTTTATTTTGTATTTGTTTATTTTGATTTGCTCTGCCGAAAAGCCACACTCCTAGTTGTACCTTCAGGCTAGATTCTCTGTTAGGGTAGATCAGCGGAATAATCTTTCTCTGCATGATCCAGTGTCAATCTTTAATGAGTTCAGGATATAGGTGACAGAAGTCCAGCTGGCTAATCCAATTGATCAGCATTTTATAAAATTGTGTAAAAATGCTTCCCTTACCTAACCTTCCCTAACTATTCTGAAGTGCTTGTTAATGCTACTCAGGATTATATTTTCTTTCATGATGACTCATGATCCTTCTGTGACTCACTGTGGTTCTACTTTTGAATCTCCAAATAATAGATTTTCTACTATATGGGAGATTTTTTTACACTGTAATTGTATAAGATTGCATGTTTTACTATTAAATTTCATCTTACTACTTTTCACCTACATATGGTTCTTCCCCTGTGACACACTTATCTACAGTGATAGAGGTGCCTCTGCACTTTGTGTTGTCATTCTTTTACCAACTCATTAATCAAAATATTACACTATTGGTTTCAAGATAGAGAAGATCTCTAAAAGCTTAACTAAAAGCTAACTTGATTTTTTTCCCGTTTTACTTCCAAATTTTGTCTTCCTGTCATATAGTTCTATGAACTTCTACCACCTTAATTTTTGGGAGTAGTTTATCACAGCATCATCTGTCTAAATAATACTGTATGCTTTTGAAGAGACAAGATTATAGTTCTGATTTTTTTTTTTTTAAATAGCTTACACTTTCATTTTGAGTAGTATGGTTAAGAGGTTTGCAGTGACTGAGCATTGGGGAACTACAAAGCCATAGGCACATTTGCCATACTGTCCATGCCATACACCTATAGTGCATCATCCCAAAAGGAGGACTACGTAAAGAAGATAAACTGCTTTTCTAACACTATATTCTCCCTTCTGAAAGTCATCAAAGAGGACTTGTTGCTATGTTCAGTTTGAAAGTTGATGCACTCAGATTAAATTTCAAAAGGGTCTGGTATTCTGTAATTTCAGTGTAACTTTTCCATCTGTTGATTTATTTTAGATTTTGAATTTTAAAACAGTGAACAACAAATGCATTCCGGTTGAATTAATTGTAAACCTTGAAACACACTTTTCACTTAAGCCAACGTATAAATGGTTTAATATCAAAGCATTCAAAGTTTCACACATGGATTTTGTAACTGAGGTTTTAGGCCACCTGTGTGGAACTCCGGCCCTGCTGCATCTCTGCAGAAGGAATAGCAAGGGATCTTTCCGTTCAGCTAAGTAAGTTGACTTGAGTTCAGGTAGTGTGAAAGTCAGAAAAGAGAGGTATTCTAGGGGCTAGTGCTAGCCAAAAAAACCTTTGTGGTATGTGGTTGAAGAATCCCATTTTAACAGTAGGATTCCCAGGAATATTGTAGCAATTCCATCATAATGTATCAGTGAGTTTGAATCCACGTAAAAGTGTCACAATTCATAATGTGTGGAGTTTTTTCTTCCTAGAATTGTCACCAAAAAATGATCTCTCAATTTAATTGCATGCTTTGATTTGAAAGAATGTTGTAAGCTGTCAGGTTGGTTTGGCAACCAATTTGAGCCTTCCTGGTAAAGCAGCATTGTTGCATTATTGTTTTCTCCTTACCCCAATGATCCCCAGTGATACCCCAGTGATCCCTTCCTTAAAAAGCTGTCCTAAAAGCTTTGAATACTTTCAAAGATGTACATTATATGATACCTGAATATAATGTAATACATAATTTTGGATACTGTAAATTTACTTGGAATAGTTGTAATATGTATTAGGCTCTGAAAAGTCTATTCACTGAATTAATAGAATCTATATAATGTGCCACTCTAGCAGTCAAACCATCTGTCCTGGTGTCTGTTTAACATTCTGACATGGATTTTAAGGCAATCTCTAGCTTACCTTAGAAACAGGAAAGAGTGGCTTATGACAGCAGGACTTAAAAATGTGTTTGACAGCTTGAGCCCTTAGTTATGGCCTGAATTACAGAATCACAGGTTGGAAGGGACCTCAGGGATCATCTAGTCCAACCTTTCTAGGAAGAGCACAGAATTAGTTCTCTCATTGACTGCAAAATGAAGGCTTACACTGGTACTCCATTCACTTGTACTCAGTTGTGTGTGATCTTGCACATTTTTTGAAGCTTTGTCCTCAGTTTTGCTGTCTGTAAAGAGAATATTTTTTATTTCTAGAGAATATTAAAAGTGAATTTTCATTGAAACATAGAATTAAATCTGCTTTGTGCGAATTTTTGTGCATATGGGTTTAGAAAATGCAGACTTATACTAAAATTCTTATGTCATATTAAGGAAGTTGCACATAGACATTTACTTATTTGTTTAAAATGAAGATGAAAACTAATCTGCAAAATGTCTGTCTTTATACTACTCCTGAACTATTGTGCTAGTATTTGATCTGAATTCCAGCTTGCAGCACTTATATGGGTAAAATGGTGGAACTTTGGTAATTCTTGGTGATTAACCTTTTGCTGATTGCTTTTTGTAAAGTATTATTAAGATTTGTCCTACTGTGAGCAGTAAGTTCTGTAGATAATATTGCACACCTCTTTACAGTTTTTTTTTCCTCCTCAGGACTAATGGCAGAGGAGTAAACCAACATGGCAGCTATGGTCCCACCTGTGAAGCTGAAATGGCTTGAACATCTGAACAGCTCCTGGATCACAGAAGACAGTGAATCTATTGCAACAAGGGAGGGAGTTTCTATCTTATACGCTAAGTTAGTCGGCAATAAAGAAGTAGTGCCATTGCCCCAGCAGGTTCTGTGCCTCAAAGGACCTCAGTTACCAGATTTTGAACGGGAATCTCTATCTAGTGATGAACAGGACCACTACTTGGATGCTCTTCTTAGCAGCCAGCTGGCACTGGCGAAGATGGTATGCTCAGACTCTCCATTTGCTGGAGCGCTTCGAAAACGTCTCCTTGTGTTACAGCGTGTCTTCTATGCACTTTCTAATAAATATCATGATAAGGGTAAGGTGAAACAACAGCAGCATTCAGCAGAAAGCAGTTCTGGCTCAACAGATGTGCATTCTGTCAGTGACCGTCCTAGGTCAAGTACAGATGCACTCATAGAAATGGGGGTTCGGACTGGATTAAGCTTGTTATTTGCACTGCTAAGACAAAGTTGGATGATGCCTGCATCAGGACCTGGCCTCAGTCTTTGCAATGATGTTATCCATACTGCAATAGAAGTTGTAAGCTCTTTACCACCTTTATCTTTAGCAAATGAAAGCAAGATTCCGCCAATGGGTTTGGACTGTTTATCACAAGTAACAACATTTCTTAAAGGAGTAACAATTCCAAACTCTGGGGCAGACACTTTAGGTCGTAGATTAGCCTCTGAATTGCTTCTTGGTTTGGCTGCCCAACGAGGTTCCTTGCGATATCTTCTTGAATGGATAGAAATGGCTTTAGGTGCTTCAGCTGTAGTAAACACCATGGAGAAGACCAAGTTGCTGCCAAGTCCAGAAGGGATGATAAGCTTTGATTGCTTTATGAGTATATTGACACAGATGCGACGATCTTTGGTAGGTATACCAGCTTTGATTTTTCTACATTACAAATGTAGTTGTATTCTTAAATTTAGTTCTCAACACTGAATACCAGTGTGCTGAATAGTTTGCTTAATATATTAAAACAGGGTGTTTTTTTGGTGGAATGTTTTTTTCAGTATTTCCTTTGTTACCCACTCTCTCTTCCTCCCTGCCCACCTGTTTCCTCATAGGTAAAGGAAATGAAATAGCAAAGGAATCCCTGTGTTGTCACTTTTGGCATTATGCTCTAACTACAGGGAAAGAATCAAGGATGTACTTGATCCACTTGCACTTTACATTTAAAAGTTAGAAAGTATGGAACTGTTTTTAAGGCTTGCTTTGCTGAATTTGCTTAGAATGCAAAGTTTTGCAACATGCCTTGTTCCTGTTCAAAGTTATTTATATTGGACATTCCTGTGCTCCACTTAACCTGGACCTCAGCTAACACATCTTTGGAGAATCAGTGAGATTTGAGATGTTTAGTGTTTCTAATACTGCTCAGAAATTAATGGGATAAGAAAATAAGCTAAATTGTTTGGGAGTATGGCACACTGCTTTGTATGTTGAGTGCTGACTTCTGTTCCTAGATGACTATTCTTTTTTAAAGCTATGAAATTATTGCACAATATGCAGTCAGAAGCTGTGGCAAGCTTTTGCCTTGTATGCTCAGACTGAAACAGGGAAGGACTTTTACCCTGAAGTAGTCATTCTTTTCTCCCCTCCCAGGCTTGTAATGCTTGCTAATAAACATACATTTTAAAAACTAAAAAATCTAAAGAATGGGGAGTATGAGTAGAGCATGATAGTGGCAGGATCTGAGTTATATTGAATGTCCTGATGGGCAACTTTATTTGTTGTTGGTTTTGGACTAGATATAAAATTAGAGGCCAAAATGTGGAAGATATGTAAACACAAAAATAATTGTGATTAGTAATTTTTAAATTAAATAATAGTCACCTTAAATTAAACACAAGTGACATGCATTTAAGAACCAAACAGTATTAGAAATTAACTCCAGACCCAAATATTTTCACAAAAGTGAATAAATGAGAATGTTTAGCATTTGTCACATTTTTGTTATCCTGAGGCATATGCAGATATCACAGCTCAGGGGAAAAAGGAGTTGGGTTGTGCTTATAGAAAGAGCTTCTAATTTTTCTTAACTATAAGAACAAATCCCTAATGTATTTTGTACAGGTGCACTGTTGCTGTATGGAATTATTTTTCTCATAATAACATTTTAAAATTGTAGGGATCATCTGTTGATCGAAGTCAATGGAGAGAGCCAACTAGAACGTCTGATGGCTTATGTTCTCTTTACGAGGCAGCTCTGTGTTTATTTGAAGAGGTATGTCTTGAAATGAACTTTGCCTTAAAGGTAACTGTAGTTTACTCCCCCTCACACATCTGATCGGTGCATGTTGGTGGGTATGGTCTAGTCTCTACTGAGTTACTCTGAAGTAGAAGAGGAAGAAAAAAAAGAAGTGAAAAACTAAGTTGTAGAGAAACAAAGTAATTTGGGCAAGCAGATGATATGGTGATGGATGATTTGTGGTTTAGGCAGATAAATATATTAAGGGGAAATTAAAATTGCCTTAACATTGTGACTACATGAAAGTAAATGAAAATGCTACTGTGTAATAAATCTCTCATTTTAATAGGTTTGTCGAATGGCATCAGACTACTCAAGAACGTGCGCCAGCCCTGACAACATTCAAACAGGTGATGCTCCCATTGTTTCTGAGACCTGTGAAGTGTATGTTTGGGGTAGCAACAGCAGCCATCAACTGGTAGAAGGAACTCAAGAGAAAATACTTCAACCCAAGCTTGCTCCAAGTTTTTCTGATGCACAGACGGTGAGTGACATTTATAGTGGTACATTATGTATGTAGTGGTTAACAGCTTCATAGTTATAGTATGAAATTGGAAAATAGTACTTTATTTTTGAGTGTCAGTTGCAATGAGGGTATGATGCTCAAGAACTAAGCACACAAGTTACTTAACTGCAAGTATCTTACTATTTTTATTGATGCCTGGAAAAAACATTGTTTCTTTTTTAATGACACATACAGATCAATATCCATGTAATAAGAATAACTGAATTTCTAACTTTCTATGAAATGCATTTGCAGAGATTGTTTGTAGTTATTTTTTAAACCGTTGTTTAGAAGGTATCTTAACTATTCAATCTTCTTTTCCATTGGTGGTTTTCACACCAAGGTCCCCTAGTATAAAAGTCTAAACCACACTAACTGCTGGCTCAGCTACCCTGATTAGCTTTCTGAAAATCAATATACAGTATGCTCTTTCTGCTCTCAGTCACAGATTCTGCAGTTGCAACTTAGCACTTCTATTGGTGTGTGACACAATAGAATAGTTTGCTTTTCTGTTACTATATTGGCTTTGCATTGTTGATTTAAGTAAAAGCAGTTTTTTGGTCACTAGACAATTTAGGTATGTTTTCTGAAATTGTTGATGTCACTGATATATTTTATAATATAGAGGACTTCAGGACCAGGCATTGTAAAGATAGTTTATGCATTCAAAAAACTTTGTTTAAACAAAACACTAATACACAAGAGTGGAGTGAGTGATCTGAATGAATGAGTTACTCTCCAGATAGTACTGTATACATCCATACAACATATTTATGTGATTTCCTACTGGGATAAAGAATTTTTTCTTCCACCTTCATTGACGATTTTTGTAGGATTTGTCTGTATGAAGAAGTTACTTCTCAGTAAATGGGTGTCACTGTGCAGTCCACCACCTGCTTTGTGCTGTTTTATGATGTGGACACTCAGTGACTTTATGCTTCAGATTTTAACCTGATTGGCACTTCTGGTGTATTAAGATTCTTATAGGAAATTATTGCAGGGTTAGTTGGTTTGCTATTAGGTTATTCTTCAGCTGTGCACTGACTTTCCAATAGAGAAAAGTTCCTATTTCTTAAAAACATTTGTTCTTATTTCTTTGGTTTTTATGGAATTAAAATGCATAGACTGAAACAGTAGTGGATTTTTAGTATTTTTCATACTTCTGTAATGTTGCCACTTGGTGCTGGTTAAAATTAAGCAAAACCTACAGTGCTATACCAAGCTGTTACTTTATCTTTTTAATCTTCAGAAACTAAGATACCTGCAAAGACTGTCCATTTCTACCCGTGAATGTTGGAGATCTGAAGGCAGCCTGAGTTCTTTAGTCTGTAGAAGAGATGCAAATAAATAAAATAGATTAATCATTATTTACATCCTTTACCTCAATAAAGTAGATTTACTAATAAAAAAATTTTCAAGAATTTGATTTTACTGCTGAAGTCCAAATTCTCCGTAATTTTTACATTATATGAAAAGGTTATGTAAAGCAACCTGACATTATTCTTAAAGATATAGATTTCTAGACCTACATGTTGATTTTACATTTATCTAATCTTTCTTTTTTACTGTTTTAACCTTTTTGTTTATAGATTGAAGCTGGGCAATACTGTACTTTTGTTATTTCTACGGATGGTTCTGTTAGAGCCTGTGGTAAAGGCAGCTATGGGAGACTAGGACTGGGTGACTCCAATAATCAGTCCACATTGAAAAAATTGACTTTTGAGCCTCATAGGTCTATTAAAAAAGTGTCATCTTCAAAAGGATCTGATGGTCACACTTTAGCATTTACAACAGAAGGGGAAGTCTTCAGCTGGGGTGACGGTGACTATGGAAAACTGGGACATGGAAATAGTTCAACTCAGAAATATCCCAAACTTATTCAGGGTCCTCTGCAAGGAAAGGTATGTTTTGTATAGTAGAACACCTGTGTTTGTTCTGGTCAGTTGTGACATTATGTAAAATTTGAAAAATATAAAATCTTCAGAAAAAGTTCTGTGTTTTATCTAAACTTCTCTTTGAAGCTGGGTCTGCTTTCAGCAAAGCACTAAAACTTATGGTTGCCTTTAGGCGTGTTATTTGGACAACGGTATTGTCAGTAAACCTTCTCATAGTTGTAAGAGTAAAACTTGCTCGTGTGTTTTTGCTGAAGTGCAGTGACATTCCAGGTGATGGTTGCTTTTATTAGGTTAACGTTAGGACTTTTCATATGCAACTTCTTAGTGGCTTCATTTGAAAAGTGGCTTTGTATTGTCCTGCAAAGCCTTCTCTTCCCTAACTGTCTGTTTTGGCCAGTGTTTTAAACAGCTGCTGATGCTTCTTTTTGCTGCTGCAAGACTAGGATACGATTATGTTAAATTTCCTTGATAAATAAATCATGACCAGTTTATATATAAACTTGTCTCTTTGTGTACTGATTTCCACTTATCAAAGACTAAATAGAAAAGATTGCAAAGATTAATTTATGTAGTTGCTCGATGTGAGTGAACAAATTGATTTACATAGACTGCTTCTGAAACTTGACTTTTGTAAGCTTTGACTTCCTATTCAATTTTTATAAAAACTTGGCTTTTATTTTTGCATGTAATGTAGGTTGTTGTATGTGTATCAGCTGGATACAGACATAGCGCTGCTGTTACAGAAGATGGAGAGCTGTATACATGGGGAGAAGGAGATTTTGGAAGATTAGGTAATTTTAAAATGTCATGAGATGCTTTTGGAAGAATTCATGTGTCTGGAAATGATACTATACATGTGTATGCCTTGTTCTCTTATGGTCCCCTCTAAATACACATAAACATGCACACAGGTGTTGTATCTATATAGATGACTATTAAAACTAATGCAGAGACTATTTAAAGATTTTAATGCCGTTAATTTTACAAAAATTCTATTTTTTAAACAGTTGCCTTTATTTGTAAGTCTATATATGATTGCCACTGCCACTTAAATGTAAACAGTAGACATTTAAAATAAACTGGAAGTCTAGACAAGCATGATCTAGTGACACTAGAATGGTTCTTTGGATAGTCATGAATAACTGGCTAATAATATCAAGGATCTGATTCTAATGTGATATTAATAAGGATACTTGAAATTATGTTTGCCAGAATGGCTTAATGTCACTTTAATACATCTAAAAAGTTAAATTTAACTGAAACAAACCCCACAGTATTTCTACTTGCTAAAAGTTCCCCTGTCTATTTCATCAACTTTGCTGTGCAGCTGGTATGCCTAGTATAAAACCGCCCTTCTCAAGCAGGTTCAGTTGAACCAACAGATTTTTGCATAGAAAATTGCTTCAAACTGGGCTTTAGCTCCTGTCTGCTGTCTCTGCTTTGAATGTCATGATCGTGAAGTAGAGAAGTGAAAGCAAGTAACTGGCAGAAGGTGAGGACAGTGTTTTACAGCTTAAACTGTCATGGGTGTTCAAGGTAATCAGTAGAAGTGGTAAGCCTATCCTTGCTGTTAAGAAAAGAACTCTGGGTTAAAGGTTTAACCTACAATTTTGGGGGGAATTGTGGAAATGTTGAGTTTTAGGTTAACGTGGGGTTATTATGGGCTTTGGGGAGCTTGGAGTGTGCAATGGTGAGTTCCAGTGTGCAGCTAAAAGGTAGCATTTAATTAGGTCATAGTAACTTGTTCACATTTAATCAGTTATGGATACCACGTAGTATCTTTTCCCTCTGTTCCCCATTTTTCTTCTGTATCTGCAGAATTTCTTTAGTTTTTTAGACGCATAACTCATGCTTATTGTGAAGTAGGTGATACTGTAATGTATTGGGTTTCTGCAGAAAGGACCAGCTAGGATTGTGATTGTCTAAAAACTAACTAGATTGCTGGTTCTATTTGTCTGTGCATTATGTATGTTGTATTGACAGTAGTACGAGAGTGCCCTTATTTTACCTTCCTCATGCTGTTCAGGCTACCTGCTGCCCAGTATTAGGTAGTATATCTACCTAATCAGCTAGTATTAAAGGCAGTTGTACTAGTAATTCTTTTTATTTCTTTTAAACTAGGTAGAAAATAGTCCTATGATTTAGTGGCAGAAGGGTACGAACAAGCGTTCTGGAGTATGACTTACAAAAAATGAAATGTTTGTTAAACTTACTCTACAGATCTCTTCCATACCTTACTACAACTCTTTCCAAAAGGGCAGATATTAAAATTTGTGATAACTACAAAATATATTGGTTTTGCAAAATCTTACTGAATTTACAAACCATAAATAGCACTTAAATCTTCACAAAAAGAAAATATATTTTTCTTTTTTCCTTAGGTCATGGTGACAGCAACAGCCGCAACATTCCAACTTTAGTAAAAGATATTAGCAATGTAGGAGAGGTTTCCTGTGGCAGTTCACACACAATAGCTCTGTCCAAAGATGGGAGAACAGTATGGTCATTTGGAGGAGGAGATAACGGTAGGTTAAACCTAACATTTTTTATAGTAATTTTCGTCTTATTCCATCTACCTCATAGCCTCAGTACTCTCTGCAGTTTGGGTGTGGGCTGTTTTTTTTTTGTCATTTGGTATCTGTTCAAGAAAAAGATTTTATTATATCTAGATACAATATTCAAATTTTAACGGCAAGATTATAGACTTTAAAAACAGATTATCCAAAGGAAGAGAGGTTTCACAGAGCAGAAAGCTGAATGAATGCATAAACAATTCCAGAAAAAATGCTTTGCTGATAACTTTCAAATAAACTCACTTACTTGATATGGCAATAACTGTATTCATGTCTAAAACCTGTTGCATCTAAACTGACTCTTGAAGAAGCATCTCCCATCTCAGAAATGAAGGGCTTCTGAGCTTCATTGCCAGTAGATGCTTTGTCAAAGACAGAATAATTAATTTTCTACTATTACCATATTTAGCTAAATTTGGTTATGCTATTAGATAAAATTTAAAACTCAGATTAAAATTGCTGTATTATTGCTTCCTAGCCTCGTGTGAGAAGAGAGGAAAATGCGGACTACAGAAAGGTCATAATTAAAGTGGTGGTTAATAGAACTGGGTAGGAATTTGAATTGCATTTGAAAGCCAGCTCTGACTAGTGGATATAGAACTGTTCCCAGTCCTCTTTCTCCCACTTTCTGTAATGTCAGTTGAAAACAGAGTTTGTAACAGGACAGACATCTTAACCGTCACAAAGTATTGGAGTTTGCACTTCTGTTTCAGTAAATTACAAAGAACTTGGCTTTCGGACATTAATAATGTGGTACTAAAATATTGTTGGAGAGCTAAAACATGAATCAAAGCATAATCTTTGTAGAAATTATCAGTCTCTGTAATATATTTCACATTTGATTTTGTTTTTTCTCCTTCATTTTGAGGAATATTTTCCTGTCAGCACACTGACATGGTCTAGTGACAGTTTTTGAGGGCATTGATTGAAAATGGTAAAGTTGTGGAGATAAATACCTGTTTTCAAGAGAAATTTTGAGGAGGAATAGGGAATAAAATCAATGTTTACACAAATGCATACAGCTGTTAATTAAAAGCAGAAAAGTTGGGGTTTTTTCAAGTCACTTTATAAACCAGGAGATAAATTTTTTAATATTTTTTTTTTGGTCAAATATGAAAAGGTTTAGTGCTTTGGAAGGCTTTACTAATTAAACAGCATGCAATGATTAGTGTAGATATATGGAACTAATATTTCAATTTTTAAATACACTAGTTTATTATAGTGTTTCCTGAAGTCTGTAATTACTGCAATTGAAAGAAAATAGGTTTCATAAAAACTGTGATAAGTTTTAATTTTAAAAAGATACTCTGACACTTTTGGAAATCCAAAAAGCATTCTTTTTGGGTACTTCTAATTGTTGTAGTTTATGTATTTAAAATACCTTCCACTTGTGTTTCTTCCTTTTGTAGGCAAACTTGGTCATGGTGATACAAATAGAGTATATAAACCTAAAGTTATAGAAGCCTTGCAAGGAATGTTTATTCGAAAAGTTTGTGCTGGGAGCCAGTCTTCACTTGCCTTGACATCAACAGGGCAGGTAGGCAAAAACAAGTTTTTACTCAAGTGATGAAAATTAGTGAAGATGGTGTGAGTTCATTATTCCAGCATTTTTTATTTCGACTGTTGAGAAAATATTCAACTAGTACTTAAATATTAGTAACGTTCTTAATTAGACTGAAGTGCTGAGATCTTAATGCGCTAGAGTAATTCAAAAAGTGCTGAAGAGTCATGTAAAAGCACACTTTTCAAGAGTCTTGCTTAGCCATAGCAAATAAGTTATTTTTAGGTTAATAAACGTAACGAGCACAAAACAAAATGGGATTTGGGAAGCAAAGTGGGTTCTGGAAGAAAAAAGCAGTTAAATGCTTGCAATTTTTAATGCATTAACCAACTCAGGTAGTTAGTATTTTTTTTTTTTTTAAATATATGTGTATTTTAGAATATAGGTATTACCTGAAAGTTTTATTTCTAATCCAAAAAAACTCAGGAGAGCTTGGAGATAAGTATTTTGGTGGTAAATGAGGGCCCTTACTGGCATGATATATATACACGTAACACAAAGCATTTCTACACGTGTAACCTAACTGACCACCCCTGCCCTGTGATCCAAAGGCAGTGGGGTTTTTAAAGCATGGATTAGGAGTGTTGAAGTTTCCTGTAGCCGTTCCTTTCTTGCAACAGCCTCTCCATTGATGTGCTCTGTGGCCAGTGATCAGAGCAGTTGGGGGGAAGAAATATAGATGATATGAAATGTATGTTAGAGTCATGAAAGTACTGCGCATGTTTTGTCGAATGTGTAATTACAGTTATTGTGCAAGTGGTTATCTGGTATTTTGTTTGTTTGTGGTCACTAATAATACAGATTTGACATACTGATGTTTTGGTTGTTTGCTCTAGGTTTATGCATGGGGCTGCGGTGCATGCCTTGGTTGTGGCTCTTCAGAGGCAACTGCTCTCAGACCCAAGCTTATTGAAGAACTGGCTGCTACAAGAATAGTTGATATTTCGATTGGTGACAGTCACTGTTTGGCACTTTCTCATGGTAAAAAGAAAAAGGTGTAAAAATACAGTTGCTTTGGTCAAGAGTATTATGTATCTCAGGTTTTGTTTTCTACTTTATTTATGTTTATAGATAATGAAGTTTATGCTTGGGGTAACAATTCAATGGGACAGTGTGGTCAGGGAAACTCTACTGGTCCCATTACTAAACCGAAGAAAGTAAGTGGTTTAGATGGAGTTGCAATTCAACAAATTTCAGCAGGAACGTCTCATAGCCTTGCCTGGACAGCTCTTCCAAGGGACAGGTAACAATGACATTGGGGTCAGGTATCAATTCTTTTTACGCAAATCCACTTTAGGATACGTGTAACTCTTTCCTGAAGGTGGTACCCACGTCATGTGTTTCAGGTGTTCTGTTTGTAATGTTTTGGACTGGAGAGTTGGTTTTTTTTTTTTCTCCCTCTTTCTCTCTTAATCTCTTTCTTCCTCTTCTTTCTTCTTTTTAAACTGTTAAGGATTACAAGTGAAAATACACCAGCACCAAGGATTTGTATATTAGTTCTTTGTATATGAAGATTTCTTTCCTGCTGCTAGACAAAACTACCTCTGTTCACTAAAAATTGAAGAGTTAGGCAGTGGGAGGAGGAACAACTCATTAATTTTTATTTTGTGCTTCTTTATGGGTTAGGCAGTTTCCATTAGTATAACAAGGAGTACACTAAGCATAAGACTTTGGGAAATGGGAAAGTTCAGGCAAATTACTGACGTGGATTAAACATCTTAGCAAATTTCATGTTAACCTAAATTAAAAACAGGTACCTAAGTAAATGGCTTGGTTATTAATATTCAATAACAGAAATAATATGTTGTTACACCAAAGACATGAGCAAGTGATTGAAGTGAACTGGTAAGCTTCGGATTTATATGAGGACTAACACAAAGGAATAGAAAAATTTAATATTTGGAAGATAATTCAGGAAGAATTTCAAATGCCCTGTTTTTAAGGGAGCTATCTTAGAAAAAATAATTAAGAAAATAGTGAGACTCTAATAGTACTAAGTGGTACTACCCCTTTTGAATTCTGCCTTTGTTGTACCAAGGTCTCTTTATAATCTGGCATTTGTACTAAAACCAGCTTTGTGAGTACTACTTTTGTATGAATGAGATTAAATACATATGGCTTTATAGCATTGTAGGTATTTGTGTTCATAAATGAAGAGTGTTTTATTTATAAAGACGTTTACAGAAAAGAGAGCAGAAAATACCTTCAAGGTTCAGGAAGTTAGTTTGTTAGTATATTAGTTTGTTGTAAAAACAAACATACAAAAAAATTGGTTTGGTCAAGTGTCTACTCAACCTACTTACACTGTTAATTTATTAAAGCAATTGGAATATTTTCAGTAGTTAACTTATTTTGATGTTTGATTCCAGGCAGGTTGTGGCATGGCACAGACCCTATTGCGTAGATCTTGAAGAAAGTACCTTTTCGCATCTTCGTTGTTTTCTTGAGCACTACTGTGACAAAATTAACAGTGAAATTCCCCCTCTTCCTTTTCCTTCATCAAGGTATATACAACATATGCATGTTATAGGTTTTTATAAATATTTTTCTTTATAGCAGTGATACATGGCTTAGTCCTGCTTAGTCTTTTCTTTAACAAGCATAAGTCTGGTTTGTTTACTCTTTCAGGTGCCATTTGTTTGTATAACACATGAGCTTTTCAGTGCCTCAAATGTAGCAGGATATTTTGTCTGGAATTTATTTTAATAATGCACTGAATTAAATATTTTCAGTGTTATCCTTTAAAACACATTTTTCTATATAGTTGAAATGCATTTACTATTTCTGTATGTTAGTTCTGCTTTGCAAGTTCTTCCTCCTGTAACCAGTTTGAGTGGATGCTTACTGACTCTAATCTGCTGATAAACTTAGGCAAAAAACCCTCTTTGAGTGATAATCCATCAATCCATACTTTCAGTTATTGACTAACACATGTATGATGCTCAGACCAGGAGAGGTATAGTTGCCATTGTATTTTGTGTTGGGATCAGTGCTCTGATAAAACCCTGTTTCTATCTAAGGAAACAGGTTATTTTTCTACAAGTGTTTTTAGCATGTCAGTGTGGGCTATGGCAGCTCAAGGTCTCTGATCGCCTCTGGGGAAATAGAAATCATTCAGAGTGCATGAAAAACTTCTTTAAAGGTCTTGTATGACTCTGTTGTTCAGGTTACGTCAAGTAGTACAACTGTTTTCCATCTGAGTGAAAAAAATGGAGAAAGGCAGTTTAATTTTTTCAGGAAATGATTTGTTTATGAGACTTCATAATGAGGTGTAGCATTACAGTTACAACAGGTTGCTTCTGATATAGACAGAGGTTAGTAGTAGGCAATTTGGGGTATTTAATGATCAGTTCCACGTGGGTTGTTTTATTTATGTATGTAGGTATTTATTTATTTAAGGATATTCCATTAGTTTTGAAAATGCAAGCTGTGTCTCACAAACGTGAGATTCATAGGCATGAAATGTCACTTAGGTTTGAAATATGTGTTCAAGAAGCATTTTCGTTGCTTCAGATTTGGGGAGCCTTTATGCACTTCCACAAATTTGTCTTTTCTGGAAGGTGCTTCAGAAAATGAAATGCAACAAAACTAAGCCTATCTTGATAGTGCCGTGTTGACTAAAACAGCCTCTTGACAAATAATCAATAATCAGTAATTGTTATTACAGCTTCCAGATGTGAGTCTTTTCACCAAAGGTGATGTTTTAAATGTATTGCTATAAAATAAGAAAGCATGGATGTTTCCTCACTGACATTTGCGAAAACCACTATAAATATCAAAGATCCTTATGAATCTTTTTTCCTTGCTACAAAGTTTTTCAAAAGTTTTTTTTTTCAGACTAGAAATTAACATCCTGACCTTTCATTTTTAATCTGATTGTTGTACTGCTAAATCTTGTAAGAGAAGATTACATTTATTACTCCTCAAAAGGTTTATTTTTTCCTTTACGTGAGGAACATATTTGTCTGTCTATTAGTGTATTTTGGGATGATTTTGCCTCCTAGTTCATGGGACTAATTTTCTAGGCTAAATGGCTCTTGGAACCATTGTCCACATAGACAGTTTTCTCTGTTCTGGTTTTGGTGTTTGTTCTTTGAAGCAGATTGGCAGTAGGTTTTCAGAGGAGTTTCTTTAAAGTGCCAGTTAATTTACTTATCTTTCTTGTATACAAAATCAAATGAGAGTTAAAAGCCTTGTGCACAAATAAGTTGAAAGGGAGTAAGGCTAATAATCGGAGAGACTAACAGGGATTTTTTTTTTTTTACAGGGAGCACCACAATTTTCTCAAATTGTGTTTGAAGCTGCTTTCTAATCATCTGGCACTTGCACTGGCTGGAGGTGTAGCTACTAGTATTCTTGGCCAGCAAGCTGGTCCTCTTCGAAATTTGTTGTTTAGACTGATGGACTCTTCTGTCCCTGACGAAATTCAGGAAGTAAGTAATGCTTTTTTGTTTACATGTGAAAATTCTACTACCCTCTCTTCTTTCCTTCTGTGATGTTGTAGTTAGAGATTTCTCTGACTTCCTGAACTTGGCAACCTGATGAACATGATTCTGATTTACCGGTTTTACTCATTAAAGTTAAAATATTTAATCACCATCGCTGTTTTACAGTGTGAAACAGGGAGAGGGTGTTTGCATGAGAATTTCAAAAAGCTGCTTTTATTTGGTGACGTTTTAATTATTATTGCTTGTAATAATGAGCCTGAAATGGTGGTGATGTGGATTGAGTAACTAACTTACTTGAGTAACTTCTCCTAAGATGGCAGTCTTACAGGAAATAGCAACTTAAAAAATTTTTTTTGTTATTTTGGCAATATGTTGGTCTCGTTTCACTCCTTCAGTGGACAGCATATCTTTGAATCACAGGATAAAAGATTAATGTGCTATTGTGTGATAGAATTCTGATGTTAAATAAAATTAAGTGGATGTTTTGGATCTATCATGTACTTCCCCCTGCCACTGAAAAAAGTATTTTCTGTACTCTAATTTTAGGTCGTAATCGAAACTCTGTCAGTAGGAGCAACTATGCTACTTCCACCATTGCGAGAGAGAATGGAATTGCTACATTCTCTTCTACCCCAAGGTCCTGATAGATGGGAAAGTTTATCAAAAGGACAGGTAAGGGCAAGTAAAAATATGATGTGCTTTGAAAGCAGTTGTAGGTTGGGTTTGTTTGATTTTGTTTGTGTTTTTACGTTTGTTTGTTTTTTTGTTTCTGTTTTTGTGGGTTTTTTTGTTTTGTTTTTGTGGGCCGGTTGTTTTTTTTTTTATTTGCCAGAACATTTGGCACAGTAAGGTGAGCCTCGTTTGCAGAGTGTAGGCATGTTATTGGTGAGATCCAGTGCAAAACCCAACTTAAAAAAACTGGTAGCCTGGCTAAATGAGAATCTAGTGAAGTAAGGAGCACTACATGTTTTCTCAAGTGAAGCTTGACGACAGAAAGGTTAGTAATTGTGTTAGAGTAACTAGACAAGTTTGAAGGTTAGATATTTTTGAATACTAGCCTGATTTAACAAGTCTTGGTAACACAAGATTAACTGTTTTCTGGGAAGAATACTTGTATAATGCTTTTCCTCATTTTACCCTACTTTGCAAAGATGACTGGAATATTCCTTTTTGCCTTTTTCTTTCCTGGATGTAAAGAACAGGAATTAATGCAGGTTAAGACACTTGCCCAGTATCCTACAAATGGAAGGAAAGAAGTTCAAGGAACATCTGTTCCTCTCCTTGAGGGAAGTAGGAACTGAGGCTTCAGCAGTAGTCCTAGGTTAAAAAATGAGAGAAACTATTATTCAGTTCTGTACACGTAGGATCCTGGTCAAATCCTTTGTTTTATAAACTGTGGAATAGACTGGTTTACACTGACTGAAACTATGAAGAAGAATCTTCTGATTCTAATTTTCTAAAGATTTCTGAACACTAGTATCAGTTCAGACTAAAACCACTGACAATTGCTACTGTGGAGCAAGTTTAGGATTTTCAGGAATCCTAACAGGCAACACTGGGAAACAATACTGAAACTGATGGCGTTACTCTGCATCTGCCCCCTCCCTTGGTCTAACATATGTTTGCCCTGCTTTTTACCCTGTCTGCCACCTCCCTTGGTCTAATGTATTCTTGTCCTGCTTTTACCCTATTCCTTTTTCCTATGTGTAGATTAGAATAATTGCTCTTGCCCCCAACCACACCGCCAACCACCCCCCCCCCCCCACCCCCCCCACCCCCAAAAAAAAAAAATAAATCAGATAACTAGAACAAACTGGAGAAAGGATTTGGTCCAATGTCTAATCTCTCTCTTAATCTCAGATTTTTACTAGGTATGATCATATAATTCAGTATATTTATCTGTTCTCCAATTCTACAAATCTTTAGAAAAAACTGGATTTTTTTGGTAAAGTCCTCCAGCTTATTTTCACGTTTCATTAGAGTATTTTTATCGTGTAACTATGCCTGATACTTTTTTTCCTTGTTAGCTTATTATTTTATCTTCGTTAACAAAGAGTGTTCCTTATGTCTAAACATTTTTCCGTAGAGAATGCAATTGGATATTATTCTGACAAGCTTGCAGGATCACACCCATGTAGCTTCCCTGCTTGGCTATAGCTCACCATCTGATGCCACAGAAACTTCCTCATTATGTATCAGCTATGGAAATATCTCTGATCAAACGTATGCTGTCCAGAGCAGTCATCCGGATACTCATCTAGCTGAAATCTTAATGAAGACTCTTCTAAGAAATTTGGGATTTTATACAGTATGTATAGGCCTTGGATTTATTTATTTATTTTCAAAATGGTAATGACTTTTGAATACTATAGAAGGGTTAGTTGTTTTTCCCCACTTTCAGAAAATGGTGCTTTTTGTTTATCTAAAGTACCATTGCCCTTTGTATTTGTCCTGAAGTGGACTAAAATAAGTTAAATCATCTCTAACATTATGGATCTAATGTTGTTATAGTGGTATTTATTGTTTAACTTGGCTTATGTAAATGTAGATGGTTTCATATCAGACTAAAGTATTTTATTGCTCTTACTTTGGTTTCAAAATATTTTGGAAGAATGTAACACATTATGTAAGTAGATTGTGTAGAACCCTTTTTGTCAGTATAATTTCTGCCACCAGAGGAACATAGGCAGACACCAGAAATGTCAATCTGTTTAATTAACCTCACTAGGATAACTACCTTATAATAGTTCAGCAAGTACAGGTCAGCCATCTTACTCTACATAGTGTGTCAAACAGATTGTTGTTCTTAGCTGCATAGCAGTAGAGGCTGATGAACAGTTTAGGGGAATGTAAAAGCAAGTAATACCCTCACCTTTTTATTCAACTAGCCTAAATGTAACAGTGGAAAGAAATCAGATGCTTTTACTTCTCTGGCATAGTATCCCGGTCTCCTGAGGGTGAGGGCTGGTAGTTTTTTGTTCTTTTCTCTAAACCTCCACCAGCCATCTAGATTGAGCTATCTACTTCGAATTTTCTACCTGAAACTAACTCAGTTTTTTCGGTAGAATTCAGAAGAAAGTCAAGCAGCAATCTACCATCTGCTCCTTTTATTGCCATGCTAGATAATGCAACGAAGGATTCTAATCTGAAACATTTTATGTATCAGCCTGCAATAAATTTTGAAGGGTTATTACTTACTTTAACGTGTTGTGATTTGTGGGTCAGGGTGGGGAGTGAGCTTTTTCATCCAGTTATCCTTGGTGAGTTGAATGAAAAATATTTCTGCATCTGAAAATACCCTTTTTATAATAGAAATGTTCGCCTGACAGCTATCACAATTGCTATAGTGACATTCTAAACGATTGTAGTTTCAAGTTTGGTTATCCTGTGATCCACTTGACATTACCCAATTCCTTTGATAATCTCAGGTGCGCAAGGTAAAGGTAAAAGAGTTTATTTTTAAGGTGATAATGAAGTGTTACAGCATTTGAAGACAGAGTTAATTGCTCTCTTTTCCCCCTTTTTGTCTTACTAGGACCAAGCCTTTGGAGAACTGGAAAAAAACAGTGATAAATTTTTACTGGGTACATCATCATCAGAAAACAGCCAGCCTGCTCATCTTCATGAGCTTTTATGTTCGCTGCAGAAACAGTTGCTGGCTTATTGTCATATCAACAGTGTTAGTGAGGTGCGTGTCCTTATTTTTATCATTGGGGGGGGGAATTAATTCAGTATGCATGAGTGCCAGAATGTTGTAAGATTGCTGAGGAGATCTTCTGTGTAGGTGAAAGCTAAAGAGATTTAAATAATGAACACCTTAAATACATTTACAGAATTATTCTTCTGTTTCGTTGTTTGTTTCCTTCTAGAATTCCAGCAGTGTGGCACTGCTTCACAAACACCTTCAGCTTTTATTGCCTCATGCTACAGATATCTATTCCCGTTCTGCAACACTGCTTAAGGAAAGCTCTTGGAATGGTAGTGTTGGGGAAAAACTGAGAGGTAAATGTTCCTTGAAAAATCAGTAATGGTGGCACCATAAGCTTAAGGCAGTTCTTGTTTGTTTAGATCTGAATAATAAAATACCTTATTTTCCCTATATCTGCATAAAGTAGACATTCCAAGTCTCCCCCAATGGAGGAGATTAAGAGTCCACCCCAGGACAACATCTGTTTCATGTTTTCGATATAACATTTTGTATACAGGAAAGTGTAGAAGTAAAATAATGAATGGATTAATAATTATTAAACAAACCCCCCAGTTCAACATGTACAGTTGAAACATTTTGAGACAGCTGGGATACTTATACGCAGTTCTTTCTGACTTGTTAAATTGTGCTTGGAATATAATTGTATTCTGAATTATAGTTTGGTGGTTTTTTTTTTCTTTTTTTTTTTTTCCTCTGTAGATGTAATTTATGTATCGGCTGCTGGTAGTATGCTTTCTCAGATTGTCAACTCATTATTGTTACTGCCTGTATCAGTAGCTCGGCCTTTGTTGAGTTACCTGCTGGATCTGTTGCCAC
Source organism: Phalacrocorax aristotelis (assembly GCF_949628215.1). NCBI lineage: Eukaryota > Metazoa > Chordata > Aves > Suliformes > Phalacrocoracidae > Phalacrocorax > Phalacrocorax aristotelis. The sequence goes on from NC_134282.1 coordinate 35,607,172, forward strand.
CTTTAGATTGTCTTAATAGACTGTTGCCTGCTGCAGCCCTTTTAGAAGATCAAGAATTACAGTGGCCACTTCATGGTAAGTGTAATAAATAACACTTTTAATCTGAAAAATAAAGAATGGCATGTCACCTTTTTGTAGTGGAAGTTTAACTTTCCCTTTAAAGATGGTGTGCTTTTTTTAAGCTAAGTGTCTTGCTATATCTCCTTTTCAAATTCTTAAATATATTAACATCCTTGCTGTGAATATTTTGAGCTGCAGGCAAACTTCTTTATTCTGTCAACCCAGAATACATACTGATTTGGGTGGGAATCCAAGAGCAGTATGGGAAATATATATTGAACTGAAAATACTAAGCTTGTAATACATTAAAATACCATTCTTTACTTGTAAAAGAAACACTGATTTTAGAATCATAGAACTTCTCAAGTTGGAAGGAACCCATAAGGATCGTTGAGTCCCAACTCCCCGCGCCTCGCAGGACTGCCTAAAACAAAACCATATCACTAAGAGCATTGTCCAGACGCTCCTTGAACTCTGGCAGGCTTGGTGCCATGACCACATTCCTGGCAAGCCCGTTCCAGTGACTGACCACCCTCTCAATGAAGAAGCTTTTCCTAATGTCCAACCTGTGCTTCCCCTGACACAGCTAATAGATAATTTTGTCATGATCTGTTTACTTTCATGCCCAAATTTTACTTTTGCTTTCCATTTCATGGTGTAATAGTATTTTAACGTAGAATCGTGAATTACCTGCTAAATTCCTAAACAAGTGCCACCAGATAGTCTTGGTGTCAATGAAATAGAAATATAAAAATAGAGGTAAAGCAATCAAAATTTGTGGTAGGAGGTGCTATACTTGTTTGCCGTCCATTGAATTTTTTATTAATATTTTTGGCAAAGTTTTCTGGTTTTATTAAGGGCTGTTCCAGTTCGTAAGTGTATCGTTTATCTATATGTATTTATCAGAATGCAAAGAAATATGTATTGGACAAAATAGGTGCTTGGGCAGAGTTTAAAAGAGCCTTTACTTCATTGAGAATGAACAGTTGTACCGTGAATGGTGATAGCCTCTCCTGCTGCTGAAGATATAATGTTAAGCTATCTATTTGTATGAACGGCTGTTTCGTCCGTTTGCAGGTTGTTGATTAAGGGGCAAATCTGCTGTTAACTGGGAAATATTAACAAGATCTGCCATTAATTTTACTAATTTTGGAATTGTTTTTAACATCTAGGCAACAGTGACTAACTTGACAATTCATTGCTAATGCGTTTAGGTGGACCTGAATTAATTGATCCTGCTGGAGTGCCCTTACCACAGCCTGCCCAGTCTTGGGTATGGCTTGTTGATCTAGAGAGAACTGTAGCTTTGCTTATTGGGCGGTGTCTTGGTGGCATGCTTCAAGGACCTCCAGTGTCCCCTGAGGAACAAGATACAGCCTATTGGTTGAAAACTCCACTTTTCAGTGATGGAGTGGAAATGGATATTCCTCATTTAGGTAAGCTGTTAAATGCAAGTGTCTAATTGTAAATATTTGTGTTCAGTTTTGAAATTTTGTATGATGTTTGAATAAGTCTTTGTACTTAGGATTTGTCTTTCAGCATTTTTGGCTATTTACTTAGTAATACAAAAAGTTGGAAAATGGGTACTTAATCGCTGTTGTTTACAAAGTGTTTTGTAAATGCATGCAGAAGAAAAATATCTGCCAATTTCTCGGTGAAAGAAGTAACACAGGCTTCACTGAGTTGATTTTAAATGTTTTACTCCTAGGTGCTCAGCTTTTAACAGACACACCAGGGGCTTCATTGTTCATATTTATTGCTGAAAAAGATTATCTTAAATTGTATTCTACTTACAAAGTGGAATTTTTATTAATTAGAAATAATACTATTAACAACAAACTTCAATCCTTCTGATCTACCAGAAGTGTTAACAGGACTAAACATTAGTATCTCTAGTCACTGATTCCTATCTGAGTAATGCACTTGATTCTGCTTTTCCGTGGACTGTTCCTCTTAGTTCACATCTCCTTCTACTGACTTATTTACAAGAGAGGTTATTTTGAAATGGGTCCGTGTCTGAAGATACAACAGTTGCAAGCGTATGGCCATATAGTTCAGGCAGAATTAATGATACAGAACTATGCGGTTGAAGCAGAGTTCGGTACTGCTTCTAAATCTTCATGTTTTACGTAAATTGTAACATTGTCACTTTATTCCTTATCTAATGTGAGTTTGTAGTCGGGCAATGAGGTGTCTCAATTTTTTTTTTTAATGAAGTAGAGAGTGAAAGCTGTTTCATATGCTTTTAGATAGATGCATGTAAACCTCAAAATTTGTGGAGTTTAACTTCTTAAGTATTTCCCTTCTATTAGACAAATGCATGAGCTCCTTATTAGAAGTGGCCCTATCTGGAAATGAGGAACAGAAGCCGTTTGATTATAAACTGAGACCTGAGATTTCTGTCTATGTTGATTTGGCCTTGGGTTGTACAAAAGAGCCAGCAAGAAGCCTCTGGATCAGTATGCAAGACTATGCTGTTAGTAAAGGTAAGATGTTGAAAATATATGTGTACGTGTGTGTGTGTGTGTGTTAAAAGCATACCACATGCTTCAACTACATGCCTAGCAGAATCTGATATTTTCTTTGGCAACATTTTGGATATTTTCTTTCAGCAACATGATAAACTTAATTCATTGCCGTGTTCCATGGTCTGTCTTTTGCTTTTTCTGTTACATATTTTTGACATCGATTCCAGTGTTTGGCAACATTTAGCTCAATACTCTCTTTCCCTCCAAACTGGAAAAAAGAGACTCTTGTTTGCTTACTCAGTGGTTGGTGTTTCTGTTTTCCTATTAGAGCAGGGTGAAACTCAGAGTTGAAAAGAAAAATGATGGGGATGAGATCAGGGAAGGCAAAGTAACTTGCAAAATATGCTAGGAATGGGACTAAATATTTTGTTTTTCAAGTCTTTGGGAGGTTGGCCTTATAGTATTAATGGTTTTTCATGGTTATTGCCTAAAATCTGGGTTCCTGCTCAGGCTTCCCCAGGTCTCCTTTTAATGAGATCCACTAAACAGTGAGGCTGTCCTGTAACTCTCTGTTGGATCCAGAGATAATTTTTGGTAGCTCTGGCCAAGCTAGGCCAGATGAGGAAGACAGGAAATGGTACTGTGTGCCTGTTGAGATCAACATAGGGAATTCTGTTGCGGAATTCCAGTAAAAAATGTTGGTTGTCTGTTTGCAAAATCTGAGATCAATGGGCTAATATGTATTATTTTGGTTATGGAATTGGGTGTGTTAGGAATTTATGTGGTTCTGCTCTGTTCACAATGCAAGCTGACTGAAAGTTGTATGGTGTCAGTTAACATAGTGTCAGATGCAGTGTAACGGAACTTGCTGAGGAGCAGGCATGTAAGACTAATCTTTATGTGGCCAGGTAAGTTTTTGTGATTTCTCCAGCAGCCTGCAAGTATTCATAGATAATATTTCATTGAAAAAAGCTATGAAGATACCTGTAACAAAGTGGGACACTAATATTTTTTACCCCCATAAAAAATTATGGTGCCTTGTGGAGGTTTGCTTGGCAGTTAGGTTATTTTACAGTGGAATCACAGAATCACGGAATCATTTAGGTTAGAAAAGACCTTTTAAGATCATGAAGTCTAACCGTTAACCTAGCACTGCCAAGTCCACCACTAGACCATGTCCCTAAACACCACATCTACACATCTTTTAGCTACCTCCGGGGATGGTGACTCAACCACTTCCCTGGGCAGCCTGTTCAAATAGTAGAACAATGTTATTTTCGTAATGGTTCTTTTTAAGGTGGGGAAAAATAATTTCAAAATTAAAAAGTCAGTTTCTGACAATGCTGGATGAACCTTAATTTTGAGACCTGAAAATGTCTCTTGGTAGTATTAGCAGTGAAGCTTGTGCTTGTGTTAATAGTTGGATTTCCATCTGGACATAAGGGTTTTTAATCATAAGTGAAATAATTCTTGAATGTGGACTCAATCACATGTAAAAGAGCAGAAAGTCTCAAATATGGTGTGTTTCTAAATAAGTTCCATGTAAATCAGTGGCTCAGTAAAGAGAAGAGCTTCAGTTCAGTATCCTTGATTGCAAGAGAGTTGCACCCAAAGTACAGCTCTTTGAGTCTCTGGTGGCAGTTTGTGTGCTTGCCCTTGGCCAATTGTTAGACTCAAGTACCTTGAGCAGATCAAAACACATTTGTCTGAAGCAATGTATTTGTAAGTTATTGATGCTAAACTTATTAAGCATTAAAACTATTTCTAGATTGAAAGATTTAAATGGGTGAAGATTTTTTTTTCATCATGTCATTGAAAATATATTTGTTGGAAACAGCAGCCAATTTTGATGAATCCTTTCTATTTTCAGATTGGGATACTGCAACTTTAAGTAATGAATCACTCCTAGATGCTGTGTCCAGATTTGTTCTGGCAGCTCTTCTGAAACATACAAGTTTACTTAGTCAAGCTTGTGGTGAGAGCAGGCAAGTAACTTAAAGATGCTTTTAAAAGTTCAACTTCAGTTTTTAAAAGAAAGTTTGTATGATGTTTTTCTCTTTTGGGTCTCTTTTTTTGTAGGTACCAGCCTGGCAAAGCCTTGGCAGAAGTATACCGTTGTGTATATAAAGTTCGGAGTCGCTTGCTTGCCTGCAAGAACATGGAGCTTATTCAGACTAGATCATCCTCAAGAGACAGATGGGTAAGATTGTAAATCTCTCTTCAGTTCTTCAGGCTTTACTGTGTATTAAGAAAATATTACATAATGTTAGTTTCATATATGTTGCTTGTATTTTTGTTCTACCTTGTTGAAGAACTTCCAGGAATTTTCAAATGAAAATGGGCAATGTATAATTAGGAGTCCATAAAACTGTAGTACATGCGGTATTAAATCAATTGAAACAAATGACTGATTGACAATATTTGACTCAAGCATAGCCTGAAGCCTGCTTTTAACTGTAAACATAGCACTAGTTTGATATACCACAGAAGCTTTCAACTTAGCTGCAGATTGCTTAGCTATGTTGAACAGGCCACAGCTTAGTCTGGCTGCCATTCCTGAAACCAACTTGGTTATCTGGGCCTCTGATCTCTGTCCCTCTCTGTACGTCTCTCTTCCCGTTCCCTGCCTTACTCCACCCTTTTTCCTTCTTCCCTGGCCAGATTCTCATTTCACTCTTAACATTATTTTACAGCTACTGTTTCCTCCTTTTAATTAATATTAAGGGGATATGTGTCTTTGCCCCTTCCTTTCTCATGCCCTAACATATTTACAAGAGATTCAGTGCTTCTGAAAGCATTGGATGTGGTGTGTGTACACAGGACAGTATGCATACCTTAATCTTGGTGGTTCTCTGGCTTACCGAGCATACGCATAATAAATGTGTTGCTTCATGTTATAGCTGTTGTGTATGCTCACAATCAGGTGCTGTGTACTGTGTGTGTGCAGTAAGTTCAACTACTCCCAGAAATCCTCAAGCTTATTGTGCAGATGCAATACAGCAAATTAAATGTATGCAGTAGATTTGTTGCTTCAGGGAGATCTCAGATTTAATACTCTTGGGGAAAAAAATAGCTGGTTTGCATATGCATAGTGTGCACAGGCTTAATGATAGAATGAGGAGAGCAAATAAGAGGCATCAGAAAAATGGTGACTATGGTCTGCTGCTACCAAGACCTTCTGTTTTTTCAGAAAGGAAGACTGCCATGAGAAGGCAGATGACTTGTGCCAGTGGGATGTGTATGTCCTAAGAATTGTAGGATTAATTACCTTCTAATGTATTCCAAAACCACTAATGTAACTGTATGTTTTATATTTAAAGCTTTGCTGTCTTCAGATTGTCTACATCTGTTTCCTACATTAAAAATTGTCTGTTAGGTAGTAAGTACTGTGGTGATCAGCACTTTTATCCTCAAATTGAAGGAAAGCATAAACCCAAATACATCAACTCAATCAAAATAATTTTTTAAATTCAAAGCCTAAAACTATTACTATTCTTGTGCATATCATACGCTAACCTTGGGGTGTGCATCTGTTTAATTTCATCAAAATAAAAGGGAGGAAAAGAACTGCAAATTCAGCACCATTAATAATAAAAATGGGAGCATATTTGGTGTCACTTTAACAAAATCATATCCAGCAAAGTATGTTTTATCATATTCATGTCCTTTTTAAAGGGAGAAAATTTTATGAGACAATAGCATGTGGTTGCTAAAGGCTTTGATGCCAAAATGTCAAAGTCTGAGTGTAGAGTCTATGCAAGCATTACAAGAAGTTTTTCTGCAAATAATCTGAGTAACAGTTATTAAAGGAAAATTAAATTTTCTAACTTATGTATTTAAAGCCTTGAATGTAAACAGCTGTCTTTGTTGTTTATTTCACAGAGTATCAAAAGTATCTTCTTGATAGGAAGATAACTTATTAAATACCTATGTCCTTTATGTTCATCTTTCATTTTAGTGAGGATTAATTTAACTGTATATATGGTTTTTTTAATCAAGATGTTAGATAACCAAGAATCTGCTGATGTTGATACTCAAGAACATTCTTTTACTCGTACAATTGATGAAGAAGCGGAAATGGAGGAGCAGGCAGAACGTGACAGAGAAGAAGGACACCCAGAACAAGAAGATGAAGAGGAGGAAAGAGAACATGAAGTTATGACAGCTGGTAGTAAGTACTAGTTACATGTGTCAATAATGTAATGTGCTTTGGAAGGACAATATATTTTTCTCTTGAAGGGAAAATGGTGAAAATATTTAGAAGATTATGAAATATTTGCCTGGATAAACACTGTGAGGAGTGTATTTTTATAAAATTGTGTAGTGTTTTTATTGGGTCAGAAAAGTGTTTTGACACAAGGGAATGTGAATACTGGGCAAGTGGCCTGCCTTTATGGACAATTCTCAGGGCATCTGACATATACCAACACGTCTTTTATGTGCTGTCTACGAGACTAATAGGTTTCATATTGTTTTCTCTAAACTTCTGTTCAATACATCTCTGAGTTTTCGTCAGTATTTATATATAGAATTTTTGCTGTGTTTGTATGTGTTCTTCTTGTATGTAATAAGCTTTGAAGGGTAATGTTATTCTGAAGTTTGGAGACAAACCTGCTGTTGTAACAGTGGGCTGACTGAGTTGGAATTCACTTTATCTTTTAATATCTCATCTTGAATCTATTGAAAACGTGGAGGTTTTAGTCAAAGTTTGTCATTAGTAACACTATTTGCAATCTTTGTCACGGGTTTTCTAGAAAACTTGTTTCTTCAGAAGATAGCTTGAAAAAGGTATACTTCAAAGACTTGATATATTGACTTGGTCCTGTAATCAGGCTCAATGGGGTAGCTGATACTTAATTTTTCCCATTTTAGTGAAGCAACATACAGTCAACACTCAGTTGTTTTTTTTCTGTCATTAGCCTAACAATATAATAGAAAGTTACTGTAGAATGTATGTAGCTTTAAAAATGAAATTGGCTCACTTGAAATTTTTTTCGTAGATACATAATGTTTTTTTTTCTTTTCCAAATATTGTTCCTCCAGATACTGTTAGAAGGCTTAACCTTTTCCAGCCTCTGCTGTCATCACTGTTTTTCTCACAGTTGTTTATATCACAAAATGACAGATTGGAAGGGACCTCAGGGATCAACTACTCCAACCTTTCTAGGAACAGCACAGTCTAGACAAGATGGCCCAGCACCCTGTCCAGACGACTCTTGAAGATCTCCAACATGGCCGAGTCAACCACTCCCCTGGGGAGATTATTCCAGTGGTTGACGGTCCTCACTGTGAAAAATTTTCCTCTCATGTCCAATCGGAATCTCCCCAAGAGCAACTTGTGTCCATTCCCCCTTGTCCTCTCCATGTGACTCTGCGTAAAAAGGGAGTCTCCATCTTCTTTGTAGCTACCCCTGAAGTACTGGTACATGGTGAGGAGATTCCCTCTAAGCGTCCTTTTCTCAAGGCTGAACAAACCCAGCTCTCCCAGCCTATCCTCACGTGGCAGGCTTCCCAGTCGTTTGATCATCTTGGTGGCCCTTCTCTGGACCCCTTCCAGCCTGTCCACATCCTTTTTGTATAGTGGGGACCAGAATTGTGCACAGTACTCCAGGTGTGGCCTGACAAGCACCGAGTAGAGTGGGATAATGACTTCTTTGTCTCTGCTGGTGATGCCCTTTTCAATGCAACCCAGCATCCTGTTGGCCTTCTTGGCTGCAGCAGCACACTGTTCACTCATGTTGAGCTTTCTGTCCACCAGGACCCCCAGGTCCCTTTCCACAGAGCTGCTCTCCAGCCAGGTGGATCCCAGTCTGTGCTGCACTCCCAGATTATGTTTTCCCAGGTGCATGACCGTACACTTCTCCTTGCTAAACCTCATAAGATTCTTGCTGGCCTACTCCTTCAGCCTATCCAGGTCTTCCTGCAGATCAGCTCTCCCTTCTGGAGTGTCTACTTCCCCACTCAACTTGGTGTCATCAGCACACTTCATCAGGCTACACTTGATCCTGTTACCCAGATCACTTATAAAGATATTGAATAACATTGGGCCCAATATTGATCCCTGGGGACTCCACTAAAGACAGGTTGCCACGTGGAGAAGGAGCTATTTATCACCACCCTTTGGGTGAGGCCTGTCAGCCAGTTCTCCACCCACTGCACAGACTACTTGTCTAGGCCATAACACATTAATTTCTCCAGAAGGAGGCTGTGGGGGACCGTATCAGAAGCGTTGGAGAAGTCCAGGTAGACAATGTCCACTGCCTGCCCCATGTCAACCAGGCAAGTCACTTTGTCATAGAAGGCCACCGGGTTTGTCAAGCACGATCTGCCCTTAGTGAAGCCATGTTGGCTTTGCCCAATCATGTGCTTCATTTGACTTGTGAGGGCCCCCAGGAGGATTCGTTCCATAACTTTCCCAGGGATTGAAGTAAGGCTGATGGGCCTGTAGTTACCCGGATCCTCCCTTGAGCCTTTATTGTAGATAGGGGTAACATTTGCCTTCCTCCAGTCCTCTGGGACATCCCCTGTTCTCCATGATTTCTCGAAGCTTATGGAGAGTGGCCTTGCGATGATGTCAGCCAGCTCTCTCAACACCCTTGGGTGGATGTCGTCAGGGCCCGTTGATTTGTAGGGGTCAAGCTCCTGTAGTAATTTATATACTAGAAGGTGTACATGTGTTTGTTACCTGTTCAGTAGATGGAATATGCTTTTACTGCTTGATATGCAGTTATCCTGGACAAATGCCCAGTGTTCTCAAGTTCTACCTGGACGTGGATTCTAGGTACAATAAAGGAAATGTATCCAGAAATATCCAGACAGACAGTAGTGTTACATGCGTGAATATATAGGAAGACGATGACTCTTTTACTGGAGATCCTAAGGGAAGCTGATCCTGACATGCAGAGTTCAGTTTGCATCCTTGATGCCTTGCTGCTTCTAACTATCAATGAAGGAAGTGTTTGGGTTTACCTTTGCCATTCCAAAGGGGATCTTCATCTTTAAAACTAAAATGATTAAGTCGAGAGCTTTAGGTCTTTGGACAGATGATGTGGTCTCTCACACAGCTTCTTTAGAAGGATCTGGCACCTAAGACAACATCAGAATTAAGCAAAGTGAAGGTGAAGAATTTTGATAGGATCTTTATTGTACTGACCAAAGCTAATAAAAGCCTCAAACTGTTTTGGTATTGAATTACAGATATGCTGGTGTCTGGAATAAAGATTTATAGAAGCATTACTTTATATATGTCTGCTAAAAGGCAAACATGAAATCATCTCTTTCTCTTCGATGCTATCCAAACAGGAGTTAGGTTGCAGTAAGACATCGAAAGAATGTGTAGTGTTCTGTCAACTAGTATTGTTGTCTTTATTTTAAACTTGAAATGTGTAAATGCTTTGTTTAACCTGTTTGCATTACTTCTTTTATAGCTTTGTATTACTAATGTATTCTTTTACTGTTGGAAAAATATTCATTGTTCTTTGTAGCGGGCAGTTTTTGGCCCAAGATGTAGATGAATATTTCATTATGTGTAGCTTTGTCTAGGAGTTAAGACCTTCTTTTTGTGTTGCACATTACAGAAATATTTCAATGTTTCCTATCAGCCCGTGAAGTAGCTCGCAGTCGGGATCGAGATAGGATGAACGCTGGGACAGGGACTAGACTTGATGATCCACCTCCTCAGTCTCAGCAGGAACGAAGAATCAGTACTGATCTTACGGAAGGTCAAGATGTGTATACTGCTGCATGCAACTCTGTGATCCACAGATGTGCCTTGTTGATCTTAGGAGTAAGCCCTGTTATCGAGGAGCTCCAGAAACGAAGGGAGGATGGACAGTTACAGCAACTTCCCTCTACTACTCCTGAGGGGATTGGACTCATGACAAGGTGGGGTTTGCTGACTCTTAACTATAGTTAACTCATCTCTTCTTCCTTGATAATTGATAAAATAACCTCAGTTTTCCTCTGAGGATTCTTAGAATTTTTTTTGAAGAAGATTTTGCCCAGAGCAGTGTTACGTTTTTGTTGAGAATAGTGATTTTTCTCAATTTTCCTTGTCCACATTAACTAAGCTGTAACAAGAGTTTTATTCTATGTGGACCATATTTACTTTCCAAAGTTGGGCTTAGTGATAGATAGTAATGAAGCGCAGATCATCAGGTGTACAAATAATCTGAGGTAATTGGAAAAATTAATTCTTTTTCCTGAGATGTCTTTATGTGCTTGGATTGTTTTATAACCATGTTTGTATTTTCTTGAACTTTTCCAATGTCCTATACAGTAGTGTCCGAAAAAAGTCTGTAGGATATGTTTAAAAGCAAAAATTTCAAAGCCTGTTATGAAAAAGGTGTCATTCATGATCGATTTTTATTGGCATGTGTAAGACTATTTTGTTAGGTATAGGATAACAAAATAAAGCCAGACAGCTCACTGAATTGGAGAAGTGTGTAACTTACACTATTTAAGTACTACATAATGTATTTTAGTTTTCATAACCCGAGGTGTTCTTGGTAACACAGTTTTATTCTAAACTTGACCCATTTAAACTTTTATTCTAGAGGTCTTTGTGTGTGTGTGTATTAGAATATAACACAGGAATTGGGTAGCTGGTGCTACCAGTGAACTCCTGAGTCTACTTTAAGCTTCTAGTGTGCAGAAACTCTGCCCTGATATTTTAAATTAAGATATTGATGGAGAGTTCAAAAGGAGATTATATATATTCAGTACCCTTTTATTCTTTTTGCCTCTTTTTGGAAATCTAGTCCCTAAAGCATGGGTGGCTGCCTCTGTCATTATCAAAGTGGCTTTCATCTCTAGCATATCAACTTTAGGATGCATTTTATGGGTGGGTTTTTAATAAGTTCAGTGCTTTTTCACCCACTTACTCTGTCTCTGTTTTCTTGTCCTCTTAGCTCAGCAGAATTTCTATATACTTTATGTAATACTTACCAAGGCACTTGAATGATCAGTCATTTGAGGTTGCCATTTGTTCAGTTGACCAGTAAGGGTGTTAAGAAGTGACAAAGTTTACTAATACCCTTTGTAAGCATAATAATTGAAGCGATCAGACTACTTTTCTGCTCTTTGGTGTGGTCTTGTGATGTTCTGTGAGAGTTTGCTCCCAAATAAAACTGTGGTACCTGCTAAATTTTACTGTCAAATCTTACTTTTGCCTAATACCAGTATTTTGTTTCTCTCTCTCACTCTCTGTGTGTGTGCATGCATGCATGTGTGTGCACCTGAAGCAGGAGTGAAAGTCTTACTGCAGAAAGTCGCTCAACCCATGCAAACTCAAACTACAGACTGATTAAGTCAAGAAGTGAATCTGATTTATCTCAGCCGGAATCAGACGAGGAAGGTTATTCACTGGTAAGTAAATTAGCATTATATATTTAGAAATTGTAAAAATATTTAGGTGGGAATTACATCTTAAACATTTGTTTAGCACTGTGTTTCAGTGTAGAGATCTCTTCTAATAACCACCATTGTTAAGAGAAAGTAATGGTGGTACAAAATCAATTGAAATTATTATAGCTGTTAATTTTCTCACGTTTGTGGGTGAAGCCTGCAGTTTAAATACTCAAATATTATGCACCACCTAAGTTCAAGTTCACCTAAAGAAATGAGGCTTTTACTGATCTTTTAATCTAGAGTGGAAGACGAAATGTTGATTTGGATCTGGCATCATCACACAGAAAGAGGGGTAAGTTTTATTGTTTACCTACTGAATATTGACCTGAAAAATATGTTAGTTTTTCTTAAGTTAAAATGTGTTTGCAATTAAATACAGTACATAACGGAAATCAGGATGTTAAAACTGAGTATAAATACTGAGTTTAAATACATATACAATAATTCTTACCTGTTGTTTGTTGTGCTAAGTTCTGTTGCTTTGTGGCTTGGTTGTAGTATTTCCTAGGTTATAACTATTCTAGTTTCTAGAATTGCAATGTTCTTATGAAGCAAGTGAGGATTTCTGAGAGGTCAAGTGAATTAGGAACTTTCTGTTTTCACTCGAGTAACTTTAGGAAGGAAAAATTGGCAGAGAAGTTCAGTATTAAGTGGAATACGTTACTTGTGTACTAACAATGAACTTTTAACATAAAATGTGCTTGAACATGGAGGACTCGTATCCAGAAAATACTGCTTCAATATTTGCATCCTTTCAATGCCAGCACACCTACAGAACCAAGCAACCGCTTCTTTTGTTACTCCAATATAAATCAGATTTTTAGCTTTTTACTGCGTTTTCTTGCTGCTTCATTCAGGGGAACCTCAATGAGCTTCTTCACAGAAGGTAGCGGAGGGAGCGAAGAATGTTTGTTTACAGAGAGACCAAAAATCCCACCACTCTGGATGATGCAGAGTGTCTGCTAGAATCATGACCTATGTCTGTTGTATCTGTAAAAATCTTGGGAAGAGGGTTAACAGAAATTAGCTTGGGTTATGATATGCTTTAATTACAGAAGCCTTAATATTGTTAGGTAGTGTAAGAGTTTTCTACTTCAATAGCCTTTGTTATTAAGCAGAGAATTGAGAGGTTGCTTGCGATTTGAAGTCTTTTGGAATTATAAAGCAAACTATCAGTGGCAATGCTCATTACACTTCAATTTGTAAACAAGGTGGAAAAGAATTAGCTGCAGATGGATAATCAATTGAAACAGTTGAGCAAGTAAAGAAGTTTACTAGAGCTGTTCATACTGTGACAGCAGGATGTTTGTTGGCATTCTCAGTGTTAGAAGATCTGATAGCCTCTGTCAGCATTCTTATCTGCAGTGTATTCTTTGAAGCCACCATTCTTAGCTTTGCCATGAATCTGACACTGAACTCTGCACTCACTTTCCTTTATAGCCTAAAAGTAATCCATGAAATCATCTTGGGTTAGATCTGAGATACAGTGTATCTTATGGATTACGGTTCTTGAACTGTTGGTTATACTGATGAGGTGGTTTTGGTCACGGGCTCCAGGTAATAAGGAATAATGCAATAACAGACTTTATCAACGAACCAGTCTATAGAAGCTTTTTATTACAGAAGAATGTTCTGCACCAGGTGTGTAACACTGAGGAGAAACAGGGGTAAATACAGTTAATTTAGCCAGAACCTAAAGAAGCTCAAATAGCTCATTTGCAAACTGAACACTGATAGCATGTACTGATACCTGTTTTCTGGTACTGGAGAACTTATTTTGCTGTCCCAAGGTACTTATTTTGTCTGGTTTTGAGAACTGGAAGTTAGTTAGCATACAATAATTAAAACTTTTGTACTTGTGCTGAATTATATTTATGACAGTTTTGGTTGATACCCAATACCAGACTCATCCAGTGAATGCAGGGTGCATTTACAGGGAAACATTCCTGATACTTAGATCTAGGTCAGGAAAAGATCTACAAAGGTCTGTGTGCTCAAGTGGATGAGCTGTTCAGCTCCATGCTATTTAAGGGCTTTCATTTCTTATGAAATACCTGGTTTTGTGAATCCTAGTTATCTTCTAGAACTGAAGCATGCCTCAGTGTTTGGTGAAGATGTAACTTGCAGCCGTTTTGGATTGTCCACCCCCTGTAACATAACCAGCACGCTGAAGTGCTAGAAATATTGCAGTACCTATCAATGATGTTTTGACTGGTAAAAGCCCTTCAGTTTAATCTTTGTTCTTGCGGTATGCTGTGAGTAATAAGGGGAACATTTATGTTCACTGTTACCTCAGCTTGAACGTAGGAGAAATCTGAATTCTTACAGCATATTTGTGTTATGCTGTGCTCCATCCTGAGTGGCTGGCAAAAGAGATCAAGTGGTTCCATCAGAATAAGCTATCTACATTTGAATTGGCTACATTTGTTAAAATGGAAGCATTAGAAAAAGCCTGGTTTCCTGTTCATGGCAAGGAAACCACTGTAGAAGAGATGACCTACAGAAGACTCCAGCATTGTTCCTCAGGATGTTCTTCAGCTGGATTTTGAAGTGCCACCAAGGTCAGATTCCCCTGAAGCAACCATTAGACATTTTAGTGAGAAACAAGCAGCGTATTTTTATTTGTTAGGGTTTTTTTGAGATGTTCTTTCCAAATTTGTGTTTGTACCTTGTGCTCCTTCCACATATGATCTGCTTTTGAGTGGAAGATGTGGAAGATTTTATGTCCCTCTGAGCGAGGAGGAGAGGAAGGAAACATGTATGCTTTATAGATGCTAGGGAAGATCTCTATTTTGAGTACAGAGCATGATCATGAATTACAACAGAAGTGTACATGGGAAACACTTCTCAAATTGCAATTTCCTGAAGAGATTTCCTTCTATTACTGTTGTTTTTTCCCTGCAGGCTATGCAATTTTGGAGACTTAAAAGGGAATTTTCACTAAAAAAATTGCCTTAATATATGGGCATGAGGTTCCTCCCATCTCTTTTTAACAAGTTTACTAGAATTTACCCATACTACTTGTTACAGGGACACGGCCACATATGTTATTTCCAGCTGAGGATTTGTAGGGTTAATTTATCCTCAACTATATGCAGAGTATTAGATCCTTGCAAAGTTGTCAAAATAACGTAGTGTGTATAAGGCATCGGTGAGTGGTTCTTTTGTAATAGACAAGAAGGTAATTCCCTCTGGAGTGGATTAGCTTCTTTTAGAACTTTTCTTTATTGAATGCACCAACTCATTATTGAAAATTCAGGTCACATTTCTGTAATAATTGAATCTCACTGTTGGTTATGATCTGATTTTTATGGTATGAAAGCTGTTCCTATTCATAAACTGCAATATCGAAAACTAGCAGTAGAAAAACTACTAATACTATAAGTTGTTCCTACAGGCTTGCAGATGAGTACGGGAGGAAAGCATTCTCTCCTTACTCAACATCTTAGCCACTCAGTCCAATCTTTAATCTAATTGCCTTCTTCCTTCGTTTATTTTATCGGTTCAGAAATATGACTGTTGTATTCCTACTTCAGCCTGAGGATCCTCTGAGTATCTTGTTCCTTGGTATTATTTAATTATTTCTTAATTAGTAAACTTTTCCTTCCATTCCTGCAGAAAAAGTCTTTTTCAATACTTTTGCCATAAGGGTTGATGAGCATATGATTCTTTTCCTCTCATATCTGAGCTCTTTGGGATTTTGTTGTTGCTTAGATTTTCAATTTTGCAGATCCGGAGGGTGTGCCTCAAAATATCGTACCTATTCTGTACAGTACCTGTGGGATGCTGTACACTGCATGAAATACTTAACAGTAAAGAATGTGCATTTATCAGTGCCATCACAAACATAGTTGCAGACAGGTAAATGAGTGTCCCTTCAGTCTTGGGTTTTCTTACTTTACATAAATATTAATTCCATTAATTTCAGTGTGCTTGTCTGTTCTGTAGTACTTTACTAATGCAATTGAGCAACTGAAAAAAGCAGCAAGTTAAATGAAATCCAAATTAAATTGAAATAATTTTGTGTACCTGTAATACTATGAGTTCTGCATTTTGAAGTTGAAAGAACATGTTCGAGTAAGGGATGTAAATGTGTCTTGGTGTATACATGTAACTGTGTTACAGTGGGTATATTATTTTTTCCCCTGAAAAGAATGTGGAGAATTTAGAAAGTCTGTTACCTAGGCTATACTAATTCAAAACAAGAGTAAGTATTTTTTTCCCCAAACTTTGCTGCTTGATATGTTATTGTATTGATTGACATGAGACTGGTCATTTAAGTCTAAGTCAGAATAATATGAGGAAGAGATGTTATGAATATGTTACCTTCTGTTTCAAATGTCTGCTTTTGTCTTCTGATTCTTGTGTGGTGTAGTGTATTTACTCCTTTTTGGCCAGTTGAGCCCCAGAAAAAAGAAGAGCTTCAAGCAAGTAACTGATGGCATGTTTATTTTTTTTTGTCTCTATAGCTTCCCTACATATTTTATGTTTTACCAAGTATGTATTGCAGCTGTGCCACATTCATTTAGAAAACTCATTATTACAAGCTGGCTTGTAAGGACAAGTAAACTTTTTTTTTCCCACTGTAAGCTTAATTCTTATGTGCAACTCTATTCATGTGATTGTAGAGGCTTATGGAAGTGCTAAGCTGCAATCAATTCTGTGTAATTAATATTACACAGAATCAAGCTAAGCTCTAATATACAATCATACTTTTGATTCTTCTATTGATGTTTAACATCTTCAAGGAAAAAAAAATTTATTTTGTTTCAGATTTGTGTGGCCTAATTCTTAAACGTGTTTACTTTTGAAGTATACTACTTTGACCTCCGACATCTTTATTTTTAAGCTCTATACTTCTAATTATAACTTCTGTTGTTTAACATTTAATCTGTATCTCATAATTGTTGGACTTTTCTCCTAATTTGAAAAAATTTTAAATTGTTCTTACATTTAAATGTTCCTGCATTTAATACTAAAATGATTAGCTAAGACCTCATCTTTTCTTATAAGATTTATTGACTATCAAAACTAAATTTTCATCTGATGTTCTGTTAATTCTTGAAAGGTCTCCTAATGCTTGTGATGTAAGACATTGGAATTGCTTTTTGTTTCTTTACAAATCCTTTGATTCTGTGCTGTGCTTCATAGTGGCATAGTGTAGCGTAGGACAGGTAGAGGATAGGAAACTAATGTCACTTTGGTATGCTTTAAGCTCTCCTGTTGTTGAAAGACTGTAGGGATTAAGGAGGCTTTTGAAATAGTTGTCACTATGTTGGCAACATTTTGTGGTCTTGGTAGTCGTTCAGCTACTGTTCCTGTAGGAAATCTGAGACTTCATTTATCCTCTCCCTTGAGCTCTGTTCACCATGCATATACTAGGAAACTCCTTCCTACATGAAACTGAGTATTTTAGCACCCTTTTATTCTACTCTGTCCTATTTATCTTATCTTTCTCATCTGCCACTTCAGCATATAACTTAGTTTTTAATAGAGAGCTTTAAAATAAGTATTATAAGGATTAATACTAAAATTAGGGTAAGGTAACTAGTATCCAGCTGTTACCATTGGAACCCACTCTCACTGATGAAAGACAGTTTTCAACAGGTGAATTTCTATGATTTTGTGTGACTTCTTCCTGAAAATGGCTATGCTTAATAATGTTTGAAGCCAATACCCTGCAGACAGATTTGAAAAAATGAGATGTTAATGTAGATTTGTACAAGTACTGTGAATGGGTTGTGATTCTCCAAATTATATATGTAGCTCATGGTGAACAACATACATTAATATTTAAAAAGTCTATGTAGATTATTTAAGGTAATTCAAACTAGAATTTCAAAGTGAATTAAAACATACATTAGGTTTCCACATAGGTCTCCAGACATTACCTATCTATACAGATGGAAAGTTCTTTTGTGCAGAGTCTGCCTTCTTGTAATACCTTGCATAGCTCCAAGTCAACTAACAGCATTTACGAAAACAATAAAATACCAACTTCTGTGTTGATATGTATATTTAACTGATGCGTGTCAGTTAACTGCTGATGAAGGTATAACTCCAGTGACATTGCACTCATTTGTGCCAGGGATAGAGTCTAATGAAACTCTCCTGGAAATGAGATCAAATGTATGGTGATACATAAGTGCCAGTACTGCAGATTGATGACTGATGCTCATTTGAAGGAGTACATTTGTTACTGATGGTAAAGTTTCAGGTAGTGCAATGACATGCTGATGTAATAGGAAATAGACTTGTGAAATTGCCAGGTGATAAACATACAGATCCTAATACATGCTGTAGATAGTATTTAATATACAGGTGTCTATTGGTCTTGAATCATAACAAAATAAATGATCTCTGTTAGTTCTAAAATAAAAATTTTCTGTTCCCTTTTGCAATTCTGTAAATATTTCATCCAAAATAACATTGTGCTTTTTCAAAATGATAAAATACATAGTGGCTTGATTAAAACCAAAATACACTCTTGGTTTATGGTTAGACCTTAAAATAAATATCCAAAGTGCACAATTTCTGTTGTAGCAGATTTTTTCTTTACTATTTTGTCATTTAGCTGCAAAGCATTTTTATTCAGTGTTCTAGCTTAAAGCTGAGCAGTTTGAGTGGCTTCTATCTTTTTCGTTTTTTCACTTGGCAGCGTGTTGCAATACTGCTTAACATAAGTAAAAGACATACAGCCTTTCCTTTAGGGAAATCGCTGTAAATTTAAGTCAAGAATTTTGCTTGAAGTTGCTTAATGCATGGTATAATTAACATTAATATCCATTTTCCACCTGTATGAATAGCAGCAGTTCAGTCTTTACCTACCGTCAAAATGTGTTACCTGGTGAATTGGAATTTATGAGACTTCATTATGTATATCTTTAGGAGCAATACACAGTCAAGTGGAACCTTTAAGTGACTCATGGGCTCGACTAAAGCACAGCAGAGATTGGCTATACACTTCCTCCTACTCATTTGTTGAGTCCAATTTTGATCTCTCAAGATCCCTTGGAGTTCATACTTTGATTGAAAATGTTGTCAGCTTTGTAAGTGGAGATGTGGGAAACTCGCCAGGATTTAAAGAACCAGAGGAAAGTATGTCCACCAGTCCACAAGCGTCAATAATAGCAATGGAGCAGCAGCAGTTGAGGGCTGAGGTAGGTTTCAGTTTTATTCAGTTTTATTATTCTTTGTACATTGTGGTAATTGTGTGGATTTTTTTATTTTTAAAAACACTGTCCAAATTCTGTTTATTAAGGACATTTTTCTTCTCTTTTCTGTTAAAATATCTTAACTGGAACTGGGAACTTTATGCAAATAAACTCTGAAATGAAACTTAAAGAATTCCCCCTTTTTTTTAAAAAAAAAAAAAGTGTCTGTGAGAAAACAGCTACCTCATTTCTTCTCGCTTACGGCTGAAGATGATCTAATTCTAATTTCTAAGGATACTTGCTCCTTACTTAATACTGTCTTTTGTCTGCCTTTATTTTTAGCTTCGTCTGGAAGCACTTCATCAGATTTTAGTGCTTCTATCAGGGATGGAGGAAAAAGGCAGCATGCCATTAATGGGAAGTCGTCAAGTACCAGGATTTCAATCATCTTCATTGCTTACTTCTGTTAGACTACAATTTCTTGCTGGCTGCTTTGGTTTGGGCACTGTGGGACATGCAGGGACCAAAGGAGAGAGTGTAAGATTGCATCACTACCAGGTATATGTACTTCAGTAGTTTCTGCTGTTTCAATAACTGGGTGATAAAAATGTATCAGTCCTTAAAATATTTATTTATTTGACCCAGGATGGTATCAGAGCAGCCAAGAGAAGTATTCAAATTGAAATCCAAGTGGCTGTGCACAAAATTTACCAGCAGTTATCTGCTACATTAGAAAGAGCTCTGCAAGCTAATAAGCATCACATAGGTAAGTGAAAACCAGATTTGCAAAATGTCCTCTAGTAAACAATACAATAGCTCATATGTTTAACAAAGCAGACTTCGATATTAGTGACCAGAATTCACTGAAGTATCTGTCTGACTTCTTTTCCTGAGAGAGAGAAGCTTTTTAACTTTTTCTGTCTTAATTTTCTTCAAATGTTAGCCCTTTTTATTTTAAGACTTTTAGGTATTGTCAACCTTTCTATTCCACATACCACAATCTTCCACAGTCACCCATGTGTTTTGTGCTTCAAAGTGGTTTTCAGATTTTTCAGGGATAAGCAATTTTCTGAAGAGATGAAAAGTTTCCAATCTTTTTTTCTTTCATTCAAGTGAACTTTCTTTAAACCCAAAACCAAAGAACAGGGCATCGTGTCTGTTTTGGAAGCCCTTTCTCCTGGCCGCCTATACCCAGATATTGCTGTGTGCTTCTATCCTTACGGGACAGCTGGAACTCTGCACCTCTTTGTGCCTTCGTACATGCACTGACTGAGAGCTTCAGTACAGAAGAGTGTTGTATAATTTAGTTTGTTGGTAGAGCCTGATGGGCATTCTTACCTGAATTGTTTTGTTGTTCACTTACAATTAAAATGGAATTGAAAGACATTTCTTGAGAATTGACTTGAAGTACCAGTAGAAAATTAAGTATTTCACTCAGTTATCCTTATCAAGAGAGAAGATTCTGGTTTGAGATTTAGCCTCAGAACATCTACATCACAAACTAGATCTACATGATATTCTTCCTTTGACAACCTTGATATAGAGGTTGCATTGAGTTAAAGGGGGCTACGATGGTACATCAGAAAGACTACCTCAACGTGTCTGACAAAGAAAGGCTCTACTCTTTACTCGATAACTTAATTCATTATATTTTAAAAATAATCTGCTGTTCTTCTGTCTTAGTATTCTTACTCTAAACAGCTTATTAATTGAAAACAACTTCATTTTAATTGTAGAAGCACAACAGCGTCTTCTGTTGGTAACAGTCTTTGCTCTAAGTGTACACTATCAGCCTGTTGATGTCTCCTTGGCCATTTCCACTGGTCTGCTAAATGTGCTATCACAGTTGTGTGGCACAGACACCATGTTAGGACAACCACTGCAGTTGCTGCCCAAAACTGGTATTTCTCAGCTCAGCACAGCTTTGAAAGTAGCCAGTACAAGACTACTTCAGATCCTCGCTATCACCACAGGGTAAGTATGGATTGCTCCCTTGCATTAAGCAAACTTCATCGTGAAGCTTTTCAGCACCCTTTAAAAATAACTTTTCTTTTGTGTGAGCTTTCTTTAGGACAAGAAATGTCATTCAGAAGCATATAAGTGAAGGGGAGGGAAAGAAAAGAGTAGTCACATTATTCATAAGAAAGATGTACTTGAGACTGATACATATAATTGAGGAGTTTGGACCAGAATAGTTAGAACTGTATAGTCTATAAACAATCCATTCTACTACTCCCCATTTTTCTAGTTTGGCTTTGTATCTAGATCTGTTCAGTTGATATGATGAGGCTTTCTGTTGTGTAAAAGTTGTGTGTAAAAGTGATACCAATAATGGGTAGGGGTTCTTCAGAGCAGTACATTGTGCTTTATTTCAGAATAGAAAGCAATTTTTTGAGGAATACTGGCCTCTGCTAGACCGGGGACAGCATCCAAAATTCTGTCAACACATAAATTAACTCAAGAAAAAAGCAATGGAGAATGTATTCTCTATTTAGAGCAAGAACAATATTTAATATTCAGTACACGTATCTTCATTTCAGTGTTCATACAACACATTGCATTTAGCTGCCGAATCCATTTTGTAGGAAAAAAAAAACAACCAATAACCCCACAATAACAAAAGCAACAAAAAAAAGCCAACCCCAACCCACAAGAATACCCATCTTTGGAAGTTGCAGTAGGATTATGTTCAATTGACTAAGTTGTTCTTGTTCTGTTCCCCTAGGAAGTACTGGAAATGTAGCCTTTGATTCCACAGATTGGACAGTTTTAGAGTATCTTAAAAATAGGATTCAAATAAGAATAATCTGCCAAGCATATGGTGGAGGATAAGGAAAAGTAACCTGCTGCAATAGAATGAGTTAGAAATTGTGCTCTGTTAGGCCCGGTTTTCACTTGCACTGAGTTTATATTTGTATCTTTATGTTACTGTTCCTTGGATCAGCTCTGAAATACTCTTATATTTACTTGTTTTTGCATGCATATAGAACCTATGCTGACAAACTGAGCCCAAAGGTGGTCCAGTCTTTGCTGGACTTACTATGCAGTCAGCTGAAGAACTTGTTATCACAAGCTGGTGTGATGCTTATGGCTTCTTTTGGAGAAGGGGAAGGTGAGGAAGATGAAGTAGAATCAAAAAAGGCGGATTCAAATGGGGATAATGAGAAGAGAGATTTCAGAGGTAATTAGCTTGTATTATTTCTGCTACAATTTTGAGATATCAGAGACTGTAATAAAAGAAACCACTGAATGCTGAGGCCCTCACCCACTTTACTGTATTGATTATTGTTGGGTCATTCTTAACTCTGTGAATTAGATTAAATAAAGCAATGAAATAATTTTGTGTTCAGTTTAGATTTATATAGACTTGATACATAAATCAATTTAAAGGTAGGAGCAGGTTGAGAATAAGAATTACTCCATCTGGTTTGGAATTAGGAGGACGATACTGTTTTCCTTAAAAAATTAGTTATTATTAGTAGTATTTTTCATAAATGCTATCATAGGAATTTAATTATCTAAGTTTCAAAATGCAAATAAATAAAGCTTGATTCAGGAAATTGTTGCATTTGCTTTGTATTGTGCAGTTTTGCAGTCTGAGTGGATGGGAAGAGGTTGACCCTACCCTGTCATATTAAAAAAACTGCAACAAACAATTTTCTGAAATATTAATGTTTTCACATAATTTGCAGTCCCTTAATGAGCATTATGAATTTCTGTGGAAATTGTGTGTTTAAAGACATTTTTAATCGTAGCTTGGTTTTAGGTGTACATATTTTTAGTTGTTCTTAGCTTATAAATAATGCAATGGCTGATGAATTAAGAAGATAATTAATTAATTAGAAATTAGGATTTAAGGTCTTCTTTTTCCACAAACATTTTGTTGCTAAAACTGCCTTGGAATCAGGGGTGTGAGGAAGTATAGTGTTTTGCATGAAAAAATCCCATAAAACAAAACCATACGTAGAAACCAATTGTTACATTTTATAGGGACGTTTTAGATAGGATATACATTTTACAGGGATGTTTATAAATAATCACATATATTGGATTTAGGTGGCAAGGTTTTGGTAGTGAGAGGGGGCTGCAGGGGTGGCTTCTGTAAGAAGAAATCTGGAGCTTGCCCATGTCAGATGGAACCAATTTCAGCCAGCTCCAAAACAGACCCACCGCTGTCCAAAGCTCAGCTAGTCAGCAACACTGGTGGTACCTCTGTGATAACATATTTAAGAAAGGGTAAAAAACGCTGCACAGCAGCTGTGTGAGAGACGAGAGGGGAAAAACGTGACAGAAATGACTTTGGTAAACACCAAGGTCAGTGAAGAAGGAAGGGGACAAGGAGGAGGTGCTATAGGCGATGCAGCAGGGGTTCCCCTGCAGCCTGTGAAGTCTGCGGTGAAGCAGGTTAGGTTGTCCATCTGCAGCCCATTGAGGACCCCTGCCAGAGCCAGTGCATGTGCCTTGAAGGAAGCTGCAGCTTGTGGAGGGCCCACACAGGAGCACGATTCTGGCAGAAACTGGCTTGCGGGGGCCCACGCTGAACCAGTCTCTTCCTGAAGTACTGTATCGTGTGGAAAAGGATCCGCAGTGGAACAGTTCTTGAAGAACTGCAGCCCATGGGAAGGACCCATTATGGAGCAAGAGTGATAGAGACCTGTTACGAAGTGACCACAACTGCCTCACATTCCTGATCCCTCTGCTCTGCTTGGGGTGGGAGGTGGAAGAGTTAGGAGTGAAGTTGAGCCTAGGAAGAAGGGGTGGTCGGGGGGAAGGTGTTTTCATTTTGTCTTTATTTCTCAGTATCGTAATCTATTTTTCATGGGCAATAAATTAACTTAATCTTCCCCAAGCTGAGTCTGGTTTGCACACGATGGTAATTGGTGAGTGAACTCACTGCCCTTATCTTGACCCATGAGCTTTTCCTCTTATTTTTTCCCTGTCCTGCTGAGGAGCAGAATGAGAGAGCAGCTTGGTGGGCACCTGTCAGCCAGACATCATGTAATAACTGATCATTGTATTTTTGCTTCCAGAACAGCTTGTTGCCAGTAACAAGGACTGCTAACATTTTCTGTCATTTTCCATTCAAATCTATGATAGACTTCAAATGGTTACTTCTGAGTTGCTTGGCTATAATTTATATTAAATACATAGAGCTTGCAAACACTAGTGTGATTCTATAGCCACACTTCTGGTAAGATATATACAGTAATTTCCTGCACAGTTGTTTATAGATCTTAGCATACCGAAGTACCTGTGGTGTATAATGCACTGTGTGTTAATTTGAGTAGCCATGTTTTTCCAGATGCATGATAGTCCGCATAGTGTAGCCCAGCCATGTCAACTGGCTGTATTCTGTTCTGGACTCACTAGTGTCAGAAACATCCAAAACTCAACTGTGAATGTCTTAATTTTTTTTTCTACTTTGACCTTGACTTTAAAAAAATATTATTTGCAGATACTGTAGAAGTAAGGTTGTAAATGAAAACTTTTAATTTAACTTCCTAGCTGCCCTCCGAAAGCAACATGCAGCAGAATTGCACTTGGGAGACTTTCTTGTTTTCCTACGTAGAGTTGTGTCTTCAAAAGCAATTCAGTCAAAAATGGCATCTCCAAAGTGGACAGAAGTACTTCTTAACATTGCTTCTCAGAAGTGTTGCTCAGGTATGGTCAAAATGTACTCAATGGTCACTTGGATTTCTGGAGTGCAGTTCCTAAAAATAGGTCCTGTTAGAACATGTGTTATGTAGCGAACAACTAAAACTAAGTTCAGTAGATGTGCACAAGTTACACTAGAAAATTGTCCACTGGTGGCAAGCAGCTGGCATCATAGGTGCGTGCCTGATGCCAAAGTCACTTTCAGATTATTAACATATTGTTCCGTCTGTAGGAGTTCCCTTGGTTGGCAATTTGAGGACTAGACTTCTTGCACTTCATGTACTAGAAGCTGTATTACCTGCTTGTGAATCTGGCGTTGAAGATGATCAAATGGCTCAGGTCTTTATGTTTTGCTATAAGCTTTTACACCTGTTTCTTCAAAAAGTCTCATTTAACTTTTAAATGTTTCATAGGTTTGTTCAGAATCCAGATCAGGTGGGGCTCTGTGTAGATATTTTCTTATCTAAGAGCACTAAATAGTTTGACATTGATACCTACAAAGCAAACTAAACAATATATATTCTTTGTTTCCCTCATCTTGGATATAAAATGATCTGAAATATATTCTAATACACCAGGTTGTTGAACGATTATTCTCACTTCTGTCTGACTGCATGTGGGAGAGTCCGATAGCTCAGGCTAAACATGCAATTCAAATAAAGGAGAAAGAACAAGAAATGAAGCTACAGGTAATGACGCTGTTACTTTCTCTTTCAGCTGAATGTAACTGAGTTACATTAACCACAAATATTTTGTCCTGTTTCTGATAGAAGCAAGGAGAGTCTGAAGATGAAGATGAGAATCTTCCCATACAGGAAGTGTCCTTTGACCCTGAGAAAGCTCAATGCTGCATAGTGGAGAATGGGCAGGTTCTAACTCATGGAAGTGGAGGTAAAGGATATGGTTTAGCATCCACTGGAGTTACTTCTGGGTGTTACCAGTGGAAGGTAGGTTGCATAAACATGTATTTCTTAAATTCTCTTTGTTTTGGAAATATACTGTGATTTATAAACAACAGCTACCTATGGTTTTTTCCCCTTATGACAATGTTCTTGAGTAAATGACATTTTGGCACTGTTAGGTTTACAGTCTGAGTTGATGACCTTAAGGGTCTTTTCCAACCTAAATGATTCTATGATTTTCAATCCAAAGTGAAGAGTTTGTGGATGCTTTTGAGCACTGCCATTTGGATATTTCAGTACACAGATTGAAGACTGTGAATCTTTTGTGTATTTGTAGAGGTGATGGTGCTTGTCCCCAAGAGCCATAGTCAGCACAAATGTCCGTTGTCTTGCAAAAGTTTTGTACTGAACTATGTAGATGTTGAATTTTTCCTTTAGAAAAACACTTCACAAAACATTTTGATTTCTTGCAAAAAGACACATCAGCCTGTCTGACTGGCAAGACCAGATTTTAATATTTAATCTGGAGTGATTTTTTTTTAGGAATATAGATACATACACAGTTGTGGTCCTTGTTAGTACCATCTTTAGGACAACACCTCTACTTCTTTTTTTTACTTGAATCTCTGTAAATCACTTGCAGTGAACATGAAGAGTAAAGCTTATTTATTTCTGTAATATTATTTTTAGCACTTGTAACATGACTTTTGGGTGTATGTCTTAAGTCTGGGAAAAAAACCCAACTTCTTTCTGTATTTACATACAGTTTTCTTAATTACTAGTAGCTTACATTTAAATGACTTGTTAATGACTGACCTTATACACCAACGTGTCATTTTAGAGGTAGAGCATGATTTTAGCTTATTAGCTTATTATTTTTTATTTATTGAAAGGTTCTGAGCAAAACAGTTAAAAGTATGCATATAGATGTAGAAGGTAAATTTTCCTTGCTTTATTGTGTCAAAATGTATGTTCCTGACTTTTTCTCCCCTATTTTGTCTGTTTTGTTTTGTTTTGCCTGCTAGTTCTACATTGTGAAGGAGAACCGAGGCAATGAAGGCACATGTGTAGGAGTTTCTCGCTGGCCAGTACATGACTTTAACCATCGCACTACCTCAGATATGTGGCTTTATAGAGCCTATAGTGGTAACCTTTATCACAATGGAGAACAAACTTTGACCCTGTCCAGCTTTACCCAAGGAGATTTCATCACATGTGTATTAGACATGGAAGCAAGAACTATTTCCTTTGGTAAAAATGGAGAGGTATTTAACATTAGTTGTTTTTTTGGTGGGTTTTTTTGCAACAGTAATTTGGCATGGATATTTTATATAAAGCTAAGCATGACAGTTAAGACGCTTGACACTTTCAACACTTACAAGGATTGTAATACATGTATAACTTTGTCACATTTCATATTTTTGCTTGTTAAGGTGTTCTAAGTTTGGGGTTTTTGTTTTTGTTTTTTAACTAGGAGCCAAAACTAGCTTTTGAAGATGTCGATGCAGCAGAGTTATACCCTTGTGTTATGTTCTATAGCAGTAATCCAGGAGAAAAGGTAACTTAAACGTTCATCTGCATAGGTGTACTGGTTTTGGCTGCGATAATGTCAATATTCTTCATAACAGCCCGTATGGTGCTATGTGTTTTGGATTTATGAACAAAACAGTGTTGATAATGCAGTGTTTTATCTATTGCTGAACAGTGTTTAGACAGCATCAAGGCTTTCTCGGTTTCTCACTCTGTCCCTCACAGCAAGTGTGTTGGGGGCAGGCAAGAGGCTGGGGAGGAGTGCAGCCAGTCAGCTCGCTTAAAGTGGCTAAACGGATATTCTGTATGATACATCATGTGCAGCAATAAAACTGCAGGGAAGTTTGCCAGGGGTTTCTCTTGCTCAGGGACTGTCTGGGCATTGGCCAGCTGGTGGTGAAGCAATTGCATTTTGCATCACTTAGGGCATTTTGTATTGTTTTATTGTGGTTTTTTTTTCCTTTCTCTTTCATTTATGAAACTTTCCTTATATTTTCTCACTTTTGCCCTTCTGATTCTCTTCCCTGTCCTGCTGGGGGAGTGATTGAGTGGCTGGGTGGGGCTTAGCTGCCTTACTGGGGTTAGCCCTCAACAACAGGTCATAAGTTTATCCTTCCCCTTCTGTTCTCCTCTGTGTCAGTGTTATGGATGTTGTTTTATCGGGGGGTGGGGGTGGTAGCTAGCAAGTGCTGAGAATGTCACTGATTATTCATTTTGGTTTATGACATACATTACTTGCACAGTAGCTAGACTTCGTAAATTCCTATATTGTGCAATCTATTGTAAATTTAAAATGTATTTTAGTACTTAGAATTGATTTACAGACTTAATGTTCTACACACAAAATTGCATTGCCCAGAAACCAGGGAGAGTATAGTATTAGGAATTCCAGATAGTCTTTTGTAAGAAACCATGAACTGTTGTAATTTCAGCATCCTTGAGTTTGAAGGGATGGAGGTTTTGATCACTGTTAAGGTGGATCTCCGAAGAAAAAAAAGACAATGCTAATAATTTTTCCTATTCAGCAGGAGACTGCTGTATTTATAAAATGAGCTTTGTTAGGTATGTTGAGAAGATAACTTTTAAACTGTTCTCTTTAAACACTTAGGTGAAAATCTGTGATATGCAGATGCGTGGTACACCAAGAGATTTGCTACCTGGTGACCCCATCTGTAGTCCTGTTGCTGCAGTGCTGGCAGAAGCCACTATCCAACTCATTCGAATCCTTCATCGCACAGACCGTTGGACACACTGCATCAATAAAAAAATGATGGAAAGACTGAATAAAATCAAAACATGTCTTAAAGAAGCAGGCCAAAAGCTGAAGAAAAGTCGCTCAATTCAAAGTCGAGAAGAGAATGACATGAAAGAGGAGAAAGAAAATAAAGAGGAGGAGAAAAATAAACATAGTAGGCATGGTCTGGCTGACCTTTCAGAACTGCAGTTGAAGATGCTCTGTGTGGAAGTGTGGCCTGTTCTAGCAGTAATTGGTGGAGTTGATGCTGGTCTTAGAGTTGGAGGTCGATGTGTACACAAGCAAACGGGACGTCATGCCACCTTGCTTGGAGTAGTGAAAGAAGGCAGTACATCTGCTAAAGTCCAATGGGATGAAGCAGAGATTACTATCAGGTATGCTCATTTCCTGCACTTTTCACAGTCTAGTGGTGTTTTGTACTTGGAAATCTTCAGAAGTAACATACATTTTACATTAGAGTCGTGCTGATCAGTTATTTTAAGATTGGACTTCAAAATTTGGCTTTTTAAAACAAATATTATGAATTAACTTTTTATGCTATCTAGTAATAAAATGCCTTGTATATCAAAGACAAGTTTGATAATTTTTAATTGATGAGCATCATTAGACTTCTTAGATTTGGTCTCTAGGTTTCAGAGTTGGCTTGCCAGTTTTCCTAGAGTGGAAATGAGCATTGCTTGTTTTAGAATCTGTATGTATTGGCCAACTAAAACGTTACTCCTGTCTTAATTTACTACAGCTTCTTGGTTATGTCTGTAAAGAACACAGATTTTTACGGGGGGTTAGTGCACAGTTTTGTTGTAAATGATGAACCTGGTTCTGAAGAGAGACCTGATTCAGTTTATCAGAGTTGGGAACAGGTGTTTTTGCTGCATTGTCATTCCCTTCTTAGGGGACTGGAATCTGCTCTGTGGGGTTTGAGGGGTGGTTAAGGTCAGGAGGTGGGAGGATTCTCTCTTGTTAATGGTGGGTTGGATGATGGTGTTCAAGTTCATGCTGCCTCAAAGTTGTGTTTGTTCATTCTCTACCTGCCTTAGAGAGCTAAAGGAAGGCCCTTGTATTAGATGTTAATGCTCCAGAGTTGCTGTTCTGCAGATGATGGTGAGAACTAGGGAGGAGGCTGAAAGGAGGTAGATTCCACCTATCTTGTAGACATGCCGTCAAAGGGAAGGCACTTGGAAGGAAACTCTGAAACAAAGCTAGTGGCTTCCCTGGGGTCTCTGGTGCTCTCACAGGAATTGCCTGTGTTTTTGTGTGGAAAAGATTTGATTCACTAAATTCCTTAAACTCCTTCTGGTTATAGTTGAACCATAATCTTCTGGAAAAAATGAGCAGTAATTATTATTTTTTGCCACCAGTTACAATTACATTCTGAAACAAACGAGGTCAGTTCACCTCTTGGAACTGTTGCAACATTAAGCCTATTTTGTCTTTATGCAAAGGCTGTTGTGACTTTAACTAAATATACTGAAGTGCAATTGATTGTCAAATTTCGTTCCAGATATAAATTCTTTCAAGTATGGCCATGTGACAGTATAGCTTAAAGTAAGCATGCTCTTAAAATAATTTTAAATATTATTTGAGTGAAGTAGAACAGTGCTTGAAAATAGGCAAGCTCTTGGTAATGCATTGAATTACGTTTAGAATGTACCTTCTTAATTAAAACCAGCCTAAAGCTTGCTTTCATTTTTAGGTAGAAGTTTACAGTATAAGATGGGAAAACATTTTGGGATAATAAAAGGAAGACTTAAAAGTCCTTTGTCTGCTGGATATATGGAAAATACTAGATGTATGGAAATATAGGCTGGTGAATTTTTGTCCTGCTTAGAGTGAAAATTGATCAAGCGTAGTAGTCCTAAATATTACCAAAAAAACCCAAAACACTGAATATAGATGGACAGGTATATATTATGTGTGTCTGATGAGTTTTCAGACGTGTGGTTTTAAGAAGTAACTCTCCTTTCTAGGCAATCTGTCCTGACATAACCAGAGACAGAATTATCATAAGCTGTTAGTAGTGTGCTTGTGATGAATAGTTGAACGGGAATGTGAGGTCAATCAAAGCTTTTCCTTAATGTGAAAAAGGTTTAGGAGTGTTTGTTTGTAAGCTTTTACACATCTATTCACAAATGATAAAATTTGGCCTAAGATGGTTTTTCTTAGTAGAAATCTGTTACATATTTCTAAACAATATAGCAGAAACCTCTGTCAGCACAGAACTGATAGCTTCTACGATGCTTCTGCGTTTTAATGCTTATTGTTGAAAACCTGTGCATGCTTTGTTGACTTTGCTCTGATACCATATTTCCCCGTTTTCTGCTGATCATAACCTCATTTTCCTGTTTACATTTAATTTTTAGAATTGGTTTATTTTATTAAATACATTTTACATCTTACTTTGCCTACATTATTTCCTGTACTTTCCTCCTGTCTCTCCCTCACTTGCTTTTTCCTGTGTCATTCTGATCTTTATTAAAGCTTCCCAACTTTTTGGTCGCCTAGTGATACTCCATTGTATAATCTGGAGCCCTGCGAACCACTGCCTTTTGATGTTGCAAGATTTCGTGGGCTGACAGCTACTGTGTTGCTGGACCTTACCTATCTGACTGGTATTCATGAAGATATGGGAAAGCAAAGCACCAAGAGACATGAGAAAAAACATAGGCATGAATCTGAAGATAAAGGAGAAATGGACCAGAAGACGGAGGGTGATGTTGGATCAGATACACGATTAGGACAAAGTGCTGATGATAACAAAGGACATAGTACTACAAGCTCTAAGTCAGAAAATGAAATTGCTTCCTTTTCTTTAGAAGCATCAACACTAGGTATGGAATCCCAACACCAACCTGCTGAAGGAAGAAAAAAGAATCATGAGCATACTCCAAGAAATCACGATATAGTGCAGTCAGAAACCAGAGCAGTACAGCTATCTTATCTTTATCTTGGTGCGATGAAGTCACTTAGTGTTCTTCTTAGTTGTAGTAAATATGCTGAACTACTGTTAATACCAAAAGTCCTGGCAGAAAATGGTCACAACTCTGATTGTGCTAGTTCTCCAGTTGTTCATGAAGATGTTGAAATGCGTGCTGCCTTGCAGTTCCTGATGCGACACATGGTGAAACGGGCAGTCATGCGTTCACCGATTAAAAGAGCTCTAGGACTGGCAGATTTGGAACGAGCACAAGCCATGATCTACAAGCTAGTGGTTCATGGGCTGCTGGAGGATCAGTTTGGTGGCAGACTTAAACAAGGTACATTTTCAAAATTATGGCCGGATAGTGCTAATTTTTTTTTATTTCTATTAAATTTAATAGTAATGATAATACAAATAACATAATATTGTAATTTCGTAGTGGCTATACTTCAGAGGAGTCTTAATTGGACAGAAAAATTTTACAGGTGTTTTACTCTTTTGTAGATACAATACTGACTTTTTGGCCTTTTCCCTAATTCCTTATTTTAATAAAAAGTGAATGCATATCAGTCAACCAGAAATATAAGACTTTCTAATTTGTCTTTAATACTTTTAAAAGATTAGCAGTTCTGCATATACTTGTCAGAAGGATTTGTGTGTGACATAAATATAATGAAGTTCACTGTTGTTAAATGTGATTCTATACAGTCATGTTAACAGATGATGTTGAACACGTGTATGTTCACCTGTGTTTCTGTCTGTGAAAATCTCTAAATCAGTTGTGGGGTTTTGGGATTTTATTTTCTGAGTTGTTTTTTTCCCCCGAGGTATTTGGCGCTGCACTAGCAGAAGCTGAAGAGAAAAAAAAAAATCTAAAATATTAAAGCTAA
Organism: Phalacrocorax aristotelis; assembly: GCF_949628215.1. Taxonomy (NCBI): domain Eukaryota; kingdom Metazoa; phylum Chordata; class Aves; order Suliformes; family Phalacrocoracidae; genus Phalacrocorax; species Phalacrocorax aristotelis. Next base: position 35,639,411 of record NC_134282.1, read on the forward strand.
TTACTGCACTATCTGGTTCTTTGTTGTCTTAAGGACCTCTTCTAAACGAACCAAAAAGCCCCTTCAAAATTGTGACTTACACAGCTAAGTTAAGAATAGCTTTATAGTTAATCAGCTCTAGTCTACCTCTTTCCCCTTTGCCTAAGAGAATAATCTTAGCTGTTACAATCCTAAATCTAAATCTCAGTAACAGAACATCTAACCAAATAAATGGCTTCTGTTATCATCTGGAAAGACTTGTTTGCTATTTACCTTGTATTGGTATGACAATAGCAAGAGCAAATAGACTGATTCCTTTACATAAGTCCATAGGTTATTGGCAGAAGTGTTTGTATGCTGTGCATTTCTGCACACCCTTTTCTTTTGGGGGAATTTTAAATAATGATAGTTATTTTGGAATGTTTAGCCACAGTTATTGTTGGGCTCTTCACAGTTATATCAACAAATGTTCCTCTAACGTCCTTCTATCTGTTGCAGAAGTAGATCAACAAGTAGAAGAAGGTGATCCATCTCAGCAAGCCCAAACACCAGTTACAACCAGCCCTTCTGCTTCTAGCACAACATCTTTTATGAGCAGCTCTCTGGAGGATACTACCACTGCGACTACTCCAGTAACTGATACTGAAACAGTTCCAGCTTCAGAATCACCTGGTGTTATGCCTCTCAGTCTTCTTAGGTATAATATCTTTATTTTCAGCTTATATGACTTTGTGGATGTAGAGAACCAGCTGTGCAGTTTATATGCAATATATGTCTTTACCTGTCTGAGCATTTGAAAATGTTAATGTTTGTATTTACTGTCAAGAACTGCTCCTGCAGAGGACAGAGTTTAATTCATTTGCCTTGCAGGACAGGTGTTATTAGAAATAAAAAGCTGTTAAGATTTTAATATACACTGTATATATATGTAACAGCTGACTTCTTCAAGACAGGAGAAAATACCTTCCTTACCGTCCTTCAGTTCTCATGTTTATTTGGTACAGTTTAAATTAAAAATCTCTGAAATTCTTTATTTTTAATGAATAGTTGCTAATTCTCAAACTACACTAGATTTTAGTTTGTAGGTAACATCCTGGAAGCTAAGACCTCGTTTCATCCTTGATACATCTTGAGTGAGCTCACTAGGCAAGTGCAGGACAACCAGGGGATCAGGCCCAGCCAGCATGGGTTCATGAAAGGCAGGTCCTGCCTGACCAACCTGATTTCTTTCTATGACCAAGTGACCCGCCTAGTGGATGAAGCCACACTTTGAATATTGTGTTCAGTTTTGGGCCGCTTACTCAAGAGGGACATGAGTTGCTGGAGCATGTCCAGAGAAGGGCAATGAATCTGGTGAAGGGTCTGGAGAGCAGGTCTTATAAGGAGAGGTTGAGGGAACTGGAGTTGTTTAGTCTGGAGAAGAGGAGGCTGAGGGGAGACCTTATCGCTCCCTACAACTACCTGAAAGGAGGTTGTAGTGAGGTGGGTGTTGGTCTCTTCTCCCAGGTGACAAGTGATAAGATGAGAAGAAATGGCCTCAAGTTGCATCAGGGGAGGTTTTGATTGGGTATTAGGAAAAATTTCTTCACTGAAAGAGTGGTGAGGCATTGGAACAGGCTGCCCAGAGAGGTGGTGGAGTCACCATCCTTGGAAGTATTTAAAAGATGTGTAGACGCAGCACTTCAGGGCATGGTTTAGGAGTCAAGGTAGTGTTGGTTTGACATTTGGACTTGACAATCCTAGAGGTCTTTTCCAACCTTAATGATTCTATGATTCTATGATGCTACCCTCACACACTGAAGTGGAAATAAGGTAAAGATAGTTAATCTGCAAAGGCTATTTGTGATGTAGAAGGAAATCTGCTTTGAACTGAATAGAGTCCTGTTCTAAGTTTATTAATTCTGTTGATGTATCTGACCTCTGTTCTTAGAGGTTTTGCAGATATAATTTGACAAAAGCCAGAACAATGTCCTATTACCAGGACAGTGAAAGTAAAATACTCACCTGATTTATTAGTCAGGCTGAGTTCCGAACAAAACGGAGAAATGGGAAGAGTGTTTACTTCTCTCTTGTCTTCTAGGGCAGCTCTTGGTCTATGAGGGATTATTTTAGATGCATACTTAGAATTTAACTCTGCAGGCAAAGGTAGTGGGAATCAGCTGTTCCAACAAGGTTCTTCTGCCTGCCTCAATGTATGTATTGCACCTTACCCATACAAAACTGAATTATTGTAAAGTATGACTTGTCAAGTGTACTCTAATTTGGTGTTTTTCTTGTGTCAGACCTTTTTTAGCATAGGTGTTTTTAGTATAAATGTATGTTGTTCTTTTTTAAAGGCAAATGTTCTCCAGTTACCCTACTACAACTGTTCTTCCAGCACGACGTGCTCAGACTCCTCCAATATCTTCTTTACCAACATCTCCTTCAGACGAAGTTGGAAGGAGACAAAGTTTGACATCTCCTGATTCCCAGTCTGCGAGGCCTGCCAATCGAACAGGTAAACTTGTAGCCAATATAGATAGAAACGTGGACAAGTTAGTAAATTCTCAGAAGTTCAGTGTAGTTTTCTAAGACATTGAAAACCAAGAGGGATTCCTTTTAATGCAACCTAACATGCAAAGCATTGTTGAAAACCTTTTAACAACTGTCTTGGGACAAAAAGCTCTAGATTGTCTAGCTGTAGATTTTATCAAGCAAATGAAATTAGTTTTTAAAAGCTCTGGAATGGATTACAAAGTACATGTATAAAACTAGAATGCAGTATAATTGGTAATTACTTCAAAATGTTAATCCTGATTTGGGTTTGTGTCCTTGGTTGTATGCCACTGTTTAGTGCACTGATTTTCTAGCTTTTATTAGGTCATATACCATGCAGAAAACAGGTGTTGGTGTATTTTATGATACATATACCAGTGTAGCTCCTTCCAAATAATCTTGTTTAATGAGATAGAAAAGGCTGTCCAACCTTCATGGGCTCCTCATCCTGCTGTCTGGAAATGTTTCACTGGCTAAACCACAACATATGTGAAGGTAATGGGAGGCTTCTGTTCATAGAGGTTTTATTACTGCCTGTGCTGTACTACTGAAAACAGAAACTTGCTCTATTCCAGCGTATGTACAGAATGGAATAGCTAGGAGGCTGAGAAAAACGTAGCATAAGAATCTTGAACTTCTAAAGAGAACAAATGAGTATTGTGATGCAAAGGAGATAATACTAAAAAGAAAAATACAAGTCCCTATGTACGTGTTTTGTATTAAATGAAGAGATGGAGTTAAAGTATATTATCCAGATTTCATACTCAGTGCTGAGAAACAAAGTCCATGCCTTAAAATTCCTGACTGATACAACTTTTTATTCTTGCTCTTACACCCATGTTACCATTTGGGTCTTTTAGCTATTTAATTTGTGGTATAGCAACTTGTCTGCTCAGTTTCACATCTCTGTCACCCCTGCCCTCCTCCCCCTGGATAACTTGCTTTTAGTCATGTACTGTTTTTACAACAGTGTTTGTTAGTACGTTGTTGATGCCTTTGTTGATTAGACCTCACTTTTGTGGCAAATGATAAGGCAACTGTGCGTTTTGGGCAGTAACTGACCTTTTTATAGTCCCTTGAAAGAGTCTTTGCACAGAAATATAGCCATCATCTGCAAAGAGATTTTTCAGATATGTCCCCAGCTTAATTGAGGTCTCTTTCTGTACTGTAAGAGCAATATGTATCGGTGTGATCTCATAACATTGGATAACTTTATCTAGTCTACCAAAATATAAATCAAATAAATAATTTGATACAGTTTTAAATGGAAGTAAACTTCTTAGAAATATCTTAAAAGTAGTAGTTCTTTGCGTATCGTCAGTATCATACCAGATTAAACAGAAACTAACATAATATATGTGTTACGAGAAAGAATGAACACCATCTGGTTTCATTACGGAAAGTATCTATCTTTGTGGAAATTAATAGAGAGGAAAGTTGTTAAGGACAATTATTCCCTTATTTGAAGCTAATATATCAAAGTAAGGTCTAGTAAAGTAACAGTAAAGAAAGATTTATGCATTTTACATTTAACATTTTCTGTCTTCTCAGCTTTGTCTGATCCAAGCAGCCGACTTTCAACATCACCTCCTCCTCCTGCCATTGCTGTTCCATTGTTAGAAATGGGGTTCTCCCTCAGGCAAATTGCAAAAGCTATGGAAGCTACAGGTAATATATAATTATAACACCAGTTTAAACTGAAAAATTAGACCAGTTCGAAACACTTTTTTCCAATGGAATACTTAATTTTTAAGTTTGGTAACCATTTATGGGAAAAAATAGATTATTTTTTTTTCACCATCAATGATATAATAAAATTCTAAAGTGTGATTTCCCTGCTTTCAGGTGCCAGAGGAGAAGCAGATGCACAGAATATCACAGTGCTGGCCATGTGGATGATAGAGCACCCTGGAAATGAAGATGATGAAGAGCCCCAGTCAGAAGGGACTGCAGATTCACGACATGGGCCAATAGTCTCTGGAAGTGGTGGAAAATCTAGTGATCATTGTTATTTGCAGTCACCAGGTGATATCCCTTCTGCTGATGCCACTGAAATGGAGGAAGGCTTTAGTGAAAGGTAAAATGTAGTTTTCTTCTAACTGCATGTAATCTGTTGCTGAAACTGAAAATCTCACCAGTTCATTGTTGCTGACACAACATTACTTTGTATTTTAAATTTTGTTACAACACAAGTAAAAGCAAAGATGCAATTAAATTAGGTGTACATGGTGCATTTATTTTTCCAGTACTGTTTCTGCACAGAACTGGGGAAGAATGTACCTGATCATCCTTCAGGAAGGTGGAATAAAAAAAAAAAAAAAAGCTTATATAATTTACATTTTACCTAAAAGGCCTAGTAATAAAGCAAAATTTCATTGGAGTAATTTTTTTTCCTTCAGTGTATTCATGAAGAGGTATTTTTCTACCTTTTTCTTTTTGAATGAAATCTTGCTTTGTCCAGAGATGATGAAACTGAATTGATGTTTACAGTCACAGTCACCTTCACAACCTTATATCTAAGCTATCTATTAAACAAGGGGGAAGGGTGGTTGTTCTTCTTTTGCCTTTAATCCCAAAAGTAGTGGTTATATTTTTGTGACACCTATTAGGAATCATAGCAGCTTTTTTGTTAATAGGGGGGATGACAATTACAAGATGTATTTTGAAAACACTTTTGTTCAGATTCCTTGATCCTACTGAGATACGCGTTTTTAAGTCTCCTCAGTTACTTTGTCCCACCTTAACTGTCATTTCATGGAGAACTGGGAGATTTCAGTTGGGAGAAGTTAACTAAGCAACAAGTGTTACTAAGTAACTTAAATTCATGTTTTGCAAAAGATTTTGTGCAAAAGAGGGAATGACTGAGGCAGCAACAACAGAAATGTTTATTTTTGTTTCTTCTAAAAAGGAGAAGAAACCTAGTTTGAGCTGTAGTTAACATTGACAGCATAAAATGAGCACACTCTGAAAATTTCTGCAATGTTTAGACACTATGGAAGCATTGAATAGGTGTTGACATTGCTGCATCTAATTTGAGGTAAATATCACAGTCAACAACACAGTAAATATGTGCCGCAGCAGAGCTGAAAATTCTTGAGTTCTGAATTCCCTTTTTTCCCTTCCATGAAAGAAAGAAAGAAATGCCAATAATATGATGGTAGTATTTTCCCTTACTTACTGTGTGTGGCTGTTTAAAACTTGGTTTGATTTACCTGTAAATTACAAATTTTTGTAGCCCTGATAATATGGATCATGTGGATAATGCAGCTTCTGCAAGTGGACCTCCTTCTAGAAGTCGGTCAGCTGTTACGAGAAGACACAAATTTGATTTAGCTGCCCGAACTCTGCTAGCACGTGCTGGTAAGTATACTGAAAGGCTTCCAAGGTGATTGGTACTCTAGCATGAAAGTTACAAAGGTCGTCTTCACATATGTGTATCAGTGTGCATTGAACATGTTTTATGTGGTAATATGTAGGTTATGTTTAACAGAAGAGTTAAAAAGAAGTTGAAAGTACAGTCATCTTTATTACATGCAAAATAAAAGTACTAATTTTTTTTTCCTTTTTCTTCTTTTTTTTTCCTTTTTTTTTTTTCTTTACTTGAGCGGGATTATACCGCTCTGTACAAGCCCACAGGAATCAGAGTCGAAGAGAAGGGATATCTTTGCAGCAAGATCCAGGGGCACTTTATGACTTCAACTTGGATGAGGAGTTGGAAATTGACCTTGATGATGAAGCAATGGAAGCTATGTTTGGGCAAGACCTGGCTAGTGATAATGATATTCTGGGAATGTGGATCCCAGAGGTATTGGATTGGCCTACCTGGGTGTGTGTGACTGCAGCGGGGGCTGCTTTAACTTACTGCTTTTTGCATGTTCATATTTTTAAATTTCAAGTAACATGCATATGCTTATAGCCTGTTTGAAAGTATCTCACTAAATGCCAGCAATGCTTAAAATCTTCTTGTAGCTTCACTTTTAGATTAAGAATAGTGCATTCTCGTGTTTCTTGCTCTGCACTTCTACGTGTACATAGTTTTTCTTCTCCCTTCCCTGAAAGGTGAGAACAGAACTAGTATAGTTGTTGTTTTGATTATATCACTTAGAAATCAGGCAGATGTTCCAGGGTGCTTAGCTATGTGGGATAGCAAACACAGTTGTAAATGTTTGTTCTATTTAAAAAAAAAATAATCTGATCTGTAGCAACATTATTTGCCCTTAAATCAGTTTTTCTTCTGTCATGCATTTCATTTTCTGAGAATTGATATGGTGACAGTCCTCACTAAATTATCATATAACCTACTAAAAAGACATTTGAGGTGGAAAAGAAACATAATAACAGCAGCTTGTTAATCTTTGGAATATCCATTTCAAATTAGCCAATGAACCCACAAGGCTAAGCTTTTGTCTCCTAATTACAATGTTACCTGACTCTGATATGGAAGCAAGTTTCAATACATATTGAATTTCTCAGTGAGCTTGTTTCACTGGAACATCACAATGAATTTACTGACTTAGGACAGAAATGTAATGATAGAAAAATGAACTTTATATTCAGATAAAACCTTGGAATTTATTGATACAAATGATAATTATTGTTGCTCAGTAAATGTAATGTCCAATTGTCTGAAAAAAATAAGGATTCTTTTTTCTTTGTTGGATCTAGTCTAGTGAAGTTCTGAGGAGAACCAGATAGCTTAAAACAGCACTGAATGTGAAGTAGCAGAGTTATATGTGAAAAGTTATACTGTCAATAATTTTGAGTCAGATGTGGAATGAAATAGGAAAATCTTATCCTCTGAAACTTTACTTCCAAATATTTTTCCTGTTCTGAGATGATCTGCTTTTCGTTATGTCATAAATTGTCTATTTCTGCTTTGCTTTTGTGAAAGTTAACCATATAAATATTACTCTGTGTGAGTAACAGAAATGGGCAGAACATCCACCTAAGAATATTGCCTATTTGTTGTCTTAATATGAAGATATTTATTCTGTACAAATAACATATGAAAATCTTACTGTGCAGCATGTTTGTGAATCTGAAGACAGAGAAGAAGTAGTGGTTTGTGAACTGTGTGAATCCAGTGTTGTCAGCTTCAATCAACACATGAAAAGAAACCACCCAGGCTGTGGTCGTAGTGCAAATCGCCAGGGCTATCGTAGCAATGGTTCTTATGTAGATGGATGGTTTGGTGGCGAATGTGGAAGTGGAAATCCTTACTATTTATTGTGCGGCATCTGCAGAGAGAAATACTTAGCCCTGAAGAGTAAATCTAAAATGTCAACTTCTGAAAGGTACAGAAGTGCAAGTTGTTGGAATACTCTGTGTAAAGAAAGAACTTTAAAATGTTCACGAGCATCAGCATTTTAAGAATTTGAATGAAGAATTTAAAATTCCCAGCAGAATTTGTCTTTATTTTAACTGAGGCTTAAAAATCATTCTCTGTATTCAACAAATGCATATTTAGAAGAAAGGTCTTGATATTTCTATTTTTTAAATTAAAAACAAATAATTATTTCTAGGGGTGTTGTTGACATTTGAAAACTTCCATTTTCAGTTTTGTCTCACAATTCCAGTGGGTTTTTTTATGGGCCTTTCTTGTATCATTATTGTAAAATGCTTCCCCCCTCCACAGACACTTTCAGAAGCCCCTTTATTTATCTCTCTGTTATGAGCCATTTCCAGAAATCATATATACATTGACCTAGCAGTAAAGTAACTTAATAGTAAACAAGTTTAAAATTATTATGCATATATGAAAATTATTAGATTTGTTTAGTTATTTTCTTTTTTTTTTTTCAAACAGGTACAAAGGCCAGGCTCCTGATTTAATAGGTAAACAAGACAGTGTCTATGAAGGTATGTTTTTAAGTTGCTGAATATATTAAATACTTTACACTGGCACAGTGTTTTATTTTTTCATAAAGGTACTTACACGCAAATAAACCTGTCATGAAACTGTACATGAAGGTATATTTTAAAATCTTCAGACTAGATGTAGTATTTTAATATTATTTTTAGTTCAAATGGGAAGAAAAATCAGTGGCATTTTTTCCTGTGTCTTTCATCTAAGTAGCTGAAAGGGCAAATATTTAACTTCGGGGGATAAGATACTGTGGGTAGATGTTATATCCAGAACAGCACACACAGAGCCTTATGTTCACATACATTTCTTCAGCTGCGAAGTTAATTAGCATAAGTTAGAGTCTCAAAAGTCTGCCACTAGGCTTATTCTTCCTTTTTCCACCTTTGTACTAGCTGAGAGCGTCCTGAGGATGGCTTTCACTCTGAACAGGTTATTTTTAGTGATTGTAGAAAACCTTTCGCAGATGATTCTTTGATTCTGGGCCTTTCTGTAGCTTGTATGATCACAATTGTAAGATCTACCACATTTGTCTATTTAAGAGTAAATGAGTGCTCTAGATCTTAACAGCAAATCCATCTTCCAATAGATAAGTGGTGTTCAGATTATACTGTATGGGGAGTGAGATAGAGTGGGAAGGATTGGTAAATGTAAGTTGACTTCTGTGTAAATGGTTGGGAAGTGAATTGCAATTATGGTGCTTCCCCGCCCCTGCCCTGGCCCTGGGAAGCAAAAACAAAGGCCTGGGTGTACAATTATGAACTAAGAACTCATACATACTTTTTTGATAAATAGCAAGACCAGAAATTCCTAGTATCTGTCTTTACTATTGAGTCCTTTAGAATGTGTACCTGTTATCATGGCTTACAGCGCAACTGTATCTACACTTTTCATTATATTCCGGGTTTTCGAGTTGTCTTATGCTAGATGTGATGACCTCTCATTTCTGTGTTTAAAAAAAAAACAGCTAGTTTGATGCTTCAGAGAATCTTCCATGAAACGTCTCTGCAGTAGAAATAAAAATAAATTTAATGGAGAGAGCGGCAAGAGCGGGGTTTTGTTTTTCTGATTTACTATGTTGTATCTATGTCAACATTAGAAGATGAGTTTTAAAGACTACTATGTTGCAGATTACAATCCACATTTTATACCCTGCATTGGTTTTTAAATTAATTGAAATTATTTAATATTTTAGCTTTTGTAATCAAGTCTAATTATATTTCTCCAATTCTAGAAGACTGGGATATGTTAGATGTAGATGAAGATGAAAAGCTGACAGGAGAAGAGGAGTTTGAATTACTGGCTGGACCTCTTGGGTTAAACGATCGACGTATTGTACCTGAACCCGTACAGTTCCCTGACAGTGACCCTCTGGGTGCTTCAGTTGCAATGGTGACAGCCACCAACAGTATGGAAGAAACATTGATGCAAATAGGTAGATTTGAAATGAGTTTCATTCTAAGAACAAATACCTCCCCTTTGGTGTGATTTTATAGGCGCAAAGCAGAAATATTTTTACAGTCTTTCCTGCCTCCCACCATAAGGAAGTGAAGACAGGGTTCTAAATTGTCCTTTTGTTATAGGGGAGTTAGGGAGAGGAGTGTGAGGCATTTATGTTGGCAGGAGGCTTGAAACTTTGATTTACTAATAAAACTCTGACTGTAGTCCTACAGTGGAAGGCAGTAGCATGTTTTACAGAACTCAGAGATGGATTCATGGATTTCAGTTGGGACTTACTGAAATGCAGGATCAATATGTAAGTTTGTAGGCCCTTCTAATGGAAAAGGGAAACAGAGGAATTAACATCAATTTGAGTATTGTCGAGTTCTGCTCATCTATCTTTGAAAATAAGAATAATTAAATTATGGAGTGTATTTTCCTCTCGGTTGTTATCCATATAGTTCTGTATGTGTGAAATGTTGAAAAATTAATAAGTAATTTGTAAACTTAGGCCAAATTTGCTTCTGTGCATCTTCTGTGTTAATATTTTGTTTTTCTTTAAACACTAACACAAATCATCATTATTTCCAAGGCTGCCACGGCTCTATAGAAAAAAGTTCTTCTGGCAGGATAACCTTAGGAGAACAAGCAGCTGCCCTAATAAATCCACATGACCGTGTTATGGCTCTAAGAAGAGTGACAGCGGCAGCCCAAGTCCTCCTTGCAAGAACTATGGTTATGAGAGCACTCTCGCTTTTGTCTGTCAGGTTTGTGGCACCCTTGGCAACAATTCCACCTTTCCATTTGGAACCAGTTGTCAAGTTATTTTTGATAGCGATGCAGTTTTAAGCTATTTGGGAAAGTGATTCTCATTTTGTGTACTTACATTAAGAGAAAAAGTTTGGTTGACTTCGTTCTTTTGAACTCTATCTTCAAACTTTATGAAAGAAACTTCTAGATCTTTTATGGGAAGTGGACTTCAGTAGTATCAGCCATTCAGAACATAAATATGCTGTGTTTGTCAGTGAGTTTTTGTTCAAGGCAAGTATTAGAGCGTGGAGGTAAGCATCAGAGGAAAGAAGATGAAGTGAAGGAGTGGATGGGATATGAGGATTTAAAAACTGGCTTTGTACAAGATACCCACGCAACTATCAAGACATCGCAGAGATATGACATGTACATGTGCATATTGTTGTAGCATAACTCTAAACATGAATTATGTATGTAACTTTGTTTATGAGTGATTCCAGGTAAACTCAGGGCTGAACCTTCAGTTAGTTCTCTTTCTCCCCCCCCACCCCCCGGTAACAATGTCCAGCTAATCAAACAGGCAGTGTTCACTAATGGTTCACAGATTTATCTAAACATAACTTTCTTTTAAAATGTCCTAACAAAACCAAGAGCATTTATATTAATTTTTGACAGTGGTTCCAGTTGTAGCCTGGCAGCTGGTCTTGAATCATTGGGATTAACAGATATCAGAACTTTGGTTCGTTTAATGTGCCTCGCTGCAGCAGGGAGAGCAGGCCTGTCCACAAGTCCATCCACTGTGTCAAGTTCAACAGAGCGATCTAGAGGAATACACAGCAAAACAAGCAAGCCTATATCTTGTCTTGCCTATCTGAGTACAGCAGTAGGCTGTTTGGCATCAAACACTCCTAGTGCTGCAAAACTGCTGGTACAGTTATGTACACAGGTAGGACTGTTATTTCAACTTAATTTATTGTATTAAACTACTTATAAGATGAAGCAATCCATTTTGTACATCTTGATAATTTGTGCTTTTATGATCTGAACTGTGATGAGACTGCCCTCAGTTTGAGGATCTCCTTACAGTTCTTGTTTATGTGTTTGCACAAGGGCGTGTTTTATTGTTGGTAAAAATCAACTAACTTTACATTTTTTTGCTGATTACTGTTTTCAAGTGGAGAAAAATGGATGCGCTTTTCGTATTGATGGGGTTTTTCTGTTAAAGTTTTGGGTTTTTTAACTGAGACGAATCTGTGTGGAGCACAGATAGTTTGTATTTAGAGAGAGATGATCTACAGCTGTGGACGTGCAGCAGGATTTCATATGCATCAGGAGACTTCTAAGCAATCAGTAATTCTTTTGTTCTTCTGAGCTGAAAACATAACGGTGGAGAAGTATAAGTGTTGGATGGGATGATGTATTTTATTATGTGTTACTGCTTTTTATCCTATCATCAGGTGAATAACTTCATAAAGAGTTCTATAAGCACCTTACTTCTTGCTGGTATTCTTGGTTACTTGATACTTTTTTTTTTCTTTAATCCCAGGTATTACCCAGGGCAGAAAACTTAAATTCCATATTGTACATGATTTTTGCCTGTTAAAACAAAAGTGGTTGGGAACTGAGAATTTCTGGGGAAAAAAAAAATATTCATGATCTTTAAAACTCTGCATGATTTGTTCAACTAAAAATGTGTTCCAAAATTGATTTTTCTGTTTGTGCTGGTTATTTACTGTCTTTAATTATTCATTTTTAGAATTTGATTTCTGCAGCAACTGGTGTAAACTTGACAACAGTTGATGATCCAATTCAGCGAAAATTTTTGCCAAGCTTTTTAAGAGGAATTGCAGAAGAAAACAAACTTGTCACATCTCCGAATTTTGTGGTTACTCAAGCACTTGTGGCATTGCTGGCAGACAAAGGGGCCAAACTGAGGCCAAATTATGATAAAGCAGAAATTGAAAAGAAAGGTATGATGTAGCTTTGGTTTTAAATGTTAATAATTAAATCTTCAATTCCTCATCTATATTTAAGGAGGGACTTCCTAGAATAATGTATAAATAAATATAATCTCAAAAATGTGCAAAACTTGTTTTAATCAAAGTAATCTTATAGTTTACTAAACAAATTTTACTTAGAAATATGATCTTATTACCTAGTTGTATCTTTTGCCACTTGAAAAAAAATCTGAATATGTGCGCGTGTATTCAAAGCCATACAGCTAAGACAGTCAGCTTCAGATGTGCCACCTAATGAAATTAAGGGGAGTAACAGTTGACTACTGCCACTGAAGTACTGTTCTGCCTCTGATGCAAAAAGCTGTGCTGTCTCTGCTGTGAGAGGTCAGAGAGCCAAAAAGCAACTGCTGTGCCTCAGCAGCAGGCTATTGCTGTGTTAAAGGGAGGGAAGGACATAGCAGTGACAGCAGCTTGTCTCTGTCAGAGGAGGCATTTTCCTCTTGAGAAAGCACTAGCTCTTTGAACAACCATTTTCCATATGGTGGGAATAAGACTATTCGTAATTACATTCTTCAGGGTTTTTTGTGAAATTTTAAAGGGGATAATTTTTCGCTTATTATCAGAAGAGTGGTTTTTTTCCTAATAGTTAACACAATTGCAACGTTCTTATGTTTGTTAATCTCTTTCTTCTGGAAATTATGGCTAATGCTGTGTCCATTTGTGTAATTCTGTTTGGTACTCATATAGGCATCATCTCATTGTTTTGTTTAAGCAGGTTTAATTGCCCATTTGTATGCCCATCCTTCCTATGATCCTTCTGCTGTAGGCCCTCTGGAGCTGGCTAATGCACTGGCAGCTTGCTGCCTCTCTTCAAGGTTATCTTCACAACATAGGCAGTGGGCTGCTCAGCAGCTGGTGCGAACTCTTGCAGCACATGATCGAGATAATCAAACTATTCCTCAGACCCTCGCTGACATGGGGGGAGACTTACGAAAATGTTCTTCCATAAAATTAGAAGCTCATCAAAACAGGGTAAGCATGATTGCTCCCAAAATGGAATGAATTTTAGTACTCTCTTTTGTAGAATACAGAAAAAGTAAAATACTATTGTTTTACAAATACACTAACTGAAATGATTTCCCACAAGAAGTAATCTTTTGGTGGTAAAGTAAGGTATTGCTTGAGGGTACCTCTGATGCAGAAAAACGCTTAGCTTCTTTGCAGCTTCAAGTAGAGGGGACATGAAAGTGTTCTCACAGTACATGAAGTCAGCAGAGTCACTGTAAATCTTTTCTTAGACTAGATCTTAATTTGCATAAATTTTTCTATCATGGTAGTTAATGTCTTTGTCAAATATTCTGTGTAATAGTGGCTTGTGTAGCATCCTTATAAACATGCTTAATTACAGTATGCAATACCGTAAAGGTAGAAAAATATATCTTGTTTGATTGTTATACTGCATTTCAATATTTTAGCTAATGCTCTGTTCCATTGGTTAAAGTTTGCTTAATGTTAGTGAACAAACATATCTAAGATGCAGATCTAAATTTCAGTTTTGTCATGATTACTTTGGTATTTGTAGGTCATGACATGTGTTTGGTGCAATAAAAAGGGACTTTTGGCAACTAGTGGAAATGATGGCACCATAAGAGTGTGGAATGTTACAAAGAAGCAGTATTCATTGCAGCAAACGTGTGTGCTCAACAAGCTGTAAGTTGATTCTTTATAATAGTCAGATATTGAATTTAAGCTGTAACTGTGCAACGTAATTAGAAGAGGCAGCCCTGCAGTATCTCCTGTCCAGACTTCCTCTCATTTTTTCTCTGGGACTGTTGCTGTCTTTATGCATGCAAAGTAAATTAAATAGCTTAAAACTGAAAACAGAACTTAAGTATCAAGCTGGTAAGAGTCAATACAAAGAGACTGTGTTACAGCTGTTTAAAGATTCATATAACAAGAAATGGGTAAAATAAAAACTGTAAGGGACTGTCATGTGAAAAAAAATGTGAATATCCCTTCAGTGGGTTCCAGTGGACAGTTCTAACGTCTAACATGATAATTACAAGTGTGGTGGTTTAAGTCAAGTGTGAAAAAAGAAATTGTACCTTCTGGGATTCAGGAACTGAGTGTAATTATCCTCCATGAGAGTGTCTGGGAAGTACTTTTGTATCGTTTGGATGTGTCCAAAAAAGAAAAAGAAAATAATAAAATCTAATAATGAAAAAAAATCTTTAGTACAGCTTAGGTGAGTTTAACTCAGGAGAATGAAGAATCACAGACTGATAGGGGTTGGAAGAGAGGTCTGGAGATGATCTCATCCACCCCCCACCCCCCACTTGATCAGGTACACGTAGAGCAGAGGGCACAGGACCATCTCCAGGTGGGTGGTGAATGAGCAGCATCATACTTCAACAGAGATGTATTTTTCATGTGGCAGAAGAGTGTGCTTCCTGTACAGTAGATTCAGAATTCAGCACTATAATGGGCTTCATTGATAACAATCTCAATAATGACTTCAAATAAAAATGCAACACAATTCTATTTGTATTCTTTATTGCTGTGGGTAAGTGCCAATTCATCTTTAAAGGTAGAATTAATTTTTTTAACCCTTAGAGATGAGCAGGTGAAAATGCATTATCCCTTCTTTCTGATAGATAGACTTATCTCCTCTTTCTGTGAGAATACTTTTTGGTTTTCTTAGTTCAGAAGAACATTATTTAAATGCTACCAGATTACTGTTCCCTGATACAGTATTACTACCTGTTATGTTAGCTTTTTATGTTAATATTATTATATGTGTTATGTTAGTTAATGTTGTTAATAATAGTTACAACATCCCATTAGCTGCTGTATTCACAAACGTCTCCTGCTTAGATAAGAACACACCAAAGGTATGCCTGCTGAATCGTCAAAAATACAGGGGTGATACAATATTTGGCCTACAATATGCATCCTGGCAATATTATAGGCTTCGTTTTCCTGTTACTAAAATCAGTAAAAACTCTGAAGCGTGTGACTTTAAGGGCAATAAAACATACCACTGGTCCTGGTATAGTTAGCAAAAAAAACCTTTAAAATAGAATTTTAGAACAGTTTAACAAGATTGTAACAAGAGGAAGAGTTTAAGCTAGAATTAAGAGCAAGATGTACCTCTTTAATTTCTTTTGTCCAAGCTATTCTGTTTCATTTCATGACTCCCTAGAAAGTTTTTCCCTCACCAAAGATGTTAAATTTGAGATATGAATAGGTACAGTTAAAGGTAATTAAACTTACTTTTCTAGTTGAAATGAAACTTCAGATGTCTTACTGTGGATATAACTGGTGTCTCATTCTGTAATTTGAAGTGGTTTTAAATAAATTTATTATGTAGATCTGCAGTGACGGTATATTTTAACTCAGATAATGAAATGTACTATAATAATGAAAAATTTCATGTTTTCCTGCCTGCTTAAAGAAAATGCCCTCTTTTAATTGCATTATTTTATTCTGTTGTAGGGAAGGTGATTCTGAAGAAAGTCTGGGATCACCCAGTGACCTTAGTTTGTCTCTTGTCTGTTGGAGCATCAGTGGCAAGTATCTGGCTGGAGCTACAGAAAAGATGGTGAACATATGGCAAGTCAATGGTATGCTCTTAGCTTCCAGTGACACTTTATGATACAACAAATTTCTAGGGAAGCTGCTAAGTTATTGAATATTTGTTTACCCAAGTACTTAACTGTGTGTGCTCTCCATTTTAAATGCATACCATCTTCCATAGTATCTTGTAAACCTATTTAATTAGAGGAAGGCACTAACCATAAGTGGACCTATGATTTACAATTAATTCAGTGGCAAACTCAGCAGCATGAGTCCTTATTTTGTCAGAAGCGTTTAGGTGTGAGTCTTGATCACTCTTAGCAATTTTTGTCTGTAAATACTATCTTCTTATAGTCTGCAAGAATTACCTTTCTACATGCAACAGGGGGAATGTGAAAATTGACTGAGGGAAGGATTGCTAGGCAATTGTCTTCTAACAAGAGTAGAATGAGTGAGCTTGGTTTATTTATTTGAACAAAAGAGTCTTGGAGGAGGAAGCTTATAAATAAATACATTAGAAGGATAAACTCTGGGAGAAGCCCAGGGAGAAAAAGCAGCTATGTAAGCAAATGGATAGTGTTGGCACAAGAAGAAATGTAAATAAATTGGCCATGAATAACTTCCCAAACTTTCTAATGTTCAAAGGATTGTGATCTCATATTTTATAAGGAAGTATGACACCTGGGGAAGAAATACTGTAAAATGAATTAGCTAACTTTATGAGATTGCATTATGACAGAGAGGACTGAACCTGATCCAGGGAAGGCACTTTGCAATTCCTTGGTTCAGTTTGTGAGCATCTAAGTGGATTCTTTTACATTTTTGCTGTCATTTGAGCTGTAATCGACTAATCTAGCGTAACACCTTTGGAACTTCTATGAGAGGAAAACTATTTATCCCTTTGTCATTTGTAATCTCTGAAACTTTGTTCTGTTGTTTTGCACTCATGAAAATCACCAGTTACTCTGCCCATGTTAACCGACAGTCCACAGGAAAAGTATAAATTTACTGAGTACTGAAGAATTTAGCTTCCTTCCTCAACAAAAAGATGTAACTTGACTGATAATTGAGATTTGTTAGCTAGGTTTTGTGTCTGCATAGATTAGTGGACCATTGCTTCGTAGGCTTGTGACTTACATGAATTTGTAGTATATCCTAGCTCTGAATAGAATCTCGTGATATTTTCCCATGGGAAGTATTTTTGTTGTTTTCTTTATGAAGACAAAGTTTTAAAAGACTTTTTGGGCTCCTAGGAGGAAAAGGATTATTAGATCTTCAGCCTCACTGGGTATCTGCTCTAGCTTGGCCAGAAGAAGGGCCAGCTGCAGTATGGACAGGAGATGCTCCAGAGTTGTTGTTAATTGGTCGTATGGATGGATCTCTTGGTCTTATTGAAGTTGTAGATGTTTCAACCATGCACCGGCTAGAACTGGAACACTGCTACAGAAAGGATGGTACGTGACTGTATCAGTATTTAAGTAGGAATTAAAATAATTAACACACACACCCCTTTTTTTTTATTAAGCAAGTATATAATCTCTTTTTTATTAGTAGTAGTATTATTATTGTTCACGGGATATGACTTCTGGTACTTTAACTGCAGGCATAAGTCACTTGCATTCATGGGAGGAAAAAAGTCTGTGGGATCTCCATCTGCACCCTGATTTCCCTACAGCAGAGGCAAACAGTTTGTTGCACCGTAGTCAAATCCTGACATTCCTTACCATCATATAAAATCAATATAGATTCTCTGCAGTGTCTGCTCTGTCTATAGCATGTAGTCAGTGTCATTTGAGTTTCTGAATTGTTGCCATTTTTCCTTTGTAGTTCTAGTCCATGGGGACATAAGCACATCTTTGGTAGCAATGTGTGGTTTTACATATTACTTCAGGAAATTTGCAGATTTTTTTGTAGAATCGAGTGAGGCAATATCTGTGTACTAAGAAAGGCTTCGGTTGTTTTCAGTGCTTTTCCTAGAGGCTTCCCTATTTCAGATACGTGTATAGGATTCAGTCAGCTTTTTTTCTTTGCCCTAGCATAGTTCTTTTCACCATGTCAGGAATATAAATTCAGTTATTCTAAGAAAAAGAAGAATGAAAAAACTATTAAAAAATAATCTCAACAGCAGTTGTACTCAGTTTTAACTTTACCATACAAATTCGGGAAAATTTTCAGACCAAAGGGGTGGGGGGGAAGTTGTTATGCTCTTCATATTTTAGCCAATTGCACTGCAGAAACCTCATTGGCAGGAGTGAAGTTCAGTTTAGTTTAATCAATTTTTGTGTTGTCTGTTTACATAGTGTATGTCACATGCCTTGCCTGGTTCAGCGAAGACAGACCATTTGCAGTAGGCTATTCAGATGGAAAATTGCTAATAGGAACAAAGGAACCACTTGAAAAAGGAGGCATCGTTCTAGTTGATGCACATAAGGTAGTCTTTTTAAAACTAATGTATAATTTTTGTAGATGATGATCTGTTTAAGCTGTTTTCTGTATTTGAAAGCTATTTATAAAGTCAAGGGCAGATTATTCTAAGAACACATACCTATTTCTGATATGCATAATAAACACAATATATTTTAAAGGAACAGTCTACCAAATTAAAAAAAAAAGTATAGATTTTTTTTTTTGCTATGAGAGATTGTGAAATGTATGTACATATAGTGACAGAAGTGTAGTAAGGACACAGGTATGCATGTCTAGATTTAAAAGACTGTAGTTCTTTTATTTTGTAAAAGTGCTTATAATAAATTTTAATTTTGGTTATGTCACATGTTTGTGTGAAGCTGAAGTTCCTGTGCAAAGTAGAGGATGTTTTTCTAAATATGCATCCACAAATGTAAGTCACTAATAGTCCATAAATGGTTTGTTAGGCTAAGAGGAGAATTCCTCAAGTGTAGGTGTAGTAAAAGCATCTTGCATGCTTCCACGAACTGGTCTTGGTATTTAAAGCGTGGTAGTCACAGTAGTGAGCATGCTGTGACAATAAAACTATACTTGCCTTTTCCACTATGGGCTGTTCTCCTTTCCTACCTCAGTTAGACTCAATCGTACACCTGGCTCATTGCCTGATATGTTTATGAACCATGTACCATTAAGGTAATTCATACTACAATTTCGTAATATAAAAAAGAAGGAAAAATAATCATCGTCTTGGGGGGAGGGAATCAAGAAAGGTGTGCAATGAGAGGAGAACATTTTTTTCTCTATGCTTTCCCTTTAGTTCCTCTCAGGATTTTATTTTAATTTGACAGTTCTGAAAAGTATTTGTTATGATTTTGTAATTGCAACTATCTCTGTAATGATTTATTTGAGAATAAAATGTTCTTTGTTATTAATAATTAAACATTACATTAGCTCTGAGAATTAAATTTTCTCTATTCTTACTGTGTTACTTCATACCAACTTTTAATTTTTTTAAACCAATAGGATATGATTATTAGTATGAAGTGGGATCCAACTGGTAAGATTCTCCTCACGTGTGCCAAAGAAGAAACAGTGAAACTCTGGGGATATATGGGAGGATGTTGGAGACATCTGCATTCACTGTCCCATCCAGCTCTCGTGAATGCCATTGCCTGGTGTGCTCTTCCGGGGAAAGGACCCAAGTTGCAGCTCTTACTAGCTACGTATGTAATATTTTAAAAATGTTTTTATAGCTCTTTTGCAGTCTTTTCTACCAGTCTTCAGTGTCCAGAGCAAAGATGAGTTTTGTCCTTATTTTAAATAACATAAATTCAGTAAGCCAGTTGTCATGAGATCCATAAGGCTTCAGAATTCAAATGGAAAGAGTGGCTCTAGTCATGATACCAGCTGTGTTTTCGATGCCATGACACCTGTGTGTGGTGGGCCTGCCTGAAATGTTTTTGTTGCATCCAAATTTTTTTTTTCTGACAATATGGTGTTAGTAGAAATTGAAAAGCTAAGGGGTAGGGGAATAGGGAAAAAATGCATTTATCCATTGGGAACTTGCCTTTCCACTTCAGATTAATTGATACAATATAGTTTTATGGGAAGGTGGTGAAGACTACTGATGTTTTAAGTTAATACCAGGCCACTGATACTTTGTTAGTTAATACCTTTACTTTGTTTTTCTGATTTATCCTGACTTCCTTTAGAGGATGCCACAATGGTTTGGTGTGTGTCTGGACTGTTCCCCAGGACGTAGTAATCACACTGCAGTCCAGCTCAACTTGCTCAGAAGGATGGTGGGACCAAGAAACAAGTGCTAAGGTAAAAGGAGTAAACTTGGTGTCTAAGAAATTAATTCTCTTTGCTTGTTCCGAAATAGAGGGAGGAGGAGAGTGTGAGCAAGTTACTTGAATCTCAATATTTCCTGAGAGAAGACATTTGCTAAAAAGTTTATACTGTGTTTGTATATGTGTAGGAATTTTCAGAACAGGAAATGAAAAACCACAGGTTTAGATGAATTCTATTTGGCGTTAAATTTCTACTAGAATTTAATAAGACTTGAAAACTGTTTGTAGATAAAATTAAGATTCATTTCACCTACGTAAATCATAATGTGGTCTTTAATGTTGATGGCATTTTGTAACAGGAGAAGAGATAATGTGATAAAGATATTTACAAAATATGATCACAGTATTGGTCTTTTTCCATATCTTATGGAAATTACCCCATCTCTGCAGATGCTCAGTATTTATTGCAGAATATAGAAGCCATTATGCTATTCTGTTTTCTGAAAATAGTTCACAATGTTCCATCATTATGAAATAATTTGCAGGATGGATACAGAAAAGCAGTAGAAGTCAAGTATGTATTTCAACTAAGAGGACATATTACTCCTGTTCGGACTGTTGCATTCAGTCCTGATGGACTCGCATTAGTGTCTGGTGGACTTGGTGGTCTCATGAATATTTGGTCTTTACGGGTAAGATCATCTCTGATGTGGCAAGTTTGGTTTTTTTTTTTTTTTAGTATGAGTATCTAAAATGGACAAGGCATTGAACTAGCTTTCTCCCCGCCCCCCCCACCCAGTATGTTAGAAACATTAGAGAAAGCATCATGTAAAGTAACGGAATAAAATTATAAATAATAAAATATAAAATGCAATTGTACTTAACATGGAAGTATTTTATATTTTATGGTTCTATTGATTAATGCTGTCAGCTTGGTCATGTTAATTAGGCTTTGCAGACTAGCCACTCTATCTTCATAGTTGCGCGCAAGATTCTTTTACTTTGAGACCTTTTCCAAGAATCAGATTATGTGGATTATCTCCTTAGTTATCTCCTTAGTATGATAAAAACGCTAGCTGTTTTCTTGCTTTTAGTATGAACATTTCAGTTTTTATATAGTTATTGAACAGTTTGGGAGAATATTGTCCCTTAGGAATGAGATTGTATGCATTTAAACAGAAAAGTAGCTTTGTATACACGCTGACTCAAAACACTTCTTTCCTTAGGATGGCTCAGTGTTACAGAGTGTTGTGATAGGTTCTGGAGCTATTCAGACTGCAGTATGGATACCTGAAGTTGGAGTAGCTGCTTGCTCTAACAGATCAAAGGTGACACTATGTGCTAAAGTAATATTCTTTCAAATTTTTTACTAAAAGAAAATGCCACTTGTCTGTCTTTGGTTTTCTTTTTTTTTAAATTTATTTCAATTTTTTTTAGAAATATGCAGATAGAAAATTCTATCTAACTGTGTTATATTTTCAAGACACATTGTTTTGGCTTTCAGCTATCACTTGACCCTAAAAAGACTAGGTTTTTTTAATAGTATCCCATGTTTAATTTGCAGGGGGAGGATGAAATCCTTCTGAGCTGTTGGTTATAAAGGATGCTGCACACTAGTTACATCACCTTACATGTTTAATGGCAGCAGCCATAAATAGACAACAAAAATAGGCAGAAGACAGATTTTTTTTTTTTCCCGTTATGCAGCATAAAGAAATGTTTCATTTCCCTCAGCAAATAAGATACTTCAGTGATATAACTTAATCTAAAGCAGCCTCAACCTCAGAAATTTTTAAGGAGCAGCAGAATTTATTTCGATGTTTCCAGCCAGGAACTGCTGGCATCTGAACAGAAGTTTCGTAACAGTTGATTATTCCAAAAGATGGTATTTTTTGTGAACGAAGATACATGTGGCACAAGTAATGACTCCTGTTAGTGGAGTCATGCTGCATGTGGTTCTAAGTAGCCTGGGATTCTTTGAAAGTCTCTTCTGAATTCAGACCTAATATCAAAGGTCATATTACAAGGCAAATCCTTAACTAAGGTTAATCCTACACTAAATACTAAGCTAAGGTTACAGCATTCACTGAAATGAACTCTGCTTATTGTTGTATTTGTATTCTTTCCTGGAGTGATAATTGCAGTATTGCTGTGGAAATGTGAGGAAGTGGCAAAAGGAGATGGCTACTCCATAGGATTGTCAGCAGGTTATTCACCAACAGAGACAAAAATGTTCAAGCTTGTGTGTTTTCTGGCCCCTATGGAAACTAAGATAATTGGTGATAAATCAATGGAGCTGAATAATCCTGCTTTATGAATTTTTAATTTTTAATGTGTCTTGTGACTGCTATTAAACAGGATGTGTTGGTAGTGAACTGTACATCAGAATGGATATCTTCCAATCACGTCCTTGCAACATGTAGGACTGCACTGAAACAGCAAGGAGTTCTGGGATTAAATATGGCTCCTTGCATGCGAGCTTTCTTGGAACGTTTGCCAATAATGCTTCAGGAACAGTATGCTTACGAAAAGGTAAGAAGAGCTAATGCAAACATTTAAAATCAATGTCTGACGTGAGGTCGCTGTTTGAATCTCAGCTGGTTCCAGCCTTTCACCACACAGACCCAGAGGACTTTCCTACATTCTGTTTGTGACTGTCTTTCAGTACTATCAAAGCTAGTAGTCTTCTAATTTGAGAATATTTAAAATATTGGAAAAACTTTGATTAAGCATGGAGGAAGGTGTTTTTCTACAGGACTAGCTTTGAAGGAAGGCATTTCTGAGTTGATTAATATAGATTTCTAACTTTGCATATTCAATTTCTCTCTCCCACTCCCCTCACCTTTAGCCCCATGTTGTTTGTGGAGACCAGCTTGTTCATAGTCCTTATATGCAGTGCTTGGCATCGCTTGCTGTGGGTCTTCACCTAGATCAGCTCTTGTGCAATCCACCAGTACCACCTCATCACCAGAACTGCCTCCCTGATCCTTCAGCCTGGAATCCCACTGAATGGGCCTGGCTGGAGTGTTTCTCTGCTACCATAAAAGCTGCTGAAGCCCTGGCCAAGGGAGCACAGTTCCCAGAATCCTTTACTGTTCCAGACCTGGAGCCTGTTCCAGAGGATGAGCTTACTCTCCTAATGGTAAAATGTGCTATACTGTGTCAACAGTGAAGCATGTTGTTATTGAGCATATGGTATGATGCAGTTAACATCTCTGAACCATGAAAATTTATATGCATGAACATAAGCACCAGCAATAAACGTAAGGTTATTTTTTAATTAACTGTTGGAATACACTCTAAAGATTGCTCCTGTGTGTGTACTCCTGAGCACAAGTCAGTTGCCTATTAAAAAACAAAACAAAACAAAAACCAACCCAAAACTATGACAGTAATTTTCATATGGGATAGAAGCAAGAAATGTAGAGCTTTACAGTGCTATTTTTAGAGTAACGTTTTGGCACATTTCTACACCGTATTATTTTGCTAGTGTCAGTTGTCTTTATGACTTGTTATGATGCTTAAACCAAAATAGAAATTTCAGATTGAGATTTCCTTATCAGCAAGCTTATAACATTTTAAGCCAATGTTTGCAATTAAAACTTCAAAAAGCCTTAAGCATCAGTAAACAGGAAAAGATTATTTCATCATTAATTTTGTTTGGTGTTTTTTTTTAATTTTCATTGCAGGCCATGGATAGCAGTGCCATTGGTAGATAGTTGTAGTAACGAAATAAACTTGGCCTATGGATGACAATAAAGTATTTGAGTCTGCACACATTCATTGCTGCTGCTATACTGTTTAGAATAATTTGAATGTCAATATTGTTCTTAGAAAGGAAAATATATATATATAACAGCAAAATAATGTGCATGTCTTGAACTGAATGTGGTGACTGGCTTTTGTTCTGTAGGATAACAGTAAATGGATCAATGGTATGGATGAGCAGATAATGTCTTGGGCAACGTCAAGGCCAGAGGTTAGTAAACTTGGTGGTTTGTGGTTTTTTTAGATTTTTAATCTTTTTTTTAAAACATTGTAAGCTATTGGAAGTATTCTTGTTCTGAAGCTTTCTTTCATGCTATTCAATAGGATTGGCACTTGGGAGGCAAATGTGACGTGTATCTGTGGGGAGCAGGAAGACATGGACAGTTAGCAGAAGCTGGTAGAAATGTCATGATACCAGTAGCAGCACCTTCATTCTCTCAGGCTCAGCAGGTGAACATACAAAAACAGTCATGTGCTTCTGTTTTTAACAATTTAGCATGTATTGTTCATACAGTTTGTCAGATTTACAGAATGGTAGGGGTTGGAAGGGACCTCTAGAGATCATCTCATCCAACCCCTCAGCTTGTGCAGGGACACATAGAGCAGAGGGCACAGGACTGCATCCAGGCAGGTTTTGAATGTCTCCAGGGAAGGGGACTCCACAACCTCCCTGGGCAGCCCGTTCCAGTAAAGAACCCTCTGTCACCCTCACAGTAAAGAAGTTTCTGCTCATATTGAGGTGGAACTTCCTGTGTTCCAACTTGTGCCCATTGACCCTTCTCCTGTCATTGGACGCCACTGAAAAGAGTCCAGTCACATCATCCTGACACCCACCCTTTAGATACTTACAGGTATTGATGAGACCCCCCCCATAGTCTCCTCTTCTCCAGGCTGAGCAAACCCAAGTCTCTCAGCCTTTCCTCATAAGGGAGATGCTCTCCAGTCCCTTGATCATCTTGGTAGCTCTCTGCTGGACTTGCTCAAGCAGTTCCCTGTCCTTCTTAAACTGGGGGGCCCAAAACTGGACACAATACTCTAGTGAGACCACATTTAGGGCAGAGTAGCGGGCAGGATAACCTCCCTCGACGTGCGGGCCACACTCCTTTTAATACAGCCCAGAATACCGTTGGCCTTTCTTGGCCCCAAGGGCCCATTGCTGGCTTATGGTCACCTTGCTGTCCACCAGCACTCCCACGTCCTTCTCAACAGAGCCACTTTCCAGCAGGTCAGGCCCCAACCTGTACTGGTGAGTGGGGTCGCTCCTCCCCAGGTGCAGGACCTTGCGCTTGCTCTTGTTGAGTTTCATGATGTTCCCCTCAGCCCAGCTTTCCAGCCTGTCCAGGTGTAGTTGGATGGCAGCACAGGCTTCCGGCATATCAGCCACTCCTCCCAGCTTGGTATTGTCAGTGAACTTGCTGCGGTTACACTCCTTCCCATTGTCTGGGTCATTGATGAATATATTGAACAGGACTGGACCCAGCACAGACCCCTGGGGAGCAGCACTCGTTACAGGTCTGTAACCAGACCCTGTGCTGTTGATCACGACCCACTAAGCTCTGCCCTTCAGCCAGTTTTCTGTGCACCTCACTGTCCACTCATGCAACCCACACTTTCTAAACTTCCTATGAGGATGTTATGGGAGACAGTGTCAAAAGCCTTGCTGAAGTTGAAGTAAACAATGTCCACTGCTCTCCCTTCACCTACCCAGCCAGTCATGCCATCGTAGAATGCTATCAGGTTGGTCAAGCATGATCTTCCCTTGGTGAATCCATGTTGCCTACTTCTGACAGCCTTCTTTTCCTGTACATGCCTGGAGGTGACCTCCAGGATGAACTGCTCCATCACCTTTCTGGGGATGGAGGTAAGGCTGACTGTCCTATAGTTTCCCGGGTCCTCCTTCTTGCCCTTTTTAAGGCTGGAGCGACACTGGCTACCCTCCAGCCCTTGGGCACCTCTCCTCTCCTCTATGACCTCTCAAAGATGATGGAGAGTGGCTCAGCAAGAACATCCACCACCTTCCTCAGCACTCATGGGTGCATCCCATCAGGGCCCGTGGATTTGTGAGGATGCAGTTTGCATAGGAGATCTCTGTCCCAATCCTCCTCAACCAAGGGCAAGTTTTCTTTTCTCCAGATTTTCTCTCTCACCTCTGGGGGCTGAGGTGTCTGAGAGCCAGCCTTAGCAGTAAAGACTGAAGCAAAGAAGGCATTCAGTAACTCTGCCTTCTCTGCATCCTGCATCACCAGGGCACCCATCTCATTCAGCAGTGGGTCCACTGTATCCCCAGTCTTTCTTTTACTGCTGGCATATTTGAAGAAGCCCTTCTTGTTACCTTTGACATCTCTTGCCAGATTTAGTTCCAAGCAGGCCTCCGCCTCCCTTGTTGCATCACTGCATACCCTGACAGCATCCCTGTATTTGTCCCAAGCGGCCAGTCCCTTTTGCCACATACTGTGAACCTCCTTCTTCCATTTGAGTTTTTCTAGAAGCTCTTTGCTCATCCGTGTGGGTCTCCTGGCTCCTTTGCTTGACTTCTTCCTCACAGGGATGCACCGATCTTGAGCTTGGAGGAAGTGGTCCTTGAATACCACTCAAACTCTCTTGGATCCCGCTGCCTTCTAGAGCCCTAACCCATGGGTTTCCTCCAAGCAGGTCTTTGAAGAGGCCGAAGTTAGCTCTCCTTGAAGTTCAGGGTTGTAATCCTGCTTGTCACACTGCTTCTACCATGCAGGATCCTGAACTCCACTGTTTCATGGTCACTGCAGCCAAGGCTACCCCCAACCCTCACGTTCTCACACAGACCTTTTTTGCTTGTTAATATAAGGTCCAGCAGCACATCTCGCCTTGTTGGCTTCTCCACCACTTGCATCATAAAGTTGTCCTAGATGCTCTACAGGAACCTCTTAGATTGTGCACACCTTGCCGTGTTGCTTTTCCAGCAAATATCAGGGTGGTTGAAGTCCCCCATGAGGACCAGGGGCTGTGATTGTGAGGCTACTTCCAGCTGTCTGTAGGAGGCCTTGTTGACTTCCTCTTCCTGATCAGATGCCCTGTAACAAACGCCCACAACAATGTCACCTATATTTGGCTGTCCCTTAATTTTTACCCATAAGCTCTCAGCTCATTCTTCCTCTACCCCTAGGCAGAGCTTGATGCATTCCAGTTGCTCCCTCACATGAAGAGCAACTCCCCCACCTCGCCTTGCTGGTCTGTCTTTCCTGAAAAGCCTGTAGCCATCCATGACAGCATTCCAGTCATGTGAGCTATCCCACCATCTCTGTGATTGCAATGAGATGATGGCCCTGTGACCGCACACAGATATCTGGTTCCTCCTGTTTATTCCCCATGCTGTATGCGTTCGTGTACAGGCATTTTGGAGAGGTAACTGAACATACAGGTTTTCCCGGAGGGGTGCACATGGACCCACTATAGCCACGCACAACCTTGAGGTGGTTGGTCTTCTGATTGTCATCTCATGGGGCAGGTAAGGCACCTTTATCACTGCTCTGGTTGGCCTGTCTTATTCCCCCATTGTATGTGATAGCATTAGCATTGCCACTTTGGCCCCTGCCTCCAAGTTCTTCAGTTTAAAGCCCTCCTCACCAGGTTGGCCAGCCTGCTGCCAAAGATTCCCTTGCCTCTTCCAGACAGGTGGATTCCATCCCTCCCTAGCAGCCTATGGTTGTTGAAGAAAGTCCCATTGTCATAAAAGCTAAAACCCTCACTTCAGCATCAGCCACGTAACCAAGAGTTGATTTGCAGTATTCACCTATTTCTAGTTGTCCATTTTTCTCCAATAGGTAATATGGTGGAGAAGATAACTTGGGCACCAATATTTTTCACTTGCTTTCCCAAGAAAACCAAATTTCTCTCTAAATGACTTTTCAGTTTGTTGTTTGAATTTACTGTAAAGTACCCCAAAACCAAGTATTTTTACTAAAGAGGAAGTCTTTAATGACTTGACAAATTCAAGCCAAGAAGCCACTGAAATCTGACAAACAAAATTGGTTGATATGAGCATGATTTGAAAATACCTGCACAGTTTAATGTAATACATGTGCCAATTTTGTTTTCCAAAATAACTGATACTCAGTATGGAAACATCAAAACTAAATCTCAGGTAGGAGTATATTGTGATTTCTTTCACTGGAAAAAGGTTTGCCAAAACTAGTAGCAAGTTTCAGTGAAGTAATCTTTATTATGATGTGATTGGGTAACAAAACTTTGTCAGACGTGGGATGAGTGAAGTCTGATGTGGGTCGTCACACAGGTATTTGCAGTGTGACAAAAGGGTCTGTTTTCTTGATATAATTACAAAGAAAAATTTAAAAGGAAGATTGTACATTGTAATACAGATATTACAGCATTGCTGCATCTAACACAAAAATAATTAAAACTCCTTTATGTCTTTCTAAACTAGGTTGTTTGTGGTCAGAATTGTACTTTTGTCATTCAAGCTAATGGCACAGTTTTGGCTTGCGGAGAAGGGAGCTATGGACGACTGGGACAAGGAAATTCTGATGATCTACATGTATTAACAGTCATTTCAGCACTGCAAGGTAAGATTGTTGCATTTGTAATAAGTCAAATGATAAAGCACACGTAAGCATTTTGGTAGTTAATGATTTGTCTTGATGGTATTTTTGCAGATTTACACATTAAAATATCATAGTCTTTCATTAAAAAATTGAACAAATAAATTAGATGTTTATTTCTAATTAGTAATACGTTACAATTCCTTAATTTTAAGAAGGCTTCACGAAAAAGTGTTTGCTCAAGATAAGAACATTTAATTTCAAAACTAATGGCAGGCCAGAAGCATAGGTTTTACATGAGAAGACAAAGGTTTTGTTCAAAATAAAAATAAATAAATTGCTATAACAAGAAGACTGCCACTGTGGTTGGTTCTGTTCCCCAGACTTAATTGACTACCACTACGGGCACTTGGATAAATGTATATTAAGGGTTTATTATAATTTATTCTAAATTCTGTTTTCTCATTTTTCTTCAACAGGTTTTGTTGTAACACAACTGGTGACCTCTTGTGGTTCTGATGGACATTCCATGGCTTTAACAGAAAGTGGGGAAGTCTTTAGCTGGGGAGATGGAGATTATGGCAAACTGGGACATGGGAACAGTGACAGACAGCGCAGGCCTAGACAAATAGAGGCTCTGCAAGGAGAAGAAGTAGTGCAGGTTCCAAAATACTTTTTGTCTCCTACAAACTGCAGGCATGGTAACCTAGTACTAGGAATGTTCCACGACTGTTGTCAGTCCTGACAGCTTGAAATCATATATGGAATGAAAACAGGCAACTTTTTACTTCTCTGAGCCTTATGAACCAAGTTGTTTATTTCCAGTTGAGGGATATTATTATAACAGAGCACATTGTTGGGGTGTGATGTTAATTGACAGTTGTTAATGGAGAAGACTAAAAATTAGAAAGACCATGGAAGAGAGGGATGATCAAAGATTGTCAAAATACAGACACAATTTAGAAGTTTCCATTGGTCCTTGTCAGGTGTCTATGACCTACAAAACTAGTCACCGAGACCTCCTCCTAAGTACTAAGTGTGCATGATAACAATATATAAAAACATACTTGGCTTTGACTGGAGGTTTCTTTATAAAAATGTAGAATATTCATACAACAAAAGCAATCTGTTTGCAGAAAACAGTAGTCGGTAAAAATAAATAAATAAAGCACCTGAAAGCTTTCTTTATGCAAATACCTGCCCGTCCTCCTCCTCAGTATTATGATGAGAAGAATAAGAGATTGGTTGTTGGAGAAATCATTAATACTAAAATACCTGTATTGTAGCTCTTTAAGAAATGAATATAGTTTAGGGGAGGCAAAGTTGTCACATATTTATGTGTAATAGCTAATACATATTTTCCCCGAAAATTTAAAATGTATGTAACAATTACATTTATTTTGCTTCCAGATGTCATGTGGCTTCAAACACTCAGCCGTGGTGACAGCAGATGGCAAACTTTTTACATTTGGCAATGGTGATTACGGTCGATTAGGACTTGGAAATACTTCCAATAAGAAACTTCCAGAAAGAGTGACGGCGCTGGAAGGTTACCAGATTGGACAGGCATGGTTTATCTAAAACTAGCAATGTATCTGCTGATATTTTCAACATATTTGAGTGTTCTGGGGTTTTTTTAACCTTGGCTTTTATTTTGATTATGATGGCTGATGTCAGAATTTGACTATGCATAATTTTTTAAATAATTACTTTCCTGACTCTCTTGATCCTCTTTCTGCAAAACTACCCATTTTAACATTTCAAGATTTGGGCGTTTTAAAGCATGAATTCATGAGCTATTTTGTATTCTTAAACAATGAGCATGTGTAGCATAATACTATCCTTTGGTTCTAGGAGCGGAGAGGAAGCAAATACCTAAAAAATACTACTGTGGTCCTAAATGTCTTTAAAGCACTATGCTAAGCAATGGAGGTTTTAATGGTTTTAAAAAGATACTTATTTTTAAAACATTTTTTTTTTCTTAAAGGTAGTTGGGGTTAGTGAGTTAGTAGTGAGTTAGCAAAAACTGTAGTATGAACATACTTCTCTCAACCAGGTGGCCTGTGGACTCAATCATACTGTAGCTGTGTCAACAGATGGCTCAATGGTTTGGGCTTTTGGAGATGGAGATTATGGTAAACTTGGTTTGGGAAATTCTACTGCAAAATCCTCACCGCAGGTTAGAATTCATAGAGAAATTGTTCTTTGCATAAATTTTCAGTGGTGTTAAACGTGTTAAACTGCGTTCAGAATGTGATTTGCAGAAGTTAAATTAATTCCTCCCACTATACTCTTTTAATACCATCTACCATAAATAATTCTGATGATACCTTATGCTGGGCCTGATACTTTGAAGGATTTCACGTAAATAATAGTGACTTCATCTCAGTGGTGATACTAATAGTGAAAATCTTAGGATTAACTTAAAGAATATAACTTTCTTATATTGGAATTTGGGGGGAGGGTTGTTCACACACTCACCTGCTTCCCATGCCACTCCCCACTCACTCCTAGTAAACAAAAGGTATTTAGAATCCTCGTATGTAGAATAAGTTGTTAGTTCCATTAAAGAGAAAACTGTGTCTCAGTTTCCTGTGTTGATTTACAAGCATTAATTAGAGTAATTCTACGATGTATGCATTGCATAGTGGGAATTACAAGATTTCTTTTTGGAAGCAGGAGTTACAGATTGAAGTAATGTTTGCTTTCTATTTATATCATCGTAATACCATAGCTCTTTTTCCTTTCACTTACCCCTTAGAAAGTGGATATTCTTTGTGGAATTGGAATTAAAAAAGTTGCCTGTGGAACCCAATTCTCTGTTGCACTGACAAAAGATGGTCATGTGTATACTTTTGGACAAGGTATGACAATCTTCTGTTTGGACCTTTCCATCTATAGGTTTGTGTGTATTGCAAGCGAAAGGAAGACTATGCAGACACATTTGTAAGATTGACCTAATGCTGACTTTTAGATTTGTGCTAACCAAATCTGAATTTTGGAATATCAACAATGCAATTTTAACATAGACCTAAAATCCAGATTTGTAGCTCTATTTAGTTTGATCTCAGGATAGCCTTTCAGTTTACTAATCTACTTTTTGAAGAGTGTTTTCCTAAAACTTAATTGAATTTCACGTATCCGAAAACATGGGGTTACTTAAAAGTTTACTTTGTCCAATAAAGCAAATTCCTACACAAGGTGTTTAAAAATCTGGACAGGAGAACTTCCAGGTGCTCTGAATTAAACGTGTTTAAACTTACCAAGTCAATTAATTCATATGTATTACAAAATGGTAGATCTAGAAGTCTTGTTTTAATAGAATTTGATCTTGTTTCTGACTTAAAGTGAAAATAACAGCTTTAGTAATATTAATGAGCACTGTAGGAAGCACTGTTTTGTAGGAAATGTACACTAGATTTCTCTCTAACCAACTGCACTTGTGTCCCAGTTCCAAAAGTATGTAGAATTGCTTTTTGTCCCTCCCTGACTTCTGCCTGCAAGTAAAATTAACTTTTTAATGTTCTTTACATTGACATGTGTTTGCAATTTTAGATCGCCTGATAGGTTTGCCAGAAGGTCGAGCTCGAAATCACAACAGACCCCAACAAGTTCCAGTCCTGTCAGGAATCTTCATCGAAGACATAGCTGTAGGAGCAGAGCATACACTAGCTTTGTCATCTACAGGGGACGTATATGCTTGGGGTAGCAACTCTGAAGGGCAGGTATGTACTATTCCCTGTTTATGTCTAACCTTTATAAGGCTACAGTAGCCCTTTATAGATGTGGTTGGAATATCTTTATTTTGGTGGCAAAGAAGCTTTTCTTTTTGTTCTCCTTCTACCCCTCAGCCGTAATAACATTTTAAGCATTTCCATTATTTTCTTTTTTTATTTCCTATGCATTTATATGGTAGTAGTTTGGGAAAGCACTGAAAACATTCTACCCAAAATATTCTCATTGAAGCTTTTGTTTTTAAAAAAATTACAAATTTTTACCTAATTCTTGAGCATTCATCAATTTTATCAACAGCACAACATTTATGGTTGATATTAATCAGATTTGTGAACCCATTTAGGTGCTTCTCAGAAAGAAAATATAAATTGATTTTTTTAGAGTAATTTTTTAAAGTCAGGAAAAAAATTAGTAAATAATAAATTCTCCCTTTTCTTTGGCACCCTAATCTTACTTATCCCTGCCCTTAAAAGTCCATTTTCTCCCTCACCCCATGTATAACTCAAATTTTTGAAAGGACTCCAGCTTTGACAATTTCGCATGCTACAAGTATAAGAGCCTCTTGATATTGGCTGTTGATGTTTCAGGAAGTTTGGGCAAAGTTAGTCCTCTGGTATTTCAGAATTAAGTTTTTGAGAAGGGCTGTTGAGCAAGCTGTTTAGAATAATTTCTGAGAGAAACCTCTTTGGTTTTTTGGGTTTTTTAAATAGGGTACTTGCTTTGTGTTTCTCAAGGAGAAAAAGTTGTCAGGGGAAAAATTCAGAGAAACTTCATTCCGACGGCCTGTTTTACATGATTTTCCTTGCCGTGGAAAAACTTCATTTTATATGAAGTGGTAAAAAAAATTTATACTCTTATAATATGAAATTTTCACTTTTAGAATAGGACATGAAACTGTCAGTAAAAAGTCAGAACAGCTTCAGTAAACTTTCTCTTTACACAAATTGTGTTTTCATAAAATATTGTAGGAATTTGTGTGTAAGAAGAAAAATGCTATTTAAATGGCACAGAAGAGACATATGAGCTATGTTGATTATGCATGAGAGAGACTGTGCGACATATATGATTTAGCAGCATAGATTAGTTCCTCCATCTGCAAAAGAGCTGGCAAAAAATTTCTAAATATTTTAAGGTCATTTTGACACCTAGATCTGCTACTCCCATTAAATATGGATGCAATATTCTATTGAAAATAAAAGGTAAATGCTAACATAATAAAAGATACATACTGTAAATACTTTTTATCCCAGTATAAGCTGTAGATTAATACCATTTTTTACCATTCACTCTGAGTTTTTGCTTAGAGAGTTCTAGAAGTATCATCAGTTGTTGATTCTTATTTGTCCCTTTCACATCTGTTACAAATTATCAGCTTGGACTGGGCCATACCAACCATGTCAGAGAACCAACCCTAATAACAGTCCTGCAAGGAAAGAATGTTCGACAGATTTCAGCAGGACGTTGCCACAGTGCTGCCTGGACAGCTCCCCCTGTTCCACCAAGAGCTCCAGGTAAAGACCTGAGATAGTTTGTACGGACATTTGATTTAGTCTTTGTGTTTCCTGGGGGATGAGTGCAACAAGAACTTTTGAACATTTGGGACAAAACATGTTTTGTTTTATATCGATGCAGGTTTTCAAATGATCTTCGTCTCTTAATTTTGCCACTGTCATGGTTTAACTCCAGTAGGCAGCTAAGCACCGCATAAGCTGCTGCAAAGAAAATTAACTCCCTCCCAGCCAAAGCAGTACAGATACCCTTTATGAAAGAATGCTTTTTTTCTTTTTCTCTGGTAGGTGTTTCAGTGCCTTTACAGCTTGGTTTACCTGATGCCATTCCACCACAGTATGGGGCACTGAAAGAAGTGAGCATTCATACAGTACGAGCAAGGCTCAGACTGCTGTACCATTTTTCTGACCTCATGTACTCTTCATGGAGATTACTTAACCTCAGTCCCAATAACCAGGTAAAATTCCATTTTAAAAAAACCCTAGCTTAGCTATGTTGTGTTATGCCATGTCACTAGAGAGTTTCTGACCAGATCAAGATGGAACTTAGTAATAAGTTCTATAGGTTTTTTTATAATAAATTAAAAAAAAATATATACCTCTGGATTAAACCAAACTTTGTCAAAGTATTGTTATATATCTTTGCCTATGCTAAGATATCTATATCTTTGCCTATGCTAACGTTGACATGTCTGTGTTTCAGTTTCCAAAAGCTTACTAGCCTCAAAGCTAAAAACTAACCTGTCTATTTCCTGAAACATTGAAATGCTAGTGATTATTATGAAGGCTTTTATTCTGTAAAGAATGGAATTAACGTCCTTTATTAATATGTTTATTCTCATACCGCTTTACTGCAGAACAGTACATCTCATTACAATGCTGGAACATGGGGAATAGTTCAAGGACAGCTAAGGCCCCTGCTAGCACCACGAGTATACACGCTCCCCATGGTACGATCTATAGGAAAAACTATGGTTCAGGGAAAAAACTATGGGCCACAGATTACTGTGAAGAGAATATCAACCAGGTCAGTATTGTTTTCACAGGCATTGTATTAGACCTTAAACAAATACTGACATTCACACATTTTCCATAAATTTTGGCAAACTGAGCTCTCTGTACAACTTTGTTAGTAACTTCAGTAGCCTTTACGTGTTTATAAGTTACATTGGCCTTTTTTTTTTTTTTTTTTTTTTTAAAAGAGGTAGGAAATGCAAGCCCATTTTTGTACAGATAGCAAGACAAGTGGTAAAGCTGAATGCATCAGACCTTCGCCTACCTTCCCGTGCCTGGAAAGTGAAACTGGTTGGAGAAGGAGCTGATGATGCAGGTGGAGTGTTTGATGACACTATTACAGAAATGTGTCAGGTATGAAATTCTGTTAGTTCAAAATGTCCAAGTAGAGCTTTTGTTCTCTCTGGTGTCTTTTAGTATCTTTCAAATTTCCTTTTTGCAGCTTAGCAAATACTTGTTCTTCAGTCATGAGCCACTCACTATTGCTGCCTACTTAGGGATGCCGCAATCTAGCAAGACTTCTTTATCCTCAGGGACAAGGAGATGCCATAAGGCCGCACTATAACTAGTATTACAGTAGGCCCCTTGGAATTCTGAGATGGCCTCTACACATTATGGGAACATTTTGCAGCCCCCCATTCTGTCCAGCCAATACCTTCTATAAAACAAGTTGTACTGTATTCCGTGGTTACAGTGCATTCTGTGCATATAATACAGAAACACCTCAGGCAGGTGTTTCTCATACATACATACTCAGGTTCAGTGCTGGAAAGGAGATCAGTAGGATATAGTGCACGCTTTTGCCTGTCTGTAACCAGGATATTGTTGCTATTGTCAACATAGCTGTCTTTTCAAATTCACTTGGAAAGTGAAGGCTTCAGGCTCCCAGGACTAAGATAAAGCTGGGCAATGCTAATGTGTACTGCTTACAATTTTAAAGGTGTGTCTCAGCCCTGTGATACAACTATGATTGTAGCCAGGAGAAGGATTCAAGACAATGCTGGCTGGAGAAGTTTGGTTGTTTCCTAATCTTCCAGGAGCCTCAAAACCCAAAGAATGAGGATCAGTAAGGATAAGTAGTGTATCTGCTTAGTCTGGGGCAGGGCAACAGCTATGGATAGTGCTGGAGCTGGCATTGGAGTTAGAGTTAGGATACAGGATGGAAGAAACTGAAGAACTCCATTTATTATTGGAGTTTCTGAAGTCTGTAAGACTAGAGAAGGGTTGATTTCAGGTAAGGACTTCAGGAGTAATTTTTGGGTTCTTTCCTAGACAGTTTACATTAAATACGAGGTGTGATGAGGGTACAGAACAGAAATAATTACTTCATTTTCGGTTCTTGAAAAAGCTGCAGCAGTAGGGTGTTTAGCTTATGGCTTCTGAGTATTTCTGAAACAGGTACGAGGAATGTATCACAGAGCAGTCACAGTAAAAAGCTATTACAGTCTGACATAAGGGCAGGTCTTAAAATGAACGTGTTTTTATTACTAAAAATCATCCCTACCATGTTGACTTTCTCTTAAATGCTATCCATTAATTTGTAAGAAGTAATCATCACTATAATGGAATATTCTGTCTTGTAATGCTATAATGTCGTAAGATTTCAGTAATAGGTGTCGTATCCCTGTGTCTAAGAAGGCTTTTTCGTTGTTGATTTTTAAGGAACTGGAAACTGGAATAGTAGACCTGCTTATTCCTTCCCCAAATGCTACAGCTGAAGTAGGATACAATAGGGATAGGTAAGTTGTCCAGGATTTGCTTTTATTGCAGATGTTAGTGGGTGAAAAGTAAAATTTTCTATTGACTGTTTTATACCAAATGAGGAGACTTCATGATTGTCTCTAGTACATTGTTTCCATCAGGTTGTGATGTTACTTTATTGTGGAGGAGAGGGCATGGTTTTAACATGAACTTCCTGGATTGCTTATTGCAGAATTCCGAGTAATATCAAGAGTGCCCACCTTTTAGGTCAGGATTAGTTCTGCCTATCTTGGCCTCCATTATTTTAACAGCTAAAGATAACAGTAGTCTTCTCATTTGGACTCCCCTTGCTGACAATTGTGTTGGCAGTTACTGTGCTGTGATTAGAACTATTTTGTATTTTACTTCTAATGAAGTAGCATAGAAACGATACTAGAGTATTTTCACTGAGTCTTTGTTCTTTCAGGTTTCTCTTTAACCCTTCAGCATGTTTAGATGAACATCTGATGCAGTTTAAGTTCTTGGGCATTCTCATGGGTGTAGCTATTCGTACAAAAAAGCCATTAGATCTTCATTTGGCTCCAATGGTCTGGAAGCAACTTTGTTGTATCCCACTCATCTTGGAGGATTTGGAGGAGGTAGATCTGCTCTATGTGCAGACCCTCAACAGCATTCTTCACATTGAAGACAGTGGGATTACTGAAGAAAATTTCCATGAGGTAAGGTATAAAAGGTGGAGCTTTTAGGTTTATTTGGGAAGCAGTTACTTAATCTGATTGACCTTAACTTCAGTATTTCTATAACTCAGTGTCTCCATTATTGGGTAACAAGCATTTCATATGCATTTGGAATAGTTTGTGATCTTATTACAGTTCTAGGTGAGTGATAGTAAAATATTAAACTTAAATCATGAGAGTTATTTACTCTGAACATTCTTTTTCTGTTTTGCATAACAGATGATTCCTTTAGATTCTTTTGTTGGCCAAAGTGCTGATGGTAAAATGGTTCCCATAATCCCAGGAGGGAACAGTATCCCACTTACCTTTTCAAACAGGAAAGAATATGTGGAGAGGGCAATTGAGTACAGACTCCATGAAATGGACCGTCAGGTAAGAATCTTGTTGTGACCCTACCCCCATTGTTAATGCAAGCAGTGGTTTTAATTTATACAAATTTCTATTACAGTTTATTAGAGCGTAAGAAAAACTTGGCTTTCTACATCTCACCTGGATCCCTGTGGCTTCCCCCCCACACCCACACAAACTGTTTGGGGGTTTTATTTTATATTAGTCCTATTTTTCTTGGTAATTGTTCAGTCGGCAAAAGAGCATTAGAAATTAGAACTTCTCTTTCATTAGAGTAGCCCCACTGCAGCAGTCAGCCCCACTTGAGAAAATAACCTGCAATTGTGCATGCTGTGTACTGTAACTAGACATTATAGCAACACAGAGACTAGCTAAAGTAAATATTATTGATAGTTTTTTAACTTAAAAACTGTTTCTTTTCTGCTTTAGCACAGAAGCTACAAATGTTTCATTATATATTTTAAGAAGTGTAACTTACCCATTTGCATACTTTTGTCTATTTTGTCATTTGTATAGTGCAGGTTTTGAAAGTGGTATATTAATTACATGCTAGAAGAATTCTTTTATCTCAAGATACAGATGCATGCATGATATTACCTGCATTAGAAAAGCAACTCTCTGATCAGAGGTACCAAATCCTAGGTCTTCTAGAACAACAATATGACTTTGTTACAGCTCAGATATAGTGTATATACACAGTTTTTTGGTTTAGCCATCATCATTTGTGCTGCTAACTTGTAATTACTGAAGTTCTTCTGTTCTGTATCAAAACATGTTCTTTAATATGCAATTACAATTCAAAATACCTGTGGTATTCCCAAGGATTTTGAGAGAGGATACAGCCTTTACAGGGGGGGTGTGTGTGGGATGCTGTATTTGGCAGATGAGTTCTATAATTCTGTCTTTTAATCCCGTTTCTCAGCTGATATATTACTCGTGCATTTGGATGGTACGGTAACTGGCAGAGGTAAGACAATTGCACTTCAAGTGTCTTCTTTTTTGTGCGATAGGTGGCTGCTGTAAGAGAAGGAATGTCTTGGATTGTTCCAGTTCCTTTGTTGTCCCTTCTGACAGCCAAGCAGTTGGAGCAAATGGTCTGTGGAATGCCAGAAATATCAGTTGAAGTTCTGAAGAAAGTTGTGCGATACAGAGAAGTTGATGAGCAGCATCAGCTAGTACAGTGGTTCTGGCATACTCTTGAAGAATTTTCAAATGAAGAGAGAGTCCTTTTCATGAGGTTTGTGTCAGGAAGATCTCGATTGCCAGCCAACACAGCTGATATCTCTCAGCGATTCCAAATAATGAAGGTTGATAGGGTAAGATGCTGTTTTCAGTTTTCGGGTTTTTTTTTATTCCTATAATCTGTCCTTTGACTATCGGAGACAGGTTCCTGTAATTGTAAATTTATAGAGAGAGTATGGGATGGGATACACTCTGAGCCATTAAAAGCAAACGTTTTAATTGTGTAGAAGTACATACACTGCATGAATTGCATCTTAATTCATTTGGTGCATTTACTACAGTTATATGATTGAGGATCATGACAAGTTCTTGCACAAGAAGCAAACCTTCTTGTATTGTAACTTTTCCACAGTCATTTTCTGTTCCAATCCCTTTTTCATTTGACAATTTTCACTCTTTTAAGTTTTAAATCTGTGAAGGTGGCAACATGTGACCGGCAGTGAACTCAGACATCTTAAAACCACTGTAATGAGTTTACGGTATCTTACTTTACATACAGAATGCATTCACTTGGCATTACTTCTGGTTTTTGTGCAGTGAAAGCCACATTCTCTGTCAACTACATGAATCAAAAAGTTGGCAAAATCTAAGATAAGAGTGGCTTGACTGTCATCTTTAGTTAGGTGTCTCTCAAATTGCCTTATGTTAAGGCAGACTGTGATACGTAATTTGAATGTTGCTTGGTGTCTTCCAGCGGGCTGCTAAGTAGTAGTGCAATCAACTTTTCACATAGTTGAATTTTGTTAGTGGGTCAAATTATTTACAGAGCAGGTGATACAGCAGCAGTTTTGCACGTACTTAAGGGTGAAACAAGTGATGTAAACAAGGGAGAGTTTAAGAAGTCTGCTTCTTAAAATGAATTTTGAGCTAGAATGTGAACATGCTGAATGATAGAGGCAAGGAGCAGAGGGAGCAATGAAATATGGATATGTTGCGGTTTTTCCTTCATTCACAACTTAACAGTGTCCCACCTTTTATCCATTTCCACAGCCTTACGACAGCTTGCCTACCTCACAGACTTGTTTCTTTCAACTGAGGCTCCCACCTTACTCCAGTCAACTAATCATGGCAGAGCGTTTGCGCTATGCAATCAATAATTGCAGGTCTATAGATATGGACAATTACATGCTCTCACGGAATGTGGACAATGCAGAGGGCTCAGACACAGATTATTAATATTCTGTGAACAAAATCATCTTCCTTTTACTACAAATAGTGCCCTAAGTCCAATTAATCATTGACATAATTTTACAGTAACCATAGATGTTTTAGGAGCATAAAACCAGATGTTAATAGACAGTGGCCACATTTTAGTTACTCTAAATGTAATAAAAATTAGATGTTTTTATTTTTTTGTGATTGTAAAAAAGAAAAAAGGAAAAAGAAAACAAAAAAAGTATTGTCATTAAGTTTTTTTTCTCCTTTTTTGGTTACTTTTGATAAGTTTGCATGGAGACATTTTGGTGCATTTTTGTTGGGAATAGTACATTTGTAAGCCCTCCCAGTGAACATGAAGAGTTGTACATTGTGTATAATTGTTCATTAGCGAGGACAGTTTTACATGAATATTCACATATTTATTTTGTTTTAATTTGAATTGCCTGTGCAGGGTTCCTTATGCAGAGAAAAATAAAGCAAATTCAAGAATCAGTTGCTTGTATGCATTTGTGAACTGTGATTTGTTTACTCAGTCTTCATACTTTTATATTTTGTCTCAGGAAATTATAGTGTTTAGACAGGACAAGACATTTGAAGCATCTCTAAATGTTTATCTTCAACAAAACTAATGTGTAGTACTATACTCTGCATTCTTAATATCTTTGAGGTATTTGGTTTTTCAGGTATATGACTACTTACTCCTCGTACTTCAATATGAGTTAACATTGTACTTCGTTCCTTCTTGATTTTTATTTAAACATTTTTCTTCTCCAGAGTAGTAGTGGTTGACAATAATAATATACTTCCACCTTGACTCAGAAACCTTTATGTCTTTTATTAAAAAAAATAAATCCTTTTGCATATACAGGTTGATGTAGTTGATTCCTGGTCAGAGTACAAAAAAATTCAAATGAAAGTGACAGGGTAGTAGTCAAGGCCATAGATTTTATAGCTGTGACTGTATTATGAGCAGCAGGGTGTGGCTTACACTGTAATGTTCATATTTGGTTAGGACAGTAATGTACCCTAGAAAGAATTTTTTGGTTTGTGTCTTAGGGAAGTGCTGAAGAACAGGTAATTCCCCAGTGTCTCTATCCAAAACATGATTTGTGTCAAACCACAAATACTGCTTGGTGTTCAGGAGCAGGATTTAACTGGGCTGAGGAAAAGGGTGGAGTCTGTCCCTAGGTGAGGCACTGCTACTCTGCCCTGATTTTTCCCCCAACTTCATTCTCACTGAACTCATTGGTAAGGATGCTGTGGGGCCAAAGGGCTAGTGAGAACATTTATTAATTTAAATTCACCTGGGACAAGACTGGTCCATCTGAGTCTGGAGAAGAGGGTAGAAATTCCTGTTGTTCTCCCTCGTGTGATTGTTGTACGTTAGCAGGGATTGATAGAGAAACTTCCTGGTTGTCCAAGACTGAACTGGTAGTGTATTGCTGCCAGTTAATAGTGGTCAAAGGGCTGACTTGATAGATAAGCTGTAAAAATTTGTAGATCCGGGTTTTATCCGCTGAAGTTCTTTTGATTAGGACTAGTTGTTGGCTCATGAAAAAGGCATGACCAAGAACCAGACTGAAACATGAAACATCTAGTGGGGGGGCTTTCACAGTTGTGGGGAAGGGGAGACTTGGGCCTCTGAAATCATGCAGGCTTAGTTTCCTGGCTCATTATGTATTATGGTTCCAAATTGGACTGAGATTTTGATGTCCCATCACTCTGTTGTGGGAGAGTATATTCACATCTTGGTCTAAATTTGTAGGTGTAATACAGGAAAAAGATAAGGTTTTAAATAAAAGGGAAAACTCTAGGGGGAAACTGCTATATAAAGTCCTGTATTATTGCCTGCTAGACTTCATGTATGTGTCCAAATTAGTGCTACTAATTTGTCAGTCTGTTTCAATCAGGCACAGAAAATAATAGAACTGGCCTAAAAATTACAGTTTTGTAGACTCTGCAGTTGGCTTCTTGGATAATGGGGGTATTTTTGGAGGCAGTTTACAGTAAAGTGAAAGAGGATGTTTATACTGGTAAATACTGATGTTGATGAAAGGATTGTGCTTGATTGCTTTAATGGAGACTTTTTAAATTTATTGTGCTTGTCCTTAGAATATTCTATCTTAGCATCATTAAAACTATCAAGTGCTTAATTATTTTTATTTGATCCTACTCTTTGTTTTTACCATAATTATATTGTGCCTACCTTCCTTTTAACCTGATGATTGCCATTTTTCTGTTGCTCAGGCATCTGAGTGAGACTGGAATCGTGTTCAAGTTTCTTACAAAGATAAAGAATGTACAGCACTGATAATGTCCTACTACTCGAGACCATCTGAGAAAGATCTAACTTTATGTCGGTTTAAGGGTATTTTAGGTATGCAAACCTCTCTCTATATAGATATGGGACTAAAGATTACCAGTGCTGTAGTGTAAGTAGGTCATAGGTGCAGTTATTCAGAGAAAAAAATACACAACTCTTATCTTGTAACAAACCTCCCAGTGGCAGCATTGTTGCAGTAGGCAGTCAGCTGTAGCAAGGTGGACTACAAGGGATTTCCAAACGTCATGCCTCATTTCCTTTCCACCTTTCAGCATTGGATGGGACATATGTGTATGACTGAAGCAGGGAGTATCAGGGCTAACAAATGCATGTAAGAGGTAAGAACAAGTGTGTGACAATGCATTAATCTAGACCTGTTTCAAATTAATATAACATATGGAGGCACAGTAAGCATGGAAGTGTTGAATTCTAAACATAACTGGAGAAAACCAGCTTGAAAAGCTTTAGCCACAAAAGTAATGTGCTGGGTAGGTATTATATAGGAAAGCCCTTAGAAGCCAAAAGCCTGTGTTTCTTGTTGAATGTGACTACTATTTGCTGCTGCTTATTTTTTTGCTGTACATGAGTAGTACCTAACCTTTTCCTTACACCTCAAATAACTCTCAAGAAGCACTTGCTCTCTCTGGTTTATAGGGCTGTTGCTTCTTGAAGCCTGTAATTTCTGTTTCTTATCCTGGTTTTGTCCTGGGAGTAGATAATTTCTTCCTTACCACCTTTGGTATTTCCAATTGCTTTTTCCTACCCTTTTACAGAGCTGGAATGTAGCAGTAGGTGGAATGTATGTCTGTCATGCTTAGAGGGGACTGGTAAGAGCAGAATGTGTTCTTGAACAGTGGTATTCTCCAGAGAAGAGGTGAACAAGTGATTGGGACAGGTCTGAAAGTTTGATTTAGATCTGTCATATAGCTCTTTTGACTGGGTGGTGAAGTTTAACGGTAAAAAAATACCACTGCTTCTAAGTAAGCAATTTTACTGTGCTGCAGGACTTTGTTTAACTTCCTTTTACCTTACTGCCAAGCTGAGCTATCTTATCACAGTTGAAATCTGAAGGGTCTTCAGGATGTTGCTTTTCCCCTTTTGTGTAGGAAAAGGCACAAACTTCTGATAACAAAGGCTTGTGTGCCACTTGCATCTGATAACCTGATGCAGCTTCTAAGTAGGCATCTTGGTTTATGTCACCTTTCTTTTAGTACTTAGATAAAATGATAGATCACAAGCCTTCCTCCCTCTATACCTGGTAAGTTAGAGTCTGTGAAGAGTGAAAAATGTTTCAGTAATATTAAGAGAACTTTGACAGAACTCAAACAGCTTGGAAATAAGGAAAACTGTTAACATGCTTCCATCCTTATGTAATATCCTAAGTAAAATGTAATAATATACTCAATTTTTCGGTTGGTTTGCTAAGTAGGAAAATGTATTATTGATGCTGAAAAAAATTACCAACACAACTGTGTTCAAAGTTTACCATGTCGCTAACAAATATCATAATTCAAGGAGGGGAAGAGCAAAGTAATGTGACGCTGAGCATCTGTACACAAATAGGCAAAGAAACTGAGTGTGAGAGTGTTCCAAGGCCCTTTTTAGGTCTATAAAGTAAAAAACAACAAAAAACACACGACCACTGTCCCCCCTCCCTCCCTCAAAACAGTCCTGATAGAAAACTGGCAAAAAGGTATAAATAATATGTAGACAAATGCAAACCCACATACGTATCTTGTAGCTACTAGAAAGTCTATGAGGTGTTATATCTACAGAGATGTATCTTTCATCACAGAGTGCATAGAGAGCTGGCAT
This sequence comes from Phalacrocorax aristotelis, assembly GCF_949628215.1. Taxonomy (NCBI): domain Eukaryota; kingdom Metazoa; phylum Chordata; class Aves; order Suliformes; family Phalacrocoracidae; genus Phalacrocorax; species Phalacrocorax aristotelis. The sequence continues at coordinate 35,683,595 of NC_134282.1, forward strand.
CAAGAGAAGGTCTTTGGTTACTAACGGTTACTAATGGGACTGTATCAAATTCCTACTTTGGTTTGGCTTGTCAGCAACTGGTGTGTTTTCACCAGTCGTGTATCCAAGGTAAGAATTGTGTCAACATCCCAATTTCCACATCACAGTGAGTTTGTTCAGCCCAACAATCTCATTTTCAAATTGTAAATAATGTTTTAGGATCGCTGTTTGCCCTTCCTGTGTGTGCTTCCAGTTTTATTCCTTACTTTGTAGTGCATAAGGGCCCTACTTAAATTTTAGGAATGCATTAATGAAATGCCACTATATTACAGTGTCATGCTGTTAAATATCTCGAAGTTGTGAAGATGCAATAATGAAATTGTTTTCTTTAGTTGTCTTCTGGGTAAGTGTTTCTTACGATACTCATACCGATCAAGTATTTCTCTAGAATTTCAGTTCTGTTTGACTAAGTTTCTGTAATGCGGTGATTTATTTCTTAGCCAAATTAGAGAGTGCCAAAGGGTATCTGTGGATCAATTAACCAAGATGGAAAGGAGGAGTAAGTGTATTCACTTTATGTTGAGAGCTGTAAAGTCCTCTCTCCATTTTTGATACACCACATAAAGAATGTTTTCAGTTCATAGCTAGCTCATCATTTCTTGCAGAAGAAAGAATAAGCCGTAGCAATGTAGTCCATTAAAATATTTCCGCTGAGATTGTTTGAAACTTACCTTCCTAGAGAAACTGATTAGGAATACGATTTTACAGTACTACTCTTGCAGTAAAATTGGCTTCAAGTGGAATTTGATAGCATGTTTCCTTTCTTTCTGTTCAGACATGAACAAAAGACAGTGTATCACTTGAAATAAATCTTTCTTTCAAGACCACCTGAGGCATCAGAGCCAGGTTCTACATTACAATGCCCCAAGCTTTTTTTCCACATAATAAAAGGAGCAACACTGTTGTAAAAAGCATACAGTGAGAAATTGGAAAATCAAACCAGTTATTCCTAAGTAATTGAGGCCTAACTTTGGAGGTTTTTTTCTACAGCTTAGATGCCAGTGAGAGGGGAAAAAGGTCTGCATTACTTCAATAGTATTTTTTCACACATTCTTTTTGTTTTAGAAGTACTACAGTCATGCTGTCCTCTAAATTTAAAGGAAAACATGTATCGTATTAGGTATTTGTGACAATCTGTAATGAATTGTTAAAAAGCAATTTAAGAAGTCGCAAATTGTATTCCTTAGAGGAAATGCTAGGTCTTGTAGTCCTACAGTTATATAAGATTAAAATGCAGGCAAGTAGTAAGCCTGCAAAGCTATAGCTGTAGATAAATCTGTTGAAATGCAACAAAGCTATCAGATTATTTTAAACCACGATAGTCTTGATATGCTTGAATTCCAGCAATGCAAGTTCCAGTTAATGTGGTTTTAACTAGGAAAGTTCATCAGTGTTCTGTTACCAGTGCAGTAAGGTTAGTTATCGACAATTGCAGAGCCCGTCATGTATATGAGAAACAGGCTTGCCTATGGTATATGCACGTAGATTGCTGTAGTGAGAGTGGCTTGAATAATGGTTCTGCAATGGAACAGGAATGTTGACTGACTTTATGGGATAGAACAGTATTTCCAAAAGCTAATATTTCTAAATTTGCTTTAATTTTAAGGACACATATGCACACTCAGGTATTCCTACTCTGTGTAAGGTTTTAAGTTAAAGTGAAATACTTCATTGTGATTTAAGCTAGAACTATTCAGGATCCGCAGTTTGTCAGACTGATCTGTATGCAGCTTTCTGTTTGATGTCTAAGCTGAACTGACATCTGGTCCTCTAGGGAAAACTATATTATCAATAGCCAGATAACCATCTGTCCTTCGAAAGTGTAAAGTTATTCAGTGGATGGTATTGAGTGGGAGAGGGATTTAAGGTAAATACAAGTTCAGCTGCAGAGTCAGTAATGGGCAGGATATTATGATGTGCTCTCTAGGAGACAGAATTCTGAATTCATGTCAGAATTGTTGAATAAAATGGAAAATAACGGAAAGCAGAATTTGAGGATATGCTCCCACATAGAGTAAAGCACAAGGTTTGAGACAGGGTGCTTTTTTTAAAAAAAACATGCTATAAAGAACAAAAACCTGTGAACTTGGTGTTCACAATGCTTTTTCTGTATTGTTATGCTGAGGCAGACAACAAATAAAACTTTTGCCAGGTAACTGCAGTACAGGTGACACAGTAAGGTGGCACTCAGAAATGTGTGCCTTTCCTCAGGCAAAAATCTGTAAGTGCATAAAGAGTCTTGGAATGTGGTGTCCTGAGTACTCTATACCATGACCAAATCCCAGTGTGTTGTAGCAAGGCAAATGTTATTCAGCAGGACAAAACTGTGCCAACCTTGGTGTCACATTTTGTAGACAATGCCATAGCAACCCTTCATTAAAAACAGATGTTTCACTGCCATGTAACAGAGCAGCATGCAGGAAAGTGACAGCCTTGTGGTTTGGGATGAAAATAGCTATTTGTTTTGTACTTTGCGGCAAGAAACAGGTGTTTATATAGATCTGTACTGTAGTGTGTTCCTACTTAAGTATTTAAAGCTACAGGCTGTAAGTCACTGTCTTTTCCTGTAGGTTAGTTATGTAAACTAGCATTTGTTCATATGGCGCTTCCTTTAATGTCAACTTTAAGAAATACCTTGGTGTATCATGTCAAAGTCAATAATGCAAAGGGTCAGACTGTGTTTTGCGTCTCTGCTGCGGCTTCATGCCCTTTCCTGTAAGATAAGGAGTTTAGAAAGCAAGGGGTTCCACTCCGAACCTTGTGACTCAATGGGAGGGTCCTCCTTACTCTTTGTATCTCTACCATTAGACATAAACCGTTGGCCAAGTCAGAGACTAAGACTGGATCCAGCCGCCCCTACTCCATCGTTCCATACAAAGTTTAGAAAGCAAGGGGGTCCACTCTGAACCTCGTGACTCAATGGGACGGTCTTCCTTACTCTTTGCAGCTCCGGCCTATGTGTGAATCATTCTAGCTCAATTCTAACTCGATTTTCCTTTGTGTGTTTCTTCCATGCAGTAATTAATAAGGTGAACATTGCCATCAAATATACTGAACTTTGTCAACCCACTGTTAAACTTTGTTAAAAAATCCATCGAATTTATTGAACTGTCAAGTTATTTTACTGCCATAAAACATGGTGCTGCTTCTCTCTTCTGAGTGAGGTGCAGTCCACTCATCCATGACAAGAGGGTATAAAAATTGAAGTTTTCAGCCTTAATCAGTCAGGCTTAGCATTTTGTGACAGCAATGCAGGGTTTTCCAGTTTCAAGGAACAACCGACAGCAAACAGGTTTTTCTCCTTAAGAGAAATGCATGCCTTTTCCCAGTGCAGCCTTTACAAAACATAGCAACCATTTGTTTGGACTTAAACCAGAACGCATGAAAGTAGCCATGATTCACTGAAGCAATGCTACGCAGGAGGAGAGTGGAAGTAAAGTAAAACACCCATATTGACTGAGTTTATACAATTCATTGCACTTAAAGGTGACCCAATTTCCTTGATGCTTTTTCAAGCATCAACTTTTTTCCTGGTTTATTGTCTGGAATCATGTTAGCACTTCTCTCTGCTCTCAGCACTACCGAAGGACATTTTTCCCTGACTCTCTCTAGACCAGTTTGTGTTATGTTCCGGCAGAAATCCACGTGGAGCGTTTGCAGTGATCCTCCGTAGAGGGTCACTGCTTCTAGTGTCTGGTCAGTGATCCGCACACAGTTTTCCAGCTTAAGTGTCTTTAGCTTTGGGCAGTTCTTGAGAAGAAGCAAGATGCAATCATCTGTAACATGGCCGCATCCCGAGAGGGTCAGCGATAGCAGGTTTGGACATCTGAAAACATGATCATTACAGGTGAGATGAGGGGAAAAATAACAGAGCTTAGAGAAGCTAGTATTGTTAAGACTAAATATGAAAGTTAGGGAAATATCTATCTCCCCTTCCATCAGGAGGGCTAATTAAAAATGAGTAGGTGGGGGGTTATGTAGATCTTAATGCTCAGCTTTGCTAATTGCAAAACTTACCTTTTTTGCTTTTTCTATTGGTAGCAACATCTATAGCTCAGTTGGCATAGTGGAGAAGGGGACACAGATGTCTATTTAAGCTGCAGCTACATTGTTTTTCTTAAGGAGCTGCAAGGTGCTGCACTTCTCCAACCGCAGTGAATGAAGACCCAGTAGAGAAGAGATTTCAAGCCAGGATGAATCTGAGGGCAATTGAGTGAATAGGCTGCTGTGTAGACATGCTGAGCATGGGCGAGCAAGACACTTCCACCCTTGATTTTATGGGGATTAATGGGTGTATTTCAGCTCCTGGATTTACTGAATAGGTGCCCCCTACTACCTAAGCGTGTTCATGTTTGAACCCCACGCAACTCTTAAACCTTCCTACAAATCATTGAAACTGGTAAGAACTCTAATATTAAACAATGATGAAGCAAATTTTAAAAAGCTTTTGTTTTTGTTGCTTGGGTAGACCTGGGAAAGTACAGAAAAGGCCTGTTCTAAGTCAGTGTGTTGATGACTCATCCTAACTGTCCTTGCACAGAAAACTGGAGGAGACCAGCTATTACAAGCTGTTGTGCTGACCAGGCATGTTTGCAAGGACCCTTGTGCACCAACCTGCAAAGCTTTTCATAGAAAGTGATGGGCTTCTGGCTTATGCCTCTCCAAGGTGCACCAGTTCAGCTAGCTATTTAGCTAAATGCAGCTTCATGTTTCTCATGAGCACCAGCGTTCTTTAGGCTCTGTTGTTGCAGGGAAAAATAGTTACAGCAATGCCACTGTTGAGCTTGTGACACCTTTGGGCAGAACTATTAACTTGCCTCCATCCCATAAGAACTGCAAGGTGTCCATAAGCACTTCCATGTAAAGATTCGTGCTTACAGCCTGTATCAGCATTTTAGGTGTACAACAGCAGTGGAGGCAAACAAGGGGCACTGCCATGACTGCAGCATTTTCTTTTGTCCTTAAAAACTGGTACCCAGTAGACTCCTCTTTCTCTACACCCCACTCCATCCCCCTGCAGCTGCTGCTTGACTTCACCTTTTGAGCAGAGGTAATAAAGTGAGAGCATGTCAGCTACATGATCCTTTTTTCTACTCTTTTCCTTTACATATATGACCAGTTAGGAAACCAAATGTTTTAAAGCAGGCCTGGTCAAGAAGGGCTCCAACCTGCCATCTCTTACGCCTTCATTAACAGATTAAAAGTACTCTAAACTCGGGGAGAAAAGCTGTGTATCTGTTTAATTTGCATTTCATTTTGCACAGTATGCTAGGAATTTTGTTTGGATGGAAATGCTTTCAATGGCTTGCTGCAAAAAAAAAAAGGCAGGAACTTGTCTTAGGAAGGCTAAAATGGATGAAGTGCAGGGGAGGTAGCAATAAAAACTGTCATTTTTTTTGAGAGGTCAGTTGAACTTGTGGAAACAAATCCATGTAAGGCTGAATTTTTATGGACTTTGCAATTGCTTACTACCCAGGCTTTGCTTTGAATTTTGTCCAGCAACCAGTTTGATGTTACGGATTCTGCAGAGGAGAAAGGCACATAAACCATTTCTGCACAGCTGTGTCCTCTTTCGGAATCCTAATTTGTGATGGCAAAAAAAAATGGAAACAAGTGTGGCTTCATAGTAGACAGTCCAGTGCCAAAATGAGAGAATATTTCCTCCTGTGCCTTCCGTTGTAGGCACAGATGTGCCTCCTAATGATACTTTGCTAATTAATCCAAATTTTTATCAGTTGTTCTAAGAGTTACTTCTGAAATTTTGTACTTGCAACTTAATGTCCTGTTCCAAACCTACATTTCAGGCCTTTTTTTGAGGTTGCATTGTTGCTGGTTCTCAGCAAGACACTGTGTCCTGTCAGCATCCTGTAATTTCCTGGGTTTTTTAAATTGTTACTTCCAAAGAGAACTTTCTGCCTTCCATGTTGTGGCACAAAGCTGAGGGCTGGCTGCAGCACAAAGGTGTACCATTTCAGGATAGACACTGACTTGCCCCTTTCAGCTCTAATCTAGGACACCGCAGCCATCCTTGGTGTTACTAAAACAGTAGGCTTGGCTCTACCCCCTTTGCTATTAACTTTTTTTTTCTCTTAGAGCTGCTTTGCTTTGTAGCAGTGAAGCTGTTACAAGAAATGGTAACAGACCTGCTTTTCCATAGTGGTATTTCTTTTCCTTTACTGTAGTTTATGAAAAAGCTTTGATAAATTTCCGTATGAAAACAATACTTATTTCTTAGAATGAAACAAAGGTGGTGTTTAGTAACATGTTTAATGAACTTGGTTTTGTTATGACATATGGTCACTATTTGAAAGCACGTCTTTCCTCTAGCCCCTCCCCCCCCCCACCCCCTGACAATGCTTTGTACTGCCAGAAGGGTACATGTCAGTTAAGCAGCACCTCAGGAGGCAGCATTGCACTTTCCTCTCTTAATTATTAATTTAAATAATTTAAAAAAAAAAAAGACAGACATAGTCGTAAGGAACGTCAATATGAAGCATACACTATTGCCACTATAAAACCAACTTAACATGGTAGTAAAACTGTAGAGGCAAAACACTCACATACTTAATGCTCCATTTCAGGTAGGCTGGATGGAGTAAATAGCTCTCAATTGTCTCATTTCAAGGCATTTAACCTTTCCAGTCCCTGTAAAGTTTCACACCCAAAGAACATACCTGTTGCAAACGCCTAGTAAAAAATCATTGACAGTGTTTTCATGCCTGTTACAGAAGTCTTTCTGGAAATTGTTTTTCATCCAGTCCTCAATGTTACACACCTTCACTCTCTCTGAATACCAGCAGATGGATAAGTATTTTAAAGCAGGTCCCAGGAGAAAATTATCCTTCTTTAGTTCCGCTGGAGAATGAAAGTTCAACAAAGACCACAGTAAAGGATCCTGAAACACTTCTAGCAGCTTGTGACATGTTCTTGCTAGATTTTTCCTGCTATTTTTGTCCAGAAAAGAAAACAGATGTAAAAGACATTCCTGATTCAGCTGGGTTATATGCATTGTATGTCAGAGTGTGTCAGAAAGAAGACAGGCTCCTGGCCTTGTGGGGTAACAGCAGTCCTGGAGAGGGCTCAGAAGCACCAGAAGGCTGTTACACATATATGGTTGTGGAATGGTGTTTATTTTTGGCGACCAACTGGGGCAGAAGCTAAGAACAGGGAAAGGAAAAGAAACAGCTGTACATGAAACTTTTGTTGTTTCTACAAGGGAATGGAATGGGACTGTAGAATAGCAGCACTGGACTGTCACAAAACACTGCCTTAAAAGGGATTTCTTTCCTTTTAGTCACTTGTGAAGTTTAGCAAAGTTCTTGTGACACGTTGGGGGGGGGGGGGGGGGGCGGGTGCGGAGCAGGGCATAGTTACGGCTGCACAGAATAGTTTTGCCAGCTTCTCAAGTTCAGAGGATTTGGCTTGCTGAGCAGAAGTTTGCTTTTGCAGTATATCACAATTTTAGCCTTGATTTGGTCTTTGGGTTTTTTTTTTCCTAAGGTTGCACTCTTGCTTCATGTTGAAGGACTGGATAATGAACATTCACAACCAGCTTGTAAAATGAGTTTGGAAATTCCCTGGGCGCTTAGTGTTAGCGCATTTTGAAGTCTGCAGCTTCAATTTACAAGCCTCAGGCTTACGGGCAGTTTCCTGCACACTGTTATTTGACTAAACACTGCTAGCTGTTTCCCCACATATTGCATGAGGAACGTAATGATAAGCAGGAAGAGCCAGTCTACAGTTGGCGGCCTGTAGGCTTGTGCTTTTACTAGATGTTTTCTATTAGCTGATGTTTTACAAGTTTTCTTGTGGTGTTTAAATTTTTGTAGGTCTAGTTGTTACTGTAGATTTGGCACTCTTGGTAGGAAAATGAGATACAGAAGTGGTTTTAGGAATAAGTGTGTGTGTTTTCCAGTAATAAGAGAAACTTTAGCAAAACTTCTCTCCTAAAAGAAAAAATAAAGCTACAGCAAATGACAGGTTGGAAGTAAAAGCCACAATGAACAGCCCTGTAACTGATGCCGTGAAAAGACTCTCAGGTTTGTGAAATACAAATGCTTGACAGTAGTGTAATTCGTGCCTATCTTCTGGCTGGTGTTAATACAGGAAAATAATACATTTAACTAATGAGTAGATATTAACAGGAAAAAAGCCCTGCAGTAATTTCTGAAGTAGCTTGCACATTTTTACTAGCTGGGAGATTTTATGTACCTATGCATTTTATTTGGGTTTGTTTCAATATGTGATAAGGTTGAAAAGAACCAAAGTTCATCTTTTCCTTCTTACCCTGCGAATGTAGTTTGAAATGCAACTCTGAAAAATAAGATTTGAAACTCATTTGCAGTCTGCAACAATTATTTTAGCTTCTTATCTGTGCTTGAGTAACGTGCATGTCTACACAGAGTGACTCAAAAAAATGGCAAATGCAGATCTGTTTAATTCTTTAGAGTTAGCAATTTTCTATCATACACAGTAAACTGTGCTTAACAGTTGCCAGGCTTTTGGGTTTCATATCCTTGTCATTTAATATTTTCCTTGAAATGAGGAGATCTCTGCTCCCTACCCCTGCTCAGAAACAGGCTATGGACTATGGCATGAGTGCTTTCTGAAGCCATGAAAGGGATGAAAAGAATAGATGAATTCACATACCAGGTAAGGCAGTCACTGGAAAACAGCTTAAATGGTGTGCCAGCAGTGGTTGTTCTTCATTCTCAGACTAACATTTGCAACACCCGCTCTGTCCCTTCCTCTTTTTCAGATTTTACCTTCATTTTTGAGCAGGTTTAAATAGTCAAGACTGCTCAGACTTGTAATAAACACAGGAGTATTATTTACAAAAAAACCCAAACAACAAGCAAACTTGAATGACAAGGTTGGTTACCATTTTGAGGAGAGACACTAACCACACACAGGACACACACCACAATCTGACCTAAAAATTAACAGCTGTTGGGTGACAAAGCCCTTTAGAACTGAACAGCAGGGCCTCTTTGGGTTTAGATGCTGTTTTGGTAGAGGTGTTAAATAGTGGGAACACTTCAATTTCCTTTATTTTCTCCAGAACAAGCTAAAATACTCTGCCATCCATGTTCATAATATTTACACTAGTGATATTCTGCAAGCCTGTAGAAGGACAAGAGGAATTTCATTTTCTAAGGAAAGGAGACACTTTAATGGCACATTTTCCATAAGCACACTGTGTGAATGAGATATAATTCACATTCAACCTGGAAATGCTCCAGAAACACATAAGATGAGCACAGTCAGTAATCCTCACTGATAATTACACACTAGATTTTAATGGTAAAACAATTACAACTATGGCACTACAGTACTTGAGGTTATCCTAAAGCACACTGGAATCAGTTTTCAAGGTGCTGATGACCTCATCAGTAAGACACAGACATATCAGTAATGGAACGCTGTGGAAACCTTTGACCAGCACGTTATGCTTGCCATTGATTTAGCAAAATCCTTAGAATTGGCCTCCTGCTTTTGCTACAAGTCCACTGTCCCTGCCTGCCTGGAAGTTTTCAGCTCTCAGGCAGACACCTGTCACCACCTGGCAAGCACCTTCATAGAAGGAGCTCTCTTTGTCAGCGCCTTAGGGTTTTGCATAATGAGCACTTAACAGCTCCCTATACAACACACTAAAGCAGAAGTAGTCAGAGAGCTGGACGTCTTGCAGTTTTTTTTCTACATAGATCTCATCTCTAGTTGTATACCTGGCTAAACAATTACTAGCAAAAGGACAACCTTTGATCAGACAAATTTTGGTGAAAAATATGCAAGTCTCTTGAACTGTAGAGAGCAGTTGTTGCTTGCAGTGCAGTCACAAGCAAGAAAAAAAATTCTTGCCAGTTCATGTGTACTATGATCAGCAGTCAGTAGAAACGAAACATTTGGCTTAAATGAAATCAGATATTCCACACACACCCACACCCCCCCAAGCTAGTAGATAAATATAGGATATACAAGTAAGGTTAAAAATGTAATGCTAGACCAGGTGCAGTATATGTTACTGGTTCAGTGCTCAGTTTCTTTTTTTTTTTTTTTTTTTTTTTTGACACCACACTGACTAGAATACAGTGGATAAGCAAAGTTCTCCACCAGGAAGAGAAATACTTGTGTTGCCACAACAAACTGGCAGTTTTGGGTTTGCAGTTGGAGAAAGTTAAATTAGGAAAGGATTTACAATGTACTTGTTCCAGCAAAGCATATGGCTGAGTCCTTACCACCACCTGCTGCAAGAACAAGACTGACATGATTGCATTGTGATCCCATGGCCATGTCTCAAAGGGACCATGCTGGATACCATTGCCCAAGACCTTAATGTTACAGAGCGAATGCTACTGAAAGGAAATTGAGAAGTAGAAGCTGCTTGAAGTAAGCGAATGTTGCTGAAGATTACAAATTTAAGTTTCCAAAAAATACAAAAAGGCACATTTACATCACTGGTTTGCAAGAACACTGCGTGCACCTGACTAAGTTAAACTGCTTCTGGCCCATAGCTAGTTGCATATTTCAAGCTTTGTAGTCTCAAAAACTAAAATTCTAAAGCAATCCAATTCAAGTAGCATGCAGATGAAACGCAGCTAACCCGACCAACTGAGCAGGGTAAGATACTTGACCTGCCCCGCACACCAATGAAGTCTGTCAAATACCTTTTTCTGCCTGTGGAAATGATAAAAGTTACCTATTTGGATTGGAAAAAAGGCTCTCGCTGTGAGAAACAGAAATGGTAGGTGACAAACTATCTGCAAATCAAAGCAATGAATAGTTCTGTTTATTGTTCAACTTAAGTGAAAGAAGACATCCTTATATATGTTGCTTAATGTATCAAATAACAGTATCTTAACTAGTGTACAGTTTACATATTCATACACCATTAGCAATGCTGAATGCTTTCTGCAGTTTTATATTAAGCCAATTTCTGTCTTTCCTGGTTTAAGATGCTGTGAGAAAAGCTATGAAGAGTGACATTTTAAAAAACATCTGATTGTGATTTCTGTTTATACTTGTCAGCATACAGCTAACAGGTAACCCAGAGCAAAGAAACTGATGCGTACTCCATATGCGTCAGATTGAGCTATGGTACAATCCGTAGGGAAAATTTTTACTGTGTGGTACAATGTCTTTCAGAAGCATTAACTGAAACGAGTAATCACACCTTACTTGAGTTCTTGTGTGTTTTCAGACTCCTGTATTTTACTGTTATCACAACTTAAAAGGCCATGTTTGATTGTGTGACTCTACATGAAGCAAATTCTACTCTTACTGCCATGCTTTTGAGTCTTTAGGTGTGTGCAGTTCCTTGCTAGACACATGGGGCTAGGCAGAAAGGATTGGCTGGGGGAAGAGAACTGCAATGTAGCATTTGTCAAATTTGAGATTTTTTGGGGGACTCCTGGCTTCTGCAGTAGTGGTTTTCCTGTCCACCTTTTTTAAATCTCACTAGCTGAATTCCACTCTCCAGAACAGCAGTACAGCTAGAATTCAACTTTTTTTTTTTTTTTTTAACAGATTACATAGCCAAGTTTTAGAAATTGTGCCATACCTCCAGTATTAGTCTAGAGACCATAAATAAAGCTCCCCCACTGGCCAATGCGTAAATCTTACAACTACCCGAGTCTACTCCAGTCAACAAGCAGCCTTGGCTCATCAACTCCTATTGGGCAGGCTATGCTGTGAGACTGAGCATCCTCCCTTTAGTTCGCATCTGAACTGGTAAAAAAATTATCATGCGGAGCAACTGGAACACCAGTTCAGTTTTAAGTGAACTGCAGGCATTTAGTGGACAAAAGCTATATTTAGACCTACGACTCTTCTCACAAACCCCAAGCCTCAGGGCTGTACTCCCAATTCCCACCAGGAAGGAGGGCTGGGGTCCCACTGCCAGGAAATCTACAAGTTTTAAAGCAAGTAAGTGTTCATGATCAAATTTCAGGATGACTGTCTAAAACAAGAGATGTCTAAGGCAATTTGGGTTTGGTTAGAAAAACAAAATCTCAACACAATTTAGACAGGTATATATTGTAAAATATTTTTGAAAAAAAAAAAAATTGAAGGGGGAGGGCAGAGCATTGAGGAATACTTTAATTCAACTGCAGTATAGATACAATTGAACCAACCGTTTATTTACAATGATTCCTGAAAGTCAGCAGCCTGAACACACACTAATATAGCAGCAATTACCTGGTCTATTTAATGATGTCACATCTCCTGTCTTCTGCAGACAAGGAATGATTGTTCAGAGGTCACTGTTTAGGTTCTTGCACGAGGGAAAACAGCACGTGCGAACAATTCCTTGATTTAAAGAGATTAAATCATATCTACATAAGAGCTGTAAGAACAGCATGAAGTTGTATTGCTCTTCATAATCAGAAGCACATTTATCTTGCTTGTAAGGGTGACAGAAAGCTTCTCTGATGTAAATGTGCCTTTAGAAAGTGAGAACTGGAAACATTAATATAAAAAAGTCATATAAGTATTTCATGAAACTATATATATAAAAATTGAGTTATCACAACTAAAGCAGCAAATCAAAATCTGCTGAGGTTTTCTGGTATAACTAAAAAAAGTTAGTTTGTGTCCAAGTTCAATAAGTCAAATGCTACCATCGACACAACAAAACTAAAACCCACAAGAGGAAATTGGAAAGTGCACAATGAAATTAATAGTCTTGGATCAAGTATTTATGGAAAAATGGAAATGTTCTGTCTAGTGAACTTGATAAGTGAGAATTAAAAGGAGGTATTAAAGTTTATCTGATCCAGATTTGGCTTGCCGTTCCACATAGAAGAGGATATAGGCCTTGGCCTTTACCACAGTCTCCTCGTCGGTCAAAGTTACAGTACTGTCGTTGAAATGGAACCAACGGCCTTCGTGAGCTGCATAGGCGGTGTAATGTCCAGAGCCGACGCTGTCAGCAGGGGGAGACGAGGGAAAGAAAGGACAATCAGAAGACAACAGAGCACCTTGCTCTCTGATGCATTTTCTATTAGTGCTAAGAGACTGCCAGGAACCAGAGGGAGAAAGGAATTGAGCCTTCCACGACAGTTTGTAAGATGCTTCCCTTCTTAATCTGTGGGGCTCAAACGTTTATGTTAAGTAAAATATTCGCTTACTGGGGATGAGTCAAAAGACTTTTCTCTATGAACTTACTAGCATTCCATAGCTTTTGTGCAAGCAAGGCTTCTTGCAACACTGAACTTCCATTTGCCTACGTAAATATCATGCCTATTACCTCTTATTATTCAAGCAGTAGCATAAAAATTTATCTATGCTTTTCAGAGATCTTCCCCCTTTAGGTCTAGAGAGAGACTCACATAGTCTAAACACAATCAAAAGCACTCACAGAAAAACTAATCCCAGAATACCAAGAAGAAAATTTTTCAAGTTCATCTTAAACAGATCCACATCTTGGAGCCATATTTCTTTAATCTAACATACCAGAACTACACGCCCATCCACGTTCCTTACCCTGTCACCCCAAGATAAGGCCTGCTTTTGCTTGCTTACGTGTTATAACACACACTACATGTTTCCAACCATCTAATTCCATTCTAATCATGACAGGCTTTCCTTTGCTGTCCATACATTTTTCCTATGACTTTGAAGCACCAGTCAGATGGACTGTTGTGCTGCAAGGTCTACCTTTAGTAGTCAAATCTTTCTAAGAGTCCGGACTACTCCTCGAGAGAAAGCAAAAGGAGGGGCTTTCCAGACAGAACTCTTTTGGTTTGTGTCTTTGAATTAAATTCAGGTATCAGCAAGGTTTTGATTAAGAAAACTCCTTTCACTGTTCACACCCAGAGAGTGATTCCCTAAACAACAATACCAGGTTCCTCTCAGGATAAACAGTTGTCTCGTCCCTACTACTGTTACTCTCAACAGACTGTCCAGGGCTGGGGAAAGGAAAAAGCAAAACCACACCCAGCAACTTTACTTCACAATACCAACAGGAGCTAGCCTTGTGACATGCCTGTTAGCATTCACTTTGAAGTTCACTCCTGTAGGAAAGAAGTTAAATACAGGGTAATTACTTTCACTATGCCCATCTTAACACTACACTTGTTCCAAACAGGCACACGGTGCTCTTTTGGCATAAATGCACATGTGCCTTTCAAAGTGAATAAAAGGAAAAAAAAAAACCACTTTGGCTTTGTACTAAAAGTTTCAAAACAAGGCATTAACTTTGGGAAGGCCCCTTGATTCACTCTTGGCTTAGGGATTTCCATTCCTAGGAAACTGTACAGTTTTCATTCCGTCTCACACTCCTAGGCATTACCCCCAAAGACTGCCAGTCGGCATTCACAGGAATAACTGTATGGATCTATCTGAAGTTAATTCAGCTTTCTTCCACGTAAGCTTATAAGTTACTGCTTATTTCCATCAGTAAAAACACAGACATTCACTAGGGACTGAAAAACCTTAATTAACCCTGCATGTCCTTCAGTGGGGAGAAGGTGCCTGCTAAGAAGCAGGCTCGGTCCGGGTACTCACCCTGAACCATGATGCACAACAACAGCTGCAAGGTCATACAGGCAGCTTTCTGGGCCACTGTTTTCAGGCTGTGGGTAAAAAGATAGAAAACGCTTCAGATCCCAATAGCACCTACTACAATTTGTAACACAGACATATGTCATGGAACACATTTCTACAGAAAGTAGCAGTCAGTGTTCATACCTCTAACAAGTAGCATTTCATGTCTAGGCCTCGTAAGGGAAACTCAACATATGTATCAACCTTGTTTCTCAGATACGCTGTCCAGTGAAATCGTTTCAAGTGTAAGCATAGCACCTACCGGTTTTGAAAAAAAAAAAATAAAAATAAGATTTATTAGAGGAAAAGCTTGAACTTCATGCTAAACACCTGCAATAGCCTATGGGAGGGTTAAGTGTTAGTCTACTAATGGTGGCATCGTTACTTCCTTTGATATAGTGTCACCCTGTTACTTTTCATGCTTACACGAACCTTTGGTAGTTTCTGAATCCAGAATTTTTTGGTGGACTTCTGTTTCTTTTTGCATTTGTGACACATATACAGCTCTGTCTCATCAAGTTCTTCCAGGTCTGTAAAACTGCGAAGACAATCTAAAAAAGCAAAAGATAAAAAACCCAAAACACCCACACAAAGAAACCTGATTCAAGATGACATTGAGTGATTTTTATAACACGAAGTACAGCCATATAGAGAATGTGTGCACATCTGCTGCAGACGTTCTAGTGACTAAATACATTTGTGCAAAACACTGTGTAATAATGTTTTAATACAGTAACACTTGTAACATGCAGCATTCCCTGTTCCTGAAAACACAGCTATAAGCAGTTCAAGAAAAAAAAAGCATTCACAAAATTTCCATTTTTCAAACAAGATTCTGTCCAACATTCAACACAACTGTTTTCAACAGAAACTAAATGGCTTTCTGACATAGCATATTCAACTTTTAAAGGTGATTTGGTTTTAGGCGCAAAGAAAACAGGAAATAATGGGGTTTTGATTAGCATTTCATAATCTGCAGCAAGTATATGCATAAATCTCTAAGAATTAAAATCCTTTAAAACAAGGTCAACAACAGTACTACTACCCAACTGTGCAGGATGGATTTATGTTGTTTAAAAAGCAGAACCCCCAAGAGTCATCCTTACTCTGCACAAGGGGGTATCCTAGGCACAGAGCCTTAGCAAATGCCAGTAGGCACCACTACAGATCAGTGATGGTTGGAAAGACTGTAATACATTAGAAATACTCTGACCATGAAGTAAAACCTCTGCTGGAATCCTCGTTCATATTTAGCTGACAACCTGAAGCACTTCTCAGCCCCAGTTTATCATAGAGGCATGTGAATACACAGTGACTGGGGTAAAACCTGCGTAGAAAAATATTTTGGTGCTGCCTTCTACCACAGAATCCCATAGAATTAGGTGGCATGTGGTACCAAGTCACACCCTAGGTGAAAGCTTGGCTCCTCTGAAATAGCTACCCTGGAAAGTATATACTCCTAGTTCCAGCAATTATTTCATTATCCAAGCACTCTTACCTCGTAGTGTGCACATTGGTCCATTTTCTTGATTTTTAGTACGTTTATTTCTGAACTGACTTGGAATATCTAGTGAAAGGTCTAGAAAAAGAAAGATGATTTTTTTTAAAGTTAGGGCTGAATAAAACAATGCCTCATTATTTCACGCTAAAATGCTGGTTCAGTCATGTAACATCAATATATCAAGCTTCAGATTTATTTTTCTGCCTTAAGTCACCCAGTGTTCTGAAAGCAAGAGGCACCTTACCGAGGAATGGGTCAAACTTTCTAGATTCAGTCCCACATATTAGGCAGTTGACTTCATTTTGAAGAATGCCTCCAAAAATTGCTGTGACAACAGTAGATGCTCCATTTCTAGACAAACCACATCAGAAAGGTAAAGTCAGCCAGAATGTCTGAGCTTAACTTTCAATACCTGTTACATGTGTACTGCTACTAGGCAGAGTAGTTTTGTCCATGTGTAACAGTGACTGAGGTCAGCCACTGGGCATTCCATTCACCCCAGAACTGTACAGTGCATTTGTTCAGCTGCTATAATTCTTTTGCTTTATTTTGTACCTGAAGAAAGCGTGAACTGCATATGCTCTAAGCAGATGCTCAAAATTTTGGCACTGAAAGTATTCCACTCAACTGCATTTCTGTAGTGGAAAGCTGATGCTCACAGGGGTACAGTACTTTAACCCTGCAATTAAGGCTCTTCATGAAACAAAAAAATTCTTCCCTCTTAGGTAGGGTAAGCATTTTTTTTATTCTATACCCTTTGTTACAAGTAATTTTAATTTCATGTGTATTTCTGTGCTTCACTTCCAAAGACAGCTTAAGTTGCATTAAGATATAATAAACAATATGCATTGCCATCATCATTCCCTATGCTTTCGTTACTCTCAATCTTTTCAGCAGGTTATGTAATGGACTTACTTCTCATAGTCCAATTAAAAACCAAAAACCACCAACATTTTTAAGTTATAATACAACTTCTAAACTTGCTCATTTGTGCTTGCAGATCTGACACAAGTCTGCAGAAACCTGCGCTCCTTATCTGCACTCCACCTACATCTTTACAGTTAACTTGAATGCTTCTTGTTGAGCGGAAGGAAACGGCTACCCAATAAACCAGTGCTCAAGAAGAGAGCATTCACAGTGTATCTATTACTTTGCTGTAGGCAGTTAAGTGTACATGACCTTAATCTGCCCTTGACAGAAGGCTTACTCTACCTCACCATGCACTCGAACAGCCATTCTAAAACCCAATTTACTGTAGATATGTGAACAAAGTTTAAATGTTCCTTGGGCTTCAACAACCAAAACATTGACAAAACAAAAATTGTTTAGTTTTGAAATACATTTTAATTCTAAGAACATTTTAGTATTCTTTTGTGAGATTTTTTTAAGCATCAGCAAATCAACATAAATGTGGTAAGGAGCACATAAACTCTAGGCTTTCCCTAATGAAGCATCTATAAAATCCTGCACCTTTCAAGACCTGCTTACTATGTCCTAATTGGTACAGGATGGGAAAATTCACTCGACTCACACAGAGAATCCAAGGACTTACAGACCAAATGTGCAGGCTGAACTGCCTTAACATTCCTTCATGAAGCAAATGAAAATGTTTTCTCTCCGTGACAGTTTCAATCTGAGAGAAAACACACCTGGCACAGAATTCAGGAACAAAAGTATTTTGAGAAGTAAAGAAAGAAGAGTGAAACGCATGGATTTCCTCTGTTTCAAGACACACAGCAACATGGAAATTAAAATTACCAGCGAAAGAAAAAAGCAACAGCTTTAACTGTGTCAAGTGATATGCAGATATAGCAAGATCACTGGCAGGTAACTTGATTTCAAACTGTAACTGCATTGCTTACTCATTAATCCATAAGACCTGCTGACAATTGAAACCTACAAATACCCAGCTACCTTTTTTGCTCCTGTATGATTCAGGTCATCTGTCACCCTAAGACAATGCAATTGTCTGAACAAAGAATTCTATGTGGGTACAGGATAGAAAATAGAAGTTTGATCTTTTTATTTCTCAAATATTTATGAATTAAAATGTGTTTACAATTTTGCCTAGATGCTCACTCACCTATGAAAGATGTCCATCCTTTTGAAAGGAAGTATGTCCTATAGGATGCTAATCCTTTATAACCTGCAGCTTTGTAATTCCTAACATTACAGAGGCACTAAAGAGAACTTAAACAAGGAACCACGAATTTGAAATTTCAGATCCACCACACACAAAACAATACAAAGGCACCAAGGTTTTGAAAAAAATTAAAACAAAAAAACCCCACTTCTTACATGCAACATTTGTTGCTTGCAGACAGACTAGAATTTTCTTGCAAAATTACTGAACGTGAAACACCATTGAAGCCACCCTGGAGTTCCAGGTGTAGATGGTCCAAAAGGTAACGCATGAACTCGTGGGCATCCTGTTGCTGGTATCCCCTTAAGAGAAAAGGAAACAACAGCAACAAAATCACCAACTATACAGGTTGCTTTAGTGCCGACACACAGAGAGCACCAGGGTCACATGAAAGAACCTCTGCTTGTTTAATAATACTAAACAGACTTTACTGAGACATACATATTTGGTACCAAAAAAATTTGCCAAGTAGCCTTTGGAAACATACAGCTATGTCGAGACAAACTAAGCGACTTTGGTCCTTCACAGCTTGCACTGTCCCCTCTCTGTGTCTCTCTTATTGGGGGTGGAGAAATATTTAGGAATGCACATTTGGATAGGAAGAGACCTTTCAGAAAACAAAAGGGAGCAGCAGAGACGTAACATTTGCTCATGTACTTGGGTAATGTTAATTGGCCTCACCAAACTCAAGTCTGTGCTAGTAACATCCTAGGACTCACATACATGTTAAAAATACACAGTGGTAGCAGTGACTGCCCCTCACTCACACAAAGCATTTCTTTTTTGTTGTTGTTGACTATATTTGGTTAGTACTTCTGCAGAATTGTTAGGAATCAGATTCAGGCGGCACACTATTCATCCCTACTTTGAAACTACTATAAGTTATGGCCAATATATTGACATCTGAAACCTGGTAAGATTCAAAAGAAAGACACTGCAAAATGTATTGTTCACATGGGGTTCAGAGTCAGTATTTCCGAGTGGTTTTCATTCAGCTGCTGATCCCACTCACTTTGGCAGTTCCAGGCATTTGCTTGCCTGTTTGTTCCCCTCCCCACCAAAGCCAGGAATTTGATCTTTAGGTTTGTTTTCCACGCGGATCTTTCAGCAACAATATGAAGTGTGAAATAATTAGGATAAAAGAGAGATTTCTTTCCTCTTCTGGGATGAGAGCTATAGCCATGCTCAGAATGGCACGCCTCCCCTTCGTAACCAACACACCATTTGTTGGGAGAGGGAGGTAATGGTGGGGTATCTAGAGCACCTCTTGAGCATTTGGATTGGGCAGGATAGGGCTCCAGTCACAGATGTGTCACACCATCAGCAGCAATACTGCTCTAAGAGTCATCGTTATTATTTCACCACTAACAAACCTGATCAAAGGGCACAGTGAAGCCAACAGGGTAAAACATGCCTTTAAAGTTATTTAAACTAAATCATGCATCAAACTGAACAAACAACTGCTATTCACTTGCCATAAGATGTATACTGAGAAGTCGGAAAGCATATATAGTGAAACAGTGAAAGCTTTATACAACACTGACATAATTACCTGCAAGTCTTTGTAGGCCTAGTTACAAAAATCCCTACATAGCAGAGTTGGCTTTCACTCTTCCTCTTGTCCGTTCTTTTAAGCTGCTCTATCATGCCTCCCCTGCCCCTTTTCCTCCTCACTATTCCACCTAAGTATTGGCAGTAACTGTCACAGAGGAACAGCTGTCAAAGAATAACAGAGGTGTTTTTTACACTACTGCTCAGGGGAGGGAAAACATTTGTAAGGCTTACAGCACAGTACCAAGAGCTGGAGAGAAATGAGAACAGACTCGTGCAAAGGAAGTATGCAAGGTGAGGCTGATCTGCTTAGTGAAGAACATAGGTTCATCCTACAAAAGTATTGCTAGGAAGTAACAAAATAAAAAGGAAATAAAACCTTTTCATCTTGTAGAATTACAGTACTGGTTTCTTCCAAACTAGCAGCTTGAAAAGCAATCACCAAGTTTGTGTGTAGATCTTACAGCACTACCTACCTTTTACAACAGAAAAACTGGCACACAGAAACACTGCTGTGCTTCAAGAGGCCAGAGTCCTGTACAGCCGAAACTAGGATGACTTCTCCCAAAGTTGCAAAATATTATACATTAGTATGAAACATGGAAATATTATACATTAACATGGTAGGAAAACCTTCAAATGAAAAGGAAAAGCTTCAAAGCTTCATGTTAACTGTACACACTGTAGGATAATTTTGAAGTTGCTGAGATAACACAGGATTTGCTTCGTTTACTGAATATAGGTATCTTCAATTTAATAAACATATAGGCAATCATAATAAACAGCAGAAGATGAAATTTATGGAAAGTCTTTGCTTCAGACACGTTTTCAACATTAAATTCCTAATAAAAGAGCTCTAGAGTATATGGTACCCTTGCTCTGCAATAAATTTGATGAAATGACCTTTGGAATCATTCCACATTGTTGGTTGTGTTCCTGGTGCATGTGTTTATACTTGCATATAAATATGTTAATTATCAATGGAAGATTCTTTGGATTTGTTAAAAAGCCTAAGCATAGATACAGATCTTTAGAAGAACATGGTGATCTGGATGACACACTGTTTAAAATAAACTATGATCTAAAAGCCTGTCAGCAAAAAGCATAGTTTCTCTGATAGTCCGCTTGTGTAATAAAACTCATCTCCATCCACCTGAAGCAATTCAGTTCAAGCCTGCCTCTGACATTCCTTTTCCTACTGGCAACAAGAAAGGATACAAACAGGAACAATTACTAGGAAAACAAAGCATACTATTCATACAGCATTAAATCAGCAAAATACACATCTTGCAACTCAGCATGAGGCTACAGAACTATCTCGGCACGCAGCGGAACAGCAGCAGCAGACTATCCAACAGTCAAGGAGCAAGGCTTCCAGAGCAGCACTGGAGCTCAGAGGCACTCCAGCTGTGCTCACAGTAACTATAAATTATATTCTCTACTCCCTGCGTGCAATATGAGACAGAGGGCCACAGAGTGCATCTATAACCTTCTGTTAGAAGAGCACTTGGAGTCATTGGAGGCAGGCATGACATGCCTTTAACAACTAAAATCTCTTTGGGCTGAACCAATTAAACCATGTTCCCAACCATGAACATCACTTCAGGCTTCACAGCACAAGCCAAAGTGGATAGTTTGCTGTTAACATGCTACTAGCTCCAGCTTTCTTTCACCTGTATGTCCATCTACCTCCTCCCAGTTTCACAAGAAGCACACAAGGCAGAACTAGATTTGTAGCATCATTAGCTTCTACAGGGTACAATTAAGCACTGAACAAATTCAAATTTTCTTCCTGGATCACATGGGAGCAGGGATCTACTGAGCAGCTGACTCTATTCTCCATGCGATTTAATGAGTTCTCTTATCAATTAATCATAGACATGTCCCCAGCTAACAACAAAAAGGGGAGGAGGAAAACCCCAACAAACAGCACTTTTTCTTTTGAAAGCTGTGATAAGACCCACAGTGCTGAAAATTTGCTTGAGAAACTTTCATGAACTGGTTTCTTACTTAGTCTAACAAGATTTATAGGGAAGACTATAATAGGAAGACTGGTCAAGGACATTATGGACTATGTTCATTTGCCTATAATGTTTTGGTTGCTGCTTGCAACTACTGGTATTAAACTTCCTTGATTCTCATAATCCAAGTGAAACGTAGTTGGCAGTGTGAAGAACAGAATAAATAGATTTGTGTTATTCAGGTTACTCGTTAAGCGGGTGTGTTCACAGCATCTTTTCAGCACTGCTGGAAATGTAACAGATAACTTACTACCTGATAACATGGAGCAACTTACCTTCATCACAATAAATCCTAACAGGTTTCAGTGCTCCTTTGAAAGAGGTTCAGGGGCCAGGACAGGGAGACCTTGGAGAGGAATGATACTTCGATTTACTCGGGTAACCTTCTTTTCCTTTTCTTTTTATTGTCTTATTTGTCAGTATGGGCACAAACTGCCTATTATGTGCAGGATTTTTTTTCTTATAGCCCTTATTTCATGTCCAGCTGGTGACT
Source organism: Phalacrocorax aristotelis (assembly GCF_949628215.1). Lineage (NCBI taxonomy): Eukaryota > Metazoa > Chordata > Aves > Suliformes > Phalacrocoracidae > Phalacrocorax > Phalacrocorax aristotelis. The sequence continues at coordinate 35,705,887 of NC_134282.1, forward strand.
ACACTATTTTGAGAGAATCAAGGAAGTTTCAGCCAGTATGTTTGCATTTAGGACTGTAGGTGCTTAGGTGCTCCACCTTTTTTAATCTGACTACATCACTTTCTCATTGCAGCCAAGCTTGGGTTCTGTCAACACCACACACTTGGCACTTACCTACTAGTCATCACCTTGATTCTTCTGCCCTTTGGAGCACTGGCTCAAAGGTACAACTACTACTATTTTAGTATGTGAGATGTTTGTCCTCTCCAACAATGCTACATGTAGCATGTGGTAGAAGGGTGGGGAAAGAAAAGTACTACTCATGAACACAAAGCCGTCAATCAAAGCAAAGATCCTTTTCAAAGCATATCTGTGGGCATATGGGAAAGCTGCAGAGAGCACATCCGGCAGATTCAGCATGTTTTAGAGTAGGACACCAGCAACACAAGGTTGCAATCAAGAAGATTGTTCTTATTCTACAAAACTTACCTAAAATTTGGCATGATTTTCCAAACAACGTAAAATAAAGACTCTGGACTAAATGCAGTTTGGCTTCCTTGCCATAAAGCACAGAGTGTCTTTCTGAATTCTTCCACCAATGAACTGAAAAGAAAGTAAAAGCTGGTGATTAACGTGGGTTTGTGTTACAGCCCTTACAAGCTTACTAGCTCAGTGGTACAAATATCAGGCATTACTCTGATTAAGATTCTAATGATCGGGTAAATATCCTTTCCAGTACCTCAAAGATTTTTATGTCCAAAAATCTACCCTTAATGCTGGAGACACACAGGTTAGGAAAATTACATTTCAGATGTTGAGGACTCACCTGCAAATCTATCCACCTGCTGCCATTTTATGAAGACTCTGCTAACATCATCCCTTTAACACTTGCTCAAACAAGTGAATCGCTTACTCTGATATTTTTTTTTAATACATTCACTTACAGACATGGCCCCATGACCATATTTTAGCTGTAATTAAGTAACAAAGTCTGTAGTACATGTAACTAGCACTTCTTAACCTTACTTTAAATGCAGTTACACTCCAGTGCTTTCTGAGGTATCTGACTGCTTCCCCCTGCAGCACCAGGCCTATAAGCGAACTGCAAGTGATACAAGTTTCTTTTTTTGTATAGCCAATTGTTTTTCTATGACTTTTTCCTCCCCAAATCATTTTTCTATGATTTAACAACACTGAAAGCTTATAGTGGCTCTACTACCCAAACATTTGCTGTTTTCCGTAAAGATCAGTGCTAAAGGAACGTGCCGCTTACACATTGTTATCCCCCTGGCTCCTGGTATGGTAAGTTCGCCGGCCTGCCGTCTTCCCATTCCTCAGCTCCACAGCAGGCAACTCTTTGAAGTAACAACAAAACTGTTGAATGTTACTATGGAAAAAGGAAAAATGAATGAAGTCCTTAAAGGGCAAAGAACAAAGAGCCTGTTCTTTGAAATGCAAACACAACTTCATGCAGTGATAGAGGATGGCAATCATGAACAGTTCAAGATACAAAAAATACTGTAGCAAATACTCCTCTTCTGTAAACGACTGAGTAGATCTGTAAATACCAGCATCACCCCAGATACCTGAAATATAATTACGTTTTGACTCTGCTTTGACTAAGAGATACCATGACAGGCAGAGGTATCAGAAGGCATTCTCTAACAAATCAGACTGCATCTGCTGAGGAAGTTAACTCTGTCTGCTGCCACCTAGCAATCCTAACCTCCGCTACCACAGTCCCAGTAATGGAACGTAAGAAACATGTGCCTCAACTCCTGCCAGTGAACCCTGAACAATGGAGAAGAAAACTGAGACCTATTAGTCCTGCTATAAACTGACTCAGTATCCTCCCAGTGAAGCAGGCAAATTCAGAAATGCAAAAGGAAAACTACAGAGCAGTGGTGGTCTTGGCAGCAATGAAATGAGGTCTAACATCTCAGCACTGCAGAAACTGTTCTCCTACCCACTTCCACGAGACCCCATCCCTCAAAGCGCTGCCTCTGCTTTCACAGCGACCACAAGCATCAACATGTTTCTACATCCTTGGCAATGGAAGGGCTGTCTCCTTTTCCACTGAGGATACAGCAGCCTTCCTCTGGAATGCTGCATCACAGCAAGTCCCTCACGATGCAAAACACAACTTTACGGTACCTGCACACACCCATTCCTGCGAATCCCAATATGCTTCCTTACAGTGGTAAATTCCCTTGCCTAATGCTACCGCACACAACCACTCTCGCAGTGGCATGGGGAAAGCTTCAGAGGTACCTGAGCGACTGAAGGATTGCGTTCATGAAACATGTATTCCCCAGGTTCCGCAGGCCTGTGGCACAAAGGGCAGTGGTGCTTCCCTGGAAATGAGAATGGTTAAGTTAAAGACTTGCTCCCCCGCTTTCTCCCTACAGAGCTGCTACTGTTATATCAGCGTAGGCTTAAACAATAATATCTGTGCTGTTTGAGAAGTGCAGTTTCAAAGCCAAAGCAACCACCTCACCAGCACAAACTGCCTTAAAGCTCCATCATGTCATGAAACCTGTTTCTTACTCATTCCTGTCAACAGAAAACTATACAACACCTTTTCCTGTGCAAATAAATCTAGAATAGGCCAACCCAGAATTAATCACAGGCTTTTATTGCAAAGTATCTGTGTGTATGTATATATGTTAAATAGTCACACTCCAATAAAGGTCAGCGAAAACCAGACTGCAATTTCCCTAAAGTGCCTTCAAAAAATGAAAATACCAATCCTTATCCATCTGGTCCCATGTCTAACATGCACAGTGCGGCAGCCTGCAGGTTGATTTTAAGTCACCAGCAGTAGCCCGCTGTCTTGGTGGGGTTCTGTGATGGCCAGGAGGGTTTTTGAAAGACAGTCAACAGCATTTATTTGGGAAAGAAACAGTCAAGTTAGGCTGCGCAAAGAAAAAGCAATGTGTTGAATGAAGAGAAGCAAAATATACACCATTTATAGTCTAGGAGTTTCAACAGGTTAGAGCATGTTACCCACAGATTAGCTTCCTTTTTGCCAAATAATCTTCAGGGTGGGCCATAAGGACAGGGAAGAAAAATGTGGACAGTGCTGCATTTATGATTTCTGGAATCCGCAACACTTGCACACATTCCGTTGCCTACAAAATATCACACTGAGGGCTCATCAAATTTTGGGACATTCTTCATTGTTCTAACAGAATTTAAAAACTAGACTATCTTTTAGTAATAGTATCTCAAAATGAACATATTACATGAAAGACTGCATGCAAATCCAGGTTACCAAATACCTATTCAGAGTGTTCCAATAAAACTTTTTATCCTCCCCAAATCTACCACAAACATCATCTCTGTGAAGAACTAATGACAGCAGGATATTTGTGTATATGTTGTTAAAAAAAAGTATTATTTACATAAGCAATTTACCGACTCAGTAAGATTTGTTTAAAGAGAGACCTGTTTTCCAGTAAAGGAAGAAAACTTTTAAGTACAAACACCACAGTGTCCTTAGCGTATTCTTTTCCCACTCTTGCCCAGGGTGAGACAGCAGGGTATTAAGGCAAACAGCAGTGCCCTGTCTTCCAGATAAGGATCCAATGCACCAAAAATAAAAAGATCCTCTATTGCCATGGGCAATATTCAAGTATTAATAAAACTGAGAAAACAGCACAGACTAAGAAGAATAAAAGCAGCATTAAGTTCATGCTTTCTAATTCTATAATTCTGTCTTCTCTGTATCTAAATGCTGCCTAGTATTTTCCTTCTGGCTTCTACTGGCTTTGAGTTTTCCAGACAACGATGCTGTGTGTTGCCATAAAAACAAAAAACCAACCACCCACCCAAAACCTACTGTTTCTCCCAGACTTCCTCAATCACCCCAAGATTGGGACAGTACAGGAAGCATACACAGCACATTCAGAGGACCCTAAATTGACTGTAGGTAGTGCATTTTTAAAGTAACTAAACTCCTACAGGCTTCACAGAACAGCAACTGACTGCTTTGCTCTCACCCCACCCTCCGATTTCCATTCATACTCCTCTCAAGAACCTCTCTTCATAATCAGGTAATTGTTCCTCACAGTTGAAGACAGCCATTACTTCAGCTCCCCTTGACTACTACGCTGCTGTCCTGCAGCCCCAAGGTCTGAGGAGGAATAGCTCTGCTCTACCACTGCTCCTGGGCAGGGGTGGAAATGAAGCAGTTGCATACAGCTGGATCAGTATCTCCCCTCTCTCACCCTCCTTACAATCTGGGAGAAATTATGAAGATAAACTCCCTCAACCCAAACTGTGGAAAACAGAGACGTTTTGTTTGGGGCATTCTTTGTCTGGAAGAAACTATGTACCCCTTCAGCTATGTAGCAAGGGCCAGATCATCCTCTCCTGGGTGCTATTCTGTAGACGTGAACTTAAAATAGGAAGAAGATGAGAGTGAGAAAAGCTTTCAGAATAGTCCACAGTTCCTTTTGAAAGCAAGTTTCCCAAGCTGTTTTAAAACTTAAAATTTTTTTACTTTTTCTTGACAAATACTCTTATACCCCTAGAAAAAGACCACACATCTGCTTCTCTGTCTTCTCCACTGTTAAAAGATGAAAAAAAAGGACAAAAACCCCTTGTCTGCTTGGAAAAGTAGAGTCCTATGTCTACCCATGTTTTGATCCCAATAGGTACTAGCTCCTTCTGATTTCACTGATCCCACAAAGCTTAAAGTGCCCTAACGCTCCATCTTGACACAAAACCCTTCTTAAGCACAGGGAGGCTCAAAGTCTAGGTCAACAGCAACACAGCAGAGTATCAAACATTCTTTTGTGAGAAGGGGCTCAGCATGTGTGGTCAGCAGAGTACAAAGACAAAGCACACCAAGCCAAATTTGGGTAACTGAAAGTTATTTCACATCTAGGCCAACTGTAAGCTTCAACAGGTTTAGAAAGACCCCTTAAACTCACTGTACCAGATCCGTCATACTTACATTTACTTTTAATAACTTGCTGTTCAAAGATGAGTTTTCCAATAGTTTTCGTTTCCTATGTCTGTCTGATGTAAAGGCTGAACTGTTGGAAAGTAATTAAAAGAGGTTTCTTACTATAAAAACAAAATATTGTGTGAAACGGACAATAGATAATAATCCTAATGTTTAACATGGTGATTACATGTGCCATCAGTTGTCATTAAGACAGCAAAGAGCTTCCTGACTGCAACATACACTTTCCATAGTCTTAAAACAGACTGCATCTCCCCTATTTTCAACACTAATGTCCGAGTTAATTGCATTAAGTTATGCATGCTACCGTATGCGCCCGGAAGAGTGGGCCTTATTAGCATGCTACTTTTCATCTAAAGTATTGCTCTTTTTCCTTAATCAAAGGAATATTTAATACAGAATTTCCCATCCAGTACTTCTGTCAGAAGACTCACCTAAGCCTTTAGAAAGACAACTTCAAAAAAAGTCAGGACAAAGTAAAGTTGCCAAAAATGAAAAATATCTAAAGTGCTAGCACTTTAGTCTTACAGCTGACTTCTTATTTTGTGTAACACTACAAAGTTACAAGAACAATTGTTCTTTTCCACATCACTGGAAATTACTGGCCCCTCAATTCTACCAGTTTATAACTTCTTTCTAATCTAACAGCAAAACCATAACTTGTTCCAGATTTTAGGACTGGGTTGTTGGTTGGGGTTTTTTTTTTCCATTTTATTAATTAAAAAGCCCTCCAAACATTCAAAACCTATCATTACACACAACAGAAGCCTCCACAGTATCATTTACCTCCCAAAAAGCTAAATCTCCTGATATGCCCAAAATACTCATGTACTTCTCATGCTTAAACATCTTTACATCTCATTACATACCTGAGAAGCCCATCAAAAAGAGAAAACAATGAAAATGTTAACATTACCAGAGTGACACACTTAACTCAGGGAAGACTGACAGACGTCCCAAAATCACAACAATTTCTTAGCAGGGGTCCTATTTGAACCTGGGGCATTCAAATGTCTTTGGAAGCACTGTATGCACATGTACTTCTACTTAGTATTATACAAGATTTCCAAGCAAACTGTGAAAAGACTCTTTGCTACCCAGTACTGACCACAGCATCCGCATCACAAAGACTGTAATATCTATTTTTCAGTGGAACAGTGCCAGATAAAGGCAGAGGAAAAACATGTCTCTTCTGTACAATTCCAAGTTCAGAAGCCTTCTTTTTCTTTTTGTTTGGAAACCAAACTATGCATTAACACGAAGACTACTTGCACCTGCATTATTACTTCCCTTTCTCTTGTCCAGAAACTTATGCCAGCTTTGACAAAACTGTGATTCTGTTCTGAAAATTCTCTCCCATATATATGGAAAAAGGACATAATTATTGGCTAGGTAGCAAGACAGTTAATCGGTATCTAAAATCCTGTAACACCATACATACCTGCTTCTACAAGACTCACTGTATAAGAAACAAAACATACAAGATCAGCCAAATCCGTCCACTCTGCACCTCTGCTTCTCAGTGATGAAAAGGATATTTAAACATACACAGTATCACACACACAGATAGACTAAAATATAGATATTAAATACATATATACATATAAACCAGAAATACCGCTTAAATGATGCGATATTACAAGTCCACCCAAAGCAGTCTGGAAGTAAACAAGCTACTTACTTTTCCAAGTTCTGTAGGTGCTCTCTGACCTTCTGTACCAGGCCCAGCTTGGTATCATTGACTACAAAATCATCACAGCGATAACTGCAAGAAAAACATTTATCAGAACATGCAAAGGATTTCAATGAAGTACTCCAAAAGTCATGCAAGCCTACGTGCAGGAAGCACTGAAGTGATTCAGTGGAAGATTACGAGGGGAACAAGGGAGCAGAACACCTACACAGTGAGCTTGGTTCCCCCTGAAAACTACCCTATAAACAAGAGAAGGTACAGGCACTGTCTTATTACATGTTTTTCTTCTAGCTCAGTTTTGTTAGAAATCAGAAACATGATGTACTGCTTGCCTCAATGCAGAATCCCAGTTCAACAAAAATTCAAACATATGGTGTAACCAAAAGCAGCGTTAGTAGATAATCCACAGAATATTTATCAGAAAAGATCAACTGACATCAGATAGAGAATACAGAGGTTTTATTAATGTACAGCATAAATCTATTTGTTTTAATACTGTAAAGCTGTCATTAAAACCTGAGGTGCCAGACACACACATAATGTAAAAGTTTCTGCTATGAAAAAAGATAAACTAAGAGATTGTGATTTCTCCAAAGTCACACCAGAAGTCTGTGGCAACTCATATCTTGTGCTTTAACCACAAATATCCCTCAATCTCTCTGTATATATAAAAACTGTATGAAACTCTTATAATACTTAAGCTAGTATTTTGAGCTTTTTCAGGATAGGGTGCAAAAGTGAGCTGAAAAAGAGACAGCAGCTGATCCTCCCCCTGCCTCAAAGCAAATGTAAAGCCAGATCAAAATGGCCTCTCAGCAGAAGCAAAGGTTACGAAAGTCTACAATCCTATAACATTCTACAAAGATCTCACATTTCCCAAGAAGCAAAGATGTTCACTATAATTTAATATTCAAACTGTGGGCTTACAGTGCGCAAAGCCAAAGGTTACAGACCATTTCTAAAGGGGGGGGAGGGGAAGGGTCGTTTAGTGAATGCTGGGGAAAAAAAAACCAAACCCACACCTTGTTTCACTGTTTTCCTAAGCTCGTGTAAATCCACAGTGCACATGTCGATTTGAGGAAATGGAAGAGTTGCAAAGAAAGCTGTCACAAGGAGAACACCGTTGCAAGATGGCATTAGGTCTGCAGCTTTGCTGTATTTTAAGTCCCTTACATGTCTTGCCCTCACAAAAAGGGGAAATAGAGGTCCCAGATTGATGCGGACCCTCTTATTCACGCTCTTTTCTTCTGTTTGTGAAGGCAAGATGATGTCTGTATACAGGGGTGAGGTAGTGGAAAGGGGAGGGGAAGGAAGGACAAAAATCCCTTAAAACTAAGAAGTAGAAATGCTGCAGCCCCACAGAATCCACACCTGCACATCGGTAAACCAAGAACTCTGTGCAACCTCCTCAAGTCTCTCTCAGAGGAGGCAGTCAGCAGAGCAGCACCGTTACTGCTGTGCACAGGAGCTGCAGGTGACATTTCACAGTACTCTCACAGGGTTAGCCAAGAGCTAGCTCAAGAAATAGATAACCCATATTCTGGGCATGAGAAACAGGAAGGTAAGAAAAGACTTAACACCACTTGCACCAGGCCTTTTGAGAGCACTGCGACAGAAAGGGAGCAGAGACTTGTCACAACTTCCTGTCCCCCACATCCCTCAAAGGTAACTCATCTCTGAGCAGCATTTGTCAGTCCTGTGCTTACTGTGAAGCATCAGATTGCAGCTTTGAATTCTGGCAGGCAACTGAACACTTCCCATGAAGAAAATTAACTTACTTTGGGTATGTTTAATATCAGAACTGTAGCTATTTCTCTGCTTTTCCTTTGGCACAGGACTGACTCAAATGCAAAATACATCCTCATCGTCTCAAGTTACTCCTCTGTTGGAATAGATTCATACTTTGTAAGTTAATGAAGGTACCGACTTCAGGCAAATCTGGAATTTACAACATTCTTTATTGTGTAACTCTGAGATGTAGTTCAAAGGCAACAGTATTGCTAGTGTTAATTCAAACACTGAATGCTCGAAGAGACTACAGAGTTGAAAAAGCAAAAGCCCTGCTACTGAAAGGAGTCTGTAAGACCAGTCTGTCCAGGACCTCTGTTAATTTTTGGCTCTGAGAAATTAATACGACTCAAGGTTTCCAAACACTGAATACAGCTGAATACAGATACTCACACAAGGTCTAGAAAAGATAGCTATTGCAAGTGATAGATTTTTTTTTTTTAAAGGTTGCCACAGTCCTAGTTAGTTTGGAGGGGGAAGAAGTCTGTAAATGTGCTTATTTTTCAGCCATGTTTTAAGTAGTCCTGCTCAGCTTTATCAGCCACCTACAATTACCTAATGAAGTGTTCCTGCACTTGCCACTCTCACAGGACACCACACCTCAAGGACAGCCATCAGAGCAAACTACCCAGGTGAGCTTTGGTGTGAGGTAAATATGGTGCAGGTGGATACAGTAAACTCAGACTCCTCAATACCACTTGTGTCCGCACCCCCAGGTATACTAGCACAATTACACTGCTACCCCAGTTGTGTAGTTACTAACATTTATAAATGGGGAATGAAAGTGGATGCAAGCTCAATGAAAGCCTCTAAGCAATTTATTGCTGAAAGATGATTTAATCCTTGCTCCCATGCCCTAAAGATCATGTTAACCTTATTTTCAGCTTAATATCACACACCAGTTACATCTTTACATAAAATTGCAAGCTTGCACTTTCCCCAAGATGAAAGAATAAAACCAAATATATCATTAAATGTCAGGGTCCTTGCAACAGTGGAAAAGTTTTTAAGATTCACTTAAAAACAAGAGGAGCTGCTTCTGTTTCTCTTTTTAATGGGCAGGTTTCTTAAACCACCTCCCTTGCAACAGAGGATTCAGCACTACTACCAATCTATTTTGGATAAATGAAGTAAACAGAATAGGAAATAGTTTATGCTTTAATAGCTTAAAATTTGCTAAGCCCCCACACTGTAAAGGTAAACTGCTGAGACATTACTTCCTGTATGTGAAGCTGACATTCAAAACAGATTTTTAATTCCTGACCCTCAGGGTTATCACAAATGAACAATAAACCTTATTACATACAACAGTTCTACAGTGTGCTTTTAACAGCAATCATACAGAACAAATTCTGTACTGTGGGGAGGGTCCCTTATGTGGATTAGCATAATATTTTCCTCTCTTTACACTTACTATTTTCAGCACCTCTGCCACCTCCAAGGCCCTGTCTTTTCTGGCCTCCTTTGCTGTTAAAATGCCAGCAAGCCAGTGAATATATGCACTGCTCCGGGGAACACTTACGCTTAGCACTGGCTGTTTCTGTAGGCTGCAAAATTTCGTGCCATGTTTAAAAGCCCTGATTGGATTTGAAGAATTACAGGACAAGCAAAATTTTAAAAAATCCCAATCCAAGTTTCCTTAGTTGTGCTAACACTTTAAATGAGTAAACTAAGAACTCTAATTTTACTGTCTGGATAAAAGGCATCATAATGTTCCTAAGCAACCTCTTTTTTGTATGTACATGCACTAGCACAGTAAGTCTGTTTTTTAAACAGAACCACCAGCACAAAAAGAAAGACTAAGAATTTTTTTTTAAGTCCCTGGCACTTATTTATTTTTACATCAGCCCAGGGAGGGCAGCTGGGGGTGGACATGACAACATTAGCACAACCATTTCTCTAACAGATAACAAGGAGGCTAATGGGCCAGAAATCTGACCTGCAAATTGTGCCTGAGATTAAATGAACACGGGAAACATATTATGCAAATACATAAACAGGACAGCCTTTCTTCTTCTGTGCTAACAAACTGTCTGCGCACTAGCCCAGAGAAAACAAATTTTCAAGAGCCCTCTTTCCGGAAATGGTACTTCAGAAAGCAGGCTTCTTAAACAGATCATTTTACTTCTCGAGCACAGAAAAACAACCAGCAGAAGAAAGCATCGCATGATAGTTTGGCAAGAAAAAAAGAGATCTGTAGTTCTTGTAAACTCTTTGTGCTTAGTATTTTAGAACTAACTGAAAGGCTGATTACCTCCAAAAAGTGGAATTCAGGAGTCTGTTTTTCTCAGTGATTTAGTATTGCATCTACTGTCTCAAAAGCAACCAAAGAATCAAGAAGAGAGTCATACTCTCATAACAAATAAAAGATTAACACTCTCTCAACTTTTTCACTGTGAAGAGTGAACAGATGATAGGAGGACATAGAAGAAAGATCAAAACCCTCTGGAAAGCAAATCCCTGGCTGCCCAATACTTAATGATAACTCAAGCATGCCTGTATTTTTCAAAACATTACCAAACTCAAATACAATAAAAACCTCATCTCATAATTCAAAAAAAAAAAAACCACAACCACCGTCCCACCAGAACTGAAACATTTTCCTTTCAAAGCTACATTGAAAGCTTGTGATCACTTAAAAGAAAACATACACACCTGAAATGCAATTACAGGAGCCTGCTTGATCTGATTCTGGTTTACAGCAAGATTGCATGTGAACTAGAAATAAAATTCAATAAGCCATGGTAGCTTCAACAGTCACATAGTAGTTCTTCCCCTTGGACTGACAAGAATAGCTAAGGCAAACCCTGGTCTGGGCTCTCATGACTGCATGAAAGTTTACGTCACGGCCAAAGAAAAGCAAAGGATTAAATGCCTTCTGCTTAGAAAAGAGCCCATACAGGCCTGTTCACTGCTATTATGCAAGCTAAGCAACACGGTAAATTAGGATCCATAGAATAAATATGGAACAAGAGTTTTCTACTCAACTCTGTAGTAAACAAAACTGCAAATATAAAAGCCAGCACTGCATCAAAATATCTCCATTATTTTTACAATAGAAGTAGAATTCAATTAAGTCCTAGGATGGTATTTTAATCACTTTCGAATTATTGGTCACCCACATTGCTAGCATAAAATATTAACCTTTAAATAAATGTTCACTTAAAAGAAACATTATAGCATAAACATAGCACCGTCTACTGGATTCATGTCTACACTGAAGAAGCTAACAAATAACATTTCAAAAGTCTATCTCCACTGTAACTAGTTATGACTAATTCACCCAACTATTTGCTTTAACTGGCAAGCACTATTCAATAGCAGCCCCTACAGTACCTTCTGAAATAAAGGGGCAGAATTGGGTCTTTACACCTCTAATGCTTTTTGCTGCATCTTTACACATCTAAAATCATTTCCACTGGAAAAAAAAAGGGTGCAATAACAAATCCAGGTATCTTTTTCTGATTATCAGGTAGGAAAAACCTGAAATATCCTAAGTGACAGCAAAGATACACTGCTTTTGAAACTTGTTCAGCTTCACATTAGCACAGGATAGTTATAATTTGCTAGTGAATTATACACAACAGGAACACCCCAAGGCAAAGCTCTCTACCATTAGTTCCAATTCATCCATAGATGACTCAGCCTTCTACTTTGATTACAGCAAAGACATCACATGCTAAACTGCTTCTCATCTGTCCTACTACAAATACAAAGCTCACTGGTGTTTCACAGCATAAGTGCATGCCTTCCTGCTCCTCATAAGCATAGTTTCAGAAATAGAGCCCCCAGTCCTCAGTTTGGCTGTTGTCATTTTGCAATGCCCATATTGCATTTGGGATAAGGTCAGCAGGGTGCTCTGACTTGCCAGTATTACTCATCAAGCCTCAGCAAGTTGGGCACACTATTTGTCATAGTAAATGGAGATATAATCAAGACTTCAAATAAGCTGCTAGAATTCCTCCACACATTATTACCTTCAAAGTGACTAGAAGACAGGTCATACTTCAAACAAAACAAAAAGCCACAATGTAGAACTCAGTTGTTAACAGCATTAATTGGCAAAGTGGAATTAGCTTCCCACAGCTGTTCCAATGCTGGTAACCTGTGCATATGCATCACTTAGAAAAATTGTATGTCTTCACATAGAGGCAGATAAAAATGCTGGTTATTTAAATAAAACATAAATAGATGCAAAATCCCCATACATCACAAAGCTACTCAAACCTTTCTTCTACACTTAACATACGTACAGTTTTTGTCATTGCTGCACACGCCATCTGAATAATTTGAGTTCCTCCAAACAAAATTTCTTCAGGTGAGACCACTTAACTGTGATTTTACTAGCAGGGGATAAAACTGTTTGCTACAGAAGTATTCCTCATAAAACTGGATACCCAGACTTCAGAAAACAGCTTTTTCCCTGATGATGTATGCAAAAGAGATCCAATTATTTGACCAAAATACCCATCAGTGGAGCTATATACTCAGTAATTTTACAAGACTATAACACGCATTTCCCTGAGATTTGCACTGTTCAAATTCTGCACTGCCACACCACACAAGTAATGACACACATGGGAAACCATGAAGCTAACAGGAAATGGGGAAGCAGCTGTGAATAATTTTGCTTAGGGGTGAAGAGGACGGAAGATGCTGGACACACAAACATGTTGCTTTCAGCAGACTTCCAGTCTTAGCTCTCTGAGCAACAAGGAAGATCGGGAACCTGACATTATCAGCATAACTATTAAATCTCCCTAAACGATGCTCATATGTCACTCTAAGAGCCTGATAGAATAAATCAGCCCAGGCCACTCTTCTGTTAAAAGAATCACTTCTGTGATTCTGCTAATTAATCATGCCAGAGTGTTGATGCTGCTTCCTGACAGGATCCATCACTTTCCCAAACAGGTTGCCCCAAATCTCCAAAAGAAAGAAGCCTTTCTTTCAGTGTGAAGAAAACAATTAATGTTGGAAAAGAACCCAAACAAAATACACATACACACCTCAAGTTCTCATCTCTTGGGCAGGATCTATAGCATATTACTTTATTTTATATATTTATATATTTATATTCTGACAAATAAAGGATATGTGAAAGGCTCACCAATTTGATGGAAGGAGTAACTACAACCAAACAGCAGCTTTTGCAATTAAAAGGTTAGGTTCTCAAAATAACCCAAAGCAAACAGAAGCAACTCTAAACCACATAAATAGCATTTATTTCAAAAAGTTTCCTCTCAGCCATTTGAAATGCAGCAGTTTAGCTGCAATCAGTGCTACAATACACATGCAAAGGCAAGAGCGTTATTTCATTACTGTTTTTAAACAGCCAAGTCTGGAAATCAAGCGATAAAGTGCTCAGAAATGTGTGTAATATAATGCTTCACAAGAGTCTGAAGTTTTCACCTTCTAGTATATAAGGCGTTGTCAAATTACAGCATTTAAACCCTTACCAGTATGTACTGTAACTACTGCAATCCATACACACAGTATGCTGAACTTTCTCTTGTTTTTCTGTTTTCTTATGATTGGTCATAGGAATCTGTGCATCTTCATAATGCTTTTTTGCATGGCCATTCACATATCTAAAATAAATGAAAAAAAATTTTAAAAAAGTCTTACACTTTTGAACAGTTAATCTAACCAACATTCCCTGAAAATAAAAAGTAAAAAGGCAGCCTAATATGCATCCACTATTTATACAGGCATTAAAATAGGAAGTTCACCTGTGTGAAAACATTGGTTAAACTGTCTAACTTTTAACCCTTTTATTCTCTTACATTGTCCAAATTAATCTCTCCATATCCTTCACAGCAACCACAAACTGACATCCTTGTACCAAACCCCTGGATCTGGCACCTGAATAGGCCAATCCACCTTTGCAACTGAGAAAATCATTAGCTTCCTTTCTCCATACCTGTAATGTATATGGGAAAGCAATATGGAGAACTAACCACATTTTTTATAGCTCTATGTTTTTCTCCACCCAGCGCTCATCATGTTTGTTATTACTTTAACAGTGTGCTGACCCCCATATGAAAGCACATTCATTCTGCAGCACCATTTAATATTAGAGCATTCTACATTTTATGAATTTCATGAATTTGAGAGGCTCTAGGGCTTGGGGTCACACAACTTAAGAAGAAATCCAAAATCCTACAGCTCTTTTGCTGACACAATGAGCATTTTCACACTCAAAATTTAAGATCTAGAAAAGTAAGCACCTTTAATTAAAAAAAGTGTCATTACAAATGGAAGAACTCTTAAGTATGAGCTGAAAGTCATTAACACTTAGAACTGTGTGGCCAGACCTCAGGTGAATTATCTCCCCCCTTATTTCCTGCTTGTTGAATTCAGTAATGCTAACCAATGGGAACTCTGCACATGCTCACATGAACACTTGCTCTCACAAGCAGGTGTAAACAATTCTGATAACGTGGCTGTGCTAGTTAAGGCACTGTAGCCACACAGTTCCTGACATTGCTGTACTGGCAGAATCCTACAGCAATTACATCATAATACAAACAAGACTGTTGTTCTTGCAGGAGTTGACTTTCTGCTTAACAGTGCAAATGACAGGTTTATAAAGCCTTGCTCCCCCCCAGAAATGCTCTAGTCCTACAACGTGGTCAGTATGTTCCCAATGACTCTAACCTGTACATCCATACTTCAAGTGAAAATCTGAAAAGCTTTATTTCTCTTCCTTTAATTTCAAACATTATCTGAACAGAAGAATATGCTGTATGCTTTCGTGATCAAAAGTGCTCCCATTACAAGGTATATTACATTCTTCTCATTGTTGTTATTTTCCATTCTAAGGATGGGAACAGTTTGAAAAGTCAAAACAAACTGCATAAATAACCAACTCAATGGCTACTAACTGCCCACAAGAAAGGTCCTATGTGGACAGTAGTATTTTTTTAAATTGATAACAAAAATTCCAAACTATTTATTTCACACCATCACATAACATGAATTAGCTCCCCCTCTCCTAGCTCTCGGCAAGTATAAATTTATAAAATTAATGAAGAGAAAAAGGGGTTTGTGCTGAAAACTGACAGAGACATAATTAAAATTGTGGCACATACTGCTACACAGATTTAAGAAACAAAACCTAGAGTTTATTGAACCCACTTTAAAAGAGAAAGTCACTAAGTTTAATAATGCTTTTCCAGAACAAAACCATGCCAGCACAGCTGTTACCCTACAGATGAAAACATGTTCACATCTCAGATACAGTCTAAATGGCAATGCTAACTGCATTCTCATTAATACATGCATCTCAAACATTTATGTAGCAGTGAATTTTCCACAATTGTCCTGACATATAAATAACAGCACTGATTGTGTCATAGCTCTACAAATTATTTTGGTGTACTTCAACTAACACAGACAAAAACAAGGTGTACTCTGGAGGAATTGTGATGGTAGCTAGTCCTTCTACGTTACAGCAGTAACTTTGTTCCAAAACTATACTACAGTATACTTAAGGTATTTTCTGTCTAAGCTGGACAGTTGCTGTTTTCCCTCAAAATAAGCTGTGCCAACTTTGCATTTGTGGGTTTCCAAGAATTCTTATTGGTTTAATCTTATTATGATAAAAACATCTTTTACAGAATGGAACTTTACAATAATCCACTGATTTAGCAGTTCTCCAGGCACTTTTTGAGCTGAGCAATCACATTCGCGGTACACTTTTCTTTGAGAGAAAAAAAAGTTGAGTATAATCTATGGACTCTCATAAGGTAGCAAAGAAGTGTGTTCAGTATAAACATACAATGCTAAATGAGATCATGAAAGGTTTATTTCAGGGAATTATAAGGCATTCAGGAAAATTTTGAATGCACTGCCCCAGAGTTGAGCAACAAGAGAAAAAGACAAAGGTCTGATTAAAAAATTTGCGCACTAATGCTTTTTACCCACCTTCCACAATGGACACTTGAGCACGTCAGACAGACCCATGGACTTTTATTTGACCGGCACACTATAAAAGATTAAAAAAACAAAAACAAAAAAGCATCAAATGAATTGGCTCTAATATTACAGTTGTATAACACATCCTGAGCACTAGCAATAGCTCTGATGACTCCACCTTAGCAGCACAGTTATATGGTCATGTTCATTAACCTATATTAGGGACTAAACTAAGACTGAGGACCTACTTACACTAAAGCACATTAGCCGCCTTCTGGCTTGGGTTTTAGTTGCAGGCTACACATTTATGTGTTACTTTCCATGAATAATTTTTTTTTAATTACATCCACATGAGGTCTACTTGATTTTGAAATATAATACAGAAATAACAGAAGCACAAGTAGCAAACACACTGGTAAAGTTTAAAACCTTTTCTTTTGGCTTTTAGTAAGAAGTCCACCAAACACAGGAAAAAAAGCCACAGCACTTCACTTCTGTTTCGTAAAACTAGTTATACAGGAAGCCATTTTAAAGAAGATATTGCAAGAAAGCCTGGCAATCTGATAAGAAGTACACAGAATAGATTACTGTGCAATGCATGATACGCACCATCTATACAATACATATTTCTATGCTGCAGTGCTGGTAAAGGCTTTATCCATATAGATTTTACACTTTTAGTCATGCCCAAGAAGCTGAAAGGTTAAAATGTAACACAGTGCTGTGCTTCACAATCTATTCAAGACGCCAGAAGATGTTAGCTAATTCTTTAGCTGTCTTCTAAGTCTAGAAAACTTAACTTAAATAAACATGGATGTTTTTAAGCTACAGGGCTTAAAGGGATAAAACAGCAGATACTGGAAAATGATGAAACACCATCCCAGGGTAGAGTCATAGAAACAGGATATTCCAACTCCTACCCCAACCCAGTAACAAACTCTGCAAATTCAGATCAGAAACAAAATCTCAATAAATACCCCATGTAGACAGAATACAGTAAAACAGGCAAGCAGAGCAAAATTTCCATTAGTCAAGTCAAGAAAAAGTATATGCATCTTTATAAAGAATAGGAATTTTGGAACTACAACTAAATTGTTACTGAACCCTCAAATTTTGTGAGGAATTCCCATTTGGATCATGTCATTGAAGAAGGGATGCTGAGATATACAACACAAATTTGAACGAAGTAAAATTGTAAACAACTATCCGTTACCACAGTATTTACAGAAATAGGATCACACTTTCAAATACCCAAATAATGTCATGAGAAAAGAAAAATTAAATGCTAAGTGCACTTCTGCAAGGGCAGAAAACAATAAGACAGTGACTTCAATTATCCCAAAAACACAAAAGGCTATGATGCCACCTAATTTTTGTATGTGCTATAAATAACTGCTTCTTGGCGCAGCCAGTTAAGAGTAACAGAGGAAAAATAAAACATCAGAAACACAAGGGTTTGTGAGGCCAGAGGGAAGAAGGGACAAAGAGAAGAGGATTAAACCCTAGCATACATGTAAATCATTTATATTGCTGTTTATTGTGGAAAGCTTAAGAACAGCCTTCTCTATCTGGAGTCACACCTTAGAGAAAGGAACTGGGAAAAATAAAGCATGTGCAGAAGCTGCTCCAGGACTGGATCACCTGAGCAGGCTAATTCAGGACTTCTAGCAAAACTCAAAAATACATTCACCAAGCTACAAACCATGGTACATATCAAACTGTTAAGATCAGAGGATACCAGGAAAAACTAAGCTAACAATAATAAAAGAAGTTTCTTTACCAAATTAAAGGCTAATTAAAAAGAAAAAGCAAGGAGGGGGTCAATTTT
This sequence comes from Phalacrocorax aristotelis, assembly GCF_949628215.1. Lineage (NCBI taxonomy): Eukaryota > Metazoa > Chordata > Aves > Suliformes > Phalacrocoracidae > Phalacrocorax > Phalacrocorax aristotelis. Next base: position 35,724,067 of record NC_134282.1, read on the forward strand.
TAACCAGGGTAAAAAAGCAACTAGCTTACCTGTATAATAGCTCTTTCAAACTTTTCCACCATTAGAATTTGCCTTTTTTATTTAAATCAGATGGAAAATTAAGCTAGCTAACACTGCTTCTTAAAGAATTCTTTTCTGGATTTGAATTCATTATTACAAATAGCTGTTGTATTTCAATTCACAGGCCCAACCCAAGGAATGTTTAACACTAGGAATTTTACTATGTTCACCAGGAAAAAAAGCACATTCCACAGAAATATTATTTGAAGTAACTACTTTAAACTCTTTAGTAAAGACTCCAGAATTGTTTTCTTCAGCTGCTGCAATTATTGCTTCACTTGAGAAACACATTTTCTCACATGATTCAGTTTTCTGGTTTTGGTTTTCCAAAACCAAATTTTCCTATTTCTAAAGTTGATAGGTTACCACAACTGTGATTGTAATCTTGCAATAGTCAAATGATAGCCAGGTAGAGCTGTTTTGGCCCTACATTTCTAGTTAGAAAAGTGGAAGAAGTTTGTCTCATTTGACCAAAATGTTAGTGAGAAAACCAATGCTTGGCACTGGCAAACAGAAGAGAAAGGGAAGACCTTAAATAGCCATCAGTTAAAAACAGGCTAAATGGACCACCAGTTTAACCTAATACAATTTTATTTTCCTGTATTACACAAACTGAAAGGTAAAAAATTAACCAGAAGGAAACAGAAGCCAAAACCATTCATGCGCTTAAACACAGATTAAGTGCTGCATGAACAAACTACTACCCTACACTTCCCTTGCCAGGAACATGTAACCACCTTCGTAGAATTAAAATCCCAGCAAAAATCTCCCACTTTGAAATAGCATTTTTTCCTTTCAATATGTTATCGTCTGTGTACAGAACTGGTTCTCAACCAGTAGGTCAAAGCATTACAATGTAAACTCTTATTTTTACCTTCCACCATGTACCATACAATTACAGTTTCACATTCAGGTGTTTTAAATGCCAGCACTACTTGCTTCTCAAGTGTTAAATTACACTGAAGCAGTGCTCACTCTGCAGAGTTCACACAAGGTTTAAGTGTTCTGCACAAAGCCAGCAAATGAGTCCACTAATTGCACAATGCCAAAAAGTTAGTGTCCACTAAAATGTTCCATCTCTCACATCAGGGAATAGGAAAAGATGGCTCATTTGTTTGCTTTAGCTTTTAGGAAGATTTTTGCTCCTATTGCATCACATTAGAAATGTGTAGTTTATATCTTCTGCACAAACATCTCCTCCCACAAAGAACTTGAATAACATGGAAGTGACTCCCACTAAGATTAAACACAGAAGCCAGTATTAAATTTGTGACCTGCAGCTGTTCTGTTCTGAGAGGATTACACAATTGATTTTTTTAAAGGTTGCTAAAGATTGCATTCTGTATTTCTCTGAGGTTGGCTCAGTAGATACCTGTATTAAAGCTTGGCTCTCTACGTATTCCTCAATTCAGATCTTGAAGCAGTTACCATCTGTTACTTGCTATTAATAAATTAGATTAGGCCAGGAGCTTCAGGCATTAGTCAGGACTCTAACAGAGGCAGGCACCATGGAGTGCACAGCGAAAGCAGAGTCACTGCCCTGAACTGCTGATAATTTAAGTTAAAGGTAGACACTTTGGCTTCATCTGTAAAGAAAGTCCACATTATTCCTTTCAGATGTGGTACTGACATGAAGGCACTAGGCTTAAAAGTAGACCAGAAACAAGAGAGACAGATCCACAGCAAATCCCTTCTCAATTCAAAGCACATTACACAGCCCTGGAACTTGGTCCTTAAAACAGACCTGGGCTTTCAGGTCTTTCAGGTCAGACAGTTACACAGAATCATGAGGAAAGACTCTCAAATCCATTTGTACAGGTACGTATGTCTTCCCTCAATAATCAGTATTCCAATTGGGATTTGGTGGGGTTTTTTAGTGATATTTAAAAAAAAAAAAAGGAGGAAGGGCGTACTTCCTACTTTGGAATAAAGTTATATTCAACAAACATCTTAACCATATTAAAAAATCTGAATTATCTGTGTTTGTTACACTTTATTTAGTGGTATACAGGCTAAGAAACACTGGCTGCTTTCTCAGCTTGAACTAAAGTGGCTACTGCAATGGTTACCAACTGCCTCATTTTGCTATACTTTTAGAATCACTTGAAGCAGTTAGGCAAAAATGATACTAGCATGGTCAAAAGAAAAGGGAAAGCAAATCTGCAATGCCACAGTGTTGCCTGAAACAGTAAGTCAATTGCCATTTTACATCAGTATCAGCTTATTCAGAAGCTTATAAACTTATTTTTTCATTATGTAACAGGAAGGAGGAATACAATCTTTTACAGAACTACTTCCCTAAGTGAAATCTGAATACTCCTTTGTTATACAGCCTACAAAGCCCTCTGTAAAGGAAGAGAAGTATCAATCCATTCCCAAGAGAACAAACAACCAAACACCACTATATACAGACTCGTACATAACTATGGGAACTTTCTGAGACAACCCTCTCCCCTCCAGGCTCCACTCGCTGTAAATCATCCTGATAAATAATTTTCATCGAGTTATGCCAAGAAGAATCAGTAAGATATGGCTAAGCAGTTTGGCACTCTCATCACATGGCCCTCACCCCATCTTACTGTCACAATCGCCGAGATGTGTACTACTTAATCTTGACTTTATTTTGCGTATTGAAAAGTGACTCCAAGTGCAGTCTTGTGAAGCATGAAAATGCCTGGCAAACACTGCATTCCTTACAGAACAAAACTTCAGATTTCCACTGTAGGAAAGTTACAACTATGTAAAAGTATACAGACAACCGCTGAAACAAATAGTTCTGTTTAAATAGCACACTGCATAATTTAGAAACTGGCAAAAGAAAAAAGAAGCAGGAAGAGGAGGAGACCAACAGGAAGCAGCTTCTGTAAGGCAGCCAAGTTAAGAAACCTGCAAGATATAGTGTCCACCAGATATCTGGCTGTAGCAAGCCATGTGATCAATGCAAAGCGGTGGCTTTGCCACTCACGGGAGCACTAGTGACCTGAGGCCATAGCTACTACAGAACTGTGCTTAAATCCAAGAGTTAAAATAGTCCTTTACTACATCGCTAAAGAAAAGTCCACAAAATATCAGCACAATAAGAGCAATACTTGGGTCCTTCTGTTAAGAGCACACTGAATGGAAACAAGATTAGGGTCATTAAAGTATTTCCAATCCTCTCCACAGCCTTTACACTTTGGACTTTGTTCTCAAAAGGAGCTGTACCAACACTACTATCTTACTTGTATAATTATATGGTTAAACTACAATAACATAATGACCTGCCCAGAAACACCCTTGGACTAAGTTACTTTATTCCAGTTCAGTTTATGTTGACATAGAAGGTCAGCTACACTGATACAAGCTAAACTGAAAAAGGCCGCTGTTACTCCACACAGCATCTGCACAAGGAACAATATTTATATAGTTGTGGCTCCACTGGTATACTGATGCTGCGCTGAGCAAGCTGTCCCACAAATGTAAGCACTTGGTGACAGAACACATATAAGTGCTACATATGTATAGCATACTGTATGTGCAGCATGTATACACATGCTATGTGTGTGTACACACACACACACAAGTGTATCAAAAAAAAAAGCAAGAATATCATTAAAGTATTCTAGAGAAATAGATTTACTTTTCCTTTCTCATACCTTTAACTTCATTTTGCCTAACAATCCCTCCATGCCCTGTTTAATTAAGATTTGGTAGCAGGGCAATGTTACTCTACAGTTTGCTCCTAAAAGAACCTGACAAATACAGCAAAAAAAAAAAAGAGCTGGGCAGTCTCCACTAACAACATTTGAAGAGAAAAGCAGCAACAAGCAGCATACCAAAATGTGAAACCCCTGCTTTGTGAAGCACAATTCTTCTGTCTGTGACACACCAGGCCTAAGGAATCAGACTGAAAGCTGCCTCCTCCAAAGACCTGGGAGTAAAGGTGAGAGAAACTTGCATGCAAAAAATTCTGGGAAATTATCACAAGTGGTAGGAATACAAAACTCTAAACATCTAAGCAAAATCATGCAAACCCCTTTAGTAGCAACATCTCAAATTCAGTTTTTCAGTCACAGGATTCAGAGCATTTCTCAGAGATCCGACTCCCATTTTACAGACTGACAAATGGAGAATGAGAGATCAAATAATTTACCAAAAGAATTTTATCAGCATAGACCAGAATCAAGCTTACTAGCCGTAATACCTTAGTCCTTTATGTCATTTTACTTGCAGGTAAGGATAAGGCACCCCAAAACTCTACACAAAACTTAAGGTCACTTGCCAAAACAGCTCTAAATTAAACACCTAGAAGTTCCCATATACAATATACAAGAAGTATCAGGCATCTGAGAGAGTCATCTATCAAAGCCAGTACTCTAAGTATGGAATTGCTCACATCATTAGCTTATGAGAAATACCAAGACGACAAACATGTTGCATGTTGTCGCTCCTCTGGGCTTACGTGTTGGGGTTGCAAAAAGGCTCTGCCCACCAGGGGAATTTACAGCTCTGGAACTCCCTCTGGATGCAGGCACAATGTCTTTTCAAAGCCTGAATAAATCAGCTGAAGAGCTTTCTCCATGCAATACCATTCATTCAAGACGTGAATGCCTCAGGTTTAATACGCACACCTCGTACCCTTGGAAGGCCTTCCTTCCAGACTACTACTAAATGCTGAGGGAGGACTGACAGTTCGCTTTTGTTAAAGATGGCACTTCCCATGAATAAATAGTTACTCAGGGCAACAGTGAGACAAAGCAAGAGAGTACAACTTTCACCACACCTAGCATTTACAGCTTTTACCTAGGCTGCAGTTTCTGCAGCAATGAATATCCATGCGTTCTATATTCAAAATCCACAAAACATTCAGTCATTAGAATTGAGACTGGAACGAAGGATTTTCCACTTACAATGAACTAGCCAAATCACAATATTACAGAGCCATGTGTACTCATTCCTTCTGGCCCATAAACTCAGTTAGAAACCCACACATACAATAAAACAGCTTCTCAGGGCAAAAACCAAGAAGTCTTTCTCATCACAAAACTTCAGTCAAGACTGCAGAACGTCTGGATATGTGCAGAATCTGACACTCTGGCACTGAAAAAAACCACTTTATTAGCAGAATCTAAGAAGCCTAAAAAAACATAGATGTCCTCCAAGGTAAGTCAGCATTTTTACAGGCATCATGTAAAAATTCATAACAGGCAACAAAAGTTACTTAATACTAAGTACACATGTATTAACACAACTGATCATGTTCCCAGTTTTTGACTTTGCATTCTTTCATGTATTTAGAACAGGCAGTTACTACAAGCATACATGCAGGCTTTATTATTTGACTCTATTGACTGTTTACATTCAGGAGAAATACAAAATACTGAAATTAGTATCTCAGCTAAACATATTGGTAAAAATCATAAGTCAGGGCAGGCATTAACATTCACAGAAGTGCACTAAGTCCAAGCAGAATGCTAACATTATTTTATAATCTAGAAGTAGGCTCCAGAACTCAAACACTGAGTTAAAAGTCTATGTTTGTTGATTATAGGGGGTTTTTTGTTTGGGGTTGAGTTTTTTGGGGGGGCTGGGGAATGGTGTGTTTAAACTGTATATGCATCTGCTAAAAGGATCTGCTCTACATTTTAAGAACTTAAGGCTAGTCAATTCCAGATGGGTAACTGTAATGAAAACCAGGTGACTGAAAAAGGAAGTAAATGTTAACAAGAGTGTTTTTTAAACCTTTGCACAGTTAGCCCCATTCTGGACAAAGAATGCAGGAGAAAGGAATGTTACAGGCTCTGAAAACTAGAGACTATGTTCTATACCTTACAAGCCAGCTGTTTTACTGTTTAGGTTTTAAAGAGTATTCCCATTTGTTTTCTAACTTTATTTCACATAAAGCACTTCTTTCTATATCCTATCGTCGGCCCCATTACAAGTGCATAAATGGACCGAATTTGTTCTAAACTGTCTGGTATTAGAAAAATATTCTATTTAACAATATTTTACATAAGTGTTTTTTGGTAGACATCTTTATTGCCCATTTTAGAAAAACAGCATTCTAGTAAAAATGAAACCAGACAGAAGGGGAAATGGTTTTTAATTATATTATTTAAAATGTTTTGTTTTTTTAAAAAAATGAGCTAACACCCACGTACTAGAGGAAAAGATACAAAAAGATGAAATTTAAATTACATTTAAACCAAAGCAAGAGAATTTACAAGGAAGTAAGTTTCTTGGTAAGCATTACTAACACCACAAAAATTTTAATCATTCTTTTGGTGTTTCATACCCTCATAACAGAGAGATGCACAAGGAACAGAAGTCTCAACAGCATCAAGTCTTAGCCTAACTCAAATCACATTCAAATGTAAGAGAATTCAAACAGACTCTGAAGAACATTTAAAGAAAGAAACAAACCCTCACCTTATAGCTATGGAAAAAAAAGCCAAACAGTTATTTTTTCTGCTATTATCTTTCAACCAAAACCAGAAAGATTAAGTTTTTTTTGTGAGAAAACAATGTCATTTTGTGATATTGAATAAACTTATGAAATCAAGTAATATTTGTGCTCATGTGTAACAGTGCATGTGGTTTCCTCCTTTTTGTCACTAAATAAAAGCATTGCTCAGTCTCACGTAAAAAATTTCACAGATGGTTACAGTGAACCACTCCATTGCAATGGAAAACCATATATAATTCAGACATACTGAACAACTGAGTAAGAATATAGAACACAGGTACGTGAACAATTTCTCATAGAATAAATAGGTCATCGAAGTCCCCAACACATTCCAAACACTGAAAAATATTTGTCAGAGAACAATGTGATTAGCTTCATCTGCATGTAATTCACCAACCACATTGGCTTACAGTTCAGTATTTTGATTATGCAATCAGAATTCCACACTGAAAAACTTGGAAGTTAAAAAATGCATGCTTTTTTGTCTGCCTATATTCTTAATTCAGTAGTGGAAAAAGCAGACAGATAGGTAAGAAACACTTCCTTCAACCAGTGTAAAGACATGTCAGTTCCCGAGGAAGTGGTTAAACAAACTGGGGGGAGGTGAGAGAGGGAAGAAAAAAAAGAGGAGGAAGAAAAAAAAGAAGGTGCAAAACCCAAGACAGATCACCTCTAGCAACAACATACAAACACACACAGCAGCAGCACAGCGTACTCTTTCGTTATGGTAAAGAAATACGGTCACTTAGCACTACCAATCACACACAGAGATGCTCAGCTCTCAGGCTACAGTAGTGCTATATTTTTTGATAATTTAGTCTTTATGTGTCAAGTCAAACTTTAGGTCAAGAAATGTACATGGGAAGATTAACTGCTGACACCACATAAATCACATCCTACCTGAAAGCAACAGTGAGAAAACATACATTATTTAGAAGGAAGAAAAAAAAAAAGGCAGTAACACATCAGGAACAGGCTTATTTTATGAATAATCACAGCCAAAAGCATTTGCTAAAAAATTATTGCCTCCATTTCTCCTTTACATTCTAAGAACAATTTCTAGTGGTTTGGCTACTTTGATAACTAGTTAGTATCTAAATTTAAATACATACATACACACACACTTCTATATTCTAAAATTAAATGCTTTCTAGCCCTCACTGATATTGTTCCTCATTCCAGTCGTAGCATGCCAAGAAAAAAAAAAATTATTCAATCTCTGTTAGAGCAAGACATAAATATTCATTTTCAGACAGCAGCCAGAAAAAGCACAGCAAAGCCAACAGTGTAACATAATTTCTAAACCCTTAAGGAAAGGAATCTTCTTGAGTCAGTTAGCAATCAATCTCCGGTCAAAAGAGTCAAGCTAGAAATAGGAGGGAGAAGAAAGCAAGAAGGATTCTTGCCTTCTTTATATAACCTAGTCATTAATTTACTTTTTGTAGTCCCCACTATTTCATTCCTACTTCCCCAATACTAGCAAAAGACACATTACTAACTATCCCTGTCAACAAAAAAAATAAAGAAATTAAATGCTCTGTGGACAAAAACATTACCAAATGAAAAACTTATGAACCAAATGTTAAAAAAAAAAGTTTTTAAAAGGGTTGTGGCTATCTTGAGAAAATGCACCTGTATTTTGACATGGACAAGCAGATGCCCACTGTCACACAGAATACTAAATGATGTTCTCATGAGTCAGCCCGTTTGGTATTGGTAAGGACCTCCAACCCCCACCCCCAAGCCTGAGTGTACCATGTGACTTTAAAGTTATAAAGCTGTCTGCCTGCAATATTTGGGAGGGGGGCTAACTTCCAGAAGAATCACCTTATTTTGCCAGGTTGCCTTTGGGTATTGCAATTAGATTCAAATGGGTAATCAAATCTGTCAATGAAATTTCATAGCTACATTTACAAGATATTCCAAAGGGGGGGGGAACCCCAACTACTAGAGGATTGCTTTCACATACCACTTAAGACTGCTGAAAGGTAAGTGTATTTATCACATCATGTACAGTTTACAACACCCTCTGATAATCAAGGAAATTAATCATTAAGGACACAAAATCTTACACTGCTCCCATAACAAGGACACCATAAAGCAATGAATATTTTCATCAGCTATTATTCTAATTCACTCTACAATAGAAACTGCTTCCTCCAATAACCTCAACGTAAAAGTCAGAAAAGCCTTAAATATTTTTCAGATCTAAACTTCTGATTAAGCTGCACTTTCTAACCTCCATGGATTATTTTAATTAATGGCCTTTAACCACTTTTCACCTAGTTAATGAATGTTTGTTAAAACAGAAAGGGAAGCATAAGCAGGTTACTAAATGAAGTGAATGGCAATGATCAAATGAGAAATGGCTCAAAGCTTAATTCCTTTCCAAACGTCAGGTATGAAACTTTCACTCTATGAACCTCAGACACAGATGCAACAAAAAAAATTAACTAGTCTCACTCTGTTGGCCTTAACACCTTGCAACAATTAGAAAAACAGAGTAGGAATAATGCAATGATCTTGTTTAACACCTGCACATCTTGAAGGGCTTGGGAAAGGTGGGTGAAAGTTATTATCCTGCTTACATTTAAACCAGCTATAATGTGACTTGCACTAATCTGTGGATAAATCAAGAGTCTCTCTCCTACACAGTTGTGTGTGGCTTATATATCCCACTTCCACAATGCCTCAGACTATCCTGTCTCCTTACCATATGGTACACTTCAAAGAGTCATTCCAAAACATTTTTTTTAATTAGACTATAAAATACTTCAAAACAGTGAGTAGTAAAATCTGTCCTTCAAAATTTATCTTCAAAATCATCATGAACATTAGATCTAGTTTCTAAGCAAAGGCTATGTATTGAATGTCTGACAACTACTTTCTGCTGAAGTAGTCTTTCTTCAGCTAACCTTCAAGTTTTGCGACAGCATGTGATCTGTTGAGTAAAGAGTATAAACAAATACTGGGAAAGAGAATCTAGAAAATATTAATCACCAGCAATTTATGTTTACTGACTTTTAAAAGATCTAAGTATTTGAAAAAAAAAAGACTCCCCTTTTCTGTAATTAAAAAGAAAATTAGGTCTAGCTTATGATACCAAAATTGAGACCCTCACCCCACCTCAGTAAACATGCACCTTCTAATAGAATCAGTTCCGAAGCACTACACTCTATCACACAGGCAAAGGTAACTACTGCCCCCATGGCTGGCTCATACATCAGTAACTGATTCAAATGGGGAAAAAAAATATTAACCGTTTTAAGGAAAACAAGACTGAGTCTAAAAACACGCCAAGTCTAACAAGCTTTAAATTCACTCCCTGGCTGTCTTTTTAAGTAAAGAGGTATAACAACCTATCAAGTCTGTAGAGTTACTAACAAGCATTCCTGCATTGCAGTGTCCCAGAGAAACAGCTGAAAGACTACCCAGCTTTGAAATTAAATTTAGGTGACTGAATAAAAAAGGTAAAAATTTTTACCTACTTATTTTGTGGTTTAAGATTCAGAATAAATATGGTAATTTCCAGGCAAAATGCATTTTCCAGATGTAGGGTGACAAATAGCCCTCCCACATACAGAACATTAGGCCCACACACTGTTTATGAGCTTACCCTGAGTCTACATGCAGCTGACTGAAAAGAATTTTTCACGGGAAGAAGGTCCTACCTACCCCTCTCCAGTTTCAGTGAGTTCCCGCTCCTCCTACAATCTAGTAAGAACAGAAGGAAAGAGGAAATGAGGACTCATAGTAATAAAAAGGAAAAAGCAAAAGGAGAGACAAATACTCACTGAGGTGGAAAAGAAACGCTAATAAGGAGCTAAGATGGTTAAAGTCTGTGTACCTGAGCTTTCACAGTGTATTTGTTTTGGCACTGACTGCAACAGTCCAAGGCCAAAAAACAGTGTGGCAGAATGCTGTTACCTACCCCATGAAAAGACAACAGTGTAACTCATTTAACTGAGAAAAAAATGGATGGGAGGGCAGGGAGGGGAGCAAACAAAACATCAAAAGCAGTGTAACCTAGTATAGTCATGTTCTTGAAAGTTCTGCTGGGCCCAAAACATTTGCTGTCACATATAAATAAAGCATTCAGTGATATTTGGGGTTAGTCTGAACTAACTGAATTTACCAAGTAATTTAGAAAATTACTTCAAACCCAGAAAAAATGTCGGAAATCCATATGCTGAATTAATATCATAATCATCATTCACTAGGTCTTAAACAGCTTCCTCATGCTAGCTCTCCTCTGTACTTTTCATGGTCCCAGGGTCATTTGCAAATGCCACAATGTATGTTTCTGGCCAACTGTGAAATTACAGCTCTTATTCAACAGAAGTCAGAATGCAAGAAACAGATGCTACACAAATATATTTCGCTTTTGCAGGAAATACCAGTCTACAGTCAGAATTGCTCTTCAATATCTAACAAAATTACATTATTTACGAAAAATATTTAGCCAACTGACAGCGAACTGAAAAGCAACAGTTTTAAGCATACTTCAGAAGTACAATTCCCCTTTAAAAAAAAAAATCACTAAATCCCCATTTTGGCAGGTACAGTCCTGTCTACAGGTGTTCTTCTAAAGAACGAACTTCAGATTCTACATTGAACCACCAATGAGTCCAGTGAGAACTAATGAAACCTCAACCATGCAGAAGAAAGAGTTGTAAAAACTCTTCAGACTTGCACAGGTATGCTTAGAAGATTGCAATCTCACTTAGGTGAGGCATGGCTCCCTGTGGTCTCATGAGTCTATGAAAAGTTGTGGATAAATACCACATCTGAGCAGTTCCAGAGTACTTTTCATAATTACAGGATTTGCACAACAGTGCTGAAGGTGCGGCACATCATACAAATTCAACTGATTCAGTCTGTGACACTGCCGTCTTGCCAACGCCTGTAACTACTCTGCTTCCAAATTCAGCAGAGGTTTCAGAAATTAAAGTGCATGGAAAGACTGCACTCTAATTGGAATTAGCAGACATCTGCGTGTAGTATTTCACATGGCAGCACTGATTAAAAGCCACTTTCGGTTTCTGTACAATTCCTACTCCTTATATTCATCTCGTCTCCTCTTAAATGCCCAATTACAACAACAAACTGCCTCTGGATCTGCAAAAAGGCATTCTGTGCTCTCTTTTCATAGTCTTAAAGCCCCTCAAAGCAAATGTGTGCTGCTTTCTGCATCGCTTACTGTACAGAGCACGCTTGACTAGATTAAATACTCTGGGAAAGCATACCATCTTCTAAACAGGAGTGCTTAAACTCTCAGACTTCCAAACTACACAACAGTGACATAACAGACATTCTAGAGACACTTAAAAACGAACATACACCATTACTCTTTAATTTGGAGCAAAAATATTCGTACCTGAGTCAACACATTTGTTGTCAATACTTCCTCTTACTGCTTTTTAAGAGTATTCCTTCATCACAAGACCTCTATAACAACTCTGTCAGGTAGCCTCAAGGGGAAGAGAATTAGTCCAAAAAAGCAATTCAGGCTGGTGCACATGCTCTCCTAATCAATTCCTGACCTCAGTAAAGCAACTTTCAAATATCAGTGTCAAATGCAACACCCCTCCATTATACACTGACACAACATTCAGTATCAAATAACAATATTCGAAAGTGCCTCCATATTACCTTGTGAAGTTATTGCTGCAGTCAGGAGTTTTTGCAGAGAGGCGAGGAAAAGGTACTTAACCAATATGGATCACTCAGTCATCGTGACAATTCCAGCTCCTCAAATAGCAGAAATGCAAGATAATGATGAAAATAGCCACTGGCAGGCTGAACTAAGAACTTGCTCTCCAACCTATTCTGCAGTGTTTTGCTACCACTGGCAGGTCACATGGCTGCCAGAAAGCTTCCTTTATCAGTATCTTACTCTCCTTTTCTGGAAAGGTCAGCAGCAACTCAGCACAGGACTGATGACAAGTTCTGAGTGATTTTAAGACAACATGCTTGATGAGAGATGCCTCGTTATTACAGACTGCAGATTGCCTTCTAAATATTTTTCTCCAACTGAGGCACCACCACCACCAAAAAGAACTGAGCTCACAGAACCTCAGCAAAGAGCATCAAAAGCAATAGAAAGTGCATTACATTTTGACAACATATTAATTTATATATGGCATGTTCTCATTTTAATTTTATATTACCAAGTTGCAGTAAAACCAGCAAATAAGAAACAGTATTTATTATGAATTGACAGAAACCAGTATCCCATCTCTTTAAAAAATTTATCTCACTAAAATGAGCACAAACAAGAAAAAGACAGTACTCTACATACCATTAGGGAGTTAATGTAACAATAATCACATATTACTAATACTGGAACTGAAAAGGGAGACACATTTTCCCATACTAGTAGGAATGCAAACTCCTTTTTAAAAAGAACAATTTTCATTTGCTTTAAATTAACAAGAGCCTGATTGTTGGAATGTTTTAAGTTCAATGTACATACTTTTTTCTCTAGCCACTTGTTAAGAATCCAATAGTTATCTATGTGAGTACTGTGTGTCTTATTACTTTAATTTTCTTAAAAAGCATAGCAAACAGAGACACTCCCCTAGACACAGTATCTTCAACAATCTATTGAAGTTCCTCAAAGTGTCCTGCACCTTCTTCCTGCCTCTCAGCTGTAATAAATCAGTTGATTGCCCAGAAAATGGCTCTCCCTGTAAGTGCTGGTTTGGGACAAACACCTCTGAACAACAAAGAAAAATTGGTTCTAATTGCTGAACTTCTTTATGGAGAAACAGCAGACCTAACAGGGTCCTGTAGCTGTACACCGGCTAATTTTTTGAGAAGTTACCTTAATATTTGAGCATATATTTTTAGTTTTGGCAATTTTATCTTTCTAAACGGTGGTTCCCTACTGCCGTATGCTTCTGGTTGACAACTTTGCTTACCCTTGATACTCTGAAGATAACAGCTGGACCTACAGAGTTAGACTTCTTGTCATTAATTTTTTTTTCAGCACAGAAACATTAGGGACAACAGATTTTCACGTACTCCTCCTTCCCTCTAATCATTCTCCACATTATTCCACTGTAAAGTGTACCCCCTCTAAAATCAAAAGCATTACAGAGTAAAATAACTGGTTTTGCCAAAGGAAGCAACAGCACTACCACACCTTGGCTCCAGGAAATTGCAATCAGGGAAGAACTCAAGTAAGCAGCAGCCTTCCCACACGAAAGCACAAATACTGCGAGACAAAGGACAATCATTTTCCCTTTAAAAAAAGGAACACCTTAAAAATGTATCTAGCGTTTCAGTGCTCCCTGATAGCCTCATTCAGGAAAGACCTTTCTCCAGTGCCCACGGGCATAAAAGTCACGCTGCTGCTCTAAGTGGAGCCTACTTCCTACTTTAAATGTACTTGGTTGCTTCTACTTTCAAACCGAGCATAACTAAACACATTACAGTTATAGCAAATAAAAACACGTACCAAAAATGACAGCAATCATTGGAGATTATCTGTGTAGAAGCATGCAATGATCTATTCAGAAGCTAAATTTAAAACACCTTGGGCACAGCACCTTTAAAGGGAAAGCCCCCCTGAACACGCAAAATCCTGCAAGGGACAGTACTGAAGACAGGATACGTTTCAAAGACAGTGATTTACATTATTAAATCGGTGAGCAAGTACTAAAAAAAGATGACCTCTACACTCCTACCGACCCACACAGCAGAGTGGGTGAGCGGGATTCCCAGACACCCCACAGACCGTTGCACGCAGCTGCTCCTTGGGTTTAAGAGGGGGCCCCAAGCGTCGCCTTTAGCCTCAGCAATCCAATTAAAACTCCATTCTCTAAAGTCCTTTCAAAAATGCACATTAAAAAAAATGTAATCTCAAACTGATTTAAAGAACACGCTGACACTGCAGCAGCCACCGGGTCCTCTCAGCCCCGGTCCCCGCGGCCAGGCTTCCCCTGGGCAGGGCTCAGCACGCCGCTCCTCCGGCAGACAAAAGGAGCAAGGAGCCGCGATCCCGCATTCCTTCGCGCCCGGCGGGGCTTGGGGAGCCGGCGCCCGACCGAGACAAAGTCTGCTGCCCGGCCCGGCCGGCAGCGCTCCCCCGCTGGACAAGGCTGCGCAGGCAAAACCGGGGCAGCGGCAGGAGTAGGGGCGGCCCCACGTCCCCCTCCCCGTCCCCCCCCCGCCTCCCAGACATGTGGCGGCCGCTCCGCGGCAAGCTGAGGGGGTGGAAGAAGCAGCGACACAGCACTGCCTGCCCGCCCCCTCCCCCCGCCCCGCTCCCCCGTGCCCCCGGAGCGGGGTCCCGCGGGGCGGCCCCCGGCGGGGTGGGGGACCGGAGCAGCCCCCCTTCCTCCCCCGTGCCCTCCCCCAGCCGTAGGGCGCCCTCCCGCCAAGGGGCTGCAACGCCCCGCGAAGCCGCGGCGGCCGCGGGGAACAAAGGAGCGGCCGGCGGCGGCGAGTAGCGGCCGCCCGCCGCGGGAGGGCCGCGGGTCGGCCGGGCCCCCTCAAGCCGGGCAGGCCGGCGCAGCCTAGGCCGCGCCGGGCGCACTCACCGCTGCAGCACCAGGAGGAGGGCGAGCCCTGCGGGAACTTGGCCGAGTCGGGTGCGATGCAGACGCTGGAGCCGAGGTGTGGGCACTCCATGGCGGGCGAAGTGGCGGATCGCGGGGCGGGCAGCTCCTCGCGGCACTACAGCAACGGCGCCCCGCGCACAACAGCCATCTTAGGGCCAACCGCGCGATCCGCCCGCCGGGTTTTGCAGGCAGCCGCCCTTCCCGTCCGCGCCCAACGACTCCCTCACCCCGCCTCCTGCCGGGCTTTCCGAGGAGCCGGCTTCCCGTCCAACGCCCCGCATGCCGGGCTTTCCGAGGAGCCGCTTTCCGTCGGGGCGGGGTGGTACCGCGCCGCGCCTTACGGCGGGGGCGCTTGGCTCCCCGCGGCACCGCCCCGGTCACCGCCTTAATGGGTAGGGCGGGCGCGAGAGGCCCTGCTCCGGCAAGGCCCGCCTGCCGCCGCGGGGACGGGCAGGTTGGAAGGGGCTGCAGGGCTGTTTATCGTCGTGGCAAAGGCCAGCGCTGTCCCCCCCATCTCCTCCTCCGAAGTGTTTCACACAGCTCTCTGCCGCAGGTTTCCGGTCCGACGTGCGGTGTCAGACCCAAATTCTGTCCTAGTTAGTCGGGGCGTGAATGGCAGGCCAGAGCTGCTGGATCTGCCTGCGACAGGCCTGTGCCACCCACCCGCGGGCAGCACCCACGGCCGCACGGGTCCCCTGCGCGCAAAACCGCCACAGCTCTCTGCATGTGAAGGGAGTCCAAGTGAAACTGGTATGTGGTCAGGCAGATGCTCTGTTCAAGCAATCTCTTCCGTAAGATGCACAGCCTACGACGCACACTTACTTCCCGAGCTCTGTCTTTAAAAGCTCCCTGGTTTAACTTCTCCCTACAGACGATGGGAAGCCATAGTAATCTCGTGTCTCTGCTGATTATTTGCACACTTTTTTAAAAGAGTTACCTGGCCTCAAATTTAGCTTGTTACTGAATTTCCTACTCTATGACTGTAACCTTTAAGTTAAGGGGTAATATAAGTACAGATGTTGTATTACATCTTTTCCAGACAACACAGAATATCAATCTTATGGCTCAGCAATTCACGTGCTTATGCTGATCAATACAAAGGTTCTGTTGAAAATAC